>NC_090928.1:1292398687-1293598687 GCF_040938575.1 Ambystoma mexicanum
CTGGGTGGATTGCACGTTGTCCATTTGACTGTTAACTGATCATGATCACTATCGTCAGATTGCACAATACAAAAATCAGCAATACATGGGAATAATGAAGAGCTCACATATAAATAATCAATTACAGATTCTGTTTTCCCCCGCCTCCATGTTGGATGTGCGGGAATGTCAGACGCACACGAGCCATTGAGCATCACGAAATTATGACATTTTATGAATTGCTTCCATACTTTAAGTCTTGGTTGAGACTTTGATGTCTTCACACATAAGCAATTCAAATTCAAATCACCACCCATGATAATATGCAATATGGATTTGTCTTGAGAAATCCTTAGCATTAAATCAGACAGATCTTCAATAAAGCGTGTCTCCACAATACCAGCCGGATTCCAGTACAAATTAATGATAGCAATTGTATATTCAGATGTTAACTTTGATCTTTTGAATAAATCTATTTGGGTTAAACCATGGATCGATAACCGTATCTGGGACAATTTTAATTGCAGTAAGAAGACCTGATGTGGGTCGACCATTTTCAGTTTTGTGAGCCGGCTTTAAGCATACATTATAGCCATCCATCAAGGGTGCAACCTGTAGCCACGTTTCCTGAAGCATAATTACTTCATACTTAATCAGATCACTAAAGCTTTGATTTAAATGCTTAAAGCCCCTTGTGTTCCAACTAATTAATGCAAGTGTGTCAAATGGAGGTGCGGGGCCTAGCTAATTCTGAATATTAGTGGACAGGTAATGCTTATTAAGTGGTTTTTCTTCAGATATCATTTGCTCTTGGGGAAGGCTTTGTAGGGTTTGTTACAGAGTTTTTTGTGTTTTGTACTAGGAATCTTTTCCTGTGGATCCTCTGTTGTAATAACAAAACCCAGATTAAATAGTGCCTCTTTTGCCATCCATATTGTGTTTTGCACGACTGTCAAATTCATCCAGATTTTCAGTGTAGTTGCTAATTTGTTTTTAGGGAATTCTACTAGTGCTATATCGGTTGACAATATATCCTCTAATTGTGGTAGATCGGAGAAAATAGCTAGAGCAGTATGTCTATTGATATCATACTGTGGATAAGGTGCTGGACGACACGATAGAATCAATGCATATGCCGCTGGGTGCTTAATGCCAGTTGGAAACAGGTTAGTTTGTGATAGTTCTGGGTTCTTAACACTAGGTATTATCAAATTCTCTTGGGTTTCAAATGGTAGAAGACCTGCAAGTGCCGTATGCAAGAGTTGTATTGCCTGCATAGAACTCATCGTTGTTTGTACAATATTAGACCCATTCTGCTACAATTTTAGACCCATTCTGCGGACAGAAAACAGCTGTCGGGCCGGAGTCCATTTCTGGAACTAGAGTGGACTCCGGCTTGGTTGTTTTCTTTAATAATTTACTCATTTGCTTTTTTTGCACCAAGGTGGACCTGCTAGCATCAGACTTACACGGGCGTGACCCATTATTGCCCTGTGGAGCAGAATTGTCATTGGAGCTGTCGTCACATATTTGAGTTACTCTAGCGGTCTTTGTATTAATAGATATAAATCTTAACATGTGCTTTAAAAGAAATATTTAAAAAGTATTTATTACACATTTATTTTATTTATTGAGCATTTATTAGGCACCTATACAACAAAATGGTGTTTCTAAGTGGGGAAGGCACACAGGGAGTAATAATATAGGCAAAAGCAAAAAACGGTCAATTTACAATCCTGATCCTACTAGGCCTTATGGCATTCGGACGTGCAGGAGATGGGGGAGAAAGAGCAAGGTATGGGCAGTGCTGGTGAGAGTCCAGGAGGGAAGTGCAGAGGGGTGCCAAGGACGGAGTCCACTGGCTGAGTGCTAGGGCGCAGGAATCCCAAGGGTGGAATGCACATCTGCAGATAGGGGGGCCCAAGAGCAGTGCTGAGGGGGTGCTGTTGTCGGCTGGTAACTTGTGAGATTCATGAAGGGCCAGGCAGCCAGTCTCAGCGGCAGTGAGGTGGTTAGCAAGGAAGGAAGCAATGGAAAGAGGTAGGGAAGAGCTCCTATTAGTGGCCAAGACGAAGACTGGTTTACAAATGGGTAGCCCTCCCCCGCAATGGCACAGACCTTGCAAAATAATCCTTGTAGGGAAAGTTGTCCAAACTAATGCCATTGGTTATTATTCTTGCTAAACCTGCAATCCATTACTTTTTAGTTATGGTATGATGCATAGGGGCATTAAAAAAATAGACCTACAAATGTCACCCACAGGAAAGTCAACCTGAAAAAGGTGGGTCCAGACTAGCGTCTCCCTCTACTCGTATAGAAATCTAGAAAAAGGAGCACCTGTGGGAGACACGTGTGACTTCCGTGACTCCGACCATACAACTTTCATCCTTAATCATACTCTCTCAAATCATTCAAACCATGTTCCTTCTGCAGGGACACACCCAAGATCTTTCGCACAATCGTTGTGATGGGGTTAGTAGAAGTGACTCCATTTACTGGAAACCAATATATTGTAAACAATGCTGTCAAAGAATGTTTTCACTTCTCTTTTACACAGACATGGGTCTGGACTTGAGACCTAAATTCCTTTAATCTGGCCATAGCATCTTGGATGTTTCACTATAGCCAAATGACATCAGCAAACGCAAACAATAAGAACAGGTGGTTAACTGTTGTGTGACGCTTTGCAGACAAACAGAAAACATTTCGACAGAAGACTAAACGCTCTGTGACGAAACTGTGATATCTTGCATTAATGGACTATTTTGACCTAGAGATACCGCTACTGCAGGTGAAACAAACACACATACATTAACCACGCTCTTGTCTGTATACGAAACGTGCCTGCTCAGCATACAAAGCTTCTTTACCCCAGATACACCCATACAGTGGACTGCAAGTCTGGATGTGTGGTGAAAGGGGAGGGAGTCAACAAGTGAATGCTGAAGTGCCTCACACTGGGGAAATGCAAGCAACGTTATACAACACACATTGGAACGATGATTATAAAACAACACGATTTAAGAATGGCACCACACAAGCAATTCCAAGCTGGTGCAAGATTGACATAAAAAAACGGGGGGGGGGTGGGTTGAGAAGACCACTGCAAAGGTTAATAAATGGGGGAATGGAAGGAAACCTAGTGGAGAGCACAGTAAGGGAATGGGCAAACTGCCCTGATTGCATTGGGAGATGCTCTCTCTATGAGAGCTGGACTGAAGAGAGAGGTCAAGCTGGAACTCAGATAAAGTTCCTAAGAGGGGGTCATGGGCCAAAACCCTCATTTCCAGGGCTGATGCAGCGACTCATGATCGGGTGATCAGCGGATCTCAATCTATATATTAAGTCCATTCTGTACATACTGAATTTTTGTATGAACCTTTTATTCCATTTTCGTAGAATAGTATCTTGATTGCTACCTCCACTATGGTTTTTTTTTTGTGGTGCTCAACTAAAAGTTTCTCTGCTCCCTTGTTCCTAACACATGACCGGTGCTAGCATGTTCTTTTGCATGCTTCACGTTTCATTTTTCCTATATATTCAAGATCACAAGGGCATTTAATTCCATAAATGACAAAATTGCTTTTACAATTGGAAAAACTCTTCAGTTCCCAGAGATTCCCATTGATCTCCACATTTTTTAGTTTTTTTTGTTAGACCGCTGTCTGGGCATTGCCCGCTTTTGAAGTAGCCTATAACAAGATGTAAGCCCCAAAGGGGCTGTTCCTTGGTGGTTCTCTTAGATTTAACATGTTTTGCTCTTTGAGAAACCAGAATGTGTCTCACCCACTAGTCCCCGGGGATCTGTCATCCAGGTGGCCAGGACACGGCCATCGCTTTTGGATCTAGTTCCGGGGTGAGGACCAGTGTGGGAGGATCACCTGGGTGAGGGCTCTTCAGGGAGTGGGGCGCCGGATGGTGAGACGCGGTATCCCTCTCTTCCCTGCAACAACTTTACCTCATCCTACCAGGTAGGATATTAGTAGGAACCCTACCCCCCACCCCCTTTTACAACACAAACACTTTCACACGGACATCCCGCCATGGGAGAAAACACCTGAGCAGTATACCTAACATGTCCCAATAACATGGTCAGGCAATTACTGATCATCACACACACATGACTTCCATTAAGCTTCCCTACACGGAAAAAAGGCGGAGCATGCGAGCACACGAGGAAACAGCAGTTTCGAGACGGCAGCTGAACGAGAGAAGAAAGACGGCAAAACAGAAGGGGATCGCAAGGAGGGAAGTTCCCTTGACCTTTTCGACAAGGAACCATTACTTTCCAGAAACCTTGAGAATAGATAGCATAAGACCAGGGAAGCAGGCTAAAAAATCCTGCATTGTGTGTCAGAGATGCCAGGGCAATTACGCGTCGGTAATCAAGGTGGGGAGAAGCACCAACCACCGTGGTACCGTTCTTGGCTCCGAGAACAAAGCAGCGTCAGTGAAATCAACAGAGCCGGTGAGTTGGGGAGAGCGATACAAGACTGGTCTGTGTTGAAGCCAAGGTTGCAAGCAGCAACATTGTATGGTGAGCGCTGGAACAAACATAGTTAAAACGCATGTAATAAGAGATGCAAGGAAAGTTGAACTGCTGATGAGTGATTAAACTTTGAAAGCAAGATACAATACCTTTGACAGAGTGGTTCAGCACCGCGTGGGTGCTCAATGAAAGGTCTCTGTAAGGTATCCAAAGGAGAAGTCGCAAAAGTGAGAAGTCATTGTGTATCGTAATGGTACTGCGACGGGTCGAGCAAAAATCCAGTGCACAGTCGAAAGTCTTCAATTTTGATGAAGTAGAGAAAGTTTGGAAAGTAGATACATTTGGTCTGAGCCTGGCGGGCAGAGACCCAGGTGAACAGTAAATCACCCGAAAGGTTGTGTGTGTGAAATGCTAAGAAGAAAGGAACTTTAATATTTGTTGTGTTGCAGCAGGCCCTCTGAAAGAGACTTTAATGGCAAAGAGATTTTGAACAGAAGGCCCTAATGTTGATGTTTTGAACTGCATTCTCGTGCTAGAGAAGCCAGAGTGTGCTAAACTCGTGTGTGTCGCCTTGTCCTGTGCTGGAAATGTGGGGGAAGGGAAGCCAATGGCTTGAATATCCTGACATATAATTTATTGAACACTTTTCTTTTGCATAACATTGTTTCCCACACTATTTGTATTTAGAAGTAAGGTTTGGCAATAGATCTATTAGTATAGGCCCTCTAAACTAGGACTGTGTTATTATTTGATGGTCGTAGCTTGCTCCAATCTTTAGATTTAGGATTAGATGGGAGTTTTTCAAACCCAGTTAAGGTTCAATAAACACCCTTGAATTGTGATCATGTGTGTCTGTCTTACTGTTTGACACAATGCCTTCCTTACAGCTCTCACTAATTTTTGCCTGATTATAATATTTTTAAAGGCAAACCTGGGTTTACCAGGGTCAAAATCTGTGGTTTGAAGCACATTGCAGTTTATTCGTATCTTTTTTCTTATTAAATTGTTTAATGGATTGTAGGTGGTGACACACACGAGTTGCTTCTTTTTCTCTTTGCCGTTGCAACATGCAATCGTTCCCTCAATAAGACCGAAACATACATCTGTTGATATTATTTCTGTTTGGTACACAGTGCATTAAGTTAACTAATGCAGTTCTGAGCCGCTTATTGTTTGTGTTTGCTGATGTCATTTGGCTATAGTGAAACATCTTCGATGACTATGAATACTATATATGGGCAGATGAAAGTAATTTAGGTCTCAAGTCCAGTCCCTTGTCTGTGTTATAGAGAAGTGTAAAAAAATCTTAACAGCATTGTTTACAATATATCGGTTTCCAGAAAACGTAATCACTTCTACTAACCCCATCACAAATGATCTGTGAAGAGAAGTCCACCCCCAGTGGACACAAGACTGTCATTGGTCTATTTGTATTTTTATTTACTTTCTATAGCCGGTTAGATAGCACAGTGAGTGGAGCGCTCGCTTTGACATCTGTGCAGACCCTGCCGACACAGGTTTGAATCCCGGCAGGGCCAAACTCAGCCTTTCATCTTTTCGAGGTCGATAAATGAGCACCATACACACAGTGGGTAATAATACGCATTGCTCAGATGTCTGAGGGTTGGTAGCACTATATGAATGCAAATTACTTTTTTATAATAAAACATTTTATTTTTGTACATTTAAATTTGGAATACAGACATATTCTGTTGTTCAAAATATCTTGGGGGGTGTCCCTGCAGGAGAAACATGGTTTGAATGATTTGAGAGCGAGTTGGATTAAGGATGAAAGTTGTATGGTCAGAGTCACGGAAGTCACATGTGTCTCCCACATGTGCTCCTTTATACCCACAGCAAAGTGCCTGTGATGCCACTTTCTGTGTTGCCATGTAATGCTACTTCTTTTGGTTCCCTTCCCATGATGTCACCTGGGTCAAAGGCTGCTCTAAAATGCTCAGCCATCACACACCCCAAATCCCAGTGAGTTTAAAATGTGGCAACCTTGAACACTAGTACATGCTACTCCCATGAGGACTAGAAGGTGTGCTTCTGAAACCAGGCAGTATTTTAGGATGCACATGGGCTTATGGTTCAGTCTCCAATAGCTGGTTGATTGTGAGCTGCTGACTTACTGGATATGCCAGTTTTCCATCCCTTTGGGTTTTTGGCATCTTGGAGAACCTTCTTGTCTTCTGGTAAGATCTAAAGTAACACAGCAATCTGTGAAAATTGTGTGCAGTAGCATCTGGAGAGTTCCAAATAAATGATCTTGGGCCCAAATAACCAGACAGACTCAAAGAATATGGCAAAATACCACTTTAATATCAGTTCAATAAAGTAGGGAATCCTGGAAAACAAACAGATTGGTGCTCACACACTCTCAACGCATTTCAATGACAAAAGGTTTTATACCTCGATGTACGTTGGCTACGACGCCATCCTACGTGGCAAACAGTATAAACCTACTGGGTGGAGGGACTGGTTAAGGGAACATATATGAACTATGTAAGTGCAAGTATCATCATTGGCTGCCCCATATTTGGAAGGCCTGCCTTAAACAATCTCTGACTACTGTAGGCGAGCGTCCCCAGATAGCACGACCCTCCCCACAATGAGAGGCAGTAATGGACTCTCCCAAAATGGGAATAAGGCTAAGACAAAGTGCGGGTGAGCTTAATGGGAGCTTATATAAGTCAAAATAGGGCATGCAAAGGACTCTGCAAACTCCGAGAGCGCTCTGTCTGACACTAGCAAAGACAGGCGTATATATTTACAAAATGCGTCATGAGAACCTACACACTATAGGGGGCACATGTTCGTGGGGATTGGGTGGCGACGACTAACTATAAGTGCAGCTGGGATGCGCTGCGCAGTGGTTGGTGGATGACACTGGGTGCCAATGTGGGGCAGGCAGGTCAGCTGGGCTCATCCGGGAGGTGCTGTTGTGCCAGGCGTGGCCACTGTCACTGATGAACGTCTTCCTTGGCTTTCTGCCCTAAGTGCCACCCACACCCCATTCCTTCAATACAGCAATGTTATCTTCCCCTGTGAATCCTACAATAGGTTATTCTGCAGGTTAATGCAACACAGGAGGAATGCACCTTGAGTGGGGTATTTTGGCGATACATCAATACATGGTTACCGTCATCCTGCGGGCCGGGAACCATGGGTCCCGAGGTCGGGTCTCGGGGCAAGGGGTGAGCTGTCCAAGTTTTCATGTCTTGTTAGAAGTCATTATGAATGTGTTCCCACAGTGTTGCTATAATATTGGGTGTCCTCATTTTACAGGGGCCATTAACCTGGGGTGAGCTGGTGGGTCGTGGGGCCTAAGAAAGGGCACCTTTGGCCTGCGTTTCTGGCCGTGGTTTACTGCTGGGTTGTAAATAATTCAGGTGGCTGGTCGTGGCTCTGTGAGCTGCAGGGGAATGTGAATGCTTGAAGCGGCTCCCGCAGAATTGGGGGAGGTGAGGCAGGGCAGCCTGGGCCTCTGCCTTTCGTCTGGCAGGCTTCACTGGGGAGGGTGGGGAAGTGGCCTTGGATATGCCCACAATGGTATTTTCCTCTTGTGTTTGCAGGTTATACAAAAAGACATAATAATTCATATACTGTACAATACTCATTGAGTTTTTTCTTAAAAGCTTACATTGTTAGTGCCTTTACATGGCCATTTCAAATGTGTTACCTATACCAATGTTGCTTTTGATAACTATAGGTTAAGTATTCAGCAATCACGACATTTTGTTACACTCTATGCATACACGATAAGCGAGGTAGTATTAAGGTTGGTGGAGTGCGCAGGAACAACTGGCCAATAAGACTGACGGCAGTGACACATGGTGAGCTTGAACATTCAAATACATTCTATGCGCTTTCTTACACAATTTACATGAGCTCCCAATGCTGTTGCACTTGTGTTCCATTGCACTCTAGCAGCATTAGTTTAGTTATGGCATAGGGCCTTGGAGTACATTCTTCTTGGAGAAACATATAACATAAAATTCGGGACACTTCTACCATTTGCGCATAGCTAAGGGGATATGGGTATTTCGACCAGGATGCCACATGAACACTCATTCTGCCATCTTTATGGAGTTTACATATTTTAGCAAAAGGTCATGGAGAAAAGAGTTTTATTACAGGCAGTTTGCATATTGGTATTTTGGGTCTCTACTTTTGTCAGGGGACCATTTTACAATTCTTTTCCACCCCGGCCCTGCTGGCCGGGTCATACTGCGGACAGTGATGCACTGCGGAAGGTGAATGTTACAGTGTTTGCTTCTAGCACTAGCTCATGTCCGTCTGTTCATGGGAACGGGCTCTCAGCGGATCTGCGGCCACAGGGACACGTGAGAACTCTCCAAGGGTGGGGGCCGTGCTGCAGCGCACAGGGGCTCATGTCATTCTGGTTTCATAAAATGGTTTCCAGGGCCTAGCTTAATACAGCACGTTTGGTCAATGTGTCAGCCAGTGGTTCACCCGCCACCTGGGCCCTGGTGGCAGGGGGGGCCCCTGACGAGCCATGGACTCCACAAGGGGGGGACTGCAGGGGAGGGGGGGTCTCTTGGACCTATCCTCCCATACATTTCCCCCCTTTCGTTACTTAAGTAACGAATACTGTAACTGCCCCAACCTCTGGCGTTCCTCTTCTTCAGCTACTGCCTCGTCCCATGCAGGGGTGCCTTTTATGGGCATCTATGCCCTAAATACCCCTCGCAGGCTTTCCCCCCTTCTAGCATACTCATCTGGTGTACAGGTCATATATATACAATCCCCGTCCCCTTCCAAATCCACCCACACCTCCTTATACAACTCAAGTTCATGGGGCTCTTTAATTGTAGTGTGCCATAGCCTGTCTACTACATCCCCACTGTGGTATATGGGCATCATCTGGAATTTTGGTGTGTTTTCTTCTCCTGTTTGCACCTCCACCTCCTGCACATTTTGTATTGCACCGCGAGTGTTGCCCATTGTCACCATCATCATCGCACCATTTGGTACTGCGTTCGCACAACATCGAAGACCCACCTGGCACATACAAAAAATAAAAAGGAAGAACACCACCGTGGGCATCAGTAATTTGACAGTCATTCCCAGCCATGACGGGACCCAGGAGAAGAGGTTGTCGAACCACACGCTTGCTTCGGCCCCACCTTCCGTTTTCATCCTCTCTCCTAGGTTATGTACTGCTTCGATCACGTGGGATAAGGTACTATTATCTGCATCTTCAGAAGGTACGAAAGTGCAGCAGGCACTTCCAATTTTTCGGCAAACACCTCCGTCCATCGCTGTTAATAGGTCTAAGACATACCTATTTTGCATGGTCATTAGCCGCAGTGCCCTCAGCTCCACTTTTATTACGTTAAACCCTTCTTCAGTGTCATTTGCCAACAGGATCAGCTCCCAGCGTGTGATTTGGAGCCATTTCGCATTTGCCAGTGCCTGGATGCTGGGGATGATGGAGGCGAAGAAGGTCTCTGCAGAGCTGAACAATCGATATCTGTCTGGGATCTTTTCCAGTAGTTCTGAGGATGCTTTTGATATGTAGTTCGACGATCGTCTGCTCCGAGACAGCATCTCCCCCTTATTGCCGGAAGACAGAACATATAGTTGTGATTCTGCAGTTGGTTGGGCCTCATTCTCCTGAGGAATTTCTCGCATTTTCTTGCTCCCACCAATGTGGCTCTCTGGTATCACCATTAGTGCAGAATGTAGTGTGGCCAGTGAGCAGATGCCGCTCCAGGATTGTGGGAGGTGCAGGTATGCCTGGTTGCCACATACCCAATAAGTGTCCATGAGGGCCGCTGTCCCTTTTTTCATATCCAGGATTGTGAGGGTCTGGTTGCAGTTTTTGTTTATCCCCATGGCAGTTTTCCCTTCTCCCTGGAAACACAGTTCATATTTTATTTCTTTCTCGTAGTTTAAATGGTTTTTCAATGGCAGTCACCCAGGTCAATTTTGCGATGTGCTCCTCCCATACTGGTGCGCATGTTTTTTCTATCCACTGCAGCTTTTCTGGTGTCACACCTCGCAGCGCCTCAGCTTTGCATGTTATTTCTTCATCTTTCCACTTATTTTCCTAAAATAATGTCCCTTTTATTATAAAAAAATGTTCTTTCAGACATATTACTCCTTCCACCTTTGGATAACAGGTCTTCTCGTTCTGCAGCATGGTAAAAGTTATCTCGTGTGCCTGGAAGGTGTTCTTAATTCTGCACAACGTGAGATGAAGGAGACATTGGGCATTCACAATAGGCAGCTCTTTTGGTAGCAATACTTTGGGTGTACCTGAAGCATGGGGAATAAGGGAGCAGACATAGCAACTCTCATTTCTTGTTTGTTTTGCAGTTGCACTCATGTCTGCATACCATTTATTTGTCTGGTGGGGGTGTCGTGGGTCTTCCATCTTGTCCAGTCCCAACCCGTAATACTCGTCATATTTTCTCCTTCCCACCTCCCTTTTTCTTCTATTATTTCTAAGATATCTCCCGGCTTCACGGGCGAGGAGCAGTCTAGACCCCCCTTTCTTCCCTCCACCCCGTTTTCCCATTCATCATATAATGCTGCGTATTTCACTGCCATCTCTTCATTCTCTTTCTTTATTCTATCAGGTAGTGTGTTCTCTGTTGTGGGGGGTGGTTGCATGTGTGGGCGCGGTGGTGGGGGTGTTGTACAGCCATGATATAATGGAAGGGTTGCGATCATTTAAACTGTGGGCATTGTAATCAGAGACATTTGGCGGGGAGGTTGTGCTATCCTGCATTTTATCCTGCATTCTTTCATTTGGCGAGGTAGCTGCATTGGGCGGTTTCGTGTTATATCCCCATACAAGTTTAGATCCGTCCCACACCAAAAAATCACAGTCTTTAGTATCCGCAGAGTTAGTTTCATTTGTTACATTATTCCGGTTATTCCCTCCACCCGCTATAAACCAATACGTAGCCAAGCCAAACAGTATTGTAAAAAATAATGCAATGCATACAGACAATCCACACTCATACGAATATCTACACCTTTCAGCTAAAGCATTTCTACATCTAATCAATCTATTCGTTGCGGGCTGCCCGTTTGTTGCCATGGTAGTTCCTGTTTAAAATATAAAAGTGCATTAAGTACGTGCATGTAAACATTTTTATTGGTACTGTGTGTACCAGGAAGTCATAGAAAGGGAGATTGGTGTGGGGGGGGGGGGGGGTTAGGGGTGCACAGAGAAGGAAAAAGAAAATACATATATCTTACACCATTATTTTTAATTAAAACATTTTTTTTCATCATTCATTTATCTCGATCAATAACCTGTAATAGAATTGTTTCGTTAACATCTTAATTTACCAGTTACACTCCCCCATTCATTTGTTCCTTTTTACTCATCATTTTTGTTTGCTGTTGTCTGTGCCTCCTCATCCACTACTTCCCGCACACTATTGTATGCCTTTCGCACATCTGTCAAGTGTATCCAGTATCTGAGTCCCTTCACCTTCACAGCTGTGGGTGTACAAAAAACTACCTTGTATGGGCCATGGAACCATGGGGCATTCCACCGGCGCACAAAGCTCCGGACATTAATGAACTCTCCTGGCATTAATTGTACTTGTGGGTCCGGTTCCACAAAGGACACCGTTGTGTTCCCTTCTTCCCTTGTAAATGGTGGTGAGAGCTGCCTTGAAATTGCACGCGCTGCCCTAGTTAGCTTCTTCAGGTAATCTGTGAATTCATCTCCTAGTATTGTGCCGCTTCTGTGTGCATCTGAGTGTATGCGCAGTGGGGAATGTGCTGTGTGCATCCGTCTTCCCGTCACAATTTCGTGCGGGGACAGATGATGATCCTTGCTCGGCTGATTCCTCAGCTCAAACAGTGCAAGGGGTAGGCAGTAGATCCAGTTTTTCTTTAACGAAAAACACAATTTAGACAATCTTCCTTTTAACAGGCCGTTCATTTTCTCAACAATGCCGTTACTTTGGGGATGATAAATCGAGCAGAGTTTATGCTTTATTCCCAATAATGCAGTCACTTCCTTGAAGAGTTCGTTTACAAAGTGGGTGCCGTTGTCTGAGCGAATCACGTCACAAATCCCCCAGCGTGGGAACACTTCTCTCACTAGGCACTTTTGCAGCGCGTTTAGCATCAGGGCGCGCACATGGACCCGCTTCCACCCACCTGGAGAATGGACATACAACCACTATCATGTAGCGTGCCCCGTTACACCTCTCTCCCATGTCTGCATAATCAATATGCAGTTCTCTGAAGGGCCCTGTTGGTTTTGGAATTGTCCCCCTGAGTGTCCGTAGGGTCATCTCGGAGGTATATATTTGGCAAGTCGTGCACTCCATTGTCAACCTGGATATGTGCTCCTGGAGACATGGCACGAACCAATCTTCCTGTATTTCTGCCGCAATGTGTTGTTTGGCATTGTGTGCTGGAAAGTGTAATTGCTGAAACGCTATCTCTAACAGTTTAATGGGCATCACTACTTTCCCTGAGTTATTTTGGTGCCACAACAGATCTGTTGCCGATTGGCTGCAACCCCTTTTTTCCCACAACACTTTTTCTTCATTACTTACACCTTCCTGCAGTTTTAGTATTTGTGATATGGGCATGGCATTGTATCATTCTGGTAGTTCTTCGTTTGTCTGGTGCTGCAATAGGTACTCACCTGCTCCATGTCTTTCAAAATATGAAGCCTCCTTGGCAGCAGCGTCTGCTGCCGCGTTCCCCAAAGACACAACGTCGGTGTTAGACGTATGTGCTTGGCATTTCACTATTGCCACCATTGTTGGGCCTTTTAGGGCCTCAATCAATTCTTTCAACAGTTTGGCATGCTGCACTGGGGTCCCATCCGCCCTTCGGAACCCTCTCCGCCCCCACCGGGCTAGTCCTCCGTGTACGGTGGTCGTCATGTAAGCTGAATCTGTATATATCGTCACTGCACATCCTTTAGCTGTATGCAATGCTTCTATTAGGGCGATAAGTTCTGCTGCTTGGGCTGAGAAATGGGATGGAAGGCGGTATTGTACTAACACTTCATACTCACCTTCTTCTAGCCTCACTACTGCTAATCCCACATGTTTCTCTCCTGTGTCCATGTCAATTGACGCTGACCCATCTACAAAGTACACCTCTCCCTCGCTCAGGGCATTCTCACACACCACCGTGCCCTCCCCCGTTTCTCCTGTGTACGTTGCACAATTATGTTCTTGCATGTCCTCTAGTGTGCACGGTTCTGTGATGAATGTTGCTGGGTTTACTGTCCTGCACCTCACTACGTGGATGTTGGCGCTGGACAATATTATCTCATAGGCAGTTGCTCGCTGTGTAGTCAGTGTACTTTTTGATCTTTTCAGTATTGCAAACAATGAGTGTTCCACAAACAACGTGACAGGGCACCCCATTACTATTGTGGCACTTTTCTCAATGGCGAACGCGGCGGCAGCGAGAGACTGCTCGCACGCGAAGTGGCCTTGCATTACTGCATCCAATGTGCCGCTGTAATAGGCCAATGGCTTGTGTCCCAGGGAAGTCTTTTGTGTCAGCACAGCTGTCATAAGAGTCCCCTTGCAGTGTGAGAACAGGTAACATTCGCGTTCATAATCAGGATTGGCGAGTGCTGGAGCACTCGAAATCAACTCTTTTAGTGATACAAACGAGTCACTCATTTCTTTTGACCACTCTATTTTCCTGTTCTCCTGCTGGGCCTCTTTGAGTGCATGTAGCAAAGGTCTGGTGTAGGCTGCGTAATCTAATATCCACGCTCTGCAATAGTTACACATCCCTAGGAATTGTTGCATCTCCTTCACTGTGGTTGGTTCTCTTACTGACCTGATTGCTTCCACTCTGTCAGGTATTATCCTCTTCCCATCTGTTGATATCAGCTGCCCCAGGTACAGCACTTCTGATTGGCAGTATTGTAGTTTCCCTCTGTCCACTTTGTACCCTTTATTGGCCAGCAGTGTTAAGAGAGTAACCGAGTCTCTTCTGCACATCTCCTCATTCTGTGCGCAGATGAGCAAATCGTCTACGTACTGAATGATCGTGCTTTCAACTGTTAAATTACCCAGGTCTTCGTGTAGTATGCGGTTGAATATGCTTGGACTCTCACAGTACCCCTGAGGTAGCCTGCAATGCTCGTATCTCTTCCCCCCCTAGTGTAAATGCTGTCAAGTATCTGCTTTCTTCTGCCAAGGGGATGGAGAAGAATGCATTTTTCAAATCAACCACTGTGAAATGTGATACCGTTTTCGGGATACTGCACAGTATGGATGCAGGGTTCGGGACCAAAGGAAATTCTTTTTGTATGATGTCATTTAGGGGGCGTAGATCTTGGATCATCCTCCAAGCCCCTCCCTTTTCTTTCTTGATCGGATAGATACAAGTGTTACATGGGGAGTTTGAGGGCACTATTATTCCCTGTGCTAGCAATGCCCTTACTGTCTCTTTTATCCCTTCCTCAGCTTCACGGGACAATGGGCATTGCTTCGCTCGGGGCACAATTGCCCCCGGTTTAAGTTTTATTATTACTGGTGTTACTCCATGCAACAACCCTACATCATGGGGGCCTGTTGTCCACAAATTGTTTGGCACCAGTCTCATGTCATCATCAAAAAATGGCGGCGGTGCTCCCACCACTGCCATCAACTGGACGGGCACTTGTCTTGTTTGAATTATAATGTCACATGGTATTGCTATTTCCATTATTATTTCGCCATCACTCTCTGAATCAGAAAAGAGATCTTCATCAGACAAGTCACGTAGGGCGATATCAGCATTGATGCACAGTACAGTGCGCCATTCACACCCATCTATGTCCATCCCAATTACTGCAATCCTTTTAGCTGATACTTGCACAGCATGCAGATCTAAGGATACCACTGAACCTGGTGCTATGTCTGGGCGTACTATTGGGCGGAAGATGAATTCTGTTGGTACCCTCCACTCTAACTTTTTTAGCTCGGGCACTACTTGGGCTAGTGTTTTTAATACTTCGATAAACATTGTTTCGTCCACTGGCATGCCACGTATTTCTGGGGCTGTTGCTCTGGCATGTACCACCAGCATTACACGTAATGGGCATATTCCTGGAGTTGAGCACACTATCCCTCTTTCTGTGAACGATATTGTCATATTAAGCTTGCTGAGAAGGTCCCTTCCAAGCAGGTTTATTGGTGATTGTTCATAATAAAGTAGGGGTGTCTTTACCGTTTTACCCCCCACTGTCCCATCCAAATCTTTTCTGTAAGGAACTTCAATTACAGCCCCCGAGAACCCCTGCGTCTCCAACTTCCGGTTAGATAGCGGAAACCGGCCTTCACGGATGCATGATTTCTTGGCTCCCGAATCCACCATAAATATGAACTGCTTGTCTCCTATCTGCGCCCCCACCAATGGTTTCTCTGCCGCATTGTAGGTTGTAGATAGAAGAGGACATGCAAGTGTTCTCTGTGGGCTGTCCTATGCTGGTTGTCTCATTGCCCCCCCCTGGCTGAAGACATTTCCTGAAACTACTGACACACCACTATAGGGGGCTGGGGCTGGTGCTCCATTGGCACTCGTTGCAAAAGGGTTGCCCGGGGTGTATTGCATATTGTCGTTGTTTTGTGGGTGATTCTGTGTTCTATAATGTTGTGCTTGTCTTTGCTCTGCATACCCCTGTTCTTGTTCCCTCTGTTATCGTCCCATTGCACCGTATGGGCTTCCCGGGTGGGGGTTACCATATTGACCTTGCCATCCATTCCCTCCGTCTCCCCCATACCCCTGTCCACCCCCCCTTCGACCCCTGTACCCACCTCGTCCTCCTCGAGGGGCCCAATCTTGCCACTGTGGACCTCCGTTCTGCTCCTGCTCGTTCCACTGCGGTTGCCCTGCTCCTGCCCAATTTGGTGCCATCCTCCCCTGTATTGCTACCAGCCCCTCCTCCTCCTCCTCCTCTTCTCCCTCCCTGTTATGTGGGAGTGTGGCTACTGCTGCAGCGACCTTCACCAGTTTTGTTTGTACCAACTTTGCTTCGTCTGCCAATCTTTTTTGTGCTATTTCTTTTTCCCGCTCTTTTATTCTTTTACAGTGGTGAACTATTATACTCGCTTCAATACCTGCAATTTTGTCAAGTGCCTTTTGTACCTCTTTAGAGAGCCCTCTCTTTATTATGAAGTAAAATAATGAGGTTGACTGATACCAGGGCGTGCCCGTTTCCGCTCTCCACATCTCCTGGACCCGAAAAATGTAATCCATAGCATCTTCTCCATCATTCATCGTACATTGGATAACTGACTGCAAATCTGGGGTGTCTGGGAATGTTTCTCTTAGTGCGTCCCACACTCTTGCACGTACTGTGTTAAAGGAGGCGCCATTGTGGCGATCGCAGTCTAACGTTACCCCCGGGAAGCCAGCCTTTACCCATACTCTATCAGCTTGATCCCCAACTGCCGATACTAGCAGGCTTTTTACATCACCCACCGCTAATGGTACCCCAGCTGTGTGTTTCTCGAATGCATATATCCACTTACTTGCCCCCCCTGATAGCGGTGGTAATAGCTTTAACAAATTGGCTTTATCCATCTGAGCCCAGGGTATGTAATTCGGCCTCCCTCCTCCCCTGTGTATTAATGGGAGTTGTAACTTCCCCTTTGTTGCTTTGCCTGTACTCACCTTCGTTCCTTTCTTCCCTAGTGGAGCCATTCTCCCCAACCTATTCCTTAATCACCCTGTCCACTCTTCTTCCATTGTTCTTCCCGAACATGCACCATCCATCCCCTCATTTCCTCCTCCCATCGCCATACTTAACCTTGCACCTTTCTCTGCGTCCTCTTCTATATCGCACCATAGTTCCTCTCTACCTCCTGTGGCCATTATTTCATCGTCAGTATGCTCCTCCCTTTCCTCTAGTTCAATTATTCGAGTTGGTTTTTCTTGTATTCTGAACAGTATCTCCCTCTTCTTCCACCCTTCCTCAATTGTTTTATCATGACCCTGTGTTCTTGCTGTCGGCTCTGACCTAGCAACGTTAGTCCCGCTTTGTTCACATATGCTTTTTATTCTCGAGAGCTCATCTTTTGCTAAGGAGAGCCTAGACTCCGGGTCCTCTGTTAGTTTCTCTATATTTACTGTGGGTGTACTTACCTGGTCGCGCTGTCTATGACTCTCATACGGTGGGGGTGCAGTTGGCCCTCGAGTCGTAGTGACTGTTGTTGGGGGCACATATGTGGGGTCACTGTATTCTTCTGCGGGCACTGGTTTATTTAATATTGGGTACAATCTAGTTACCTCTACTGGTGGTCCCCCTTCTTGCAACACCTTATCGTCTTTCGGTATCAGCAATGGATTGTCAGTGGTAGATGGCAAATCTGTCCCTAGCTCTCTATTTTTGGGAGGGGGCACTTCTTCAAACAATCTCCATATATCTAATATTTCTCTCCTCTTATGTAACTGCTTCCCTTTGTATTTTATACAAATGCATGTTGCTACCATATCCAGGACACTCTTGTCAAACAATCCTCCTTCTGGCCATATTTGGGGTAACCCTTCCCCGTTTAGTTCTGTAATCCACTGATCGTGATATTTCTTAATACGTTCAGCACAGCATACCCAGGTAGATTCTTACAAATATGGGCCAGGGGTGTTTCTGCCCCCATGGTGTGTAGTTGCCCTATATATCACTAAATATATATATCTGCGTGTAGGGACCTGTGTGTTTCCACCACCTGGGCAATATGGGAGTGGGTGTGCACAGCTTATACTCTGTATAGTTTAGGGGGCACATACAAGAGCAAACCACCTTTTGTACACTACCAATATCTTCAGCACACTTATTAAAAAAATAGTCCGTTTACTGCATTGGGCTCATCCCCTTAAAATCTCTTCTGGTCACACTTACCATGACCACACCATAATTATGCACATTTTACCATTTTTCCATATTCATCTTAACAAAATATGTTCTGACACACATGATGCATATACACCAATAAGCAACACTCTATTCACAGTTCAACTTGTAATCTTTTTCCTTCCTCCCTAGTTGTCTCCTTCTTTCTTAGTTTGATATAAACTCGTCTTTTTACTTAGGTTATCTTCTCCTTTTTTTTTTCTTCAGTACTAACCCTGTTTTTTCCCCATAAACCCAGAGAGAAGAATAGAAAGAATAGCAGTTACTAATGTATTCACTGTGTCTCCCTTTTTTACCAGACACCTTTATCTTATTTTTCACTTCTTCATATATTCCCAGTACTAGTCAAGATAGCACTATGCGGCGCCACCTTCTACTCCCTTGCAGAGCTAGGTTCCCGTCTCTTTATCTCTTTTCACCTCTTGATCCTAATGGCCATATGCAAAGAAAAAAGTAAAGAAAGTCTAGAGTAGTTCTTAGTATTCCCAAAGTGTCCCTTTTTAAATGACCTTGTTCCCTGTCCTGTTTTCCTCCCCTGCTCCCTTTATGGTCGCTCGCACTTAATACTCACGTGCCCATCTTGAACCGAGAGTCTTCGAATTGGGTCCGTCCAGGCAGCGCTGCCGCACGCTCAACGGTCAGCCCCGGCTCTGGCGAGCGGTACTCAAAGGGGCTTTTTCAACCGGGATCCCGTACCCTCTCTCTGTTGAGTGCGCACTTCTAAGCGTACCGGTCGCCATTGCCGGGCAGCTTATCGGAGCCGGCGCGCCGTGCGTCTCCCTTTTCGACCGGAGATTTTCGTGCCAGAGGGGACGGTAGGGATATATTAAGAAAATGGATCACGCTATCATGTCGGGGTCACCACTGTAGGCGAGCGTCCCCAGATAGCACGGCCCTCCCCACAATGAGAGGCAGTAATGGACTCTCTCAAAATGGGAATAAGGCTAAGACAAAGTGCGGGTGAGCTTAATGGGAGTTTATATAAGTCAGAATAGGGCATGCAAAGGACTCTGCAAACTCCGAGAGCGCTCTGCCTGACACTAGCAAAGACAGGCGTATATATTTACAAAACGCGTCATGAGAACCTACACTCTATAGGGGGTACATGTTCGTGGGGATTGGGTGGCGACGACTAACTATAAGTGCAGCTGGGATGCGCTGCGCCGTGGTTGGTGGACGTCACTGGGTGCCAACGTGGGGCGGGCAGGTCAGCTGGGCTCATCCGGGAGGTGCTGTTGTGCCAGGCGTGGCCACTGTCACTGATGAACGTCTTCCTTGGCTTTCTGCCCTAAGTGCCACCCACACCCCATTCCTTCAATACAGCAATGTTATCTTCCCCTGTGAATCCTACAATAGGTTATTCTGCAGGTTAATGCAACACAGGAGGAATGCACCTTGAGTGGGGTATTTTGGCGATACATGAAAACATGGTTACCGTCATCCTGCGGGCCGGGAACCATGGGTCCCGAGGTCGGGTCTCGGGGAAAGGGGTGAGCTGTCCAAGTTTTCATGTCTTGTTAGAAGTCATTATGAATGTGTTCCCACAGTGTTGCTATAATATTGGGTGTCCTCATTTTACAGGGGCCATTAACCTGGGGTGAGCTGGTGGGTCGTGGGGCCTAAGAAAGGGCACCTTTGGCCTGTGTTTATGGCCGGGGTTTACTGCTGGGTTGTAAATAATTCAGGTGGCCGGTCGTGGCTCTGTGAGCTGCGGGAGAATGTGAATGCTTGAAGCGGCTCCCGCCGAATTGGGGGAGGTGAGGCAGGGCAGCCTGGGCCTCTGCCTTTCATCTGGCAGGCTTCACTGGCCTTGGATATGCCCACAATGGTATTTTCCTCTTGTGTTTGCAGGTTATACAAAAAGACATAATAATTCATATACTATACAATACTCATTGAGTTTTTTCTTAAAAGCTTACATTTCTACATTGTTAGTGCCTTTACATGGCCATTTCAAATGTGTTACCTATACCAATGTTGCTATTGATAACTATAGGTTAAGTATTCAGCAACCACGACATTTTGTTGCACTCTATGCATACACGATAAGCGAGGTAGTATTAAGGTTGGTGGAGCATGCGGGAACAACTGGCCAATAAGACTGACGGCAGTGACACATGGTGAGCTTGAACATTCAAATACATTCTATGCGCTTTCTTAAACAATTTACATGAGCTCCCAATGCTGTTGCACTTGTGTTCCGTTGCACTCTAGCAGCATTAGTTTAGTTATGGCATAAGGCCTTGGAGTACATTCTTCTTGGAGAAACATATAACATAAAATTCGGGACACTTCTACCATTTGCGCATAGCTAAGGGGATATGGGTATTTCGACCAGGATGCCACATGAACACACCTTCTGCCATCTTTATGGAGTTTACATATTTTATCAAAAGGTCATGGAGAAAAGAGTTTTATTACAGGCAGTTTGCATATTGGTATTTTGGGTCTTTACTTTTGTCGGGGGACCATTTTACAATTCTTTTCCACCCCGGCCCTGCTGGCCGGGTCATACTGCGGACAGTGATGCACTGCGGAAGGTGAATGTTAGAGTGTTTGTTTCTAGCACTAGCTCATGTCTGTCTGTTCGTGGGAACGGGTTCTCAGCGGATCTGCCAGGGAGCTGCGGCCACAGGGACAAGTGAGAACTCTCCAAGGGTGGGGGCCGTGCTGCGGCGCACAGGAGCTCATGTCATTCTGGTTTCACAAAATGGTTTCCAGGGCCTAGCTTAATACAGCACGTTTGGTCAATGTGTCAGCCAGTGGTTCACCCGCCACCTGGGCCCTGGTGGCAGGGGGGGGGGCCCTGACGAGCCATGGACTCCACAAGGGGGGGACTGCAGGGGAGGGGGGTCTCTTGGACCTATCCTCCTATACACTACGTAAAATACAGGTGATAACATAATACTAGTAGTGGCTAGGCTTCTGCAACAATGTATAGTCCACCATTACATAGGCCCTTATGATTGGTTGGCACGCTTTTCCAACCTTGGACATTCAGCGCGTTAGCAGCACTTAAGCAGCGAAACCCAGGTGCAGGGGAACGACGTCCGACAACTGCCCTCCTTGGCTAATTAGCCTACCATCTCTCATCAGTTAGGCCCTAAACCAAGGCTTCTTCTCTGTAATTGACCTTGCTGACTGTTCTGTTCCTCAGAACTTTAAAGGGAGTGAAGGTACATTGCTATCTTCGTCTGGAACCTTATGAATCGGCCTTGTCTTCTGGTCTTGTACCACGTGTGAGGAGACCATGATTTTGTTCAATCTGTCCTTTTATTTAGGGCTATTTGATTCAATTATATTGAGTGCTATTACTCTCCTCGGCCCCCGGAGACTTGGTTGCTCTGCTTGCATGTGGTTTCTGCATCTTCATTTGTTCAATACTTGGCACTCACAACTGTCCGCTCCTTTACACTAAGAGAAATATGTCCTGCATATGTAGCTTATACACTTCAACTCCTTTCGTGCTTTGCAGTTGCTTCTTCCTGCGGCATCCTTGATTCTGAGCCAAACAAATATCCTCTTGCACAAATCTTTATTCCAGCGCCTGTCAGGTCTGCAGCCTTGGTCTTTCTCCTCTCGAGGCTTCTCACTATTATACGATACCAACATCCATTTTCTCAACATGGCTGCTTTACTCACGTTATATTTCCTTCTTTAGAAAGCTTCGACATTGTCTTATTAGTGCTATGCGGATGATACCCAGCTCATTTTCAGGCTACCCTCGGCCTCCTCTTCTCCTTCCCTCATCTCTGACTGTCTTTCTGCTATCCAGGAATGGTGTGCCGCCATCGACCTCTGCCTAAATGCCAGTAAGACTGAGATTCTACTCATCGGCACACCCACTCCCTCCTTCCGTGCAGCTCTCTGGCCGGCCTCTCTTGGCCCTCTTCCTGCAAGGCAAAAAACCTCGGGGTCATCTTCGACTCCACACTCCTTCTCTCCTCACATATCCGACGTCTCTTAAGAAGTCACACTACCAGCTCCACCTCCTCCGAGCTATCCTTCCTTTCCTCTCCTTCCCCCAGAAGCTCACTGTCTCTAGAGCCCTGGTTCTCTCGAAGCTGGACTACTGTAACAGCCTCTATCTAAATCTGCCTGCCTCTACTCTCCGCCCTTTGCAACTCATCCAGAACAGGACTGCGAGACTTGTCCTTGGCCTCAAGCCCAGGGACCGTATCTCTCCAGGACTGAAATCACTACACTGGCTCCCAGTGACTGCGAGGATCAAGTTCAAAACCCTCTGCATTGTCCACAAGGCCTTCTGGGTCCTTGGGCCAAAATACCTTCAACTCTCTCTTACTAAATATCTTCCTTCTCAAGCTCTTCGCTCATCCGCCTCCAACTCCCTCAGGGTCAGCCGCTTCTCCAAACAACGAGTTGGGGGCAGATCTCTCTCCGCTGCAGGGGCCTCCCTCTGGAACAGCCTTCCTGCCTCCCTGAAACTTGAGGAGAACCATCTCCGGTACCGGAAGCACCTCAAAACCTTCCTCTTTGCCTCCGCTTTCTCTCCCGCTCTCCCCTGCTAAACTTCTGAAACTGCACTGAATCTGCAACTGGGCCACTCACCGTTCCCGGTCCTTGGCCCAGCCACTCTCCCCTGCACTGCCTCCATGGCTACCCCATGAACTGCGGGACTGTCTGTATCCCTACAGTCCCCCTTCCCAACACTTGTCTGCACTTATCTCGCACTTGCCACTAGCTGGCCCTTGTTATTTATGCTGTATGCTATTAACCATGTACTGAACTCTCCCCTCTCCACTTCTCCCTTGCACTTTCCCTTCCCCCCTACCCTTGCACTTGCGCGATCTGAATGACACCTGGCCTAGTAGGATCGTTGTCTGTCTCCCCTTGTTCCCTCCCGCCTCGACGCACCTTGAAACACTTGTGTATAGGCGCGTTACAAATGCCATATCATATCTTATCTAGCTTGCGTTTCTGCGTATATACATCTACTGCAGCTCTTGTTACTTATCTTCTAAGTGTATATGGTTTTCTTCATATTCGCTTATATACTTTAGTCACATCTTCATTCTTTAGATATACATACATCAGGTTTAGTGTGCCCCCCGTATCTTCTCTTCTTCATGACGTCACTTCACATCTGTCAGACTTTACTTCTAGTTCTTCTATGCCCAGGTGTGTCTGCAGGCTCATGTCTACTGCATCAGTTTGGGGATACATTTGGTAAGGTTGTCTCAGTGCATAATATCTTTCATACCTTCGATGTGGTATTCAGATGATAGCAGGTGTCATGTACAGTGTTCTCTTGCTGTTCTTCTAATATGACTGAGGTGAGGGGCTAGGCTTTATAGATGACGTGTACATCTTCCTCTCTACATTCCACCCTCTGGTAGAGTCCTCAACCACCTATTCAATTTTCTTCACACTGGTTTCTTTGGAACACATATCTTTGCCACCCCCCTCAGGTCACCTGCATTCTTTATGCGTTCATCCACACTCCAGATCATGCAGCAGCATTCCCCAGTTGGTGAACAGAACACCCAGTATCCCACAGAGTTCTTATTGTCCTTAGGATACTGAAACGTTGTTCATGGGGATATCATGGTACTTCCTTTCAGGTGCTCACAGGTGGTGTTTTCAGTCTGTGGGTGCTCATCAGCCACAGCATTCACATCGATCATTATCTTCATCCTTATTGCTTTTTTCGCTGTCTGCTTGCATTATACATGCGCTATACTACGATTATTCTTTCAAGACAGAATCCCAGCAACACTAACACTATTATTGCTCCCAACATTTTGAAGGCATTTGACATTCAGGTTGGAACCCATGAGAATAGAGATGAAAACCAATCTTTATCTTCGGTCTCATCTACTTCTTCCACCATTTTCGTTTGCAGAGCTGACAACATAGATATTTATTCTGTCAGGGTTCCATTTTCACTATCATGGGCAGGTGTGTATGTACAGCAAGAAGGCCCAATCCTGGCCCACATGCCTCCTTCCATTGCTGTAATTAGGTCCAGGACATACCTGTTCTGGAGGCCATCAATTCCTCTTTAATTGCATTAAATCCTTTTATTTATTATTATTGTTGTACTGGTTGTTTGTAGCAGTTTCCATCTGGTGATTTGTAACCACTTGGCATTCGTTGTAGCCTGAGCTCTTGTTATCAATATAGCTGTAAATATCACTGCTGTCCTATCAAACAATTTGTGCTCATCTGGAATGTTGTAATAAGCCTCTATTGATTTTGCCGAAAAATAGTTCTCTCTTCTGTCGGGTGTGGTTGAGTGACCTCTTCTTCCTTTGGTGTGCATCCATTTACAGAAAGTCAGCAATGCGGAGATCACTTTGGGGGATCACCAACGCAGGAACATGCATTATCACTGGTATCCAGTTAATATGTGGAAAAAAAAATTTTGGATGACAAAAATGTCGAAAAAATGTTACCTACATTTTTTAATTTACATGTTTTTTGTGTGTTTTGCGAGTACAAAAAAGGGTAAAAAAAGAGGGGGGGTTGGGGGAGGGAGGGAACCCCCCCATTTCAAACAAAAAAGACATTCGGAATTATTTTTTAGGTACAATTTTTTCAACATTTTGGCATTCGAAATTATGTAATTTGAAATAGTCACTATAAACCATTATCACTATAGAACATATTCCTCCCCATTATTGAAGTAGCTTCATATAAGCTTTGGATCCACAGGCCCAGTAGTGGTCCATCAGCACAGCAGTTCCTCCTTTCATCCCTGGCACATCAATTATTTGCTTGCATCCTTTATTTTCTCCAACTTTGCTCAGACCACTGTTTCTGAAACAATGTCGCATTCTTCATCCGTAGTATGGATAGAGATCTTGCTTAATTTGTATTTCTATTTATTTTATTTGTATTGCTCGCATGGCCCTCAGGAATCTGGGTGCTTCTTAGGGAAGGGAAACAAGGAGGTACATAGAACGGCAATGAATTTACAATAGTGTCAAGATACAAAAGTGGACGACAAATTTACAATTTTACAATGTTACAAGGAGGGCTGTATATCAGAATCTTGAGGAACACATTTACAGAGAAGGCCCAATTAGTGACAACAATGGTTTATAGACATGCAGTGGGAGCAAAGAAAAGTGGAGGCACAGCAGTTACATACTGGCTGAGGTGTGGTCTTGCTCGATGAGCCAGGATTTAACTTTATTCTTAAATGTCAGGTAAGATGGTACGGCTCTCAGTGTAGAGGCTAATGTGTTCCAGAGTTTGACGGCTATGACTGGGAAGCTAGATCCCCCTGCTTTCTAGAGCTTGAATCTCAGTATTACCAGTGAATGGGCTTGTGCAGATCTTAAGGGTCTGTTCGGAATGTGGGTAGTGAAGCGGTTAACCAGGTAGATAGGTGCCGGGTTAGATTTGGATTTGTGAGTGAGTGCAAGTGTTTTGAGTGATATTTTCGAGGCAATAGGGAGCCAGTGTAGGCTCTGTCGCCTGTCAGAGATGTGTGATTTCCTAGGGATATTAAGGGCAGCCCTAATAGCATTGTTCTGGGTAACTTGGAGTTTGTTAATGTTTCTTTGGCTAGTACCTAGGTATAAGGCATTACAATAATCCATTTTAGCCATTACAAGGGTTCTGGCTAGGCTGAGGCAGTTGGGGGCAGTTAAAAATGGTCTGCATGCCGTTATAAGCTTGCAGGAGTAGGCTGAAGCAGATACAACAGCATTTGTTTGTCTTCTGAGTGACAAAGTGGAGTCAAGGTCAATATCTAGTGTTTTTGTATCCTTAGAGGCATTAATAGTAATCCTGTCAATGGTAAAGGATTTAAAGGTATGGTCCAATTTACTGAGTCTGGTGGGTGAACCTAGGATGAGTAACTCGGTTTTCTCATCATTTAAACACAAACCATGATGTGCCATCCAAGCCTGGATGACCGAATAAACATCATTAAGTGCTTTGGAGTAAATAGCATGGTTGCCCGTGATAGGGATGAGTATCTGGGTGTCATCCGCATAATTGGTGTAGGTGACACCCAGATAGTCGAGAATATCAAAAAGGGTCTTAGTAAATACATTGTAAAGTGTACGAGAGACACATGAGCCTTGTGGGACTCCGCATAAAACAGGAGATGGTTCGGCAGAGGCGGTCGGTGAAAAGACACGCATAGTTGTGTTTGCTAAAAATGAACTAATCCAGGAAGTGACTTTATCTGAGAAGTGGGCAGCAGTTTTGAGGTGTTGGCACAGAATTTGGTGATTGACCAAATTAAAAACTGCCGATAGGTCAAACAATAGAAGTAGGGCCAGGTTACCTTTTTGTCTTTTAGATCCTCAATTTGTGTTTTTAAGACAATAAGGGCGGTTTCTGTTGCGTGTCTGGGACGGAAGCCCGATTGCCGGAGGCCAAGAAGTTTGTTTGATTCGAGGTAAGCCTGAATTTCTAAATATGCTGCCCTGTCCATAATTTTTAGAAGAAAGGGTACCGTTGTAATAGGTCTATAATTGGCTGGGTTACTAGGATCAAGGGTAGGTTTTTTTAATTAGGGGAATACCCAGGCATCCTTGAGATTGTCTGGTACAATCCCGGATTTAAAGGAGGCGTTTCTGAAGGTGGTGATAAAGGGGGCAAGTTCGTGGGCCGCATCTTTCATTTTGGGTGCTGGACAGGAGTCGCCTTGACAATTGGAAGGTTTAAGCTTTTTAATGATATTCTCTACTTTCCATGTAGAGAGTGGAGAGAAGCTGAATGGTTTGGCAGCATGTGTTGAGGTTGTGATGTTAAATGCTAAGTTCAGTGCAGGATCTGGGATGATGCTACATTTTGTTGAATTGATTTTAGTTTGTAGAGATGAGACTTTATCAAGGAGAGCTTTCTGGGTGTTAGTGCACCATTAGGAATCTGTGTGGCACGGGTCTAATGGAGCTAAGGGTGAGTCAAGTTCTTTAAGAATCTTAAAGAGCTCTTTGGTGTTAGATTCAGCCAGCCGGATGCGATTGTTGTAAGCATCATTTTTTTGCAAGCAATATAGCTTTTTTGTAGTTTGAAGAAGCAGTGATCAGTGAACCTTTATTAGCATCAGATGGAATACTTGACCAGTGCGCCTCTGCGTTTCTTTTTGCTTTGCAGAGATCTCTGAGCTGAGATGTGAACCACGAAATCCGATGCGGACGTGGTTTTGACTTGCGCAGTTTTAATAGAGCAATTGTATTTAAGGCTTTTAGGATAGTAAAGTTATAGGTGTCAACAAGGACTGTAGGGTCAGAGTTGGATGATGACATCCTGTTAAGAAGGGGAGTGATTGAAGGGAGCTGTTTCTCCTTAGTAATGTCCTTCTTGTTGCGAGTGGGGATGGCGGGTGCTATATTTGTTTTGGCGCTTGACGGGGAGTCTTTGATGGTGAAGATTATTTTGTAATGATCCGACCATAAACATGGTGTTACTGACAATAGGTTAATTGTGCAGTTCAAGTCTGTTAACCAGTCAAGGGTTCTTCCCTTGATATGAGTAGGTTCCTGGGTGTGGTGGGTGAAGCCTAGATCAGTTAGATAGTTGGCGGAGGTATCATTTGGGTCTTGGAGACCAAGGTTGAACTCGCCAAGTGATATAATTTGTGAATTTGGCTTTGTGTTAGTGGCAAGGATAGTAGATATGTCCTCCATGAAGGAGAAATGGGTCCTGGAGGCATGTAAATGAGGTGCATAGTATCCGTACGGTTGGTTGAGATAGCTAGTTTGACTGATAGAAGTTCAGCAGAGGAGATTTGTGAATATGGAATAGGCCTAAGTCCAAGGGAGTTTTTGAAAACTATGGCAATGCCCCCAGGGAGTTTTTGAAAACTATGGCAATGCCCCCACCTTTTGATTGATTAGTGTTCCTATCACATCTGATAATGGCATAGTTATCGGGAATGGCCAAAGAAAGTGCGGGCCATGTTAGTAACTTCATCTTCAGTCCATGTTAGTAACTTTGAATACTTGGCCATTCCTTAAGGCATCCATCATTTACTACTTGCACTATCTTTACTGGGGCTGTCATCAATAAGTCATCCCAGCGTGTAATGTTTACCTTTTAGTTAGTCAATTCTTTTCTTCAGTTCCCCCTGGAAATTGGAATCTGTATGTAGTGTTTTCTTTATTTTCCTCCAGCCAAGGTTGCTTTCAGTTAGTTCTTGGATTTAGGCTTGGTATCTGAGCATGGAGCAATTTCTCACTGTATGTTTCTAGAGTTGGACTTGCTTTCTCAGCATATAATGTTTCCTTCCAGCCAATGGCTTCTTTTAGCTCAAATGGGAAATTAGAATTAGTATCCCAACATGCAGTATTTGTACTTAGCAAATGGTTTCTGCCACTCTCTGTTCTCCAAGGTATTTGGGATTCTAACTCTTGGCCTCACTGGGCAGCTTTACTCTTTGGACTATGCCTTTGTTCTCATTGACTTCTGCACTAGAGTCTTTCTGGTACCTTTTCTGACTTCCAGTTTCTCTTCCTCCTCTTACCCTTGAGTCATGATCATGTAGGTGGCCTCTGCACATTACGTTTGTTCTTGTTGTCCCTGAATATGTTTTGTCTCCTCCAAAGGTAGGGGTATATTTTGCCCCCCCCCCTTAGAAACCATAATTTTGCAGCTGAACGTTTTCTCACCACCCTCCCTTCAGCTCCTTGCATTCTTGCTGTGGTCCTGCTGCTGATTCACAAAGACTGTTCCTTTTGCCAAATCTCTGTCTCTACCCTTTCTTATCTGTCGCCCTTTTCAATTTCTATGAAGACCTTGACATGCTCTCATTTCTTCTACCCAGCCGCCTCCCTTTTTTTTCCTTCTCTACAACTTCAATATTCATCTCACATATGTTCACTCTTCTTCCCCTCTTATCTTTCTTCTGGACTCCTTTCATGTTGGCCAAATCCCTCCTTCCCCTTCCCATATTTCGGGCTCTTCTCTGGAGCTCATCTTCTCTTCCTTCGCCTCTGACCCCCCTGTTTGGTAGGGCAGAGATAGATAGGATGTGGCCAACTGGACATTTTTAAAACACTTGAACTTTATTAATTTAAAAGAAAATCTCTTACATATCCCTGTTGCTACGGGCAAGGTTCTGTGTCTAAGAAAATAACAAAAAGGTGCTTGTCTGGACGTCAAACACAGCTCAACTTGTCCTCTCTCCAAACGTAAGCTACTTAGCTGGCCCTACCACTAGTAAAGGAAAATAACACTTAGGCCAGAAAAGTGTTCTTATTTCACTGACTTGATTTTATGTTGGTTGGTTCATGGCCCCCTCCTAAAAAAAAGTCTCTGGAAATATTCTTTTTTCGAATTCCCAGGTTTTATCCTTCGCATATAGTTCAGGAAAACAACGTCTCTTTGGGTTTCAACAAAACATTAAAGGATGAAATGCTCCTCTTGGTTGCTCAGGCTTTGCTTTCTCGCACAGTTCTAACAAATCAACATTTTTCTTGGTATTTACGAAAAGAAAAAGGGTGAACTCCTGAGCCACTCCGCATAATCTGGGCTAGCTGTAAAAGTCCATTCCCTACATGCACAACTTGGTTTTGTACGTTCTTCATTTGTTCTAAGGCTGTCTTTGTCTCACCCTTCCGGGGCTGTTCAGTTCTCTGTAGATGATAGTTTGTTGTCGACCTATGGATTTTGTTTCAAGCAAAATGTTTATAGTTCTCCACCCTCTGTAAGTGGGTTTGATTAGCAGGCCGGCTGTTGCCTCTCAGCTGTTTGTCTTCTTCTTTCAGATTTGGCCTTTCATACAGATCCCTCTGAGGTTTTTCTCTCTCACTCTTCTGGTAACTCCTCCTAGGGTTTAAACTTCTGGTGCACCATCTTTTGGGGTTAGATTGGGTTCTGCTTCCTGGTAACCCCCTTCGCTGTATGGGATTCTTTTTCCTTTTCTTTGGTTATTCTCTGGGTATTATTCTCGGTTCTTATCTAGGCCTGCCAGACCTTTTGGCCATTTTCTCAGCTTTGGCAATCTGGCTATCTCTCTGAGGACCAGAGAGCATAACCACCATCCTCCCTTTCCTTCCCGAGTACTGCGTACCTGCTGATCCGCTATGTCCTTTTTAGGGTGCCGGGGTGGGGTGGTTGCTCATTCTGCAGTGGAACCTTCCTTTTTGGGGTGCGAGATCCCTTCTCCGGTTTGCACGCACCTATCTTCGGGCCTGCTGGTCTTCTGCGTCGGCCACAGGTCAGTCTTTCTTCTCCAGAGACTGCTCAGCTTTGGGCATCCAGCGCTCCTTTGCTCTGCAGCATTACGTGGGGTCTCCGTCCACCACATACATGTTGTGGTCCTACCTCCACAATGCGTCGGCTGCTCTGCGTGACTTACTTCCAGCTGGCCTGTTCACAGCAGTTGACTCGATCTGCATTAGCTCCTCCTCTCCAGGTAAGGGTCCCTTATACGTCTCACAATGCCATTGGTTCTGGGATTTCAGTAGACGGTCCACAGCCAAACTAAGCACTTTCAAAGGCCCTTTATTGAACCTTGTCAGCTCTCATATATGCAACAACTTTTGGTGAAATTGGGGTTAAGCAAGTTGTTAAAACTTAGTTCAGTTGGGAGTCATTGTCCCCTAAGGGAGAGCCACTCCCAGTGAGATCCAACTTGCACAAACCCCCATGGAGGGTTTTTGCATAGCCGGCTCACTCCCTAGTCTCAAGGGGGGGGTGGGTGGGGGGGCTCTCCCTTGGAGATAAGGGAAGAATTCCTTGGATTGGTCACACCCCCTCAGTTATATGGGAGCACCCCTCTTTATGTGCCAGTGTGAAACGGCTGAAGAAATCTACATTCTCTTGTTCTTTCCATTTTCAGTGTTCTACCGAGATGCAAAAGGGTTGTAGGTCTAAAAACCAGCTAATTACTCAGGCGTTTGAGTCCTTTCGGAGACTCGTCCATGTTAAAGGTGAATAACGGTGACCAAACGGAATTTGCATCTGGTTAAATAGTATCAGAGTCTAGTAACGGCCCTAGGGAGAGTTTTGTGTAGCGGCTCAACTCCCTAGTCTTAAAGGAGGTGGTTTCCCCCTGTGAGTGAAGGGATACATTCTCTGGATTCATCATGCTTGTCAATGCCCATTCTGCCTACTTATCTGACCTTTTTCACTCATCCTTTTTCTCCTGATTTACCTTCAAATCAAACCTCTGCTGCTTCTGCATCCTGTTTTCAAAGTTGTAATGTAAGCCCCTTTGATTAATCCTCTTTTTCTTTCTTACCCCTTCTTTACTGCCTATTGACACATTTGCCTCTTTCTCATCTGATCCAGGTGCATCAACTATGCAATCCACTCTCGTTATCCAGCTCAGTCTTTCTCTGTTGGATACTGCCCCAACCTTAGTTCCCCTTAACATCTTACTCTGAAACCCTTTCTGCGTAAAGCTAAACGTAGCTAAACGTACCTTTGCCCTTCATCTTCATCCCCTGTGTCTTTTTTCAGCTGGTCACCCACATTCTTTCACCTCTGAATCCCTCTTTCTTCTCTACTCTCATCTTCTGGTTTTGACAAATTCTTCGTCATTAAAGCCACCCGTTTACTTTCCTCATTTTTCCTACCTCATCTTGTCCTGTCCCTTCCCTTCTTCTATCTGACTCTGATACCTCAGCCTTTTTACTTCAGGCTATCACATTTTCCTCACCCCTTGATCTTCTCCCTTCTGCTCTTACTCTTACTGTTTATCCTCAACTTATTTATTATTTTACCTATCTTTTCAACCTCTCCCTGGCTTTTGCTACTGTTCATCTATCCTTTAAACATGCTGTTGTCATTTCCCTGCTTAGGAAACCCACTCTTCCTCATCTCCTACATTTCTCTCCTTCCCTTTCCCTCGAAGCTTCTCAAAAGTGTTGCCTACACGCAAGTCTCTGCTCACCTTAACCTACATTCTCTTCTTCCTCAATTACAATCTAGTGTCCTTCCCTCCCATTCAACCGAAACTGCTCTTCTTCATGTCTCTAAATCCTTACTCTCTGCCCGTGATCTTAAACACTCCTCGATTCTCATTCTTCTGGGCCCATTGGCAGCTTTTGACCGCTGGACCATTCAACTCTTCTTCTTTCAGCTTTTGCATCTATAGGTATTTCTGGTTCTGTTCGCCGTTGGTTTCACTCCTATCTTTCTGGTCATTCCTTGTTTGTCTCTTGGACTGGTCAAACGTCCTCTCTCCAAACCCTCTATTATGCATCCCTCTGGTTTCTGTGCTTGGTCCTTTCCGTTAAGTTGCGACTTATAGGTGGTGCTAAAGCGCTACCTATAAGCAAAAACTATTACATTAGAGTAGAGATACAGAGAAATTGCATATGAGGAGACACAAAGCTTGAAGGTGTTCTTTGATTTTCAACCCACTGTGGTGGGTCGGAGGAAGGAGTCAGACTCTTGGAGTACATAACTTTTTTTTTTGAAAATCGATTTTATTAGGTTTCCTTTGTGCATTACGTGATTACATTATTACATTGCATTTATTAATGTAAGTTAACATATAGAAAAAACCAAACGCAACACACCCCTTACCCCTCCCTCCTTTTCCCTCCCCCCACCCCCCTTCAGTTCGAGCGTTCATAGCATAGGTAGTTACTTGCGCAACGGGCTCTCTTAGTGATAGAGGCGTCAGTGCATTGTGCGTGTGGAACGTCAAAGTCGTGCTGATCAAACGGGTTCGGTTCACAACCGGGTCCTTGGGCCATGGTCCCGTGTCCTTGGGGAGGAGGGGGATCCCTCAGCTCAACCACCAGGTCCTAGACCACTCGGCCGTATTTGTCAAAAAAGGGGAGCCAGATTTCCTCGATGTTGGACTTGGACTCATCAAGCAGGTGTGTGAGGAACTCCATGTCGTAGATGGCTCTTACTTTGGTCACCCAGGTTTTTTCCCCTGGCATTTTCGGGTGTTTCCATTTCTGTGCCAGGCAGCATCTAGCTGCTACCAGCATCACCTGGAGCATGTGGTCTTGAGTGCTATCCCGGTCCTCCCCGTTGCTAATCCCGAAAAGGAGGAGCCAAGGACAGGAAGCCCGTTCGATCCCATCCACCCCTTTAATCCAGGCCCGCACCTTGTCCCAGTATTTCTGGACCACTGGGCATCCCCACCACATGTGGATATAGTCACCTCTTTCTGTCTGGCATTTCCAACAGTGTGGGTCATATCCTGGCCGCATTCTAGCTATCCTTTGCGGGGGGTAGTGCCATCTGTGTAGTATCTTGAGGGCCTGATGGCGATATTGGAGGGAGGATGTGGACCGATTAGCCCGTCTACACATCTCTGTCCATCTCTCGTCATCGATTTCCTCGCCTAGGTCCCTACCCCATTGCGTGCGTGCCGGTGGTGGGTCTCGGGGGATAGAGAATTGAAAGAGCTTGTATAGGCGAGAGATTATCCCCTTGGAACCCTTTGCGGTCAAAAGGAGCTTTTCAAAGTCTGTGAGTTCCCTCCTGAGGGTATCGCCCCAAGATGGCTCGGTGAGGACACCCTTGAGCTGAAGATAACGAAATGGGGAAAGCGTACCTATTCCCAGGGCTTCCTCGAGGTCCTTCAGGGGGAGGAAGGAGCCCCCCACCCACAATTGGCCGGTCCTACTAAGGCCCGCCTCGAACCACGTCTGGTAAGCTGCTGGTTCCGCTATTTTGGCCAGGAAAGGGGGGGCCCATATACAGCTCAAGGGGGAGGGCCATGTCGTGAGCCATCTGTAGTAACCTCCCTCTCTCCATAGAGACCACAATACTTTCAGGATCGGGTGGTTCAAGACGGTTCTGGGGATCGTACTCCTTGGGACCCAGAGCCATTCCTCTAGTGTGACGGGCGCCAGGGGCCTATTATCCATGGCTAGCCACTGTTTTTTCGTTCCCGGTGTGAAGTGATCAACCAGGATCCTCAACTGGGATGCCCTATAGTACGTCTCGAGGTCGGGGTAGCCCACCCCCCCATCCTCCTTGGTCCTAGTCAATACCTCATACGAAATCCTGTGTTTTTTGCCCTGCCAGAGGAATCTAAGGAGGATTTGTTTTGTTTCATCAAAAAAGGCCTTAGGGACCTGCACCGGGAGCATTTGGAAGAGAAACAGGAATTTTGGGAGAATCACCATTTTTATGAGATTAAGGCGTGCCATCCATGAGAGACCCGTTCCCGCCCACCTTTCTATGTCTCTCCTGATTGCTGACCAGAGGGGGGGGGAAGTTGGCCCCATACAGGTCTTCAAGGTTACGTGTGATTTGGACTCCCAAGTAACGGAACCCCTCATCGTTCCGCTTGAAGGGGAGGCCCTCCACAAAGGCCACCTCTGTGTCCGGCAGGTTCCCACCCATAAATGCCACCGATTTGTCCAGGTTGACTTTGTACCCTGATAGTTCTCCATACCTTGTGAGGCCCTGCAGTAGCCGAGGGATTGTATGGGACGGTCTGGTAACGTAGAGCAGGGCGTCGTTCGCAAAGAGGCAGATTTTGCAGTGCATATCCCCCATCTGCACACCACTGATGGCCATGTCATTGCGGATCGAGATTGCCCACGGTTCCATCACCAATGCGTAGATTAACGGGGACAGGGGGCATCCCTGCCTCGTACCACGTTCAAGGGGGAATTCTCTAGATTCAATCCCATTTGCCACTACTCTGGCCGAAGGGGAGGAGTAGAGCGCGGATATCCATCCCAACCACCTTGGCACCATCCCCACCGACATGAGAACCTCCCTCATGAAAGCCCAACTGACCCTGTCAAAGGCCTTCTCCGCGTCGAGAGCCAGTAGGAGTGTGCCTTCGTTTCTGGCCTCGGTTGTGGCTAGTATATGAAGTGTTTTCCTTAGATTATCGGAACCCTGTCTATTAAGGACGAATCCCGCCTGGTCTGGATGTATCAGGCGTGGGAGGGAATTTTCCAGTCTGGAGGCCAGGATCCTAGCAAAAATCTTGGCGTCTACGTTGAGAAGTGAGATGGGTCTGTAGGACCCACAGACCGCCCGGTCCTTACCAGGTTTGGGTATGACAGTGATGAGGGCCTGTAAGAAAGTCGGTGGGATTGTGTCGTTGCCCCTAATTTGATTAAACAATTTAGTCAGGGGCTTCACTAGGGTGGATTGGGTCTGTTTATAAAAATCCGCTGTGTAGCCGTCAAGGCCTGGAGCCTTTCCGGCCTTCAGTCTCTTAATGGCTCCCTCCACCTCCTCCTCTAGGATTTCCCCCTCGAGGGCCTCTAAGTCTTGGTCGGTCAGTTTGGGGAGGGGATGTTCTGCCAGGTAGGAGGCAATATCCTCCTGTGATTCACCCACTTGCCTGGAATAGAGTTTGCTGTAGTAATCAGCAAAACATTCCGTCACTTCCTGCCGGTTCCCATGAATTCTGCCTTCCTCATCGGCTAGCTGGGTAATCCCTCTCTCCGCTCTACACCCCCTCGACCTCTGTGCCAGTAGAGTGCCTACCCTGTCGCCCTGTTCATAGTATCTCTGTCTGGTATATCGCATCCTCTTAACCACCTCACCTATGAGAACCGTGTGGAGCTCCTGTCTTTTGCCCTGCATCTCGTCCAATAGTGCCCTCCGGTCCACCCCCGGGACGCCCAGTCTGGCCCGCAGGATCTGTAACTCCGCTCGGAGTCTGCTCTCGATCAGGCCCCTTTCCCTTTTACGCCTCGAGCCCTCCGCTATGAGGAGACCTCTGAAGGTGGCTTTCCCCGCTTCCCATACCGTGGACATGTCCGTCTCCCCGGTGTCGTTTATCTCGAAGTAGGCCAGCATTTCTTGTTTCATGAAATCACGGAATACTGGATCCCTAAGGAGCGTGTCGTTACACCGCCATCGAGCCGATCTCGGGGCGATGGGCAGGGACCAGTTAGCTACAAGTAGTTCGTGGTCCGACCACGTTATGGTCTCGACCTTTGGTTGGGTTACCGCCCCATCCCCCTCCTCTGAGGCCAGCAGAAGGTCGATTCTGGTGTAGGTGCAGTGTGGGGGAGAAAAGAATGTGTAACCACCCTGGGCCGGGTACGCCTTGCGCCAAACGTCTACCCAGTAGTGATCCCTCAGGAGGTTTTGCAAAGCCAGGTTGTCCTTAGTGATCCCCTTGGGTGTCCCACCTCTAGCGGACCACCAATCCAGTTGGGGGTCGGCTATGAGATTAAAATCCCCACCGAGAATCATGGCCCCCTCAGCCCATTCATCCATGACGCCAAAGATCCGTGTGAGGAACTCTACTTGACCCGAGTTGGGTGCGTATACAGTGGCAAAAGTGACTCGTTGCCCCTCGCAAAGCCCCTTAATACTAGGAATCGACCCCCAAATCCTCTCTTGGTTTCCACCCCCGTGAGTTGGAGAGCCCTTCCCAGGAGAATGCCCACCCCCTCCTTCTTGGAGGTCGGATGTGAAGCCCAGTAATTGCTGCCGATATCTTTCCCCTTGATTCTGGACTCTCTCCCACGCTTGTAATGTGTTTCCTGTAGGAATAGGACCGTCAGGTGTTGTTTACGGAACATATTACCCGTGAGGGACCTTTTATTTTGAGAGTTTAGACCCTTGACATTCAACGTGCCCACCTTCCCTTCAATCATTGTCATCATTCCGGGCGTGCATTTTGAACCCCTCGTGGTGATTGAATTTTAGAGCCCATTGCCAAGCGTATTCCTGTGGTTTGAACTGAATTTCCCCCTGAACCCCTCTAACTGCCCCGTTGTCCCTCCTACCCCCTTCCCCCTTATTCCAAACCCCCCTCCCTGTGCCCTCCCTCCCCCCGCCCCTCCCTTGAAACATAAGGCGTCCGTCCACTTTCCCCAACATATGTTGGGGTTGGTCAACGAACCACCAAGGACTCTAACCCCAGCCCCGGGGTTTCATGTGTTTGGAGAGTCCCAGATCGCAAACTTGATTCAGGTCGGCCCCTTCAGGCCTTCGGTAGACATGGCCGAGATAGAATTCTGGGACCCGGAGCCTCCCCCCCGGCCACCAACCCATAACCCGAACCTCAGACATGGGGCAACACAAATAAACAGTTAATTTTTTAACCAAAACGCTCTGCCGTCCCATAGTCCAGCGGGCTAAACACAGCGCCGCCGCGGCGTCCATTCAAGGCAGTTCGTGGGCCCAGGGCCTCCATCGCCCGCACCCCGAATCATCTCTCACCTCGTGATTTTCTCCACCTCCAATCGAACGCTATTATCATGAATTTGGCTGGTCTTCCAGGTTCGTCGACGGGTGTCTGGTTTTCCGAAACTTTCGGGCCCCCTTGACCTTAGATTTCCCGCTGTGATTTCCTAGTCTGTCGGGGCCCCTGGGAGGGTCCCGTGGTCCTCCCTCCTGGGCGCCCGAGTGGCCCGCCTGGTCGCTCACCAGATCCTCCGTGGCTCTCCGTATGTCTTCCTCCGACACCAGGTGGTGTTTCTCACCTAGCCACTCAAACTCCAGGTAGAAGGGGTGCCCCCACCGATATCGAACCCCTTTTCCCTGCAACCATCTTGTAAGTGTGCCACATTTCCTCCTCATTGACAGGGTTAGGGCCGATAGATCTTGAAAGATGGATACCTTCGAGTCGCCGTACTGTATGATGCCAAGATGTCTCGCCTTCTCCAGGATTCTGACCTTGTCCCTGTAGTAGTGCAGCCGAACCAGGACCGAGCGTGGGCCTCTGCCTCCCCGCCCTGCTCGGTGCACCCTGTCGAAGTTGATCGTCCCCACGCCCTCTGTTCCCAGGGCGATCCTCACGATGTCGTGCACTTTGCCTTCGAGACCTTGTGTGGACTCGCCCTCGGATTCCACCAGGCCAAAGATTCGAAGGTTGTTCCTCCTCTCCCTGTTCTCCATGTCATCAACCTTAAGCCGAAGCTCTTCTTCACGCCTTTCCATGTCTCGGAGTCTCATGTCCATTTGGGTTTCGAGGAGTGTTACTGAGAGTTGATTATTTTCGACACCCTCCACGCGGTCTTCTAGGGTGGTGACTTTGGTGGTGAGGTCGGCCAGTTTGGCCCCCATGTCTGTCCTCATCCCTCGTATCTCCTCCAGAATCGTTTGGATGTTGTTCTGGATAGCCCCCAGGTCTGGGGGTGGGGGAGTGGGGCTACCGGTGGCCATGGCACTTTCTTTGGCAACGAACTGGTATTTCTGCAGGTTTTCTTTCCAGTGCATGGAGGGTTCGTGCCGGCCACTTATCAGCGGGCGCCGCCTTTTCGTCGGCTGGGGAGCCGGGAAGGGGTGGTTGAGTTGGTCCTTTAGTGGCGGGTTCCCGGCAAGTCAACTGGGGGGTCCCCAAGGTCTTACAACGCTGTCGGTGTGTTCCACGCAGTCCTTGGTGTCCTTGGTGCCCTTATTCCGGCCCCGTCGTTGCTCCACGGGTGAGTGGGTGGCCCTCAACAGATCGAGTTCTGAGGCCGTGGAGGGGGCTGGTGGACTTGGGCCTCCCTGTGACCGGGTGTGTCTCGTTAGGCGTGGGGCCCCTGAGCACCGCGGGCCGTCTCGGCGAGTGTTGTGATGGTGGGGGGGCGTGCTCCCGCGTCGGCCCCCTTGCAGTACCGTAGCTCCCAAGACCGGCGGATGGTCCTCTCCAGGTCGGGCCGGGCTTCGGGTATCAGAAGCGCCGGGCGCGGAGCGCCTGGGCGCAGAGGGCCGCCCCGGCGTGTGCTCCCTGGGCGGGCGGACGACTTTCCTCGGGTCGGGGCCCTGGGTCAAGCGGTGGGCCGTGGAAGATGTCCAGGGGAGGAAGCGCCGTGGGCCCTCCTTCTCGGGCCTATTCGTGGGCGGCGCGGCTCGCGCTGCTTCCTGCGTTGCTCCGCGCCAGGTCGTGGGGGAGGGGCAGCTGATGCCGCCTCGGTCCGTGTAACTCCGCACAGGAGCGTCGGATCGGGACCAGAGTTGGGTCCAGGTGGGGGCTACAGGCTCCAACGTCTTTTGGTGGGGGTCGCGTAGCGCATGGGACCCTCGTTCCGCCGGTAAATCGCAGTTCACCCGGGGCTGGGTGCGGAGCTCGACGTTCAGGCGTCCATCCTGCCCGCGCCCCCTGGTGGCCTCGGAGTACATAACTTTTTATTTAAATGATAAGAGAACGGCCTAGCTTTGCCTATTCTAAAGTGGATTCCTACCTAGTTAAATGAACTAAAGGTGCTTGTCTGCAAGTCCCAAAGAAAGAAAAGTCCTCCTTCCAAATGTAGTTCTAGCCTGACCATACCACTAAGAAAATTAACTTAAACAGTTCCAGGATTTTGGCTTGATTCTCCTGATATACCAGTCTTGCCCTTTTGGCTTCTTTATATCAATGTCTTTATTCTGGTTGTTATTTAGCTAGCAGAATCTTCAGTAATAGTCTCTCTTTATTTCTTGAATTAACTCTTGTAATTCCTCTACAACGTTCTTGGATTTGATATTCTTTTTAACAAAGCATTCATGCCAACCTTTCTCTTGATGCTTTCACTTGTTGGATGGAGGTTGTAGACCTCCCAGAGTCTATTGATCCAGCCCACTTGATATTTTCTGATGTATGGATTATCTCTTTATCACCACTTTCTGTACTTGACAAACTTGTTTGTCCTGTTGTCAGACTTTGTCACAGTTCTTATATTTGCACCTTGTTGCTCATATAGCAATTTCCTTTTGTTATTAGGTTCTGGTTTGGAACTTTCATAGACTTCCCATCCAGGATTATTCTTTTCCCTTCTTAACTTTATACAGTTACAATTAAATAGGTTTATATTAAGTAACTTTTTGTGAGTACTGGGACAAGTTCTTCTCCTCTTCCATTGCCCCGGCAACCCCCCGCTTCTCCTGTTATCTCCCTAAAGGCTGGGGAACGTTGCAGGCTCTTGAGTTCGCTCAGGTGCTGTTCTCCAGTATTAGGTTTCTCCTTCCGACTCTTCATCGCGCCCTCCTCTCCGGCTGTCCTTCGTCTGTATGTGGAGTGGGCAATTGGGAAGCTGCTTGCATTCCCAATAACTCTTTCATTCTGCGTGCTTGTTGGTCTCCCGTTTTCGACTTCCCTTACGCTGTACATGGGCTTTGCTGCTTGGAAGCTGCTTACGCTTCCAGTTACCTTCTTGGATGGTCTCAGCGTGTTTAGTTGGGCGCCCTGCCCACCATGGTAGAGATGTCTTGGCACTACCTGCAGCAAGACTCTGATTTCCTGCAGTACAACGGTTCTCTTGTTGCATAAACATGTTCTCTAGCATCTCATTCAGCCACTCTTCGAAAGTCACGGGCTCCGCGACTGCTCTCTGGCCCGCCCTCTCCTGGCATTCTCACATCAGGGAGCTTCCCCAGCCTAGGGTACACCTCTGCTTCTCCAACCTCCTCCACTTGTCCCAGTTAAGTATGATTTTTAAATTTGTTTTATTTATTGTTATATGGTTAAAAAGTAACCTTTAACAAAATACAGATGAATAAAATCGAATGAACACCTACACCTTCACCAAAATAAAATCTACAGAATTTCATTACCACAATAAAAAACAGTTAAGAATTGACACCACAAACTCTTCAAAATAACAAATAAAATGTCCCTCCTTTCAAATAAACAAAATAGACACAAGTTTCAAACAAAGCTCTATTAATAATTTTTTAATACTAATTACTTCTACAAAACGGTCAGTCTCAAAGTTCTCATGAATCCCACGATTGCAATCATATCCAATGTAACCCTCCCCAGTCCCCGCTAGACATCTCTCTCACAGGAAACCCATGTCCGTATGCGACAGTGAATGAAAGAAATGCTTAATGTTTCTCATTCTATTTAGCTGAAGTCAGAGACATTCCACAACCAGATGCATAAAAGTTTGTCATGCTTGCTTCCTCACAGAATCAACATGCAGCAACCTCATTACCTATCTTATTATGCCTCAAGAGGATTTCTTTTGTCGGCTTCAGGTTCCATCTAAATCTGAGAAATTCAGACCTTGCTAGTCGACTGGGATAGATAGAAAGAAATTGAGCCAGTGTTCCTTGCTTTTTGTGGTCTTCTGATAAATAATGCATTGATGAACGAACATGCATTTCATGAATTGTCTGGATCCAGTCCCAGTTACCCAAGTTCTTTTTTGTGCTATCTGGTCGAAGCATAAGCTCCTCTCGACCAGGCCCTCTATCACTCAATAGTACATCACACACAGAACTAAAGGTTTTCATGGAGTCGGCCATTCCCTAGCTTGGCGGTTGTTCAACATGTCATTCAGATCTTTGTATATCTGTGTGTATTCGGGGAAGCAGACTAGAATTTTCCAAAAAGATTTAAATAGTTCCAAGTCCCTCTGCTTTTTAGAGAACTAATCCCTAGTTCAGATCACCATACCTGGCATCGATTGCTGCAATTTTAAGGTTCTCTTGCAAATCAGTGCCTCTAATGCCGGCAATAGATGCAATGTAGAGGAATCCAGTGTCTCTATGCCATAGATTAGTTTTGGCACAATCTTGCCTTCATAGAATTTTAGGACCGGTGGAATGGAAAATGTGCAAAATCTTCCATCCACCTTACTGATTTGGTTTGCCAACACCATAGCCTTGGCTAAACGATGTTCCCTGACGTCAACTTTGTTTGATCCGCCAAAGATGGGAAACCACAATTACACAAAATGATTAATAAACCACCAGTGTATCTTTGCCGCTCTACCAAACATGTCCATTCAATTTTCTTTTCTTGGTACATTGAATTACCTTTGTTTTCCTAGTACTCGTGGATAAACTGTTTTCCATTGCATATTTACCAAAAGCATCAATGAATTTTTGCAACCCTATTGGTGTAAAATCAAATAACAAGAATTTGTCTGTGTAGGATAGCCATGTTGGCCTTTGACTGTCGAATTTCGGTGATGCGAATGCCGACTTGGCTAATGATGCTCCCACGTCTGACACAAAGAGATTAAACAGACAGAGACAAGTATACACCCCTGATTGACTCCCGTGTGTCTAACGATCTTTTGTGTGAGTGCTTCTTGATGGTTCATTCTCACTTGGATGTTCGAATGAGAGTGAATGGCAATGATTAATCGTAGCAGCCTCTGGGGATTACCCCATATAGCACTTTTACGCCAAAGTTGATTTCTATCAACCCTGTCGAAATCGGCAGTTAGGTTGAGAGTAGCCACATAAACTGCGTTAACCTTTCTACTCCAGGCGAGATTTTTGTACAGATTTCAGGATCAAACCATTACTTTCTTTCTGAACCCAGGCTGCCATTTTCGTATCCTTCCTGACTCGCAAGACCAGGCCTCCAGGTGCTCTAACATCTGGGCCGTAAAGACCTTGCTGTCAGCATCCAAGATCGAAATCGGCCTATAATTTATAGGGCTATTGCGATTGCCTTTTATTTTTAATATTTATTTGTTTTCGAATACAACCATATTAACTGAGTATTGAACATTATCCCCCTTAATCCCCCCTTGCCCACGGTAGATCTTCTTAGTATCTCTCGGTATGGGAATGTCTTATGCACTGAAAATGTCTGTGATTCTGATTTTATGGGGGCACCATTGTTCCATATAGTCTGAGTGCAAGTAGTCCGGGACTGTTCCCCATTCTTTGGCAAAGGAACTGCCTGAGCCCTGAATTGAATGCGTTAGCTTTTCCATAGTCATCAGTGTCCATACTTTCTGGAGCCATGCATACACTAGTGGTGGGTCTTGTTTTTTCCAATTTTGAGTTATAGCCGCCCATGCCGCTATAACTAGTCCCATGAAGCTCCTCCAGTGTGATTTCGAGTATTTCTTAGCCGCCTTATCTTTCATTCCGCATAGCCACACCTTCACCCCCAACTGTTCCTCCCCTGGAAACGTTTTCCCCATCTCAGTCTTTACCTCGGACCAGAAACCCCTGATCCCCGGGCTGTCCCACCATATGTGTTTCCACGTACCCACTTTCGCGCAACCTCTCCAGCACACATTGGACGTTTGAGGGTACATTGCATGCAGTCTCTCAGGTGTGTAGTGCCATTGGATTACTATCTTTACCCACATCTCCCTCATTTGAACTGATCGGGTCATTTTGGAATACTGATCCACAAGTCTGCCCACTGATGCTTTGGGATTTCCTCCCCCAGAGTTTCCCCCCATTTGACCATATAGGCCCACTTGACGACTTCTTCATGGGAGTGAATAAAGGTATACAGTGACGATACTAACCTCCTGGACCCTGAATCAGTTATCAGTATTTTTCAAATGGAGTGAGGTCCCTAGTTGCCGCTTGTTTAACTTCTGGAGTCGCCAGCCAATGCTTAAATTGGTCATATTTGTATCTGTCCACTTCAGTTAATTTTAGGAAGGACTTACACTCCTCGGATGTTCTTATTACTGTGTCGTGAAACATTTCCCCAATTTTTGTACACCCCGCTGTTTCCCACGTCTCGACGGCCTCCCGTTCTAAACCCAGAGGGAATTGGGGGGTCCGACAGATGGGTGTGAAGGGAGATTCCTCTGTTGTCATGATACCCCTACGTGTTTATTAGTCCTAGGATTCCAGAGTGGTCCGCATCACCTCACTGATGCGAAGGTTCGGGTGTCTATGTTGTTTTGCTTTCCATAGCAGTTCCGCCAATGGGGATCTGGCCACTGCCCTATCCTGTGTCACCCATACTGATTGCTGGTCCTCCCCCAGCCATTCCTTTAATACCCTTAATTGCGCCGCTTGGAAATATTTTTGAAAGTGGGGGAAGGACATCCCCCCTGCCCGTATAGGTGCTGTGAGAACCGCCCTGGCAGCCCTCAGGGTTTCCTTTTCCATATACAGGCAGCAATTGCCTTCAACCGTGCTTTAAAGAATGATCTGGGAATGAAAACTGGGAGGGCCTGAAAATAGTACAACAGCCTGGGGAGAATGTTCATTTTTACCGCCTGGATTCTGCCCCACAATGAGACCATTGGTGGATCCAGTGCTCTAGATCCCTCCGTATGTGTTCTAGGAGTGGGGGATAGTTCCCTTCATACAGTAGCCCAACCTTGGGTGTCAATGTTATTCCAAGGTACTTGATCCCTTCTGCTGCAAACTTGAGACCTAGTGCCGCTGCCTCCCTTTCCACCTCCCTTTTATCTCCTGCCAGAATTAGTATCTCTGATTTCTTCCTATTGATTTTGAGGCCGGAGATTGCCCCAAATGTCTCTAGTTCACCTATTGTTGCGGCGAGTGTCCTACCCGGGTCCGCTAGGGCTATCAACATATCGTCCGCATATGCGATCACTTTATTTTGTCTGCCTGCCAACTCTATCCCCTTTATGAGGAGGGATTCTCTGATTCTGATTAGCAGTGGTTCCAAAAATATGGCATATAAGAGGGGGGACAGCAGGCATCCCTGTTTTGTACCCCTAGATATCTCTACCCTATCTGAGATCTCCCCATTAATGGCTATCCTTATTGATGGGTCTTTGTAGTTGGCTCTGATCATATTTACGTAGTGTTCTCCAAATCCCCAATGTTTTAAATAGAAGTGACCATTCCACCCGGTCGAATGCCTTTTCGGCGTCTAATGAGAGTAGTATTGCCGGGGTGTTTCTGATACCCGTCTTCTCCACTAGGTGTATAAGTCTTCAAAGGTTGTCGTGCGTTTGTCGACCCGGTATGAAGCCCGATTGGTCTTTGTTAATTAGGTTGGGCAAAAGCGGGGACAATCTAGCTGCCAAGGTTTTGGTATATATCTTATGAGTCCAAATGAATTGGTGCAATGGGGCAGTAGGAGCCGGGCTGGGAGGGGTCTTTTCCTGCTTTGTGGAAAACTAGAACCTTTGCCTCATTCATTGTCGGGGTTACGTTTCCACATTCTTTGAAGGTGTTTAGGAGTCTGGTTAGGAATGGGGTTAATATGTCCGCACATTTTTTATAAAATGCTGCCGTAAAGCCATCTGGGCCGAGTGCTTTGTTATTGGGTAGGTCCGCTATTGCCTTTTTCACTTCCTCTTCCCTGATCGGGCTCTCTAGCGCAATATTTTCTTCTTCCGTTATTTGTGGGATGGGGAGTGCTTGTAAGTACGCATCTTGTGTGCTGTTATCCGGGTATTCCGTGGTATATAGCGTTTGGTAGAACTCCCTAAAGGCCTCCCCCATTTCTTGGGAGCGGGTAAGAATCTCTCTGCGAGCATTTTGGATATTTTTAATCGTCATGGCCTTTTGTTTTTCGCAGAGTTGTCTAGCCAAGTATCTGTCCGCCCTTGTTGGCCTTGATGTACTACCGTTGCTTGAGATATAAGAGCGATTTCTCTGCTTTTTTGGTGCGCAGCATTTCCAATTGACCTTGTGTATGTCTCAAAGCTTTCTGCATGCTGCGGGTGGGATTAGTCAAAAGTTTCTCTTGTGTGTCCGCAATTTTCTTTTTAAGCTCTCTTTCCCAGCTGTGCCTCTGTTACCTGGGGTTATCACCCTTCAGTTTGCTTTCTGGAGTGGGGTTGGAGAGGCAGGACTAGAGCTCTCTGGTAGTCATCACCATATGGAGCTTGCCTCAAGCTTCATGCAGGACTTGCCATATAGAATATTCTAAGCCGATATTGTAGACTTGCAGTGTGGCATATGTGCCTCGAGGCAGGGAGTCCATGCCACAAAGCAGCACAATACGGGAGATCAGATCCCAGGTGAAAGCCTGGGCTGAAGTATCTGGCCAAATAGTACAGAGAGAGCATGATTCAGGTTTTGTAGAAGGGCCGAGTGATTTCTGCAAGATGGCGTCTTCTCACCCCAATCACATGGGGCACTCACCCTCCAGTCCTCTTGATCTAGCGGGGTGGAAGAGGCGAGGTTGTAGCTCTGTGCAGGTCATTGGCATGTCTAGCTTCCAGCAGGCCTTAGTCTTGAATATTATAAGCCAGTGTCAAAGAGGCTTGCAGCGGGGCAATGTGCTTCGTGACACAGAGTCTGTTTCACAAAGTAGCACCAGAGGAGTGATCATACGCCACCAAGACAGAATTCTTGCTTCTCACCAATAACACTTAACATTCCCCCGCCGCCGCACCTCCCTCCCCCAGACCCCACACACGGACTTAAGTCTCTGGGATTCCATAGAGACTGCCACACCTCCTTCAAAAGATACATCACAAATTAAACTCAGACACTGTGATAACCAGCTATCCTTCCTTCTGTAAATCGAGCCCTTCCTATCGAACACCAGCTTCAGATCCACTCCAGAGGCCTTATTCTATTTCACCAGGACGCAGGAAACGTCATGTGCGCTGGCCTATCTAACCTCACTGTATCGCCCCCATTGAAGGTCTCCACAAATGCACACACTTCGCTGGCTACCCGTATGTGAATGCTTTTCATCATATACAAATGCGTCACTATGCACACTCCCTCCTACCGGGCAGACAGTCACTGCCTCTAGAGGAAGCATCACCAGACGTCAGGACCTGACTAGACTAGATCAGCAGAAATACAATAAAGAAAGAACCACGAAACAAGCATTTTCAGTCTACACCACAAAACTGTGGCACCTTTTCCCATCAGCCATTAGATTCACTTCCATCCTCATGCAATTCAGAAAAGTAATACATAACCTCCTGTTCAAGGAGCACCTTCTTCATACCCTGTAAGATGCCTCCCCCCCGAACCTATCTAGCTTAGCATCTGTCCTGATGACTTCCCATCAACGGACCCCCCTGAACCTCTCCAGCTCAGTATCTGTCCTGATGACTTCCCCTCACCGGACCTTCCCCCTGTGAACCTCTCCAGCTCAGTATCTGTCCTGATGACTTCCCATCAACAGACCCCCCTGAACCTCTCCAGCTCAGTATCTGTCCAGATGACTTCCCATCACCACACCCCCCTGGACCTCTCTAGCTTAGTATCTGTCCTGATGACTTCCCATCACCGCACCCCCCCTGAACGTATCCAGCTCAGTATCGGTCCTGACTTCCCATCATTGGACCCCCCTGAACCTCTCCAGCTCATTATCTGTCCTGATGACTTCCCCTCACCGGACCCCCCACCCTGAACCTCTCCAGCTCAGTATCCGTCCTAATGACTTCCCATCACCCTCTCTCCACACTGTTGCATGTCTCCTACCAACTGTTCAAGTTACTGAATGCTATATGTGTAAGGAGTGATCTTTGATGTTCTTCTTGCTCTTGGTTCTTGGATGCTGTTTTCTGCCTGAAGCTTCTTGCTCTCAGCCTCAGGTCTTCACTATTTGATGTTCTTCTTGCTCTTGGTTCTTAGTTCTTCAATGCTGTTTTCTGCCTGAAGCTTCTTGCTCTCAGCCTCAGGTCTTCACTATTTGATGTTCTTCATGTTCTTGCTCTTGGTTCTTCGATGCTGTTTTCTGCCTGAAGCTTCTTGCTCTCAGCCTCAGGTCTTCACTATTTGATTTTCTTCATGTTCTTGCTCTTGGTTCTTCGATGCTGTTTTCTGCCTGAAGCTTCTTGCTCTCAGCCTCAGGTCTTCACTATTTGATGTTCTTCTTTCTCTTGGTTCTTGGTTCTTCGATGCTGTTTTCTGCCTGAAGCTTCTTGCTCTCCGCCTCAGGTCTTCACTATTGGATGTTCTTCTTGCTCTTGGTTCTTGGTTCTTCGATGCTGTTTTCTGCCTGAAGCTTCTTGCTCTCAGCCTCAGGTCTTCACTATTTGATGTTCTTCTTGCTCTTGGTTCTTGGTTCTTCGATGCTATTTTCTGCCTGAAGCTTCTTGCTCTCAGCTTCAGGTCTTCACTATTTGATGTTTTTCTTGCTCTTGGATCTTGGTTCTTTGATGCTGTTTTCTGCCTGAAGCTTCTTGCTCTCAGCCTCAGGTCTTCACTATTTGATGTTCTTCTTGCTCTTGGATCTTGGTTCTTTGATGCTGTTTTCAGCCTGAAGCTTCTTGCTCTCAGCCTCAGGTCTTCACTATTTGATGTTCTTCTTGCTCTTGGTTCTTGGATGCTGTTTTCTGCCTAAAGCTTCTTGCTCTCAGCCTCAGGTCTTCACTATTTGATGTTCTTCTTGCTCTTGGGTCTTGGTTCTTCGATGCTGTTTTCTGCCTGAAGCTTCTTGCTCTCAGCCTCAGGTCTTCACTATTTGATGTTCTTCTTGCTCTTGGTTCTTGGATACTGTTTTCTGCCTAAAGCTTCTTGCTCTCAGCCTCAGGTCTTCACTATTTGATGTTCTTCTTGCTCTTGGATCTTGGATGCTGTTTTCAGCCTGAAGCTTCTTGCTCTCAGCCTCAGGTCTTACCTATTTGATGTTCTTCTTGCTCTTGGGTCTTGGTTCTTCGATGCTGTTTTCTGCCTGAAGCTTCTTGCTCTTAGCCTCAGGTCTTCACTATTTGATGTTCTTCTTGCTCTTGGTTCTTGGTTCTTCGATGGTGTTTTCTGCCTGAAGCTTCTTGCTCTCAGCCTCAGGTCTTCACTATTTGATGCTCTTCTTGCTCTTGGTTCTTCAATGCTGTTTTCCGCCTGAAGCTTCTTGCTCTCAGCCTCAGGTCTTCACTATTTGATGTTTTTCTTGCTCTTGGATCTTGGTTCTTCGATGCTGTTTTCTGCCTGAAGCTTCTTGCTCTCAGCCTCAGGTCTTCACTATTTGATGTTGTTCTTGCTCTTGGATCTTGGTTCTTCGATGCTGTTTTCTGCCTGAAGCTTCTTGCTCTCAGCCTCAGGTCTTCACTATTTGATGTTCTTCTTGCTCTTGGATCTTGGTTCTTTGCTGTTTTCAGCCTGAAGCTTCTTGCTCTCAGCCTCAGGTCTTCACTATTGGATGTTCTTCTTGCTCTTGGTTCTTGGTTCTTCGATGCTGTTTTCTGCCTGAAGCTTCTTGCTCTCAGCCTCAGGTTTTCACTATTTGATGTTGTTCTTGCTCTTGGGTCTTGGTTCTTTGATGCTGTTTTCTGCCTGAAGCTTCTTGCTCTCAGCCTCAGGTTTTCACTATTTGATGTTGTTCTTGCTCTTGGGTCTTGGTTCTTTGATGCTGTTTTCTGCCTGAAGCTTCTTGCTCTCAGCCTCAGGTTTTCACTATTTGATGTTGTTCTTGCTCTTGGGTCTTGGTTCTTTGATGCTGTTTTCTGCCTGAAGCTTCTTGCTCTCAGCCTCAGGTCTTCACTATTTGATGTTCTTTTGCTCTTGGGTCTTGGTTCTTTGATGCTGTTTTCAGCCTGCAGCTACTTGCGCTCAGGTCTTTGCTTTTGATGCCATGTTCCACCCTGATGCCTCCTGGTCCCTTGTATTTGTTCTTTGATGCCATTTCTAGCCTGTCGCTTTTGTTCGCGGACTCGAGAATTGCAGCACATGGTTGCTGGTGCAGACCTCTTGGGCATCTCAGAGTCCTCCTTGCCACTTCCAACCAAGAGAGCACTATCTCTGCTGCCTGGCCCTACTTGCTTGGGGATATGTGCATCATAGGACCATACACACTGCACAGTGCCTCCTCCTGAACACCTGACTGCAGGAAGGGACTTGTGATGTCTCTCCTTCCCCCTAAAAGTAGGGTAGTCGGCCAGCCTGCTTGCCCCTCACTCTTGCTCATGCCACTTTGTGTGATACTTGGTTCTTTGCCCATCTCCAACAAGGGAGGGTCGACAGTGTCCCGGTAGCCTACAGTCCGTCCTCACTCTTACTTACACTTGCTTTCACGCCTGCAATTGTGACTGTAACCCTGTAATGGGTAGGCAGGTGAGCCTTCTGCTGTCTTGCTGCTTAGTATTTGGTAAGGAAGAGGAAGGGACTGAGGAAACACAGATATTGCTAATGCATATTTCCATTTTTCATTGCAGCGCAACCTTATCCCCCAGCAGTTTCTTGCCTCGAGAGGAACCAGAGGCGGCTGAAGTCAGACTGCACAGGATACTGGCGGAACTAACTGGGGACCAGTTTAAGGATTTCAAACGCTTCCTAGCAGAATGCCCCATGCTAGATGAAGAATCAAGAAGGCTTCTCGAAAAAGCAGATTGCATGGACACTGTTGAACTCATGGTCGATCACTTTGAGGATCAGTCTGCCTTTAAGATCACAGCAAATCTACTGGAGAGAATTCACAGAAAGGATCTCCTATATGAATTTAACTTTGACTGCCAGAGACGTAAGTCGTAAAATAGACTTTTATTGTCACAAAGAATGTTCCCATGGCACAGAATTGATCAACCATAGGAGAATGTAAGGCATGGTCTGCCCCATGGGATTTAAATCTGTGTCTGCGGAATGAATGATATTAGCAGGGAGAATTAAATCATGCATGCAGAGAAACACACACACACACACACACTCACTCACACTCACACTCACACTCACACCCCCCCCCCCCCCCCCTCACCCTTTCTAAATAATGCAGCAACTCTCAAAGACGGTTCAAGGTGTTTCATTTTTGGGCTGGAAACGGGATCTATGGGCATTCCCTCTCTGTCGTCTATGGATGGCAAGTCCCCAGGTTAGTATATACTGATCAGTAACCCCTACTAACAATGCTGTTCCTTACCTCTGGGATTTCCTAGGTGTCAAACTACTCTACACCCAGGTTAGGTCTAAGGGTTGTGGGTGTGCCTTCCAGACTCCCAAGCACCACTCTGTCTTCTTCAGAGCATGCACTGGTATTCCTCTTTCAATATCTCTCCGTCACCCTGCCTTCCTTCCCCTACTCTCCTCTGTCCAACTCGACCTGCCTTGCCTCTTTCTCCTGCTTCTTCCTTCTAAGTCCCTCCGATGTTCCTCTCGCTCTACTCAACTTCCACCCTTATTGCTTCCTTCTCTCTCTGCTCTCTCTCCTATGACTCTGCACTACCATTACTCTCGACACTACTACTACTACTCTCCCTTCTCCATATTACTACTGTTCTCCCCTCTACACATTACTAATACTCCACCACACCTGCTACTCAATCAGTCTCCTTTATTCCCTCCCTCAAACGCCTACCACTCACTCCCTACTCTTCCGCTCACACACATTCACAACACAGTGGCACTTACTCTCACCAACAAATACCACACATTTTCTGAAAACCGCCTCTATGCTCAGTCTGCCGTCTTTCTCTGTCTGGTCTCTTGGTCTGCACCTCCTCCTCCTCTGACCTCACCCGAACAACCCATACCTTCTTGTTTCCTGTCCCCAGATTTATCCTCCTACCTTCTTCTCCCGTTGTGCCTCCAATCTTGCCTTCTCTTCCTCGCTTACGAAGTGTTATAGACAGCAGAACATCTACAAAGGGAGCTGAGCTCTGCCCCTTTTTGCCTTGTGGGTCTGCCGACTTTCACCAAAGGCAGCCCTTGTTGAATAATGTTCCATTTCGTATCATGGAGCTGCGCTGCGGCTCGATTGCAGGTAAGTGGTTGAGTCCTGCTGCAGTTCGTGTCAGGGAGCCGCCTTGCGGCAGAATTCCAGGGAAGCGCTTGAGAGACATTCAAGTCTGTGTCAGGTAGCTGCGCCATAGATACTCTATAGCTGTGTGCTTTGGTATTTGTATTTTGTTTATTTGTATTGCGCGCCTTGCCCCAGGGCATCTGGGCGCATGTTTACAAGCAGTTAAAGGTTACAGAGGATATATACAGTATACATTTTACATATATTTACATGAGGTTCAGAGCAACGGATATACCGGAAAGGACCGAATCTAGGTATACAGTAGAAACAGTCTTTTACAGTGAACAAACAGTGGTGTGGATAACGGATGTACGGATTATAGATAGGAGTCTAGTGCATCCCGTTCATGTAGCCACAGTTTGGTTTTAGCTTTGAAGGAGTGGATGTGAGGCACGTTTCTGAGAGCATTAGGTAGGGTGTTCCAGAGCTTAGCTGCAAGGACTGGGAAGCTCGTGCCACCGGCTGTCTGTAGCTTGAAACTAGGAATAGTCAGGGTGTGAGCCTGAGACGATTTTAGTGGTCTAGTTGCAGTATGTTGTATGAAGCGCGTGGATATGTAGGCCAGGGCTGTGTTGTTCTGGGCCTTGTGTGTTAGCGTAAGTGCTTTGAAGGATATGCAGTGATTGATGGGTAGCCAGTGCAGGCTGCGTCTAGTGTTAGAGATGTGGGAGCGCCTGGGAACGTTGAGGGCTGCCCTTATGGCGTTGTTCTGCGTGACCTGAAGTTTATCGATATTTCTTTGACTAGTCCCTAGGTAAAGGGCGTTGCAATAATCGATTTTGGACATGATCAGGGTTCTGGCGAGAATCAGACAGTTCTCTGTTGTCAAAAATGCTGTAATCAATTTACAGGTATATGATGATGCTGAGACAACTGCGTTAGTTTGTCGATTGAGGGATAGAGTGCAATCTAGATATATTCCAAGTGTTTTTGTGACGTTGGAGACTTTGATATTGTTTCCGTCAATGATGAAGGACTTGTATTTGGGGTCAAGTATAGTGAGTTTGTGTTGTGAACCCAGAATGACTAATTCCGTCTTCATCATTGAGGCAAAGCCCATGATGCACCATCCAGGCCTGGATGACAGTGTAGACTGCATTGAGTGCTTTTGCATCTGTTACATAATCGCCAGTGATAGGGATGAGTATCTGGGTGTCATCTACGTAATTAGTGTAGGAGACACCCAGATAATCTAGTATATCAAAGAGCGGTTTAGTAAACACATTGTAGAGCGTAGGAGATACACACGATCCTTGTGGAACTCCACAGGGGACGTGGGCTGGGTCAGCTGCGGCTATGTGAGAGAAGACCCTCATCGTTCTGTTTGCCAGAAAAGAGCTGATCCAAGATGCAGCTGCATCAGAGAAGTGTGCTGCAATTTTGAGGTGGTGGAAGAGGATTTGGTGATCAACCAAATCAAAGGCTGCTGAAAGATCAGCAGCCTTTGGTGTCGGCTGGAGTCGGCTGGCGGCGCTTAGTGCTGCCATGTATGGTTTCTGCAGTGCTGCACAGCAGTTCTCTCTTTCGGGATCATTTGATGACCGTTGATGTCTTGCTAGAGATTATGTTGGGCTGCCTTGTTGCAGGCGATCTACCAAGATAGTTGGCAGATGTAGTTTCCTGAAATGAGAACAAAGGGACTGGCCAGAGTCTTCATACAGAGGTATGGGCTGATTAAGAATGGTGCTGCCCAAGCACATTTAGGTACTTAGGGAGTGGACAGGAACTGGAGCCCTCCCAATCGCCAGGCTGCCCCTCTAGGGTAGGATTGGCTCTGGCTTCTTCCCTGGTAAACTGCTCACCCAAGGATGAGAGGGATCCCCATACCCTATTCATATGGTTAGCAGGGGTGGAATGGGAACCAAAAGAGGCCTTAGAAATAATGTTCAAAGTGGCCCTAAATTACACATCTCCAGCAAGCCCAAACGTTTTCCTATTAGAAAATGTAGAAATGCCACACAAAAGAGTTCTTGGGTGCAGAGACCTACTGGGCAATCTACCGAGTTCCCTATAGGCCAGTCCACCCCTGAAGGTCAACCTTCTGACCTTGTCACAGGACAAAGACACATGCAAGCATGCATGAGGCACACGGGTATAAACACATGCACACAAACGCACATACACTTTGTTATATATGAACAGAGATACACACCCTATAATGCACATGTGTGTGCACTGTCACAGATGGTGCAGAAAACACTATGAGCCTTGGAGGCAGTGCTAGGGCTTTTATTGTATTTGTGGGGCCTATGGCTGTCCCCCCTCTCTCTCACATCCTCAAACCTCCTCCCTAATCCAGGCGTCTGTAAGCCCTGGTTAGTTGCACCAAATGGTAACCCATAATGTTTAAAGACTTGTCTTCTTCTAAAGATGATTCCCTATATGCACGCTCTCTTAAGTCCCCCTGGAACATCCTAACTTTCCCATTCCTAACTAAGGGTTTGTGTCTAGTGGGAGTTTGACTCGATCCCGGCACTTACTCTGCTGGATTAAGGTTAATTTGATCATGCCCATTCACCTCTTACTGCCACTCCCGCCAATGTACTCCTGCCACCAATACCCCGTCCCTCAGACGTTTCACACCTCCTACTCCTCGCCGCCAGCCTTTGATGTAATCACTCACTCCTTCCACTCTGCTTCCCTACTCTCCTCCACACTCCTTCTCCCCTCATTTTCCTTGGACACTCCTCCTCCCACTACTACACTCCTCCGTCCACTATAACACTATTTTCACAAACCCCCTTCTGCTACCCAATGTCATTAACTGCACATTCACTCCTTACACTAACTTCTGCTCACAAGCCACACAAACACTTAAATTGCAGAACCACTTTCACTCCCAAGCCATTACCTCACCTGCTCCAACAATCTCCTTCGAAAGCCACCACTGCTTCCTTCCTTCTGATTGTCTTTTTGGTTGTCCACCACCTCTGACATTGCCTGGAAAAAAAACCACACTTCATACTTCCTGTTCCTCCCTTAAGTATCCCTCACTCCTTTTGGGATTGGTCACTTTTCTCTATCCAATCTGTACTGCTCTCTCGTCTCCGGGTTGTATATGTGTATTGGAACATTTTGAATATGAGTCTAAGCCCTTCACACTGTCTCCATGCTGGCTTGTCGCATACTGTCCATGGCAGCATGCTATGTCCAGAGCAACAGTGTGTGTTCCTATTTTGTTGAATTGAGGTACAATGTGCATGGAGAATGAGTCTTTGTTCCACGTTAAGTACCTGGTGGTCTAGGGGGGTCCGTTTCTATGCATGGGTTTCGGGCGGTCTTTCTGGCGGCACCGTGCCATCTCTCTGACTGCCGCTCAGGCTTGTCGATTTCTTCAGTGGCCTCTCTTTCTCCCACTCGTTGGGCTGCTTGGCACTGGTTCTTCCCAGTGCTGTATCTGTCCGGAGTCTCTGGGTGGATTCAATGTCTCATGGTTGGCAGTCTCTGCACTTTGGATAATTTTGTGGCTGTTTCATTGGTTCTTCTGAACTCCTTCTTGTCTGAAAGTAAAAATAAACTGGCGAGCATTTTGGTAAAGATGCTTGGCTGAAGGCAAGGGTCTGCAGAGACACACACTGGCCCAATGGTGGTGGGGGGGGAATAATTCGGGCTCTCTCTATTGAATATTCCCCTTCTTTTAGGGCTGGCTCTGGATCGGCTTCTCTCCTATGTAAGGAAGGCATGGTATCAAACAGTAAGACAGACACAAGTGATCATAGTTCAAGGGTGTTTATTGCACTTCAACAAGGGTGTGATAAACGTCCATCTAATCCTAAATATAAAGATGGGAGCAAGCTACAACCATCAAATAATAATGACACAGTCCGAGTCGAGTCTGTCGAAATAAAAGGGCCTATACTAATAAACCTATTGCCAATCCTTTTTTTTTCATGTACATTTTTATTGGCATTTCTTTAAACAGTATGTGTTGAAACAAAAGAACAGCCCCCCCACCCCCTCCAGGTCAGAGTTCTTCCCATCTATTTACTTGTTCGCAATGTATTCATCGTCATACCTCCTCTCGACTCACTGTTTCTGTTGGCTCACCTTGCACCTCGTCAGCGTAGGGACCGCACCTTGATGGCCGCCTCCCATCTGTCGCGGACCCCATCCCCTGCCTTTATCCGGGACCAGAACTATCCTAGTCCCAGGAGCTTCATTTACTGTGGGCACCAGGCTCTCCTGAAGTCCTTCTTAAGAAACTGTAGGACCAAGTCCCAGTCCGTAAGAAATGTCTGGTGTTCTCCCCTTAATGAGTACGTCACCTTCTCCAGGGCTGCTAGTGTCCAAATTCACCCTACCCACTCATGCTCCGAGGGTGCGTCCTTAGCTGTCCATTTGCGGGCCACCAGCAACGCCCGTGCTATCACTAGAATCACATATATCTTCTGTTGGGCTTTCGGGGGCAGCTTATCCAGTCCTCCATCCATGCCCATAATAAACAGACCTGTGTTAGCCCCTTTGTCCAGACCCATCGTGTCTTTGATCGCTTGCTGAATCATCCCTCAGAAAGATGCTATTTTTGGGCATTGTCACCATATGTGACCCTAGGAGCTCTCCACCACATCCCCTCCAGCAAGCACAGGGGGCTTTCGGATAGATTTTCTCCAGTTTGCATGGAGTGAGGTGCCATTGATACATCAGCTTCAACCATATTTCTTGAATTTGCAGTGAGTTTGTTAACTTGGGAATGTTTGCCCACAGGGTCTGCCACTGGGTTATGTCAATTGTTTGACCTCCCTTTCCCAGCTGCCCATACATTTCCAGTCCCCCACCTCCTCCCCTTCTTCAAGCAATCTGTACAGCTCCGCCACCAGGTGTCTAACTCCTGAATTAGTTGTTACGTATTTCTCAAGTGGAGTCAGCTCCCTTGTTGCTGCCTCCTTTATTTTGGGGTGGAGTGCCTAGTGCCTCAGTTGTGTGTAGCGGAAACGCTCTTTCTCTCCCATACCAAAATCACTCTTGCATTGGGGAAAGGATTTAATCTCCACCCCCTTCATAGAGGTCCCTCAACAGCCTACATCCCCCTTCGAGCCAAGCGTCAAAGCCTGAGTTGATCTCCTGCCCAGTTTGAATAGTGGATTTGAGAAGATTGGCGTGAGTGGAGATGGGAAGGTGGTGATTTTGAATCCCTTTACTGCTTCATCCCATGTGTATCCTACCAATGGTTCAATGTCGCTGCAATACATGTTGCAAGGCCTATCTTCTCAGAGAAGCCACAACATTTTCTCCAGGTCAGAACCCACTACCGCCTTATCCATCTCCCTCCATATCTTCCCCCGGTCATCCTTTGCCCAGTCCCTTAAAACCCTGGTCTGTGCGGCGCAGTAAGAAGTTAACGGGCCGGGCTCCCCCATTCCTCCCCTGTGCCTGGGCTGTTGCATCAGTTTGAGAGCTATTCTCGGTTTCTTATTTTCCCAAATAAAGGCTTGAGTGTATTTTCGTAGCTTTCTGAAGAAAGGGGCCTGAACCTTGGTTGGGATTGCCATAAACGCATACAGTAATTTTGGCTGAATGGCCATTTTGATGGCGTTAATCCTGCCCATCCAGGATACGGTTAACGGCCCCCATCCTTGAAGCATTCCCTTGATCCTCTCCAGCAGGGGGGGTAGTTGGCCTCCAATAATCGATCTATGGATTTTGTTTTATAGATTCCCACATACCTTATCCTGTTCAGGGCCCACGCAAACGCTGAATCGCCCTTCAACTCCCTTTCCTTTCCTGGGGACATTTGCAAGCACAGCACTTCCGACTTGCTCTTGTTGATTTTCAGCCCTGCCACCTGCCCAAATTCCACCACGGTTCTGTCTAATGCCTCAAGAGATCCCTGGGGGTTATTAAGGGTTAGCAGCATATCGCCTGCAAATGCAGCTACTTTATGGGTCCTTCACCTGAAGGGCACTACTTTGATTGCTTGGGAGGATCTAATTTTGCTCAGGAGCTGTTTTAAGTAAATAGCGTATAGTAACGGCGACAGGGGGCAGCCCTGTTTCGTGCCTCTAGATACTGCCACCTGGTTTGTAGCCTCTCCATTAGTCATTAAGCGTAGCATAGGGTTGCAGTAGTTAGCTTCTAATTTAGACATGAACGCTTCCCCGAATCCCAATTTAACCATCGTAGAGAAAAGGAACCCCCATTCCACCCTGTCGAAGGCTTTTTCAGCGTCCAACGCGACCACTATTGCCTCAGTGTGGGATTTTTGTTAATATTCTCTACTATGTGGGCAATTCGCCTAGTGTTATCATGTTTGCCTGCCCCGTATGAAGCCGGACTGGTCGGCTTCCACTAGGGTCGGGAGAAGGGGATCTAGTCTGCTAGCCAGAACCTTAGTGTAGATCTTTGCATCTAAGTTTATTAGAGCTATCGGTCTGTATGCGCCACATGTCATGGGATCCTTCCCCTGCTTGGGGAGTAGTATCGCTTTCGCGTCCTACATAGATCGTGTTATTCCTCCCCCTACCCCGAAACCGTTTAACAGGTCTGCCATGCGCGGGGCTAGAACTTTCCTAAATGACTTATAGAATTCGGAGGTATAGCCGTCGGGGCCCGGGGCTTTATTGGATGGAAGTGTAGCGATAGCCCTGAGTACTTCATCTCTGGATAACTCCTTTTCTAAGTCCTCCCGCTCTGTCACAGTTATCCCAGGTAAATTACAGTCCTCTAGATAATCCGCTTGGGTCTTCTCATTTGGGCACTCTGATCGATACACCTCCCATAATACCTCGCAGACTCCTTTTTGATCGCTTGGAGGTCTGTCCCCCCCGCAGCCCTGCTGTCCTTATTTTTAGGATTATTATATCTTTTTCCTCTTTCCTTAACAACCTCGTCAGTAGCCTATCTGCTCTGTTAGCCTTAATGTAGTACCTCTGTTTAAGGTGTGTAAGGGCCCTCTCTGCTCTAGTTGAATATATCGTCTCCAATTGTCTCTTAACCATCCTATATTCCCGTCTGGTCTCCCCTGAGGGTTTGCTCGCCATTTCCTGCGTTATCTTCAGCCTAGCTTCTAGGTCGTCCTCGATCTTCCTGACCTCCCTGTCCCTTCTCGCGTTTATCGCAATTCTCTTCCTTCTGATGGTGGCCTTAAAGACATCCCATACTATACGCGTGTCCACCCCCTGTGTGTCATTCGTCTGGAAGTATTGCACTATCTCGTCACTCAGTTCCCCCTTCAATATCTCGTCCTTGAATATGTGTGCCGGGTACCTCCATCTCCACAGCCCCGCTGCTTGTGACGGTTGTGTAAGTGTCACCGTGATCGGGGCATGATCAGGGATTGTGATTGCTCCCACCGCCACCCCTGAAATTCTACCTGGAAGGGGGCGTGAGATCCAAACCTCATCTATTCTTGAGGCCGACCTTTGTGCATGGGAGTAAAAGGTGTATCCCCTGGCGTCCCCCTCTTTTCCCTCCATGCATCCACCAGTGAGATTCTAGCACTCCTGTCCCTTGCTGGGTCCCAAGCCAGGTTGAAATCCCCTGTGAATATTATATTGCCCCTGGTGACCCCCTGTAGTTTATGTAGCATTTTTTGTATGATGCGATCTTGCCCTGTGTTTGGCGCGTAGATAGTTTTGACTGTTATTGTCTCCCTCCCCCCTTGGAGGATTAATGCAAAAAATCTGCCTGTGGTGTCCCTGGATGCCCCTGTGATGTTCAGTTATAGGCTGTTGTTCAGGGCTATAAGAGTTCCCCCCTTCTTCCCGGGGTTGTATATGGTTGTACCCTTTTAATCTCAACCTCTGCCTATCCTTTTCCTGAATGTGTGTCTCCTGTAGAGCTATTATGTCTGGTTTCTCTCTAGCTAGGAACCGCTCTGATTTTTTTTTCCTCTTTATCGGCAAGTTCAGTTCCTTGATGTTTAGGGACATAATCTTTAGTGCCCTATGCATAGCCCTTAGGTACCAGTGATTTCACTTGGCCCCAGACAACTGAAGCCTGTTGCTTCCCCCCTGACCAAGCCCCCCCCCCCAGCCTGTCCCCCCTCATCGGGTTGGCACCACCGGCCTATAGCCCCCCCCCGAACCTCTTCCTTGGGTGTGGTAAACCATTCCACCCCCGGTGATCCCTCTGGCGGGCCTACCCTGACCCTTTTGGTAATCCAGTGGACTCCCCGCCCCTCCTCCCACCACTACTAGCTTATGTTGGTTTTCCCCTCCCCGGTTGTTCCTACTGTGGCCACAAGGGCGTAGCGGGTCCTTTAGCTAGGAGACTTGCCCTGGGCTTCCGCTTCCTGCGATGGGGCAATGATTTGAGAATTCGGCCCAAAGGATCCCTTCTTCTCCATACCTTCTTCCTTGATTCCTGTGTCGACCACTCCCACATCTTCCTTTGGGCTACCATTGCCCTTGTCCTGCGGCCCATTCCAAAATTGGTCCGCCTCTTTCTCAAGGATGTTTAACCCCTCTTCCAGGTGGTGATCCTTCTGTCTTTTGTCCAATTCGAACATGAGGCCGAACGGGAAGGTCCATTTATATCTGATGCCTCTTTTCTGTAGTTCCTGCGTTATCAAGCGCATCTGCCTTCTCTTGGTGAGGATGATTTGGGAAAGGTCTTGGTAAAGCTGGATAGTGGACCCATTGAAGTTCAGATTGTCCGAGCGACTTGCGGCCCACAGAATCTTCACCTGTTGTGTGTATTCATGCAAAGCCACTAGCACATCCCTTGGCCTGGCACCTGGCTCATTCCTTTTAGGCCCCACTCTGTGCACCCTGTCCGTGAGGACGTCTTCGGGAATTTGAGACGTCCGCCAGGGAAGCAAATATTATTTTCACTGTGTGCCGGAGGTCTGCGCCCCCCACCATCTCAGGGATTGATTTTACCCTTATGTTCACCCTTCTCGACCTGTTTTCGAGGTCCTCCGTCTGAATTTCTAAATTATCGGTGGCCCTGTGTGCGTCGTAGGCCAGTTCTTGCAGTGCTGCCTCAGTGGTATCCACTCTTGCTTCGAGAGCCTGTATGTCTTTCTTTACCTCCCAAAGTGCCCCCATCAGATCCTCCTTCATTTTATCAAGCTGGGTTTGCATTACGTTAGCCATCCTGTCGCCAAAGCTTTGAAAGCATTCCTCCAATAGTTTTTTCATGACCACTCTAACCTCCTGGCTTTCATCTTGGTGGTGGGGTGGATTCCTCTTCATTCCCGTCCCCACCCTTTCCCGCTGTCTGACTGGGCCACTTCTCCTTTACTCCATAATTTCTGTAGCACTACTTCTGAGCCCTTGTCACCTTTCGCCAGGGTCGAGGGGACCTTCCCTCTGTTTTTTGACATTTCGCTTCCTGGATGGCCTCTTTGTCAGCTGATATCCCCCCCCCCCCCGCGAATTGGGCCCATCATCCTGTTGTGTCGGGCGCGGCTTACTGTGCCTGCTGCGTGGACTGATCCGTGGAAGATCCTTGAAGAAGGGGGGGATGGCTCTGGGGGCGCCAGGGTTCAGTCTGGTTGCCCTTCCTTCTCCAAGCCTATTCCACTTGCTGGCTTCCTTGAGAACTATCCTCTACCACTCTGTGATCCTCGTGCAGGATTGGGGTCGTGTATTGGATGCTTTAAGTTGGGGTATCCGAGAGGCTCGATAACAGTCCCTTAAGCCCACAACAACGGGAAGACAAGCTCAAAGCCCTTAGAGTCGAATGCACGAAGGCCTGGGATAGACTGGCCAAGTTTGATTATACCACCAGAACGAACAGAGCACACACGGAAGCTGACAGGCCTGGTAGGCTGTTGGCTTGGCTCTGCAGGAAAGAACACCCCAGGCACACAATTACCTCTTTACAGGACAAGGACGGCAACGTACATCAAGCCCAACATAACATAAATGACACCTTTAAAAACTATTATGCGCACCTGTACTGACACGAAGCTGAAATCCCCCTAGACCAGATAATGGGTACCCTAGACGAAATAGGACTACCCAGACTCTCCCCTACACAAGCCGAAGCCTTAGATGCTGAAATCACTGCGGAAGACATAGCCGAGGCAATTAAGTCACAGGCTACATGCAAGGCCCCGGGCACTTATGGGTTGCCCTCAGAATTTTATAAGTCATACGACTCCTCCCTGGTCCCACTGTTACACAAAGTCTTCCTGGAAACATACGAACGAGGTATCCTACCTGACAGCATGAGGGAAACCCTCGTGATCCCAGTCCTCAAGCCAAACAAACCGGCGGAACACTGCAAATCATATCGACCCCTAGCCATGCTTAATTATGACGTCAAATTACTGACCACAATTCTTGCCAAACGACTTTCTAGACTCATAGGCGATATTATCCACACAGACCAATTTGGATTTATACCGGGACGCAACACAACCATGAATTTACGCAGACTACAACACATAGTCAAACAAACAGACGCGAATCCCGAGCCCTATGCCTTGCTGTCGCTAGACGCCATCAAGGCATTCGATTCTATATATTGGGAATGGCTACTAGCAGTCCTACAGGAATTCGGTTTTGGTCCGGGATTTGTTCGATGGGTCAAAATACTGTACACCAGACCAAGGGCTCGGGTAAAAACTGGGAGACATGTATCAGCAATATGGGACATATGTAAGGGCACAAGACAGGGATGCCCGCTGTCTCCCATGCTTTATATCCTCGGGTTGGAACCCATTGCAATCTATTTCAGGAAACGGTTCTTTGATGCAGGGATAAGACTTGGCGGGACGGACCACATCGTTTCGCTCTATGCGGACGATGTCCTATTGTACGTCAAGGATCCGCACCTTAACATTCCAACCATGTTGGAGGTCCTCGACAACTTCTCCAAGGTCTCGGGCATACAATTTAGCAGAGCTAAGTCCTGCCTGTTCCCACTGGCAGGACTGAGAAGCAGAGACAGGGAGGAGCTCCCCGCACTAGGTATACAATGGCAGACCACGACATTCCGCTACCTCGGAATCCAAATAATGCACACCCCGGAGCTCATGTATGAGCACAACACGGTGGCGGCGATACCCGCACTACGCAAATCAATGAGCTTCTGGGCAAAACTTCCCCTATCAGTGATGGGCAGGGCCTCAGTAGTTAAAATGATTGTCCTCCCCCGGTTCCTATACAAATTCCAGAACGTACAATACTACATCAAACCTAAGTTCATTCGTCTGCTTGATTCAATCGTTCGTGGCTTCCTTTGGGGGCAGGCCAGACACAAAATAGCACACTCTACCCTAGTATTAACATACGCGCAAGGCGGAGTCCAGCTCCCGAACCTTGAAAAATACTATGTAGCTGCTCAACTCAGCTTTGTGTCGAAATGGTTAGCCGACGACACCACGTCCGAGACACCCCTATTACAATCCATGATCTCCCCTATATACCTGAGAGAACTCATATGGGCCCCACAATACCTACTGAGCGACATACTCTCCATTGCCACCCTGGGGAGGCAAATATGGCAAAGGGCGAAGGAGATAACCCAGCTGAAACACCCGTACTCTCCCGAAATCCCACTGATCCAAGACATGTGCAAATCAAGTACGGACCTACTCCACCTTAGACACTGGGAGAGGAAAGGTGTCTATACTTGGGGGGACCTGTATGACGAAGGCTCCTTCAGGGAGTTCGAGTCACTACAAAAAGAGGAGGACATACAAGCTGGCCAATTCCTCTGGTACCGCAGGATACGGGAAACGGCTAAGGAAAAATGGGACGTTTGGCCAGAGGAACCAGAGTCAGCCCCTCATATCTGACCCCCTGCTGGCTAGCGAAAATTAACAAACAAAAGGAAGCTCACTGCCCATGGTGCAACGCAGACGGGGCAGATCTACTCCACATGTTCTGGGAGTGCAACAAATCACAATCCCTATGGATGAAAATAAAACAGACCTTTGAAAAAGCGGGTTCCCCCAACTACAAGTGGTCCCCCGAGGAGTGCCTTCTGGGAACACACCCCAGGAAAGCCAAACTCAAGCACTGGGTGAAACTCAAGGACTTGACCTGTATACTGGCCAAAAGACAAATTGCCATGGCCTGGAAAAAACCCGCAGGCCCGAATCATAAGGCATGGCGTAATGAACTAGACAGGTGGATTAACGCGGAAACAAGAGCATGGGAGGACAGCGTCAACAGGTCAACTGACGAATCAAGCTCTACCTTGGAGGCATGGAAGGAAATAACCATTAGCATGCTTTCCTCCCCAGATGATAAACCCCCATGAATGGAAAAGGACCCGACCACACCACGTCGCAGGAACACAACACCCATGGCAGAGACAGACACACATCACGCCCAGCCCCTGAAACTTGGAGCCCCCCTCACCCCCTGCTCCCGATATCCCACCATAATGTTTGCCAAGACTTTTGAACAAAGAAGTTGAAACAAGGAGACAGTTAAATGTTGTTACATTACTTTATAAAAAAATGTTACTGTTTATTAAGCAAGTATCACTATACCTGCTATTGAATGCAGGCCGAGAAGTTATACTGTAAGATAACAAATGCCAATAAACAAATTTGAAAATAAATAAATTAAGTTGGGGTATCCGGCTTCTTGCGACCTCCCCTATCTTTCTTGGGTGCCACTCGTGTAGGCCTTCTGTTCCTTGCGAATGGCAGCTCTTTGTGGGTCAGTGTTCATTCCATTTTCCCCTTTGCTCCAGGGAGGTGGGGGGGCTGTTCTGGGGGCGACTGCTCTCAGGCCCGTAGGGGCGATGATGTTACCTGTGGATCTCTTGAGTGGGAGTTATCTACCTCCAGCAGCTCTCCCTTATGCCCCCAGAATGCCCCTCCTTCCCCTCTTCCTGCGCCTTGCCTGGGCTGGGTCTATGTAGACCCTGGGGTAACTTCGCCCCCGCTGTGCTGTGCACGCCGGCGGCAAGCTCACGCTGACCCCTCAGGGACCCTTTTTGGATTCTCCCCTAAAGTTCCTTATCTGAAAGTCTGCTCTCGGAGGGGAGGGTGGATGTACTGTTGCTTAGCGGTCGGTTTGTAGGACTGGATAATTGGGACCCACGTTATTGCTCCGTCCTCCGATTCGCTGGCCTTGGCCCTAGACTCAGCTGGGCTCCTTCCCACGCTGCTGCAGGCCGAGTCGCTCTCCCAGGAGGCGCTGCTCCATAAGGTCTCCCCCGTCTCAATGATTCCACGCTGCACACCCACCCCTGTACTCCTGCGGCTAGTGGCTGCTCCTCAAGGGCCTCTCCGCTGCGCCTCCCTCCGCCGGTGCGCTGCCCCCTGCTCCTGGTTTCCAATGGGGAGGTTGCGCTCATCAGGCAGTTAGAGCGCTCCTCTTCCCTGGCGAGCCGACCCGGCCTCACTCTTCTCGTACCCGCTTCTAAGGGACAGCGGGTCCGACCGCACCTTCACGGCCCCGCTTGGGCCATGTCCACGCAGGAAAGATCCTTTTAGCGGAGACCCAGTGCCTGGATCCAGGGGGCTCGCCTGCACCCTCCTCTCCACTGGTGACCCCTCGGCCTGGGTCACGCTTTGCCTCTGCCAGCCCGGTTTGCCGCGCCGGCCTCCTTATTGCCGCCAGCAGGCCCATTCCCTCCTGGGGGGCTCTGTGTAAGCGTTGCGCTTTCTCCGCACCAACCGGGACCACAATCGGAGAAGATCTCTGAGCGAACGCTCCTAGGGAGGGGACTTTTTGTTGCTTTAGCCTCTCAGTCGCACCTCCCTCTGCTGTCGCGCTGCTCCCTGCTCCTGCAACGGTGAAATGTATTTCGGTCAGCCAGCGATTAGAGCGCTCTTCCTCGTACCCACTTCTACTGAACAGCTCGCCGGCCGATCGCACCTCCACTGCCCCGCCTGGGGCCGTTTCAATGCAGCACCAGCTCTTTCTTATTTTTAATTTTTTGCGGCGACCCAGCACTTGGAAACTGGGGGCCTGTATGCACCCTCCACACCACCTCGGCCTGGGTCGCGATTCGCCTCTGCCCACCTGTCCTGCACCGTATGAGTGCTTTGCCTTTTCCACACAAACTGGGACCTCAATCGGAGATGATCTCTGAGCAAACGCACCCGGGGAGAGGAAGTTTTGCTTCTTTATCCTCCTTTCGGTGGTGGGATAGAAGGGAGCACAGTTTAGCACAGTGTCTTCCCTCCGGCGGCCATCTTGGATTCCGCCATTCCTTACTTTTAATACAAATAGTGTGGGAAACAAAGTTATGCAAAAGAAGTGTTCAAGAAATGTCAGGATATTCAAGCCGTTTGCTTCCCTACCCCACGTTTTCAGCACAGGACATGGCAGCACACTCAAGCTTAGCACAGTCTCTGACTTCTCTAGCACGGGATGCAGTTCAAAACTCCAATATCAGGGCCTTCTGTGCAAAGTCTCTTTGCCATTCAACGTCTCTTATTTAAGAGGGCCTGATGCAACACGCCAAACATTAAAGTTCCTTTCTTCTTAGGATTTCACATATACAACTTCTCTGGTGATTTACTGTTCACCCTGGGTCCCCCTCCGCCGGGCTCACACCCACTTTTAAACAAAACCTTCAATTGTTCTCCCACTGCCGGGCTCGGACCTAATTTTATTATTTTTTTTAACCATTTTTATTTTTCATTGGTGACATAATCCATTACAACATATGATCGTTACACTTTGTTGTCATAATGCATAGACCAACTTTCCATTCAGGGTTAACGTCACCCGTTGCTGCGTAAATTGTCTTCAATTTCTTCATCTGTAATTCATCATCCCTCCCTCCTCCCCACTGTCCCTTTATAACTTTTGTAACAGTTTTGAAAGGGTAAAACTATTTTGACTTTCAATAAATATGCAAGAGTATAACTTTTGATATTATGAGTCCACATTATTATTTTGTTGTCTGTTACTATACAATAGGTATCTCCCAGTTTTATCGTTTCATTCTTAACTTCCTTCCTCCCTCCCTTCCCCGCTACAGCTTTTTGGAAGTGGGGCCAAGTGGACAGGCGTCTCTGCAGTGTCTAATTCTTTCATACATAAGTTCTTGGGTGTAGGTGTTACACAGTTCCCTCTTCCCCTTTATTTTTCCCTCCTTGTTCTCTTTTTTTCCTCGTGCTGATTCTCTATCTCTTTCTCTGTTCTGATGTTAAGTGATCGATATATTTCTGAGGGTTCGTGGTTTATAGAAGTGGGCTTCCCTGTCTCCAACAAAGTCTCTGAAGGGGGACCATATGGATAGGTATCTCTGATATGTTTCTGTTCTTATGGCAGTTACCTTCTCCATTGCCATTACTCCCCATAGTTTCATCCACCACCATGGTGTCGTCGGTCCTTCTAGTGTTTTCCACCTTTGCGCTACTGTTATTCGTGCTGTTGATAGTAAGTGTGTTATTAGCGTGGATATATGCCCCGATGCTGCATATATTCCCTTTGCCTCCACTCCCAACAGTACCACCTTAGGTGATAGTGGTAAGTCTCTGCCAGTAATGTCTTTGATGTGTCCCAGTATCTCCTTCCAGTAGGTAATTGCTTTGGGGCATGTCCACCACATGTGGAATAGATCTCCTCTCCCTCCACACTGTCTCCAACAGTTTGGGGGATATTCTGGGTTTATTTTATGTATTCTATGGGGGGACATGTACCATCTGTAGCATAATTTATATACATCTTCTTTAATTGCTGTACATTTGGAGGATCTGTGAGCTCTTGTCCATATTTGGCCCCACTCTCTTTCCGTTATTGGTTCTCCTACATCTTTTTCCCAATTCTCTTTATATTTTAGGTTGTCCGTTGGTTGTGCTCCATCGAGCAGTCAGTAGATTCTAGATATCCCCTTCTTTGGTTCACCTTCTTGCATTGTTAGTTCCAAGCCTGTTAGGGTTCTCGTTCCCTCTCTTTTCACTGAGGGATGGGAGATCCAGTGTTGTACTTGCGTGTACCTGAACCTTTTGTTTTCCCCTAGATCGAATTTCTTTTTGCATTCTAGGAATGGGATTGGGTCGCTGTTTTGGTACATGTCCTGCAGTGCCAGACTGTCCGCGCCTTTCCAGAAACTCTTCTTCAGGCCTGGGGTGAAGTCGATGTTATGTGCTATTGGGGATAGTGGACCCAGTCCTCGTTTCATCTTTTTCATTTGCATGGCTTTGTCCCACCCACTCAGGGCTGTTTTAGTAGCTCCTAGTAATTTTCCTTCTGCTTCGCGGGCCTTGGGGTTCAGTGCTAGGAGCGCTTTTATTGGGATCTGTGTGGGTGCTTGTTCTATGGCTCTCCATCCTTTGATGTCGTCTGGGTTAGCCCACTGGAGAATGGGGGCCAAGTGCACTGCCATGATGCATCTGCCCAGGTCTGGGACCCCCAGGCCTCCCAGGAGCGGGGGACGGGCCAGTATGCGTCTCTGTATTCTGGGTCTCTTTTTCGCCCATATGAATTTAAATACTGCGTTTTGAAGTTCTTTGATTATCTGTGGTGGGATCGTCGCGGGTTTTGAACTCGTCACGTATAGAAGGCGGGGGAGAAGGGTCATCTTTACCGCTGTTATTCTGGCGAACCACGATAATTCCTGATTATCCGATCTCAGCAGGTCCGCTTTTAGTTGTTTCCAGAGAGAGGGGATTTTTGATTTATATAAGTCCTCGAATTTCTTTGCCAGGTGAACTCCCAAGTATTCTAGCGTGTTTTCTTCCCATCTCAGGGGGCATCTTTGCTTCATGCAGTTTATTGTATTTGCGTCTTCAGTTATGTTTAGTGCCTTTAATTTATTGTAGTTGATTGAAAATCCAGATATGGTGGCAAATTCTTCCAGTGTCTCTACGGCTTTCGGTAGTGTATTCGTAGTGTCTCCCATATAGAGCATCACATCATCAGCATATAGTGCTATTTTCTGCGGGGTCTCCTTGATTTTCACTCCTTTTATGTCGGGGTTTCGTCTGTATCTTGCTGCTAGCAGTTCCATAGCCATTGCAAATATTAGTGGAGATAGGGGGCAGCCCTGGCGCGTACCCCTCCGTATCTCCACTTGTTTTGAGTCGCAGGTATTTATCCGAAATGATGTAGATGGGCGTTGAAAATTTGCCAGGATCATCCTGCTGAATAGTGTTCCGCATCTGAATTTCTCCAGGATCATACGTAGATATTCCCAGTCCAAGCTGTGGAAAGCCCGTGAGGCGTCCAGGGCAGCTATTGCACATTTCTGGTTTGTCCGTCTCCGCCATTCGATCACATCTATGGCTCTTCTGACATTATTTTGGGTGTGTCGTCCCCTGACAAAACCCGCTTGGTCCTCGTGGATATCTGGGAGGATCTGCGATAGCCTATTCGCTAATATCTTTGTGTATAGCTTTGTATCCGTGTTTAGGAGTGCTATCGGGCGGTAGCTTGAGCATTCGGTGGGGGTCTTTGTTTGGTTTCAGGGCAAGGATCGTGGAGGATCTTGCCATATCTGAGGAGAACGATCCGGTGTCTCTAATTGTGTTGAAGAGTCGGGTGAGGGGCCCCAGTAGTTGCGTTCGGAATATTTTGTAGTAGGCATTTCCGAAACCGTCTGGACTCAGGTTCTTGTTCCTTGGTAGTGAAGAGATAACCTCATTGATTTCTTGAGCTGTGAATGGCCTCCCCAGGATTTCCGTGTCCTTGTCCGAGATTTGAGGTAGACTAGTGGCCAGTAGGTAGGATTTTTGGTCTGTCGCGTTTAGGTTTGTTCCCTGTAGTAGCTCTTCCTGGAATCGGACCATTATTTCCCTTTTCTCTTCCTCTTTTGTGATCTTATCTCCTTTTTCATTTCTTAAGGCAACTATATAGTTACGGGATTTCTGTTTGTTTAATTTGGCCGCTATAAATTTATTTGCCTTGCCGCCGTGGACGTAGTATGATTGTTTCGTGTTCAGCAACGTCTGTGCCACCGCGTCCGCAGTGTGACTTTCTAGTTGGGCATGAACCTTCTTTAGCTCTCGGCAGGATTTCTGCGTTTGTCGGGCCTTGTGATTTTTCTCTGCTTCTTTTAGGGCTAGTTCCATCCTCCGGGTTAGTATCGCTCGTTCCCTACAGTATACTGCTGCTTGGGCCATGAATTCTCCCCGTATTACGGCCTTCCCCGCATCCCAGACTGTTTTCCAGTAAACCTCGCCGTTGTCTTTCTCTTTGAAATAGTTGTTTATGGTTTCCTCCATGTGTGCTCTAAGCGCTAGGTCGCGCAGGATCAGTTTGTTGAGTCTCCACGGTGGGTGTTGCTTATTTTCGCCTCTGTCTATTTCCAGGCTAACTAGTACTGGGGCGTGGTCTGTAATATATTGTGTTCCAATTTCCACCTTAGTCACTTGGGGGATTAGAGTTGCTGACACCAGGATCATGTCTATTCTGGAGTATCCTCTGTGTACCCCAGAATAATGAGTGTATTCTCTCGTGTCTCCTTGGAAGAAGCGCCAGGTCTCGATTACTTCTAGTTCTCTGAGGAACTTTCCCAGCGCCTGCCTGTTTCTCTGGTCGGCTGCCGTAGGGGGCAGGGTTTTGTCGAGGTCAGAGTCCATTATGCAGTTGAAGTCCCCTCCTATGATTGTTTGACCTTCACACCAGCTCCCTATTTTCAGTAGGAGACCTGTGATGTATCGGTCTTGCTTGTCGTTAGGAGCGTATATCGTCAGGATTGTGTAGGTCTTCCCTTTTATAGTTCCTTTGATTCCCAGGTACCTCCCTTCAGTATCACTAATCATCTGTTGTTTTCGGAAGTTCAGTCCCTTAGCCAGCAGTATTGCGACCCCTTTTGTTTTCGTGCTGCTGGAGGCGAAATATTGTTGTCGGAATGCCTTGTTACGCATTCTTTTTTCATCCGTTTTCAAGAGGTGGGTTTCCTGAAGGAGCACTACCTTTGCAGGCATCTTCTCGAGCCTGTTGAGAATCGCACGTCGTTTCCCGGGGGAGTTCAGCCCTTGTACATTTAGCGATACGATCAGTGTATCTGCCATTTTTGTATGTAATATGTTTGTTGCTTCTGTCTTTTGGTGTGTCTTGTTTTGAGTTAGTTTGAGGTGGCCCACCTGCTGTGGTCAGGTGTTTCCTCGGTTCCTCTTCCAGTTGCTTCTTTATTTAGTGTCCTCTTCAGGGTGTTTCGTTCGTGATATTTGAAGGGGCCTGCCAGTTTCTTTTCTCTGTTAGGTCTTCTTTTCCTCTCGGATGACCATTCCCATTGGTTATTTTGGCTGCTGGGTGCGCTATTTTGTGGGCTAGTTTCGGTTTGGCTTTGTTCTTCCTCAATTTGTAGTAATGAGAGGCCTTCTTCGCATGTACTGATCTTTCTTTGTTTCTCTTTCCAGGGGAAGGCTAGTCCAAAGGGGAATGTCCATCTGTATGCGATTTGTTTGGCTTGTAGTGCTTTTGTGACCGGTTGCATAAGCTTCCTTTTATGTAGGGTGATCGACGCTAGGTCCTGGTACAGTTCGATTCGCCCTCCATTGATTGTTAGTTCTTTGTGGGTACGTGCGGCTCTCAAGATGTCCTCTTTCAGACTATAGGAGGTCATGGCAATAAGAACATCTCTATGTCTCACTCCTGGTTCATTCCTTTTGGGGCCCACTCGGTGGATTCTGTCAAATTCAAATCTCTCTGGAGGGGGGGCGTCGTTCAGGATGCTGCAGAAGCAGTGTTGCATGGTGTCCCGTAGGTCTTTGTCCTGGATCGTCTCTGAGAGGCCCTTGACCCGGATGTTGGATCTTCGTGAGCGATTTTCCAAATCTTCAGTTTGGATCTCTAGGTTATTTGTAGCTCTGGCGACCTGGTCTAGTAGGCTATTGAATTGCTTTGCTTCCTCTGCCATATGTGAGAGTCCATTTTCGAGTGTGTCCACGCTGCCTCCAAGTTCGTCTATTTCCTGTCGTACCTCTTTTCAGGGATGTCTTCAGCTCTTCTTTCATTGTTTTTAGTTGGGTCTGGAGTGTGTTTGTTATCCTGGATTCCATGCCCCTAAGGCAGTCAAGTAGTTCTTCCTTATTTATAGCCATATCAGAATTGTTAGGCGTCGTTGGTTCTCCCTGGTCCGGAGGTTCTTGGGGGGCACTTTGCTGCGTTGTGCTCCAGCAGCTTTCTAGCAGACGACTTTGGTTTTTCGCCGGTGTCTTGGTTCTTGTGTGGGGGGTTTTCCCTTTAATCCCGGGCATCAGGTTCTCTCCCCGTTGAGACTCCGTGTGGGCCTCCTGACACTTGTTTTCGTGGGTCTCTGCTAGGGATAGCTCCGTCCGATTAGGTTTTCCTAGCGGTATTCCGTGTGGTTGGGTATGATAGTGTCCCCAAACTCCAAGCTGGGGCTGATCAGCGGGGCGCAAAGGGCACCAATCACAAATTGTGGGGTATCCCCAGATAGTCACATTTTAATGGCCGGGGAGAGGGGGCGGGGGGCCCCGGACGCGCTCCTGCGTCGGCCCGAGGTGGTGGCAGGGTCGGGGGGGTCAGTACCCTCCCGGGTGTTGTTGGTCTCAAGGAGGGGGCGCTCTCCCAGCCTGCCCCCCCGCTCCTTACCTCTCCCCGGTGTTGGCGCTGGTCGGGAGCGTCTCCGCCACCACCGCCTGGCGTTTTAAGGCCTGCTGGGTGTAATTCACTTGCCCTGCGTGGACTGCACTGTTGGTATAAGAGTCCAATGTACTGCTGGGGCAGCAGCCACCCCTCTTCTCACCTTTCTCCTTGGGGTTCTGTGTGTAGGGGGTGTGTGGGCGCGCTCCAGCGTCGGCCCAGACGGTGATGAGGCCCCTTATGAGTCCTCTTATGAGCGTCCCAGGATGCACTGGTAGGCCGTGTTGTAAGTATCTCCCCCCTGGTGCGTTTCACTCAGATTTTTGGCATAGATGTGCCCCAGGATGTCCCACACCGGAGGGTGTATTTTAGGGAGGCAGGTGCACTCACCCCTCCGCTGTGTTGTCTGCTGCTGGTGGGCTGATTGGGGCCCCCGGGCACGCTCCCACGTCGGCCCAGGCCCCAGATGGAGCTGGTAACAGCGGTAGGTTGAGGGTCCGGGGAGTGGGCTGGCCGGCAGCACACCGCTGGCGCGCAGCATGTCTTCGGCTCCGCTGGGCGCCGCTGTGAGGAGGGGCCCGGGCGCGCTCCCGCGACAGCCCGGGACTTCCAATGACTCTGCCGGTGCAAGTATGGGGGGGCAGGAGTGACTCCTTGGGACCCCCCCCTCGGCAGTGGGGGCCCCGCATGTCCCCGGATGTGCCTCCTAGTGGGCCGAACGACCCTCCTACTTTTCACCGAGTGCCGGGGGGCGAGATTGTCATCGAAGGTCCCACGGCCCTGATGTCCTGGGGGGGGCGCGGCTCCCCCCGCTGAGTGCTTGTGCTGGAGGGGGGGGGCTGGCCGAGAGGTGCGCTGAGCTGCGCGAGGTGTTCTTCTCCCTCCAAGAACAGGGCAGAGAGAGGATCTCCTCCTGCGTGTGTCCCGGGGCCTGATGGGGGAGGGGAAGGCGCGCAACTTCTCCGGCGGAAAGCTCGGCAACGGGAGCAGCCTCAGGCGCCAGGAAGGTATCTCTGGGTTCCTGACAATCAGCGATTTATCTGCTTTTGGTGCGGCGAACGTTCCGTTTTCTCCTGGGTCTCCGCAGTTCTCCCGGGGTCATCATTGGAGGCCACGGATCAGGCAGCCATCTTGTCTGCGCCCCCTGGTGGTCCCTCGGACCTAATTTATCTACTTTCAAAACTTTCTTTACTTTCATCAAAATCGAAGACTTTTGACTGTGCACAGGATTTTCCTTGACCCGTCGCAGCACCACTTTAATTCACAATTACTCGTTCTGTTCTTGATATAACCTTTTTCTCACTTTCACTTTTGCCACTTCTCAGCTGGATACTTTACAGAGACCTTCGAATGAACACCCATGTGGTGCCGGACTACTCTGTCAAAGATATTGTATCTTGCTATTAAAGTTCAATCACTCGGGGGGGCGCTGTTGATCAGCCAGACGCACTGGCCGCCTGAATGAAGAGCTCCGTACCCATCATTAATCCTTCACGAAATTCATCATCGCTGAACATCAACTTCTGACTTTAAAGAGCAGGCAGAGTGAGGGGGATGATTGTGCAACCTCCCTGAAAATAGAACGAAACAGTGAGCAGCGCCGGTAGATAAGCTATCATCAAGTGAGACCGGTACTGACGCTGAAACAGCACGCCAGGGTCATAGACGAGAGAGGAGCTGGCTTCCAACGGGCCTAACGAGCAATCGAGGGGGAAAGCGTGAAGCTGCGAATGCAAACAAGAGTCTCCCTCAGCTTCATCTGTCACTGAGAGTAACAAATCGGACTGACATTCGGCAGCCACAGAGGGGTGACACAGTAATTGGCTTCAGCACATAAAGCGCCATACGTAGCCGGACTGGCCCACCACTTGCCTCGTGAGCTGCGGCAACATTTTAACTTGGAATACAAAGGTTTTCGGAGTGGCCATATCCGCGACTACCTCAACAGACCGACAGCCACCTGCGAGCTGGGAATGGGAGCATAGCTGACCCCCTGATCCGAGGGTGTGGGGGTTCGGATGAAACCAGTGGAGCGGTGAGAAAGGAAATCGTGGCGTGACCCGTACGGCCCGCCCTGGAAACATCAAAAACGGGCCCAGCCGAGCATCTGAGTAAGGGTACCACTGATATCCGGCCCCAGCGGATAATACGAAGGAACACAACGGACACCGCCTACCACATACATTTAAGCAACATTATCGCGATCAAGGCCTAGTAGATTGTGACGTGGTCCCTCCTGGTGCCGGGGTGCAGCTCCGCCGAGAATCCCACCCGGCAGTATGTGCTCTGAGAAAAGACAATAGCACACACTGATAATAAAGCGCCGAAAATATATTCCCTAGTACAAAGCGCGTACGCTCAGAACAGACTTTATAACCACCCTAGGCCAGAGAGCGAGGCTAATCGCTGTAAAGTGCACCGAGAGGGGACCCACATCCAGAGAGGCTGCACTCCGGACGTCACAGAAAACCGATCACTGGTGAAAGTTACTAACCCAATACTGAGAGGGGTGCACAGAGGATATGAAACAACCACTGCCAAGCTGAGACACTGTGCCTAGGCGGAAGAGGGGACAACAAAATTACTAACAATTCCTCCGTGCTGAAATCTGAGAACACGGACAAGTTCTGCCATGAATATAAAGGCAGCCTTACGCCCACACCGTAGAAGCACAGAGGAGACCAAATCTGATAAACACACAGGTAAACCTTACTTACCACCAGAATAATGCGTGGTCACCCCGATACTGTTCTGGTCCAAAGCACATCCCGAGGAACGCACATATCCCCAGTAGTCAACCTACAATAATAACAGAACGGTTCGAACTTTGAGTCACAATCATCGCCAACGGCACAATAAAATAGAGCAACAACGTGCTCTAACTGCGACAACAGAAGTCGAAGTGAAGACATCATTAGACTATACCCTCACTGTGCCCACGTATGAAATCCTAGAAAGTGTCTGTATCATATTGCTCAACATACATGACCGGAGAGGGCGGTGGCTAGTCCTACCATTCACAGAAGGGGCACCGCAACTAGGGAGTGTAACTACGCTAACACCACTGCTTAGGGTATGACTGGCACTGAAGATCCGACCACAGACGTGGCACTGCCCTTGAACCCAGCAAAGTCATCACCATGACAAAAGGGGCCAACAAAAAGAAGGGACCAATGGATTCTATTCCATGATGGAATGTGGAGAGGACAACTCTAGAGACTATCATTTACTACAAACAATGCAAAATGGCTTCCTGGCTATCAATGTCAAACTGGATGACATTGTGGGTGCAATAGGATCTCTAAAGGCGAAGATGGAGAAAGAGAGCGGACGCATCACAGAAGCAGAAACGCGTATAAGTACAAACGAAGATACGATACAGCGCCTCGACTGAACACTGGATGCCATCCAAACTGAATTGAAGAAAATGACTAAGTGCAAGGATTTGGAATCAAGATCAAGGCGCAACTATTTGTTGAGAAACTCCTGAAAACTATGTTTGACCCTTCCAAACTATCCTCACAGTTTCTGGTTGAGAGGGCACACCGTACACTTGCTCCCCTCCCACGCCCAGGAGCTCCACCAAGAGCAATAATTGCCTGTCTGTTAAACTCCAGGGACAGAGACACGGTCCTTCGGCTGGCAAGAGAAAAAGTATCTTTGCAATTTGAATCCAAGACTGTACATATATACTCGGACTTTGCAGCCGGCGTCCAAACACAAAGAAGATCCTACGATGCTGTGAAACGACTACCCCGGGCCCGGAATGTGCCATACTCCCTTATGTTCCCCCGCCAAATTGAGGATACAGCATGGGCGCAGAGCCCATGTTTGTTTTGTTTTGTTTGTTTTATTCACTTATAATTCGCACCAAACCCGAAGGTAGCCGGGTGCAGCAGTACAGAATATGCAAGGCTTAAGTTACAATGTCACGGATTGCATACAGAACAAAATATATACAGGCCATAGACAGTCAGTTACAATTTACACGCAAAGCGAAATATAAGCACTGTCCTATGTGGAAGCATCGATAGCAATGCCCCAGCGATGACCATGCCTAGAGCCAAAGGCACAGCAAAACAATGAAGAAGATCAGAGAGACGACAACAATTGAAAGAACCATATGCTATATTGCCGTAATCGATCATCCTTAGCATCCTGCAGCAGCGATGACAATCAGAACGTAAAACGTAGAGTACGTTGAGCCAGGCAGACGGTAAAGGCTGTCAACATGGCACCCCGGGGTTTATCCAAAAGTTCACAATGGTCACATCATCGAGTTGGTGATGATTGTGAGGGTGGGGGATAGGACAGGGGGGAAGCAGAGTTACGATGTTGTTTAACGTTAAAACACACTGGGTTGTTTCTGGCCTGGTAGTTTTGGAAGGGAAAGTTGGAAAACCAATGGCAAATGGTATGACACTAAGATGATGGAGAGCATAGCACGCCATGGCGGTGCACATTAAAATGATCTCATGGAACGTGAGAGGCCTAAATACCCCGATAAAATGGCACAGAAATGGGCGAGAAATAGATTCTTTACAAACTACTCATTTCAGGCGAGGGGAGTGATACCATTAATCCACAAAAACATAAGCTTCAGAGCTGGGTCGGTTCACTTCTGAAGACTGGGTGGGTGACGCGAGTGGATCCGGTATCACTACATATTATCCCCACCAAAAATATCACTGTATACATGGTCGTTTGGAACGATAATGCAGGGTTTGCGGGGGTGTCCCCCCGCTGGTTCCATGGCTTAATATCGCCACAAAAATATGGCGATATCTTTGTATGGCGATATTTTTGCGGGGATATTAACACATGGAACCACGGATCCATGCTATTAACACACACATGGTCCGACCACTCACCAATGGTACTCGAAATACGCCGGGCATACCTACCCATGCCAACACGAAGATGGAGAATGGCCCCGGCGGCACTACTGGACGACTCCTTAGTTGAGACATTTAGAATAGACATTGAATCATTCTTCAAAGAAAATGAGGGATCTGTGGATAACTATCTGTGGATAACATTTCCACGGTGTGGGAGTCGTTCAAGGTGTGGTTTCGGGGGTGATGATTGCATCAACAGCAGGCATACTGAAAACTACCAGGAAGGAACTAGGGGAGACGGAGAAGACTATTAGACACTTAGAAAATGAGTATTGAAGAACACATGACAAAGCCCACCTGGGGCTAATCAAAGAAAACAGACTGAAGTTCTCCAGCATGGGGTCTGGCATGGATTCACATGCTCATGAATATTCCCCGTTGTCAGGCTGGGAATCCTCGGTAAAGAAAAAACCAGTATCAGTTTCGTTTCTGATCTGTCTTTCGCAGTAATAACCAATCACTGGTCTCTGCGTCATACTGACCACAGCCAATGACTGCCCTCTACCTAAGCACCGCCTCTGGCAGCCATCTTCAGATTTTTACCGCACGTTCATGTGTTGGGATCCTCGTGCTATTGCTCTCGAGCGTTAGTGCTATTTTTTCGCGCTTTTTACAAAAAACTTCGATTCTTTCGGTCAAAAGAGCCTCAAGCTCCACCGATCCTACATCCGATCAACGGGGACCCGTGTCGGATTCATCTGTGCCCCTCAAGGGTGAAGATTTCGTCGAGCTACACTTCGGAGGACTCCAGAAGCTTCTCAGGCCCTGTCTCGGAGATGGCCCAGGAGAAGGGAAGCTCGACGCCCGGAAAGCTGTTCAGGGTCTGCCCTGGATGCCAGCTGCAGAACGTCTTCAAGGAGGACGAACACTCTTTCTGCCTTTACTGCCTTCATGAGGACAAGACGCACGTGGAGAAGGACTGTGCGTTTTGCGGCAACATGTCGGAACGGACCATGAAGGACCGCCATCAACGTCTCGCCAACTGGCTGGAGGGTAAGAGCCCGTCTGGCGAGAAGAAGAAGAAATCCGAGCGGTCTTCTAAGACCTTTGAGGGCGCCCCGGCGACGGGGGCCCAACATAAGGCCAAGCACCGCGAGTCCGCTGGCACCGGGAGCGCCGAACGGTCGGGCTCTACGGGCGCCAGGCAGGGCGCACCCTCCCCGGCACCATCAACCACGAGCCAACGCTCTGGGTCGGGTAAGAGGAAGGCCGAGCACCCGGCGAAGCTCCTGGAGAGGCCCCGGTCGAGCTCTAAGGCAGAGGAGGAGCGTGGCAGTGCCCCCTCCCTCAAGGATAAGGCGGTGAGCGCACCTAAGGTGGTGAAGGCCTTGATCCATCCGACCAAGCCCTCTATCGAAACGGTCGCGGCGGCCCTGGCTCAGCCTGTGGTGGCTGCACCAGTGGTGGCGACCTCAGGGCCCAGAATCTCCCTGCCTCCTCGGAGGGAGTCTTCCTTTGTGCCCATCGATAGGACCCCCGTGAAACCCTCCGTGGGGAAGAAGAAGGGGGGGCAGGGCGTCGTCGTAGAGTCGGCCTCAACCTCAGAAGAGGAGCTGATCGAGGTCTTAAGCCACGGCCTAGGCGTGGAAGAAGGCCAGCCCGTCGGAATGGACCCCGACGCAGGTGACGACGACGACATCGTCGAGGATACCGACGGGGCCCCTGCTCGCCCGTCGGATTCCCCTCTGCCAGCGCCGCAAGACAACTCGGCGGCCATTTTGTTGGCCATACAGTCCTTATGCTCCGAGATAAGGACGAGGCTACCGTTACCGACGGAGGAACCTCTCCCGTCGGGGGATCCAGAACCGGGACCTTCTGGTGTTCCCCCTACCAAGAAAAGAAGGATCCATCCACCACCTCCTTTTCAACCGTCGCGCCCCTTCCAGCCCTCCTCCCCGTCCACCCGAGGGGATGATACGGGGACTGACACGGCAGCGACGGGTACGGACGACGAGGCATACGACGAGGATTTTCCGTCGTCGCCTCCCACCAGGGCCTCTCCGCCCGACGAGATCGGATCTTTCCACTCCATGATCTCCAGGGCTTCCGAGCTTTTCCAACTCTGCCCTGAGGAGAAGAAAAAGGAAGGCTTCCTTTATCAGCGGCGCGAGGCCAAGAGGAAGACGGTCCTCGCAGTGCCTCTGTTGGACGACATATGGGATGAGGGCCTTTCCCTCCTCAAGAACCCTTCCACGACGCCAGCTAGAAGAGACCGGTACGAGAAAAAGTACCGGGTCCCGGACACGGCCCCCCTATGCCTCCGGGCGCAGCCTACCCCGGACTCCGTCGTCTCCGCGGCAGCCAGGAAGAAAGCGGGGGGGGGTGCGGCCTCCACATCGACTTCCCCGCCGGACGGCGAGGGAAAGAAATTGGATACTATGGGGCGTAGAGTCATCTCGTCGGCAGCGACGACGATTAAAGCGGCCAACGCCTTGGCTATCGTGGCCCGCTACGACAGGGAGCTCTGGTACAAGATGGCTCCCCTGCTGGATTTTCTGCCGGACGACAAGAGGGCGGAGGCCCTTGAGATCCTGCAGGAAGGTGAGGTGGCCTCGGACCACGCCATCACCGTGGCGACGGACATCGCCGACACTGGATTCCGCCAGCTGGGCAACGGTGTTTGCCTTCGACGTCGTGGATGGCTCAAAGCTACGGACTTCCGGCAGGACGTCCAGACCAGAGTCCTGGACATGCCCTTCGACGGGAACAACCTGTTTGGGAAGACAGTGGACGATTCCCTTCAGGCCATCAAGGCGGATACTGAGACGGCCCGGGCCCTTGGAGTCCTGCAACGACGGACGCCCTTTCGGAGCGGCGGAGGCAAGGGAGCCTCCAAAGGTTCCGGCGGCGGTTTCGCTTCCTACCGTCAAGCGGCCCGCTCGTCGTCGCAAGAGGCCTACAGAGGACGAGGCAAGTCTAGCGGACCCCGCCGTCGTCGCCAAGGAGGTCAAGGCGGCAAGGCCGCGTCCAAGCAGGATTGAACCGGCCTTGGGGTCGGGCCCCCACCGAAGCACCCCGGTGGGAGGCCGGCTGGCGGGCTTCGTCAGCGTGTGGGAGTCCATCTCCACCGACCGTTGGGTGCTGGACGCCCTGGCCCGGGGCCACGCGCTCGAGTTTCAAAGAAGGTGCCCGCGCGTCCCCCCCGTGGCCAGGAAGGAACTTCACGTCCCTCAACTTCTCCTGGAGGTAAAGGCGATGCTCAGAAAGGGCGCCATCGAACTCGTCCCAAAGAGGCTTCGGGGCTCCGGAGTCTACTCGAGATACTTCCTCGTGAAGAAGAAGACGGGAGGATGGCGCCCCATCCTGGACCTGCGACGTCTGAACAAGTTCATCAAGGCGCAGAAGTTCCGGATGGTCACCCTCCAGCACGTCCTGGGTCAGCTGGAGGAAGGAGACTTCCTATCGTCGTTGGATTTGGAGGATGCCTACTTCCACATTCCCATCCTAAAGGGGCACCGCAAATTCCTCAGATTCGTGGTCCAAGGGCGTCATTACCAGTTCAAAGCCCTTCCCTTCGGACTACGGTCGGCACCCAGGGTATTCACCAAGTGCCTTGCACCGGTGGCGGCGCAGCTGCGCCGCGAGGGGATCCACGTCTACCCCTACCTGGACGACTGGCTCATCCGCGCCAAGACGAGGGAGCTCGCCGTGGTCCACACGGCAAGGACCGTCCAACTCCTCACGGACCTGGGATTCTCCGTGAACTACGCCAAATCCCACCTGGTGCCCGCGCAAGTCGCACTGTTTCTGGGAGCGAGGCTCGACACAGTGTCCCTTCTGGCCTCCCCGTCGGAGGAGAGGACCAGGACCATCTTGGGCAAGGTGCAACGGATGTTGGTGGCCGACGCGGCCAAAGTGAGGTCCATCAAGTCCCTCCTCGGGATGATGTCTTCCTGCATCTACCTCATTCCCATGTGCAGGCTCCGGATGCGCCCGTTGCAAGAATTCCTGGATGCGCGCTGGATCCAGACGACGGGCAGCTTCGAGGAAAGGATCAAGCTCGACGAGAGTTTCCGACGAGCGATACGGTGGTGGGGCACCCGCGCGCATCTGACGGCGGGCATGGACTTCCAGACCCCAGCCCACCAGGAGACTGTGACCACGGATGCCTCCCTGGAAGGGTGGGGAGCGCACACCGAAAATCTGCACGCAAGGGGACTCTGGCTCCCGACGGAGAAGTCCCTACATATCAACGTCCTGGAGCTCCGTGCAGTGTTTTGGGCCCTCAGGTCCTTCCTTCCGTCCCTCAAGGGCAAGGTGGTGAGGATCTTCACCGACAACACCACCACCATGTTTTACATCAGGAAACAGGGCGGAACCAGGTCCCCAGCGCTGTCCAAGGAGGCGCAGGACCTGTGGCATTGGGCCGTCGCCCAAGGGATTTTTCTGGTGCCCTTTCATCTGGCAGGGATAAAAAACACCATCGCCGACTCACTCAGCAGGGAGCTGCGCTCGTGCCACGAGTGGGAACTACGGCAGGATCTGGTGGATCGCCTCTTCCGACGGTGGGGCACACCCCAGATCGACCTGTTCGCGACGGCGACGAACACCAAGTGCCGGAGGTTCGCCAGCAGGTTTCCCCAGACGAGGAGCATGGGCGATGCTTTCTCGTTCCCCTGGGAGGGCCTGTTCCTCTACGCGTTCCCTCCCTTGCCTCTGCTAATCCGGCTCGTCAACCAGCTCAAGAGGTCACGGTGCAGGATGATCCTCGTCGCACCTGCGTGGCCGAGGCAGATATGGTTCCCGGACCTTCTGGACCTGTCAGCGTCCCCGCCGATCAAGCTGCCGGCGGACGCGGATCTACTCTCCAGGGAAGGAGGCGCCATCCTCCACCACGACCCGAAGTCGCTGAACTTGCAGGCCTGGCTCCTGCAGCACTAGAGTTTGGAGGATACGACATACCGGCCGATTGCAGAGAGGTTCTTGCAAAGGCCAGGGCGTCCTCGACTCTTAAATGCTACGGACACAAATGGAAGAGGTTCTCTGTCTGGTGCCACGCACAGAAGATTAACCCTCTACGGATTACGGCTCCCCGAGTACTGCCGTACCTGCTGACGCTGGCCAAAGCCGGTCTGGCACATGCGTCCATCAAGATTCATCTTGCTGTGATCTCCCGATACACCAGAACCACGGGCCGGACGTCCTTGTGGTCTCATCGTCTGGTGAAAGAGTTCATGAAGGGACTGTTCAGATCGTTCCCGCCGGTGAAGGCTCCGGCCCCGGCGTGGGAGCTCAACGTGGTGCTGACCAAGCTCATGGGACCTCCGTTCGAGCCTCTGCACTCGGCCCCGTTGAAGTTTCTATCGTGGAAAACAGCTTTTCTTGTGGCCATCACCTCCGCACGACGAGTGGGAGAGATCCAGGCCCTTTCCTGCAAGGCCCCGTACTTGACTTTCCACGACACGAGGGTAGTGCTCAGGACGCACCCCTCCTTCATGCCCAAGGTACCGTCGGACTTCCATCTCAACGAACCCTTGGTGTTACCTGTGTTCTTCCCGTCGCCTTCGTCGCCGGCTGAGAGGACTTTGCACTCGCTGGATGTAGCTAGAGCGCTGAAGTTCTACGTGGACCGCACGAAGGGTTTTCGGAAGACGTCACAACTCTTTGTGAACTTTGGACCTGTCAATCAGGGGAAGGCTCTCTCGAAGGCTTCCATCTCCAGATGGCTCTCCGGCTGTATCATGTGCTGTCACCGGTTGGCAAACCGACCGCTGCCTGGCCGTCCGAGAGCCCATTCCACCAGAGCGATCGCAGCTACCACGGCGTTCCTATCTGGTGTGCCCCTGCTGGACATATGCAGGGCTGCTACGTGGAGGTCGACGCACACCTTCACGAAATTCTACTGCGTCGACCGGGATTCCAGGGAGGAGTCCAGGGTCGGCCAAGCAGTGCTGCGCAACCTGTTCGCCTGAGGTGAGCCTGGTGAGGAGGTAAGATGCTTAATGTTGAGTTGATGTGATGCTTAATGTTGAGCCTTTGCCACCTCCCGTGGTTGTGCATGTGTGTACTGCTATGTATTCTTTATTCATGAGCATGTGAATCCATGCCAGACCCCATGCTGGAGAAGGAACAAGTTACTTACCTGTAACTGTTGTTCTCCAGCATGGGTCTGGCATGGATTCACATGCGAACCCTCCCGCCTACCCCTCTGCGGCTCTTCACTTGGTCATACTGCCACTTCACGTGCTTCCAAATCTGAAGATGGCTGCCAGAGGCGGTGCTTAGGTAGAGGGCAGTCATTGGCTGTGGTCAGTATGACGCAGAGACCAGTGATTGGTTATTACTGCGAAAGACAGATCAGAAACGAAACTGATACTGGTTTTTTCTTTACCGAGGATTCCCAGCCTGACGACGGGGAATATTCATGAGCATGTGAATCCATGCCAGACCCATGCTGGAGAACAACAGTTACAGGTAAGTAACTTGTTCCTTCTGTGACCTGGCAGATCGAGAAACTAGATTTATGACCAAACAAGTACAGACACAACGATATGGCGAGAGCGACCGGCCTGTCCGGCTGCTGGCAGGGATGATTAGAGGTGAACGAGTAGTGCAACATATTAATGGGATCACTAAACCTGACGGTCTGACTACTGTCAAACCTATCGAAATAAACAACATGTTCAGGGAATATTACCAAGCACTATATTCGAACAGTGACATGGTGTTGGAAGAGGAAGTGAGGGAATACCTTGCAAATACCAAGCTACCCACATTAAATGGAGAATCCAGCTAGAAACTATGCAGCCCAATAACAGTGGAGGAAATTGCGGTAGCTATATCTTCCTTGGCGTCCATTACAGCCCCCGGACCGGACGGCATTAGCATTAAACTATACAAAGTTTATAAAGATATCCCAGCCCCCAAGCTGCTCAAGGTAGGTGAGAACGCCTGCAACACTGGCGCATTACCACCTTCCCTCTCCGAGGCGATGATAACGGTCCTTGCAAAACCCAAATGAAATGTCTTCATACCGTCCACTCTCTTTAATAAACTCAGATGCAAACATTTTTGCAAAAACGCTGGCCAATAAACTACTACCCCAAATGCCCGAACTGGTACACCCGGACCAGTCGGATTCATCATGGGAAGATCCACAGCCCTAAACCTGAGAAGACTATTTGGCACTATGGCACAGATAAACCCAGACATTCCCATAGACGCGATGGTTCTCGATGCTGAAAAGGCTTTTGATTCCGTAAAATGGAACTTCCTCTTTGGGGTCCTTAACCGCATGGGAGGGGTTTAGTAAATTTGTAAAGATACTCGATCCCAAAGCCAAGATACGAACCAATTGGAACTATTCAAGGGAAATAACACTTTCCAGAGGGACCCGCTAGGGATGCCCATTCTTCCCCCTGCTTTTTGCATTAACTATAAAACCCTTTGCAAGCAGGATCCGGGAATTTCACGGACACAGGGGAATACACATACGAGGACCACTGCAAATAATATTGCTATACGCGGATGACGCCTTAATATACCTAAATACATAGACCCGATTCTCTCCAAAGTCAATGTTTCACCAATTAATCACGATATAAGATTAATACATTGAAATCGGAATTGTTCCCACTTAACGATAAAACCACTGAACCAGTGCAACTACATGGGACGAAATGAACCGAGGAAGCCGTGAAATACCTGGGGATCAGGGTGGCACGATTGCATAAACTTTTATATGTGAAAAACCACGCCGGCTATCTTAACACACTAGAGAACAAACTTAACCTATGGGATACATTTCTGCAATCATTGCTCGGCTGGATTGCTGTCTTGAAAATGATAGTGGTTCCAAAACTCTTATACACCATACCGATCTGGCCGGGGCGACAATTCTTTAATACACTAAGAAAACCCACGGGGGGTCTTCGTTTGGGGCGGGAGAGCTGCCCGAAAGCCAAATGGGAATCCATTACTGAACCATACAATAGAGGGGACTAGCTGCCCCCGATTTTGAATTATACTACCTTACGGCTCAAGCCAAATACGCGTGCCTATGGTACGGTCTGGACAGAAAATACACATCGACCTTGAGAAACAATCTGCCGCACCACATGGCATAAAGACTACCCTGATTTGCGGATACAAAGGGGACCCCTGCCCGTTCGACCCACTACGCACCCTGCTAGATGCAAGGAGGCGTATAATGAAAAAACTACGAATCACTAACCCATATAATAAAAACATCCCGCTGTGGTATGGCCTGGACCCCCCCACCCCCCCCCCACTATGGACGCGGATATCCAAAATGCTTGGGACCCAGACAGGACAATGAAACTAAGAGCTTATCCCTCAAGGCAGGTTCGTCACACTGAGTGAATTCAAAGACAAACTGGGCAATAACTCGGTGAAAACACTGCAATACTATCGCATGCGAGCAGCAGTCAAACGGAAATGGCCATAATATCCCGTAGAGCCTGACTCCAATGAATATATGGAAATTATAGTACAAAACGACAATAAGAGGAAACTGTTGGCGGGGCTGTACTCTAAGATAGAGCAGGGTATGCCCTTATCTAATACACCCAGGGAAAATGGGAGGGAGAGACAGGGTCTGCTATCGACGAACATAAATGGCAGCATATGTGCATCCTGACCAGGGAGGTTTCACTTAACACACGCTTGCTTCTGATACAATATAAAGTACTAAACAGACTTCATTACACCACCATGCATATCGCCAGATTCAGCCCACATAAGATACAGCTCTGCCCGAAATGTAACTCCGACAAAGCAGACACTATACACATGCTTTGGAATTGCTCCCGATTGCGGAATATTGACACCATGTTGCATGTACGTTACATGAAATGGTTGCAATACCCCTGACACCTTTACCGCTGAAATACCTCCTGGGGGACATAGGCAAGGCAGAAATTAAGACCCGCAGACTCTTCAGTCTTGGCTGCATAGTCGCCCAAAAATGTATTTTATTGAGATGGAAGGCGAAAGAGCCGCCAACACTGAACCAATAGTTTACTGAAATGGCATGTGTGAATAATAGAGAAGAAAGTTATGTATAAACTGTGGTAGCGGCTTCGCGACACCAAGACATATGGGCCCCAATACCGAACTTGCATGTTAAAAACACCTGGGACTTAAGACTATAAAAGAATAATGCAAATGTAAAGCACCGGAACTGTATATAACAACAATGAGATACAAATGTATAGAAAAAATACCACTGACATGTACATCTGACATATTATGTATGTATTGCAAAATTGATGAACCCCTTGTATGCAACTGCCATTTGAAAAATAAAGTTCAATCACTGATCAGCAGTTCAACTTTACTTTCATCTCTTATTACATGCGTTTTAACAATGTTCTTTGCAGCGCTCGCCCCAGCACTCGCCATACAATGTTGCTGCTTGCAACCTGTGCTTCATCAAAGACCGCTCTTGTATCGGTCTCCCCAACTCACAGGCTCTGTTGATTTCACTGATGCTGCTTTGTTCTTGGAGCCAAGGTCGATACCACAGTGGCTGCTGCTTCTCCCTGCTTTGGTTGTTGACGCGGGAGGGCCCCGGGTATCTCCAACACATAATGCAGGATTATTCAGCCTGGTTTCCTGGTCCTACACTCTCTACTCTCTAGGCTTCTGGAAAGCAACGGTTCCTTGTCGAAAAGGTCAAGGGAACCTCCCTCTGTTTTACCATCTTTCTTCTCTCGTTCAGTTGCCGTCTCAAAGCTGCTGTTTCCTCGTGTGCTTTGACTCGCTCAGAGTGTGCTCTCGTGCTCCGCGTTTTATCCGTGTGGGGAAGCTTAATAGAAGTCAGGTGTGTGTGATGGTCAGTAATTGCCTGACCATGGTATTGGGACACATTAGGTATACTGCTTGGGTGTTAGTCTGTTTGCTCCCATAGTGGGCTCTCCGTATGAAAGTGTTCGGGTTGTAAAAGGGGGAGAGGGGTAGAGTTCCTAAATATCCTACTATGTAGGATGGTGTAAAGGTGTTACAGGGAAGGGGATACAGCTTCTCACCATCCGCTGTCCCACTCCCCGAAGACCCCTCACCCAGGAGATCCTCCCCCACTGGTCCACCCCCAGGAACTGCATCCAAAAGCGATGGCTGTGTCCTGGCAACCTGGATAACAGTTCCCTGGGGACTAGTGGGCGAGACACCTTTTGGTTTCTCACACCTACCATGAAGATGGGCTTCTCCCCCCTCCTGACAAAGTAAAGTCTTTGTCCTTGTTACAGTATACACACAAAACACATGCTATTGCCCATTATATACACTCTCCTAGGCCTCATGTCGGTCTTTTTCTCCATACCCTGTCACATCCTGACATCATCTATGTCTCCCTCTAGTCTCTGTGTACCTCATCCCTCTTGCTTTTTGTCTCATGGCGCACACGCCCTTTCTATCTCGCTCTCACTCACTCTTTCTCTGTCACTTCCTGGAACTGCTCCTGAGACTAAGTCTACCCGAAAGCCTTGCCAAGTGTCTTAATGGCTCATGGAATGGAACAGATTTGCAACAGGAAGAGGAATCCTGCATGCAAATCTGCAGAGAACAAATGTCTCCATCTTACGTGAAGTTGAATGCTCATAGAAGCAGTCTCTGAGATGGTGCTCCTTCGTACTTTTCGCAGCACAGCAAAAAGGAAAGACCATAAAACTCTGCAGAGCCACTGTGGGTGTCGGAAGTGGATCCAGGATGCCGCCGCATGCCACAAATGCCTTTTAAATCTGAGACTGTCCCGTGATTGACCAATTCCAGGCCTAGACTAATAGTTACTTAATGAATGAAATTGACTCTCCAGGGTAATAAACTATCACAAGAGTGTATTTGGGCACATTTTGTATTGCCTAAATAAACATGTGCAATGAACTATCCAGGAGAATCTTAGAAAGCCGTCTCCAGTCTAGGTTGTGTAAACAGGGCTAGCAAATAACAATCAATTTCTGTATCCTAGCGGAAGGAGACATGCTACACACTGCCCCCTTGATACAAGGGGTTAGTGCTGAACAGAGCAAGGTGAAGACGTGACTGCCTGGAGAAAGGCAGCCTTGTGGGGGGAAATTGAAGAGACTGGTGCCAGGAAGAAGACATTCTGAGCCCTGAAGGTTTGGAAGGCGCCTGGGAGCTGCAAATATGTTGGAGCCATTGGGAAGCATGCTTGTGGTAGGTATTGATAAGTCAATGTCTAAGGATTCCTCCCAGCAACTCTCTGACCATTGACGGGAAGGGGGACAGAACAACTAGAAGAGACCTGCTGTGAAACTGGAGCAAACAAAGGTCTATGAGAGACATTCTGTGAAACTCAACAAAACCCAAGGACTAGGAGGGATCTGCTGTGCAACTATGAGAGACCTGTGAATCCTGAGAAACCTGCTGTGAAATCGGAGAAACATCTAGGTGAGACCTGCCATCAGTCCTGAAAACCTGAGGTCTGTCGGAGGCCGAGAGGTGAATGGTTGGGAGAGGCCTAAAAGGAGAAAGCTGTGGAACACCTGGGACAAGTCATAGGAATCTCAGTAAAAGCAGAGAGACTGAAGAAGTTCAGACTCGGAATAACTTCTGAAAGAGCCTTCACAGGGGAGGAGTTTGTTTTGGTTTTGATTTGCTTAGGGATGGGCATTTCAAATAGAATTTGATAGGTCTGTAGTTGGCCAAACCGTGGAACATTTGTGTTGTTAGCCTAGGATAGCCAGGGTTCTAAATGCTAAATTAAAATTAGGTTTTGTAACTTTCGGCCACTTCTTTGGGGCATGTTCTGTAGACTGAAGGGGCAAGAACTCTTAAGACTAGGTTCTGACTTTAGGAGAAGCTTGTTGAGTTACAGGTAGTTTGAGAATCAATATGAAGCCCAGGTTTTTTCTGATTGGGAGGCGCCTTTGACCTAATTTTGTGGGCCTGGCAAATGGCAAGGCAGTAGGGAATGGTTTGTTGAACATTACCATGTCTATATTCTCACAATCTAAGCATAGGCTGTTTTTTTCCCATCCACGCTTTTAATTCCAAGAGGCAGTTCTGTAATGTATTTGCATTATCATGTCTAGCCCGAACTTTGAATATGATTTGCATGTCATTGATGTAAATATGGAAGGAGCCTGTGTATTTACTTGTCAATTGGGTGCATGCAGGTGTTAGAGCAAAAATGATACTACAGATCCTTGTGAGATGCCACAGTCGAAGAAGTTGGCTCGGATTGGAATTTGCTTCCTTTTGTTTGGTTAGTGTGCCCACTTTATTCTGTTTAGTTAAGGCCAGTGTCTCCAGCCCTACAGGGGTGGAAATTCAGATTAGATGAGCAGGAGCTAAAAGCAGCTCCTGGTATCTGCCATTAATCAGTGAGCAGGAGCTACCACCAGGGAACCAGGAGCTAGTACATAGCGTTCCGCAAATCTGACTTCAACATAAGATGCAAACTTAACGTTGTGCTTATTTGTTTATGACCCCTTTTTTAAAAAATGTTTTTAAACATTTTATTGATTTGTAAACACAACCACACAATACAAACCACTGAAGCAGTACATATTTCAACAGTTTCATTATACTTCTCAACTACTAGTCACTGCTTCCCTCATCCCACCCCCCTATACGAGTCTAATGATTTAAACATTCTGTTTCCGCAACCTGTGGTACAGTCCCATCATCTACAGGATCCGCCGGGTCATCTATAGACCCAAACAGTTTGGCTATCAATAGTTTCCAGGCCATCAGGGACTCAGTCTCTTCACCCCCACCCCTGCTACTCGAGTCTTGCCATGCCATGGTTTCTGCTTCCGCCCATTTTTGCAGATCTCTCCACCACACCTCCACATTTGGCATGTGGCACGTCTTCCATCCCATGGCAATTCTCCTTTTTACAAGCACATAAGCCATATCCCTCAATTTACCCACATGTTTGAGTTTATGTGACCTTGGGAACTCTCCCAGCAAACAGGCCCACACCGTATCCACTACGATCTTGACCCCCTTTTTTTCCAGTCTCCCTTTCACTTCCCTCCAAAAGCGTTCTATAACCGGGCATGACCAGAACATGTGCACCATGCCCGCGTTCTCATCGCACTTGGGGCATGCTTGCCGTCCCGTATTTGCAAATTGCGATATCCTCCAAGGCGTCATGTATGCCCTATGCGTTATATACAGTTGAATCTGTTTCAGTCTAGCATTTCTGGACACCTTCTTATGATATCCCTGCACCCGTTCCCACATCCCATCATCCATCGGGGCTCCCACTTCCGTTTCCCAATCTAATCTCAACTGCGTGACCTCCTTCCCCACTTTGTGCATCAGCATTTCCTGTAGTCTAGAAATCTCTTGGCCACCGTCAGCAATGTTATATATATATATAGATATATCATATCTATGGTGGCGTCTGCTTCCTCCTCCAGCACAGTTTCAGGCCATGTTCTCTTGATGCACTGTACCATTCTATGATATGTAATGTACTGGCCCTCGTGCAACCCAGTTTCTTCACGCAGCCCCTCAAAGGTGATGCCAGAGCCCTCCCGCCAAATGTCTCCCATTGTTGCCACCCCAACCGGTTCCCAATGATTCCTGAGTATCCTACGTAGCTGCACATCTGTGCCCGTTAATGCAACCAATGGTATCTGTGGAGAGCATGGGGTCGGGTTCCCCATCATCTGGCATGCCCTGCGCCACATTTTCCACCCCAGTACCATCATTTTAGGGCACCCTATCATTTCCGCCCTGGGTACCCACATCATCTCTTTTAAATAAAATGGAGCACAATCTCGCCCAAACAGCCTAAGTTATGAGGTCTCCTCGTCAGAGAGCCATTTGGCTACGTACTGTAGCTGGCTCGCTACGTAGTACACTTCATAGTTGGGCAGTTTTATCCCTCCTTTGCCATGGAGGTTCTGTAGCTTCCATAACGCCACTCTGTTTCATGTGCCGTGCTATAAAAAGTCCCTACACATACTATTCAATTTGGTGAAGAACTTCCGGGGAATAAGGAACGGTATGTTCCCAAAATAGTGTACAAGCCTTGGCAGCACCACCATCTTGAGCATTGCCCCCCGCCCCATCATTGCCAAGGGTAGTTTTGCCCAAAATTGCATGGACTTCTCAATGCTTTTGATGGCTACTTCTGTATTGCATTTATGGTACCCCTTCTGAGCTGCCACCTTCCCGATATCACAGATCCTGTCTTTATCTAGCCAGTGGTTTGCTATATAATATTTTCGCCCACCTTACATATCCAGGCCCCAGCCCGTAGCTCTCCAAGGCCGCGAGCAGCCATGGCCATTTGACTGAATCAAAGGCCTTAATTGCGTCCAAAGACACAATCCCCATTTCGTCATCTTTCCTGCTGCCACACTCAAATATCCTCTGTAGTATTCTATGGTTATTGGTAATATTCCTATTTGGGACGTAGCCCGTTTCATCCCTCTTCAGTCTATTTGCTAAGACAGCGGTCAATATCTTACTGTCTTGATTCAGCATCGATAAAGGTCTATAGGAGCCGCAGCTGTGCCCGGGTTTATTAGGTTCGGCGAGCGGTACTATGATGGCTTCTCTTAACGACTCTGGTAGGCTACCCGTCTCGAACGCTTCGTTGAACATCTCTAACAGTGGGGGGAGGACCTCTTCCATGTATGCCTTGTAAAACTCGCTTGGGAGTCCATCTGCCCCAGGGGCTCTGCTAGTAGGCAGCTGCCTCACCACCTCACCTAATTCCTCCAAGGTAATCGGGGCATCTAGCTCCTCTCTCTCTCTTCAAAACTTATTTTGGGCAACCCTATATCATCCAGCGTTTCACCCATCTCAACGCTGCTACTTCCCCCATCGTCGCCATATAGTACCTTTATAATAATCTGCAAACGCCTGGTTAACTCTCTCCTGGGTGTCTTCGACACTACCGTCTTCTCTCTCTATAGTCCTGATTGTAACTCTGGGGGTCTCTCTTTGTCATGATCTCTGCTTCCAAAAGGTCAGGGTTTTCCCAACTCCCTTGGAAGCAGATCCATAACCCAGGTTCCGAGTGCCAACCAGTCCCAATTGGGACCTTTTGGACCCAGTCCTGGCGCCAGTGGCACCAGGCTCATAAATATGCCCAGTCCCAGCGCTGGAAGCGCCGGGCTCATAATGCTTGGGTGGACTTACCTTCAGCAGACCATGCTGCTTACTTGCCTGCCAGTTGAGCCTCTGATCCTCTTCTGTTTGGAACTACTTTTCCTGTTGGGTGGGGCTGGAGCCACTCCCTAGATTCAGAACACTGGAACTCTTCTGGAAGGCAGGAACTCTTTTCTTACCAGGAACTCTTTTCTTACCAGGAACTCTTTTCTTACTTAGGCGTGGCTGTGGAAGGAGACACCTAAGCACTACAGGAGGCTATTTAAACCACACCCGGTGGATGAATCTTGCTTTGCGTTATTCTGCAACCTCTGCAGCAGAACGCTCATCGTGTCTTCTGCATCCGGTCCTGGGCCTAAGGAAAAAGGCTTACCATCCTGAATCCAGTCTTCAGCAACACCTATAAAGACAAGAAAGAACAGGTTAGCATTCCGGCATCTGAAAGGCAAAGGCTTACCATCCTGAATCCAGTCTTCAGCAACACCTATAAAGACAAGAAAGAACAGGTTAGCATTCCGGCATCTGAAAGGCAAAGGCTTACCTACTCTTCGTGCGCTCCGGAGGTCTTCACACTGCATTCCGGCATCTGAAAGACGAAAGTTTACCAACTCTTCGCACGCTCCGGAGGCCTTCGGCGCTGCATCCCGCATCTGAAAGACAAAACAAGGTGCGTTTAAAGACATTGGGGAACTTTAATACTCACGTGCCATTACTCCTTTCCACATCTAATCCAGTGGGTATTCCGGCACCCTGCAGCCGCTCCGAACTCGTACCTGCAAAATAAAAAGACAGAGCGCATAGTGAAGCAGGCAACAAGCGCTTACTTACGTGCTTCCAGGCGCTTCTATTCATCACACGGGCTCCATCTTCAACTCACTTCAGCCCGTCATCCGCCATCGCCGGAACCCTGCAAAACAAGAGACATCATTACTAAAGACTTTAAAGACATTTGAATGACTCGAAACTTACCGTTCGTGCAGTAAACGACGGACAGCAGTCCTCTGAAGTCAAGAGGCCTGCGCTACCTATCCAGTGAAGAAACTGGTTACAGCACCCTGCCCCGAGGCAGATGGAGAACTCGGCATTCACTTACCTAAGGTGAGAGCGTTAACCTTTGGGGGTCTACAGGAGAGGAGAAGAGGAAAGAGATAGGGACACCCCAATAACCCCAGTTCATTAACCCCATATTTTCTATCTGCAGACATCTTACTCTACACGTCAGGCATACAGTGCACAGAGGTCCAGCCCAAAGAGCCAACCGGGTGCTACACATCACCTTTGAAGATACGGTAGTCGCCCAGTCAAGACCGGCGCCTCTGCGAGAATCAGGTGAGCGTTACACTCTTTTATATAACCACGCCAAAAGCCTCCCCGGTTTATCCCCTCCCGCATGCTGTCTCTCTACGTATTTTTTATAGTTAAGGTTACACAATCTATCCCAATATTCTGCACATTTTTGCTGTAGCCTGAGTGTCAATTCCAGGTTCTCTGCTGTATCCACTCCACTCCTTAAAGCCTCGTCAAGTACTTCCTCCGCCCTCTGCAGTTCAGCCAAAATCCCAACTTGTAGCCCTATAGATTTAGCTATAGCTACCCCCCTCACCACGACCTTAAAAGCCTCCCATAATGTTCCCGCCGAGTCCACACACCCAGTGTTCGTTTCAAAATAATTTACAAACTCCTCCCTCAGGTCCTCCCTAAAAAAGGGGTCTCTCAGCACTTCCGCTCGTAGGCACCATGTCGGGATCCTCGCTCTCGGGGGGGCGGTATTGCCATTCAAGAATCAGGGGCGAGAGGTCCGAAAGGACCCTGGCTTTATAATCTATTTGTATAAACTCTGCTACCATTTCGGGTGATGTGAAGATATAGTCCAGCCTCATGGATAACTTCTGTGGGGCAGAGTAATGTAAGTACTGTCTCTCCTGGGGGTGTATCATTCTCCAAGCATCTTCCATGCCAAACTCGCTCAGCAATAACTGTAACGCTTTAGCTGCAGGGGTAGGTCTATCCGTCTTTCCATCCGATCTGTCTACCCTCGGGTTCAATACACAATTAAAGTCTCCACCCCAGATTACCGCGCTTCCTACACATGCACTCAGGTTAGTACACAATGTTTTAATGTACGCCGCTGTGTTCTGGTTTGGGGCGTACGTATTGACTATGCTTATCTCCCTATTTTCCACTAGTCCCCTCGGCACAACCATCCTCCCATCTGCCTCAGCCGCCACTTGCAGTCGCTGAAAAGGGACATGTGGCGCCACCCAAATAAGCACTCCCCTAGCATAAGCATAGTACGCTGATCCCACCAGCACTCCCTTCCATTTCCCAGCAATCTTGTCCATTTTCTCCCGTGTAAGGTGGGTTTCCTGCAATAATGCAATATCTATTTTGTGCCTGCGCAGGTACAACATAACTTTGTTTTGCTTTAAGTAGCTGTTAAGCCCCCGTACGTTCCATGTAACTATTTTAAGGTCACCCATGGCCTGTAAAAGATCCATCCCTCCTCCCACAGGTGCAGTCTGGCTCTGAATTCCAATCCAATCTATATAAGCTCGTTTCTCGTTTTGAACTCCCCTTAACCAAAAACACCCCAAACTTCCCACTCCCCGCCCCCCCTTCCGCCTCCCATCCCTTTCCCAACATCACTCCCCTCAACTGTTGCCCAGCTAAATCCCTGGATCTCAGGCTCCCCCGCATCTAGCTCTTTCTGGCTCTCGCCTGTACTCGAAGCTTCGCAGGACGAGGTCGCCCTAGTGGCTCACCTACTACTACTACAACTATAAATCGGGGGTAAGGTGCTTTCGCCCTGCCGCTCCTATCGAACTTCATATTGACCACACATTGCTACACAATTTGCGTATGTATGTGCGCTACTATATTCAAGTCCTTCAACTTCGTTACAGTGGCGGCAACCTATCAAAATATCTGCATCATTTTGCCATGCCCATTAATCTCAGTTTTCATCTAGTCACCCCTAGGGTGCCCATCTTACTCCTTGAAATTGTATATACAATATCCCAGTCACTTATCGTGTTCCTCTCGGGCCTCCTCCGTATCTCCTTCCGGGCAACCCTGCAGATCCAGCCATGTCGTTGCATCTTCCGGAGTGTAAAAAAAAAACATTTTACTTTTGTGCACCACCTTCAGTTTAGCTGGGTACAGAAGCATATATTTTATCCCAGCCGCCTGTAGCCTCCTTTTGATTGCCACGTAGCTGTACCGTTGTCTCTGGACCAGCATTGTGTAATCCGGATACGCCGTGATGGTGCTTGAAGCCCTTTCAATTGTCCCATCTTTTCGAAAGTACTCCAGTATCTTCTCGCGATCTTTACAGTTCAATATTCATATAGGGCTCTGTGTGCTCGCTCCACTGCGAATCCTTGCGAGAGTTTTTCAGCTCCTATTCCTTGTAAAAGTAAGTTCTCAACGTAGTCTTTCGGGTCCCGTCCTTCCTCACCATCTGGCAGGCCTACCACGCGGATATTGTTCCTTCTCGCTCTCCCTTCCGCTTCCTGCGCGCAAGACTACAGGTTGGCTACCTGTTGTTTGAGCACGTGGATCTCCTTTGCGTTGCTGGAACTGATGTCCGTGTTGGTCTTCACCGCACTTTCCAGGTTGGTTATCCGTTCTGCCTGTCCCCTGACATCTTGTCTCAGCAGGGTGACCTCTATGCCTACCGCGTCTATTTTAGCCTCCAAGGAAGTGCGTAGGTCTGACATTGCTATCCCCCATGAGTCTTTCAGTTCCGTGATGGTTTTCAGTTGCTGCTGCGCTCTCCGCTGTTGTCATCGAACTTATGGGCGTTATGGCTGCGCGAGATTGTTCTGTTTTAGCAAAAATATCCATTGTAGCTTGCTTATTCTTGCTTTTATTCGCGACCCCTCGCGCCGCCATTCTGAGGCCTATGTCGTGCGCCTGAGGTTGCCGGAACTCCGGTGTGGCAGTCCTGCTTCCCTGTATCGATTCTGCGCCACTGCGTCTCTCTAGCCGTGGGGCGATTACCGTAGAGTAGCCCTTATTCAGAGTGGGTTGTGCCCTCCCACTTATTGAGTGTCTCACCGTGTCTCAGAGACCACACTTCCATTTATGTGGCCACCATACAGGACAGGCCCTGGGTAGTCTGCGCGTCATTGTCTGTGTCTTCTACCTCTAGAGCCTGCCTTCCATCTCGTGCTTCTGCGTGGTGAGATCCTCCTTTCGCCCCCTGGCCTCTCAGGGGACAGCTACACCTTGTGACGCTCCATTACATCATGACGTGCCTTTTTGTCAGTAGCCCAATAATCCTTCAACAAAGCCAGTTTAGAGAATGTCCCCTGCGTGTTCCAGTGGGCCTTGCTGCCAGGCGTCCTTTTACGCTCTCGTGGGCCGTTGGGGCGCTCTGTATGCGGCCGCCGTGCTCCTATTGCTGTCTGTCCCAGCAGTCTATGTTCATCAAGCAGCGCCGGGCGGGCGCTCCTTGTGTTTCGTGATAGGGCCCCTCCAGTTCGATAATGCTGCGTGGACAGCGCTCTGCTTCGTGCTGCTTGGGCGTGCCCCTCACGCCAGAGCCGTGTCTTGTGCCCCCAGTCAAATTCCGCCCGGAGTTGTACCGCACGCTGTGTGCAGTTCGGGCTCCCGGCGCACGCAAACAGGGATTACTCAGCTCTGCGTGCCCGTCCTCGCATCAGAGCCCCGCTGTTTATGGGCGCTTGTTCTCCGGGTCGGCCCGCCTTTGTTGTGGTCCATGTCGCGGGCCAACATAGCTCAGCGCGAACCCGCGCTTACCGCCGCGGAGGTCCCACTGTGCCCCCGCCTGCCTTCTTCCTTCCTACACGGCGCCTGTCAGTTTCATGCCGCTGCCCAGGCACTCAAGTTTCGTTTCCTTTGTCTGTCAGCCATTTTCAGAAACACTGTATCGACAGAAGCCGGCTTCGCTGAGCGGTTCCTTTGAAGTTCAGCTCGCGGTTCACTAGATCTTCGCTCAATGCTCGAGCACACGTTCCCACATATATGCTGCCGGTCTTGGACTCAGTAGAACGTTTTTTAAGGTAGTTTTCCCGGATCATAGGGAGTAGCACAGGATGCACGTCCTACTCCATGGCTGCTCAAGCCACACCCTCCTATGACCGCTTATGCTTCAAATGTCACATATGTGTCCTAATGCTTATTTATACATTGTGCCAAATGCACAGAGTTAAATTCACATAGGTGTCTTTGTATGGCATCAGTTGGCCTGGGGAGCCCGAAGTAGCTCCTGGTAGCTCTTGGTGCCAAGCTAACAACACTCTTCTAGGCTACAAGCGGGAGCTAAATAGCTCCCAGCTCCCCTCAATTTTGAACCCTGCCCTATGTTTTGAATCCTATGGATCCCTTACTAAACGGCTGCTTAATGTCTCCTCCCAGGTGGCCAGGGAAAAGCAGACTCTTCCTGATCCTGGGGGTGGTGTACTGCGGGTGGATCGCCTGGGAGGAGACAAAGGCCCAGGGTGGTGAGGAGATCCCTTGGGCTGAGATGCAATATTTGTCCTTTAAAAGAGAGAACCTTTAAAATTTGCCAAAACGGGTATTGGCTTATTGCCATTATGATACATTTGAACCCCATATAAGATCTGTGGCGGTTTACTAATTGGAAGAGTAACCAGGATCTGGACTATAAAGAAAAGATAGCATGCATCAAACGGGGATCAGCTCATCAATTTTTGCCTGGAAAACGACCTGGTGTCGAAACCTGTGTCGGCCGAGATATGAGAATAAATTTGGAACAGAATGAATAATGAATGAATTTTGAATTTCTTTGACATTTACCAAATTGTGATCTAATCACATAACTCATTGATTAGAGTATGCTACTTATAGGGTCAGCACGACTCATCAACACCAACAACCACTAAGTACTTACCATGAGGGGTTTAGGGTAAACCTCTCATTGCTGGAGATGCAGCTTGCCATACCATAATTCGAACGGCCAAAGCACACTCACAAACGGTTGTACCCTCACAAACCCATTTTTATATTTTTAAGGGAACTATCCTGAGTTGTTACTTCTAAAAAAGAAATGCAATTTGATAAAACGTAATTGGTCTTCAGAGAAAAGAACACTTACTTTTGACTTCTGACTTAATGTGTGAAGAGAAAATCTTTTGGTTTGCCAAGCAGGAGAACAATTGTCTTTGAGTGTGAGAAACCCTTTGGAACTAAGATAGTCACTTTGCCAAATGAAGGACATATCAAATGAGAAGAACTATATATTCTGCCTTCAGTGAAACTTGGCTTGTGAAAATAACTTTCCTAAAATTAACTTTGGTTTGAAAAATCCTGCATTGATACAGGGGAAGGGGATTCAACCCTGGTCACAAGGAGTCCCGTTTATAACCTTTGTGCTTGAATGTATGTTATTTTGTGAAGTTTAAAAAGCCAAATAATTCCTGTATCATTTTGTTGTATGTATTAGGGTGAGGGACAGATACGTTTGGACATTAGCTCATTTTCCTTTAGCCTTAGTTTGTTAGGTAGATAAATCCCTGTTAGGCTATATAAAGAGAGGCGTTCGTCTCACCCCTTATCAGTTAATAAAATGGTGACTTATGAGAAAACTATACCTATGTGTATACCTTGCATTTCTGACTCCTCACAGGACTGGCAAATTTAACAGGTTAGGCAATACAAGATTAAATGAGTTCTCCAGCGTGGGGTCTTGCATGGATTCACATGCGCATGACTATTCCCTGTCGTCAGGCTGGGAATCCTCAGTAAAATTAAAGCAGTTTAGTTTTAAGCTAAAAAACGGCTCTTTTCCTATATAGCCCATCAGTGTCACTTTGGGTCCTACTGCCCCAGCCATTCACACTCGTCGTCCTAAGCCCCGCCCCTGGTGGCCATCTTCTCCATTTTTACTGCACATTTCTTGTGTTGGGAGTCTTCGTGTTTCACTCCTCAAAATCCAACAATCTTTTGCTGTTTTTTGCTTATTTTCTGAGAATACATCGATTCTTTGGCTTCTTCTGTCATGTTGTGACTACCGGTGGCAGAGGCCCGTTGCTGGAGGAGATCCTCTATCCATCGGCGGATCTCCAACTCGTGGCTCCACAGTCCCAAGCTTGGGCCTTCACCTCGACACCATGGCAGACGTCACAAAGAAAAGTCTTTTCAGGTCCTATGAGAACTGCGGCCTGCAGAATGTCTTCATCGAGGATCGGCACGTCGGGTGCATTTATTGCCTACCTGCTGACCATGATGCGGACGGATGTTTGATTTACCAATCCTTTTCCTCGAAGACACGGAAGGACTGCCATTGGCGGTTGGTGGCATGGATCAAAGAAGCTAAGGCCTCTGGGCATAGTCATGCCTATTCCAGGGCTGGTAGGTCCAAAGTGTGCTCCCTCAGATAAAAAGAAGTCAAGGTCCTTTGAGGATGTTTCCTTGGTGATGAGCCAAAAGAAGGCCAAGTCACACACCTTCATCAGTGGTCGCCGCGGCTGCAGGACCCAGTTTGGACAGAGGCCGGTCACCATCGCTGGCTCTGTCGATGGCGGTAGGCTAACCAGTTTCCCTCTGCGAAAAAATTACTGACTTCAGCGGCCAAACACAAGTCATTGTCGAGGGCAAGTCCTCCAAAAACCCATCGCTCCACCGCCATCGACCCCTGCCATCGACACAAGCCTCGTTGACTTCATCCACAAGGACCATTGTCGATGACCCTGTCTATGAAGCAGGCTCTTCCTTCGGCTGCAACACCAAGGGGCTCGTCCACGACAGTCACCTTTATCACGACGGTTACCACGCCCAGGATTTCCTTGCCACCTAGACCTCCGTCAGTGGTTACGATAGCAGTCCCTTCAATGACTGCACCTTTCCCTGCTCTGCAGACTCCAGTCATCGCCTCTTTTGCTAAGGACTCTGGTTTGGTGAGGGACATGCCTTCAGCTCGGGCTTTCCTGTCTAGACCCACCAAAGCTACACCACTGTTCACTCTGGCCATTCTGGGATCCCGCAGGAGGTCTCCAGCAATCTACACATGTTCTGAGGAAGACCTTCCAGAGGGGTTTTACTCTGATCAGGAAGGGGCAGGGGGAGCCCAACCCCATTCTGCCAATTCCTCATCAAGGGTACCCGACCTTCCAGCCTTACAAGCCGTTTAGCCCTTCATGATGCCCAGCTCTGGTGTCAGCACCTGCTTCCAGACCGAGGGATATGTCTTTGGACATCTTAAGCACCTTGCACACACAGGTGGCTTATATCCAGCAGCGACTAGCAACGAGTTATTTTAAACTCGAACTTCCGCCGGCAGGCGGAATAGCCGGCGGCCAGTCAAAGGCCAGTACAAGGCCCTGTTTTGCCCTGTAGGAGCCACACGAGTTCCAGAAGTGGCGCGGGCAGGAGCCCCCACCAGCAGCCACCCACGCGCTCCAACTCCTGGAGGCAGCGCAGCGACCGCAACCACGACCGCGACCGCAACGGGCCATCCCTCCCACCCAGGCTCGGAGGTGCAACTACCAGCCCTGCCAGGGCCCCTCCATCTGCCCACACTGCCCCCACATGAAGACAAGCACCGGTGACCCATCTGGGCACGCACCGCACCGCGCCGACATTTCCTTCCTGAAACAAAATGTCGGGCGCGATGCGGCATGAAATCGAGGCTCGGCTTCCCCCGGTTGCCTAGCAACGAGTTATTTTAAACTCGAACTTCCGCCGGCAGGCGGAATAGCCGGCGGCCAGTCAAAGGCCAGTACAAGGCCCTGTTTTGCCCTGTAGGAGCCACACGAGTTCCAGAAGTGGCGCGGGCAGGAGCCCCCACCAGCAGCCACCCACGCGCTCCAACTCCTGGAGGCAGCGCAGCGACCGCAACCACGACCGCGACCGCAACGGGCCATCCCTCCCACCCAGGCTCGGAGGTGCAACTACCAGCCCTGCCAGGGCCCCTCCATCTGCCCACACTGCCCCCACATGAAGACAAGCACCGGTGACCCATCTGGGCACGCACCGCACCGCGCCGACATTTCCTTCCTGAAACAAAATGTCGGGCGCGATGCGGCATGAAATCGAGGCTCGGCTTCCCCCGGTTGCCTAGCAACGAGTTATTTTAAACTCGAACTTCCGCCGGTAGGCGGAATAGCCGGCGGCCAGTCAAAGGCCAGTACAAGGCCCTGTTTTGCCCCTGTTTAGCGCATGTGAGCGCAATACCAAATCTACATTCCGACCAAAACATGCTGCTGGGTTGGAGAATCCAGTACAGAGTCGAGACCTTTCCTTGAAGGAGCAAGAAGGTTTCCTGACGGACCCCACAGAAAAAGAGACTAATCTAACCGTGGGACAGCCTCCGCTATGCCGAGGAGGAAGCAGTACTCTCTACTTGCATTGTCTGGACTTAACCCACTGTGAGTAAAGCATAACACCCTAGTCGCTTAGTCCACCATACGGTCCTCAGGTGAATGTCTACTGCTTACTGCTAGTATAAACATACAAACTTGGTGAATTCACTTTTGCTAACTATTTGTTACTTATGTGCACTATGCTATTGCTACTGCTCTCATGTAACATATCGCGCCGCGCCTCACTAATGCCGCCGCAACCGTGTTGCGCCCTCTGGTCGCTCATAGACCACAGTAATTGTGTTGTGCCCTCTGGTCGCTCATAGACCACAGTAATTGTGTTGTGCCCTCTGGTCGCTCATAGACCACAGTAATTGTGTTGTGCCCTTTGGTCGCTCATAGACCACAGTAATTGTGTTGTGCCCTTTGGTCGCTCATAGACCACAGTAATTGTGTTGTGCCCTCTGGTCGCTCATAGACCACAGTAATTGTGTTGTGCCCTCTGGTCGCTCATAGACCACAGTAATTGTGTTGTGCCCTCTGGTCGCTCATAGACCACAGTAATTGTGTTGTGCCCTTTAGTCGCTCATAGACCACAGTAATTGCGTTGTGCCCTCTGGTTGCTCATAGACCACAGTAATTGTGTTGTGCCCTTTGGTCGCTTATAGACCACAGTAATTGCGTTGTACCCTTTGGTCGCTCATAGACCACAGTAATTGCGTTGCACCCTTTGGTCGCTCATAGGCCACAGTAATTGTGTTGTGCCCTCTGGTCGCCCATAGACCACAGTAATTGCATTGTGCCCTTTGGTCGCTCATAGACCATAGCAATTGTGTTGCCCATGGCCATATATACACCATACTGCCATCTGTCTGCGCCCTAGGATCATTGCAACTTAACACTATGTGCCTGACCTCACTCACTAGATAACAACATAGCAGACTTAGCAGCTACTCTGCCTGCACTCTACTCAAAACTATAACTCTAGCCATCTATCTAGATACAGGACGCTCACACATTATACAATGCTCCTTATACTATCCTATCTAGTATACCTGGCCTCCTCACTCGCCCCATGGGAACGTCTCACCATGTCGCCTCTTATAGCAACCACAACACAACAATCCACTACACAATGTAACATAGCTGACAGAAACCTAAGACTACGAGCAAGACTACCCAGAATCTTTGATCCACTCATCAAATACGAAACTAACACCATTCGAGCCAAAAAGGAACCCACTCGCAAACCATTCACCCATAACTACATTAAGTACAACAACTACCAAACAAACAAAGAAACAAATGCCACTCTTAATGCTGCAATAAATACTGCTACACACCCTAACCACACACCTAAATTCAAAGGAGCCTTAATAAACGCTAGATCCTTAGTCGCCCACGCCATAGAAATATCTGAAGTTATCTTGACAGAAGACTACGACTTCCTAGCCATTACAGAAACTTGGCTGCATGAGGCATCAGGCCCAGCACTATCCCTAGCTGTGCCCAACAATTATACTATCCTCAGATCGGATAGGTGCGGAGCTCGAGGTGGCGGACTAGCCATCATCGTCAAAACTAAACTTGGGATGAGACTCACCCCCTCACCAACTATTGAATCTTGTGAAATAATGTCCACCAAGACGCCCACAGCTAACTCACAAACTCTCAACCTTCACTTGATATACAGACCTCCAGGTCCTATCAAGAATTTCATAGAAGACTTAACTACCATCCTATCAGAAAACCTTAAAGATACTACTCAATCAATACTACTAGGTGACCTCAATATTGGCTTTAATGATATCAACGACTTACAAGCCACAGCAGCTTCCAACACCCTAACAGAACTGGGTTACACACAAAGAGTGCTTGAGCCCACCCATATCAAAGGGAGAACCCTTGATTGGATTGCTGACCACAACTGCAATATAGCCACTCTCACCATCTCACCCCAAATCTGGTCAGATCACTATCTAATTTCATTCTCCTTGGACACTACCACCCCCAAACTGCAACAACCGTGTGCACCTCCTGCACTTACCAGAAACAAAAAAAACATGACATTAGACAAACTACTCCCCGGCATCATGCCCACTTTGGACGCTCTACCTGACAACCTTAACCCTAACAGCCTAGTGGAAGAATTTAACAACATCATGAACAAAACCCTCGACGACATCGCACCAATCAAGCTCAGAAACAGTAAGCCAAAGAGCCACCTGAACAACTGGTTCACCCCTCTCTTAAAAAATCTGAGATTAGAAAAAAGGAAATGGGAAAATACGTGGAAAACTAACCCCAGTCCAGAAAATAAACTGAAACTAGTTAACATCTCTTCTCATTATAAAAAAGAAATTATCCTAGCTAAACAAGAGACCTACAATAACAGAATCACACAAGCCAAATCAAGTACAAAAGAACTGTTTGCAATACTCAGAGAACTGGAAAACCCAATAACACCTCAAGATAACTGTCTTAAAGATAAAAAGTGGTGCTCTGAAATCCAGCAAGCCCTCTCTAACAAAGTCCGAAACCTCCAAAAGAAAATAGAACTAAAACGCGAGACCTTAGCACCCAATATATTACCGCCTATTAAGACACTTCCTAACTCCAAACCCACTACGCAATTCCACTTCTCCAAAGTCTCCATACTAGAAGTAGAGAAAGCAATACTCGGTCTAAAACCGTCCAACTGCAAAGGAGACTTATGTCCAGCACAACTCATCAAAGATGCCGCACGAGATCTAGCACCATTTATCACCAAGTTAATTAATGCCTCCTTTACCACAGGCATTATCCCCAGTAACTTAAGAGTCCTGGGTGCTCCCACTCTTAAAAAAGGCTACTCTAGACCCCACTATACCCACTAATTATAGACCTATTACTACGGTTCCGTTCCTTTTGAAGATACTGGACAAGGTGGCATATATCCAAATCCAGAACTTCCTGGAACAAAACCAACTATTAGGCTCCCGACAATCTGGCTTCCGCCCTCTTCACGGCACAGAAACTGCACTGATTGACCTGAAAGCCCAAATAGACAAAGTACGAGATTCTGGAAAACCAGCACTCCTCCTGCTACTAGACCTATCGGCCGCTTTTGATTTAGTGGACCATAAAGTCCTATGTAACCACCTAGATTCAGCAGCACACTTCTCCACTGAGGCTATAGCATGGATACAATCCTTCCTTAGTGACCGCACCATGAGGGTTTTCTCACCTACAGCAGCTGCAGACCCCATCCCTATTACCTGCGGTGTGCCACAGGGATCATGCGTTTCACCAACGCTATATAACATATTCACTAAGCCCCTGTTTGATGATTTGGACCATCTGGGTATCACGTATACTAACTATGCTGACGATACCCAGATCCTCCTCCCACTCACAGGGGTTTACGAAAAAGACCTAGCTATGGTGAACAAAATATACAGCATCGTTCAGGCATGGATGGCAACCCATGGCCTATGCCTGAACGATGATAAAACTGAGCTTCTTATCCTAGGCACCGCACCCCTCATCAATAAATTAAGCACAAATTACTCTTCCTTTATCATAGATGGGAACTGCATACAAGTTGCCAAAGAAGTTAAAACATTAGGGATCTACCTTGATTCTACCTTATCATTCTCCAAACAGGTAAACTCCCTAGCTTCCTCAACAGCCTACACATGTAAGCTCATTAGAGCAGGGAAACAATTCCTTTCCCAGCACAGTTGTCTAACACTAGCCAGAGCCCTTATCATCTCTAAACTAGATTACTGTAACGCACTATACATAGGAGCCACTAAATCTATCATCAACAAAATCCAGATACAGCAAAATAAGGCCCTCCGAGCTGCATTGAACATCCCCAGGAGAGAACACATTACAGCAATAAGAAGGAAACACAAATGGCTCTCCACCCATGAGAAAATCAGACTCAAAACTGCATCTCTCACACACAAATCTCTACATAACAAAGCCCCTCAATACCTAAAGGACAGATTCACCAGATCACACCCCACAAGACAAACCAGACTTGCCTACACCAATCGCCTACAAGTACCACGCTTTAAACTGACCACCATAGGCGGAGCTAGCTTCCCAGTCAAAGCTGCTCAATTGTGGAACGAATTACCCACTACCGCGAGGCTAGAACACTCTTTTTCCAAATTCAGGCAAATTGTAATTAACTGGCTAACGACAGTAACTGCTAATTGAACCTATGATAATGCCTACGCCTGTTTGCTACACAGCACCTGCACCATACGATTGTAAACTTGTATTGTAAACTTGCACCTGTAACTGGTAATTTCTGTAACTTGTAACTGTAACCTGTAGCTTATGCTCTAAGCTGTACATATTCTTACTTTCTGCGCCCTTATACCCCAGGGTCCGGTGCGCATAATAAATACTAAACAAACAAACAAACAAACAAGACTGTCCACTGCTCCCACCCCTGTTCTGGCAACAAGCCTTCCAAGGCCTTCTCGGGCTCAGCCAACGCTGTATCATAAGGCCTTGGTTACCCCTCGGCCATTGCCGCTGGTGCTGCCCCCTGTGGTGGAGGAAACGGCTCTGACGGACACTGACACATATACCGTCACAACCGGTACACGCATGGATGAGTTTGATGATTAAGTTCCCGCAGATGGGGAACCCACTGATGTCGATGTGCCCTCCAGGGCCTCTCTGCCGGACAAGATCGGGTTGTTCCACTCCATGATATCTAGGGGGGGCCAAGCTGTTCAACCTGGTACTGGAGGAAAAGAAAAAATAAGGTTTCCTTTTCGAACAATGGGAGTCCTCCAAGAAGACAGTCCCAGTTCCCCTGCTGGATGATATATGGCAGGATGGCCTAGCTGTCATGAAGGCCCCTTATTTATTTATTATTTGTATAGCGCACAAACAGCCAATGGGCATCGCAGCGCTGTTACAGAAGTAGGTACAAAAGACTTGTTAATGTTAAAGGACATTTGTACCGCGCACTATCACCACCGGAGTGGTCCCCTGGTGCTCTGGCGGCTCTAAAAGAGGGGAAAGGGAGGGTGAGTTAGTGGGAGGAAGCTCCAAAAGTGCCAGAGAGCAGTGAAGTGCTGTTGGCAGCCTCAGCCCGGTGGGTCCGTTGGCTGGGCCTGGGGTGTTTGCGGCTGGTAGTCTTTGTGTATGTTTGTTTTATTATTTATAATGCGCACCAGACCCGGGGGTAGTAGGGCGCAGCAGTACAGGATATGCTGTCAAACTAGAAATTATATCGTGCCTCCTATTGCTATGAATATATGTATATTGGCCTACGCCAAGCTGCTAATATGCTACTTGCGAAGAAATCCGTGTTGCAAGGTCCTGACCCTAGAAACAATGTAAACCGCCATTTTAGGATCTCTCTCCCTGTAAAGTCACCCTGTGAGTTAAAATGGTGGACGATGTCATTCACAATAGAACATGGCCATCATGACCTCTGTGTACAGCTAATATGTAACTTGCCTGCAGGCCACATGTTGGGGTCATGAACTGAAACCTTGTCCTTCGCTGACCTGTGTGTAATGGATTACCTGTGTCAATGAAGCTAATCCATGACTTATTGGCGAATGTATTAAAGGTAAAGCGTTAGGCAGCATGAACCTGGCATGAACCCTAGATCAGTAATGTATTAGAGGAATATTAACCCGCAGTAGGGTTGGATATTATGTTAGAAAATTGTATAAAAGCATGACCAATTCTAATGTACAATCGCACTCACTGAGCACACCGATCCACGCTGGAGTTCGCTGTGTTGTACTGAGGGCCGATAGCTATCTGATTTGTCTTTGACTTTTTGTAACTGTTCAGTGTAAATTAAAAGATCTTTGTATGTTCCTTTGTAACCTGTGTTTGGTGTATTTCCTTTTTGGGCTACCCAGCCTCATATTATTTCTTTGTTTTCACAGTTGGCACCCGAATAGGGACCCTCCAAGATTGATGCCGGATTGTTGAAGGTTGACGCACGCTATCGGACCGGGATCGGACGGTGTGACATAACGGGGCCCCACTGAGCGAGACGCGACACCTCAGCAGCGCTGCACGACCCGATCCTTGGACGATAAGCGTGTGGTCTGAGACGGCATCTTGACGAGGGTCCACTTATCGAGGCGGGCAGATTTGCCGAAATCACCAAACACAAGGTAAAATTAGTTAGGTAAGTTCTTTTTAATCCGATCGGACATCCTTAGATTTGTTCAGGTGAGTCGTGACCGACTCTTAATTCAACCCTGAAAATTTGAATTTGGCGCATTGTATCTGCAGGCACAATTATTGACCAGGTAACACCAAGAATTTGAGATATGCCTGGGAAATTGTCTACCTGCTTTAGGGCATTATTCTGCAGCGATAGACAATCTTTGGAATTTAGCCGTCCCACACTACAGGAGGGGTCGCCGGCATGTACTGTAAGCATGGCATTGGAAGTATAGTATTTAATGACATTTGGCACAGACAAACCAGACATGCCTCTGAACTTCAATGGCCAATCAATGGTAGTTTTGAGATCCCTCGTATTGAATATTTAGAGTCAGTCTTGTTAAAGAAAAAGGCTAGACCTGTAGCATTTGATGTTTTGCAGAATTGGAAAAAAAGAAGCGTTGCAGCAGCTTAAGAGTAGAGAAAAACATGCACACCGTCATAAAACGAATGCTGAAAAAGCATTGTTATATGATCAGGACAAGCAGTCTTAGTCGGCTAAAAATATGGATAGGGCGTTCTCACTCGGTATTCAGAAAATCTATCCTTCTAAAGATCTTCATGTTTCTGATGAGTTTATTGACAAATTGCTAAATGAACGAAGGCCTGGTGCCTCTGCACCACATCGGTATGTTCCTCTTCCTGCTGTTGTGCCTCCTCCTGCTGTTATTCCTGCTCTTCCTGCTCAACCTGTTGTTCCTATTCCTCCGGTTGTTGTTCCTCCACCTGCTCCTCCGCCGCTTCCCATTGCACCATGTTAATAAGTAAATGACCACACTTCACTGCAATCCTTGTCTTTAGTGAGGATTTATTTAGTTAGTTCATCCAAGAGAAAGGCCCCCAGCTGTGGGCTGTCCTCCTGCTCTCAATCCTCTCTCTGCTGCTCGAATCTGGAACCCTTGCTTAATCATAACAACAAAGATTCTTTGGTAACTAGGTTACATGGCAGCAGCTGAAATGATGTAAGTATAAACACAATGATGTAAGTCTAAACACCTCCTAACACCTCCCTTCCTTTTACCAAAATATAAGTGTTTGCCTAAAGTAGATAAACAATTTCATTGAAAATCAAACAGTTCATTATTTACATAGTATCTGATACAACGCTATGTGGAGGAATAAGTAAAATGCAGTAAATACCGTGCAGTGCAGTTACAAGGTGTTGTTTACCTTTTTGCAAATTGCTATCCTCTCCTTGTTCCAGACCCCACCTCCTTTAACAAGAACCGAAGATCCCAAATCTTTAACAACTTGTTTGGGCTGGGAAAATATGGATGCGCCTTTGCGCACCTTGGTGGGAAGTTTGATCTTGATCCAATCACCTTCCTCAAGACTGAATTCTCTACAAGCATTTTTCCTGTCATATTGCTCCTTGGATCTTACCCCTGATTCAAATATCTTCTCTCTCACTCCCTCCAGATCTATTCCTACAAATTTTGACCTTCCCATCCAGCCTGGACACATGTGTGAGTTAGTTTTCCCCCCTCTTAATAATTCAAATGGAGATACACCCGTAACACTGTGCGGTGCTAGTCTATATTGGAATGTTCTCTCCATTATGGTCCTGACCCAGTCACCTCCTGTGGCTACCGCAATTCTAATGGCATCCATGAGTGTACGGTTCAAGCGTTCTACGTACCCATTGGTCTGGGGATGATATAATGAGGTAGTTACTTGTTCTATGCCATGGTTACTCAAAAACTCTCTAAATTCCTTGGAAACCAATTGGGTGCCATTATCTGATAAACACTTCCTGGGGAATCCCTCTCTCCAAAATAATTGCTCCAAACATTTAATGATGCTACTGCTGGATATATCTCTTAGTGTAAATATTTCAGGCCACTTGGATAATAAATCTATGACAACCAATACATAGGTGTCTCTCCCACCACTGATATTGAAAGGACCTAGTAAGTCTAAAGCAACCTCATCCCAGGGAACCGTGGATGGCTTCCTAACAGTCATGGGTACTTTCTGAATTCTGAGACCCTTATTACCTTCAATGCAATCGCAGCAATTGTTGACCACTTCTTCAGTGTCTTTGTCAAGATTGGGCCACCAAAATTCTGCTCTAACTAAGCCTTTGGTTCTAGGCAGTCCCAAATGCCCAACATGAGCTAGCTCAATTACTAATTTTCTCATTTTGATAGGTACAACCATCTGATGTCCCCTATGTAAATATCCTTTATCAATCCAGAGTTCTTCCTTAACTTTGGCAAACCCACCTAAATCACCAAGATAATTTCTTATTCTGTTCTGCGTCACCAATGTTAAAACTCTCTGGTACAATTCATCCTCAGAACATGCATTGTCCCACTCCTCTTTCTTTACTGACTCATGAACTTGAAATATTTCAACACCTTTCTCACGAGTCAGAGAAGACTCCTCAGACACAATTTCTCTCACTACTGATCTAGATAGGGCATCAGCAACTACGTTGGTTTCACCACTAACGTGAAGCATGTCATATTGCAGGCCTTGTAGGGACGTCACCCACTTCATGATGCGTCTGGAGACTCCCTCCAGACCACCTTTGGTAAATATTCCTATAAGGGGTTTATGGTCAGTACATACTGTGAATTCTCTGCCCCACAGATATCTCTTGAATTTTTCCACTCCCCAGACACAAGCCAATGCTTCCTTTTCTACCACTGAGTATCTGTTCTCAGGTCCTTTGAGAGATCTAGATGCAAATGCTATGGTGTGTAATCCCTCCTGATCTTCCTGCATTAGGACTGCCCCAATACCATAGTCACTAGCATCCACAAATAGTAATGACTGTCTACTTTCTTCAAACGTTTTCAAAATGGGTGCATTAACTATGGCATCTTTAATCTTACCAAACTCTTCCTCACATGATTCATTCCACTTGAACGTAACACCTTTACGAGTCAACATCCTCATATTCCTTGACAAATTCGACAACCCTCTAACGAACTTGCCATAAAATTCAACCAAACCTAGAAAAGACAGTATGTCTGCTTTGGATTTTGGTGCTTCCATCTTGTGAATGGCTTCTATGGCCTTTTCTTTGGGTTTGATCCCTTCACCTGTAATTTCATGACCTAGATATTCAACTTTGTCAGTTTTAAATATGCATTTCTCTAACGATACTGTAAGGCCAGCCTCTTTGAATATGTTCAACACTCTCTCTAACCTTTTATCATGTTCTGCTTCATTTTTCCCACATACTAGCACATCATCCTGGTAGCACATGACACCTCTCTCTCCTCCCAGTAATCTGTACATGACGTTCTGAAATACACTAGCTGCTGAAATCAATCCAAATGGCATTCTTATACATCTGAAAAGGCCAATAGGGGTAATGAACGCTGTGAGATCTCTAGAATCAGGATGTAATTCTACTTGGTGATATGCAGATTTGAGGTCAATAAGGGAAAATACTTTGGAACCAGACACACCTGCCAATAAATCATCTATTCTGGGTAAAGGAAATTTGTCAGCCACTACATTTTTATTCAGGTGTCTAAGGTCTATGCATATCCGCAGCGATCCATTGCCCTTTCTCACTATTACAATAGGACTAACCCACTCTGAGGAATCAATTCTCTCTATCACCCCTTCACTTTCCATTTTTCTCAATTCACTCTCTACATCTTTTCTCAGGGCCAAGGGAATGGTCCGCAATTTGGCAACTTTGGGAATAGCATCTCTTTTCAAACGAATTTTGTGCACAAATCCCTTCAAGCACCCTAACTTAGTGACACTCATTTGCCCTCTGGCCCCTTCCATAACAGTGCTCGAGACCGATTTTCCACCAGATTTTTCACCTTCCACAATCAACACCTGTTCTGGGTGGCTTGCTTCAAGTCTTATCTTGAGCTCTGCCTGATCACTCCAGGACAACAGCTCTCCACCTCTGTTGGCCACATGGACAGTCCCTATCGCCTTCCTGTCTTTGAATTGGAGCTCGGCTTTAAAGCACCCTAAAATTTCTATGGGCACATCTCCATAAGCATTTGCTCTGACTACATTCTCCCACAATGTACAACATCCAAATTTCTCCTTCCACACTTGCACACTTATCAAAGTATAATCTGCTCCACTGTCCATGAGCATTGATACTGGCACCCCTCCAACTAACACAGTTGCATATGGTTTCTTTTTCCTGACCTTCCCATCGATGGCATTGACAGAAAAAATAACTTCCCTACCAGCATCATCAATTGATATAAATTCTTGATCTGCATTGACTTCATGTATTTGACCTGAGGCAGTATAAAAATTCCTACAGCATCTAGCCATGTGTCCCCTGACCCCACATTCATTACATACAATGTGTGTTGCATAACATTCTTTGTCAGATGCTTTGTGAGATAGACTCCCACATCTGAAACACCTCCTAGTTGATGCACCTCTAGGATAACCAGAGTCCCTGCCACCCCTGAATGTAACATTCTCACTGGGCGACCCTCTGGTAGATGATCCTTGTCCCCATGCTCTGGTAGAGGGACCTTGGCGACCCTCAGGTCTCCTACCCATTTGCCAAGGGCGACGCGAAGTTGCCGCACCTCTCTGCATCACTCTCGAAACCTTGTGTATGGCAGCTTCATCGTCATCTGTTTTGGGCTTATCTTGAGATGTATTATCCAACTGAAGCATTTGTATACATTTGTCTGTGTGTTCTATCATTTTCGCTATCTCAATTGCTCTATCAAGAGAAGGATTTCTTTCCTTCCATAACTCCTTCCTGATGTTATCGTTAGAACACTTAATCATGAGTTGATCCCTGACATGCTCATCTCGACAATGGTCAAATCTACATTTGATGGCTAAACCTCTGAGAGCAGTTACAAATTCCTCAATACTCTCTCCAGTTTTCTGAGCTCTCGTAGCAAATTTGTACCTTTCAAGAATTATATTCTCTTCAACACAGTAGTGTTTGTCTAATTTTGCTAATGTTTTCTCATATGGCCCCCCATCAGGAATGTCTGGAGGTTCTGGTAGTTTTTTGACCACTTCCTGCCCTGCGGCGCCTAAACAGTGAAATAGGAGCGCCTCTTTGCGCTCATTGGAGAAGTTGGGTCCAAATGCTGCCAGTGCATATTTTTGAAATCCCTCCTTCCAGTCTATCCAACGCACTCTAGGCTCACCTGGTGTAGGAAGGAAGAAAACTGGGGCTGGGACATTTGCCATGCTGTGAATTAAAGAATGTCACCCCCAGACAACAAACCCTGCACAGCCACAATGTCACTCAACTGTACTTAATTTTACAAGGTGTGCACCCACCAGGTAGATTCCTGTGTGATCCACCGTTCCAGGTCCGGCGTCCAACTGCACAACCAGTTGCTGTGTGTCAAAGTACTTGTCAGTCTCGTTTGTTCGAAACGTATTATTGACACGACGTAAAAATGGCCGCCACGTTTCCACGTCCCTTAGTCTACTTGCGTGCTGACGTGACCCCAGGCTGCAACATTCCAAGAATTCCTCGCTCGCTTGGTCGACTATTCGTTCACCTGACAGCCGGGTTCCATTCAAAGATAAACAACTGCAAGCCGCAGCCGTGTGTGTAACGGCAAGAAAGTGAGTAATCAAGGCAATGGCAATCCAAATAGTGAGTGACCTCAGGTGGGACCTCTGCTGGTGTTGTCAGCGCAGTCTCTCGTAGTTGCAAATCACAAACCACAAATCAACCTCCTCAGTATTCGTGCTCTGCTCCAGGATTCCTTCGTGGTTCACTTCACTCCCAGGCACTGACTTCTTCCTCAGAATTCGTACTCCGCTCCAGGATACACCTTACTGGTTTACTCCGCTCCAGGAGAATGGCCGTGTTTCTCGCCTGCTATTACACATGTAGTGTGCCGCTCCGTCCGGTTGCATCCAAACTGTAATCAATATTGCTGCTGCTGGGGGCCTTTTCTCCTTGGCCCAGTCCTCGTCGCCAATGTTAATAAGTAAATGACCACACTTCACTGCAATCCTTGTCTTTAGTGAGGATTTATTTAGTTAGTTCATCCAAGAGAAAGGCCCCCAGTTGTGGGCTGTCCTCCTGCTCTCAATCCTCTCTCTGCTGCTCGAATCTGGAACCCTTGCTTAATCATAACAACAAAGATTCTTTGGTAACTAGGTTACATGGCAGCAGCTGAAATGATGTAAGTATAAACACAATGATGTAAGTCTAAACACCTCCTAACACACCAGTAATAGTACCTCCATTGAATTTGCCTGCACCCCCACTCCCAAGTAGTCCTGTACCGCTTGTAGTTGATCAGGGTGCGGGGCCAAGGGTTGTTACTCGTAATACTGTCCCTCCAGAAAAGAAACAGGATTTGTTTGCATGGGCTAAGCATTGTATAGAGAGGGATGATCAATCTAATGTTTTTGCCACACTTTCTAATATGGATAATTTTCCTGAGAAAAATGTTTTTATTGAAGGTTTAGGGATTCATTTGTGTGTAATGTGGGGAAGATTAAATAATGCAGATCTCCCACAAAGGTTAAGAGATTTAAACACGTTAGCATTTTCAAGAGACACTGTGGAGAAAGTAAATGAGCATGTCGAAAGGATATTTGAGTACAGAAAGGAGTTGGAAAGGTTACAGAATGAGGATGATGATGATGAAGAAGGGATGTATGTACAGAAACGATTCTTTCCATGTCGTAAATCGATACCGGAGGAAACACGAATCTGTACGAAAGATGCGATTAGGTGGATTTCAGACATGTTGATAACTCCAGTTGAGGTATATGACACATATAGTCAGTATACACCAGAAATGCAGAGGAAAGTGATACAGGTGATGATAGAGTACCTACAGGATGAATGTGTAAAAAGAAAGATTAGTTGTCCCACAGAGTTATTGAGTATATACAAGAGAGCTTTTTCACTTGACACCTCTTCGACTGCTTTAGCGCTCGACTTAGCTCCGTTGCTTAGTAAGCGTTTGGAGCCACCTACTTCTCAGTTGCCTATGAGAGAGGTTCCTCTGACATTTGTCCCGAAGGTTGAGATTGCGGCTGATCCTGCAGCAAATATAGTCGCTGTGGACGTTCCTGCACATTATGTATCACAGTTCGTTCACGTCCCATTCTCAAGGCAGGAAGTGAATACTATTAGACAATCTATTCCCGACATTAGGGAAAATCCGACAGGGTTCTATAAAGAAATAGTCCGTTTTGCAGTGCTCAGTATTTACCCTAGGCGATATTGATTTGTTATTTCCTGTACTCCTGCCCGTAGATTTCTGGAAACAAGTTAGGACTATAGACGATGTACCTGGGTTGGGAGATACATGGGCTAACATAACTGGGTTCGACAGAGAAAGGCCAGCTGGTGAGAGACCGCCTGACAGAATCATTGCGAAATTAAAAACCATAATTCCCGAAAAGATAATTATTTGGGACAAGCGTACGGCCTGTGTCCAAGGGAAGTCTGAGGGTGCTACCAGTTCGAACAGGTATTCTCGGATTTCAGTGGACAAGACTTAGGCAGAGAGTCTGGGAAAAGATTATTTGTGGACAAATTTGTACGTGGATTGCTGCCTGACATCCAGTCACAAATGATGTCTTCCGAGAGTGCTTGGCAGGCGAAATCCCAAGCAGAAGTACTGAACATGGCTCAGTACTAGGAGAACCGTGTCAATAATGAAAAAGATAGTCGAGAAGAGAAAAGGTGATTTAAAGACTAAAGTATTGTTACAACAAATTGTTAGAGGCCCCAGAGGGGGTAGTTTCCAGATTAGAGGTCAGTATGTTCCACAAGGGAATGTGCCCTTGGGTCCTGTGAACATTAATCAGTGTGCCTAATGTCGCCAGGAGGTCATTGGCGTGCACAATGCCCTGTCCTTTGATAGAGGTCGAATAACACATTTGGAAATATGGATAGACGATCCAGAGGTCGCCCGTGTGTAGGAGGCCCTGGTAGAGGTCAGTTTTCACAGAATCCCCAGCAACCTTTTTTCACAGGATACTAGAAACATATTTGATCATCCTTCTGCTGCATATCTATCTGAAGAGCTTCCTTTTGATGATATTTTGTTTCGTTGGGATTGCCCGAAGCAGAATTTGGAACCTACACCTATTCCTGTTAATCAGAAAGGTCCCTAGGTTGAAATGGTAGTGGGAAATAGGAAACATCAGTTTTTGATACACTGGAGCACAGAAGTGTTCCATTGATCATTCTCGGGTTCCAAACATTCCACTTTCAGGGCAAACTAATGTTTCCGTAGGGTTTTCTGGCACAACAGTTGTCTGTCCGGTTTCTTCACCGGTACCTATTTCTTTGGGCCCCATTACGGACCACTGTCCATTTCTTTTGACTGCGAATTGTGGAGAGAATTTGTTGGGGTTGAATCTATTGAAGGAATTAAATGCGGTAATTTATTGTTCTTCTAATGGAGTGCGTTTAACGATTTCACCACAGCAACTTTCTGTTTCCTAATTCCTGACTAGACCTTTGCCACCAGAATTCATTGATGTACCAGAGTGTTTATGGGCAATTGACGACAATGATGTTGGTGTTCTACAGATCGAGCCTGTTAAAATAGTCTTGAAACATGGAATTAAGCTGCCACGCATTCCACAGTATAAGATCTGAGTTGAGGGCGAGCAAGCTTTGAAATGCATTGTTTCTGATTTTGTGCATCGCGGGGTGATTGAGGAAATTACAGGTAGTTTGGGTAACAGTCCGATTTTACCCGTGTACAAGAAAGGCGATAATACAATTCCATTCCGTTTCATAATTGATTTGCGTGCCATTAATAAAGTTGTCGCTCCGCAATTTCCAATTGTGCCTGATGTGACGACAATATTAACTATGATTCCAGCTACAGCTACTTACTTTAGTGTTGTGGACCTGAAGAATGCTTTCTTTTAGTATTCCTATACACAAGGATAGTAGATACTTGTTCACGTTCACCTTAGGGGGACGCTCGCTCACATTTACTTGTGCACCTCAAGGCTACACAGAAGTAGGGCTTTGAAAGAACAGCTTGATATCCTTGAATTGCCGCCTACTTGTACATTGCTTCAGTATGTTGATGATTTGCTTTTAGCTGCAGACTCTGAGAGCGTTTGTAAGGAGGGCACTGTGTTGTTGCTTATTCATATAGCTAAACATGGTCACAAAGCTTTGCTTAAAAAATGTCAATATTGTTGCCAGGAGGTTGCCTATTTAGGCTATCTCCTGTCAAAGGAGGGAAGAAGATGGACACCTGAAAGAATGAAACACATTTCTGGCATGTCTGTCCCAAATACACAGAAGGAAGTTAGAGCTTTGATAGGTATGGCTTCTTACTGTCGGTTATGGATCCCAAACTTCTCACTAGTGATCAAGCCGATGTTGGCTTTCACGAAGAAGGGCATTTCTTCGCCATTGCCATGGAACACGGAACACCAGCAATCAATTGAGTTGCTCAAGACTGCATTATGCTCGGCACAAGTTTTGGGCACACCAAATTACGAAAAGGCCTTTGTGTTGTTTGTGCATGAATGTGATGGATGTGCTTTGGCTGTATTAACGCAGGAACATGGAGGGAAGAATAGGCCATGCGGTTACTTTTCTTCCGCCCTTGATCCTGTAGCATGCGCTTTGCCAAGATGTTTGCGAGCTGTCGCTGCTGCTGCTGCATCTGTAAAACAGAGTGAGGGAATGGTTCTAGGCCATGATCTAACCCTGATGGTGCCTCACTCTGTAGATGTTCTACTGAACAGAACGCAAACGCAACACCTCACTTCCGCACGGTTGACGAGATATGAATTGATCTTGTTTGCTCCTCACATTCAAATTGTGGTGTTGTGTTCTTTAATCCGGCTGAACTCCTACCTTTTCCGCAAGGTACTGCCTACAGTGACGAAGTGTCACACGATTGTATACTACCGAACAAGAGACAAAGGGGAGAATTGATCTAAAAGATTCTCCTTTGAATGATCCACAAGGGGAGCTGTTTTGCGATGGCTCCTGCTTCAAACTTCCGGATGGTACATCCACAGCTGCTTATGCAATCACCACATTGAGCACGGTAGTGGAAACCAAGCGACTCACGCATAACTTCACGCAGGCTGCAGAGATTATAGCATTGACCCAAGCTTGTGAATTTTCCGAAGGGCTTACAGTGAACATATATACCGATAGTCAGTATGCTTTGGGGTGGTTTACAACTTTTGGAGACTTTGGTCAGAGAGAGGGTTTTTAACTTCACATGGCACCAAGATTCAACATGGCTCCCTAATAGTACAACTGCTCTCAGCGCTTGCACTCCCTACTCAGTTAGCAGTCGTAAAATGTGCAGCACATCAAAAGATTATAGATTACATAGGAAAACGGAATGCTTTCGCTGATCAGATAGCTAGACAAACTGCCACCGATCTCTTTACAGAGATGTATGTTTCAAGGGAGACTGTAAATGCCTATGCAATGGATGAGGGTTTTCACAATGCGAGGCATAGGTTACATAGTTATGTAGTTGCACATATAATTAACAAAAAAAGTTGTATCGCTGGTCCAGAAAATTATATACAGAAAATTAACCAATTTGCAGGAGGTATAACATTTACAGAATATTAAACATTTAGCAGGAAGTATATCATCAGTATAGTGGGGGTAAGTAGTGCTGGCTAGCTGATCAATTGTTTCAGATGGTTAATGTAATTGGATCTGAATTTCGGGTAGGATTTCTCCTTGCATATAGTGTGGGGTAGTGAGTTCCATACTTGGGCTGCACGGACGGGGCAGCTGGCGCCTCCGGCCTTGGTGAGTTTAAATCTAGAAATGATAAGTGTGTTGGCATTGGAGATTCTTGCGGGTCTGGAGGATCTTCTTTCTACAAATCTGTCAGTAAGGTAGGGAGGAGCCATGTTGTTGAGGGCTTTGTGAGTGAGGGAGGCTTCTTTCAGTAATATTTTATCTTGGGTAGACAACCAGTTGTTATTGTGCCTTATCTTAGAAATGTGTGCTCGTTTAGGGATACCAAGGGCAGCTCTCAGGGAGTTATTTTGTAGAATTTGAATTCTGTGTATAGTGTGTTTGTTGGCCCCGATATATAAGGTGTTGCAGTAATCTAGTCTAGATAGAGCAAGAGCTCTAGTTAGGATCATGCAATTGTCATTAGAGAAAAAGTGTTTGCCTGCTCTGATAAGCTTAGATGTGTACGCTGTGGCCGAAGCCAATGAGTTCACCTGTTTGTTGGAGAGGGTAGCATCTAGCTGGAAGCCTAGAGTCTTTACTTCCCTGGCTACCTTAATAGTCTTCCCATCGATCTCAAAAGCAGAGTAGTTCTGGCCTCGTTTTTTGAGATTAGAGTGGTTGCCCAGAATGATTAACTCTGTTTTGTCATCATTCAGGCATAGACCGTGAGTGGCCATCCATGCCTGGATGATGAGATACACCCCATTTACCAAGTCCAAATCCTCATTATAATCCCCTGAAAGCGGGAGGAGAATCTGGGTGTCATCTGCATAGTTAGTGTAGGTGATACCAAGAAGGTCCAGATCATCAAAGAGGGACTTAGTAAATATGTTTGTAGAGTGTTGGAGATGCACAGGATCCCTGGGGTACGCCGCATGAGATGGGGATTGGGTCCGCTGCATCTGTGGGGAAGAACACCCTCATGGTCCTTTCGCTGAGGAAGGATTAAACCCAGGTTATGGCTTCTTTGGAGAAGTGTGCCGAGGAATTGAGGTGGTTGCAAAGGACTTTGTGGTCTACAAGGTTGAATGCGGCCGAGAGATCCAGGAGTAGGAGAAGGGCTAATTGACCTTTTGTCTATTAGCTCATCAATTTGAGCTTTCAGAACAATGAGAGCGGTCTCGGTTCCATGTTGTGGACGGAATCCAGACTGTTTTACACCTAGGAGCTTGTGATATTCTAGGAATTGTTGGATTTGTGTATAAGCAATCTTGTCTAAAAATGTTAATAGAAAGGGGACTGTTGTGATGGGGCGGTAGTTGGTAGGAATGAGGGGGTCCAAGAATTGTTTTTTTAGCAGTGGCAATTCCCAGGATTGTTTCAAGTTGAACGGCACAATGCCTGAGGTGAAGGAGGCATTTACAAGTTTGGTTATGAAGGGAGAGAGTTCTCTCGCTTCATCTTTTATAAGTTGTGCAGGGCACAAGTCACCTTGGCAGTTGGAGGGCTTGAGAGAGAGGATGACTTTCTCCACTTCTCGGATGGATGTTTTTGCAAATCTAAATTGGGTGGTAATGTTTTGTTCCATAGGGGGAGGGTTGTAGTTGGTTATAGGTGGTTGGTTAAGGGCTGCTTCCTTGACCGCAATTATTTTTTTGGAGCATGGTAACTTTGTTGGCTAGAGCTTGTTGTATCTCTGTACACCAGGCTTTGTCTTTTATGCATATATCTGGGTTGGGAGTAGGCGACTCTAGTTCCTTTAAGATAGCAAACTGCTCCCTCATACTTGAGTTGGCTGAGAAGATCCGTTTGTTATATGAGCTGCGTTTGGCCAAGATAATTTCCTTCTTGTATTGTGAGGAGATTTCTATGAGTTTGTTTTTATGGTCATCTGATGGGGTAAGTTTCCAAGTGGATTCGCAACTTCTTTTCAGTTGACGGAGATCTTTCAGCTCGGGGGTGAACCATTTGTTAAGGTGCGCTTTAGGTTTACTTAGTCTACATTTTAGAGGGGCGACGTTGTCAAGAGTGACTTGTATGATTTTGTTATATTCATCTACGAGCATCTTTGGGTCTAGGTGTTCATTAAGTTGGTTTAGGGTGGGTAGAATGGCAGGATAACTTTATCCTTAGTAATGTTTTTTTTGTTCCTCGTAGGGCATGACAGTTCCATGTTGGCTGTTGGATTTGGCCTAGTGGTAAATAAGTCATAGGTTATCAAATAATGCTCTGTCCATAGTTGTGGGGAGATGGACGTAATGGCCGCGGAGCAGTTATATTCCGCCAACCAGTCAAGGGTTCTCCCTTTATTATGGGTGGGTGCCATAATTTTTTGGTTAAGTCCTAATTCAGTGAGGATATTAGACGGATTGATGGCCTGTTTGTCTGAAGGGTCATTATAACCTAAATTAAAGTCTCCAAGAATCAAAAGTTGAGTGGAGAGTTTAGTAGATAGTAGACAGTTAATGTCTTCTTCAAAAGTACCTACGGTACCGGGGGGGCTATAGATGAGGTAGATAGTAAGGGTTTGGGAGTTATGAAGTGGGAGTTTGATGGTGCATACTTCGCAGGAGTTTAAGTCTGGAATAGAGGTAGTTCTCATGTTGAGGCTGATTTTGGCAATGAAGGCAACGCCACCACCTCGCATGTTATTTCTATCTTGTCTCAGAATGGTGTAGCCATCTGGGATTGCTAGAGATAGTAGGGGCCCGGCTGCCTCGTTCAACCTGGTCTCTGTAATGGCGAGGAAGTCCAACTCATTAGCCAGTATGAGTTCACAGATGTCGGTTGCATGCGCTGTTAGGGATCTGGTGTTTATTAATCCTCCTTTGAGTGGAGGGTCTGCAGTGGTGGTTTTAGTTTGATTAGTTTTGATAGAAGCGGTTGGCGATGACCTACTTGTACGATTAGTACTGTTATGTTGTGTGATGGTTCTTTTGTTGGTGGCAGGGAGGGATCTAGTCAGTGGCTCATGTAGTCTTGTGAGTCTGGAGTTTCTGGTAGGCGGACAACAAGGTAAGCTTAGTGGTTCGCTGGTGGATTCAGTCCTGGGTCCATTGGTGAGATCGATTTGCACTGGTGGTGCAGTGGAAGGTGGCTGTATGGGTGGGGTTATGTTGGAGAGTCTTGGTAGTGAGGTGGAGGATAGTACCTGAGGTAGGGCAGGATAGGAGCAGTAGGTGGGTGATGGACCAAAGGCAAAGTGTTAAAATGCTCATGGTGTATTGGTAAGGGTTGTAGGGCATATAAGCATGTGGGCTGGATGATGAAATCAAATTGTAGGGCACAAATGGGCAAAATGCAAATATCAAGTATAAGGCACACATGGGCTAGATGCAAAAATCAAATATAGGCACAAATGGGCTCGATGCAAATATCCAGTATAGGGCACATATGGGCTAGAAATGGTAGGGCACAAGTGTACTATGTAGATGGCGGAGGTAAGTCCAGGTGGTTGCATGGTTGCAGGTGCCTTTGGGTACATAAAGATACTGCTTGAATGCTGAGGTTGCTGAGGTACAATGGCAACAGCAGGCTAGTGCAAAATGATCGGAGGTTTCACAGGGAGCTGTGTGCAGCAACAGGCTCGTTCAGCTCCATTAATTCAGTTGAGGCAGTGGGCTGCAACGTTGGCATAGGGGCCAGATAGATTAGGGCATGGCGGTCTGGACGCAATATGAGGTGGGGGTAGCGTGTCTAGGTAAGCTAGCGTACAGAGTAAGCAGCGTACAGAGAACTTTGTGACAGAATCAGAGGGCAGACCATAAAGGCGTATGCAAGGGCACAAGGTCAATCCGACATGACCAGAAAATGGGCGACGTATTTGTAGTGCAAGACATGCAATTACTTACAGCAATATCCTGTTGACTGTGGATCATGACGAAGTGTCACAGGATAATCTTGACTCTTAGTTTTTGGCAGCGAGAGACGTAGGGATTGGAAACAGAGAGGTGTTTGGGGGAATAAGAAAGCGCGAAAGCGCAATCATGCGCAAACGGGGCAAACAGATTCAAAAGGCTTTATGAGGCCTTCGGATGGCCGCCGGCTCTTCTGCCTGTCGGCGGATGTTTGTATTTAAATATAAACACACGTTGCCTAGCAACGTGGAGGCGTCTCAGCCTCGTTTCCATCCTGCATCGGCCCGACATTTTGGAAATGTTGGATGTCGAGTCTGTGTGTTTTTGTTTTGTTGTTGCAATGTAGTGAAGTTTGTGCGGTTTGTTGTGCTATAGGTTTGTGGTTGTGTTTGGTTTGGAGTTTGAGGGGTGTATGCAGAGGGGGAAATTGTTAGTGGATTGGTTAGTGGCATTTCTGTCTCGAGGTGAGGCGCTGTGTTTGCGTAGTCTCCATAGATGGGGTGTGGGGGCTTTTCTGCGCCTCTGTCCTGATCTGGGCTTGTCTGGTATTCCCACTGTCCCGTTCATATCTGGCCTCCATTTCCATTGACTTCCTTCATAGATCTTACCTGCCTTCCTTTTCTACTAATACGGCCAGGGTACCTGCTAAAGTCAACAACTCAGTTCGAGTGTGGTGATTGCTAATATATAGAGAACTCTATAACAGTGTGGTACTTGGTAGCGAATATGGGTGAAGTTGGCTCGAATTGGCTGGGGTTGTTTATTCTTTCTTGATGGGTGACGCTTGTGTTTTATTTGACTTGGCGTTACCTGTCTAGTTGTGGTGGGAGTTTCTTAGTTGGTTCTGGGTGCTGTCAGTGTCCTCCTAAGTTTAATCTTTCTTTTCCTTTCCGTTGTTTGGGTTTTTAGTTTGTGTCTGTGGTGTTGAAGAGCCATGTTTTTAGTCATTTCCTGAATTTTAGGTGATCTTTGGTGTTTTGTATTTCTTTTGGGTGGTTGTTCCAGGTTTTTGCAGCTAAGTGGTAGAAGGAGGTGCCTCCAAGTTTTTTCTTAAGGTATGGTTTTTGTTCCAGGCGTATTTCGTTGCTTGACCTGAGGAGTCTCGTTGGCTTGTAGATTATTTTCTTTTGTAGGACTTCTGCTCCTTGTCCACTGATTGCCCTGTGCGTTATGCACATTGTTTTGAAGGTGATGCAATGTTTGACTGGGAGCCAGTGTAGTGTTTTTAGGGCAGGAGAGATGTGGTCTCTTCTGGATAGGTTGAGGAGTATTATGACTGCTGTATTTTGGATCCATTTTAGTTTCTTCACGAGGTATTCTGGTATTCCGAGGTAGAGGCTGTTTGCATAGTCGATTCTTGACATGATGAGGTCGACGATAGTGACCGTTTTGTGTGCGAAGGAGAGGAAAGGTAGGATTCTTCTTGCCGTGTGGAGGAGGAAAAAGCATTTCTTGACTGTTGCATTTATTTGCGGTTCTAGGGTTAGGGTGTTGTCCATCAGGACTCCCAGATTTTTTACTACCTTAGATGGTGATGGGATGGCGATTTCGTTCTCTTGGTCTTTGGATATGATCATGATTTCCGTCTTTCATGGGTTGATTCATCCAGTTGACGACTTCTTTTAGACACTCGATTAGGGTTGAGTCGGCTTGGGTGTCTTCGATTTTGCAGATGATTTGAGTATCATCTGCGTAGTTGTAGCATGTAATGTTGTATTTTTTGAAGATTATGATAACTGGGGTCTGGTAGATGTTGAAGTACAGTGGTGATAGTGAGGATCCTTGTGGCACTAAACAGTCGTTAACTCGTGGGGTGGATTTGAAGGATTTCATCCAAACGGTTTCTGTTGTGTCTGCTAGGAATGATTTAGTCCAGCGTAGTGCTGTCTGTTATGCCTATGTCTTCTAGTCTTTTGGTTAGGGTGTCATGGCTAACTGTGTGGAAGGCCGCAGAGAGGTCGAGCAGAATAAGGGCTGAGGTTGTGTTTGAGTCTGCGTTAGTTTTTAGGTCGTACCAGATGAATAATAGTGCGGTTTCTGTTTCTCTTGCGGGTCTGAAACCGACTTGAGCTTGGTCTAGCAGGTGGTGTTTTTCTACGTGTTCTTGGGTTAGCTTGTATACATAGGTTTCTAGGGGTTTTGCTGGGTAGGCAATGTTTGAAATCGGCCTGTAGTTGGAGAGGTCTTCTATGTCACCACTTGTGTTTTTTAAAAGTGGTTTGCTATATGCTGATTTGAAGGTCCTTTGTACAGTTCCTGTTGATAGTGATAGATTTAGAAGGTTTCTGTAATATTCTGGTGCCTTCCTTGTGCGAGGATTGATTTGAAGATGTCCGGGGGACAGGGATCCATCGGTGATCCTGCTTTCTTGCTGTGTTTTACCAGCCAGGCGAATGCCTCTGCAGATATTTTAGGAAAGTTTTGGAGTTTGTGCTGTGGTTCTGCGTTGGGTACGTTTGGTTGTGTGTTGTGGTTGGTTGGTTGGTTGTACAACTCCTGCAAAGCGAGGCCAGTTGGAGAAGAAGTTCTGGGCTTCAGACTCGGTCACTAGGTGCCTCAGGTCCCAGCCCTCGCCAGACTCGGTGGTCTCGCCCACTGCTAGGAAGAGGTCTTCGGACCCACCTTCCAAAAAGCTGGATACAGCAGGAAAACTTATCATCACGACAGCAGTCAACACTCAAGGTCAACGCATTCGCCATCCTGTCAAGCTACAACAGAGTTATGGTATAAATTGGGACCCATCCTCGACTTCCTCCCTGAGGATAAGAAGGCTGAAGCCCTTGCCCTGTTCCAGGAAGGGGAGGTGGCTTTCGCCCATGCAGTCAGTCACCTTCAACATTGCAAAAGCCAATGGTGTGTCACTCCGTTGCATGGGTTGGCTCAAGGCCACCAACTTCTGCATGGATGTGTAGACCAAGGCTATCGACATGCCGTTCAATGGCAACAACTTTTTTGGGAAGGCAGTCGACGAGGCTCTGCAGGCTATAAAGACCGATACTGAGACGGCGTGTTCTCCGGGCACCCTTCTGCAGGGGAGGCCGTCCTTTCGCTCCTCTAAAGGGAGAGTCTCCAGGTCATCAAAGGGTTTCACCCCCCCCTTATCGTCAGCCCTCTCGCTCTACCACCCAAGAGGCTTATACCGGACGCTCCCCGGCCTATGGCTCCCAGCATTGTCGGGCACCCCATCCAGGATGCAGACGCCTAAGCAGGCCTGAACCGGCCCAGGATCCGCACCCCCACTTCTGCACTTGAGTGGCAGGCCGGTTATCGCAATTTGTCGATCAGCGACAAATGTTCTGCACGGACAAATGGGTGCTCAATGTCCTTCAACAGGGGCACGCTTTGGAATGCCATGGCAAATACCCTCACATTCCTCTGGTCACGCAACAAGAACTGCACGTCGCACAGCTGTTAAAGGAGGTTCAAGCCATGCTAAGCAATGGGGCAATAGAACCAGTCCCTCAGTGCCTCCGGAGCTCCGGCGTGTAATCCAGATACTTTCTGGTAAGGAAGAAGTCAGGAGGGTGGCAGCCAATTCTAGACTTATGACACCTCAACATTTCCGCAAATCCCAAAAGTTCACGATAGTCACGTTGCAGCACATGCTCGAACAGCTGGAGGAAGGGGAATTCCTAATGACTCTTCACTTGAACGACACTTACTTCCACATCCCCATTCATTGCAAACACTGGTAGTTCCTGTGTTTTGTCGTTCAGGGGCGACATCATCAGTTCAAGGCCTTGCCCTTTTGCCTGAAATCGGCTCAAGGGTATTCACCAAATTCTTGGCCCTGGTAGCAGCGCATCTGCGCCACTAAATGAATCCAGGTCTACCCTTACCTGGACGATTGGCTCATCCGATTCCACTCTCACGCGGGATTGGATGATCAACTCACTGGGACGTTGCCACTGCAAGATGATCCTCATTGCACCGGCATGGCCCTGGCAGATCTGGTACTCGGACCTGCTCCATCTGTCGATGGTCCCAGCCATCAAACTGCCTCCACTTCCAAACCATATTTTCTTTGTTGTTGTACTGGCAAGCAGATCCTATGCCGCCTGTCCAATGCGATTTCTGTGTTTTCCAGTAGTTTGAGCAAACAAAAATCTGAACAGACCTGGACAAAACCTTTCAAGTCTGCAACTGCCGCCTGGTGTTGGATTCCCTTCAGGTGAATATTATTATGTCAGGAGTAGTTTTCCACATCCTCTTGCTTAGCCTGTGAAAAAACCATGTGATGATGCCAGGATTTTAGGCCCGAGCATCAGTTGTGATGTTTCAAAAACCAGACATTTGGTTTTGGTTACTATTAATCTAAGATGGTGATTTTCTGTGCCAACTCCTGTATTAGTCCCTGTATTTCTCTTTTAACCTCTTAACATGGACATGGGCTGTGTTTTAGAAGAAGCTTGCAAAAGCACATTTCATCATATAAAAATATTGTTGACACAATGCTCAATTCAATCTTGTGCGAAAACTGTACACAAAGTTATGGGAGCGTCGGAAGGAGGACGCAGACTCTTTGAGGAAGTTTTCAAGGAAGTTTTATTAAATAATAATATGAAGGCCTTTCTATCCGTATTGCTATGGTGTATTCCCTATCGATATAAATAACTAGGGTGCTAATCAGTCATCTCCTAATGTACAAAAAGAATAAATTCACTGTCAAAGGAAATTAATTCTATCTGGCCCCTTCACTTCATAGAAACAGAAAAAAGGGCAGGAGAATGACTGCCCTCTCCTGATGGGTGCTTTCTGCACGTGTCTTCTTATTTGCAAAGCACTTCTTCTTAATATATGATATTTCAATACTCTTTGGCGACTCTTCTTATCGGTTCATGTAACTCTTTCCTCTGGTTTTTGTATTTGCTTTCCACTTTAGGAGTGCCTCTCCTTGACTCATATGGATTTGTCATAAAGGCTACCTTGTCCTTCAGTTCCTCATACTCTTTCTTTTTTTTAAAACTTTCTTTATTCATTTTCTGGCAACCAGTTAACAAATAACATACTTATTGTCCCCTTGAAGCCTCCCTCCCTTACCCTGCCCCCCTGCTCACCACAGTTCTACCCTTGTTGTGATAATTGTTCGTTTTGTGCCCATTCTATTATTACTTGTGATTTTAACATGTGCTCAGTCCATTGTGACCCACCTTGGCCGTGGTCCTTCGGGGGCTGTTTACCAACTATCTCAACAAAAGTCTGAGTCCAGGTTCAGAGGTATCATCCGCAGTCCACGCTCCTCCCCTACATCACACCTTGCCCGACTGTCATTGGCGGGGTGTGCCATCATATTTGAGTGTCATTGGTTGTTCTTAACGGGGTAGTTTCCGGAGAGCTTGCCCTCCGATGTAGCTCTGCATATTATTGATGGAACGGAGGCCAATAATCTAGCGGGCGGCACTATGTTGGGAGTGTGGAGACATATCGGGTTTCCCTTTTCTCACAAGTGCTCATAGTTTCTTCTCAGAAGTGCTCATAGTTTCCAACCACTTTACAAAATGAGGGGGGTGTCTGTTTCTCACAGGACCTTGAGACCAGGTATTTAGCTATAGCCGTGGTCATACCCAGTAGTTCCTTTTCAGTGCGGGACCCATCCGTAATCAAGGAGCCAGAGTTGTGGTGAGTAGTGTAATGTTGTGGACAGCATTTCGGTCATTGCTCCCTCTATCTCCCCCAAGTAGGGTCTGATATGCAGGCAGGTCGATGCTACATGTTAAACGTCTGCAGGCTCTGAGCCACATCTTTTACACGAGGGTAGCCTCTCTGGGAAGAGCTTGCTCATTTTAAGGGGGGAATAGGAATTTATAGTGCGCAAGTCTAAACCGGGCATTGAAGGTTAGGGTACGAGTTTGCATGTAGACAGTTTTCCACTGTTCCTCTCTCATTGGTATTCCCAGTGTGTCTTCCCAGGTCCTTTCATAGGGGCGTTCACTGACCAACCTCCCTCCCCTGATCGCTTATGAATAGTCGAGACTCGTTTTTTTGTGGATAACGGGTTAGTCACATATAGTTGTGCAGGGTGTGGTACTGTGGGTAGAGGGAAGTCGTGCCATTTGGTTTTGAGCAGTTCCCTGAGCCTTTAATATAGGAGCAAGGTCACAGCGTTATGTTCCCCCTTTTGTTTCAGATCATCCCATTCAATAAATTGGCCTCTTAATACCATATCTCCTAAGGTCTGGACTCCCAGGGCCTGAAAGTGTTTCTGAAAGGATCTCTCATGTGTGAATGCTATCTCTGCGATTCTATAAATCAGGAGATCAGGGATGTAGCAGGGTTCTACTCCCAGGAGTCGAATCATTCGATCCCAGGGTCTGAATGTCACCGCTGTGGGTTGTACTTCACACCGGGGGACCACCTCTCTATTACCCCAGGTCATCCCCATCAGGTCGTTCGGATTAGTTAGGCTTGGCCAAACAGGTGTGCGGTGGAATATCAGTGGGCGTTTTCCATCCAGCTCCATTCCATGTGTTGAACTTGTGCCGCGAGATAGTGTAGGTACATGTCAGGGTACACCAGACCGCCCTGTTCGTATGGCCTGGTGAGGATATCGTACGCTATTCTGGCTTTTCTACCCGCCCATACCAGCCGCGTCATAAGACGCTTGACGCAGGACTAGTAGCATTAGATGGGCCCTATAGGTACGTTATTGAAAATGTATAATAGCTTTGGGAGGATTACCATCTTAGCTAAAGCAATACGGGCGGCCTGAGAGATGGCTAGCAGGATCCAGGATTCTACTTTGTGTTCTAGTATGTCTAGTACCTTGATATAATTGTCCTTGTACAGGTCAGTCACACTTGTTGAAACCATAATGACCAGATAGCGTATCCCCTGAGGGAACCACCGGAATTCATCACCCACATCCGCCTGTTGTACCCCGGGTGTCAGGGGGAACACTTTGGATTTGGACCAATTGATTTTTAATCCAGAGAATTCTCCAAATCTGACCATTTCTTGGGTGAGGTTCTGCCTGGGGTGTTAAACATAGAGCGGAATATTGTCTGCGTATAATGATGCAATAGAGAGGTGCAAATTTACTTGGATGCCGCGGTGCATATGCAATTCACAGATATGGCAGGCCAGAGGTTCCATTGCGAGGGCAAACTGGATTGGTGAAAAGGGGCATCCCTGGCGCGTCCGTCGAGAGTGATAGATATACCCCAACACCACCCAATTTGTGCATACTGCCGCCCTGGGGGCTGTATACAGTAACCTAAACCACTCGATATATGTGGCCAAATCCAGAGCGCCGGAGGACCTCGAAGAGGAAGAGCCACTCGATGGAGTCGAAGGCCATCACTGCGTCGAGGGCCGCGACCGCCATTGGCATCTCTGAGTTCATGTTGTGCATCAGGGTGAATAGGCGTCTCAGGTTGTTCTGGGTGGAGCGGCCTGGGATAAACCCAGCTGGGTCAGGGAGGACAAATGCTGCCATGTGTGAGAGTATGCGGTCCGCTAGTATCTTGGCCAGTATTTTATTATCGTGTTAATTAATGACATCGGTTTATAAGCCGATCGTTGACGGGGGTTCTTTTCCGGTTTTAAGAGTACGATCACTGGTGCTGAACTGGCAGATTTCGGTAGGGTGCCCGAAGATAATGCACTTTCGTACATTCTCAGGAGGTTGGGGGTTAGTTGGTCTACATAGGATTTGTAGAATTCTGTGGATAAACCGTCCAAGCCCGGGGCTTTACCCCCGGGAAGGGACTGTATTGCCTTACGGATCTCCTCTTCGGTTATTGAGGAGTTTATACTCTTTCTTTCTTATCTCCCACTCTTCTACTTTTGGTATGGTATTGTTTATTTATATAGCGCCTATACACGGGCAAGTGTTTCAAAGCACTCAAGGAGGGTGGGAACACGAGGAAAATGCAACAGTCGCTCAGAGCCCTTGAAAATCTGAGACGATAATAGTCTGCACAGGCAGAGTAAGGGTATAAAATACATTTAACAGCATGGGATATAGCAAATAGGCCTGACGCGATTCTGCAATTTTAACAGTGGAATTAGGGGTGAAGACGGGAGAGACAGACAGACGATCTTCGGACATGGTTCTTATGGATCGAGCAGTGCACAGAGGGTAACAGGGAGGGGAGGTTCAAGTGCACCCGGTCGGTTGAGACTAGGGTAAGTGCAGAGAGAACCATTCTCGTGGGTTGATTTCTCAGTGCGTTGAGTGTGGGTGGGGTGTAGGGCCCTGAGGCAAGTGTGAGAAGACTGTTGGGGTTGCCGGGAACCAGTGAGAGACTGAGGTACACCAGGCGGCCAGTCAGCATGCTGTAAGGAATAGGAGGGGGAGAGGGAAAGGACAGAGAACTAGGTTAGGAGGGTAGAGGGAGAGAGAAGGAAGAGGAAGGTCTTGAGGAGTTTCCGAAATTTCAGGAGATCCGGCTCAAGACGTAGGGCCGCAGGGAGGCTATTCCAGAGGGAGGCACCTGCTGAAGATAAGGCTCTCCCACCAAATCTCTGCTTGGAGAACTGGCTCACGCACAACGTTGGAGGTAGATGAGCGGAGGGCTCTTGAGGGACAGTACTTAGGTAGGCAGCGTTGAAGGTAGGTGGGTCCCAGGCCCCACAAAGCCTTGTGGACAATGCAAAGGGTCTTGAATTTGATCCTTGCAGCCACAGAGAGCCAGTAGAGGGGTTTCAGTGCTGGAGGAATGCAGTCCCTGGGCTTGAGGGCAAGAATAAGTCTCACGGTTCTGTTCTGGATGAGTTGCAGAGGGCACAGGGCAGAAGAAGGTTGAGGAAAAGGCTGTCGCAGTAGACAAGCCTGGAGAGAACCAGGGCTCTAGAGACAGTGAGCTGCTGGGAAAGTGAGAGGATTTTATTTCCCTTCTTCCCAGAGTGGAGGTATACCCGCTTTCACTCTTCTGGGTATCTCTATTCACTTTATTTCATGCATGTATTCAGATTTGTTAATGTTCTATGTTTTTGTCTCACTTTAATTGAGACCATTCTTGCTTGATATTTCACTTTCTTTCACCTCCCTTTCAAGGAACGTTATTGTTCTCTTTCTCACATTATCCCAGTTCAGATTGATCAAGTTTACTGTCACGTTTTTTTCACATTTGTACTGGGCCGAGTTTTCTGGTTCATATAATGATCGTCGGTTGGCTTCCCATGCCTCCCATGTACCCCGTTACCTTCCTTATTATCAGGGAACATCTCTGGTGTTCTCCCGCGTCTTGCCTCTGTTCTTTTCCTCCACTGTACTGTCGAGCCATTCTCTTCGGCGTCCTTGTTGGGCGCTATAAACGTTTCCTCTCGGCTTTTTCGTATTTCAAAGGTGAGCCAGCTGCTTGCTGCGCTTGTTGGGAGGGTTGGGAAAGGTCCCAATGGTAAAGAGGGGTTCATGTTGTGCAGCATATTTGTGACTGGGGGTCCAGCAAAGTTAGCGCAAGGTTGCAATTTTATATATTTATCCAGTGAAGTTAAATGTGAATGGTATATGTTACTTTAGTGTTACTTTATGTTGATACATATTAGATTTGCACGCGCTTAGAAGGACTATTGCCAAAAACCACCAAAACTAAACTATCCAGCTACAATGTGCGATAAAATGCCAAGAGGCTGGGCAGCAAGGATTTTTATAATGCAAATGCGAGGGAGGAGACTGGTCATAGAGAACCCATTGTGAAGAAAACATGACGGTGGTTAAAACATGAATTCACATTTATATGCATACACAGGGAATTCTACATCTACATTTAGTGGGCTTTTTTATAAATAGATTAAACTCTGCAGTCAGGGTTTCACGAGATGAATTTTAAGTGACTTGGAGAAACTGGTTTTGCAGAGTTTCAGAGACCAGAGGAAGGGTAAATGAGTAACTATGACCTTAGCAGATGGTCAGCTCAGCTAACAACTATCCAGGGTTTTTATGACCTGGTAGTATCACAAAGGCAGATGTAATCTTTACGTGCATGGGGGAATGGAGGGGGATCTGAACATTTGCTTTTGACTAACCATTTTGACTAACCATAAACGTGGAATGAAGGACTCCTGAGGCCAGGGTTGACTGATACTCCCTGTGTTTTGATTGTTTTCAGGATGTGCCATGTGTGCTGAATTGATAGTCGTTAGATTAGAATTTTCCTGTGATTCCAGTAAGTAAAGGGGGATGAGATGGCTTTTGACAGTTCAAAGGGACCCTGTTTATTCTGCTCTCTGTGAGAAACCAGAGGGTATCTCACCTGCTAGGCCCCAGGGATCTCGCTCTCAGGTGGCCAGGGCACGGCCATCGCCTTTGGATCCAGAACTTGGGGGTGGACCAGTGCGGGAGGATCACCTAGGTGAGGGATCTTCAGGGAGTGGGGGTGAGCTAGCCGATGGTGAGACGCAGTATTTACCCTTGTTTTGTTTATCCAACCGATCCTATGTTTTAGGATGCTCCGAGGTCTCCACTCCCTCCCCCCCTTTTTACACAAACATTGGGCCGAGGAAGTGGGTAACTGAGAGTAACCAGACTAACTCTCTCACATCGTACTGGACATGTCCCGTTAATCAGGTGGGGTAAATTGTACCCATTCTGTCAGTGTCATACTTGTGATACTATGCCTCCCCTAAATATGGTGTTAGGTTGTGGTACGACTCAATTGAGACACATTGGGTGACCCTAAAATTCCAAAAACTTAGTCACAGAGCCTCAGACCCCTCTACCGCCACAAAAGAGTCCATAGCCTTTGACATTTGTAGCAGCTGAGAAGCCACTATCCCTCCAGGGAAAAGAGGGATGATTCCCACTGACTTAGTCCTAATAGCCCCTTCGGGTTGTTATATAAGATTGGCCCCAAAATCTGGCCTGCCCTGGAAGTTTGGTTTAGATGTCATGGCAGGCGAAGATCCAGACCTTCGGTGTGACTGGTCTGGTATCCATGCTGACATAAATAACTTCATTCAGACATGTGAGATATGCCATAAAACCAGCGCACATATTCCGTTACCTGCTCCTCTAAACCCCTTACTGATAATAAAAGTCCCTTTCTCCCGAATTGGGGTGAATATCATTGGACCGTTGGAAACCTCTAGACTGGGTAATAAATATGTTCTAGTAATTGTTGATTATGCTACCCAGTACCCAGAGGCTTTCCCCATGCGGAACAACACAACCCAGCAAATGTTAAAACACCTACTACTATTCTTTTCTGGGGTTGGTTTCCCCAAGGAAATTCTAACGGATCAGGGATCCAATTTCATGAGTAAACGTATGGGTGAAGTCAAGGAATTACTACACATTTTCACCTTAAGAACCTCAGTTTACCATCCTCAAATGGACGGATTGCTAGAGAGATTTAATGAGACCCTGTTAGGGAGAATTCTCTTATATGGCTAATTTCCCAAACCTAGTGAGCCCTCCAGCAGCTTTGCTGGATTTTTTTTTTCTCCTGTTAAGAGTGAGACTCTTTTCCTCCCACTCTTAGACATGATTTGAGGTATATCTTTTGACTTAGTATGTGTTTATGGGCTATGGGGTAGCCTTTTTACTCCATAGGGCATCATCTCTTTTGTATGTGTGTTACACAGCACCCTCAGTGCAGTAACACAGGGGTGTCATAGTGACCCCCAAACATAGACTCCATACCCTGGGACTGACTACTGTCTCCCAGGGCATGTAAAGTCACCATTGACTTTACTAGTCCTAAATTGTGAACAGAACCAGTACAAACCATCATATTGTGGAAGTACTGGTAGGGGTAATTCGATTGCCCCTGGGTCTGTTCCCAAGGGGGCAATGAGCAGTCCCCCCCTTGTCGAGTTTCTGGCTGGTGGCAGTGGTTACCATGCAGAATATTCACTCAGAATATTCTCTATGGGATTTTCCCATTGATTTTAAACGCACCACTTTTTGGTGCAATGTTAAAGATATCGCCGACTTATTTATTTAATATTAAATCTGCGGTTGGGTCTTTTTGCCAGAACTCTGTTCCAAAATGGCGTTTGTGTCCGTCTCTGTAACTCTGACCAAGGTCGAGCCCTTGGTTCCACTATTTTGGCGGGCTTCTCCACAGAAGCCCTCCAAATGGTGCCACTCTGTCTGGGTTCCACAGGAGGGGTAGAGGGGGGAATTGGCACCCTGGACTGCGTTGCCTTAGCAACCCAAGTCGCACTGTACTCTGATTCCGCCCAGTGGTGAGCCGCCCGGCTCACCACTTGGCATGTGTGATTGACAGCTAGGCTGATGAATGGGGGTTTTTCTTCATAAAAGCAGGGCCTTTGGGACTGGAACTTCAGAAGTCGCCACAGGACCAAAGAATCCAAAGAGGGAAGAAGCTGAGCCATCTGCAACGATGACACCACCGGTGAAGCCCTGCTGCAACAAACTCACCACTTTCCCAACGACAAGAGAAGATCTTCTGCTGGAGAGTCTTCTTCCTTTGAGCTGATAGGATCAACCAGTTCGACCTTTTTCACTTCCAAAGACGTCTCTTGGTCGAATCGCCCGTGCCAAGCACCCCGGCGGCCGGATAGCCAAGCTTCACCACTTTGACCGCGAATAAAAGGGACGCACCTTTTAATCGGGAACTCCGCGGCTGGTTTCAACTCCGGGCAGTGCAACGACTCCAAGTTTCCTCCTCGACGAGATCCTCTCTTCCCCTGGTCGGAACAACGAACTGCAACCACTGCCAGGAACAACTGCCACCGCTGGAGCTTCCTCTCCCTTTAAAGTACTGTGTCCTGCCTGGCCTCTCTTTCTACAGATTGCTAAAGGTGACCCTTAAATCCTTGGCTTCTACACTGGGTTGGCTCCAGACCTTTTAACTTTGTTTCTTGAAGCACCCCAACTTCGTTTAAAAACTCTGCAAAGACTTTTAGTGCATTTCTAACCGTGTGATCCTGGGTACATTTCGCTTTGCTCCCTTCTAAGTGAGCCTGGCCTATGAACTTTGGCTCTACAGTAGTTACTGCCTTTATTCCCTTGCTTCAAACTTCTACAAGTGTTGGGAACTGTGTTATTTCTATGCTCTGCTTTTCTTCTCTCCCTCTAACTTAACTATTGGAGTACCATCTAAGTTACGCGCTCACATCTGTCTTGACAAATAGTGGTGTTTTAACTCTGACTTGTCTAATAGTTATTAAGGGAGGTGTGTATACTTTACCTGACTGTGTTTTACTTGCTTTTTAATATAGAGTGCTAGTGTATTGCCTAAAGTGTGTTTTAAATAAATAATTATATACTTTTGATACAAAGCTCTGGTCAGTGTTTGTTTGCTCTACTTTAATTTGGCCCTATTGTGTATACTTTTGTCATGATCACTGCTTCCAAGGAGTCAGGAACAGCCCAACGTCCTTGGAAGCAGGCCCCTAACCGTTATCTTAGGCACCAGCCGGTCCCCACTGGGACCTTTTGGACCTTGTCCTGGCGCCGGTGGCACCAGGCTCATCAAAGCCATCGGTCCCGGCACTGGAAGCGCCGGGCTCATAATATGTATGAAGATGCTTGGGTGGACTTACCTGCAGCAGACCATGCTGCTTACTTACCAGCCACATAGGAATCCTCTGTGAACAGGAACTACTTTCTTACCTGGGTGGGGCAAGCTCCACTCCCTGGATACAACACGGGAACTCTTCTGGAACTGGAACTCTTTTCTTACCTAGGCGGGGCCGTGGAGGAAGACGCCTCATCACTCCAAGGCTATTTAAACCACACCCGATTGAACAAACGTGCTTCGCGTTATTCTGCATCTGCAGCAGAACGCTCACTGAGTCTGTTCCAGCCTTTCTTCCTTCCGATCCTGAACCTGCAAGAACAATACTTACCACTCCTGTATCCAGTATTCAGCAGCACCTGCAAAGACAAGAAACAACAGGTTAGCACTGCAACCTTTACACGCAGCGCTTTCCTCACCTGATCCATCGGCAGCGAACATTTCTTCACGCTGCACCTCCGCCTGTGAAGACAAAAGCATTGTTATTACTTACCGGCACTCCGCGAATTCCGGATTTCTTCAACGCTGCAACCCAGCATCTGAAAGACAAACGAAGAGACATTAGACAGGTATTTACTCACGTCCATCGCGCTCGCCACAGTAGAACGCCTGCAAATACTCCGGCGTTTTCCAGCATCTCTTCAGCACGAACTCACAGCTGCAAGGGAAAAGAGACAGTTAGAGCGCTTGCATTTTCTTACGCATTTCCAAGCACTTCATTCCAAGGCTCTGGCTCCAACTTCGGCTCTCTTCACACCATCTCCTATCTCAAGAGCCCTGCAAGACAAATAGGAAAAAGCATTATACAGAGTCCTGTTCTATATTAACGTGCCCGCGCACCTAAAGACTAAAAGGACTAAAAAGGTGTCCAGAAACTCACCGCTCGTGCAGTTAACGACGGTAGCGATCCTCTGATGTCAAGAGGCCTATGTTTCACCAGTGAAGGAACTGGCAACGGCACCCTGCACCAGACGCAGATGGAGAGTCCAGCATTCACCTATCTAAGATGAGCACGTTGACCTGGGGGCTCTACGGAGAAGCTAAGAAGAGAGAGAGAGGGACATTCAACAACCCAGATCATTAACCCCCATATTCTTTCACCTGCAGAAATCTCACTCTTCGAGTTCGACACACAGTGCGAAGAGGTTCGGCCCCAGAAGCAAATCGAGTCCTGCACATCACTTTTCGGGTCACAGACACCTTCCTGCCAAGACCAGCGCCTCCGTGGGAATCAGGTGAGCGTTACAACTTTATATACTGCTTAACTCTTCTTGAGAGAGGTTTGACTGCTCAGCCACAGCTACCAGGTAAATCTGGGTGGTGCAGACTGCTACCAATTGGGTTTACTGCTTACTCCTGTAGTCTTAATCTTTTTGCAGGGTTCCCTAAGGGAACTGCACAGGATTCTGCCTAACAGACCCTTAAAAGATTTTGAGAAAATTGGTAGATGAGGATGGGAAGGACTGGGATTACATGATCCCATGGGCCCTATTTGCAGTGAGAAAGACCCCTCAGGCATCCACTGGATTCTCTCATTTTGAACTACTTTACGGTAGAGAACCAAGAGATGTCTTAGACATGCTACGGGAGACCTGGGTAGAGAGGGAAGAGGCAACTATTCCCCTCTCACAAACAGCTACCCGATTACCAGAGCAAATGAAACTCGTCCGGAGTCTAGTCCATACTCATATGGAGAAAGCTGAAGCCCAACAGAAGTCCACCTATGGCACAAAGGTGAATTTAAGATCCTTTCCTGTAGGACAGAAGGTATTAGTCCTCTTACCTACCTCTGAAAATAAACTTGTCTCAAACTGGCATGGGCCATATGAGGTGCTAGAGCAAACAGGAATCTGTACCTATAAGATACCCCAACCAAAAAGCGAAAGACTCACCTTTACCACGTAGACCTCCCAAAGGAGTACAGAGAAAATCCTTCCACTACCTCCTCCTGGATATTGTCTTGTTTGGTACCGGAGGAGATAGATAACTCTGAACTTATTCCCCAAGAACTATCTAGACAAAAACAAGAAGCTTTGAACAACCTTATTACGGCATTCTCCGATGTATTCTGCGAGAAACCAGGGAGAGTACACAGTACTTATCATAATATCAGTACTCCAAAGGGAAAAGTGGTCCATTTGAAGCCATATAGACTCCCAGAAGCACGAAAACAAATAGTTGATGAGGAAGTGAAAATAAATGCTGAAGGCAAACATTATTAAACCCTCTTCAAGCCCATGGTCCTCCCTTATTGTGTTAGTCACGAAACCTGATAATTCTTGGAGGTTTGCATAGACTTCCGGGAGGTTAACACCATCTCTGCCTTCTATGCCTATCCTATGCCACGCATCGATGAGTTAACAGATACACTTGGAAATGCCACATTCCTATCAACCCTAGATGTAATCAAGGGATATTGGCAGGTCCCAGTTTATGGACCTGCTAAGGAAAAGATGGCTTTCTCGACACCCCTGGGACTATTCCAGTTCAAAGTCCTTCCTTTTGGCCTGCATGGGGCCCCAGCCACGTTCCAACGACTTATGGACAAGATATTACAGCCCTACTCCGATTTCTGTGTTGCCTATATTGACGACAGTCATTTATAGTAGAACTTGGGAAGACCATCTTTTTCATCTTTCTACTATTATGAGGACCCTCAGAGAGGCTGGCTTAACTGCTAATCCATCCAAATGCAAGCTGGCTCAATTGGCCGTGAAATACCTAGGCTTCTTTGTAGGGAATGGCGGTGTCCAGCCCCAGCAAGAAAAAGTGAAAGCCGTCCTAGATGCCCCAAAACCCAAGACCAAGGGAGATTGCAGGGCATTCCTAGGATTGATTGGTTATTACCGTAGATTTATCCCACATTTTTCAGATAGAACGGCCAGATTAACAGACAAACTAAGGAATGATGAACCTCAGAAGATTCATTGGAATGATGAGGACGATGCATGTTACAACAACCTAAAACACGTCTTGTGTCAGAACCCAATCCTAAAAGTAGTACACTTTTCAAAAGTGGTTTTGTTACAAATGGATGCCTCTCACAGGATTGGGAGCAGTTCTATCGCAAATATACAATGGATTAGTACATCCCACCCTCTTCACTAGTCGTAAACTCTTCCCACCTGATAAGAACTACTATGTGTTGGAATTAGAGGCCCTTGTCATCAAATGGGCAATCATCCATCTGAGGTATTATCTTCTCAGGAGAAAGTTCACACTTGTCACCGACCACTCACCTTTAGTATGGATAAGTCAATGGAAGGACTCTAACCTTCGAGTTATGCAATGGTTCTTAGACCTACAACCCTACTGTTTCACTGTGGGTCCAGCCCCAGCAAGAACATCGGCTCCTGCTGGCACCACAGGTGCTCATTTCCCTCCATGGCCACCACGAGGGAGGCCTCTCAAGAACCTCCTCGACCACAAGGTAAGCCTGGGGGGCTCCCATTGATGATCTGCACTGTGTGCTCAGAGCGCAGCAACCGTGCTTTAAATAATTTCCCTGCAAATATCAGCGTGCGCCTTTACTGGTGTTTGGTGAATCCACCGCCTTTTGTCCACTGCTGGTGCTTGCCCTGCATCAGCCATCCCTCCAACATGGCCACTGCTTCTACCGCACCAACAGGCACTGGAGTGCCTGTTACAGTGCCTCCCATGCCTCGAGAGCACTGATTGGGCTACGTTTGCTGGATGCCGGGCCACCACACAAGGCTCTCACTAAAGGCTCATGTCTGATCCTGTCCGAGCGTGGCTGAGCATCGAGCAGGAGTGCTGCTATACCATTACTCATTTTCAACAGAAGCCTTGGCTGATTCCTCCTGTATTGGTAAGCCCATATTACCTCTCGCCCTACCACAACTTGCGGCCCTCAACCCACGTTCTTCAAACTGCCCTAAGCTCCTGCCCACATATGCTGTGTGTAACCCACACAAAATCGAACCTCATGTGCTCTCACAAGTTAATCCTGCTCCATCTTTATAAAATTATATTACTTGTGCTTTGCAATCTTGAGTTTGATGTGCCCTACAAAGCAAACCTGATCTTAAATGTGCTCAAAGCGACATTAGATGAACTTTTAAAATTGATTTTAGGTGTGTTTTGCAAATAGATTTTGTTGTGCCTTACAAACAGACATTAAATGAGCTTTTTAAATTGATTTTAGATGTATTTTGCAAATAGATTTTGCTGCGCCTTACAAAGCGAAATTAGATGAGCTTTTTAGATTTGTTTTAGTTCTTTGCTAACTGAATTTCATGTACCTGCTGTCAACTGATTTTGGGTGTGCCCCATTATATATTGCTTTTAGCTGTGCTTAACACAATAGAACTAGACTTGCCCTCACAAATTGCATTTATTTGTACTGACCTGCACACCTGGCCTCAAAACTTAATTCAAAGGGATTGTGTCCTCCGACGTATTCCACATCTATGACAGGTAATCACCACAGCTGTGCTGCTTCGAAAAATGTTCTGCGTCGATACGCTCCCTCGAAGGCCTCCGTCGAGCTGACCACACCGGATGTTATAAGTAGGACGCACGACGCCCGTAGCCTCCGTTCTGTTTTTTCCGCGAACGTGTCCGCTACGGGGATCTCGGCGCGCCTCGGTTCTTCTCATTTCTATCGGTTCTTTGAACTTGCTTGTTTGTGAAGTTATCATGTCTTCGTCTTCTACTCCGCGGTCAGGTTTCAAGAAGTGCCACGGGTGCGGTTCCAAGATGTCGCTTACGGACCCGCACAACGTCTGCTTGTGGTGCCTCGGCGAGGACCACGCCATCCGATGACTGTGACGTCGAAGGCCTTGCAGGAGTGGAAGAAGTTGTTGACGGTCGGTAGGGGTTCCAAGCCCCGTAAATCGAGATCCGCTGGGCTTTCGACTGACGATTGAGGGGCGACTCACCGCTTCGGCGTACGTCCAGGGGGTCTCGGTCCCGGAGTGGTTCCCGCCATTCCTCTGCCTCTTCGAGACACTCGCGGAAGCACCGTCACCGGTCGCCTTCCTCGTCCGAGGACTCTGCCAGACAGAGGGTAGCTTGTCCCAACAAGCATTCCTCTCCTGCGGAATGAGACATATTTCGTAAGGCGATGATGGCGATTTTCGAATCGCAGGGCTCCGTTCCGTCCGCTCCTTCGAGAGAAGCCGGCAAGGAACGCGCTAGGGCCACCTCGCACGCCTTCGGGCTCGGGCGGTCGGCACGATCATCGGGAACCTTTTTCTGTGCCCTCCTCCAGGGATTTATTCCAGCCTCTGGATTACATCTCTGAGGTGGATGAAGGGTCTGATGAAGGTTTGGTTCCTGATCAGGTTCCTGACGAACTATTGTCTGGTCATAGCCAGATGGAAGACCTGCGTCAGTCTTTGCACGACGCCAGTGGTCTGGACATCTCTCCGGAGGTTGAGTTTGGTAGGCCTGAGCCTGGCACGCTCGGCGAGTCTTCATACCGGCGTCTCATGTCGAGGGTGACGGAGTACTTGGGGTGGTCTGCACCACAAGTGTATTTTCTGCAGGATAACCTGACAGATATCTTGGACCAAGGTCCACCAACTGACCCGGTACTGCCATTTCATATGGCCTTGCAAAGAAGGGTGGCGGCGGCTTGGACTTCTCCGGAGAGTCTCCCGGCAGTGGGTAAGTCGTTTCCGAAAATGTACCGTCCAGCCAGTGCCGACCCCATGCTACTTCTCAGCGCACCCTACTCCAGAGAGTTTGGTGGTGCAGGCGGCTACGACCCCAGCAAAGCAGGCGTCGTACCCTACCATCCCTCCTGATAGGGACGACAAACGTTTTGACGGTTGGGCGAAGAAAGTATTTTCTTCAGTGGGTATGGCTTTGAAGGCAGCCAACTCTGTGTGTGCCTTAGCACGTTTCCCTCACACTCTGTGGAATTGTGTATCTTTGGCGGCTGAACATATTCCCAAAGGGGAGGAACGGAATGGCTTTCTTGCCCTTGTACAGGATGGCAAGGATGCCGTGTGTGAATCCGTTCAATCGGTTCTGGAGGTGGCAGACTGTGTCAGCCGGTCCATGGCGGCGAGCACTGTGATGCGCAGATTTGCGTGGTTGAGGAAGTCGGGGTTTGCTCCTGATGTACAAGCCCGGCTTCTCAACATGCCCTTTGATGCTGAAAATCTTTTTGGCAGCAAGGCCGACGAGAGCCTTGAGAGTTTGCAGACCTCCAAAGCTGCAGCGAAGTCGTTGAGCGCTGCAGTTCGCCAACCTCTGCCTTTTCGTCCAAGGGGACAGCAATGGAGGGGAGGTTCCTTTATATTCTACTCTACCTTTGGTAGATCGAGGGGAGCTGCCAGTCAAAGGGGTCAGCGTAGGAGTACCAGAGGTGAAAAACAAGGTACTCGAGGTGCCAAAGCCGCTCGGGCAGTTGCCTCTTTACCCTCAGGCACTGCCGCAGCCGCTTCAGCTCAGTCATGAGGCCATGTCCCATGGTTCACCGGTTGGGGGAAGGCTGGCGCAGCATCTTGTAGAATGGCGTGCCATTACTTCAGATGTGTGGGTTCTGGAGATCATAGCCCACCTTTTCGGCAGTGGCCTCACGACAATCCACCAGGGAAGCTCTCTTTGACGAGTCCGGATCCGCTCCTTGCGCAGGAAATCAAACCCCTGCTGGAGAAAGGCGCCATAGACTGGTGTCTGTAGCGGAGAGGAACAAGGGATGGTATTCCCCATATTTTTTGATCTCGAAAAAGGACGGGGGATTGAGACCCATCATGGACTTGCGTGGTTTGAACAAGCTTATCAGGAAAGAAAAGTTCAAGATGGTCTCTCATTCAAGTCCTCCAGGCCCTTCAACTTCAGGACTGGTTGGTGTCTCTCGACCTCAAGGACGCTTACTTTCATGTGCCGATTCATCCCAAGCACAAGAAGTACCTGAGGTTCGCGGTTGGCGACTCGCACTTCCAGTTTCGAGTCCTGCCGTTCGGATTGACCTCAGCCCCGAGGGTCTTCACCAAGCTCATGGTGGTCGTGGCAGCGTATCTCAGGAAAGGGGGGGTATATGTCTACCCCTACCTGGACGATTGGTTGATCAGGGCGCGCTGTCCCGAGCTAGTCCTGAATCATCTGTCAGTCACCTGCCACTCCCTTCACAGGCTGGGCTTCTCCCTCAACTTAAAGAAGTCCCACTTGACACCTACCCAGTGGCTTCAGTACATCGGAGCAGTGCTCGACACATCCCTGGGGCAGTGTTCGCCTCCCCAGGTGAAGGCTAATCACATTCTGCAGATGGTGCACAAGTATCAACATGCCCAGAGTCTCCCGGTGTTCGAGTTCTTGAGGTTGCTCGGCCTCATGGCATCCTGCATTCTCCTGGTGCCAGAGGCCAGGCTGCGGATGAGATCTCTGCAGTGGGCTCTCAAGATGCAGTGGCCGGCAGGATGTTGGATCCTGTTCAAGTGCCGCCCTCGGTCGCCCAGGATCTTCTGTGGTGGGCCGTCAAAGGCAATCTGTTGAAGGGGGCTCCATTTTGGCTACCCTGGCCGGAGGTGACGATCGTGACGGACGCATCCCTCACGGGATGGGGAGCTTAAGCCAACGAGTTGACAGTCAGCGGTCGTTGGTCTCCGTCGGAGTCAAGACTCCATATCAATCTGTTGGAGCTGAGGGCCATCTGGCTAGCGCTGAAGGCTTTTCTGCTGTCTGTGCGAAGGAAGAATGTCCTGATTCTGACGGGCAATATAGTGGTCATGCACTACCTCAACAAAAAGGGGGGGGGCAGGGTCTCTCCCTCTGTGCAGAGCGGTGATGCAGCTCTGATTCTGGGCCATCCAGCAGGAAATTTCGATCTCGGCAGTTCATCTGGCCAGAGACGAAAAGGAGGCGGTGGACGCTCTGAGCAGGCAGAGCACGGTCTCTCACGAGTGGCAGCTGGCTCAAGAAGTTCTCTTGGAGATCTTCGACCTTTGGGAGACCCCACAAGTGGATTGCTTCACCACCAGTGTCAACAGGAAGTGCAAAAGATTCTGCTCGCGGGAATTTCCTCTAAGAGGAGCCTTAGGGGACGCGTTCGTAGTGGAGTGGTCCTTCCGACTGCTGTATGCATTTCCTCCAGTCCCCGTCATTCTGCAAGTGTTGCAGAGGTTACGGAGGTTCGGTTCTCGAATGATCCTCATTGCTCCGGCATGGGCCAGTAGAGCGTGGTACCCAGACTTTCTCGACATGTCCATCTGCCCTCCACGCCGTCTTCCCTACCGAGACGATCTGCTCTCACGGGCTGGGGGTCAGGTTCGCCATCCAGAGGTCGTCTCTCAACCTTCATTCTTGGTTTCTGAAAGGTTGAGGTATAAGGATTGGGACCTCCCTGAAGACGTGATAGAGGTGTTGCTTTCAGCCAGACGGCCCACAACAAAGTCACCGTTGCTGTTGGAGAAAGTTCTGCCACTGGTGCAGGGTAAAGAATGTGGATCCTTTTTCATGTGCCATTCCTGTGGTTCTGTCTTTTTTGCTTTCGTTAGCCCACAAGGGCCTGCAAGTGGGTACCATTAAGGGTTACCTGGCGGCGTTGTCCATATATAAGCGCTCGTCTGAGGAGTATTCTTATTTTAAGATTCCTTTGATTTCTTAGTTTCTTAAAGGCCTCGATGTGTTTCCACCTTCACCTTTCCAGGTGCCTGTTTGGGATTTGAACTTAGTGTTAAAATTCCTTATGGGAGCTCCGTTTGAGCCCTTACATTCTTGTCCTTTGAGACTGTTGACCTTTAAAACTGTATTTTTAGTTGCAGTTACTTCCGCTCACAGAGTGAGTGAGTTGCAGGCACTATCTGCTAAGCCACCTTTCACGATGTTCCACAAGGACAGGGTTGTCCTTAGGGTTCGGCCTTCTTTTCTTCCGAAGGTTGTGTCAGAATTTCATTTAAGCCAGAAGGTCATTCTTCCAGCGTTCTATCCTCCTCCGCATCCTGGTAAGGAAGAGGAGAGGCTCCATAGGTTGGATCCTAGGAGAGCTTTAACTTTCTACATCTCACGCATGTCCCGGGTCAGAGTGGACGATCAGCTCTTTGTAGGATATGCTGGAAGGTGTTTGGGACAAGCCGTTACTGAGCAGACTTTGTCTAGATGGATTATCTTGACAATTTCTGAATGTTACCGTTTGGTGGGTAAGGACCCTCCGGTAGGCTTACGGGCCCATTCTACAAGGGGGGTGGCTGCCTCTACTGCTCTGCAGAGGGGTGTTCCCATTCGTAACATTTGTGAAGCAGCCACATGAGCCTCTGTCCATACTTTAAAACACTACTCCCTGGATTCTGTCCATGGGCAAGGCGGTCCTCTATTCTGCAATTTAATTGGGCATTCTAAAATTCTAAACTCTTTTCCCACCTCCAGACGTTGGTACTGCTTTGGGAGTCTGTCATAGATGTGGAATACGTCGGAGGACACAATCCCTTCAAAGAACAAGTTACTTTCTTACCTGGTAACGTTCTTTTGATGGGGTGTTCCTCCGACGTATTTCACATCGCACCCTCCCGACCTGCCCCTCTACAGAATTACTTATGCGATTACAGAAAGCCTTGGGGAAAAGCTGCAGTCATACTGGCAGAAGATTGGTGCCACACGTTCTGGGAAAAAACTACAACTGAGGCTACGGGCGTCGTGCGTCCTACTTATAACATCCGGTGACGTCGGCTCGACGGAGGCCCTCGAGCGAGCGTATCTATGTCATCGACGCAGACACCGAAAATTTTCTGAAGCAGCACAACTGTGGCGATTACCTGTCATAGATGTGGAATACGTCGGAGGAACATCCCATCGAAAGAACGTTACCAGGTAAGAAAGTAACTTGTTCTTCTAGACGTAATCCGGCTCTCAAGCCACGGTCCACTGACGCACCCTAGGTTTCACACCCAAGCCCACCCTGCCTTAACCCTTGCGCTTATGTGTGCCCAACCCACAACACTAAGCACACCACTACCAGACCCAGGAAAACTAATACAACCCCTTAAGAAGGTTTCACCTGTGACGCATGTTAGGGAGAATTCTCTGTTTAGGCTGAATTTCCCTACCTAGTGAGTCCCCCAGCAGCTTTGCTGGATTTCTGGGGTTTATTTTTTTCTCCTGCCAAGAGTGAGACTCTTTTACCCTCACTCTTGGGCATGTTGAAGTGTGTTTCCTTGGTTAAACCTTGTGTTGGATGGGCTATGGGGTCGTTTACTCCATAGGGCCTCATGTATTTTTTGGATGTGGGTTACACAGCACCCTCTGTGCCGTAACCCAGGGGTGTCCTAGGGACTCCCCAACATAGACTCCATACCCTGGGACTGACTACTGTCTCCCAGGGCATGTAAAGTCACCAAAGACTTTACTAGTCTTAAATCCTGAACAGAACCAGTACAAACCATCATATTGTGGACGTACTGGCTGGGGCAATTCGATTGCCCCAGGATCTGTTAGTCGCGGGGGCACGTCTCCGTCCCCCCTGATCGAGTTTTGGCTGGTGGCAGTGGAAACTACTTTTTATATTCGACCGCGAATATTTTCCTATGGGATTTCCCATTGTTTTAGGCTAACACATTTAATTATTTATTTACGGTAGCCTTAAACATACCGCCGGTTTATATATTTATTATTATAACTCCGGTTGGGATTTTTTGCCAAAACTTGATACTAAAATGGCGTTGGCGTTCGCCTCTGTAACTCTGACCCAAAGTGGAGCCCTTTGTCCCACTTTTGGCGGGCTTCTCCACAGAAGCCCTCCAAAGTGGTGCCACTCTGTCTGGGGTACTTAGGAGGGGTGGAGGGGGATTTAGGCACCCTGGACTGAGTTACCTTGGTAACTCAAGTCGCACTCCATCCTGATTGGCCCAAGTGGTGAGCCGGCCGGCTCACCACTTAGCATGTTTGAGTGACAGCTAGGCTGTGTGAATGGGGGTTTGCTGCATAAAAGCAGGGCTTTGGGGACTGGAACTTCAGAAGTCGCCACAGGACCTAAGAATCCAACGAGGGACGAGCTGAGCTGATCTGCTACGACGACACCGCCGGTGGAGCCCTGCTGAACCATCTCACCACTTTTCCCGACGACCGAGGAGAACTCTTAACGGAGTGGCTCCTTCCCTTGACTGGTGGGGACAACCAGTTTTCACCTTCTTTCCGTTCTTCGAGGTATCCCGTGGCCGCCTTGCCAGTGCCAAGCACCCCGGCAACCGGAACCCCACCACTTTTACCCCAACCGCGAAAGTCGGTACAACCCTTTAACCGGAGGACTCCGCGGCTGGTTTCTTCCCGGGCAGTGCAACGACCTTCTTCTTCTGCTCTTCAGCGAGATCTTCTTCTCCCCTGACCGACGTCGAGCCTTGCTGCCACTGCCTGGAACAACTGCCCCCGCTGGAGGATCCTTTCCGTTAAGGTACCGTGTTCCGCCTGGCTTCCCTTGCCACCGACTGTACGAGGTAGTTTTAGCCCTCGGATTTCGATCCTGGGATTGCCTGGGACACTTTGGCTAAACTTTCTGAGCCTCTCTAACTCTTTTCCGAACTCTTTTGCAAGACTCTGAATCCCTACCAACTGTGTGATCTTGGGCACGTTTTCGCTCTGTCTGCTCTAAGAGTGGGCCCTGCTTAGTGACTTTTGCTCACCTGTGACTTTGTGCTTCTTGGAGCTTACCAAAAGCGTTCTTGACCTTAGAGTGGTGTGTTTATCCTAATTCTGCTCTTTTTCCCTCCCTTCTTTAACCTACTAGAGTGTCATCTAACGTTAAGCGCTCACCTCTGTTTTAATTATGTGGTGTTAACCTAGAGTTGTCTAGATAGGAATAAGGATTGGGACTGCTTTCCATATAACTGTGTTTGGAGTGTTTTATTATATTTTGCTAGAGTGTTTTCAATTTGTGTGTTCTTAAAAATAAATAACTATATATTTTTGAAACCAAGCTCTGGTCAGTGTTTGCTTGTGCTATTGTGCCTGAGTACATATTGTGTATAATTTGCATACTGCCTAACTCTTCTTGAGGGAAGTCTGACTGCTCAGCCACAGCTACCAGGTAAATCTGGGTGGTGCGGACTGCTACCAAGTGGGTTTACTGCTATACCTGTAGTCTTAAATCTTTTGCAGTGTTCCCCAAGGGAACTGCACAGGTTTCTGCCTAACAACGCACCATGCCATGATGCCCTCCAACTCCACTTCTGGCCCACTCACTAGGCCCCGCATCACCTCAGCCTGCCCACTCCAATCCATGGGCACCTTTCCAACCATTCATTGCAGGCCACCTCTAACAACATCAAACACACACTTAACCTTAAAAACATGCCACATACCACCCTCACTCTCCCCCATACAGACAGCTTCCCTAGCCAACAACACCCTTGCTAAACTCATCCCAGACACTGCTGCTATAACTAGAGCCTCCGCCTCCACCACTCCCAAATCCCCCTCCCCTACTAGCCTAAAACAGACACCCAGTAAGGAATTCTCCACCGTGTACATAAAAGCGAATACCACAAAACTCCTCACAGGAGCGCTCATCAATGCCAGATTCTTTCTTCCCCATGCTCATGACATATTTGACATCAATACCAACAAACTAGAGTTTTTAGCAATCACAGAAACATGGCTGCACCCTGCTGCCGGCCCCTTCCTCTCCCTAGCCATCCCAGATGGTTACACAATCCTCAGGAAAGATAGACTGATCACCAAAGAGGAGGAGTAGCCTTCATTGCTAAAAATACCCTTCCCATTACAGAAATACCAAACGAATACATCAGCTCAGGCGAGCTGCTCTCAATTAAAATTGCCTTGTCCTCCACAGCCACCCTCACGATCCACTTAACTTACAGACCCACAGGCCCCCTGCTTTCCTTCGAGGAAGACATTGATCATCTCCTCTCCACCAACACTAAGCCCACTTCCAAAATCATCTTTTTGGGAGATATCAACTTAGACCTCGCATCTCTGAGGTTTCTAAAAAGTCAAATTTCCGACTGCACCTCCTCAGTTGTACTCTACCTTTCCTCTCCTTCCCCAGAAGCACATGGTATCCCAAGCTCTGGTTCTCTCTAGCTTGGACAATTGTAACAGCCTCTTTCTAAATCTACCTGCCTCTACTCTCCGTCCTCTGCAACTAATCCAGAACAGGACTGCAAGACTTGTCCTTGGCCTCAAGCCCTGGGATCATATCTCTCCAGCTCTGAAAGCTCTCCATTGGCTCCCAGTGGATGCAAGGATTAAATTCAAAACCCTCTGCATTGTCCACAAGATTTGCTGGGTCCAATATACCTTCAGCTATCCCTCCGCAAATACCTCCCCTCTTAAACTCTTCACTCCTCTACCTCCAACTCCCTCAGGGTCAGTCGTTTTTCAAAGAAACGAGCTGGGGGTAGATCTGTCTTCGCTGGGGACTACCTCTGGAACAGCCTCCCTGCCACTCTTAAACTTGAGGAGAACCATCTCCGGTTCCGGAAGCACCTCAAGACCTTTCTCATTTCTTCTGCCTTTGCTCCCCTCTACCCTGCTGGTCTGTTCTCTCTTGGCACTGTGCACCTGGCCACCCTCTGTCCTCTGGGCCCAGGTACCTGCTCACCCTGCCACCCTCCCGCACTGCTTCCGGGCCACCCCTTGCACTGGGGCCTGTATCTGTACCCATACAGACCCCCCTTTTGTCTTCCTGCACTTACCAGACCTACCCTGTCTGCTGCCTTAAACCTAGCACTTGCAAATTGCTTGCTGCACTAAAACTGTTTGTTGCCTTTATTATTTATTTATTGTTATTTATCTGTTTCTCCTCTGCTTCGCACTTTCCACTTCTCCCCCCTTCCATGCACTTTTCCCGTCCCACTCTCCCATGCACTTGTGCGTTCTCAATGTCACTGGGCCTAGTAAGATCGCTGTTTTGTTCTCCCCTGTTCCCTGCCTTGCCTTGTTGCGCTCTGCAACACTTGTGTATGAGCGCGATAGAAATAAAATATCAATATCAATAGGTTTCAATGAGCCATCTGATTCCCATGTTCTTGCACTAGCCAATACCATTGAATCCCTATGCTTCACATACCTGATTTCAAGCCCCACCCATGACAAAGGCTGCACTTTAGATTGGATAGCAATCTCAACTGTAACACCAGTATTCTAACCAACACTCCTTGCCCCTGGTCAGACCGCAATGTAATCGCCTTTAATATTACTGCTCACTCTGAGGTTACAATTCAACCAGCTCTGTTCACCCTCTCAAGAAACTCACAGAACATATCCCCAGCCAACAGACTCCCCCCTACTTCTTCTGATAATAGCGCACACACACACGCACACGCGCACACACACACCACCCCTCCCCCCCCCCACCATGGTCAAAGCCATAAACAAAGTAGCACCTCTGAGCTTACGTAAGCCCAAACCACTTGTCCACCTTACCCCCAGTCTCAAAACCCTACGCTCCTCTAAAAGAGCACCAGCGAATGTCTGGATAAAAACACCCTCTGACGAGAACAAACAGCACTTCATAGCCCTATCCAAGAAGTACAAAAAAGCCATTCTGCAAACCAAAAGCGCCACTTACAACAGGAGAATTGAAGAAGCCAGCTCGGGTACAAGAGAGCTCTTCGCTATCTTACGCAAGCTCGAAACACCAGCTCCCCTACCGGATAATGCAGCTAAAGATCTCAGCTGGTGTAAGAACATCCAAAACGCAATCCTCGACAAAATCATCCTACTCCAAACCAGAATTACTGCTAAAAAAACAAACTCCCAACACCTAACCAGTCCGCTGACCAGCGTCCCCCCACCTCTCCTTCCACCCCCATGGTTCAAATTCAGCCCAACCACAGCTACCGAAAACCACCAAGATCATTAAAGGACTGAAACTATCAAAATGCATCTGCTCGGCCTCCTTCATGACGGATTGTGCCAAAGAGCTTGCCCCATTCATCATGACGCTAATTAACAACTCCTTCTCCACTGGCAATGTCCCAGAGAATCTAAAAGAAGCCTCGGTACTCCACCCTCTTCAAGAAGCCCACGCTAGACTCCAACATAGCCACCAACTTCCATCTCATCACGACTGTACTCTTCCTCCTCAAAATACTTGACAGAGCAGCTTATCTGCAAATTCAAAACCATCTCAAAACCCACAAACTTCTCGGCATCTGCCAATCAGGCTTACGCCCCGACCACAGAACGGAATCTGCCCTCCTGGACTTAAAAGTTCAAATGAACAAAATCAAAGACAATGGCAATATGGCCATCCTCTTCCTGCTCAACCTCTCAGCATCCTTTGACTTGGACGATCATAAGATTCTTTGCCAACACCTCTCCTCAGATGCCCACTTCTCGGCTGAAGCCATTACCTGGATAGAGTCCTTCCTCTCCAACCGCATTATAAGAGTGTTCTCCTCAGCGGCAGCCCCGCCTTCACAAGTCACCTGCAGAGTGCCTCAAGGCTCATGTGTCTCACCGACCTTGTATAACATCTTTATCCAACCCCTCTTTGACCTCCTTGATGCCCTGGGCAGAATTTACAATATCTACACTGACGAAACCCAAATCCTCCTATCCATCTCCGGGAACTACAACACTGACTCCAACGCACTCAGCAAACTATACCAAACCATCCAGGCCTGGATGGCACAGCACGGCCTATGCCTTAATGATTAGAAAACTGAACTACTACTCATTGGCACTCAGTCTCTGCTAAATACACTCAATAACTCCTATAAAACCTCCGACATCGACAGGAACACCATAACCATCGCAAAAGAGGTAAAGACCTTGGGAGTATATTTAGACTCCACACTATCTCTAGCCAGACAGGTAAATCCTATCGCGTTAGCAGTAGCATACATTGCGAAAATGATCAATGCCTGCAGACCATTCCTATCCACCGACAACTACATTACTTTCACTAGAGTCCTCTACTATAACTCGCTCTTTGCAGGCACCAATACCCGCAATATAAAAAAGTTCAGATCATCAAAAATAACAGCGTAAGAGCAGCTCTAAACCTCTCTAAAAAAGACCAGATCCCAGCCAGACGTAATATCCACTGACTCCCGGTCTGAGAATGTATCACGTTCAAAACGCTAGCACTGACCCACAAATGTATCTCTAACACTGCACCTACCTACTTGTCCGGGAACATTTCTAAGGCCCAATCAGCCAGACCTACTCGAGACGCCTACTCCCACTTAATTGAAAGCAGGGGGAAGCAGCTTCCCAGTGATTGCTCCCAAACTTTGGAATGCTCTCCCTCTAGCCTTACGATCTGATGACTCCTTCTGGTCCTTCCGCAAAGGCCTCAAAACCTGGCTTTTCTCACAAGACCTTCAAATTTAAACTTAACTTAACATTTCTAACTATCGGTACCACCATCTCCACCCTGATCCAGCACACAAATATTGCTGCAGATAACCTATATTAACTACTTATTTTACTATCTCTTGTAACCACTACCTGTAACTAATGTGATCAATGTAATTAGTGTACCTAATGCACCTGCTTGCTTGTAACTTTGCTGTAACTAAGTCTCCATGTAACCAGCGTCCAGATGCCCCCAGGTTCGGTGCTCTCAGCAAATGTCAACATAAATAAATAAAATAACGTCAGTTTCCTTTCCCGGTTCCCCTGTGAAACATATGCGACTACATCGCATAGAGGAAGGGTATGTGAGAAACCAGAGGGTATCTCACCCGCTAGTCCCCGGGGATCTCTCAGGTGACCATGGCGCAGCCATCGCCTTTGATTCCGGACCCTGGGGGTGGATCAGGGTGAGGGGTCTTCAGGGAGTGTGGGTGAAATAGTCGATGGTGAGACGCGGTATTCCCCTTATTTTGTTTATCCAACCCAACCTACGTTTTAGGATGCTACGAGGTCCCAACCCCCCCCTCTCTCCCATTTTACACAAACACTGGGCCGAGGAAGAGGGTGACTGAGAGTAAACATACTAACTCTCACATCGTACTGGACATGTCCCGTTAATTGGGTAAGGCAAAGTCAGGCACTTTGCACTAAGTTCATACACCTGATACCAGTTAGCTCTCCTCACACGAATAAAAGGCAGAACCCAAAGACACACTCTGAGCAAGGCGGAACCCGAGTATGAGCAGAACCTCCGGGACAAAGGCAAACCTACTGGAGCAGAGTGATGGACCAAGGGGCGAGAGCAGCGGGTTGACTCCTACAGGCCCCGGAAAACACGTGGAGAAGGCCAGATCCCACAAGTGAAAACTGCATTGTGTTTCACGGACGCCAGCGGCCCTCCCTGGTGCACCGCAGAGTTGGGGAGGCGAGGCCAACCCTGTGATACTAACCTTGACTTGTGAATTGGATATCGCGAAACCAAGAAAAAGACGCACACAGCCATTGAGTTGGCCAGCAACCTGAAAAGACTGGTGTGTGTTAAAGTTTGAAAAAGCAACATTTTATCACAAGTGAAGGCTGCGCCCAGATGCCTTTGGGACAGGCGCACTATATAAATAAACAAAATACAAATAAATATGCACGCGTGTGAGTGAGACGCGAGGAAAGGCAGACCTGTGAATGAACTTTTAAGTAAAAGACAGCTGAAAAATCAGCGATACTAAGTAACGGAGTGGTCCGGCGAAAGGAAGTAGCTGTTAACTTCAGGCTTCCCCGCGGGCCTCCTTGCAGAAAACGACTTCTTTACAAGCTCCTCTATGGACCAGATGCAGGCTGCCATGGCGCCTGTACAAACTACGACGGACTCTGGGTCAGCTGACACGTCTTGTACGTGGAAGACGTACGGCAAGACACGGCCCCTTACGACTATAAAACCACAGTCTTCCAAGGGGCTCGTTGCTGCTAATTAGCGTTACAAGCTACACGCGGTTACGTCCGTTACTACTTCGTGTTTTCCCACACGATTCCTCATCTGAACTCCTGGTTGTGACCCTTGCCTGACTATTGGATTGGCTTGTCTCCTCCTCTATTCCTGTCGTGCTCATCTGGTTTTCTGACTCGGAACGCTACTGGATCCGGCTCCCTTCTGTCTCTTGCGGAACTACATTTGCAGAGAACTTGCTGTCAACTATCCGGAACTTTCTACACCTACTCTGGATACATGTGTGTTCAGGTAGAATACTTAATTGACAAATCCCATCTCTGCTACTATTTCTCTCCACAACTTGTTTGGATATTTTGTCTCCTGTTGGATTCTGGGACATTGATTGACTATCTTGTGAACTTGTCTTCAAGTGCATATAAACGCTCTGCTGAAACTGCACCAACCCGGCACTAGTGCGACCCTCGTGCCGTCCGGGGCTACTTCCCTATACTAACATTCCTGTTTGTTATTTTCTCCTTTCGTTGTCTTCTGTTTCCTGGATTCCTTTCCTCAAAATATCCTTATTCAGGTTAGTTGTTACCAATTCTATATATAAGTTGGGAATGATACTTTAAAAGGCTCTTTTAGACCATTCCCACTCATTTTGTGTTATATTCCTTGTAGATCCACCCCGGGGAAGCTCCACTCCAATACCTATTTAGGTTGTTTTCCCATTTAATTCAACTGTTCTGATTACTTGCCTTAACTGCAACACTGTCTAATATATTTGTATTCCTTTGCAACATTGGTATTGGCGGTGTGTGTTCTCCCCGCTCTTTTATTCAATTGACACCTCTGTCTGTCCCAACTGAAACAGCAGAAAGGTACATTGTAGAAAGGAGCCCATCTTTTGTGGAAGCCTGAGTCTTGTACTCAGGGGAGCTGGGATGGAAGGCTGAATATCGATTCTTGTACCACCATCATCTCCAAGGTCACTCCTCTGTATCTCCGGCCTATTTCGGAGTGGTGAGTAGCAGAATTAGCAGCCCGTAAAATGTCCACTGAGTCCAGTGATGCTTTGACTCAAATCGTGCAAATGGTCACAGATCTACGAACCGACTTGACCAATGCACAAGAGGCACTGCGCCAACGTATGGACGCCATTCAGGCCTTGGTTACCACACCAGCGCCACAGATGGCCGGTGCTGGTGCTACAGCATCAGGTTCAGGGTTTCCACCTCCACAGCAGGAATCAAACCCGATCATGCTTACAACCCAGTTCCCTCTAGCTCCTCCTGAACGCTTCCTAGGTGATCCTAAACAATACCGATCATTCATTAACCAATGCAAACTGCATTTTTTGTGCCGTCCCGCTTCATTTCCAACCTCTACAACTAAAGCGTCTTTTGTCTCGTCACATTTAGGAGGCACTGCAGCCGCATGGGCTAACCCATTGTTAGAATCCAACAGTCATGTTCTCTACAATTGTGATGCCCTTCTTGCTATGATGAGTAAAGTATTTGATACACGTTATACTACTCAAGCTACTGACCTGGAACTCTTAAAGCACCGACAAGGGAACAATTCTTTATTGGTCTATTTGGCCCGGTTCAATCAGTTGGCAGCAGAAACTGACTGGCCTGAAGAAAAGAAGACAGCCGTCTTCTATCAAGGCCTCTCAGATGAACTAAAGGACATCCTCTCCACTGTTCCTGTAGTCCCCACGGCATTCGGGGAACTGCTAGATTTAGTCCTTCAGATTGATGCCCGTAAATCCGAAAGACGTGGTGAAAAGAAACCAGCATTGTTCAGCACGGTTTCAGCAGAGACCTCGTCTTCTTTACTTCCTGCGCCAGAACCTATGCAGATTGGTGTGGTTAGGGGACCACTTACCCCTGCTCAACGAGAATATCGTAGATCACACAATCTCTGCATGTACTGTGGGGCCTCTGACCACTTATTGCCTGAATGTTAAAAAAAAAACCAAAAGAACGGTGGGAAACGCCAAATCCCGACAGTAGACAGAGTCCCTATGTCGTGAAACTCACCTTTGGACTCTACATTACAGAAGCCGAGTCATCTAGTCCGCCTACCTGTTACATTTTCCCTAAATCACTGTTTCATTCCAGACAACAGCGTGATTGATTCAGGTGCAACAGGTAATTACGTTGATGAATGCTTTGCCTCTATGTCAAGAATACCACTGGTTTGCAAAGCTATACCTGAAACAGTGAATGCAGTGGACGGTTCAATTCTTGTATCAGGAATGGTAACTCACCAAACGGTTCCACTACATATGAGTACCGATGAAGGCCATACTGAAGAGATATCATTCGATATCATCAAAGCACCAGCCTACAAAGTCATTCTGGGTATTCCATGGTGGAAGCTTCATAAACCTGCCATCGACAGGTCGACATCTCAGATTCAGTTCCCTTCCAATATATGCAATACCTGATGTACTACATTACTTGGTATTACCCAGGATAGTCCGGTCAGGGCACTGGTTTCTCCTACTATGCATATTGGAGCTGTTTCTAAAAATGTTGTCTCTGTGGTACCTTCTCAATTTGCAGACTGCGCAGATGTTTTTGACAAAGGGATGGCGGAGACTCTACTTCCACATAGCCTATGATTGGCCAATAGACTTAATACCGGGAGTAAAGATACCATCCGGCAGAGTGTATTCCCTCACTCTCAAAGAAGATGAAGTCCTTAAAGATTATATAGACAAGGCTTTGGCCATGGGATTCATTCGTCCATCAAAATCACCAATTGCATCACCACTTTTCTTTGTTCCTAAGAAAGAAGGGGATTTACGTCCCTGTATTGATTATCGTGCTTTAAATGCAGCAACCATAAAAAACCAGTACCCTCTTCCTCTGATCTCTATCCTCCTTGATCAATTGGGATCTTCCAAAGTATATACTAAGCTTGATCTCAGAGGAGCTTATAATCTCATCCGTATGAGAGAGGGGGACGAATGGAAGATCGCTTTCAAAACACGTTACGGTGTATTTGAAAATCTTGTCATGCTCTTTGGGTTATGTAATGCCCCGGCCACCTTTCAGGCATTCATGAACGATTTGTTTTATGACATCCTTGATCAGTTTGTTGTTGTCTACCTGGATGACATTTTGATTTATTCACAAAACCAGGAAGACCACGAAAAACATGTCAAAACAGTAATCCAACGCCTGAGAGATCACAAATTGTTTATAAAAGCCGAAAAGTGCATATTTCATGCCTCAGAGGTGGAATTTTTGGGAAATGATCTTACTAACAATGGGGTGCGCATGAGTCAGTCCAAAATTAGTGCTATCCTGGAATGGCCTGTGCCCAATTCAGTCAAATCTTTACAATCATTCCTGGGATTTGCAAACTTCTATAGGCTCTTCATTAATGGTTTTTCTGAAATCTCTGCACCTCTTACCTCTCTGACAAGTGCCAAGGTGCCATTTGTATGGTCTTCAGAAGCTCAGAAAGCTTTTGATCAATTAAAATCAGCCTTCACTTCCGCCCTTGTCAAACATCCTGATCCCGAGCTTCCTTTTTTTGTTGAAGCTGATGCTTCGTGTTATGCTTTTGGGGCGGTGTTGTCACAAACCTGTCCTCATTTGGGCGAGATTCATCCTGTTGCCTACTTCTCTCGTAAATTGACAGCTTACGAAAGAAATGATTCCATCACGGAATGCGAACTCTTAGCCATCTGAGATGCATTCTTGGAATGGAGACATCACCTTCTGGGGGCCAAACACCTTGTAACAGTATACTCTGATCACCGCAGTCTGTTAGCCTTCAAATCTATGAAATGTCTTACAGCTAGACAGGCGCAGTGGCATTTATTCTTTTCACAGTATCAATTTGTTATCACTTACCGTCCTGCTAAAGCTCAAGTTTTGGCTGATACTCTCTCTCGCTTACATGCGGATGGCCAGTCCCAACAGATCGAAGCAATTCCTCTTCTACCAAACAAAGTTGTTTGTGGTTGTTCGGTTCAGCCCTCGTTGCGTTCAATCATCCTTGATTGGGTCTCAACCCATCCAAAAGAGATCACTGACTTTAACCTGGAAGTAATTCAGGGTATGCCCTTCATTCAAGGGCGCGTCTATATACCCTCAGGTCAAGCTAGAGTTTTAGCGCTCCAGTGGTCTCACGATTGTTTCATTGCTGCACATCCAGGAAGTCAAAAGACTCTTGAAGTCTTACGGCGTTGGGCTTAGTGGCCTTCCATGGTTCGTGATGTAAAGGACTACATTTTGACTTGTTCCATATGCACTCAATGCAAAACCTCTAGAGCCAAACCAGTAGGCTTGTTACAACCTCTTCCAGTTCCGTACAAACCTTGGCAGATGCTGTCAATGGATTTCATTGTGGTACTCCCTGACATTCAGGGCCATGACACCATTTGGGTGATTGTTGATTATTTCACAAAATATGCATTGTTTATACCTTGCTCTGGATACCTTGCTCTGGCTTGCCTGCGGATCCGGAATTGGCGAGACTGTTCTTGACGAATATGTTTTGTTTCTTTGGATTACCCTCGGTTATTGTTTCTGACTGTGGTACACAATTTACGTCACGATTCTGGAAGGCTCTTACAGCTTCTCTGGGTATTGAGGACAGGTACTCCTCGGCTTATCCACAGACGGATGGGCAGACTGAGAGAACTAACGCTACTATCGAACAGTACCTACGCTGTTTATACCTTCAGTTCCAACAGTCTTGGTTTACTTCTCTGCCTTATGCAGAGTTTGCATATAACAACTCTATGCATATATCAACTGGGGTCTCTCCCTTTATTGCCCTGTATGGTGGTCATTCTAGGGCACTCCCACTTGATCTGGTATTACCGGCCGTTAATCCAGCAGCAAGAGATTGTATAAGAGATCTCGATAAGATTCATTGGGATGTACGCTGTCATTTACTCTGAGCTCAAGATCGTGCCAAGAAGTATGCCGATGTGCATCGATCACCTGCACCAGTCTATCGGAGTGGCATGAAGGTGTGGTTGTCCCGTAATTTGCGAATTGCGGGCAAACGCTCGCTTCTGCCCAAATACGTGGGAGGGGACCCTATGCCATTACTGATGTTATCAATCCCGTGGCGGTCAAGCTCTCCCTGCCGCGATCATGGCGGATACATCCAGTCTTTCACGTCTCCCTGATCAAGCCTTTCATCCAGGGGACCTGTCTGCCTACACGTCCTTCGCCAGTCTTGGTGGATGGAGAGGAGGAGTATGAGGTCTCGCGTATCCTGGACTGCAGGGTGTCTAGGGGTACGTTGGTCTACCTCGTGGATTGGAAGGGGTATGGGCCTGAGGACCGTACATGGGAGCATCTCTCCAATTTACATTGTCCGGATCTTCTGAGGAGTTTCCATTCCACCACGGGGTTGCCGGAGTCTTTCGGGGAGGATGCTGTTACACTTCAGGCTTCCCCGCGAGCCTCCTTGCAGAATACAACTTCTTTACAAGCTCCTCTATGGACCAGATACAGGCTGCCATGGCGCCTGTACAAACTACGACGGACTCCGGGTCAGCTGACACGTCTTGTACGTGGAAGACGTATGGCAAGACACGCCCCCTTACGACTATAAAACCACCGTCTTCCAAGGGGCTCGTTGCTGCTAATTAACGTTACAAGCTACACGCGGTTACGTCCTTTACTACTTCGTGTTTTCCCACACAATTCCTCATCTGAACTCCTGGTTTTGACCCTTGCCTGACTATTGGATTGGCTTGTCTCCTCCTCTATTCCTGTCGTGCTCGTCTGGTTTTCTGACTCGGAACGCTACTGGATAAGTCTCTTGCGGTACTTCATTCCAGGTTGCCGCCTCTGCATACGGAACCAAAGCAGAGAACTTGCTGTCAACTATCCGGAACTTTCTACACCTACTCTGGATACATGTGTGCTCAGGTACATACTTAATTGACAAATCCCATCTCTGCTACTAGTTCTCTCCACAACTTGTTTGGATATTTTGTCTCCTGTTGGATTCTGGGACATTGATTGACTATCTTGTGAACTTGTCTTCATGTGCATATAAACGCTCTGCTGAAACTGCACCAACCCGGCACTAGTGCGACCCTCGTGCCGTCCGGGGCTACTTCCCCATACTAACATTCCTGTTTGTTATTTTCTCCTTTCGTTGTCTTCTGTTTCCTGGATTCCTTTCCTCAAAATATCCTTATTCAGGTTAGTTGTTACCAATTCGATATATAAGTTGGGACTGATACTTTAAAAGGCTCTTTTAGACCATTCCCACTCATTTTGTGTTATATTCCTTGTAGATCCACCCCGGGGAAGCTCCACTCCAATACCTATCTAGGTAGTTTTCCCATTTAATTCAACTGTTCTGATTACTTGCCTTAACTGCAACACTGTCTAATATCTTTGTATTCCTTTGCAGCATTGGTATTGGCGGTGTGTGTTCTCCCCGCTCTTTTATTCGATTGACACCTCTGTCTGTCCCAACTGAAACAGCAGAGAGGTACATTGTAGAAAGGAGCCCCTCTTTTGAGGAAGCCTGAGTCTTGTACTCAGGGGAGCTGGGATGGAAGACTGAATATCGATTCTTGTACCACCATCATCTCCAAGGTCACTCCTCTGAATCTTCGGCCTATTTCGGAGTGGTGAGTAACAGTAGCCCACTCGAAAGTCTCTGTGAAAAGTAAATTGTAAGTGAACGAAAAGCAAAAGTGAAATAACGAGGTTAAACTCCTATCGAAGGGGAGAGTGAAAGTTTAACTGTAAACTTTGAGTCGAAGTGGTCCTGCAGTGGTCCGAAAAGTAAATCACGCACATTCGAAAGTCTTTGACATCCGAAAGTGGTCCGAGACCAACAGATGGAGAGCCGAAGTGAAATAAGCTTGGGGAAGAGAGACCCCCCTGGCAAGTTTGTGTTGAACCAGGCTGAGGAGGACCTACAAGAACTGTGTGGTGAAAGATCTGAGCCCGACAGTTGGGGACCTTTGTGAACTTTTCGGTTGAAACATTATTTTGAAGTCGAGAAAAGAGACAAACGAGGAAGGCCAGGCGGGCCTCGATCCACGTTCTGGAAATGTTTATTGTATTGGAAGCCGAGCCAGAGTGTGTCATTCTGCCTACAGGGACAGCCTTACACAGTGAGGTCTAATGTGGGGAGGAGAGCTGGTTCAATCACCTTTATTCATTTGAACACCGACTTTTTCCATTTGCATACATTTCTCCTTTTTACACTTTTTTGTACAAGAGATAGGGCAGGCGTTAGGTTTTTTTTAGCATAGGCCATTTTGATTTGACAGACTCCACTAGGACTGTGTTATTTATTATTTGATGGTCGAGACTACTCCCATCTTAGTTATAGTTTAGTTTATTATTTGATAATGCGCTCCAAACCCAGGGGTAGCCGGGCGCAGCAGTTGCAAGAATACTTAGGCTTAGGTTACATACATACAGAGGATACATTAACATATATACAATACAAATATACAAGTATACATGAGATACAGCATGTGAATCTCTCTCATTGGTCAGGTGTCAGATACTCAGATCAAACAGATAATCAAATAATCAGAACAGAACAGAATCAAGGAAAGCCGTGATAGGATTGAGTTCAGCAGGTTAATTGTTGTTAGTCCAAAGCCAGCTTTTCACCTTACATCTGAATTTAGAGTAGGGAAGATTAGTTCTCAGTTCCATGGGGAGTGCGTTCCAGGCACAGGCAGCTCTAACAGGGAAGCTTACTCCACCTGCTTTAGTTAGTCTAAATCTGGGAATTTCAAGTAGGGAGTGATTAGAGGCTCTGGTGTGGCGAATAGAGGATTTTCTGGTCAGTCTGGCTGAGATGTATGGGGGCGCAGTGTTGTTCAGTCCTTTGTGTGAGAGATAGCGTTTTAAGGAGAACTCTATCACTGATTTTTAACCAATGATTGTCTTTCCTAATGTTAGATATGTGAGCTCTACGGGGTATGTCCAGGGCTGCTCTAAGAGCGTTGTTCTGCAATATTTGTAGTTTGTGACAGTTTTGTTGGCGCCCGCATATAGGGCGTTACAGTAATCCAATTTGGACATTACTAGGGCATTGGCTAGAGTGATACAATTTGGTTTTAGACGAGTAAGGTCTGCAGGCCCTGATTAATTTACAAGTGTAGGCTGTGGAGGAAGCCAGGGAGTTGATTTGTTTTTTGAGCGATAAGGTGGAGTCGAGGTAGAAACCTAGTGTTTTTACTTCTGTTGCCACTTTGATTATATTGCCGTCTATATTGAAGGCGCAGTAGTTCGGGGTGAGTTTTTTGAGGTTGGAGTCAGAACCCAGGATCAGTATCTCTGTTTTGTCGTCGTTCAGGCAGAGGCTGTGAGAGGCCATCCATGCCTGTATGATGAGGTAAATCTTGTTTACTAGAGCTGTGTCTTCAACAAAGTTGCCAGATAGGGGTATGAGGATCTGTGTATCGTCCGCATAGTTGGTGTAGGTTACCCCCAATCTGTCAAGTTTGTCGAAGAGTGGCTTAGTGAAGATATTATACATTGTGGGGGAGACACATGAACCTTGTGGGACGCCACAGGTGATATGTATTGGGTCCGCTGAGGCTAATGGGGAGAACACTCATCATGCGGTTGTCCAGAAAGGATTGTACCCAGGCTATAGCTTCGCTTGAAAAATGGGCAGCAGACGCTAGATGGTTACATAACACTGCATGGTCCACTAGGTCGAAGGCTGCCGATAGGTCAAGGAGGAGGAGCATAGCTGTTTTACCTTTATCCTTCAACTCGTCGATTTGTGTCTTAAGGTCGATTAGGGCTGTTTCAGTACCATGTAGTGGTCTGATGCCAGATTGGCGTGATCCCAGTAGTTGGTTTGTCTCCAGATACTTTTGGATCTGGAGGTAGGCTACTCTGTCAATGATTTTAAGGAGAAATGGGACCGTGGTAATGGGCCTATAATTGGTCGGGATGTCTGGGTCAAGGGTCTGTTTTGTAAGGAGAGGAAGAACCCATGATTCTTTAAGGTTAGTCGGTACAGTGCTGGATCGGAAGGAGGAGTTTATTAATTTAGATATGAAGGGTGCTAGGTCTCTCGCTGCATCCTTAATAACTTGTGCTGGGCAGCTGTCACCTTGGCAGTTGGAGGGTTTCAGGGATAATATCACTTTTTCAGTTTCCAATATGGATATGTTGGAAAGTCTGAATGGTTTGTGGCTGCTATGATTGCCTCTTCTAGGTGTATCTGCCAAGTGGGAGGTATGTGTTCCCGTGGAGTTCAAGGATGCTTTCTTCTTTGCAATTTTTGTGTATAGGGCAGAATAGGAGTTTCTCCAACCCCACCAATTTCAATAAAGGTTTTACTAATTGTACCCATTGTGTCCGTGTCATACTTGTGATACCATGCCTCCCCTACATTTCTCTCATGTCGTTTGAAAAATCCGTGCAAACCATGTGCAAATTACATTTAGGATTAAGAGATCTCAGACCATTTGGGACTTGTAATGAATTGTGTTTGTACATGAATGTTTAATTGTGTGCTGTCATGACCTACCACGGACAAATCCTAAAAAGAGGTGTGTTATACATATTAGCTGAAGATGGTAGTTAAGATATCAATGAGAATGGAAGAATTGGAGAAAGATGGGATTTCTTTGTAAATGTTTTAACCAATCACGTGTGAGGGTGGTTTGTAATAAAATATATGGGATTGTTTTAACTGTTGCACAAATGTATTTAATGTGTCAACGTGTGTGGTTCAAGGAGACTTGGGTTAGTTTGACTCCATAGGGTCTTCTAGCCCCTCCCGGCCATTTGTACAATAAACTTGCTTTATGTACAAAACGTGCATACACTTCTGAGGTGGTAGGTCCGCTTTGGGTTAAGGAGATTAGGGGCCTGCCCCTACAGGCTTCCCTATGGTGGTATTGGTACTGTTACATTGGCAAGCTGCCCACCATGACTCTCTTGGGGGACGCTACCACCAACTCCCAGGCCCCATTTACCTCTGCTTCTCTCAGACTCTAGTCTACGCTAGTCTCTCAGCGTTCTCTGTGCTGCTTCCCAGCAACTTTGGATTTTGCGTGTTCCGCTTCCTGCTGTGGATCCGCTTCCTCCCAGGTTCATGTTCTCTGGCAACCTCCCCTGCTTCGACAGATTTTCCTCTTTCCTCTTGTCCCTCTTTTCACTCTCTACCTGACGAGTCTTCCTCTTTCAATCCACTCGTCACAGGGAATTGGTTAATTTCATTTAAAAAGACAGTTTCTCTTGCTTCTGGATAATAGAATCTGTTAGCTTCTCCTTCGACCCAGTTTTGGTACTTAACATTATTTGAAAAGTTTGACAGTCTCATATATGCCATCATGTTTCTTGCACCAGGGAGTTCCTCACAGGAACGGGAGTCCTTCTACCCTAAGGGCGAGTCTCTCCCGGTGAGGTCCCACTTTCCTCAACCCCTACGGAGGGTGTTGCACAGCAGGCTCACCTTCCTAGCCTCACAGGCGGGCTCCCCCTTAGAGAAAAGACACTTTTCCTTGATTCATCACGGAGCACATCTACTGAGAGCAAACACAGCCAAATAACCTGTTCTATGGGACGGTGCCCACCCAGGACGGTTTACAACCATATTTTAGCTCACTGTACCTTTCTTGCGGGAGAAATATACATTTGCATATGTAGACCCTCCTGGGTGGAATAAATTCAATAAGCAGGGTATTTTGCCCATGTTTGTTCTCAGTAGAGGGGCTCCCACACTCTAGTTTAATTTGTGCGTAAACTGTACAGTGCTACAAGTACAGCATCAGAATTACTAAAGCTGAACCAAATCTTGCTAACGGACACAGTCCAATAAGTCCTTAACAAATAAGTGGCATTCAAAATAAGTACTGTGGTACAGAAGAAGAAAATTGTATCAAACCACAAACTATTACACATCAGTTTGCAAGCAGTACGTTCCTTTGCAATATATAGCAAAAATAAATAGCAGAGTTTCAAAACACTTCTGTTGGAATTCCAAAGTCTGATTCTGCTGCTGTTTTGCATTCTACAAGAGCATTTCGCAAACAGTACTGCCACTAGAGGACACTGAGCAAGCGGAATCTGTGCAGGGCCCTTCAAGCTGCAATTTCTTTAATTAAATGTACCTTTGTGGGCAGGCGGCTCCCTCTGTAGGGCCTTGCCCTAAACGTAAGAAATGAATATACTTGTGGGGATCAGGTAGCCCCTGTTGAAGACACCCGACGCCCCAACTTGTGAGGGAAAGCATTTTGTGTTGAGTTGGTGGATGCTTCAACAACATATGTCAGCAATCTGTAAATGTAGTCCAAGTTGTCCATTCAAATTAAATCTGTCTAGGGGACAGGCATGAGTAAAATTAATGCTAGCTCCATTTTGCGGTAGTTGCTTTTTCAAATATTTGACCTGCTCTTCCCTTGTTCCCTTCCTTTTCAGAGTCACCATTCAAATCACTGGTCTGCCAAAATTCTAGAGCAGCTATCCCCCAGAGGTGGAGCTTGCCAAAGAACGCTGCGGGGTAAGCATTATTTCAGCTGGGAGCTGTTGGAGGCCGCTGACATAGTTCAGAATTGAGGGCTTGCTGCTGTGGGTATTTTCTTCTCAGTGACTGGCAAAGGGAGGTAGTGGAAATGCCAAGGGCTCAATAGAATAATAGCTGGAATCACAATTTCTATGATAAATATTATTCTGACTTGCTCTTTCTACTTTCCAGGGCTGCTAATCAAAACATCCTTGGCCCAGAAAAGGCACTGCCTACCAAGTTCGCAGAATTTGAAGCACATGACATCCGCAGGTCTCGCCAAAGTGAAGCGTCCAGTAAGAATTTGTTTCTATTAAACATTCATACTTTTGGGTAGCCACAGCTGGGTATTCCTGCTGAATTTTGGGTGCAGTATTATTTTGGAGTTTATCAAAATGGAGATGTTGGGATTGTTTTTGTGAAGTGAAGGGCAAAGCGGCTTAGGGTAGCGCTGAAAGCTTACTTAATCCAAAGCTGGACTGGCCAGTAGAATCAGTGAGTGATATCCCTCGCCCATGGGTAGCGCTGAAAGCTTACTTAATCCAAAGCTGGACTGGCAGCAGAATCAGTGAGTGATATCCCTCACCCATGGGTAGCGCTGAAAGCTTACTTAATCCAAAGCTGGACTGGTCAGCAGAATCAGTGAGTGATATCCCTCGCCCATGGGTAGCGCTGAAAGCTCGCTGAATCCAAAGCTGGACTGGCCAGCAGAATCAGTCAGTGATATCCCTCGCCCATGGGTAGCGCTGAAAGCTTACTTAATCCAAAAGTGGACTGGCCAGCAGAATCAGTCAGTGATATCCCTCGCCCATGGGTAGCGCTGAAAGCTTACTTAATCCAAAGCTGGACTGGTCAGCAGAATCAGTGACTGATATCCCTCGCCCATGGGTAGCGCTGAAAGCTTACTTAATCCAAAGCTGGACTGGCCAGTAGAATCGGTGAGTGATCTCCCTCGCCCATGGGTAGCGCTGAAAGCTTACTTAATCCAAAGCTGGACTGGCCAGTAGAATCAGTGAGTGATATCCCTCGCCCATGGGTAGCGCTGAAAGCTTACTTAATCCAAAGCTGGACTGGTCAGCAGAATCAGTGACTGATATCCCTCACCCATGGGTAGCGCTGAAAGCTTACTTAATCCAAAGCTGGACTGGCCAGTAGAAACAGTGAGGGATATCCCTCACCCATGGGTAGCGCTGAAAGCTTACTTAATCCAAAGCTGGACTGGCCAGTAGAATCAGTGAGTGATATCCCTCGCCCATGGGTAGCGCTGAAAGCTTACTTAATCCAAAACTGGACTGGCCAGCAGAATCTGTGAGTGATATCCCTCACCCATGGGTAGCGCTGAAAGCTTACTTAATCCAAAGCTGGACTGGTCAGCAGAATCAATCCGTGATATCCCTCACCCATAGGTAGCGCTGAAAGCTTACTTAATCCAAAACTGGACTGGCCAGCAGGATCTGTGAGTGATATCCCTCACCCATGGGTAGCGCTGAAAGCTTACTTAATCCAAAGCTGGACTGGCCAGCAGAATCAGTGAGTGATATCCCTCACCCATGGGTAGCGCTGAAAGCTTACTTAATCCAAAGCTGGACTGGCCAGCAGAATCAATCCGTGATCACCCTCACCCATGGGTAGCGCTGAAAGCTTACTTAATCCAAAGCTGGACTGGTCAGCAGAATCAATCCATGATATCCCTCACCCATGGGTAGCACTGAAAGCTTACTTAATCCAAAACTGGACTGGCCAGTAGAATCAGTGAGTGATATCCCTCGCCCATGGGTAGTGCTGAAAGCTTACTTAATCCAAAACTGGACTGGTCAGCAGAATCAGTGACTGATATCCCTCACCCATGGGTAGCGCTGAAAGCTTACTTATTCCAAAGCTGGACTGGCCAGCAGAATCAATCCGTGATAACCCTCGCCCATCTTTGGATGCTGGAAACTGCCCAGATCTTCAAACTGACCCACAGGACACGTAGAACATACTGCACCTTCGGAACCCTATTATAGGACCTGTTATTTTTGCAGCCCCCAATATTACGTAACAGCTTTTTGGTTCACGACTTTTGACACATCAACATTTGCATGTTTATTTTGTGCTGATAGCTTACAAATCCTGCTGTAGCTCATTTGGTACATGACATGCAGGTGATCAACCAAGCGTGCAATTGGCACGAACATGGGAGTTTACATTTTCTTTAGGTGAGGAACCAATTTTGAGACGGAACTCATTTTTTTATCCAAAATTGGTCATGTCAGAAGGGAGGCAGATGCAGACATGGACACAGAAAGAAACCCTGCAAAGTCCAGGAAGTGCGATGGACAGTCCTCTAGATAAGATTTGGAAGTGGGAGCATTTTACTCCCTATTTTTTAAAGTTCGGAGTTAAATGATCTTTTAGGGAGTAAAAATGTAACTCCAATTCCCAATGGGAGTATTTTATAAGCGAGTAAAAATATGTTTTAACTGAAAAACAGAAATGTTTATGTAATATTTATTTCTTTGCACCTGTTTATTCACGCACATTAAAAGATACACGTTTACTTCTTACAATCAGGCAGTTAAAATAGTAGTTTCTTCCTGTGGAACTAGGTGTATTACTGTTCCAAACATATCCGTGGAGCTGTGAGGGTGAAAGCAGGGGCGCAACATTTTACATGTCTTTTTCCTATTTTTTGTTGGGAGTATTTATATTTATATTTTGGGGGAGTATTTGTCAATTTTTAGGGAGTAAAAGTGACCGATACACCCCTTATCTGTAGGGCTGACGATGGCACATTCTTAAGACTTTGGATTTACTGCCATTGTGGTCAGAGGTGAAACTAGGCCTCGGTGTGTGCACCTTTGGAATGATAGCCTGAAACCAACACAACTAAAATACCACAACATCAGCCTCTCATTGGCGAAAGCAGAGATGTCTTTGCTTGCAAGTTAGCAATAATCAGTCTGTGGAAAAGTACTGTTACGAATATTGCTTATACTCCAGCCCATGCATTGCAACAGTTCTATGTCGTTGCCGACAGCCTTGCTAAAAATAGAAAATGTTTTACTGATGATGAGACAGTAGTTCTACCAGCAGCCTGGCAATGTGCAGGAGAATTGGGGCTGAAAGTGTAGCGGACAAGCTAAAAATGTTCCACATTCACACACCACCACCAACCGCTGTGTGTCTGAGATGTCACTGTACAATTAATCACACAGCTGAGAACCAGTCCCTTTGCATTCCAGTTGGATGAGGCAACCAATACTACTAAAGAGGTTCATTTAATAGCCTGTGTCAGGTACTGTGCAGAAACCATAGTATTGGATGATTTTCTGTTTTGCAAGGCCATTAAAACACAGGCGATGTCATCAGAATTATTTGGCTTTTTAAATGATTTCCCAAGCAGTGTGACAAATCCAGTCCCATTGAGGCTAGGGAGGGGAGCCTGATCAGCCAAACTCCCCTTAGGGGTTTGGTTAACCGGGACCTTACTAGGAGCGATCCACCCCCTTAGAGGACATGACTCACATTCCCATGGTGAACTCCCTATAGACAAGATATTATCTGCTTATGTGGGAGTTAGTAATCTGAACAACACATCTTTCTGGGTGGCTCAAGAGAATATTGGCTTTGACTTGAGGTAATAATTACCAGTTTAAATTCTTGACAACCTGTGCTGAACAATACACCTCCTCTTGTTTCAGGAAAACGAATAAAAGACTAACGAACCTTGAGTGGACGAGGAAAATCCCAATACTGAGGTGAGTCCCAGATGTAAGGATGTCTAAAAGAGGAGGAGCTGCACAGAACCGCAGAGCTGGCTGCAGCGTGGAAGGAAGCAAACTCACCAGGGAGAAGCCACTCGCCCTGCACAGCAACGTGCAGGGCCTTAGAAGTAGAGGCCGCACCTGAATTGGGTTCCAGAGACGAAGAGAGGACTGGGTACTCTGCTCTCAAATTGAGAGCCAACAAGGAGAGAAACGATCTGGAGAAGCAAGCTTCTGATGCGAGTACGTCTTTGGTAGACATAGCTGCGTTGAACAGCAGAACAGGCTGTGGCATGACGAGAGGCTAGAAACAAAGGGAAAGGCTGCTGTCCTTATACAAAGATGTGTGGGACCTTAGAATCCAAAGTCGTCAAGAGCCAAGTTTATCTGGCTGCGCAACCAGACAAAGTGTGTGGTGGACCCGGTTCCCGCAAACTGACGCTGAGACAAGAAACCGAGGGAGGATTGAGTCCTTCTATCAACCCGAGAGAGAAGGAAGAGAAAACGCCAGGACGAGCGGAACCCAAAATCCGCTCGTATCGAACAGCGGCTAACTTGGGAGAATGTCACTGCTGCCGAAAAGACACACCTCACTGACGCAGAACCGGCAACGCTGAAAGTATATGGGTTGCCCAGTTCAAAGGAAGTATGAGAAATGAAAGAGCAAGTGGGGTAGAAGGAAAGATTGCCCTAACCCCATATCTTTTTTTTTTTTTTTTTTTGTGATAGTTTCAGCTCGACATGCCTGCATGATATCTTACTGGCCGTCTTGCTTTTATTACACATTTCTTCTCAGGACATAAACACAGACATCAAGTTCACAGGTCATACGTTTGTTACTCGTGATGCATTGCTTTTTTCAGAGTTTAGAGTTTAAAGTTTGCGCCTTGTTTGCATCATATTGTCTTTCTTGTTAGTCATTTCTCATATAGTTTCAATGAATCCATAAAGTTTACGACGGCATACGTTAGTTTGATGTTATGGCCTGCGATTGCATATTGCCACCACTCTTGATTGTTCAGGGTAGCTGGAGCAAAAGTTCCCAAATGTTGCGTCCGCCGGGCTGCTAAAAAAGTGCAATCGGTCAGAAGATGCTTGATTGACTCGATCTGATGGTTGCAAAACCGACAAAGATTTCCCCCCACCTCATTAATATGACGACGGGCTAACATCTCTTTGGTTTGCAGTAAATTCAATCGTAGTCGCAAAAACTGGTTGCGGTGGTGTCGAGATGGACAATTAATTAAATATCGACTCTGCACATGAAGTTTATGAGCTCCAATTCCGGAATTCAGCGTCGTGGGCATTAGTAGTCGTTGATCATTGTTCAATATCCAGCTCCAGAGCTCAAACTTCTTTTTGATGACTTGTGGTCGAGCAATTAAATCTTCTAACGTTAAATCTGCATGTGTCAGTTGGTCTAATTGTAGCTGACACCACTCTTGTAACAGTAAAGACTGCCGTTGGCCTGTTTTTTCGGAGAATAATTTGTAAGCTGGAACTACTGGTCTTAATTTTATTTTTCGGAAAATCATTAAGGATTTCCACAAAATGCTCGAATGTAGAGAGTTTAGTGACAGCTCATATTGTAATTGAGTCATTGATATGTAAGAAGGTAATTTCAGGACTTTTCGCCAAAAGATGCCTTCCAACTTTTGCCAAAACAATGGTTCAATATTCCATCCAGATTCAGCTCCAAATGTGATTGCCGGTGTAACTTTTTGACAGTAGAAGGTAATTATAAGTTTTTGACTGAATTTGCCGTACAGTTTGTATAGTTTAAGGCCCTGAATACTGAATCGAGTCATTTTGTTCACCAGTTCTTCCTTCCAGTACTTTTCATTTATCGAGTTATTAAACATTATACCTAAATATTTAATGGAATTTGTTGAACTTAGTTGGGTTCCATTATAGTACCATTTATATTGTTTCTGCATTTTTGATGTTCGGTCACCAATTGACATAATTTTAGTTTTATCTGAATTCAAATCTAATTAATTTATTTCCAGGTATTCTTGTAATTTGTTTAGTAGCCGTTGGAGGCCGATCTCCGTTGAATCTATTAGGACTACGTCGTCTGCATAGATGATGCATTGAATTTCTGTGTTGTTTATTTTTGGTGCGAAACAACGTGCAGACTCTAGATGATTAGGCAGATCGGAAATAAACAATTTAAATAGCTCAGCCGCCAGTGGGCATCCTTGTTTTACGCCTTTGTTGGTAAATACACTCTTTGATAGCTCGCCATGCTTTTATTGGGGCAATCAGGTCTAATGGACATTTCCAGGCAACCATTTTCTTCCATAATAATTCTCGGTTGACACTATCAAATGCACCACGCAAATCAATAAATGCCAGATGTATTTTCTTCTTGGCTTTCAAGGTCTCAAGCTTTAGAACATTTAGTATCATAAGATTTGCATCTACACCAACGCCCTTGGTGAAGCCGGTTTGTCTAATGTCGCAGATCTTTTCACTCAATGTCCAAGAGACCAATCTTTGTCTCAGGAAAGATGCAAAAATCTTTCCAATGGTATCCAAAAGGGCAATTGGGCGATAGTTGTTTGGTTCCGCCCGATTGCCCTTTTTATAGATTGGCACAACGATGGCTTGTCGCCACGAATCTGGTATTTTCATTAGGACAGATATTCGTTGAAAAAGTGTCTCTATTAGGATAGCCCATTCGACTGCGTTCTTTTTTTAGCAGGACATTTGAGATCATGTCAGGACCCGCTGCACGTGAACTTTTTAGGTTTCTTATGGCCATCTCTATGTCAGACAGCGAAGGTTGCATACCCCAGGTCGTCGTGATAATCTGCATTTCTTCAGTTGAGTCATTTCTTGGTTTAAAAAACGTTTTTGCAAAGTGTGCTTCCCATCTTGAAGCATCAATTTCGTGCACTGTCGCAGATCGATGTTGCATTTCACTTGAATTTAATATTTTCCAGATTTCATATGAATTCAAAGTGATCAGGTGTTTTAGGAAGGTTTCAGCCCGATCCTGTTCAATTATCATTCTCTGCGATCTCAGCCACTTTCTGTATTTTGATCTTCTCTCTCCAATGGCAGCTTTTATTTCTTTGGCACTCAATTTCGGGGCTCTTGCCATTTTTATCAATCTAATGTCTCGTCGCATCCTTTTCTTGGCATTTGCTATTTGCATAGTGTAACAATGTTTGTGATGGATTCCAAATATTGTATTGGTTGGTTTCTTAGAACTGTAGTTTGAAAGTAACGGCACATAATCGACTAATAACTCATTTGGTTGGTTTAATAACTGTAGATTTATGAACCGGATTTGTGAAGCATTTATCCGTAGTCGATTACCACTAACATTAACCGTCACTGGAATACTGTACTTCTTAGTTTTTTCAAGCCATTCAATCGCACAGGAAAATCGTAGGAGCTTGTGATCACTGTTCTGCATTTCACAAATTTCAAGCGAAATATCCTGTTCAAAAAGGTTTTGAGAAACCCAAAAGTAGTCTACTATGGACTGTGAGTTGTTGTTGGACCAAGTTGCATGTGGAGGTTGGTCACCTTTCACTTGTCCATTTACCATTGAACAGTTACGCATTTTTAGTGCATTTCTCCATATGTGATTTTTTACTGTTAACCCCATATCAAAGTCATAGAGGCCTAGAGAGGAAGGAAGGAGGTGAACGTTTATTGGATCCTGAGAAACCTGAGGAGTACAAACCTCCAGAAGAGTCACGTAGACCCGCAAGAGCTAAAAGAGCCACAAGAAGAGAGGGCTTACTAATACCTCCGGAACCCAAGGGACTCGGTGTGACAGATGAACCCAAGGAAGCCTTGAGGGCCCAACAAAGAAAGAGAAGAACAGATAAGAGGGGGAGCACAGTGGCACCCCCTATCTGAAACAAGAGGCGAGAGACCCACACAAATAGTGGAGAGGGATCAGGGAAATATCCCTCTATCTTCGGACATTTTAACATTTTGTTTTGGCTAGCACTTAAGAATGTTTTGTTTGAACTTGGGAAATTCCAAGGAATCTTGGATAAGACTGACAAAAACAGTTTTTTTTTTCTTTGAGAGAAACTTTTGTTAATTGTTCACTAATTGCTAACTGTTGGACATAGGCCCATGAGGTATTCCTGGGTCAACCAAGGGACACTTTTGAGGAGAAACTAAGAGTGCAGGGCACTCTACCTACTTTCTGTTATATTTTGCTAAGTGATAAGGCCAGTTTAGGTGATAGGTTTGGCCCGAGCACTACTTTTGATTTTGGACTATTGACGAGAACCTTAGTTTAGTTTTGTTAGGAAGAGAACTTCCTTTTAGTAGTAGGGTTAGCGAAGCGTTTTCTAATCATTTAAATAAAAACTATTTCTAAACATGTCCTCTGTTCCGAGTCCTTCTCCTGGCTCGCCACAATTTGAGATGGGTAGCCTGCGTAGGAATCTGCACGGATGGTGCACCTTCAATGTGTGATGATGGTCAGGCAGTCGCTCCACGTGTTACATGGACAGACTGCATAATTGACTGTGGAACACTGGCTGCTAGGAAAATGGACACTGCACATTCTGCCGTACACACTGTTAGTGGCTGTCTCTTTGCTCTTCTGGCAGCAGAGATGGGGGCAGAAGATGATGCTTTCCTTTTTCACACAGAGATGAGATGGATGTCCAGGGGAAGCGTGCTGCAGTGTGTGTTTGAGCTCAGAAATTAAGTGCAACAATTCCAACAAACTGTGTAACCCCCATTGGTGTCTACTCTTGGCATACCTTGCACATATTTTTGATAAACTGATTACCTGCATTATGTCTTGGAAAGGGCCAGTACCAATTTGTTTACAATTAATACAAATGGTTTTGCTTTCAATAGGAAGCTGGACCTCTGGAAAAGAACAATTGAAATTGGGGTCTTAGTTCAATTATGATTTTCTACAGAAGCAATGGAGGAAACTGAATAGAATGTGCTGCATATCCTGGTGCCAATCACAAGTCATTGGACCTCATTAAGGACCAGCTTTGATCAATATTTCCCTGAGGAAAAGTATGGCATCAATGACTGGGTAATGGAACAACAGGGAGTCCACAGCGAGCTACCTATTGATGTTACACTACAGGTTGGAGATTCAACATCACATTGGGTGAATGCAAACTATCATCTTTTGTAAAGCAAATATCAAAAGATGAAAGCCTTTTCTGGCAGAGGAAATGGTGCATCTCCCAGTTTACACTGAGGGGGAGCGGATTGATCTTCTGACTGACGTAGCCTAAAATCTGAATTTAGGAACGTTGCCTCGAGTGACTATTAGTGACTATTAGCTGAAGGTAGACTCAGAATATCAAGCATTGGAAAGGTGTGATATCCAATCACTCTTATACTTTGGGTCTTTCTACATCCAAGAACTACGTTTTTCATCAATGGCTGACTTAAGACTAAATACCACACAAGACTGCAATTGGAGATACCACGAGTGGAAGTCTCGATAATAAAGCCACAAATGTACTGTCTTTCCTCCGAGAGAGAGAGAGGCCCACCCATCCCATTGCAACTTATTTCTCGCTAAAATCGAATTGCTTCTTTCTGAAAATACATAGAGGAATTTATTTTGAGAAAATAAAAACCGAATTGGAGATTTCCTTATTTGGATTGGAACTTTTACTGTCCACAAATGTATCCCTAACAAATCATGGCACCACACACTTGGCAGCAACATGTGAAAAATGAAATGAAGGAGCCCTGTGCCACTGAGGGCCGGGGAAATCATTTTTTCTCAGGGAGGGTTTTGCAAAGAAAACCTTTACGAACAACTGACTTAGAGGCATCTGTGGAAAGGCTGCATATTTAGCACTTAACCTCCAAGAACATGTTGAAACTAGAGGAGTAGGATATGACCCATTCATCTTTAATTATGCTGGTCAATGGAGCAGCAACCAAAGGCAAAATAATTTGAACAGTCATCGAGGCTCTACAATATCTCAAAGAGCACAACAATTACTATTAAGCCATAATCATTGAGATCGACCTATACAAAGCTGCACAAATATTTGAAAAAGCACCATATACTTGTCCATTTGAACACATCGATCCTAACACAGTGGATAAGTGTGACAAAATGACTTCTGCTCTGCAGGAGTATAAGGATGAGTAGTGGATAAACTGCCTACTCGGTCCCTACACGACTTCAAACCAACAGCGACCCCAATCATAAAGGGAAAACAAGCAGAGCTAAGCGAGATACCTCCTTTTCCTTTTATGGTAATGTGGGCCGAGGAAAGTCTATACTCTCAGAAGGGGTGTGAATGTGAGCCAGTAGCAACCTAAATAGCAATAGTACAACAATTCCAAAATAAAGGAATGTCCACTCGGGGTTCTATGAGAATATAAATACTTTACTTATCAAATCAGTTGTACAAGCACCTTTTTAAAATCACTATTGTAAGGATGCAGAAGGAGGAGACTGACACACAGGTGGCATAGTGATTGCTATAGACTTTTATTAGCAGTGAAAACCTAACTTTCCCTAACTCTAAGAGGGGATTCCCTGCCTCAACAAAAATACTTAGGGTTCCTTCAGAATGTCTGTGCAAATCAATTGTCCACCGTCCTGTGTCAAAACCCTACTTCTCTCCCTTACACTTGAACCTAAACCAGAGATGAAGTAAACGTTCTTGGTCCAATAGAATGCCTCCCTTCTTCTGAACGTACAGTAAAAGTTCACTTTCAGATTTGGTATTTCTTAGGGGAGTGGCTCCCTTGCCCAGTTCAAAGCTGTTTTTAGAACAATAAAAGTAACGTTGAAACACTTATTTTCGGTAGCCACACTGCCTATGTCCTTGCACTCTGCCTCAGCAGGTTTTTATAATTTGGGCTACCAGGATAATGATTCCCTCCTCCAGGTATCTTAATTTAGCAGTTCAACACAGCCAGGTGGAATGACCCCCTTCCTGTTGCTTTGCTCTCACTTTGGTAATACAGTTCAACTACATCAGGGGGAATGACCCCGGCTTCTCTTTTGCTTTCAGGCTTCTCAACAATAGAGTTCATATATTGATAGGGTCCTCGACCAGGGTTGCTCCCCTGTGGCTCACTTGGTGCACTACTCTGCCAAGTACTGCCACAAAGAAGATGGGCGATAGTTTTGGGTGCAGGTCCCAAGCCCCTACTTCTATGCCTCCTTGTTTCTACAGACTTGGTTTACTCCCTTGCCAAGTACTGCCACAAAGAAAATGACTCGTGCTTGCTTCTTGATATGTGCCTTTAAGGTTGGGGGCCTATCTATGCCCCTGTTGGGGAACCACTTCACCTTATGTCTCTCCCAACTTCTCTCTAGCTGATTTGGAGTTGTTTTACCGCGGATGAAATGTCAGCGAAGGAAATGGCCTCATGAGAAATGTACGTTACACAAAATTGTTTGTACACTTCCATCCACTGTAAAACAACCCCAAATCTATCCAAACACTAACCCCCACCCACACCTACACCCCCGCCCAGACCCCCAACACACCCCAACCCCACTAGTTACCTTTCATTGCGACGTGCTGCGTCCCTGCGATGCTGGTTCCTTTTCACTTCCATCATGTGGAACCGGCGCCGCAGGGTACATTTCTTTTTTTTGTTTTGTTCAGGTCAGCTGCAGGAGTGTCCCCCGCAACCCCTGCTCACAACATACACTATAGTGAGCGGGGTGTTGCGGGGAGGACACCCCCACAGCCTTTTTATTTTATTTTTATTTTTTAACCAAATGCCCTACAGCACCAAATAGATACTACAAAATGTCCTATGAACATTTAGTCAGTAGGACATTTAATAGTATCGATTTTAGAACTTTTGGTGGTGTAGGTCATTTGGATTTGGTCATTTTGACCGAATCCCTCTATCTCAGGGTTCGTATTCCAGCCCCTGAGTTCTGGATCTCTTCTTTCTATATGGTTGCGCAGGAACCCAGACCTTCTGATACACCCACCGGGCAGCCCATTAACTCCTGTACCTTCCGGGACTTCTCTCGTTGGCTCCAGTCTGCCTCAGGGTTTGCCTTCGCTCGGTTCGGGTCATCAGGCTCTCTGCAGCTTCTGGCCTTCTGTAGTAGATGTACCCGTTACAGACCGCTTGGACCCCCTCACCTGCGAGGTCGGGTTACTACTTCGTCAAGGGTCCTTCAGCGTCAGACCCGCTGGGGATGCCATCTGCTCCTCTTCGGCATCCCACACTACAGCCACTTGAACTTCCCGTGCCAAGCAGCTTCTTGGTCCTTGGTTCCTCCTGGGATGGCTGAACAACATTTTAAGTCCTTCGTCGCTTCTTATTGCGCCTTGAAACACTTGTGTATAGGCGTGTTATAAAATGTAATGGATAACTAGAATGCTCAGTCAAGTTACATGGAGCGTTCTGTGTGCTCCGCACCACCTCGTCCCACTACTTATCTGATATGCTCCCTTTTGGCCGTGCCCGCTGGCCATTTTAAAATACTTGTAACCCATCGCTCAAAGACGTTCAATCGGACTGATTTTTACCTATTTTGACTGTGATATTTTTATATATAAAAGATGGCAGGATTTCAGAACTCGCAATTATTTTAGGCAATGCACAGTGAGAAATTCATTATTTGCCAAGGTTAAGCAGCATGCTACAAGCCTCTTGTTTTATAGCCGGTCTCTTGGTGACTGTTGTGTTACATCGCACGACCCCAACTAACTGCATTTAAGCTGAACGAAAAAGGGAAAATGACTGGCTGCAAGAATAACATATGCCCATGTACATGTACCCCCATATCGAACATTATAAGCTACCACCCATGTATATATGCACAGTAAGTGAACATATATCTTAAAGTGAAATATACAAATGTAGTTCAATTGACCATCCCCTTAGAAGAAAGACAAAATAGCGTTGGACTTTTCAAAAAAAAGTAATGAACTCCAGAAAAATAACCTGCGAGAGGAAGTGTTTCTATAAATATGCTGGCAAAGTATAAAAGGTTATCACCTTTTTGTTAGACAGAAACCTGTGCAGTTCCCTCTGGGACCACTGCAAAAGATTTAGGACTACAGGTGTTTGGCAGTAAACCCACTTGGTAGCAGTATGTACGACACAGATTCACTTGGTAGCTGTGGCTGAGCATTCAAACTTCCCTCAAGAAGAGTTAGGCAGTATACATAGTATTCACAATAGGTCAAGAGAACTCAATAGAACAAGTAAACACTGACCAGGGCTTGGTGTAAAAGAGATATAATTATTTATTTAAAACCACATCTAGAAAAACACACAGGCACTAATAGTAAGCAATTCAAAAACACGGTCACTAAAAGATCTACACTCCTTAAAAGAATATTAGACGAGTCTTAAGTAAAGCCCCACTTATTTTCAGACAGCGGAGAGCGCTTAACGTAGATGGCACTCTAATAATTTGTTTTAGAAAGGGAGAGAATAAATTGAAACAGATCCCAACACTTTTTCACAAACACAACAAGAGAGGAAGGCAAAGTAACACCGTGAATTCAGAGTCAGTAGGCCGGATCCGCTTTAAGAGGATCGAAATGTGTCCAAGGTCACACGGTTGCAGTGCACAAAAGTCTTGTAACGGTTCAAAAAGCAGTTGGACCAAAAAAAGGGACCAGTTAGAGGGTCAAGGCGGCCATCCCAGTCCAGAAGGTTAAGGGGTTATTATTACCTTGTAGCAATCTTTAGAAAGGGAGGCCTGGCGGACCTTAAAGTGGTGAGAATACTCCAGCGGGGGCAGTTGTTCCTGGCAGCGGATGCAAGTCGGTGCTTCGTCCGGGGGAAGAGAGGATCTTGTCGGGGAGGAAGACAGGAGTCCGTTGCACTGCCAGGGAAGAAACCAGCCGCGGAGTTTCTCAGGTACAAGGAGCGGTCCGTTGATTTGCGGTTCAGTGGTAAGTGGCTATCCGGCCGCCGGGATGCTTGGCACGGGTGCGAAGAAAGAAGGTAAACTGGTTGTGCCCACCAGTCAGGGGAAGAAGCCTCTCCAGCCGGGAGATCTTCTCTGTCGTCGGGAAGTGGTGAGTCGGTTCCGCAGGGCTCCACCGGTGGTGTCGTCGTGGTAGGTCGGCTCAGCTTCTCCCTCGTCGGATTCTCAGGTCCTGTGGCGACTTCTGAAGTTCCAGTCCCCAAAGCCCTGCTTTTATGCAGCATACCCCCATTCACTCAGCCTAGCTGTCAATCAAATATGCTAAGTGGTGAGCCGGCCGGCACTTGGGCCAATCACACAAGAGTGCGACTTGAGTTACCAGGGTGCCTAAACCCCCTCCCACACCCCCTGTGGTACCCAGACAGAGTGGCACCACTTTTGGAGGCCTATGTGGAGAAGCCCGCCAAAAAGTGGAACAAAGGGCTCGACTTGGGTTGGAGTCACAGAAGAGAACACAAACGCCATTTTAGAATCGAGCCCTGGCAAAAATACCAACCAGCGAATTAATATTAATTAAATAAACCGGCGGTATGTTCGAGACTATGAGAATTAAATATTTAAAGTTGGTAGCCTCGAACAATGGGAAAATCCCATAGGGAAATATTTGCGGTCGAATATAAAAAGTAGTTTCCACTGCCACCAGCCAAAACTCGATCAGGGGGGACGGAGACGTGCCCCCTCGACTAACAGACCCCGGGGCAAACGAATTGCCCCGACCAGTACGTCCACAATATGGTGGTTTGTACAGGTTTCTGTTAATAATTTGGGACTAGTAAAGCCAATGGTGACTTTACATGCCCTGGGAGACAGTAGTCAGTCCCAGGGTATGGAGTCTATGGTGGGGTGTCACTATGACACCCCTGTGTTACTGCACAGAGGGTGCTGTGTAACACACATAGTAAAAACACATGAGACCCTATGGAGTAAAGGACCCCATAGCCCATAAAACACATTAACAGTCAAAGGAACACCATAAATCATGTCCAAGAGTGGGAGAAAAAGAGTCTCACTCTTGGCAGGAGAAAAAAAACAAACTCCAGAAATCCAGCAAAGCTGCTGGGGGACTCACTAGGTTAGGAAATTCAGCCTAAAGAGAGAATTCTCCTTAACACTTTTAAACCCAACAATCTGTAGTGAAATATTCCTTGGAAAACAAATTTCCAATACAAGACGTGCAAGTGGTCTTGTGTGTAAGTGGCTGCACTGAGTACATGATAACCTGAGTAAAATCCTGGTAGTCAAATACTTGAGCACGCTTACCGACCTGAAAAAAACCAAGAGGTTGTGTTCGCCCTCTGAAAAAAAGTTACTGTCCACCCACATATGTCCTTCACTTGTGCCCTGAAAAGCAGCCACAATCAAGCGAAAATAACTGCACCAATGTCCAGGATGGCAACCACTTACCACATCTTGGGCAAATACTCATAACTTACTTGCCCTCTCATCATTTCCCCTCCTCACCCACATGTCTGGTTTTCAACCATACTTTATAAAGATAATTTGATAGTACACATACCATAGTGTCGCTCAAATATATAAATCCTTATAGAACTATGCTAGGCAAAAAGTGTACAATTGTGGCATTGTTCCCCCCCATCTTGACTAGGAGACTACCGATACCATAATGCAATTCAGCAGAAGGCAAAAAAAATTGTCTCTCAGAGAGCACTGGGAACATAGAAGATATTTGAACCATATTGGGGCACATTGTGTACATATATATATAAAAAATGGTTATTCTAGTTTGCCTCTCACAGCATCCAGGACTGTGGAATGTCTCCCATCTGTGCAGTAACTGGGACCGACCCTGCTTAGATTCAAGGACAAGCTCCCTCGGGCCATGTTGCTCTACGTGGTCTTGGAACTTGTGCTCATTTAATCGGCCACATGGCCTGAGGGGCCCAGCCCCTTCCTCGCTTTGAAGCTGAGCAGGGTAGGTCCTGGTTACTGCATGGATGGGAGTCCCGGATGCCTATCGTGTTGTGATTTTTCCCCGACGTGACTGTAGCTGTAAAAATATATGTATATATGTTTACTTTTATTTCTATAACCGTGGCTATGAACTACAAATAGACTTGGTTATACCCTCGGCTACTATTTTGTAGTCCTTATACCCGCGTTTACCTGAAAAAATGGCGAAACCCGAAAATGCTTCCCTGTCGCTCACCTAGTGCACCCCTCATCTGTGCCATCTCCCCCCACTTCCCTGATGGTCACCTCACCTCTGCCATCCCCCAACAGCACTCGCACACTGTTTGTGTGACGCAGTTTGCTTTGAAATGTCGTCTATTTGCAGCTATACCTCAGGTTATAACCGCGGATATGGGGAAAATGTTTGAGCCTTGTGTTGCAAACTTGGTCCCTAGACCCCCACAACTCCCAAATTTCACATGGTGACCTCTTGCCCCCCCAGCCCCCCGCATCCGATCCCCGCACACCTCTAGCCTATTGGCATTTGCATGTTTTTTGACCTGGAAAACACCTTTTCTGTGTTTCATTTTCCTATTCCCAGCTATAGCCTGGGCTATAACCGCGGCTAACTCTTGCATTGAGAAAAAAAAGCCAGCTGTTTAATAAACGCCCAGTTTCTTGGCAATTTACCCAAAATATAGCTATATATTTTGGAGAAGAGGGTACCCCCTTTTCCATCAAATATTATGAAAGCTATTGTTCGGAATAACCCCAAGCCACAAAAGGGCTTGGCGCCCAAGTTGTTTCACACCTGGTCCAACTCCATCCAGAGGTTTTGGGTGTACGGTCTGGCAAAAATGTAAGTCTATGGGAAGTAAGCTGCAACTTTTACGTTTTTTGGCGAATCCTGGTGGGGGGGTGCGGGTGTATCTAGTTGTCTTCAGAATTGAGGCCAAATCTGTCGCACAAGTCAAAAACCTATTAGCAATACATTTTTGGGGTTTCCTATGGGATTCCGACTCCCCTTAACTATAGGGTGGAAACCGCCGCCCTATAATATATATATTTCAGAGGCTTGTGGATCTGCTTAGAATCACATGCTTTGAATAGGCCGCCATCTAGTGTGACGTCCGTAGTACCCATGGCATATCACACATCAAAGTCCCTCAAATAGTTTTTTTCCGCCATAGTGGACAGTTGCAAATTGCAGACTCGCGGCTTGTAGCCTTTATTGCTTATATTGTTATTACTTTATTACTTAAAATTGAATATCGCGTTTGACGACCAATACAGTTCCTTCTTCTCGACCGCGCTTTCAACTACGAAGATCATCGCTGAGAGACTCCTCGTTGACAGCTGTCGCAGCTTCAGCCTACCTCAGGCCTTCGACTACACAGTAGGGAGAGGGGGGTTCTCACATTCCACTTTCCCTTAGAGAATACATACCTTTTCTCATCCCCTCTTTTCTACTTATACTTTTACAAGTCTCCTTTATCGGGGAGAACAGTTCTTTTAAATTCTGCCCCGCCTGTCATAAAAGGTATTGCTGAAAGTACATCCAATAGGTGTGCAATCGGTGCCTTCCTCGAGATCACCCCGAAAAATGCTGTGCTGCCTGCCAGTTTTTTCATCCTAAGACTCTAAAGGACCGGTGTACTAAATGTTGGGCGATCCACGCTATGCAGGCCGAGGCTGCTATAGAGGTGCCAGCAGACAAAGACAAAACAGACGCAGCAGCTTCGTAAGTGCCAGTCCCCCCTCTGAAAGGCATTTCGGCGGCATCGCTATGAAGACCATACCCGGCGACAGTGGGACACACAGACATTAAACACACAGAGAATCTCACCCTCACTTGAGAGATAAACACACAACCCCAAGCCTTTCGACAAAACATTTGTTGAAGCATGGCCATGGGGAACAAATGCTCCGCCAGCGGTTCTGCCTCGACAGTCCTCTGCACCCACATCTCGTGCGTGCTAGGACAGCCCAAAAAGACAAATGTTGAGCGAAAGATCATCCATGCATATAAAACACGGGCCGCAACTTTTGATAGTGCAGACATCAAAACGTATGCCAAAACAGATGCCCAGTCCCAGTACTACTCACACCACCAAGCGTGCTTCAAAAGACAAACAACCATCCAAACGCACGCATTCCCAAATTTCAGCGCAAGCCCATACATCGCCAAAACTCTCACATTACACAGAAGCCTCTTCTGCTTTATCACAGGCTTTAGGCTATAGCCCACAGCAAACCCCTGAAGAGGCTACATTCCCTTTTAGGGAAACACTTTCTTCAGGTTCTCTTGCTTTGTATCCTTTATGGAAAAATGTTCCCTTATAGAAAGACAAATCGAGAAAATGCAAGCAGAGCCTCCCTCAAAGTCCTCCAGATAACAGGTGGATGCCCTTTTGCAGCCCTATGTTGCTACTCTTACACAAGACGAGGTCATTGATGTAGATCAAGACCATGCTGACTATTATGATGATCATTTTAGTGATGAGGATAGTTAAGATGATGACGACCCTGGTCCCCCTCACCTCCAGATGTAGATCAGACAGTAGCTGATTCTCCTGTGCATGATCAAGTCTTATACAATGATCTGCTGAAAAGGGCAGCAGATTACTTTAAAATACAAACACAAGATGTTCCCCAAGATTTAGACTTCCTAAACGAAATGCTCGAAGAAAAATCTGTGGTAGGTGAATTTATACCTTTACTACAGTCAATAAATAAAAGAATCCAACCCTCTCTAGTTACACCATCTCTTACCCAGGGCTGTTAACCCCATAATAGAAAATACTTTTTTCGGCCTGCACCCTCTAACTCTTTATACATCAAGGGTCATCTCTAACCTGACTCCTTATTGGTTACCACCACCCGCAAAAGAGCAGGGACACCATTAGCTTCTGCAGAGGCATCCCCAGAAAAAGATAGCAAGAAGCTTTTTCGCATTGGGATAAAAGGTAACGACATCAGCCACATACCCAGTGCAAATTGCTAAGAACACAACCCTGCTCTCCAGTTACAATAGGTCCCTTTGGGATAAAGTACATGCTCAACTAGATTCAGTACCAGACCCTATTTGTACAGAAATTCTAAAAATTATCAATGAAGGTAGACAGGTTGCAAATAATATTAAAGGCATCCTGGATGCAGCAAATCATGCAGGCAAAATTGTTGCTGAGGGAACCTTACTATAATGCCATGCCTGGCTACATTAGGATTCAAATTGGAAACACAGGCAACGCTGTTAAATATGCCCATTGAAAGCAATGTGCTTTTCGGGAAGGCAGTAGATAACGCCCTTGAAACAGCCAGGAAAGAACACAACACTTTTAGTCTCTAGGTCAAATTTCAAATAAACCATATGTTTAAAGAGGTGTCTCGAAAAAACGCATAGGTTTTTTCGAGGCCAAAGTTACCCAAGAGCCTCTCAGTCTACATTCAGCCAAAATAATTATCCAAACACAGCACAATCCACTCCCATTCAGCCTACCTATCAAGGAGGTTTAAGGTGGGATAGAGGTAGATCTCGGGCTGCAGCCTCTAAAGGCTCCACTGCCCAAAAACAATGATGCTCCAGTTCAAGTCCTCTCCCATGTTACCCCAGTAGGGGGAGTCGAATATCACATTACGCCCACACATGGGGGGGAATCACATCAGACAAGTGGGTGCTTTCCACTGTAACAAAAGGGCACTCCATAGAGTTCCTATCAAAACTCATCATCCTCCAAAACAGCGCAGGATGTTGCAAGAACATCAACAGATTCTTCATGAAGAAATCCAAGGCCGCCTTCAAAAAGGATTGGAAGAGCTGGTCCCTACTCGTGAGGTAAAAAAGGGTATCTATTCAACTTACTTTCTTGTACCCAAAAAGGATTTAACTATGCGCCCTGTGCTAGACCTGGGATTGGTTGATTACTGCGAATCCGATTTGGTCAAATCCAGATTGGTTGCAGATTATTAACCGAAATTGGCTGCAAATATATATGGGGGGGTTGTTAATATAAATATAGGAATGGTTGGGGGGAGCTGTGGGGGTCTACCCGCATATATTTGTGGCCAATTTGTGTAATAGAAAACTCTACCAATAAGTATTCGAGCAAAGGTTTTCGATGAAATCAACCCAAACCATTATCCCTTCGTCCAGCAAACACACATGTCTAACCACAAAAGTTTTGCATGACTACCCTTCAGGAAGTAATCCCGCTCTTGAAACAGGGGATAACATGTTGACATTGGATATGAAAGATGCATACTTTCATATTTTAATGTTGCCAGCTCACAGAAAATATCTCAGGTTCAAAGTCGGCGCGACTCATTACCAGTTCAAAGTGCTTCCCTTAAGCATATCCTCAGCGCCAAGGGTATTCACCAAAGAACTCGCAGTGGCAGCTGCCCACCTTACCAGACAGTCGATTCCAGTGTACCCTTATCTCTGCGACTGGCTAATGTAAAGAAACCAAGGGTATTTCTCCATGATACCCCTTGGTATCCTCTTCTGGGGTGACCGGAGAAAGGTAATTGCTGTTGGGTCCGGATCCAAAGAGGGAGAAGGAGTCCCAAGGTGAGACCTGGAATCCCCCTTTCCGTAACGCCTCCCTACCCGACATTCCCCCTGTTACCATACACTATTTCAGAACCCATACCGTTACCCCCTTTCCGATTCTAACAGGTACCAACACGGAAGGGAGGCATAGGAGAACAGAAAGAAGGAAATTACATATGTCACCCCATGCCCTACAACAACAGGACTACCTCCCTTTTCCCAACAATATTTGACCGGATTTACCTAAACTCTTAGTGAAAACTACAATTCCCATAATTCCTCCAATCTGTTCTTTTCTAAAGCCACTGGGACGAAGAAGAGGTGGATGAAGATTACCAACAAGGAACCACAGACACACAAAACACTCTCCCCTTTGTACAGCAGACTGTCCCATTAATGAGGCCAGGCAAAGTCAGGCCTCTCTGTACAACTATGCTCACCTAAACCTAATCACTCCTCCCAGCAAGTATAAAAGGCTGAGCAGGAGAGCACACTTTGAGCGAGTTGGGGATGCTGGAAGATGCCAGGAATCTGGAGACGGACCTAGCGAACTGCAGAGACCCTGGGAGACCTGGAGGAGGAGAAAACTGCCCAAACACTGGCTCTGTTACTTGAGAGAAGACTGAAGTGTGGAGGAGGGAACTATACCTCCAGAAGGCAAGACCAGGGGCAGCTGGGACCTGCCTGGCGGTACCCACAGCACAACTCCTCCCCTAGGACAGGCAGACGATCCCAGGTCCCTGAGGGGCATGTGGAGAGACCCTGACCTCCGATTAACATCCCCTTTTAGCGCCTGAAGCTCTCTATGCCTGCTAATGTCATTTCGTGGGAGCTATAAAGTGGGAGCAAAATTAGCCCAGTGCATTCTGGGACTAGAAGTTCCAAGACCTTTTTTTGGCGTATTGCAAACGTTGAAAGCGGGCTCGGCTGAGGGAAGCCTTCTTAGTGAGAGTGGAAGCATGAAGGGAGCCTCGAACCCGAGTGAGGGAAGTCTTTGAGGTGAATTGTGCTGCAAGAGAGAAGACTCAAGCCCGGCTGAGGTAAGCCTTCATTTGTAATCCTTGAAAGCTGGAAAGGAGGTGAACCACACCTGACCCAAAACCTTGCTCAACAGAGCGGCGCCGGAAAAGCACAGCCGGTGAGTCGATGAGACTGATGGCAGACCGGCTTGTGTTACCAAGGTTGCAAGTGGCAACATATTACAAAGAGAACAGTGTGTGAGGCGTTTGCAAAGAGCGACGCAGAAGTAATTGAACTTTGTGAATGAACTTTGGGAGGCAACCCAAGATAACATACACAAAGTGTTCCGGCGCCACGTGGGCGCTCATTCGAGGGTCTCTGTTAGGTACCAAACTGATGCTGAGTGTGAGAAAAAGGAATACTGAGATCGAAGTGGTCATGCAACGGGTCTTGCTAAATCCCGTGCAAATTCAAAAGTCTTTGATAGTTTAAAGTACATCATAATTGGTTCGAGCCCAGCCCAGGGAGACTAATTGAGTGAAAGAAAGGGATCTAAACCCGGATGAGGGGGAACCGGGGTGGACCGTGAGTCACCCGAGAAGAATTATTTGAACATAGTTTGGAAGCATCTGAGCCCGGCTGAGAGGGATCCAGGATGAGCACCCAAATTGAGTGTTGGAAAAGGAAAATAAAGTTTTCATGGTTTTTGTATACCAGGCCCTCTCAGTCACAAGACGTACAGGAAGTAAAGAGGCTTAGAAACAGAAGGTCTTTAACTGTGAAAAGGGAACTGTATCCTCGTGCCACAGAAGCCAGTGTGTGATTTGCTCGAGTGAACCGCCTTGTCCCATGCTGATAGCCTGAGGAAGGTAGGCCAACGGCCCGAACATCCTGACTTATCATTTTGTGAACACTTCTTTCTTTATAATGAACATCACCCCACTCTGTTTTGTAAAGTAGTGGTAAGGATTGGCAATAGGTTTTTTAGTATAGGCCCTCTTTAATTTGACTCCAGACGTGGACCCCTTGCTCACTATTCTTAGAGGGGCACAGCTCCTCCCTACTGATGAGGTCCAACCAGACCGAAACACATGTCTGGGGATGCTGTTGGTACTCTTGTTCAGAGGAGAATTGCCTAGCATTTCGGTGCTGCACTGCCCCAGGGCAGGACAAAGACTGATATGTTTGGGATATTTCTTCTCTGTGAAAGATAGTGAGCTAAAGACTCTGGGTAAGTCTCTCGCAACCAGGACTAATGTCTGGCAGAGAGACTCCCAGGACCCCCCTTGTCAATTTGCAATGAAGGGAGATGGCCTGACGGGGCTCGCAAAATCTACTAGCCCCCTTGCATTGGTGAGGAGATTTTATGAGGGGTGCTCGAGCTTGCTGGCGAGTATGTGAATGTTTGAAACTTAATTGACATGTATTGCTGTGAGAAACCTGAGGGTATTCTCACACCTACTCCCCCTGCATCCTCTTCTTAGTTAGCCAGGTCATCGCTTTTGGATCCTGACCCTGGGGGTGGAGAAGCGAGGCAGGATAACCTGGGTGTAGGGTCTCCCCCGGCCTTTATGGGCTATTGCAAAACATCTGCGCTCATTTCCCCTCATTCAACCTACTATAGTACAGGGACGAGGACAAGGCGATTAGGAGTAGTGAACACTAATAATATATATATTAAAAATTATCAGGGCTTATCTTAAGTCTTAGTTTACTTGGCAGGGACATCCTTGTTAGGTTAGGGAAAGATAGGCGTTTGTCTCACACCTCAACTTGTGAGAATACTACACCTTTGTGTCCGTCTCGCATTTTTCTGACCCACATAACATGCATCAACTAATATCAAGAGTAAAGTCAAATGTGGGGGTGTGACCTGACTACCCAGCAGGGCTATATAGAATACTTATATTCATTAATATCAGGTATAAAGGAACATTTGTTGAGTGGCCTGACCAGGCAGCTGGGCTGTACAGAATACTAAGGAATCACCCCCAAAAGACCTGGAAAATAAAACCTGTATGGCATATTTGTCAGAATTTTGGCTATACAAAAATCTCGTATAGCCTAAAAATTCGAACAAATATGCCATACAAAACATTACAGTGAAGAAGGGCTCAGGGAGCTGCAGGGGTGTTCCCCGCACTCTTCGTCATTGTAATGTGAGCGGGGTTGAGGGGGTGTGGGGGGAGATGTCCCCCATAAACCTGTCTCAATAAAGTGAATTAAAAAAACGGACCCTGCGGCTCCAGTTCCCATACACGCTAGGAAGGTAACCGGCATCGCAGAGAGATGTTGGAGAGGGCAGCACACAAGGAGGTGTGCCGTCCACAGGTAAATAAGGGGGTGGGGGCAAGGGCACCGGATAGAATATGACACACTATTTTAATACATTTGCCCACTATTTTAATACATTTACTGTTTTTACAATCCGGTGATGTTTCAAAAAACTATTTCAATATACAAAGCCAACATGTGGCACAAGAAAATATACAGCATACATTGCATATAAACAAACAGTCAACAATACTTTTAGGAAATATGTGCAGAAAATTAATCTTTAATCCAGAACGGCCCCTAAACATAATCTGGAGCAATGTATTCTTGTGTATGCCCAATCAATCAACTTGGTGCACAGTGTTATGAAGTGGACGTTGTATCGTACTAGGATTGTCCACACGTCAGTCGACACAATAGTGTTTCAGCCATTCCAGGAGTTGTAGAGTGCTGTAATTACATCAGCCTTCATCAGGACCGGGTATTGTAAGGACGTCTCATTAGAGGGGTATCCTTTGGTGAGGATCTACAAGACAAATGGGGTATTCTCAGTGAATGGATCTGTATCAGGAAGATATTTTAAAAAGCACCTAAACTGGTGAATATCTTGAAGGAACCCCAGTGTCGAGTACTTACTGTGCTTGAAGCAATTCTGGCACCTCAAAGATAAATTCGGAGGGAGTTTGTGAGAATTGTGTAACACACAGAAGAATGTTTGTTTGTTTTAGTGTGAGGGATGCCTATAAAGGTAAATGGAGGTGAGTAGGAGTAAGTTACCTTAGTCCTATTAGCTCAAGGGATCCACCACAATTATCTGGAAATCGCATTGGTGGGGACAGACGAGTGGCAGAGCAGCGTGTCAAAAAGTACCAGCTCTCTAAAAGGAGAGAAGAGGTAACATGAACAAAACTCCCTGCTGGATCTAGGTGTATAGACCTGTATAGAATCTTAAATGTGAGAGAATCACATATACTGGACACCCAGGTACAACTAGAGCCCTAGAGGTCATAATGCTGAGTGTCTGTAAATGATTCTAAATCAATGAGTAGATAAAAAGGACCCATGTATGTCAGCAGGACACCCATGTATTGTACCCAGTAAAAATATTACTGTGTCGGGCTTTCATGCCACTTGAAGCGCGGAACATGGATGCGCTCGCAAATGGAGTGGTGAATAGAGCGAGCTGTGGGAGCATGCTGGATATAGATAAAATCATGCATGCTGGCTATCATGCTGCGTGAGTGAAGCGAAACGCAAAAAATGAAGGCTCCCCACTTGTAAGGCACGCTGAGGTCCTTACCTGATAGGGCAAACGTTTCTTCACCGGCAATCGTCGTCACGCTGACCGAGCGTGGCACAGAGTGGGGAGGTGTGGTTATGCTGTGGCATGGCAACTGGGCCACACAAAGGATTTAATGGTGGCCATCTTGTGTTGGTTTCATTGGAGTATGCTGCCTAATGCATCGTGGATGGATCGACGGAATAATAAATGATGAATGTGTCCCCCATTGTTGTCTATGCTTTTGTAAAATAATATGGTAAACCCTGAGTAGCTGATCCGGTCTACAATTCTGAGTATGGAGCAGCACGATGTGTGAAGGCGTTGTTGCATTCCAGCAACGGAGTGGGAATCAGACGGGAAATAGATACAAGTATAAAAAGGCACAGTTGATTAGAACATGGTTACATTTAGGCAGCATAGTTTAAAAAGTATGCTGCATGGTGCCTGCCTATTGACGTTCAAATGGTACACAGTATGTATGTCCAAAAGGATGAATAGTGTGTGCAGTGACCAAGTTCCTTTTTAAGATTTTAAACAGGCTATGTTCAAAGAAAACTGGAATCAGCAGGATAACAAAGGTCCTGTCTGAAAGTTACAGATCTAGAGCAAAACAAATGATCATTGCATTTTTTCATTAGTTCCACAAGGTGTTCTTTGCCAGAACAATACATCAACAATATCTATGCGTTCAACGTGGTGGATGACAGCATGGATGTCTAGTCCAATGTGATATGGGCCCATGTATGCTGCCCCCATTTCAATGGCTGATTAGATTATTCCATTTTGGCTGTTTCTAGGCGATATATCCATTGCTGTTCCAGCTTCCTCAGCACTTTATTACCATCTCCCCTTCTCCTGTTCGGGGTAAGCATGACAAACCATTGAAGATCTTGATCAGTACTTTTTTTGTGACTATCATGTTCCGCAAGGGGTTTGTCAGGGACTTTATGCCGTATACAGGAACGGTGTTCTGAGATTCATCCAATGGTCTTGCCCGCATAGAGTACTTTACAAGGGCACTCTGTGTATATGACCATCTTACTATTGCAGTTAATATGTGTCTTGAGAGTCCAGTGACTATTGCAATGTTCGAAGAGTATCTGGTGTCTGTGAATATACCTGCCACACACTGTCCGCATTTGCGGTGTACCTGGACTGGTGGGAGCCCCTGTCGTATCATTGGTTATTGGTAAGTGTGGACCAAATGTTCTCTTAAGTTCTGATTCTTCTTGAAAGCGAAAAACGGTTTCTTGGACAAAGTCCCAGTGTTCTATGAGATGCCAGTTCTTGTTGATGGTGCTTTTAACTATATTGCTGATAGGGCTGAAGGTGGTGACATAGACAAGTCTCTGCAGGAGTTCTTTCTGCCTTGAGGTTAGACAAACATCCCATGAAGTGCTGGCTGCTCTTTTACGAGTATGTCTCACAGTCCTTTTGGGGTATCCCCTCTGTACCAGCCTCTGTTGGAGACCCTCCGAATTTCGTTCTCCCCGTGTAAATCTTGCGAATCCTTCAAAATTGTCCGTATAGTAAGTGTAGTAAGCTGTTGCGGTCAGGTTTGTTACAAAATAGTTCTGTTTTAAATTCAGGGCCACATCTGTATATGTAGAGGTCCAAATAATCGATCGATTGTTCGTCCCAATTGATGGTGAAGTTATATATTGAGCCACGTGTGGACTGACTTAAGTTGGTCCTCAGAGCCTGTCCAAAGCCTGTGCACCAAGCTGATTGATTGAGCGTACACAATAATACACGGCTCCAGATTATGTTTAGGGGCTGTTCTGTATTGATGTGATTTATTTTCTGTACAAATCTCCTAAAAGTATTGTTGAATGATTGTTTATATGCAATGAATGCTGTATATTGTCCTGTGCCACGTGTTGACTTTGTATATTGAAATTGTTTGTTGAAACATCACTGGTTTGTAAAAACAGTCAATGTATTAAAATAGTGGGTTCTATCCGGAGCTCGCCCTGATCATTTTATATATATATATTTCTGAGGCTTGTGGAATCTGCTTAGATCACATGCTGTGCATAGGCCGACATCTAGTGGAAGTTGCAGAGTATTACAGTTTGTTTTTTGAAACTCGAAAATGGGCGTCGACACAGGGCGTGCCAGTAATACTATCCCTAGTGTGACGTCCACTGTACCCATGATCCCTCACGTGTGTAGGACCCTCAGATTGTTTTTTTCCGCCATACTGGTCGGAAGCATTCAGCGGAGTTCCCTGGCATTAGCCATACTTTGAAAAATATTGTTATATTTCCCCCTTTTTTTCTCCACCCTAACATCGAGCCACCGAAATTCGACACTCGATGCCGAACCGGAGAAGAAAGCGACCGTCGAGAGCTTCACGACGGAGTGGGCCTAGGAAGGCCTCTGGCCTCGGCCCGGGCCTCGGAAGGCCTCTGGCCTCGCCCTACAAGTAGGGAGCGTGGGGGGTGGTCATACTGTACACTCTTATATATTCTCTTATATATATTCCTACACTTACCAGCCCGCTGCCTCAAGGTGCGTATGGAGGGTACCCTTTTCCAATTTTGTCCAAAGTGCAACCGCAAGTATCCTTGGGTTGACAGACACGCCACGTGCAATCTCTGCTTGCCAAGGGATCACCCCGAGGCAAATTGCAGAGCGTGTAGTAGGTTCAAACCTAAAACACTAAAAGACCGTTCCACCAAGCGTTGGGCCCACCTCGCCAGGCGTCAAGAGGCCATGGCCACGGCGGGTGCCTTCAGCGTTGGCAGCGACGCCGTACTTTCGGACGACGAGGGCAACACGGCGTCAAAAGACAGCCAGGCGCAGGTCCCCGACCTCGGAAGGTCGTCCGGCAGGGCGGCTACGGGGAAGACCCCCAGTGATGTAAGCGCAACCCACAACACTTCCAAACACACAAAGTCCCACCTATACTCGACGTGTACGTTGAGCTCTCGGAAAGAGGCACATAGGGGACGGTCCGAATCGGCGTCCTCTGGGCGTTCGCGATCTATATCGCCGCATGACGCCAGGCAATCATCCACTATTGCCAAAAGTGCCTCGCTCCCCAAGGTAACCGAGTTTCGATCGTCGGAAGACGAAAGCGACCTCTATCCCAGACCGCACTCCAGGAGTCGGCGTTAGTACAAGTAGTGCCCATTCCCGAATCCCAACCTACACGGTCGAAGGATAGTACCACCACTACCGAAGCTCGACGGCAGGCGTCGAAAAGCTCCAAAGCCCCAAAGAAGCAGGGCAAACACTCTTCCAGCCACGGGAGGGGGGAAAGCAACAGAGGAAGCAGTCTCAACCAGCTTCCACACCGAAGAAACATTACACTCCACTTAAACAGACAGACAGGTCTCACACCTCTATTATAGATGAGTCAGGGAAACTCCCCCCAGGCAAAGTCATTCCCAGTTCAAGAGAGTGGTCCAGTGAGGACATAGATGGGGTCATGTCAAGAATGTCATCGTTTGCAGATTTCTATTCTAAAAATCCCAAACATTTTCTCACTTATAACCCCGACGGGTCAGCACCCTCAGGCTCCAAGGATCCTATCCCCCCAAGTAAAAAGTCCCGGTTCGAAACAAAACGGTCTTCAGAGCCCTTCCACATTCACCCTTATTCTCAGGAACAAGAAGATCCTTCCCTTTGTGAGGATACAAATTTGGGCATGTTGGAAGAACAGACTGGGACAGGCTACTATGGGGACAATGAGGAACAAGAGGAGGAAGAGGACGACCCTGAAATATACAGGGTAGATTCCCCGGTAGATAAAGAACCCACGGTTACCGACTCCCCTGTCGACAACCAGCCCCTCCTAAATGAGGTCCTGTCTAGAGCAGCACACCACTTCCACATTGACACCCAGGGTTCTCAAGAGGAAAGAGATTTTGCCGAAGAGTTGGTGGGAGAAAGGAGACCTGTTGCGCAGGCCATCCCTATCCTTCAGTCCATCCAAAGAAGAATAGACCCTTCACTGGTAAACCCCAATCTTACCAGGGCAGTCAATCCCAGGATTGAGAAGCTATTCAGGGCAGCCCAATCAGACCCACTGTATATAAGAGGGCATCTGAAACCGGACTCCCTAGTCATTACAACCACCCGCAAGAGGGCAGGAACACCCTTCTCATCATCAGAAGCTCCTCCTGACAAGGAGAGCAAGAAAATCTATGGGTTCGGCAGAAAGGTTGCCTCCACTTCCGCCTACCAAGCAAGAATTGCCAACTCCACCACCCTACTGGCGAGTTATAACTGCCACCAGTGGGAGGAAGTTGCGGCACTCATAGATTCCGCCCCAGAGCCCCTAAAGAGCCAATTGGCACGAGTCTCAGCGGAAGGGAGAGCCGTATCCGGTTGCATTGTAAAGGCAACCTTTGATGCCGCAAATAATGCCGGTAGATTGATAGCAGAGGGTACTGTTATCAAGAGACACGCTTGGTTACGGCAGTCTGGATTCAAGGCCGTGACACAAGCATCATTGTTAGACAAACTGGTGGAGCCAGATCTATTGTTCGGTAAGGCGGTCGAGGCCGTGCTGAAAAATGCCAAGGACGAGTATGAAACACTCAAGTCCCTAGGTCAACTAACCACCAAACCCCCTAATCAAAGGGGTAATGGCAATTTTCGCCGCACACGGACAAAATTCCCAAAGAGGGTCAAACTATTCCCAGGCCCAGGGTACGCAGTGGAACAATAACCAACAGTCTACCGAAGGTTATAGTAGAGGGAATAAGAGAGGACGGGGTAAAGTTAGGGGCAGCCCCAGTAGAGGCGGCGGCATGCCTCCACCAAAACAGTGACGCTCCGTTCAGGGTCCCTTCTCACGCATCCCCAGAAGGAGGACGCATTTCCAACTTCACCCAAGCTTGGGAAGGGATCACATCAGACAGATGGGTGCTGTCCACAGTGTCCGCAGGATACTGCATAGAACTCTTAGAGCATCCCCGAAACCACCCTCCACGACAAAGAACGCATTTGCTAGACCACCAAAGAATCCTCCTCGAGGAGATCGTCAATCTGCTAGCAAAGAACGCTATTGAACTCGTCCCGGGACACCAGGTAAACAAGGGTATTTATTCAACTTACTTCCTTGTACCAAAAAAAGATTTAACAATGCGCCCAGTATTAGACTTACGGCCTGCAAACAAATATGTCAAGCCCCAAAGGTTTTGCATGACTACTCTCCAAGAGGTAATCCCCCTCCTAAAAAAGGGGGGGCTACATGGCAACATTGGATATGAAAGATTACTATTTTCATATTTCCATGTTCCCAGCGCACAGAAAGTACTTGCGCTTCAAGGTGGATAGTCGGCACTACCAGTTCAAGGTACTGCCCTTCGGAATAGCCTCGGCTCCAAGGGTATTCACCAAGGTACTGGCGGTGGCGGCAGCACACCTACGCAGGGAGGCAATCCCGGTGTACCCTTACCTAGACGACTGGCTCATCACGGGGGAAACCCCAGCGATTTGCAGAACGAACATTCAAAGAACAATCGACCTCCTCTTCGAATTGGGTTTCTCAATAAATGAGAAAAAGTCAAGTCTGGTGCCAAGCACCTCCAAACAGTTCCTAGGAGCAATCCTAGACACACAAGAGGGGTAGACCTTTCCATCAGACGAGAGAATTCGCAATATACTACTGCAAATTCCTCTATCAGGCCGGTCGTCAGATAACGGTACGCAAAGCAATGCGTTTGCTAGGCATGATGGCGTCATGTATTTACCTGGTCCCCCACGCGTGCCTGCGCATGCGTCCCATGTAGGAATGGTTGGCGAAACAGTGGTCTCAGGCAAGTGGTCAGTGGGACGATCTAGTGGTCGTTTCGCCAACACTGGTACAAAGCCTTCACTGGTGGACAAGAGAAAATCTGTCCAAGGGAAAACCCTTTTACGATCCCGAGATACAGGCGGTAGTCACAACCGATTCATGCCTGACAGGGTGGGGAGCTCACCATCTCCACCACACAGCTCAGCGTCTCTGGTCTCACTCAGTGGCCAAGAATCACATCAACCGGCTAGAGCTTCTGGCAGTATTCAGAGCCCTTCAAGCATTCAAACCCTACCTGCTGAATCTGTCAGTGCAGATCCGGACGGACAGCACTACAGCCATGTTTTACATAAACAAGCAGGGAGGGACTCGTTCGCCAAATCTGTTCAAACTTGCCCAGAGAATTTGGACATGGGCACTCAAACGGAACATCTTCCTGTCATCGCAACATGTTCCAGGGGATCTCAATTCTCTAGCAGATGCACTAAGCAGAGATCCCCTCCCAGAGGAGCACGAATGGTGTCTACACAGAGAAATCGTAGAAGATCTCTTCTCTCAGTGGGGTTCCCCCACCATAGACCTATTCGCCACAAGCGAAAACAGACAATGCCCAAGATTCGCGTCCATATCCCACAACCAGGATCCCAGGGGAACGCCCTGTGGATGAACTGGTCAGGAATGTTTGCATACGCTTTTCCACTAACTCCTCTCCAGGAAGGTGGTGTACAAGTTGAACAGGGAATCGATGACGCTCGTCCTAGTTGCTCCCATGTGGGCGAGACAACCGTGGTTCCCACACTTACGCAGACTAGCGACCTGCGACCCCATCAAACACCCGGGCTGGTACAACCTACTGTCCCAGCATCAAGGTCAAACAGTACATCCTCTACCCAGCTCAATGAACCTAGCAGCATGGCTCCTGAGGTCATAGAGTTTGGACATCTAAATTTACCTCAAAGATGTATGGACATCCGAAAATAATCTAGGAAGCCTAACACGAGGCACTGCTACTTTGACAAGTGGAAGAGATTCGTTATCTGGTGCCAGAATAGACAAATCAACCCAGTTGATTGCACTTCAACAATTGTTACGTACATGCTCCACCTGCTGGATGCAGGACTGGTTTTTAACTCACTGAAGGTGCATCTGGCTGCTCTGTCAGCATACACCACCTCCCATAACAAGGTGTCGTGGTGGAAAGTTCCAGTGGTTAAAGCCTTCATGGAAGGAGTAAAGAGACTTCACCCTCCTATTTCAAACCCACCACCAGGGTGGGACCTTAATGTGGTGCTAGCTAAACTCATGGACCCCCCATTCGAACCCATGCATAAAAGCAGTCTCAAACACCTGACTTATAAGACACCCTTCTTAGTAGCTATTACATCCATAAGAAGGGTTAGTGAAATTCAGCCTCCGTCAGTGCAAGATCCTTTCTTTACAGTTCACAAGGATAAACTGGTTTTGCGTACACACCCTAGGTTCTCACCTAAGTTTATTTCCAAATTCCACATGAACCAGTCCATCGAGCTTCCGGCTTTCTTCCAAACCCCACAAAGCTCGGCTGAGGTGAAACTACACACCCTAGATGTGTGTAGGGCGGTCCTCTACTATGTAGACAAGACCAGACCGCTAAGAAAAACAGACCAACTGTTTGTCTCCGTAGCTACAGGCAGAGAGGGGGATCGCCTCTCTAAAGGTGCCATCTGTAAGTGGATTATTAACTGTATCCAGCTGTGTTACTCCCTTTCTGAAAAAATCCTGCCTTTCAGGCCAAGAGCCCACTCTACAAGAGGCATTGGGGCCACTCTGGCTTTCATTGCAAATGTACCCCTTGACACCATTTGCAAAGCAGCTACTTGGAGCTCTATTCACACTTTTACTCAGCACTACTGCATTGACACACATTCCAAGACAGATACACAAGTGGGACAAGCGGTTCTAAGATATTTATTTGCTCATGACCCTTCTCACATCCCACCTCCTTCTTCAGGTACTGCTCGCTTATCTATCCACTGCATATGATCTAAGCAGATTCCACAAGCCTCAGTAGGGATACATTACTCGCCGTAATCATATTTCTGATGCTTGTATCTGCTTAGATTCACATGCGACCCACCCTTCCTCCCCTCTGAGAGAAGGCGCATGGATGCTTGTAGTCTTACCTTTCTTTCTATCTGCTTGGATTATCTGTACTCACGCTACTCCTCATGTTACCTCATGTCAGAAAAAATACAATCTGAGGGTCCTACACGCGTGAGGGATCATGGGTACAGTGGACGTCACACTAGGGATAGTATTACTGGCACGCCCTGTGTCGACGCCCATTTTCGAGTTTCGAAAAACAAACTGTAATACTCCGCAACTTCCACTAGATGTCGGCCTATGCACAGCATGTGAATCTAAGCAGATACAAGCATCAGAAATACGATTACTCACCGTAATGTATCCCATATGCACATTTCCACCTGGAGAGGTTAGGGAATTGCCAGGTGCCCCTGAAATTGTTTTGGTGAAAACTAGGAAGTCATTTAATCACTCTAGTACTAAGACGAGGAAGAGTCCTGCAGAGTGTTGGAAAGGTCAGGCATGTCCCAAGTTCTCTAATTGCAACCAGGCAATGTTGGCAGATAACCCCAAGGTACTGTGGACGCCAAGGCCACGAGGGCCACGAGAAGTCCACAGGTTTCGGGGCCTCCCTGGTTGGAGATACGCAGCTGGAGCTGCGGCCGGAGAAAAGGAAGCAAAGTGACTGACAGCGTCCGCGGAGAGGAAGCAGAGCTGCCATTGAGACCTGGAAAGAAACCAAAGTGCGAGCGGGGCTCGCGGGTTGAAGGAAAGCCAGTAGGAGGAGCCGGAAGCAAAAGTACATCTGCCCGCAGAGAACACCTTCGACCGGTGAACGAAGAGGGAAAGTCACTTGAACCGGGGCGCTCCTGGGGACTGTGGGTAAGCAAGGTGAATGCCGAATGAATGAAACAGCATGCGCACAATGAAACAACCCGAAGCCATGGGCTGGGAGAAAATTACAGACAGTATAAAATGCAAGCGGCAAAGTAGCCAATCACAAATATTGAATGTCGAACTGAATGAGAACTTTTTGGTTAAGCTATGACCTGATGACCAATTCATGTAAAATTCAAGAATTACCTAATTGAAAGCAAAATACGAAACAAGAAAGCAAGCATGGAAGATTGCGAGAGAGGATGACAGCAATGTGGTGAAGGAACAAAAACACTGCATAGTGAACTATATGCATGAATACAGTGTGGCAAGGCCAAAGACTGGCAAATGATATTTGACAAATTGTGGCAAAGCCAAGAGGCTGACAAGGAGAAGTCAAGTGAGCGTGAACATTTGCACCGGAACAGATACAGAAGTACCTGTGTGGGCTAGAGAGCCTAGGGTTCCTGGTTGCTCAACCTGTATTGGGTGGACCATGTGGTCTGACGACTGTGCCTAGACCAGGGAACCCTCGATTGGTAAAGCCAACGACACTGCTGAAGTGAACTAAGAAGTAGTAAATTGATTGAACTGTAATTAAATCCAGAAGGAGTGTAAAGTTGACCTGCAGTAGTTTTGAACATTGACAATAAGTGCAAATAGACTCTTGTGAACTTGGGGAAGGGCACGCCAAGGATTTGTGGAACTGTCTTGAACTTGGGGAAGGGGAGCTGAAAAGTAAGCTGGGAGCTGGAAGAAGCTCTGCGTGTGCCTTGACATCCTGCTCTGCCTGGAGCGTTAGAGACTGTGCCCTGTCATTGTGAAGATCCATACCATCTGGATTTACGGATTCTACGAGGCCCTTGAGGCTTGTAATCATCTGCTGTTTAGCGTGTGTGGTTGCCTAGCAACACCCGGCAACTTGCTAGACATGCCCCAAGCCTCAGATTCATCCTGCTTGTGTGCTACAAGACCCACCTCCCTGGCAAAGTCACAGCAAAGTCACTGACCCCTGCTATCTGCAGCTGTCCACAGAAGTTCAGCGGCCGGTGACCTTATAGGTATGTCGGGCATCACCTGCCTGCTCTTCCCAGCACCTTCCGGAAACATTTCCCGCTGTTTGGACCATCACTGAGGTACTGTTCATTTTCCTCATGACTGTATCAATACCTTACTGTTCGCTTCCCGATAACTCCCAATCTAAATGTGACTCTATAGACTCATGCACAAATCCTAATCTCATCTACCCACAATTTACCGACACCTCCACTGCCATCGACCTCGGTTTATGGAATGTGAGGTCGCTCTGCAATAAGTCCACAGCAGTACTGGACTTTTTTCTACGCTTGCATTTTCATTTCTTCTGTATAACCGAAACCTGGATTCTCTCACGTAATTCGACTGTAGCCGCTACTCTCACTTCTTCTCTGTCCTCCGAGCCAATGGTCACGGTGGCGGCGCTGGTTTACTGTATTGTCCTAATTGTTTATCTATTCCTTCTTGTGTCTCTACACCGGACTATTTAATTTTAATTTATTTAATTTAATTTATTTATTTATTTAACATTTATAAAGCGCTCACACAGCCCACAGGCATCGAGGCGCTGTTACAGGAATTTTGTTTTTCTTAGTTGTGTAATTGTGTTGTTTTTTTTGTCTTAGTTACTTATTTATAACGCGCTTAAACACCCAGAGGTTTCTAAGCGCGGACCCGGGGATCGAACCCATTGTTGCTTCGTGTCGTCTTGCTTCCAAGACGCGCACGCTGCCGCTGAGCTATCCTCCCGGGACAATTCCTATTCCTTGTTTGAGTTTATTTATAAGATTTTCACTGCTCCCCATGCTATTTCTTTTCTTTCTATCGCCCACCTGGCCCACTTGGGTCATTCTGCAAGGACATTGGTCACATTCTTGGCCATATTCTACCTAGTCCTACTCTACTTGTTTTACTTGGAGACTTTAATCTCCATCTTTCTTCTACTCACTTAGCTTCTCCCTTTCTCTCAATACTTGACTCACATTTACTTTCCCCACTTTCTGCTCCTCCCACTCATACCTCTGGTTCTACCCTCGATTTGGTTTTTACTTCATCATTCACTGTTTCTTCTATATCTGCTTTACCTATCTATTTATCTGACCACTCTCTCCTCTCCCTATCACTTATCCCTCTTAGTATTCCTGGTTCCGCTTCTCCTAATACATTCTTTAGGCGTGACTTATGCAACTTTAATTCCTCACTTTTCTACGATACCTGCATAAACTCTCTCCCATCTCTTACAGATTGTTCTCTCTCTGCAGACGAAGCCACATCCACTCTCTCCCTAGCCCTTGTTTCTAGTTTTGATCAACTCTATCCTTTTTCTTCCTTTCAGCCTTCCCGCAAACCTGCCAAACCCTGGCTCTCGTCTCATCTCTGTTCAATGCGCCATCTTCTACGTTGCCTTGAAAGGCTTTGCCGCAAATTCCGGTCTTCCCCCAATCACGCTACTTACTTTTCTTATCACGCTCTTTATGTCAACTGTATTAACTCTGCCAAACACACCTATTTCTCTGATCTTTTCCATAGTCAATCTACTCACCCTCTGCGTCTTTTTCAAACTTTAACTCTGCTTCTTTCTTCTCCCACATCTGATGCCCCTAGTAATTCATCTTTATCAGAATCTGATTTTGCAAACTTCTTCTCTTTTAAAGTTCACTCTTTACGCCAGGACATTTTATCGTCACCCTCCTATAATTCTTCTCCTTTATCTTTTCCTACACTTTCCAACACAGATTTTAACTTTGCTCCTGTCTCTGACTCTGAGGTGGCTCTTCTGTTGACCAAAGTTCACCCCACTGCTGCCCCTACTGATTCCATCCCATCTCTGCTTATTCCCAAAATCTATCCGCTCTTGGCACCCTTTCTTCCATCCTTCTTTAACATTTCTTTTTCTACATCAACCTTTCCCTCTGCTTTTAAACATGCAATCATTATTCCGATTTGAAAGAAACCTGCAGCTAAATGCCCTTCTTGTATCAAACGTTCGTCCTATATCTCTTTTACCCTTTTTCTATCCAAGCTTCTTGAGCGGCTTGTTTATTCACAAATGTCCTCGTTTGTGTCTGGTCTTTCTCTTCTTCCCCCTACTCAGTCTGGTATTCGTCCCCGTCACTCTACTGAAACAGCCCTGACCTGTGTGCTTAACTCTCTTCTTACAGCTCATTACTCTAAACTCTCCTCTGTTCTCACTCTTCTTGAACTAGCTGCCGCTTTTGACACTGTGGATCATTCTCTGCTTATGGATTCTCTTTCCTCCTTTGGTCTTCGTGGTTCTGTTCTATCATGGTTTTCTTCTTACTTATCTAACCATACTTTTGCTGTTTCCTGGGGTGGCAACACTTCTCCATCTTTTCCCCTTGATCCTGGTGTTCCCCAAGGGTCAGTCCTGGGTCCTTTTCTATTCTCCCTATATACTTCGCTTCTTGCACCTATAATTTTTTCTTTCTGACTATCACACCACTTCTATGCTGATGATACTCAGCTTTTTCTATCTTTTTCGTCTTTCACGCCTGATATTCATCACACCATCTCAATATGTCTTTCTGCTATCAAATCCTGGATGATCTCCCATTTTCTTACCTTGAATGCCAGAAAAACTGCAGTCTTATTCTTTCCTGCTAATACTCTTCTACAACAGTCTTCTGTTCCTTCAATTTCTTTTCCTCCCTCTAGTCTATTTATCTCTCTCACTGCTTGTATTCTTGGTCACTATTTCGACTCTAATCTTTCTTTTGTTCATCATATCTTTTACATCTCGCTTCTTTCGATTTCATCTTTATAATATTCGTAGAGTCCACCCTTTTCTTACTTTCCACGCTACTAAACCTCTTATCTCGTTTTTAATCTTCTCTCGACTATTTTACTGTTCTTTTATGTTCTTTTGTCTTCCCTGTTCCTGTCTCGCTCCTCTTAAATCAATTTACAATTCTTCTATTCGTTCACTCTGTCTTCTTTCTTATCAGGAGTTCCTCCGCTCTTGCCTCACTTGGCTGGTTGTCATTCTATTCCCAGCTTAAATTTAATTTTCTTTGCCTAGCATTTAAATCTCTTTGCCCCTGACTATCTTGCATCTCTTCATTTCATAATTCTTCTCGCTCTGTTCGTTCTTCTGGTCTATTCAGGCTGAATGTTCCCCGTCCTCCCTGTGCCCAATCCTGCTTTCCTTCATTTCAGCTTCTTGCTCCTCTACATTGGGACTTGCTCCGTCTGTCTGTCCGCCTTATCACTTCTTACTCTTTGTTCCGTTCTTCCCTAAAAACTCACTTCTTCAGTTTCCTGATTGATTGTTACTGGCAGTAACTGAATGTTGATTTGCATTACTGATTTTATGTACCATTGATTTTCTTATGTAAAGCGCTTTGGAAAAAGGCGCTATATAAAGTACAATAGAAAATACAAATACAAGCTCAGAACTTTATTTTAAGCACTCTATCTTTTATTTCTGACATCCCGACACATTGTTTAGCTTCAGTTGTGAGGGCAAGGATAGATTTTGGACACAGACAGACTTTTAAGTTGAACTTTCTGACTCGGGAAATCCCACCTCCAGTATAGGGCAAGTTGGGTTTTCATCCATCCTGACGTTTGTGTTAATAAAGCAAATTTGTTTGAACTTTGGATATTTTTTCTGTGTCTTGCTTCATGATGCCTTCACACTGCAAACAAACTTTTGTGGTGGTCAAGATCAGACTTCTTCCCAAGCCTTCTGCTTCCATGAACTATTCCGTACTTGAGACAGCTGAGCATGCATTACCATCTACCTACCTACCTATCCCATGTATGATACCTAGACTTATGAGTCTGACTTATAAACTTGATTATATATCTGTCTGTTTAGATAACTTGCTAGAGTGCCCTGGACACCTCTAAGATATGCCCTGTACTTGTACATATGTTTGTATATATTCTTGTATATATTTTTTGCCTATGTGTGTTATATATTCATGCCAAATACTGTAATAAGCTTAAGATTCCTTGTACAGTGTTGCGCCCGGCTACCCAAGGGTTTGGCGCGCATTACCAAATAAATAAACAAACAAACAAACAAGTGCCCCCCCCCCCCCTCGGCAAGCCTCAGTTTGCAGCAAATAAAGAGATCTGACGCAGACTGTTGGTAAACCAAGCTTCTTGTATTAAATAGCAAATACACAGCATACAGAGTGATCATCTGATCAGCAGGGAACACAGCAGGACAAGTGTGCAGGCAGTCGGCATACAGAGCTCTCTAGGGTCCCAACCCTAGAGCGCAGGTTATAAAGCAGATCATAAGCAATCGCTTATGTTATAGCACTTTCACAATGGGGGGGTGTTACTTGGCATGATATTGCAGACATTTGGCAAGAACTGTCGACATCTCACTTGTGACGCAGCCCTGCGAGGACTTGTGTTGCATTATGGATAAGCAGCATTCACAGAAACCCTACTGTTATCTTCCATATATGGCTCTAGTGCTATACTTGTAGAGAATAAGCAGAAGAGAAGGTCTGACGTGCCCTCTGCCACCGGAGGAGTGTTGGGCCTGTCAGGGGTACTGCATGTAGAGGAATCAGAGGGTGAGTCAGAGAGAGGTGACATGGAGGGACTGTGGCCTAACTGTATGGGAGAGCCTAATGCATTGTATAGTATAGCATAACATAGCATAGCAATACAATCCTGCCACATCACTTTGCTGTAGTAATTGGCAATAAAGGTTTCACACTGCGTGACTGTCCTTTGGATGGCAGCATTGCACCAAATATGAAGTGTTTATGGTAACATTTTACAGAAAGCACTGGTAAGTAGTTTGTCACCCGTCACCGTGGGGCAAGTGCATTGTAGGTTCAGTATGTAAACTAGGGAACTCGCCCGGCATGTCTAGTGGGATTTATAAGAATTGGCAAGGCTTTGCCTCTTTTTACACCAGAGGTTTCATGGAATGCCCAGGGACCTGGCATAGTGCATGAAATCATGACGAAAGACAGGATGCTGCTTCATGTAAGAAGCTGTACTGTTGCCATGCTGCCGTGCACAAAGCGGTTTATAAAAGAACCATCTAATAAGGTAGTATCACAAATGTTTCAAAATCATAATGTCTTCCTCCGGAGGACTGCTACAAATCCCTTATTGCAATATTAATAGGCCTTTTGAGAATATTGACGACTAGGGGCAACCCCTCTCTCTTAGGAACATTGTGATGTAAGCATTTCATAAAATTGATCTTTTTCCTCTTGCAATGAGTACTTGCAGTGTAAATTCCAGATCCAGGGCTTGTAATAAATGTGATATTTTATATTGTCTCAACATGAATTATTACACTGCAATAATAAACAAAACCGTTATTAATCTGTCATTACTTTCATTGTCCTTTCTCCATATTTTTTGTCTGCATAGAAATAGATCAAAAAGAGAAGTACAAAGAATATATAAAAGCAAAGTTCAGATTAATTAAGGATAGAAATCATCAGATGGCCGATGAAGTGACATTAAAAGAACGTTACACAAAACTACTCATTATAAAGGACTATCGTGACAAAGACGAGAAAAAACATGACATATTGTCACCTGGAAGGGGACATCTTGCGGTCCTGGCGGAATTACAGGCAGAACATTCCTACTCTAGCATCCAAACTTTGTTTGATCCAGAAAAGGACGGGCACATCCCCAGCACCGTAGTCCTCCAGGGAGTGTCCGGAATTGGAAAGACTATGACATGCCGTAAGATCATGCTGGACTGGGCCTCTGGAGAACTCTTTCAGGATATGTTTGATTATATGTTTTATATTCACTGCAGAGAACTTAACCAGTATAGAGGGCAGCGGACGATCGCTGACCTCATACCCAGCTGTGATGGGGAGCCCTTCCTATCAATGGAAGAAATAGAGGCAGAATCCGAGAAAGTGCTTTTCATAATTGATGGGTTTGATGAACTTAAAATCCCTGAAAATCTACTTTTGAATGATCCTGGCAATAAAGCTCCAATGGGTCAATTAATCATCAGTTTAATAAAAAGAAACTTCCTTCAGAAGTCATCCATCCTAATCACCACCAGGCCGACAGAAATCCTGGCACAGGTCCTCACAGCGTGCCGGGGCGGCGAGCGCATTGCAGAGATTCTTGGCTTTTCGGAAGCGAAAAGGAAGGAATATTTCACAACCTTTTTTGGAAACAAATCACAAGGCAAGCAAGCTTTCAATGTTGTAAAAGAGCATGAAATTCTCTTTACTATGTGTTTCATGCCCATTGTCTGCTGGATTGTCTGCAAGGCCGTTAAGCAACAGATGAAGAAGAAAGAAGAGTTTGTCTATGTTTCTAAAACCACTACTTCAGTCTACATGCTCGTCCTTTCTCATTTGTTAACCCAGCAGAGCAGTGAATCTGAACAAAACAAGGTTAACATTAACCTGCGGCGGTTGTGTGCGCTAGCTAAGGACGGAATTCACCAGCAGAAAATATTGTTTGAGATGGATGACCTAGCTGAACATCAGATCGATATACCAGCCCTTCAGTCCCTCTTCCTAACAAATTCTATTTTTGTGGAAGAGGAAGAAATGTGCAACGTGTACAGCTTTATCCATTTGAGCTTTCAAGAGTTTTTTGCTGCCTTGTTTTATGTACTGGGAGAAGATGGAGCAACCGCAGAGTACACACAGAAACCGGAGGGAGCCCTGATGCGTTTATTGAAAGATTATGGCGAACAGAGATATGATCACTTGATGATGACAGTGCGTTTCCTGTTTGGTCTTATCAATAAGGACATACTGACTCAGATGGAGAGAACATTCCAGTGGAAGGTTTCCTCCGACATAAGACCTGCATTAGAGAAGTGGGTGAAGGAAGAAATCGAACGAGATGGCCATGAGATTACGAATCGTCGGATGGATCTTCTCCACTGCTTGTTGGAGACTCAAGATGAAGAGTTTGTGAAAAGTGCAACTGAACATTTCCCAGACAAAAGGTTATGTATAAAATCCCTACAGAGAGCATTGAATACCATGGACTTCAGAGCACTCTCATTCTTTCTACAGAATTCCTCTACAATTAAAGAACTTGAAATCTCTGATGTTAGAATGAAACCTGAATACCTCAGAGCGCTAGCACCAGGTCTAATAAAATGTTCCATTTTGAGGTAAGTGTCTCAATTTCGTTTTTAAAATGTTTAATTCATTTTGTGAAAAGCTTCTCATGTCACAGAATAATTAGCCTGACATATAGAAAGATTATCATTTGAACTGGCGTTCAACATAAAAAATAATTTGACATATGAAACATGAACATGCCCTGACAGTGCACAAGTGCAGAGAATTCCCATAGCCCAGGAGGCTTTGTACGTTCTGGCTGGATTACGCATGTAAGGAGCTTTGGGCAGCATGCACTTTCTGGCCTCTGGAATCTGCTAGTCGGCCGACTCCAGTGGTGCTGGCAGCAGTCTGAAAGAATGGTAAAAATGGTGATAAGTTGACCAATGGTCGGTATCCAGTGGTGGGAAGGTTTGCTGATGATGGGCAGTACTTGCAACAAGCATGTTCCTGCAAAGTAGTTCCTTGAGAAAGCTGGGGGGTCCCCATAGCTTTTTGCATAATAGCAATAGTATTCTTAAGTTATTTATCTTTTGAAGAATGCACAACAGCTGGATTGTTTCACATCGCTAGAAAAGCATGTACCTATTAACAGAGGCTCCCATTTGCTCAACAGCGCTGTCCTCCCACATAGTAGATCATTTGTGATCATTTGTTACAGAGCACGATGCTCTCCCACGTAGTAGATCATTTGTTCCAGAGCAGCGCTGTCCTCCCACATAGATCATTTGTTCCAGAGCAGCAATGCCCTCCCACATAGATCATTTGTTCCAGAGTAGCGCTGTCCTCCCACATAGATCATTTGTTCCAGATCAGCCTTGCCCTCCCACATAGTAGATAATTTGTTCCAGAGCAGCATTGTCCTTCCACGTAGTAGATCATTTGTTCCAGAGCAGCGTTGTTGTCAAGACTTGGGTTTACACACAGCGCTGTCTGGGCATGCCTGGCAACATCTGGAAGCTGCACTGGCATCTCCTGCAGCACCACGCAATTCGTGGTAGCCATCGGACCACGATACCCAGCAATCGTGGCAACCGCGGTCACGTGATGCACACGTAACATGCTTCTGGGTTTGTCACACTGAAGGCATATTTAAATCCTTCTCACCGGCGAAACGGGTGCTCCTTAACTAATTCATTAGTTCCTGAGTGTTGTATCCTGATCCCTTGCTGTTTCTGTTTATCCGACCTGGTTTGCCTTACGGATTGCTTTTGTTACTGCCTTTTGGACTTCCGACGCTTGATTCCCTCTGCTCCGCCCCCCTGGTTACCGAATCTTTAGCTCCCGTAATCCCGTCCTCCCTCTTGCTTAGCCCTCTTGTTCTGACATCCGGACCTCTGAATCCTTGCCTCGTGTGTCAACGCCTGTTCTGTCTGGCGCTGGACACAGTTCTTTCCAGTTCCTATTGTGTTAGCTGCATTCCGCATTTGCTTTCTACTCTTTTCCTTCTCCACGGAACACTTCCCTGCCTTAATCAAGGTCTTCTTTAACCACAAGGACGCTATCTTGCACTACAACAAAGAACACAACCCTGGATACATTTTTGACTACTGGGACGCTCTCCTGATTCACCACTGGTCACTTGGATTGTGTGTTTATTTTGGGACGCTCTGCCGTTTATCCACAAGACTGGTGGATTTGGGACTTGCACCTCCACAGTCTTCACCAACCTATGGACATCAAGTAGGTTACTAGCGGTCTTCCTGACAGAGCAGGTAAGAGTGAGTAATTGAGGGGTGGTTATTGCTGAGATCCAGCTAACCTGGCTGCTAACTGAACTGTTGTATTGTTCTTTGTTCCTTTTAACTCTGTTGTTGCTGCGCCCGCCTTTTCACTCAAGCCCCTGGCCTGTCAGGTGATATAGAGTCCTGCAGGCTGCTCTCTTGGGGGCGAAAGTCTATTATACATTGATTTCGGGACTTTCTATGAGTGAAGAACCACCTGTATAGGGTGGTACATCTGTATCGCTTAAGAGTGCGACAGTTGTCCTCCCATGTAGTAGATCATTTGTTCCAGAGCAGCGCTGTCAGGCCCGTTCCATAACCCACCCTGTGATCTATGCACATGGTCTTGAAAATATGTTGGTATGGATTGGCAGCAGTGCAGAGTACATAACACCTTGGTAGCAGATTTATATCTGCTGGGTTTTATTAAGCATCCAATGTTCTGTGTTCTTAAAACTCGGTGGGGGTGTCATTAGATATTTTGTTAATCTGAGGTAAACCCCACTCACCTAGTCCAGTCGAGACCCTAACATTGCTAGTTTTTCCACGGTCTGATGATGAGGTGACAGAATGGGGAACGCTTTATGTGAGAGTCGAAGAAAGCAGGCTCCTGTTTTTACCACAACACGTGCTTGCATTTCAGTGGTCATGCTAGAAACGATCAGGGTCTCTCAGCTTCAAACTTGAGATCCAGGCATGTACCAAAAGAGCCTGGCCAAATTTCCTTCAACCAAGAGTGTCATGGGGTCTCTATTGTGGCGGATTGGATTCTGCTCCGCAGGAGTACACGGATGAGTAGGGGGAAAATGACCCACTCAGCGCTCACATTCCTACAAACCAAAACACTACACAATCATAAAGGTAAAACGGGGACTGTTAAGAGATAAAGCTCCTTCGCCTTCGGTGGGCTGAGGGAAGGCTACGCTCCTTAAGAGGGGTGTGAAGGTGAACCAGTAGTATGCGAAACAACACAGTATCACAGTCCAAAATAAAGGGAATGTCCAATCAAGGTTCTATAAAAATATATATGCTTTAATCAAACCCACCATCTGCACGTAGAAAGAATGAACATACTGTACAAAAACCCACCCCATCGGAAGAATAGAGAAGATGTGACAGACTGGAGAAAGTAGCATTCTCAGCGTAGTTCATGGGTTGCAGGGTAGTCTTTAGCTGGGCCCTAGAGACTCTAGTCTCAGTCTCTAGGGCCCAACTGGACCGAGTAGGCAGTTCAGAGTCAACAGTACTTGGATCCAGTTCTTGGTGGGCTGATTAAGTCTGACTCGGTGTCGAACGTAGATGAGAGCCCCGGAAGCAAGTGGGCATCGAGTAGGGGTGAAGACTGGTGCTCTGTGTGTTGGGACCGTTCTCAAGGATGCAGGTCGGGCGGTCCCAAGAACGCTTCGTAGTTGACCAGGCAGTGTCAGCCTTTAGCCGCCAGAAGGGGTCAATGAGTGATATTCCAGCGGTTCAAGTCGGCGGGCAACGGACATCGAAATGGTGATCTTGGGTACATCAATGTGCAATCGATGAGGCAGCAGTTCAGGAGTTAGTTGGGTCGAGCTGTGGTTCTAACCCCTGGTTAGAGTCAGCATTTGACTCTACAGTGATTCGGTTCGGGTCCCGGCGTTGAGCAGTCACTTCGGGTCTAGCAGTTGACGAGCTTAGCCAGGGCACCATGCAGTGTTGAGCTGGTCGAAGGTGCAAGCAATCTCCAATCTGGTGGAGGAGCACAGCAACTAGTGACGATGACTTGCCCCTCGTCCCAGGTACAGTGAACACTGAGTGACTGGTTTGGTGTGGAAGAACAGGGAGCTCCGTTTGGTCTGGTCCTCGGGGCGACTCGAGGATGGGATGGTTCCATTCAGGGTCTACTCTCACAGCTCAGGAGATTCCGGTGCATAGTGGTAGGTCCTGATCCACAGCAGAGATTACTCCTGATGTGCCCTGGGAGAGATAGGTGATGTCTTGGATGATAGCTTCTTCATCATACAGCACAGGGGGGTATATCTTAAATGCTGCCTCTGCGCCACAGGGACTTGATTGTCTCTGTGGCTGTCAAGTGGGCACCTCGTGACATGTGAACCTGCTCTGTGCCACGAGAAGAGCAGGCGCTGCGGATCAGGCTACTGATGCGGTAGGGCACGATTACACTATGCTTTTGGCATCTGTTTGGCAGATTACCCTTTCTAGAAATAGAATTACCCTCATCAGTCTATTTTTTAATAAAAATCAAATAAGCCAGGGTTTTGCATCCTTGCCAGATGGCCATTCCGCACATCCACAACTTTAACCTCGGATGTACAGGCATTAAGCCAGAGCTTATTTCTCGACTTTCAGTGGTCTACTATAGTCATGCAGGTGATTAAACTAAGGTTTTTGTCTAATGCAGATGTCTGTTTCTTCTGAGTGTTTGCATATCATGCGTGTTGACATGGCTTGCATATCATGCGTGTTAACATGGCCATCCTGGAGAAATCCACAAAGGTACAGGATGTGAGTGCTGATGCCTGCCCACCGCTGCTGACTGCTTATTGGCTGACCGCCCAATATGCCCTACTGCAACCTGGGAGCCGGCAGGCAACGCTGGTCCCCACTAAAGGCCCTCATTTAAGGCCACTTGGTGACTTCCCTGTCAGTCCCCGCCAGGCCACGGAAGGCCGCACCAAACCCTTCCAGCAAAGGTATGTGATCATATCCCCTTCCGGTAACATAATTACCTTAAAAATGTCTTCCAATTTATCATGCTCCAGTATCATCCCCCTTTCCACCTTCCTACAACCTTGTGCATTGCCTGATGAATCGCACTTTACCAACGATACCCCTGCGCTTTCCAAAGGTTAAACTACCTGCATTCTGCCCTTGTGAACCTTGCTGAGTCTAACCGCACCTTACCTCGGTGAAAGTAGCCATACACGCCCATACTAATTTCTGCAGCCCCATGATGCCTCCTTAGAAATGCGCGCTTGCAAGCATGCACGTTGCTAGCCACCACTTATCGGGCCAACCCAGCCCAATACCACCAGAAGCTGTCTGGTCACCTCAGCCGACCACCCTGGCATGTTGCCTGCACCTCGTTTCACCTCCCTGGCAGCCATCACGGCAGTCCAAGAAGCGGCGCTCACCTGCTGCCTTAGCAGCACACCACGACCTAACCTTACGATTAACTGCACCCTGCATTTCGTCACACAACCTCTGCGAGATTGCAATACACACCACCCGGCCCATGCTAGGTCCTATTGCTACCACCCCCTCCGTGACCAACGCTCCAAAAGCCACAACACCGAAATTGAAACAGCCAGACAGATTCTACCGCTTAGCACAGCCCTGGGTACTCAATGGCATCACCCTACTGACAACACTGCCCATCAACATCTGAAACGTATCAAACTACCCACCAGCCCCATAACTACTACCCTAAAAGGAACATTAGTTAATGTCACGTCCCTTTCTGCCCATGCACACAACATCTCAGACCTCATCATTTCCAATGATCTGGACATGTTGGCCATAACTGAAACGTGGCTGCATGCTACCTCTGTCCTGGCCTCGTCACTAGCTATCCCCCAGAAATACACTATCCACAGGAAAGATAGATCTGACTCTAAAGGGGTAGGAGTGGCCCTCATAGACAGAGACGTCCTCCTTATTAGAGTAATCAGCAGTGCCGCTTTCCTCTCCAGAGAACTTCTCTCAACTAAGCTAACTTTGCCTCACACCGCCACTCTCCTTTGAAGAGGATATTGTGTATCTCCACTCTGCAAACACTAAACCCTCGTCTAAGACCATGCTCATGGGGGATTTCAACCTAGGCTTCGAAGACCTGACTGACGGTTCTCCCCTGACATCAGTGCAATCCATGCTAAAAAAGAGTTGCTGAAACTAATTGGAAAAGGGTTCTGCCAGAGTCTAAAAGCTTTCTTTGCCTCTGCAACAAAGGCATATAAGCATGCAATCCTCCAAGCCTAAAGTTCCATTTATAATACTAGAATTGCCAACGCCAGTTCAAGCTCCTGAGAGCTCTTCTCCTTATTACGAGAGCTTGAATCACCACTGCCCCCGACAGCCAACTGCACCAAAGACAGCTTATGGTGCATCGACATCCATAATGTGCTGCTTGGCAAAATTGTTTTGCTCGAAGAAGATCAATTTGAAACAAGCTGCCCTGTGCAGAGTCACCACAGTCTCCCCGGCCATGCCACCCACAGCATCACCCAAAACCTATTAAATTTCAAACCAGCCTCCGAAACAGAGGTCACTTAGATAATCAAAGGGCTCCAACCTTCCCAATTTCAGGTGGACGGCTGTCCTGCAACAGTCATCAAGGACTGCGCTGAAGTACTCGCCCCTTCATCCCTACCCTTATCAACACTTCGTTCTCCTCCAACTCAGTGCCAACCAATCTAAAAGATGTGTAGGTCCTTCCTTTGCTTACCTTAGAACCAGCCATCCTTTCTAACTACTGCCCTAATACGACAGTCCCATTCCTCCTCAAAATACTAGATCGGGCGGCATAACTCCAGATCCAATCTCACCTCGAATCTAACAACCTTCTTGGTCTTCATCAGTCGGGCTTTCATCCTGGCCATGGCAGATAAACTTCACTGCTAGACTTCAAAAACTAATTGGGAGACGTCAAAGACTTGGGCAATGTTTCCCTCCTCCTCCTCCTCCTCCTCCTTCTGTACTTGTCTGCGGCCTTCAATCTCGTGGACCACCAATTCCTATGCCAAAACCACCCCACTTCAGCCCACTTCGAATGGATTGTGGCCTCCCACGTATTCCTCATCTTAGATATCTTGTCTCCCAGCTCTGCTGCCCCGTAAAAATTTTTCACCAGAGGGTGCTGTGCTCGAAGCCGCGGAGTTGAAGTACCTCGACGGCCGCTGTCGACCGTCAACGTCATCCGCAGTATAAAGGGCTTGTGCCACGCCCGTTACCTCTGTTCTGTTTTTCCGAGCACTGCTTCGTGTCACAAAACGGCGTATCCATTTTTCATCGACGAAATGTCTTCGTTATCGACTCCAACCACACCCAAGATGGGTTTTAAAAAATATCTGAAGTGTGGTGGATAAATGTCAATTACCAACCCTCATCGCAATTGCCTTTGGTGTTTGACCCCTGACCATCGGGTTGACGAATGTGGTTCCTGTCAGGCTATGTCGAATAAGGCTCTTAAGGAACAGAAAGGTAAGCTGGCGGTGGGGGAGGAATCATATAAGTCTTTGAAAAGACAAAGAGATTCAGGAGGGTCAAGTGGAAAGTCTCGACACAGGTCGAGGAGATTGAGGTCTAAGAGTCGCTCGAGGAAATCCTCCTCGTCTTCGTCCAAAAAATCGAAGAAGCGACATCATAGATCTTCTTCCTTCTCATCCGAGAGAAGGGTTATTGCCTATCCTTCCAAGCACGATTCTCCTGAAAAATGGGAGGCCTTTAGGGCTTCGATGCTTAACATTTTCGGGAAAGCGGCCCATAAACCCTCAAAAGCTGCGTGAAGAGCATGCCCCTGTCCACTCCAAAGGTGACAGAGAGAGATCAAAAACGAAACACGCCAGATCCGGCAAAAAATCGAGGGTGTCATCGGAGGAAAGTTCTCCGACACCTCATGAAAAAAGAATGAAACCATTGGTGCATAAATCAGGGTAACAGAGGTCAAAATGGCGTCGACATCAAAGTCGAAGTCGAATATTGACTCGACGCAGCTTTCGACGTCAGCATCAAGGACGCTATCGAATAGAGGATCTTCTCTCGCAAGAGGAAGGTCGGGTTCTCCATCCAGAGGTCAAGGCACTCAGCCTTCACGCATGGCATCTGAGAGGCTGAGATATAAGGATTGGGCCCTCCCGGATGACGTAATGGCGATTTGGCCAGCAACAAAATCCCTGTATCGGTGTTGTTGGAACAAGTTCAGTATCTGGTGCAGGGATAAGAATGTGGACCCATTCTTATGTAATACTCTGACAGTACTGTATTTCCTTTTACACTTATCCAATTTGGGGCTCCAAGTTGGCACTATTAAAGAATACTTAGCAGCGCTATCTATCTCCAAGCGCTCCTTGGAAGAGGTTTCTTATGTTAAAATGCCTTTAGTTACCCAGTTTCTAAAAGGACTGACAAATGTGTATCCTCCAACGCCTTTTCAGGTTCCCACCTGGGATTTAAATTTAGCTTTAACATTTCTAATGTGTGCCCCTTTTGAGCCTCTACATTCTTGCCCTTTAAGGCTACTCACTTTGAAAACAATTTTGCTAGTGGCTATAACATCAGCCCGCAGGGTGAGTGAGTTGCAGGCACTCTCTTGGAAGCCTCCTCACACCATTTTCCATAGGGCCAAAGTCATTCTAAAGGTCAAACCATCCTTCTTACCTAAAATAGTTTCTGATTTCCACCTGTCACAGAAGATTACCTTACTTTCTTTTTACCCTCCTCCACATGCAAGTAAAGAGGAGGAGAGATTGCACAGACTGGACCCAAAAAGGGCTCTCGATTTCTATATTTCTAGTCTGGCAAATTTCCGACAATGTGACAATTTGTTTGATATACAGGCCACAATTTGGGCCTTGGAGTGTCTAAGCAAACTCTATCTAGCTGGATAATTATAGCAATCTCGAAGTGCTACAAATCGGCTGGGCAAGAGCCTCCAGATTGGCTAAGGGCTCATTCAACCAGGGGCATGGCAACTTCTACGGCTCTTCAGAGGGGTGGTCCGGTGCAGGATATTTGTGCTGTGGCCACCTGGTCGTCAATGCTCACTTTTGTGAAGCAATACTGCTTGGACTCTACATCATATCAAGGTGGCTTATTTGCAAAAGCTGTCCTTCATTCAGTCCATAACTAAAATTTCTAGTACTCCCACCTCCAAAATTACCACTTCTATGGGAGTCTATCATAAGATGAGGAATGCGTGGGAGTACACAATCCAGTTGCACTTGAACTTCCTTAAGAGCCAAGGGACTATAAAAGCCTGATCAACTGATGCGACCATTAACACTGTAAAAACAGAACTGAGGTAACGGGCGCGGCTCGAGCCCTTTATACTGCAGATGACGTTTACGCTCGGCGGTGGCCCTCGAGGGACTTCAACTTTGCAGGTTTGAGCACAGCGCCCTCTGGTGAAAACAAATTCCGAAGCAGCAGAGCTGGGAGACAAGATATCTAAGATGAGGAATACGTGGGAGGAAATATCCAGTCGAAAGAACGTTACAGTTGGTAAGTAACTTACCAATCCAATCCAATTGCTTCCTATCCAATAGATCCACGAGGGTCTTCTCAGACAAAGGCACAGCTCCCCCTACCCCTGGCACCTGCAGCGTTCCCCAAGGCTTCTGTTTTGAATTAATTGTGTCCTCCCACGTATTCCTCATCTTATGATATTCGTATCCCAGCTCTGTTGCTTCGGAATTTTCTTTCACCAGAGGGCGCTGTGATTGAGGCCGCGGTGTCGTAGTCCCTCGAGAGCCGCCGTCGACGTCATCTGCTGTATAAAGGGCTCGAGCAGCGCCCGTTACCTCAGTTCCGTTTTACCGACGCAACTGCTTCGTGTTACGAACGGCGCATCATATTTTTCCTCAACAATGTCCTCATCATCTACTCCCACCACACCCAAAACAGGGTTAAAATAAATGTCAGAAATCTGGTAGGAAAATGTCAATAACCGACCCCCATCGGAATTGCCTCTGGTGCCTCAGCCCAGACCATCGGGTTGACGAGTGCGGTTCCTGTCAGGCCATGTCCAATAAGGCTCTTAGGGAACGTAGAGGTAAGCTGGCGGTGGGGGAGGAAACTTATAAGTCTTCTAAAAGACAAAAGGATTCGGATGAATCCAGTCGAAAATCTCGTCATGAGTCGAGGAGGTCGAGATCAAAGAGTCGCTCTGGGAACAAAGAGTCGCTCTGGGAAATCTTCCTCGTCTTTGACTAAAAAGTCAAAAAAGTGACATCACAGGTCTTCTTCCTCCTCGTCCTCCTCTGAGAGGCGAGTAACTTATCCATCAAAGCACGATTCCCCAGAAAAATGGGAGGCCTTCAGGGCTTCGATGCTTTAAAATATTTGAGAAACCGGCCCAGATCGCCTCGAAGTTGCCGTGTGGTGATCCTGCCTCTACCCACTCTAAAAGTGACATAGGAGAATCAAGATCTAAACACGCCAGAGTTGAAAAGGAGTCGAGAGTGTCTTCAAGGGAAAGTTCCCCGACACCTCGTACTAAGTCAATGCCTCCAGTACATAAATAGAGGTTAGAGGAATCGACATCAAAGTCGAAGCCAAAACTCGACTCGACACAGCCGACGACCATAGCGTCGAAGCCGCTGACAAAAATGACGTTGACACCTTTGGCTGTATCGAAGCCTTCTTCGACAGCATTGAAGCCTCCTTCGACATAGTCGAAGCCAGCGTCTTCTCTTTCGAGTCCTTCGACGCCTTTATCGAGGCCTTCTTTGATTCCAAGACCCAAGTCGACTCCATTGTCCATAACTAGGTCAATTCCACCTTCTTTACCTGAAAAGACTTTCCATCCACAACCTAGACAGGACTTTTCAGATCCATGTCATCCATATTTGAAGAACACTCCTCTGTAGAGGATGTTACTTAAGCTGGAGTTAGGTTTGGAGCCAGAGAGGTCCCTGAAGAGCTAGTGGACCCAAATTCTAAAATAACAGATCTTTATGACTGTCTCCAAAATGCCAGTGGCTTAGACACTTCACCTGAAGACCAGACCCTACAGATCATGCTGATCCCAGTTATATGAATCTTATGGGAAGGGTCATTGATTGTATGGGCTGGAAGGCAGCTTCCCCAGATTTCGACCAGGATGACATGACTGACATCCTGAGTGAAGGTCCTTTAAAAGATCCTGTTCTTCCATTCCATAAAGCACTGCAAAAAAGGGGGATGGTAAATTGGAATATTCCTGACTATTTCAGCAGTAAACAAGAAACTTGTACCAAAATATAGGCCATCTTTATTAGATCCAGAATATTTATCTGAACATCCCTCCCCTGAAAGTCTAGTGGTTCAAGCTGCAACCTCCACTAGGCAATCAGCTTACCCATAAATACCACCAGACAGGGATGATAAAAAAGTTGATGCTTGGGCCCGGAAAGTTTTTTCTTCGGTTAGCATGGCCCTTAAATCGACTGTCACTTGCACATTAGCAAGATTTACATATACCCTGTGGGACTGCATGACATCAGCGGCTGAACGTATCCCGGAAGGTGAGGAACAGGATGGTTTTCTGGCTATAGTAAAAGATGGTAAAGAGGCTACGGAGGAATGCCTTCAGTCAGGACTGGACACTGCGGATAGTGTAAGCAGGTGCATGGCATCTAGCACGGTCCTAAGCAGGTTTGCATGGCTAAGGAAATCTGGCTTTGCACCTGATGTGCAATCTAGATTACTTAATATGCCCTTTGTCGGCTTGAGGTTGTTTGGCAGCAAGGTGGATGAAAGCTTGGAGAAGCTGCAGACCTCAAAAGCGGCAGCAAAATCACTTAGTGCCACTGTAAGGCAACCTTAACAACACTCTTATGTAGGCTCATCTTCCTGGAAGAGTCGCCCTTTTCGCTTCCATACCTCTTTTGGAAAAGGGAGGGGGCAGGCCTGTCAGAGAGGCCAACAGAGAAAACCCTCTCATGGTGGAAAATGGAGAAGTGCTAGATCAGCCACAGCAGCGGCTAATACCCCCTCAGCCACTGCTGCAGCCTCTGCAAAGCCACTTTGAGGTATTCACTCACAAGACACCGGTGGGAGGCAGAACCACTCAGTATCTGGACGAATGGCGGGGCATTACGTCAGATGCCTGGGCACTAGAGATAGTGACCCATGGTTACTGTCTTCCTTTTTATCAAAGACCTCACAATCATCCACCTGGAGCCAATTCTGTAAAAATTCCAGACCCGCTGCTTGTGCAGGAGATTTTAACCCTGCTAGAGAAAGGTGCAATAGAACATGTACCTGTAGCAGAGAGGAACAAGGGTTGGTACGCCCCTTATTTACTCCTCCCCAAGAAGGACGGAGGATTGAGACCCATCATGGACTTAAGAAGCTTGAACAAGTTCCTCAGGAAGGACAAGTTCAAGATGGTGACCCTTTCTCAGATCCTTCAGGCTCTTCACCTTCAGGACTGGCTGGCTTAATTGGACCTTCAGGATGCTTACTTTCATGTGCCAATCCATCTCAAGCACAGAAAGTACCTGAGGTTCGCAATTGGTGGTTGTCATTATCGGTTTCGCGTTCTACCATTTGGGCTGACCTCCGCCCCGAGGGTTTTCACCAAACCGATGGGGGTGGTGGCAGCGAGTATCAGAAGAAGGGGGAATTCACGTCTACCCTTATCTGGACGATTGGCTAATCAGGGCGAGTTCACCCGAACGAGCCCAGAAACATCTGGCCTTGACCTGCCACTTCTTACACAGTCTGGGCTTCTCCCTCAATTACAAGAAGTCACAAATGATTCCAAGCCAAAAACAATTCATCAGAGCAATCCTGGACACTTCTTCATGGAAAGCCTCGCCTCCCGAGGAGAGAGCTCACCACATTCTGCAGATGGTAATGAAGTTTCAAAATGCCCAACATCTACCGGCATTCGACTTTCTAAGGTTGCTAGGCCTCATGGCATCCTGCATTTTTCTGGTGCCAGAGCCAGATTGAGGATGAGATCCCTTCAATGGGCCCTCAGGACTCAATGGTCCCAGTTTTCGGGGGAGATGTCAGATCTTCTGCAAGTCTCGACCAAAGTGACTCAAGATCTCCTATGGTGGGCTTGCAGGGAGAATATCCTCAAGGGGGAACCTTTTTGGCAACCATGGCTGGCGATAACTGTAGTGACGGACGCTTCACACTAATGAACTGACAATCAGCGGTTGTTCCTCTCCATTTGAGTCCAAACTACACATCAACCTTTTGGAGCTGAGGGCAATCAGAGTAGTGCTGAAGGCTTTTTGCCCTCTGTACAGGGAAGGAATGTCCTGATAATTGTCATGATCTCTGCTTCCAAAAGGTCAGGGTTTTCCCAACTCCCTTGGAAGCAGATCCATAACCCAGGTTCCGAGTGCCAACCAGTCCCAATTGGGACCTTTTGGACCCAGTCCTGGCGCCAGTGGCACCAGGCTCATAAATATGCCCAGTCCCAGCGCTGGAAGCGCCGGGCTCATAATGCTTGGGTGGACTTACCTGCAGCAGACCATGCTGCTTACTTGCCTGCCAGTTGAGCCTCTGATCCTCTTCTGTTTGGAACTACTTTTCCTGTTGGGTGGGGCAGGAGCCACTCCCTAGATTCAGAACACTGGAACTCTTCTGGAAAGCAGGAACTCTTTTCTTACCTAGGCGTGGCTGTGGAAGGAGACACCTAAGCACTACAGGAGGCTATTTAAGCCACACCCGATGGATGAATCTTGCTTTGCGTTATTCTGCATCCTCTGCAGCAGAACGCTCATCGTGTCTTCTGCATCTGATCCTGGGCCTAAGGAAAAAGGCTTACCATCCTGAATCCAGTCTTCAGCAACACCTATAAAGACAAGAAAGAACAGGTTAGCATTACGGTCTTCAGTGACCGCTCTTCACTTACCTGGTCCATCGGCTGTCACCAACGCCTCGCGCTGCATCCCGGCATCTGAAAGACAAAGGCTTACCTACTCTTCGTGCGCTCCGGAGGTCTTCACACTGCATTCCGGCATCTGAAAGACAAAAGCTTACCAACTCTTCGCACGCTCCGGAGGCCTTCGGCGCTGCATCCCGCATCTGAAAGACAAAACAAGGTGCGTTTAAAGACATTGGGGAACTTTAATACTCACGTGCCATCACTCCTTTCCACATCTAACCCAGTGGGTATTCCGGCACCCTGCAGCCGCTCCGAACTTGTACCTGCAAAATAAAAAGACAGTTAGAGCCCATCGTGAAGCAGGCAACAAGCGCTTACTTACGTGCTTCCAGGCGCTTCTATTCATCACACGGGCTCCATCTTCAACTCACTTCAGCCCGTCATCCGCCATCGCCGGAACCCTGCAAAACAAGAGACATCATTACTAAAGACTTTAAAGACATTAGAATTACTCGAAACTTACCGTTCGTGCAGTAAACGGCGGACAGCAGTCCTCTGAAGTCAAGAGGCCTGCTCCCCTTATCCAGTGAAGAAACTGGTTACAGCACCCTGCCCCGAGGCAGATGGAGAGCACAGCGTTCACTTACCTAAGGTGAGAGCGTTAACCTTTGGGGTTCTACAGGAGAAGAGAAAGGGAAGATGAGAGAGACATTCAATAACCCAGTTCCTTAATCCCATATTTTCTATCTGCAGACATCTTACCCTTCGATGCACAGAGGTCCAGCCCAAAGAGCCAGCCGTGTATTACACATCACCTTTGAAGATACGGTATACGCCCAGTCAAGACCGGCGCCTCTACGGGAATCAGGTGAGCGTTACAATAATGATGGACAACACAGTGGCCATGTACTACCTCAACAAAAGAGGAGGCGTAGGATCACTCCCACTGTGCAGAGAGGCAATGCAGCTCTGGTTCTGGGCAATGCAAGAAGGAATCTCTCTATCGGCAGTTCACCTACCCGGAGAGCAGAACACGGCGGCGGATGCGCTGAGCAGGCAGAGCACAGTCTCCCACGAATGGGAACTAGCTCAGGAAGTCCTTCAAAAGATCTTCACCCTTTGGGGAATCCTCAAGTGGACCTGTTCGTGACCGGTGACAACCAGAAGTGCGAACTGTACTGCTCAAGGAGCTCTAGGGGACGAGTTCGTAGTGGACTGGGTATTTCCACTCCTTTACGCGTTTCCTCCTATCCTCGTGATTCCTCAAGTAATCAGGAGGTTGAGAAAGCTCAGGAAAACCATGATCCTAATTGCCGGGATTGGGCCAGGAGGACGTGGTACCCGGACCTTCTGGACATGTCCATCTGCCCTCCAATACGTCTTCCACAAAGAGAGGTTCTTCTCTCACAAGAGGAAGGTTGGGTTCTCCATCCAGAGGTCAAAACACTCAGCCTTCACGCATGGTTTCTGAGAGGCTAAGATATAAGGATTGGGACCTCCTGGATGACGTAATGGAGATTTTGCTTTCGGCCTGAAGACCAGCAACAAAATCCCTGTATCTGTGTCGTTGGAACAAGTTCAGTAACTGCTGCAGGGATAAGAATGTGGATCCCATTCCTTTGTAATACTCCAACAGTACTTTCTTTTCTCTTACACTTAGCCAATTTGAGGCTCCAAGTTGGTACTATAAAAGGATATTTGGCAGCGCTATCTATTTTTAAGCGCTCCTTTAAAGAAGTGTCCTATTTTAAAATGCCTTTAGTCATTCAATTCTTGAAAGGGCTGCCAAATGTATTCCCTCTGCCACCTTTTCAGGTGCCCATCTGGGATTTGAATCTAGTCTTAACATTTCTCATGTGTGCCCCTTTCGAACCTTTACATTCTTGCCCATTAAGACTTCTCACTCTTAAAACAATTCTGTTGGTGGCTATAACATCAGCACGCAGGGTGAGTTGCAGGCACTGTCTTGTAAGCCTCCTCACACCATTTTCCATAGGGACAAGGTTATTTGTTTTGTTTTATTCGTATTTATATAGCGCACAACAGCCCAAGGACATCGTGGCACTTGTTATAGTACAAAGCTTAGTTACATGGTCATTAGCAATATATATACAGGTTGCAATATAGTTACATAGTCATTAGCAGTATATATACAGGTTACAATATAGTTATATTACATTTGTGTTATATTACAATACACATTGCAGAAGTGGAGGAGGCAGTCCTCCACTTGCTAGTTGAGGAGAGTGGCCTTGAGGTTGTTGCGGAAGACAGAGATGGAAGTTTCAGCTCTAAGGGTGGCAGGGAGTGAGTTTCAGAGTTTCGGTGCAATACAGGAGAAGCCTAGACATTCCGCTGCGGCTCTCTTTATGCGTGGTATGTGTAGCGTGTCAGTTGGAATACGTGGGAGGAACATCCTATCGGAAGAACGTTACAGTTGGTAAGTAACTTGTTCGTCTCACCTAGCCTGTACAATATTTTCACCAAGCCTCTGATTGACCTCCTTGATGACCTATGCATCTTACACTAACTATGCCGTTGATTCTCAACTTCTCCTTCCCCTTACTGGCAACTATTCAACTGACTATAAATTTCTCCTCTCAATCTACCAAACCAAGCAAACCTGGATTTATTTATTTATTTCATTTGGTTATACGCCCAAATGCCTGGGTATCGCGGCATAGGTTACAAGTATACTTACAATCTGAAAGGTTATACAATACAGTCTTCAGGAAAAGAAAGATAGAACACAAACAAAGAAGTCTTATGTGAATACAGAGTGATTACATGGAAGTGGTGCTTAAAATTGGTTGCTGAAACGGGTACGGATATACCGTTTGGCATGGTGGGTGTGGTCGGTAACGGCCAGCGATAGTAGTTGGGAGGGCCACAGCGACAGGCCAGCACGTGTTGAATAGGGTACCTGGATCAAGATGACCATGCATATGCTATGCCTAAATGCCGACAAAACAGAAATTCTTCTGGTCGGCTATCAATCTCTACTTAGCAAACTTGAACTAGCCTACAAGTAATTCGTCATCACCATCCCAGTGTTGCACGAGGTCAAGACTTTTGCCATCTACCTTGATACCACCTTGTCACTAACGAGACAGGTCAACACCATTGCATTGTATGCAGCTTATACCACTAAGCTAATTAAAGGCTGCATGCCCTTTCGAGGGGATTGGGTCCTCCGACGTATTCCATATCTATGACAGAAATCACCACAGCTGTGCTGCTTTGGAAAATTTCCTGCGTCGATACGCCGCCCTCGAGGACCTCCTCCGACGGCCGACGTCACCAGATGTTACAAGTAGGATGCACGACGCCCGTAGCCTCAGTTCCATTTTTTCCGCGAACGTGTTTGCTTCGTGAGTCTCGGTACGCTTCGACTCTTTGGAGTTTCTGTTGTTTCTCGGTTCTTCGAACCTGTTCGTTTCGTGAAGATGTCTACCTCGTCTTCAACCCCGTGTCCGGGCTTTAAGAAATGCGTGGACTGTGGGTCTAAGATGTCGGTGACGGACTCGCACGACGCCTGCCTCTGGTGCCTCATGGAGGCCCATGACACGGATGACTGTGTCGACAGCCAGTCGCTCACGTCCAAAGCCTTGCAGGAGTGCAAGAAGAAGTTGTCGGTAGGTAAGGTGTTCAAGCCCCGGAAGTCGAGGTCTGCGGGGCTTTCAACAGATGACTCGAGGGGTGACTCTCCGTGTCGTCGTCGGAAGTCCAGTGGGACTCGCTCCGGGAGTTGGTCCCGCCACTCCTCTGCCTCTTCGAGGCATTCCCAGATGCGCCGGCATCGGTCGCCTTCCCTGTCCTCTTCCGAGGACTCCGCCCGTCGGCGAGTCGCTTATCCCACCAAGCATGTGACACCGGAGGAATGGGCTTCCTTCGGGAAGAAAATGTTAGCGATTCTCGAATCGCAGGGCACCAGTCCGTCCGCGCCTCTGAGTGGGGTCGGTCGTGATCGGTCGAGAGACACCGCTCGCTCGCCTTCAGGCTCGGGTGGTCGGCACGATTCGCGGGACAGGTCCCACTCGGACAAGGGGAATCGTTCTCGTCATGCCCGTTCCAGGTCCCTGTCCACGACGTGCTCGAGACCGCATGAACCTGTGAAGTCTTCGAAGAAGACATCGACGCCTGTGGCGCCGAGGTCGTTGACAGACTCTCTCGAGGCTCCACCTCCGAGGAAGTCGTCGGCGCCCAGGTTGTCGAAGGACACGCTCGGGGCTCTGCCTTCGAGGCCTGTGTCGACGCCGTTGATGCTGTCGGTGCTGCGTCTGACGTCGACGCCGATTCACTCGATGCCGGCGCCGATTCACTCGACGCCTTTCGAGGCTGTGGTGTCGGAGGTACCCCGTGGCACGGGGGAACCCCCTAGAAAGGCTCTGGCCAAGGTCAAGCATGGATTTGTTCCCCATTCTGTGCCTTCTTACCGCCATCTGGAGTACATTTCAGAGGTGGATGAGGGCTCTGATGATGGCATGGTTCCTAATACGGTGCCAGATGAGATTCTCCTGGGCCATAGCCAATTTGAGGACCTAAAACAGTCACTGCATGATGCCAGTGGACTGGACACCTCTCCGGAGGTGGAGTTTTGTAGGCCTGAGCCTGGCACTCATGCCGACTCCTCATACCGGTGCCTTATGTCTAGGGTCCCCGAGTACTTGGGATGGTCTGCTCCCCCAGTGGAGTTTGTTCAGAATGATCTTACGGACATCCTCGATCTTGGTTGGTCCACCAACTGATCCGGTACTGCCGTTTCATATGGCTCTACAGAGGAGGGTGGCGGCGGCTGGGACTGCTCCAGAGAGTCTCCCGGCAGTGGGGAAGTCTTTGCCGTGAAAATACCGCCCAGCCAGTAGCGACCCCTGCTACTTGACCAGGCACCCCACTCCAGAGAGTTTGGTGGTGCAGGCGGCTACGGCCCCAGCAAAGCAGGCGTCGTATCCTACCATCCCTCCTGATAGGGACGACAAACGTTTTGATGGCTGGGCGAAGAAAGTGTTTTCTTCAGGGGGTATGGCGCTTCAGGCGGCCAACTCAGTTTGTGTCTTGTCTCGTTTCACGCACACTCTTTGGAACTGTATTGCCTTAGCAGCTGAACATATTCCCAAAGGGGACGAATGGGATGGTTTCCTTGCTATGGTCCAGGATGGCAAGGACGCCATGTGTGAGTCTGTTCAGTCGGGTTTGGACATGGCAGATTACGTCAGCCGGTCCATGGCGTCGAGCACCGTAATACGCAGGTTTGCGTGGTTGCGGAAGTCGGGGTTTGCTCCTGATGTGCAGGCCCAGCTCCTCAACATGCACTTTGACGGTGAACATCTTTTTGGCAGCAAGGCTGACGAGAACCTTGAGAGGTTGCAGACCTCCAAAGCTGCAGCAAAGTCGTTGAGCGCTGCAGTTCGACAACCTCTGCCTTTTCGTCCTAGGGGACAGCAATGGAGGGGAGATTCCTTTCGTTATTACTCATCCTTTGGTAAAGCGAGAGGAGCCGTCAGTCAAAGGGGCCACCGTAGGAGTGCCAGAGGTGGAAAACAAGGTACTCGAGGTGCCAAGGCCACTCGGGCAGTTGCTTCTTTGCCCACAGGCAACGCCGCAGCCGCTACCACTCAGTCATGAGGCCATGTCCCATGGTTCGCCGGTTGGGGGGAAGGCTGGCGCAGCATCTTGTAGAGTGGCATGCCATTACTTCAGATGTGTGGGTTCTGGAGATCCTAACCCACGGCTACTGTCTTCCCTTTCGGCAGAGGCCTCACGACAATCCACCAGGGAACCTCTCTTTGAAGAGTCCGGATCCGCTCCTTGAGCAGGAAATTCAAGCCCTGCTGGAGAAAGGCGCCATAGAACTGGTGCCTGTAGCGGAGAGGAACAGGGGATGGTATTCCCCCTTATTTCTTGATTTTGAAGAAAGACGGGGGATTGAGACCCATCATGGACTTGCGCGGTTTGAACAAACTCCTCAGGAAGGACAAGTTCAAGATGGTTACTCTCTCTCTTGTCCTCCAGGCCCTTCAACTTCAGGACTGGTTGGTGTCTCTCGACCTCAAGGATGCTTACTTTCATGTGCTGATCCATCCCAAGCACAAGAAGTACCTGAGGTTCGCGGTTGGCGACTCGCACTTTCAGTTTCGGGTCCTGCCGTTCGGATTGACCTCCGCCCCGAGGGCTTTCACCAAGCTCATGGTGGTGGTGGCAGCGTATCTCAGGAAAGGGGGGATTCATGTCTACCCCTATCTGGACAATTGGTTGATCAGGGCGCGCTCTCCCGAGCAAGTCCTGGATTATCTGTCAGTCACCTGCCACTCCCTTCACAGGCTGGGCTTCTCCCTCAATTTAAAGAAGTCCCATTTGACGCCAATACAGCGGCTCCAGTACATCGGAGCAGTGCTCGACACATCCCTCAGGCAGTGTTTTCCTCCCCAGGTGAGGGCTCTTCACATTCAGCAGATGGTGCACAAGTTTCAACATGCCAAGACGCTCCCGGCATTCGAGTTCTTGAGGTTGCTCGGCCTCATGGCATCCTGCATTCTTCTGGTTCCAGAGGCTCGACTGCGGATGAGATCTTTGCAGTGGGCACTCAAGATGCAGTGGTCACAATCCTCCGGCAGGATGTCGGACCCTGTTCAGGTGCCGCCCTCGGTCGCCCAGGACCTTCTGTGGTGGGCTGTCGAAGGCAATCTGATGAAGGGGGGCTCCGTTTTGGCTTCCCTGGCCGGAGGTGACGATCGTGACGGACGTATCCCTCACAGGATAGGTAGCTCATGCCAACGAGTTGACAGTCAGCGGTCGTTGGTCTCCGTCGGAGTCCAGACTCCATATCTGTTGGAGCTGAGGGCCATCAGGCTAGCCCTGAAGGCTTTTCAGCCGTCTGTGCAGGGAAGAATGTCCTGATCCTGACGGACAACACGGTGGCCATGCACTACCTCAACAAAAAGGGGAGGGCAGGATCACTTCCTCTGTGCAGGGAGGCGATGCAGCTCGAGTTCTGGGCCATCCAGCAGGAAGTTTCGATCTCAGCAGTTCATCTGGCCGGAGACGAAAACGAGACGGCGGATGCTCTGAACAGGCAGAGCACGATCTCTCACGAGTGGGAGCTGGCTCAGGAGATTCTCCTGGAGATCTTCGCCCTTTGGGGGACCCCTCAAGTGGATCTCTTTGCCTCCAGTGTCAACCGGAAGTGCGAAAGGTTCTGCTCGCTGGAATTTCTTCCAAGAGGAGCCTTAGGAGACGCGTTCGTGGTGGAGTGGTCATTCCCACTACTGTATGCGTTTCCTCCAGTCCCCGTCATCCCGCAAGTACTGCAGAGGTTACGGAGGTTCGGTTCCCAGATGATCCTCATTGCTCCGGCCTGGGCCCGGAGGACGTGGTACCCGGACCTTCTCGACTTGTCCATCAACCCTCCACATCGTCTTCCCTACCGAGACAATCTGCTCTCACGGGAGGGGAGTCAGGTTCTCCATCCAGAGGTCAGATCCCTCAACCTTCACGCTTGGCTTCTGAAAGGTTGAGGTATAAGGATTAGGACCTCCCTGAAGACGTGATGGAGGTGTTGCTCTCAGCCAGACGGCCAGCAACAAAGTCTCTGTACCGTTGGCGTAAGTTCTGCGACTGGTGCAGAGTTAAGAATGTGGATCCTTTTGCATGTGACATTCCCATGGTTCTGTCTTTTTTGCTTTCTTTGGCCCATAGGGGCTTGCAAGTGGGTACCATTAAAGGTTTCCTGGCGGCGCTGTCCATATTTAAGCGCTCGTCTGAAGAGTGTTCCTATTTTAAAATCCCTTTAATTTCTCAGTTTCTGAAAGGGCTCACTAATGTGTTCCCTCCGTCACTTTTCCAGGTGCCCGGTTGGGACTTGAACCTTGTTCTCAAATTCCTAATGGGTGCTCCCTTTGAGGCTTTGCACTCTTGTCCTTTGAGACTGTTAACTCTTAAAACTGTATTTTTAGTTGTGGTCACTTCTGCTCATAGAGTGAGTGAGTTACAGGCACTTTCAGTTAAGCCACCCTTCACTGTGTTTCAGAAGGACAGGGTTGTTCTTAGAGTTCGTCCTTCCTTCCTTCCGAAGGTGGTGTCGGAATTTCATTTAGGCCAGAAGGTTGTTCTTCCGGCATTTTATCCTCCTCCACATCCTGGTAAGGAAGAGGAGTGGCTCCATAGGCTTGATCCTAGGAGAGCGTTAAGCTTTTATATTTCACGCATGTCCTGGGTCAGAGTGGACGATCAACTCTTAATTGGTTACGCTGGAAAGCGTTTGGGACAAGCTGTGACGAAACAGACTTTGTCTTGCTGGATTATTTTGGCTACCTTGGAGTGTTACCGCTTGGCGGGTAAGGACCCACCGGTCAGCTTGCGGGCCCATTCTACCAGGGGTATGGCTGCATCTACTGCCCTACAGAGGGGTGTTCCTATTCGTAACATCTGTGATGCAGCCACCTGGGCTTCAGTACATACTTTTGTACGTCACTACTCCCTCGATTCCATCCGGGGGCAGGATCTGGCCTTTGGCAAGGCGGTCCTTTACTCCGCAATTTGATTGGGCATTCTAAATTTTGTTTTATAAATTCTTTTCCCACCTCCTTGCTTTGGTACTGCTTTGGGAGTCTGTCATAGATATGGAATACGTCGGAGGACCCAACCCCCTCGAAGAACAAGTTACTCTCTTACCTGGTAACATTCTTTCGATGGGATGGTCCGACGACGTATTCCATATCGCTTCCCCGCTACAGAATTTCTTATGCGATTGCATCTTACGTTTCCGCAAGGCTTTGTGTGTCTGACTGGCAAAAGACTGGTATATCACGTTCTGAGGGAAAAAACTACAACTGAGGCTACGGGCGTCGTGCGTCCTACTTGTAACATCTGGTGACGTCGGCCGTCGGAAGAGGTCCTCCAGGACAGTGTATGGACGTCATCGACGCAGACGCCGAAAATTTTCCGAAGCAGCACAGCTGTGGTGATTACTGTCATAGATATGGAATAAGTCGTCGGACCATCCCATCGAAAGAACGTTACCAGGTAAGAGAGTAACTTGTTCTTCTGTAAACAGACAATTGCCTCACCATTGCTCGTGCACTAATAGGCTCAAGACTGGACTACTGCAATGCTCTATTTGCTGGCATATGGGCTTGGAACATTAGAAGACTGCAGGTCATTCAAAACAATGCCCTCAGCACGGCTCTGAATACATCGAAACGAGACCACATTACAGTTGCTAGGAGAAATGCACATTGGCTCCCGAATCGTAAGCGCATCATCTTTAAAACGCCTGCCGTTACCCATAAATGCATCTCGAACAATGCTCCAAGGTACTTTTAGCAAAAGATCACCAAGGCACAATCCGCAAGACCCACCCGCACCACTGACTCGCACCATCTGATCCCTCCCAGATTCACACTAAAGAGGCCGGGATCGCAGCCAAGACCTGGAACGCCCTACCACTATACCTAAGATCGGAGCATTCATACTGGGCCTTCTGAAAGACCTGGAACGCCCTGCCACTATAGCTAAGATCGGATTATTCATACTGGGCCTTCCGGAAGACCTGGAACGCCCTGCCACTATACCTAAGATCGGAAAATTCATACTGGGCCTTCCGAAAGACCTGGAATGCCCTGCCACTATAGCTAAGATCGAAACATTCATACTGGGCCTTACGAAAGACCTGCAATGCCCTACCACTATACATAAGATCGGAGCATTCATACTGGGCATTCCGAAAGACCTGGAATGCCCTACACTATACCTAAGATCGGAACATTCATACTGGGCCTTCCGAAAGACCTGGAACGCCCTGCCACTATAGCTAAGATCAGAGCATTCATACTGGGCCTTCCGAAAGATCTGGAACGCCCTGCCACTATACCTAAGATCGGAACATTCATAATGGGCCTTCCGAAAGACCTGGAATGCCCTTCCACTATAGCTAAGATCGGAGCATTCATACTGGGCCTTCCGAAAGATCTGGAACGCCCTGCCACTATACCTAAGATCGGAACATTCATAATGGGCCTTCCGAAAGACCTGGAATGCCCTTCCACTATAGCTAAGATCGGAGCATTCATACTGGGCCTTCCGAAAGACCTGGAACGCCCTACCACTATACCTAAGATCGGAGCATTCATACTGGGCCTTCCGAAAGACCTGGAACGCCCTGCCACTATAGCTAAGATCGGAGCATTCATACTGGGCCTTCCGAAAGACCTTAAGACTCTATTGTTCTCACAGGATGTCTACCTTGCTTGACTTACATCATCACAAGACTGTTTGTTTCTTCCTCACTTTCGGTTTAACCATGTAATCAGCGCCTTGATGCCTCTGGGATTTGGGCGCTTTACAAATGAAATAAATGAATGGATAAATAGTGTCAGCATAATTTAAGTACGGTGTTCCGAAGGATCCTAATAATGTCTGTATTGGTTTGATACATAGGTTAAACAGGAGAGGCAATAAAGTGATTGGTGGATGTTGAACCGAAAGAGATGTGGCTAATCTGTTTTTTCAGAATGGCACAATCTGTTACCGTGCAAGATCATGACTTTAGTATCTGGTGGTCACCCGTGTCCAGTGCCTCCATCAGAATGATGGTATAGACAGCACCACTGGCCAGCAGATTACTCAGATCATCCAGCTCGGAGAGCACACTGGCCTAATTAGGGCATACTTAATCATTTTTCTCAGAGAGAAGGGAAGGGGCTCTGAATACCAGTATTAAGGTGGCATGGCAAGCCGAAACCATTGAGATGGGAAGAGAGCGAAGGCAAGGGGTCTCTGAATGCCAGTATTAAGGTGGCATGGAAAGCCGAAACCATTGAGATGGGAAGAGAGCGAAGGCAAGGGGTCTCTGAATGCCAGTATTAAGGTGGCATGGAAAGCCGAAACCATTGAGACAGGAAGAGAGAGAAGGGAAGGGGCTCTGAATGCCAGTATTAAGGTGGCATGGCAAGCCGAAACCATTGAGACAGGAAGAGAGAGAAGGGAAGGGGCTCTGAATGGCAGTATTAAGGTGGCATGGCAAGCTGAAACCATTGAGACAGGAAGAGAGAGAAGGGAAGGGGCTCTAAATGGCAGTATTAAGGTGGCATGGCAAGCCGAAACCATTGAGACAGGAAGAGAGAGAAGGGAAGGGGCTCTAAATGCCAATATTAAGGTGGCATGGCAGGCCGAAACCATTGAGACAGGAAGAGAGAGAAGGGAAGGGGCTCTAAATGCCAGTATTAAGGTGGCATGGCAAGCCGAAACCATTGAGACAGGAAGAGAGAGAAGGGAAGGGGCTCTGAATGGCAGTATTAAGGTGGCATGGCAAGCCGAAACCATTGAGACAGGAAGAGAGAGAAGGGAAGGGGCTCTAAATGCCAATATTAAGGTGGCATGGCAGGCGCTCATGCTCATGCCATGAATCGCCAAAATACTATTCTTTTTTTCAGTGCCATCTGCTTTATCTACTAATGAGGAGTTGTTTCACAGCATCTGTGCCAATAATAAGTGCTATAATATGTTGCATGTCTGTGTGGCTTTCGTGGCTGACCCCCGGGAGGGATGGGACTGTGCCTGGTGTGTCGAATTCAGGGAATTTGAGAACTCTGGGCCTTTCTCGGACTGGCCGACTACTATAGGAGGTTCATCACTAATTCTTCATCCCTCACAGATAAACTAAAGAACTCCCACCCGAATAAACTTGTCTGGACCCAACACTACTAGAAGCAAATACTGTGCAACAAACCACTCTTAAAAATGCCATAATTAAACCAGGAAGACATTAAAGTTGGCCTGTGAGTAGTATGTTCACAGATGGATGACTGGTGAGAACATCCAGTCCTATATACTAATAGGAAGCTGCACACCAGAGAACAAACGGACAGCAATGTAGAGTTACAAGCTTTGGCAATTAAATGGGGCCTTCACAAGTTTGCGGTACTACTTGACAGGGTGGAAGTTCTGATTGATCACTGACCACTCTCTCCTAACCTGGAACCGTTTAAGAAAGGACTCCAATGCTACAGTGGTTCCTGTATGTACAACCTTTCTGCTTTACCGTAGAACATCGGAATGGAAATGTACAAGTTAATGTGGACTTCCTCAGCGGCTTCTCTTAGGATGGCTACAGGAGAGCTCCAATCTAAGGGAAGGGATATGTGGTGAATCCAGGGATTTCCTGCAGAAATGCATACAGCTACTGTGCGGGTGCAGATCCCGCAGAAGTGCCTCACTACTCTGCATACAGCTACAGTACGGGTGCAGATCCCACAGAAGTGCCTCACTACTCTGCATACAGCTACTGTGCGGGTGCAGATCCCGCAGAAGTGCCTCACTACTCTGCATACAGCTACTGCGCGGGTACAGATACCGCAGAAGTGCCTCACTACTCTGCATACAGCTACTGCGCGGGTGCAGATCCCGCAGAAGTGCCTCACTACTCTGCATACAGCGATTGCGCGGGTGCAGATCCCACAGAAGTGCCTCACTACTCTGTATACAGCTACGGTGTGGGTGCAGATCCTGCAGAAGTGCCTCACAACTCTGCATACAGCTGCTACGCGGGTGCAGATCCCGCAGAAGTGCCTCACTACTCTGCATACAGCTACTGCGCGGGTGCAGATCTCGTAGAAGTACCTCACTGTTAAACGGGATATCATATTGTGCCTCCTTTATTGTATATAGTGGCCTAAGCCCAGTCGCTCTGCGAAGAAATCCGCGTTCCAATCTTAGATCGACTTAGCCGCCATTTTAGGTCCATCCGCCATTTTGATTTCCATTCCAAAGTAACTCTGTGTTCTAAAATGGTGGACAGTGTTTCCTGCTTGTAACTTAGCCGTCCTGACCTTTGTACAGAAGTTAATGCCTAAACTGTCTGTTGGCCGAATGTTTGGGTCGAGTAAAGAGACCTTGTCCCATGTCTGACTTGTAGACAGAGGATTACCTGCACCAACAAGTCCGATCCGCGGACATACATCAAATACAATGCTGTCTAAATACTGAACGTGGACATTTGTTGAACTACATTGTATAGGACATGTACTAAGGCTTAATGTTAAATCCGAAGATACACTGTTGCCATTGTGACTTGTTGATGTACAAACTCAAAATAATCAACATGCATATAGTTGGACAAACTAGAAGTGAACTCGGCACAAACCCTAGACCAAGTATCATTAACCTGTAGAGGGGCTGGATATTATGATCAGAAATGTGTAAAAGATGCAACTGTCCAGACGTCCAGTACCTCTCACTTCGCACACCGAAAGGGCTGGTATTCGCTGAGATGTACTGAGGGCCACATAGCTATCTGATGCTTTGTTTGTTTGTGAACTGTACAGTTATAGAATAAAGATCTGTGAATCTTTATAAGCCTGTGTTTGGTGTATTTCCTTTTGGGGTACTCAGCCTCGATGTTTCCTTTTGCTTTTACAGATGGCGCCCGAATAGGGACCCTCAAGATTGATGCCAGCTCGTTGAAGGTTGACGCGGCTATCGGACCGGGATTGGACGGTGTAAAAGGGGGCCCCTTTCTTGGATGAGAAGCGACACCTCAACAGCACTGCACGACCCGATCCCTGGACGGTGAGCACGCGGTCCGAGTCGGCATCTTGACGAGGGTCAATATATCGAGGCGGGAAGATTTGCTGAAATCACCAACCACGTGGGTCCTTAGTTAGAACTTTGTAATCCGATCGGACCTCCTTAGGATTTGATCAGGTGAGTTGTGACCTGATTCTTAAGTATCCTGATAATTTGTTTTGGCGTATTACACTCGCAAGTGCAATTATTGACCAGGTAACAGCAGTAATCTGACATGCCTGGGAAATTGTCTGCCTGCTTCAGGGTGTTATTCCGCAGTGACAGACAATCTTTGGAAGTTGGCCGACCGGCGCCAATGAGGGGTCGTCGGCGTGTACTATGTATGGTAAGCACGGCATTGGTAGTATAGTATTTAATAATATTTGGCACAGACAAACTAGACATGCTTCCGAACTTCAGTGGCCAATCAACAGTAGTTTTAAAATTCCTCGTATTGAATAATTAGAATCCATATTATTAAAGAAAAAGGGTAGACCTGCAGCATTCAATGTATTACAGACTTGGAAGATAGAAGCTATGCAGCAGCTTAAGAGTAGAGAAAAGCATGCACGCCGTCATATGACGAACGCCGAAAAAGCGTTGTTATATGACCAGAATAAACAGTCTGAGTCAGTTAGGAATATGGATAGGGCTTTTTCACTTGGTATCCAGAAAATGTGTCCTTCTAAAGACTTTTATGTATCTGATGAGCTAATTGACAAACTTTTAAATGAACAAAGGCCTGGTGCCACTGCACCACCTCCGTATGTTCCTCTTCCTGCTGTTATTCCTCGTCCCGTTGCTCCTCCTGCTCCTCCTATTGCTCCTCTTCCTCCAGCTGTTGTTCCTCCTCTTGTTGTCGCTCCTCCACCTGTTCCTCCACCTTTGCCTGCTGTTACGGGTCTGGTGGGTTTGCCTGCCGCGCCGGTGATAGTACCTCTGTTTCCGGATGTTCAGAATTTGCCTACTCTCCCTCTTCCAAGTGGTTCTACACCACTTGTAGTAGATCGGGGAGCGGGATTGAGGGTTGTAACTTGTACTACTGTATCTTCAGAGAGAAAGCATGAATTGACTGCATGGGCTAAACAGTGCATGGAGAGGGGTGAACAAGCTGATGTTCTTGCCACACTTTGTAATTTAGACAATTTTCCTGAGAAAAACGTTTTTATTGAAGGATTAGGAATTCATTTATGTGTAATGTGGAACAGGCTAAATGATATAGATCTCCCACAAGGGTTAAGGGATCTGAATACTTTAGCATTTTCTAGAGATACTGCAGAGAAAGTACACATGCATATCGAGAGGGTTTTTGTGTATAGAAGGGAGTTGGAAAGGTTAAGGAATGAAGATATAGATGGTGATAGTTTTGATGCTATGTTAGTACAGAAGCGGTTCTTTCCTTGTCGCAAGTCGATAAATGAGGAAACACGAATTTGTACGAAGGATGCGATTAGGTGGATCTCACACACGTCGATAACTTCCGTTGAAATATATGACACGTATAGTCAGTATACGCCAGAAATGCAGCGGAAAGTGATACAGGTAATGGTAGAGTACCTACAGGATGAATGCGTAAAAAGAAAGATTTGTTGTCCCGCAGAATTATTGAGTATTTATAAGAGGGCTTTTTCGTTTGACACTTCTTCAGCTGCTTTAGCGCTCAATTTAGCTCTGTTGCTTAGTAAGCTTTCGGAGTTGCCTACTTCTCAGTTGTCTATGAGAGGTTCCTCCGATATTTGTCCCAAAGGTTGAGATTCCTGCTGATGCCGCAGCAGGTACACCTGCTCGGGATATTCCTGCACACTATGTGTCGCAGTTTGTTCACGTCCCATTCACGAGACAGGAATTGAATACCATCAAACAATCTATTCCCGATATTAGGATAAATCCGACAGGGTTCTACAAAGAAATAGTCTGTTTTGCAGTCATCAGTATTTACCTTAAGTGATATTGATTTGTTATTTCCCGTACTCCTGCCTATTGATTTATGGAAGCAGATTAGGACTGTAGATGATGTACCAGGGTTAGGAGATTTGTGGGATAATATGATTAGACTCGATAAAGAAAGGCCAGCTGGCGAGAGACCACCGCAGGTAATACTAACTTTGCCTGATAGAATAGTTACAAAGTTGAAAGCTATAATTCCTGAGAGAAGGATTATCTGTGACCAGTTTATGGCCTGTGTCCAAGGAAAATCCGAGGGTGCTACCGAGTTCTTTAACCAGTTCGAACAAGTATTTTCAGATTACAGTGGGCAAGACTTAAGCAGAGAGTCTGGGAAACGATTATTCGTGGATACATTTGTGCGTGGATTGCTGCCTGACATCCAGTCACAAATGATGTCCTCCGAGAGCGCTTGGCAAGCGAAGTCTCAGTCAGAAGTACTGCATATGGCTCAGTACTATGAGAATCATGTCAATAACGAAAAGGAAAGAGTTGAAAAGAGAAAAGGTGACTTAAACACAAAAGTACTATTGCAACAAATTGTTAGAGGCCCTAGAGGGGATCATTCGCATTCGTAAACAGAAACCAGTGTGCTTATTGCAGACAAGAGGGTCATTGGCGTGCACAATGCCCGATCCTCCAGCAGAGGTCGAATAGCGCATTTGGGAATATGGGTAGACGATCCAGAGGCCGCCCAGGGGCAACGAGTCCTGGTAGAAGTCAGTTTTCACAGGATTCACAGCAACCTTTTTCACAGGACAATCAGGCACCAAGTGTGGATAATAGAAACATTTATGATCATCCTTCTGCCGCTTACCTCTCTGAAGAACTTCCTCTCGATGACATTCTGTTTCGCTAGGATTGCCCGAAGCAGGATTTGGAACCAACGCCTATTCCCGTTAATCAGAAAGGTCACTACGTTGAGATGATAGTGGGAAATTGGAAACATCTATTCTTGATAGATACAGGGGCACAGAAGTGTTCCATTGACCATTCACGGGTTCCAAATATTCCACTGTCAGGGCAAACCAATGTCTCTGTAGGGTTTTGTGGCACACCAGATGTCTGTCCAGTTTCTTCGCCGGTACCTGTTACTTTGGGTCCATTTACGGACCACTGTCCATTCCTTCTGACCACGAATTGTGGGGAGAATTTGTTGGGGTTGAATCTGTTGAAGGAATTAAATGCGGTAATTCATTGTTCTTCTGATGGAGTGTGTTTGATGATTTCACCACAGCAGCTTTCTGTCTCTCAATTCTTGACCAGACCTTTGCCGCCGGAATTCAGTGATGTTCCGGAGTGTTTGTGGGCAATTAACGACAATGATGTTGGTGTTTTACAAATTGAGCCTGTTAAGATTATTTTGAAACATGGAGTAAAGTTGCTACTTATCCCCCATTATAAGATCTCGGTCGAGGGTGAGCAAGCTTTGAAATGCATTGTCTCCGATTTTGTGCATCGAGGGGTGATTGAGGAAATTGCAGGTAGTTTGTGCAATAGTCCGATTTCGCCCGTGTACAAAAAAGGCGATAATGCAATTCCCTTCCGTTTCATTATTGATTTGCTTGCTATCAATAAGATCGTTGCTCCACAATTTCCTATTGTGCCTGATGTGACAACAATATTGACCATGATTCCGGCTTAAGCTACTCACTTTAGTGTTGTGGATCTAAAGAACGCCTTCTTTAGTATTCCTATACATAAGGACAGTAGATACTTGTTCGTGTTCACCTTAGGGGGACGCTTGTTTACCTTCACCCATGCACCGCAAGGTTACACGGAAAGTCCTAGCATCTACAGTAGGGCTTTGAAAGAGCAGCTCGACTCACTGAAGTTGCCCACTACTTGTACACTGCTTCAATATGTCGACGATCTACTCTTAGCTGCTGACTCAGAGAGCGCTTCTAAGTAGGGCACCGTGTTGTTGCTTATCCACCTAGCACAACATGGACACAAAGCTTCGCTTAAAAAATGTCAATATTGTCGACAGGAGGTTGTCTATTTAGACTATCTCCTGTCAAAGGAGGGAAGATGGTTGACGCCTGAACGGATAAAAATCATTTCTAGCATGTCTGTCCCAAATACACAGAAGGAAGTTAGAGCCTTGATAGGAATGGCTTCTTACTGTAGACCAGGGGTCCCCAACCTTTTGTGCGCAATGAGCAACATTGGCATATCAAATTAAATGGTGAGCAACATCCATTTTTCGACGGAATATATCGGCGCACAGTTGGCAGACAAATTGTTTGCAACACAAATTAGAAATGTAACAAAATTAAAACTGCATATAGAACATTTAATTTGCAGTACTTAATAGTTATCTAGACCACGTGTTATTCTAGTCAAGGAAATGTGCAAGGCCTTTAACTTCATTTGACGTGAAGTGGTTGTTTACAAGGAATGTTGAGGAAATCAAGTGGTCAGTAGTACATTTATAGACATATAGGACCAGTCCAGCTGTTCAAAAATAGAGTAGGAGTAAATAAACATTGCCAGGGGTTTCAGGTTCCCGAGCAAAATATTCGTGCAAATGTATGGACAGTAAAAATGGCCACAAACAGAGCTTGAGATTCTGCCTAGGATTTTATGGGATCTTTAATGGCAAATGGTGCATTCCTAAGCATCTAAGATCGGCAATATTGTTCCACAGTCATTGATGACTGTATTGTGGATGTTTTTTTTCTCCAGGAATGTTATGAAATGTTAAATTTCTTATTGATCAAAGAGTAAACACAATCCTCTTGAGTTCATTTTCCAATGGCCAGGGTAGGCACCACGAAGAAGATATCTGACAGCCAGAGAGGCTGGTTGGCAATGCCTACGCTCGAAAAGGAGGCATTGGAAAGAATTACTAATTCACAAGAAATTAACATATTCTCTTAAAACTGTTGAAAGTTCAGAGGCCACAAAGGAAAGCGTCAGTTTGTCTGAGTCTTTAGGAGAAACTATCCAGGACAGAGCTATTGGCAAACCGTGCCCCCAAGTTCAGGAGTTCCAGGTTATAGAAAGGGATGCACCATGGTTCGATGCAGAATGTAGAATCTCGAAAAGAAAACTGAACCATGATTTAATGAGGGGTGTGCACACTGCTGGTCAGATTTATAGTTTCAAAATGGCATAACAAATTGCGTTAAAACAAAAAAAGAATTTGAGAAAAAAATGGGAGCTTTCTTGAAGGACACCAAATCGTTTTATGTTTATTGTTGTTGTCAAGACAGGCATTATGCCATCCCCTTAGACAAGTATTTCTTGGACCACCAGCCCCTCAAGGTTATAGGCCAATTCCCTTACTGGACATTGGGGCTTATTACGAGTTTGGTGGTATCTCAACGGTACCGTTACTGCCACTTGGTCCAGCGGTATCACGCCCAGATTCCAAGTGGTGGTTTGGCGGTGTTAGTCCCCAATTATGGGGTCCGTAGTACTCCAGGGTGACTTTCGTCGGTATTTGATTGATAGAAACATAATGTGGCGGAATTTACATTTTATTGGAGTCTGTAACAAATCTGTGGATGCTGTCCCTTCTCCCCTATGGGGGAGACCATTCCCATGTGGCCAGCGCGGTACGTCCTCGGTACAATAGTTCCCCTCAGGGTGGTGCACAGGGAGAGAATCACATGGGAGAGGAAACCCCTCCTGGGACTAGGAACAACCCTACCCTGAGAACGCAATATACTTGCCAATCACCAGACCCTAGGATCCCCCCATTCCTATTACCCAAAGAACAACCCCTTCCCTAGATAAGTACTGGGACTATGAAGAGCACAACTGACCCAAGGGAGATCAAGGTTAGAAATACTGAGACGAGGAAGAACAGGAAGAGTTGAAAGAAATGTTATTGACAACCACTGAGACAAATAAGATGCATGGAGGAATGTAGAGTGTTCTGCATAACCAAGATGAGCATTCTAGACAACTTGGACTAAGTACTGGGATGAAGAGGAGGAACGGAGGCATGAAGAGTTCTCCTAAGAACCACAATGAGCAGTCTAGTTGTTGCTAGCTGCTCATTGGTCAATGCATAGTAGAAAAGGATGAGGGACTCAGGAAGAAGTTGTCTAGTCCTCCATGAAGGAGTTGCAGGAGCCAGCACGGTGCAGGAAAGTGCAAGGAAGCACACCAGGATGCCAAGAGAGGAGCTGGAAGGACAAGGGCCAGTCCACAGTGGAAGGACCGAAAGGCAAGCTGGCAGAGAGAAGCTCCCGGTGTTCCTGCAGACAGGGAAGCGCGTGAAAGGAAGACCACGCTGTCCTGGGAAAGATTGACACTGCAGTGTTCCTGGGCAGACCAGAGCCCACTACAAAGGGGAGCACTCAGGCTGGCTGGTGGGAAACTAAGACGGTGCAGTCAGCATCTTAATAGTCACAGTACCTGGCAGGCATGTGAACCATGTCTGTCCCCCAACAAGAGAAACTTAAGGGTCTGGGACCCACCAAACGAAAGCAACATGAGTCCTCTTCCTTGTGGCGGTACTTGGGAGGAAAGGGCTCCAAGTACTCACACACAAAGAAGGTGTCTGGGACCCACTACAGGAGAAACACACAAGTCCTCTTCCTCATGGTGGTACTTGGGAGAAGAGGGCTCCCAGTTCACAAACATAAAGAGGGGTCTAGGGCACAATCCAATGAGAAGAAGGGAAACCACAGAGTAATTTATTAAAGACCACACTTGGCAGAGAAGTGAACCAAGTTGGCCCAAGCAGAAAGAGAAAGGCAGAGATCTAGGACCTACAAGGAACCAGGGCAAAGGAGTCATTGCCCCTGGCTGTGGTCCAATAAATAGAGAGTTGCCAAGAGAAGGAACCAGGACAAGGGAGTTGTTGCCCAGGTTGCTACGAAGTTTGTGCAACAGAGAAATGTCCAAGAACTTTATGGAACTTTGTTTTACATTTAAGAACTTTGGGTTTGGAACCTGTGTTATTTGGAACTCTTTGATTGGATCTACAACCTAGTCTTCTGAATTAAGAAGACATTTTGTTTTTTATAGGTTAGTTAATAGTGTGAGGGATGGAAATAGGTTTCGGACTTGTGACAGACATGGACTATTTACTTTAGACAAGACATACTGGCAGTTTCCTTAGTTTTGGTTGAGGAAGGGAAACCCCTCTTAGCTTTAGGGAAAGGCAGGAGTTTCACCAGTCCCCCACCCTTTTCCTTTCAATAAAAGTATATGTCAATCAACATGAGCCCACTGTGTCCGAGTCCTACTTCTGCATTCTTACAGGTCACTAATGGTTTTTTGTCTTATCCAACGTGATACGCAGACCTCTCAACATCTGTCCAATATACAAGATTGTGGAATTATACATTGTTTTCCAACACAAATAAAGGTGACAAGCAGGGATGTCAGTTGGTCCCAATGTATTCCTTTTGGATGTTAATTCTAGTACTTCTCTTAGGAAAGTTAATCCACCCTCCACCTGAAGGGTCCATTTTATAGCATGCACCCTTATGCAGAAGACACAACTAATTTGGCCTTGCCCCCAGCAGGTCTCCAACAGGGCCTGCTAAACACAAGTTACTATTTTGGGAATTACAGTTTGAAATTAAATATAATAAAAATAAAAATGATGGTGTTCAGGCAAAGGGTGAAACCTTGTAGATAGTTTTTAAATAAATGTAGAGATGAGAGGGCAGTCTCATTTTTATCTGAGCCTTCTCTTCTGAAAGAGCAGTGCTTGCGTCAGTAATTTTAATAAGATAGCTGAAAAGGCATCATTAATGATTAAATGGCTTTTTACGTTGTTATTTCAGGTTTGCGGCATTCTGATTGGAGAAGTTGGAGGTATATAAGACAAAGGTCTGCTCCATGATTTTAAGGCCACAAAATCTAGGGTGGTTAGAACTGTCATTTCCTGGAGGGGTTGCAAAATAAATTCCTGTGCCAAATAGCAGGTCTTCCTGCAGATACACCTGCTAGCCCCTTGTGAGCCGAATTGGGGTTGTTCAATTTGAGTGTCAGGCCAGTTAAGAATGTTCCTTATTTTCTTAAGCACATCTGGGATTTTCTGCTAATCATAAAGTGAATTTCGGTGCAAGTACGATTGTAGCCTCCCCTGGTGAAGAGATATACTTGTGGTTATGGGCGGTTGTAAGGCACTGTCCATTTGAATAAGGATGCAAAATAACTACATTTGGTGCATTAAGCCACCTCAAAATAGCTCCAAGAGCGTGTCCGATGGAAAGAGTCAGATGTCCAAAACATACATAGGCTGCCCACTTTAGCCTTATATACAGACCTATGTACACATATAAGATGGCAAGGAGAAATCTGTCAAATAAGATCCCCAGAATGCAGGAGGCTGGTGGTAATGGTACGTTTAAATGTACCCACTCCTCAATAAATTAAGAAAGTGTGCAGGAGGAAGCACAAAGTGCGCTTGCAAAATAGGAGTCAAAGATTTGGTTCATTTTCTGTTATTTTGCTGTTGTTTCTCTGTTTTGCATAAGCGTCAAATGCATGGGAGCTATGTTATATATAATTAATTGTAATGTTCAGACTTATATATATAGCAAGTTTGATTATGTTAAAGTTGCTTTTTTATTTTGGGATTGTTCTGTGTGAACTGTATGTAAAATATGAAACATGTTTTTAAATGTTGCTGACTTAATGGAGAAATATAAATATGAATTGGTACTTCAGGTCATTACATGGTAGCCTTTAAATATCACTTAATTGGCCCTTTGGAGGTTACCTCTTGAAAATTATTTGGGAATGTTATGGCAAATGGTGTGTATTAAAGCTCCAGAAGGCTGTTGCATTGGTGAAAAAGTGGTTAGGAATAAAAATAATACCTTTCTCAATTATTTGGAGCCTATTTACTCTCTCCAAAAGGGATTTTACACAAGACTTAGTGGCAAACATTGGCCAAACTTTGAGCATTTGATGACCACTTCATAGAGGGGTGTGGTGGTGTTAACTGAGTATTTGAATCAATTAATTGACTTGTTAGTTTAAACATATTAACAATCAATTACTTGGATTGGAATACAGGGCAAATTAATTATGAAAAATGTGGCATGGATTTACCGTATCTGCCCATTAACCATGTGCTAGATGGGCAGGTTATCAAACGAAGACCATTTTTCCGCTAGGACACAATGTAATAATAAATACAGGAGACACCAAAATGAATATTGTCGATAAATATACATGGTGGGATCAAACGCAAACATCACTTGTACAGAAAGTGTGCATGCACATTATTTAATAAAGGAAAGTTGGGTATGCATACCACCACCTTGTCCATTATGCTCATACTAGTTGTACCAAAGAACAGAATATGCCAATTTTCTCCATGACACAAACATGGTTCAAATATTGTACTCATTAATACATTTGTCAGCTGGGCAAAGTAACTGGAGATGACAGGGTTTTAGCAATGACACTACCATAACAAGTAAGGACATTTAGACATTTACTGAAGAATTATGTGCATGGTGGCACCAAACAAATCTTGCATGTATAAAATAATCCATCTGGAAACACAGCGGCTCATTGGCTAACATTCTTGCACAGTCCAGGACTCTGTCCTGACTACAGTGCTACTGAGGTCTCATCCATTCAGCACCTCCTTCTAGGCCTTCACACCATGGCCCAGGGCAACTGGCGAGCAAAAATTTAGGGTGCCGTGAGCAACATGTTGCTCCCGAGCTATACGTTGGGGATCCCTGCTGTAGACAGTGGATCCCGAACTTCTCCTTAGTGATTAAACCAATGTCGGCTCTGACGAAGAAGGGCATTTCTTTGCCATTGCCGTGGAACTTGGAGCACCAGCAAGCATTTGATCTACTCAAAACTGCATTGTGCTCGGCACCATTTTTGGGAACACCAAACCATGAAAAGTCCTTTGTGTTTTATGTGCATGAATGTGATGGATGTGCTTTGGCTGTATTAACACAGGAACACGGAGGGAAGAATAGGCCGTGCGGCTACTTTTCTTCCGCCCTTGATCCCGTTGCATGCGCTTTGCCAAGATGTGCGAGAGCTGTCGCTGCTGCATCTGTAAAACAGAGCGAGGGAATGGTCCTAGGCCATGCTTTAACCCTGATGGTACCTCACTCTGTAGATGTTCTATTAAACAGAACATAGACGCAACACCTCACCTCCACACGATTAACGAGATACGAATTGATCTTGTTTGCACCGCACATCCAAATAAAGAGGTGTTGTGTTCTTAATCCGGCTGAACTTTTACCTTTCCCGCAAGGTACTGCTTGTAGTGACGAAGAGTCACATGACTGCCTTTACACCACAGAGCAAGAGATCAAAGGCAGAATCGATCTAAAAGCTACTCCTTTGAATAACCCGCAAGGGGAGCTGTTTTGTGATGGCTCCTGTTTCAAATTCACGGATGGTACATCCACAGCTGCTTATGCAATCACCACATTGAGCACGGTCGTGGAGACCAAAAGAATTGCGCATAACTCTGTGCAGGCCGCAGAGATTATAGCATTGACCCACGCTTGTGAACTTTCCAAAGGGCTTACCGTAAATATATATACTGACAGTCAGTATGCCTTTGGGGTGGTTCACAACTTTGGCAGATTTTGGGCAGAAAGAGGTTTCTTGACCTAACATGGCACTAAAATCCAGCATGGCTTCTTGATAGTATGGTTACTCTCAGCGCTTGCACTCCCTACTCAGCTAGCCATTATGAAATGCGCAGCGCATCAGAAAATCATAGATAATGTAGGAGAAGGGAACACTTTTGCTGACCAGATAGCCAAACAGACTGCCACTGATCTCTCTTCAGAAATGTATACTTCAAGGGAAGCCACAAATGCCTGTACTTTGGATGAGGGTATTGAATCCGTAAAGAACATTCAAGCTGATGCCACGTTAGCAGAATCTAAGAAATGGGCTGAGGGTTTGGGGAAATTGGATGATGACGGGTGTTGGGTGGACAAAGTAGAAGGGAAGTGGTTACTGCCTGACGCGTATATTATGATGAGGGTTGTTATGGCTTGTGGTCCCACCCATATCTGTGCACGCAAGGTCACCAAAATGTTGCAGAATGTGTGGGTAAACGACAAAATCCCTAAAGTAGCTGAGCGCTTCGTTCAGGGGTGTATAATTTCTTTGCAGCACAATGTGGGAAAGGGCACATCACTCCTAGGGGTAGTTTTAGTCCACCTTCTGTCCCCTTTGAAGTAATTCATTTTGACTTTATTGAAATGGAGCATTGTAACAACTTCAAATATGTATTGGTTGTCATCTGTGCCTTTAGCAAATGGGTCAAAGCTTTTCCTGTCAAAGATGCCACAGCCATGACCACGGCAAAGACCATGCTGAAGGAATATTTTCCTAGATTTGATTTGCCAAGAGTCATCTGGTCGGACAATGGTCCACATTTTATCGCTGCTGTAATTCTGCAGATATGTGCGGTATTACAGATCGATAAACGGTTCCATTCGGCCAGACACACACAAAGTGCTGAACTAGTAGAAAGACACAATGGCATCATCAAGAACAAGCTCTCTAAGACGTGTGCCGGCACCAAACTAAAATGGCCGGACGCCTTACCGATCGTGTTGTTATGCATGAGGACGACCCCTCAAACTAAGTCTGGGCTCTCTCCCTTTGAGGTGGTCATGGGTAGGCCAGCCAACATTTGGAATATCCCGAAGCCCCGTTCTTTACGCGAGGTCGAAATGTACTTCTTTCTGATTACTGTGGCCAGTTAACTAAAAATCTGTATTTGATTTATCACTAGGTGCGAGAGGCTTTACCGGTTAAATACGAGGGCCCCGGTCACAGCATACGGCCGGGAAACTGGGTCCTCACCAAATCGTTTGAGCAATCTTCTTGCCTCGCACCTCATTGGCGGGTCCCCCATCAGGTCCTCCTTGTCACACAGACTGCCGTGCGAGTGGAGGGAAGGCGGCACTGAATCCACACGTCTCACATCAAGAAGATTCCGTACCCTTTGCCACACGCTACAGAAGACACAGAACCCCTCATCAGCACTGCAACCAACGATCACGAAGCAGTAAACAGCACCGAGAGTGCGTCAGAGAATCTCCCTGAGCCTGTGGGGCCTGGGGAAACAGCCACTTCATCTCCACCTTCTCCAACAGTTCCGTCCTTCAAATTTGTTTCGAATCTTGCTTCAGATCGTGTTTTGGATTCGCCGTTTCCATCGGGAGGTGGCGACACGTTGTTCACAGATCATTCAGTACCAGGAATAACAAGGTACGATCTGCGTCCGAGGAAGTAGATTTACTGCACGGTTCGGCTGTGCCATCAAAGAAAATCATCGAAGGGCTTGCCTTTTTGGCCCGATCATTTGTATATAAGGGGATTCTGTTGGCTAGGGTTTGTGAAAGGACTAAGAAGACGCTCGGTCTGGAGATCGGCAGCAAATAACTTTGGTGCAAATCATTTGAAGAACAATGCCTGTAACCGCTCCCACTTGTACGGAACAGATAAGAGACTGTGTGACCGGCCGTGAAAACGTACAATCGAATGTATGGGCCCCAAAAACATATGTTTGTTTAGTGATAATGTTAACTGGTTTCACAATAGTCATTGCCTTAGGCTTCTTGTATCTGGAAGAAGTACATCCGCTTGAAAATGTGTTACCCACTGAAAATGTACCCACTGGTTCTACTCCTTTCGTGCATCTGCACACTCTATCTCCTAGAGACTCTCAGCACAGACAGAGTTATCATAATAATACTCTCTTACTCATCATGAATGCTGCACATGCCATTTTTAATAGGTCCTACTGTTGGGTCTGTTCACATTTACCACAACAGGGGGATAAGGGGCTGGGTTGTTATATTCATCCTTTACCTTTGACAACTGCTTGTTATACTTCTCTTAGAGCACTATTCTTTGGCCGATGGAATGATAGCATCTCAGGGAATTTTGATGGGACTCATTTGAATGATTTTGAAAAACGTCTTCTAACGCCCCTGGGATGCTCACTCTTTGCGAATAGGAGCAAGCTAAATGTTGCTTCTATTAGGCCTTCTGACAGACTGTCCCGTCCTTTTCAATCCTTGATCTCTTTCAAGATGGCTCCTATAGGCAATAGGGATGCCACGCCACCTTCTTATACTGTCAACCACAGCGCCGATTCAGTTTCTTTCTGCATACAGAGGAATGGTACTCAGTCAATGAGTCATTTCAAGGGTTGTGCCAACGTTGTGAATTTGACTAGTGAGGACAGACCTTTGTATGTAGGCGAACCTGTCTACTTTGTTTGCGGTAATGTAGCATTTCCATGGTTGCCCAGGGATTGGCAGGGAACCTGTTATTTAGGGATTCTATTACCCGGGGTATTAATTGCTAGCACTGTAGAAATTTCAAAGGCTTGTCCACGGTGGGACGAGAATGGTGATACTTCAGCACAAGTTCTGGGCGATGTAGCTAAATCCTTTGTGCCATTTTGTGCGCAAATACTAAACTCTGAAGATATCAGGAGACTAGCGAGAGTACTGGAGAGGACCATCAACCGGACCACTGACATACTCTATAATATGACGTTAGAACAGAAAGCAATAAGGTTAGTGGCACTTCAGAACCGGATGGCATTAGATGTCATCCTGGCTGAACGTGGTGGGGTATGTAAATTAGTGGGGTCCGCTTGCTGTGTTTTCGTGCCAGATTCCTCCCCAACTATCTTTAAGGCGATTGAAAATCTGCATGTTCTCAGTTCAGAAGTGCATGTTCCCGAGGGAAACTGGGATCTTGGTGCTTGGTTCTGGGACTTCCTACGATCTTGGGGGTGGAAGCTACTTTCGGTCTTGCTGATTATTTGAGGTATTCTGGTGTTTTTCTGCTGTTGTATACAATGTCTTCCTGGTATGTGTTCGATGTTAGGAGGATGTTGTGCACAAGCGATGGGTACATTAGGGCACAAGGTATACGCCCCAGAGAAAATACCCAATGAATTCGTGCTGAAGGAAATCTCAGTTTCTGACCTCATGGCAATTGATATCTTCGATAGTGATTCAGGATGTATGGACATTGAGACGTGCAGTTACTCGTAAAGTGACTAGAAGTAGTTTAGCTCTTGGCTTGGGCCAAAAGGAGGGTTTGTTAAACGGGATATCATATTGTGCCTCCTTTATTGTATATAGTGGCCTAAGCCCAGTCGCTCTGCGAAGAAATACGCGTTCCAAAGTTCCGATCTTAGATCGACTTAGCCTCCATTTTAGGTCTATCTGCCATTTTGATTTCCATTCCAAAGTAACTCTGTGTTCTAAAATGGTGGACAGTGTTTCCCGCTTGTAACTTAGCCGTCCTGACCTTTGTACAGAAGTTAATGCCTAAGCGGTCCGTTAGCCGAATGTTTGGGTCGAGTAAAGAGACCTCGTCCCATGTCTGACTTGTAGACAGAGGATTACCTTCACCAACAAGTCTGATCCGAGGACATACATCAAATACAATGCTGTCTAAATACTGAACGTGGACATTTGTTGAACTACATTGTATAGGACATGTACTAAGGCTTAATGTTAAAACCGAAGATACACTGTTGCCATTGTGACTTGTTGATGTACAAACTGAAAATAATCCACATGCAGTTGGACAAACTAGAAGTGAACTCGGCACAACCCTAGACCGAGAATCATTAACCTGTAGAGGGGCTGGACATTATGATCAGAAATGTATAAAAGATGCAACTGTCCAGACATCCAGTACCTCTCACTTCTCACACCGAAAGGGCTGGTATTCGCTGTGATGTACTGAGGGCCAGATAGCTATCTGATACTTTGTTTCTCTATAAACTGTACAGTTATAGAATAAAGATCTGTGAATCTTTATAAGCCTGTGTTTGGTGTATTTCCTTTTGGGGTACTCAGCCTCGATATTTCCTTTTGCTTTTACAGATGGCGCCCGAATAGGGACCCTCAAGATAGATGCCAGCTCGTTGAAGGTTGACGCGGCTATCGGACCGGGATCGGACGGTGTAAAAGGGGGCCCCTTTCTTGGATGAGAAGCGACACCTCAGCAGCACTGCACGACCCGATCCCTGGACGGTGAGCACGCGGTCCGAGTTGGCATCTTGACGAGGGTCCATATGTCGAGGCGGGCAGATTTGCCGAAATCACCAACCATGTGGGACCTTAGTTAGAACTTTGTAATCCAATCGGACCTCCTTAGGATTTGATCAGGTGAGTCGTGACCCGATTCTTAAGTATCCTGATCATTTGTTTTGGCGTATTACACTCGCAAGTGCAATTATTGACCAGGTAACACCAGTAATCTGACATGCCTGGGAAATTGTCTGCCTGCTTCAGGGCATTATTCCGCAGTGACAGACAATCTTTGGAACTTGGCCGACCGGCGCCAATGAGGGGTCACCGGCGTGTACTATGTACTGTAAGCAAGGCATTGGTAGTATAGTATTTAATGATATTTGGCACAGACAAACTAGACATGCTTCCGAACTTCAGTGGCCAATCAATGGTAGTTTTGAAATTCCTCGTATTGAATACTTAGAATCCATATTATTAAAGAAAAAGGCTAGATCTGCAGCATTCGATGTATTACAGAATTGGAAGAAAGAAGCTATGCAGCAGCTTAAGAGTAGAGAAAAGCATGCACGCCGTCATATGACGAACGCCTAAAAAGTGTTGTTATATGACCAGAATAAACAGTCTGAGTCAGTTAGGAATATGGATAGGGCTTTTTCACTTGGTATCCAGAAAATGTGTCCTTCTAAAGACTTTTATGTATCTGTGAGCTAATTGACAAACTTTTAAATGAACAAAGGCCTGGTGCCACTGCACCACCTCCGTATGTTCCTCTTCCTGCTGGTATTCCTCCTCCCGTTGCTCCTCCTGCTCCTCCTATTGCTCCTCTTGATGTTCCTCTTCCTCCGGCTGTTGTTCCTCCTCTTGTCGTTGCTCCTCCACCTGTTCCTCCACCTTTGCCTGCTGTTACGGGTCTGGTGGGTTTGCCTGCCGCGCCAGTGATGGTACCTCTGTTTCCGGATGTTCAGAATTTGCCTACTCTCCCTCTTCCAAGTGGTTCTACACCACTTGTAGTAGATCGGGGAGCGGGATCGAGGGTTGTAACTCGTAATAACTGTGTCTTCAGAGAGAAAGCATGAATTGACTGCATGGGCTAAACAGTGCATGGAGAGGGGTGAACAAGCTGATGTTCTTGCCACACTTTGTAATTTAGACAATTTTCCTGAGAAAAACGTTTTTATTGAAGGATTAGGAATTCATTTATGTGTAATGTGGAACAGGCTAAATGATGTAGATCTCCCACAAGGGTTAAGGGATCTGAATACTTTAGCATTCTCTAGAGATACTGCGGAGAAAGTACAAGAGCATGTCGAGAGGGTTTTTGTGTATAGAAGGGAGTTGGAAAGGTTAAGGAATGAAGATATAGATGGTGATAGTTTGGATGCTTTATTAGTACAGAAGCGGTTCTTTCCTTGTCGCAAGTCGATAAATGAGGAAACACAAATTTAGGCTTAATGTTAAATCCGAAGATACACTGTTGCCATTGTGACTTGTTGATGTACAAACTGAAAATAATCTACATGCATATAGTTGGACAAACTAGAAGTGAACTCGGCACAAACCCTAGACCGAGTATCATTAACCTGTAGAGGGGCTGGGCATTATGATCAGAAATGTATAAAAGATGCAACTGTCCAGACGTTCAGTACCTCTCACTTCTCACACCGAAAGGGCTGGTATTCGCTGTGATGTACTGAGGGCCACATAGCTATCTGATACTTTGTTTCTTTGTAAACTGTACAGTTATAGAATAAAGATCTGTGAATCTTTATACGCCTGTGTTTGGTGCATTTCCTTTTGGGGTACTCCGCCTTGGTATTTCCTTTTGCTTTTACATCACTACTCTGCATACAGCTACGGTGTGGGTGCAGATCCTGCAGAAGTGCCTCACTACTCTGCATACAGCTACGGTGTGGGTGCAGATCTGCAGTCAAGTGCCTCACTATTCTGCATACAGTTACTGTGTGGGTGCAGATCTCGCAGAAGGGCCTCACTACTCTGCATACCGCTACTGTGCGGGTGCAGATCCCGCAGAAGTGCCTCACTATTCTGCATACAGCTACTGTGTGGGAGCAGATCCCACAGAAGTGCCTCACTACTCTCCATACAGCTACTGTGCGGGTGCAGATCCCGCAGCAGTGCCTCACTATTCTGCATACAGCTACTGAGCCGATGTAGATCCGGCAGAAGTGCCTCACTACTCTACATACAGCTACTGCGTGGGTGCAGATCCAGCAGAAGTGCCTCACTACTCTGCATACAGCTGCTGTGTGGGTGCACATCCCTCAGAAGTGCCTCACTACTCTGCATACAGTTACGGTGTGGGTGCAGATCCTGCAGAGACGTGCCTCACTACTCTACATACAGCTACTGTGTGGGTGCAGATCCCGCAGAAATGCCTCACTACTCTGCATACAGCTACTGTGTGGGTGCAGATCCTGCAGAAGTGCCTCACTACTCTGCATACAGCTACTGTGTGGGTGCAGATCCTGCAGAAGTGCCTCACTACTCTGCATACAGCTACTGTGCCTGTGCAGATCCCGCAGAAGTGCCTCACTACTCTGCATACAGCTACTGTGCGGGTGCAAACCCTGCAGAAGTGCCTCACTACTCTGCATACAGCTACTGTGCGGGTGCAGATCCCGCAGAAGTGCCTCACTACTCTGCATACAGCTACTGTGCGGGTGCAGATCCCGCAGACGTTCCTCGTTATATTGTATGCAAATGACATGTGGGTGCAACTCCTACAGAGGTTCCCCACTACACTGCATACAAATTACATGTGAAAGTAGAGGTTGCACAAATTCCTCACTGCATTGCATGCAAATAATGTGTGGATGCGGGCCACGCTGACGCTCCCCATTGCAATACATACAAATAACGTGTAGGTGCAGACACTGTGAAGGTCTGCACTGCATGCATAATACGTGTGGATGTAGATCCAACAAAAGTTCCTCACTACAGTGAATACAAATAACATGTGGAAGCAGATCCAACAAAAGTTCCTCACTACAGTGAATACAAATAACATGTGGAAGCAGATCCAACAAAAGTTCCTCACTACAGTGAATACAAATAACATGTGGAAGCAGATCCTGCAGAAGTTCCTCACTACAGTGAATACAAATAACATGTGGAAGCAGATCCTGCAGAAGTTCCTCACTACAGTGAATACAAATAACATGTGGAAGCAGATCCTGCAGAAGTTCCTCACTACAGTGAATACAAATAACATGTGGAAGCAGATCCTGCAGAAGTTCCTCACTACAGTGAATACAAATAACATGTGGAAGCAGATCCTGCAGAAGTTCCTCACTACAGTGAATACAAATAACATGTGGAAGCAGATCCTGCAGAAGTTCCTCACTACAGTGAATACAAATAACATGTGGAAGCAGATCCTGCAGAAGTTCCTCACTACAGTGAATACAAATAACATGTGGAAGCAGATCCTGCAGAAGTTCCTCACTACAGTGAATACAAATAACATGTGGAAGCAGATCCTGCAGAAGTTCCTCACTACAGTGAATACAAATAACAGGTGGAAGCAGATCCTGCAGAAGTTCCTCACTACAGTGAATACAAATAACATGTGGAAGCAGATCCTGCAGAAGTTCCTCACTACAGTGAATACAAATAACATGTGGAAGCAGATCCTGCAGAAGTTACTCACTACAGTGAATACAAATAACATGTGGAAGCAGATCCTGCAGAGTGAATACAAATAACATGTGGAAGCAGATCATGCATATGTTCCTCACTACTCGGCATGCAAATAATCTATGGATGCAGATCCTGCTGGACATTCCTTACTTCCCTTCATGCAAACAACGTGCGGCAGCAGATCCTGTAAAATGTCCTCACTGCACTGCGTGTAAAGATCCTGGCGGTGCAGATCTTGCAGAAAATCCTCACTACACTGCGTGAAAATATCATGTGGGAGCACATCCTGCAGAATTCCTTACTACACTGCATGCAAATAAAGCATTGGAAAGGGTCCTGCAGAAGTTCCCCACTTCACTGCAGGTAAATAACGTGTTGGTACAGATCCTGCAGATGTTCCCCACTACATTGGCTGCAGAGAACGTGTTGACACAGATCCAGTACAAATTCCTCACAACACTCATGCACATAACGTGCGGGTCCGGATCCTGCAGAGGCGCCTCACTGCACTGCGTGCAAATAACGTGCGGGTCCGGATCCTGCAGAGGTGCCTCACTGCACTGCATGCAAATAACGTGCGGGTCCGGATCCTGCAGAGGCGCCTCACTGTACTGCATACAAATAACGTGCGGGTCCGGATCCTGCAGAGGCGCCTCACTGCACTGCATGCAAATAACGTGCGGGTCCGGATCCTGCAGAGGCGCCTCACTGTACTGCATGCGCATAACGTGCGGGTCCGGATCCTGCAGAGGCGCCTCACTGTACTGCATGCACATAACGTGCGGGTCCGGATCCTGCAGAGGCGCCTCACTGCACTGCATGCACATAATGTGTCAGTGCAGATCTTGCAGAAGGTTGGCAACGGAAACATTTTCATTGATCAAGTAGTCTTGACTATGAGCATCGTCAGTTGTATGATATGATATGATGTGGCATTTATAACGCGCCTATACACAAGTGTTTCAAGTGGTGATCATAAACTGCAATAGTGGTGCGCCAGAAGAAAGACTTTAGTACAGGAAGTGTATTTAAATCAAAGAAAACACCGCACTGACCCTATTGCTGATAGTGAGTTCCCTACCTAACAAACCTAATTAAGGGGGCTCGTCAAAATTAGTCAGAATAATAAATGTTGTTTTCTGTCCAAATCCTAACTTCTAAACTGGCCCTACCACTTAGAAAAACCAACTTAAAAGGGAAAGCGGGCAATATGGGTTGCCCCAACGTTCTTTACTCTGCCGTCTCCCTGTATTTCTAGGAATCTCTCCTAGTTTAAAGTTCCTCAGTTATTTACTAAGAGACAGGTTTCCTGACGTTATCAGTTCGTGTCCATCTTGTCAGAGTTAAAAATTAAGAAAAGGTTTTCCACTGATATCATAAACTCACAAGCCCTAAAAGAAAGTCGATTCTCTCATTGATGGGAGATGAAGAGATATTTCTTTCATGCTCCTCCGCCAGCTACGTGGGTCTCTCCCCGCAGGATTCCAGTCTTGTTTGGTTCTGGATTCCCCTTGGGATGATTCCTCACTCGTTTTATAGAGCCCTTCTGGCTCCCTTGCTTCTCCTGTTCCCAGTTTCTCACTAGGTTTGTAGGGATATAGCTATCCCTTCTTTTTTGTTCTTTCTTTACTAAAGCACTTGGCATCATGCAATTATTACAAGCTGTTCATGTCACCTCTAGGCAAAACAATGATAATGGAGATTCAACCTTTGACAGTGAATGTATACAATAACATTACTCAGGCAGGCGTTAATTGAGCAATTGAGCATCAAATCAGCATGGGCTGAGTCCCGGGTTGGTCAACCTTTTGCACAGTAGGCTGGCCTGCAATGACATCTTGAGGCCTTAGTGTTCGCAAAAGGAGCCTCATATGTCACTCATATGTCTCTCGGACGGGCCTCCATTGGTTACATGGAGGCACAGAGCTCCTCCTTTTCATTCAGACCAAGTAATTCCCCGAAGCCATTGATCCTTAGTCGGGACTTTAGCTTTCACCCAGTTAAGTAGTAGACATAAATAAGAAGCTTTATGATTGCGGCCCACACCATCTTCAGAGACGTGAAATAGACACTGCAGTGGGGTAACTGCCACTTCATCACCAGTCATAACTGCTAGCACAATACACACCTCATTCCAAAAGACCTTGAGCATTGGGCGCCCCCACAGCATATGCAAATATCCTGCATCTCCCCTCCCACATTTAGGGCAGTTACCGCTCCCTCCTGTGTAAAGAGTCGCTGCCGAGATGGGGTGTAGTGGAATCGATGCAAGACCTTTAATTGTATCAACCTGTACGATACATCACGCGTCTGCGCACACATATGATTCCAAATTTCGTCTGCTAGTTCTAATTGCAGGTCTCCTGCCCATTGAGTGTGGATTCTAAGTAACGATTCAGGTTTATGGTCTTGCACCAGTCGATACAGGGCAGGAACCACCCCCGACCTCCACCCGCTACCATGATGTATCCCGAAGCAGCATCATCTGTAGGCTTGACATGAAATTCAGACCATGGCTTTTTAAACACTGTATGCAGCCGACAATACTGCAACGACTTCAACGACTTCAACTGCGACAGTGTTAGGTCATCGCCGATCAGGGTAATATTCCCTAGTGAACTGAACCCTTCTTGCTCCCAACGCTACTTACTGGTTGAATCTACTATAGGCAGAGTGGGTATACAATTCCAGAGCGGAAAGTCGCTATTGTATGGGCTAGCCACCCCCAACAACCTCCACAATTTACGCCAAGCCAGGGAGGTTACATTCGCCAGATCAAACTGAGAATCGTCTGCAAACACAGTAGGTAATACCAAACACCTGATATCTCAATCTGCTGCAGAGTATCTCTCTATCTTGAAATACGGACAGGCAAACCCTCTGTGAACCATAATGACACAATTTGCGCCTGTAGTACTATCCAATATAGCCTGAAGTCGGGGACCGCAAACCCTCCTTTCCCATATGATCAAGTTAGAGTAGCCCACTTCAGCCGCACCCCCTCTGAATGTCGGACATATCTATTAATTACAACCTAACCCTTTAAAAAGCATAATACCTGGCCAGACTGGTATGTTCTGAAAAAGGTAGAGCAGCTTTGGGGGTGCCACCATCTTGAGTAGCGCTATCTTGCCGGCAATGGTCAACGGAAGTTGTGCCCAAGCCCTAAGCTTATATTCAAGACTTGCCATGTAGTCCCCATAGTTCTGGTCGAACAATGTAGGGGTCTGCCTAGCAACTATAATTCCCAGATACAGAATAGCGACCAGAGCCCAAGTGAACCCTTTTGAGGTTGAGCCGTAGCTTCCGTTAGGGGGAAGATCTCTGATTTGCTACAATTTACCCTCAGCCCGATAGTTCACCGAACTTATGGACATCCAGCATAATTGGCGCTAAGTGGATATGGCGATTTCTGACGTACAATATTGCATCATCAGCATGAAGTGAAATAATTTCAGGAACCCCGGTCAACCTGATCCCTCTGCGTGAGTGTCTATGCCGAACGAAGTCCGCTAAGTAGCCAATAGCTATAACGAAGAGTAAGGGCTATAGGGGGCAGCCCTGTCGCGTGCCCCTCGCGATAATAAACAATGCTGACGTTGTTCCATTAGTGATCACCCTAGTGACCGGCGAGGTATAAAGTACATACGACATAAAGCCGGTGCCAAACCTGCCTTTCTTAAGCACTGCATACATAAAAGCCCCCACAAAGACTTTTTGTATGTCGAGTGTGGCAGCAATTGCATGGACCGCAGGATCAAGCTGTGCAATATGTTGAACAGTGTTAGGGAGAATTCTCATTTCATGGCTAATTTCCCTTACTTAGTGAGTCCCTCAGCAGCTTTGCTGGGTCTCTGGAGTTGTTTATTTTTCACTTGGTAAGAGTGTGAGCTTTTCACCACTATTACTTGTATTCTGCTATGTGTTTTTACCTGTTTTTGGGATTGTGGTCTCTGGAGTACACCACTTCAGTAGCCCCCTTCTTTGTGTGTGTCACACAGCACCTTCTGTGCAGTGGCACAGGGTTGTCGTTTAGACTTCCCACCTACTCCATTTCTGAGGTGACTACTGTCCCCCAGAAAAGGGTAAAGTTACCATTAACTTTACTTAGTCGAAACTAACCACAGATCCAGTACACCCCATTTTACATGGAGTACTGGAAGGGTTAACTCTTAACTCTTCATCTGTACCTCGTCGAGCATTGTTTCGCTCTTTTAACATTTAGACATGGCTGGTGGCAGTGGTATCTACCCTAACTTTCTACCGGGGTTATCTTATGTAACCGTGGTAACATTGAAGGCTATTGTGTTAGCCTCAACCTTAAACCCACTTGACCAAATCCTCTTTCTTTTGACTCTGGTGCGGTTTATTCGCCATTTCTTTTTGTTAAACTCCTTCTTGTGTTTTACTTTGCGCGGCAAGCTAGGTTTGCCTTCTTTGTTCACTGTCTTTTGGCGGGCTTCTACCTAGAAGCCCTCCTCAAGGCGCCTTGGTGTCTAGGTGGCTGAATGTGAGGGAGGGGTGTAGTCACCCCCTGCACAGGGTATCCTAGGAAACCCAAGTCGCACTTTGTCATGATTGGCCAGGGTAGTTGTCTGGGCTGGACAACCCCCCTGCTGGGTGATTGACAGCCAGGCTGTGTGAATGGGGGTTTTTCGCATAAAAGGCAGGTCTCTTGGGCTAGAAGTCAGAGAGTCGCCACTGGAACTACAAGGAACCGAAGAACGACAGCTGCTGCAACTACCCCGTCCCGGTGAAGCCCTGCTGCAGTTCTGAGCTATCTGCCCTTCAACGACTCAGAGGAGATCCAGTCCGGAGTCTTCTTCCCTTGAGCTTGGGGGGGATAACCAGCTCGTCTTCCACAGCCAGAGGATCCTCTTCGCTGGTCGAAATCGCTGCACACAGCTCTAGTGGTCCGGATAGCCATTTGAAGAGCCTCTCCTGTTTTTAAGGAGTGCACCTTTTATTCGTTGTCGCTGCTGCCGGCTTCATCCCTGTGTGGTGCAGACCCCCTTCATACGTCCTCCTTCACAACGAAGCTCCAGGAATCGTGGGTCTGCGGGAAACCAACAGGAACAACTGCCAGGGCACCAGCTGCATCGCTGGAATAAAGTAGTGTTCTGCTTGAGGAAACTGGGTGAACCCCTTTTCTTCATTTCCAAAGCTTGCCCTTGTCTTCCCTCCTTCTTATAACTTTTGCTTCCGAACATTGACACTATCGAAGTACTTTTGGCTACGTTGAATCGTGAACTATCTGACTGTGTGATCTTCGGCAATAGGCCCTGGTGCCACTTGACCCTGGCTCCGGTCCTTTGACTTTTGAACTCTTGTCTATGAGTGTTTCTCGATTCTGTTTGCCTAACCAAAATATTGCCTGTGATTTTTGCCTCCAACTCCCTCTGAGTATCTCAGGTGCTAAGTGTGTTTTTGCCCCGGTAGCATTTCATGTCACGGATACGCGTTTAATTAGTAGACCGAACTGTCAAAAAGTGATCGCAATCGTATTTGCGGTAACATGTTTTGTGCCTAACACGGGTTCATTCAAACACAGGGTACTTACCTTGAGACATACTGTACAAAGTGAATTGGTTGGTTGTACTATATTTAACGTGTGTTTTTTGTTTAAGTTTAATAGAAGTGTTGTGTTTATAACAAATGGTTTAAAACTAAATGCACTTATATTTTTCTACCTGAAACCTTGAGTCAGTGTTTGCATGAGTCACAGTTATTGTGGTCCCTTTGTGTAATCTCTGTTACTGCTCCTATACTCTTGAGATAAGCCTGGCTGCTCCGCCACTGCTACCACTCTGACATAGTAGTACATGCTTGTACCAAAGGTAAAACTTGTATTGCCACCTGTAGTCTCAATTATGTGTAGTGGTCCCTAAGGGCACTGCACAGGATTCTGCCTAACAGACTATGCACCACCCCAGAATAAAACCCTCAGGATGGATTATATGAGTCATAAGTGGCGATAAACGGGTAGCCAAAATATTCGCAAACATTTTTACGTCCGAATTGATTAAGGTAAGGGGCCTGTAAGATCCACGGCTGTCTGCAGGTTTGTTGGGCTTTAGGAGGACCATGATAATTGCCTCTTGCATGGTCTCAGGGAGCAACCGAACCTCAACAGCCTCCTGCCACACTTTATGGAGGTAGGGTACCAATGCTGATTTATGATGCTTGTAAAACTCAGCTGTGAGGCCATCAGAACCGGGGGCCTTCCCTGTCGGCATGTCATCGATAGCCCAAGCAATCTCCTTGTCACGACTGTGCCACTGGAGCACCAATTGGCGCGGGAGGATAGCTCAGGGGCAACATGCTCGCCTTGGAAGCAAGACGACGCGGAGCAACACAGGTTTGATCCCAGGGTCCGCACTTAGAAACCTCTGGGTATCAAGCGTGTTATAAATAACCAATTACAATACCCATTGTGGACTATTTGGGACTTATTCATCTCCATAATCCTCCCCAGACAATATCTATTCACAATTTTGTCTTTACTTTCCATGGCTTAATTTCACAAACTACATATCCCATAATGCACCCTGGCTATTCCTATGCAGCAGTCTTAGAATTACAATCCCCAGAAATCTTAGAGATCAGTGCTGCTTTCTCTTTCCCAGGACTAGAGAGGGAGGAGGCAGATTACCTTCAGGTTTGCTGCTCCAGGTGCTGCTAACGAGCCTGCTTCAGCACAGGGCAGGGTAGTATTTAAGCAGCTGCCTGCAGGAGCACAGGGCTCTCGCATTGAGTTCACTCCCAGCCCCTTGTGCTCTGATCTTTGCTGTGGCCTATTGCTTCCAGAATCTGCTCCTGTTCCAGTGCCCTGTGCTCTTTGCCTTGCAGCCCTGGTCCCCTACCTTCTGCCCTGCAACTCTGTCTGTGTGCACTGCCGCCCTGGTCCCCAGCTTGCAGTCCTCTGTTCCCTGTCGGAGCCCCTTGTTCTCTACCACCAATTATATTGTTCCCTGCATGCAGTTCCTTGTTCTGTGCCCATAGTCTGCGTTACCTGGCTTTAGCTTCCTAGATTCCAGTCATGAGTTTCCTTGTTATCAGTCTGTAGTCCTGCCCTTGATATTCCAGTCCATAGTTACAGTTCCTTGTTGCCAGTCTGCAGTTCAGTCTTTGCTATACTAGTGCAGCGTTTCAGTCCTGAGTTTTCTTGTTCCTGGTCTATAGTTCAGTCCGCCGTTCCTAAATTCCGGTCCTTAGTTTATAGTCTGCAGTTCCAGTCAACTGGACCCTTGCATTTAGATTGTCGTCTTCTTGATTTTCCTCTTTCTTCCTGTTCTGTCCTGGACCTTGCTCACCTTGGCTTCCTATTCTTTCCCTGGATATTTCTATTACTGTTCTTGTCCTCACTTGTGCTGGTGTAATTCCTTTGTTCAGAGTGAGGCTACTGGTGTTCCCAGCAGACAATCTCTGCCCTTTTCCTTTGTCATGTTTCAGTATTGTTAACAGTGTGCTGGTTCCTGTTTCACGAGGCAGTTACTGTTCAGTTCCTGCTGGAGAAGTACAGACTTCAGTCTTGTGAATACTCTTTCCTTGTTCGTGACTTAGGGTCCAGACACAGACACCCACTCTTGCTGCTCCTTTCCATGAGCATTCAGAGTGGGGCACTGTAATATCAACCAGCTCAGAAGGCTAGAGTTTCCGCTGACCCTGTGGGAGACTATTCCCCCATTCTGTGTACACCCCAAGTAGAAACCTAATGTGTTTGTCTTACTTGTTCTCCCTGCCAGTTTCTGTTCACTGCCTTTGTTGCCTGTCAGTAGTTAGTGCCTATCCTTTCTTGTCTGCAGGAGTCCTTACACTCCTGTCTCTTTTGCACTTTTGCACTTTTCTCCCCTCGTCTTTGTGGGCATATCTCTGTCCGCAAGCCCCTGACAATACTCTTGGGAGAGCGGGAGATCCAATTGGGCGCTCACATCCGGCGCTAGCTTCGTGAGTGGAAGGCTCTTAAGGAACTCCTCCACGTCCTCTAAAGGGCAAACATCTGTATTTGAATACAAGTCGGTATAAAGAACCCTGAATACTGTGTTAATCCCCTCCTGTGCATGTACTAGATTGGCTGCTGTGTCCTTAATCAGAGGGATACAGTTATTCCCTTCTGCCTGCTTTACTGTACAGGTCAACAGTCTACCATGCCTTACTTCCCTCCCCATAGTGCCTCGCTGCCTAAAGGGCACCTAGGAATTTCAGCTCCCTCTCTGCATTATGTCTGAATTTATCTACTACCTCCTTGACCTCAGCAATTGTGGCCATGGGGGGGATTAGCTGAGTGTCCCTGTTCTACATGACGTAGCTCATCCTCGCTCTCTTTTATCTCACTTCGGATTATTTTAAGAAACCCAAACTCAGTAGCCATGGCAATACTCTGGATGTAAACTTTAAAGGCTTGCCATAAAGTGCTTATCGACTCCACCAAGCCCTCATTAGTCTCAAAAAACAAGTTCACGTGATCCTTCATACCAGTTGCAAAGGCCACATCCGACAGTCTCAGTGATTTAAAACGCCAGGTGCTCCTATGCCTCAGGAGCCTATCCTGCGTCAGTGGTAATGAGAATGGGAGAACGCCAAGTAGCACATTTGATATTTACGTTCTCCAGCATTGGATCATTCACAGATTCACATCCTGTAAATATTCCCTGTCGTCAGGCTGGGAATCCTCAGTAACATAGAGCAGTTTAAACTCAAACTGAAAACTTTGTCACTTTTGTGCTCTATTAGTCATTTTGGGTCATACTGCCCACGACCAATAGGAACACCACCCTTAACTCCTTGCCATCTTCAGATTTTCTACCTCCCGTTAGTAGAGCCCTCAAAAATCTTCTCTTTAACATTTCTATGAATAATTTACCATTTCCACAAATAATTTATATTTTTTGACTTCTATTCGACGACCAGCATTGGCAGCAACAGTGCTAGCTCCATAGACCGTTCCCGCCACCGGTAATCTTTGACAAAACCTTCTCTGCGCAGTTGGGCCTACCTCATGGCTGAATCCACGAGGAAGAGTCTGTTCAAGGCCTGTGCGCGCTGTGGACTGAAGAATGTCTACGTAGAGGATCATCACAGTGACTACCTCTGCTGCCTTCACCCTCACCATGTCATCCAAGACTGCAAAATCTGCCAGTCATTCTCCAACAAGACGCTGAGGGATTGTCATCGTCATCTAGTCGCAAGGCTTGAGGACGCCAGCAGGATCCTCAAGTATGGAGTCATGCTTCGTTACAGCAGGGTAGGATGGCCCAGCAAACCACCTCTAGTAAGAGGTCTAAATCGCACGAAATACAGGCCACCAGCAAGAAGAGGCATAAAGACACCTCTGGTGACGAGTCCAGAGCCTTGCACAAGAACTGGTCTTCACCAAAGGTCAAAGTCTAAGGGGGGTCGGCAGGGAAGGATAGCCAAGGTCCTTTCCATCGCCCCAAGGAGATGTCTTCATCGAAGTCCACATCTAAATCTGGTGGCCTCTCTTTGCCTTCAACATCGAAGGCTGACTCGCCATTCAGATCGGCAGCGGGTAAGTCATCGTCGACAGCTGTGATACCCTCATTGACGGCACTGTCGACGACCTCGTCGATGGGGAAAAAGTGCATCTTCCCATAAGATTGTTACCACCGCCATTGTAACTGGCGTTGCCGACATCCAGACCAGCTCAGTGTCTGCAGTGACGGCTCATCCACAGGCATCATTCCCCAACCTTGGTCAGTGGCCCTGCTACCGGGAGGTGGTATTGTCTCGGAGCCAAGTCCTTCTCAATCGGAAGAGGTAGAGGAAGCCATCATGTCATTGCCATCGTCACTGCCATCGTCTCCAGCACGCAGGACATCGCCTCCCGGAAGGCAATGTGAGGCGAGCCTGATCAGACTACCACCGTTACCTCCTCTGCATTCCTCTCAGGCACAGGACAGTTTGCCTTTGATGCAGCCAGCTCCATTGCTACCTCCACATGGAAACATGTCACTGGACCTTTTATCCACATTTGCCTGCACCAGCCCCAGTGCCTCCTAGATGACAGCACACAGATGTCCCCCGGCCCTCCAGGGAGTTAGCTGACATCCCTGCCCCCCCTCCCCAAAAGGGGTGTACACCGGTCAGTAGTGCAAAGGCAGTCCAATACTGGAACAGACACTGATCCCAACCTGTTAGATGACATGGTTTCCACTCACACTTCCCACACTGACGAATTTGATGATTTCATCGCAGGTGATTGGGAGCCAGATGACATTCCATTCAGAGACCCACCCCCTGACAAGGTTGGGGCCTTGCACGTGCTCATGACCAGGGCGGCCAAGATGTTCGGCCTTGCGCTGGAGGAACAGTGCAAGGAGAGTGTACTATACCAACGCAGAGAACAGCGCAGGATATCTGTGCACCCTGGTGCAACCCATAACTGCTCCGGCTAAGAAAGACCGGTTTGACAAAAAGTACAGAGCCCCAGAAAGTGCTGCCATCTGCCTCTGCACCCAACCCACGCCAGACTCTGTTATCTCTGCTGCGGCCAGAAAAAGGTCAGCTAACCCATTGTCATCCTGCTCTGTCCCTCCAGACAAGGAAGGCAAGCGCCTCAACACCTTTGGTAAAAAAGATCATTACCACAGCAGCCACAACTATCAAGGTGGCAGATGCAATGGGCGTACTTGCACGCTACGATCGCGAGCTGTGGTACAAGATGGGTCCCCGTTAGAGTTTCTGCCAAATGACAAGAAACAAGAGACCATGGACATCTTCCATGAGGGCGAATTGGCGTCAGACCATGCCATCGCGGTCTCTGTGGACCTCAACGATACTGGGTTTTGCCAGTTTGGAAATGGAGTGGTCCTACGCAGGCAGGGTTGGCTCAAGGCCCACAGCCTTTAGACCCGACGTCCAGTCCAGGTGTTAGGCAGAATCCTGTGCAGTTCCCTTAGGGAACACTGCAAAAAAAATTAAGACTACAGAAGCAAGCAGTAAACCCAATTGGTAGCAGTCTGCACCACCCACATTTACCTGGTAGCTGTGGCTGTGCAGTCAGACTTCTCTCAAGAAGAGTTAAACAGTATATAGAGTATACACAATAGGGCTAAAGTACAGTAGAGCAAACAAACACTGACCAGAGCTTTGTATTAAAAAGTATAGAGTTATTTATTTAAAACACACATTCAGTAATACTTTAGCACTTTTCAGTAAAATCAAGTTAAAAACACAGTCAGGCAAAGTATCTACACCTCCCTTAGTTACTATCAGACAGGTCCGGGTTAAAGCACCACTATTTGTTAAGCCAGATGTGAGCGTGTAACCTCGATGGCACTCCAATAGATTAGGTTAAAGGGAGAGAAAGGCAGTGCATAGAATGAAAACCGTTCCCAACACTTTTAAGAGTTTTGAGCAAAGGGGAAAAAATTCAGGTTATACTGTAGAGCCAAAGTTCATAGGCCAGGCCCACTTTAAATGGAGAAAAGTGAAATGTGCCCAGGATCACATGGTTTAAAAGTGCACTGAAAGTCTTTGCAGAGTGTTCAAAAAGAAGTTGAGGTGATTCAAAAGATATAGAGGTCTGGAGCCAACCCAGTATAGAAGTCAAGGATTTAAGGGTCACCTTGAACAATCTGTAGAAAGGGAGGCCAGGCAGGACAAAGTACTTTAAAATGGAGAGGAAGCTCCAGCGGGGGCAGTTGTTCCTGGCAGTGGTTGCAGTTCGTTGTTCCAGCCAGGGGGGAGGATCTCGTCGAGGAGGGAACGTGGAGTCGTTGCACTGCACAGGGATGAAACCAGCCGTGGAGTTCCCGATTAAAAGGAGCGGTCCTTTTATTCGCTTTCAAAAGTGGTGAGCTTGGCTATCCGGCCGCCGGGGTGTTTGGCACGGGCGATTCGTCCAAGAGCCGTCTTTGGAAGTGAAAAAGGCCGATCCAGCTCAAAGGAAGAAGACTCTCCTAGCAGAAGATCTCCTCTTGTCGTTGGGAAAGTTGTGAGACGGTTACAGCAGGGCTCCACCGGTGGTGTCGTCGTTGTAGATGGCTCAGCTTCTTCCCTCTTCGGATTCTTAGGTCCTGTGGCGACTTCTGAAGTTCCAGTCCCAAAGGCCCTGCTTTTATGCAGAAAAACCCCCATTCAATCACGCATGCTAAGTGGTGAGCCGGGCGGCTCACCACTGGGCCAATCAGAGTAGAGTGCGACTTGGGTTGCCGAGGCAACGCAGTCCAGTGTGCCTATTCCCCCCTCCACCCCTCCTATGGAAACCATTCAGAGTGGCACCACTTGGAGGGCTTCTGTGGAGAAGCCCGGCAAAATAGTGGAACAAAGGGCTCGACCTTGGTCAGAGTTACAGAGATGGACACAAACACCATTTTGGGACCGAGTTCTGGCAAAAAGACCCAACAGTAGATTTAATAATAAATAAATAAAGCGGCGGTATCTTTCACATTGCACCAAAAAGTGGTGCGTTTAAAATCAATGGGAAAATCCCATAGAGAATATTCCGAAGGAATATTTCGCGTGGTAACCACTGCCACCAGCCAGAAACTCGACAAGGGGGGACTGCACAGTGCCCCCTTGGAAACAGACCCAGGGGCAATCGAATTACCCCTACCAGTACTTCCACAATATGATGGTTTGTACTGGTTCTGTTCACAATTTTGGACTAGTAAAGCCAATGGTGACTTTACATGCCCTGGGAGACAGTAGTCAGTCCCAGGGTATGGAGTCTATGTTTGGGGGTCACTATGACACCCCTGTGTTACTGCACTGAGGGTGCTGTGTAACACACATACACAGGAGATGATGCCCTATGGAGTAAAATAAGCTACCCCATAGCCCATGAACACATACCAAGTCAAAAGTACACCTCAAATCATGCCTAAGAGTGGGAGGAAAAGAGTCTCACTCTTAGCAGGAGAAATAAATGAACCCCAAAAATCCAGCAAAGCTGCTGGGGGACTCACTAGGTTTGGGAAATTAGCCTTATAAGAGAATTCTCTCTAATACCAGGGTCGTTGATATGCCCTTTGACGGATCTGCCCTTTTTGGGACGAAGGTGGATGAAGCCCTACAGGCCATAAAAACGGACACGGAAACCTCTTGCTCCTTGAGCACGCTACAAAAAAGTTGACAGTCCTTTCGTTCGGGTAACGGCCGTTATGGCAGGACTTTGCGGGATAACTGCCCCATGTACCTATCTTCCTCCTCTTACAAGACCCCATACTCATCAGAGGACCAGTACAGAAAAAGGTCCCAGTCTTACATCCTGCCATGGCTCCACTCAATCTAGGGGCCGGTCCGGCAAACAGATAGGTCCTCACAGGGCAGGTCCACCCGCTTCAGCACCCCGGTGGCAAACATCACAACCGACAAAATGGGTGCTATCCCATTTCTAGCAGGGCCACTCGCTGTAGCACAAAGGAGGAGCTGGACAGAGGAGTCTACTGCCGCTACTTCCTGGTAAGGAAAAAGCCACTGCACAACAAATCAGGGGGTTGGAAGCCCATATTAGATCTAAGGGTGCTCAACAAGTTCCTAAAGGCACAAACGTTCCACGTGGTCACACTGCAGCAGGGAGACTTCTTGGCGTCCCTCGACCTCGAGGATGCCTACATCGTGGCAGTAGTATATTATCAGTTCAAGGCCCTTCCATTCGGCCTGCGGTCTGCTCCGCAGGTGTTTACCAAATGCCTTGCACCAGTGGTGGCGCACCTGCGGCGGAGGGGAGTTCACGTCTACCCGTATCTAGATGACTTGTTGGTGAGAGCCTCCTCCTATTGGCTGACAGAAACCAACACCGTCACCACCACTCGGTGTCTACAGCCCCATGGTTTCTCCATCAACTTCCCAAAGTCATGCCTGGTTCCATGGCAACAGGCACTCTAACTCGGTGCAAGACTTGACACCAAGACCTGCACCGCCAGGCCCTCGGACGGAAAGGGTAGTGGCTCTTCTGGAAAAGGTGCGCTGTCTCAATGGAGCCCAGGAAACCCCAGTCAGCATCTACAAATCCCTGCTGGGGATGTTGCCATCATGCATCCCGTTGATCACCAACTGCCGGTTATACATGAGGCTGGTGCACGGTCCTGGGACGACCGCATTGCTCTGACACCGGTTTTCAAGCAGAGCCTTTGTTGGTTGTCAGTGAGGGAACATCTGGTGCAAGACGCCCCCTTCAGGTTGCCGGACCATCGGGGCAACCGCCATAACGGATGCTTCACATGAGGGCTGGGGCGCCCACTGTCAAGACCAACATACCAGAGGTCTTTGGTCGGAGGAGGGAAAGAGTCAACAAATCAACCTGCTAGAGCTACGAGCAATTCTCTTGGGCCCTGACGTCTTTCCTTCCCCTCCTGAGGGGAAAGGTGGTACAGATTTACACCGACAACACAGCATCAATGTTTTATGTCTGTAAGCAAAGAGGGACGAGATCCCCACAGCTTTTCAGGGAGGCACAAGCCCTGTGGCATTGGGTTCTACAGCACATGTTTCTCATTCCCCTTCATCTACTAGGGATTCAGAACACACTGGTGGACTCCCTTGCAGGGTGTTGCATGCTTATCATGAGTGGGAACTGCACAACGACCTGCTTCACTTATTGTTTCAGACATGGGGCACTCCGGCGATTGACCTTTTTCCTATCTACGAGAACAGTGGCTGTAAGACCTTTGACTTTCGCTTCCCCCATCTGAAGATCTTGGGGGACGCCTTTGCGTTTCCTTGGGAAGGGAAGTTTCTGTATGCATTACCCCGGTGCCTCGAGTCCGAACCACCTTCAGACTGTATCGGTGCAAACTGATATTAGTGGCCCCTGCATGGCTGAGACAGTACTCCAACCTCCTTGCCCTCTCGTCAGCAGTAGTGACCTAGCCACGCCAGCACCAATCGCTCCTGTCCGGGGAACCAAGGGGTGGTGCTGCATCATGACCCAACCTCACTCAATGTGATGGCCTGGCTCCTCTGGTATTAGAATTCGGAGCTATGTCCCTTCCGTAAGACTGCCAGGAGGTCCTGGCCCGGGCAAGAGCTCTGTCCACCTTGAAGTGCTACAAAAGCAAGTGGAAACGTTTTCAGGTGTGGTCCAGGAACCATTAACTGCGACCTCAGACCATCTGGCCGGAGGATCTGTTGCTTTATTTGTTGTCCCTGGCTCAGTCTGGCTTGAAGCATATCTCTATTAAGGAGCACCTGGCGGTGAACTCCAGGTACAACCGCTCTGCAGGTGTGCCATCCCTGTGGTCTCACCGGCTGGTGAAGGAGTTCTTGCGTGGGCTGTTCCGATCTTTTCCACCTGTCCGTCCCCCAGCGCCAGAGTGGGAGCTAAATGTGCTAGTCGCAAGGCTCATGAAAGCTGCCTTTCGAGCCCATGCACCAAGCGTCCACTACTAAGATGTCAGGATGCGATTATGAGTAATATGGATGAACTCTAAACAAAGTCTGAATATGACAGAATGATGTCATAAAGGAGATATATTAACCTATTCCGTAACTATATGAAAATACTTAAATGGACAATGTAACTGAAGCACAAAGAGAAACATGTACCTAAAGACAAAGTAACCGTGAATGTAAAATGAAATAACATGCTGACCAATAACTGTAAATACGGTGTAACGCAATGTGGAAAAGATACATCGAAACCTTGCTAAAAAGAGGTATACATACAACGTTTAGGGTGGCCATTGGAAGAAAATGGACGACTGCCTGTGTTAAGAATCAACCCTGTTACCTCAAAATACCAGCCTAGGATTGCAAAGTGAAGAACTGGTGAAGAAGCTGTGTTTGCGTGCAGAATAAAGGAGCACCTTGGCCAAGGATCAAAAAGGCTATTTCAAGAGATGGGTGCAAGGCATAAAGGGAGTCGAATGAGCAGACCACTTGCATAAGACCTATTTGTGCCAAGATTAGGAGAGACAAGGACATCTGCAAATGCCAAGCACTGAACAATCACAAAGGCAAAAGCCTTTGTGAGGTGGAGTGAGCAAGTCTCTAAAGGTCAGAGAGGGTAATGGCTGTTACGCTCACCTGGCTCCCACAGGGGCGTCGATCGGACCCGGACTGCTGCGGCCTCCACCCACGTGATGCGTAGTGCAGCGATGACTGACTGGATCTGCCCTCCTAATCTTGTCTGCTTGACCCGTAGAAATATTCTCCTACAAGTGGAGAGATGGATTTAGCCTCTTGTGGATTCACGTGATAGCACCCCCACTGTCCTCCACACTAATCACCTCTGAAGCGCCCTCTCAGCAATCTCACCTTATATTCTTGAAGGATGAGCCCTCCATCCTGCGAAGCACGCAGGGGCGCGTTGATGACCACTTACTTCACTGGCCTGAAGATATTGGAAGAGTTTCTCAGGTTTGACAGTAAACAAAGATTCACCCACTGAATTCACCTCCTCCTCCGTCTCCTCACCTGTGGATTCTTCGCAGGATGAATCTTCCGAGGGGATTTGTCTTCTTTCACGCCAAGAGTCGTCAGGCTTTTCCTTGTTGGGTTTAGGGTGAGCTCCTCTGGAAGCCACACTGCCTAATGACAAGAAGTCGGCAGTAGGGGCTCCCAGGGAGACCACCCCACTTCAGGGAAAAAGCACAGCTGAAAAAACCCTGATGTTGGTCTTCTTTTCCAAGATGGTGTAATTCGGAATGCGGAAACTCCAAGTCCCAGAATGCACGGGAAATAGCAGGGTGATGCACAGGAGGATCAGCAAGGTAATTAAGAAGGACCGGGAGGGACAGATACTCAAGAACAAACAGAAGAAAAACTTGGGAGTGGGAAGGAACCCAGGAAACGGGGGAAGAGGCTCCAAAACTGCCGGAAAAAACAGAAAGAAGCGTCACAGAAGGAGAAGGGGAACAAGCCCTGTAGGAGACGCTTGAGAGGGGCAGCAAAGGAAAAAACACAACGGAGGAAAGCACAGGCGAAAATACTCGAACAGCGCCTAGACCCAACCGGAAGAGCAGGGTTGCAACGGGTCGAGTGATAGGATCAACGCAAATACGTCATCGCACACATCGCGAAGTGTCGCAACACTAGAACGTTACGCCGACATCGCGATGATCGCGAGTGGCTCATCTCCTTCTCCAATGCTCCCACAGTCTCCATGGAGTCCGGATCGTGACAGAGTTGTAGACGAATCCTGACTCCAAAGGGTCCTGGCGAAGAGCCGTAAGTATATAGTTCGTAAGAGTTCAAAATGTCTGGAATTCACTCCTGTCCAATTCCTCTTTTATCTTGCAGCTTTGACCCAATAAGAAGATTGACAGCTGAAAGCGCTCCGGTAAAAGTCTGTGTTACCCAACACTGTCCGGTCAATAATGCCAAGGGTTAAACTTGCTGCTTTCTCCTTATCTTAGCGGTGTGTCATAAGAAGATGTGGGGTGCTGATGAAAAATACCTCTGGCGGTAAAATCAGGTAAGCATATGGGGGCTAAAGAGATTGTCTCTGTCTGTTCTCTCTGCTCACCTTGTTGTTTCTTATCCCCCTTAGGTGCCGGGATTCGGCGATGTAAAGATGGAGACAGCGCCGGATCGAAGAGATGCTGCGTGGAACGGTGAGTATGGCGCGGCGCTGCTGCTGGTGATGCAACGCGTTTAAAACAAAGTCTTTCCTCTGGTTTGAAGATGCGATGAATCCGGAATCGGGTAAGAAATCAGGTAATACTCTTGTTCTAATCTTTGCTTCTTTCCTTCTTTCTAGGTGCTCCAGGTTCGAGGCCGGCGTGGCAGAAGGCTGGATGCTGCTGCTGGCACGGTGAACGTTACGCTGCTAGATGCAGAATAACGCGAAGCGTGTGCTGCTCTTCGGGTGTGGTTTAAATAGCCTTTCAAGTTGTCCCAGGTAGGTATTCCTCCCCGACCACACCCGAGTAACAAATAGTCCCTAAGGTAAAGTAGTCGCTTCCATGCCTCACATGGGCTTGAATCTTCTTGCAGCAAGGTCTACATCAGGTAAGTGTGCACCTATGAGCCTGGCGCCTATGGCGCCAGGACTGATGTCCCATATGAGCCTGGCGCCAAAAAGCGCCAGGACTGAACCCAGACAGCCCCTAGCAGGGGTTGCTGGGTTTTCTCAAGGCAACATGATGCCTGCTCCCGGGGGTGATGGACGTGGTCTGGATGCCCGGGGGTATGCATCATGACAGCGGCACACTGTTTAATAAAATGAAATAGTCCTAAAAAAAAGACTGAAATGGACAAAATTGTGGTCACCTAACACCTGACTCAGAAGTCAAAAACAATAGCTATTCATTAAAACTCAGATGGAGACAGTGGTCTCTTCATACCCCCTCAATGTTCCAGAACAGTCAGCAGACTACAAGGTCAACTACAAACAGAAGGCATTGGTTACGGATCAGGTCGATGACATATGATGGACTAATTGGTAAACCAAGAAATGAATTGACACATTGCGAGCACCTAGGTTTCGTTTCTACTCACGTGCTGCTAAGCAAGCTGAAAGTCCAGGGTTGGATGGGGTTGCCAACCTATCATAAGGCCTGCCACTCTCACATACAATGTTGCAGTTACCAATCCGCTGCCATATTCTCTGCTATAATCAGTATATAACGTATGTAGAAGTAGCTCAGGGCATGTCCTACAGACAAGGGGCAGCCAATGGATGTTTACACTTATATGATTCTATAAGTAGTAGATATGTTCCCCTAATTCAGTCCCTCCCATTAATTGGTTTTGTAAAATGCCACGTAGGATGACGTCATAGATGACGTACAAAAAAGTATATAAACTCTGTATACACAAGAGGAAGTATGATTATGCAGGCATCTTTTTTGATAGTTGTACAACTCCTTGCTTATAAGTAGTATATATGTTCCCCTAATTCATTCCCTCCCATTCATTGGTTTTGTAAAATGCCACGTAGGATGACGTCATAGATGACTTACAAAAAAGTATATAAACTCTGTATACACAAGAGGAAGTATAATTATGCAGGCATCTTTTTTGATAGTTGTACAACTCACTGCCTTCTTTCATTGCGATTAAATCAGTATTTACCATCTTTCTTGGGTCTGTCCGATTATTTGGTCTAAGATGCTAAGATGTTTATTGGTAATTCCATCTAGCACATAGGGGATGCTTCAAAATGCTACAGGACATTTGGTAGTGGTGCGGATGGTTCTGGTCAACCGACATAGATCTAGGCCCAGATCCAGACCCCAGACGATCTCCTGCTCCTTCCATTAGCTGGACGATTGCAGATTTTCCTGCGGAGATCAGCGCATAAAAGAGCACGTGTTCGAAATCTGGTTTCCAGGTCCCCCTTTGACGAAATTCCTGTCCGGTCCCCGTAGCCGCTCCACGGACTGAAGGTGAACTCGTTGATGCCGAGGGACTCGAGCTGAATAACGGATGTAAGTGGACCATTGAATGTGGTAAAAGATAAGGGGAGGAGGGATTGTATTGTGGTGTGTGTTTATATATCTAGAGAGAGAGGGAGTGTAACTGGATTTTGGGGGATTTTAAAGAAGGGAGAAGGATACCTCGATTTCACAGGCCTGCGAGGGACAGAAAGAATAGATGCTGTCACTCCATAAAGGAGTGTTAAGGATTCCTGAGGTGTAGAGCCAATAGGAAGGGCACGTATTAAACTCTAAGACGGAGTGAATAAAAGAAAAGAGATACATTTACTAAGAATGGTAAAGGAAGATGTATGCAGGGTATTAAATTGAAAAGTGCACATGTGTAGGGGATGTAATGTGTTTCTATAAAGCTTTCTGCATGTTTAACTTGATAGATATGAAATGATGGCATAAATAAATAAAAGTGACTTTTGGTATATTTTGTAAACAAAGGATTGACGTCAATCAGAAGGTTAAAATTAGATGAAATTAATATACAAATAAAGAAGAGTACTTTAAGACGCAAACAAAGAACGATATACAAATAATTAATAGAAAGTGTAAACGAAGGAGCGAGAAGAACAGTGGTACAAAGTTTTACAAATATTTTCATTTACGGATTATGAGTGGCGATTGGTGGTGCTTGCCCAAAAAGCTTGAAACTATATATTTAATAAACCTATGAAGAATAATAATAACCTGGGTAAGTAATGGCAGTCTAAATTGACTTGCCATTATGGAGGACACAGCTCTTTTACACCTATGCAGAACATTAGCGAGATATACAGTCAAAATTTGGAAATATCATTCCGAGTGGGTCAAGGGCACGATTAATAAAACACTTATGTCATGGCCCCCAGAGGGTACATTAATGTTGTGTACAACATGTATAACATGTACACCAAGCCCCTCTTTGATTACCTGGAAAGTCTCAACACTCCTCGACGACACACAGGTTTATTGCAATGCCATCCTCGCAGGTATCTCTTCTAAAAACATTAACAAACTACAACTGATCCAAAACATGACTTTCCGCAAGAAAGTCCAAATGGCTCTGTTCAACTCACTGGCCACTGACCCCCAGAGTGGACCGTCTGTAACCATGCGATACGTAAAACCAGATATTTGTCTCTATGCTGTTTTCCATAATCGACTGTCTGTAACCTTTCGATACCAAAATTCCATGTTCTTGCCTGATACTCAGAATGTTTACACCTACTAGTGCTGTGATACCTCCGGGTCCTGGGCGCTTTCAATAAATAAATAAATGACGGCATACTTGCATGGCACTTATAAAGGGAAAAAGTTAGAGAAAAGGTTGGCAGTTTTAGAACTCTGGAAAATTGGAAAATGTACCAGAGTGAGAAAGAGATCCAGCTGAGACAGATTGGGTGCTTAATCGGCATAAAGGAGAAGTTTTAACACCTTTGGCTCCTATCCCACTCCCTGAAAAACAAGATGTAAACACTCAAGATAAGGGATTTTAGCCCTTGAAGGAATTAAAGGCAGCAGCGGGGTATGTTAACCCAACGTATGAGCCCCCTGCCAGTAGCAGTGACGATACTAAGGAAGAGAGTGGGAATCGAGAATGCACATCTATATTAACATGCGATGAAGACAAACGGCGTGATGAAGAAAGGACAGACAGAGGAAAAGGCTGAAAGACAGAAGGGAACAAAGGATACAGCTAAGGGCATGACAATAATACAAAACAAACAAATGGATGGGAGGACAGATGCTGCTTAAACTAAAAGACAGGGGCATTGATGGAGTTTGAGAAAGGGAGGAAAGAGAAGAGAGAAAGAAGAGGAGAGATTATATGATGAAGAATGGGACAAAGAGTATAAGCGAAGGGAAGAATGGAAAAAACTTAGAGCTGAGAAAAGAGAAGGAAAGATTAGAAGAAGAGAGACAAAATGAGGCAGAAGCCCGAAGACTGAAAGTACATAGGTTGCAAAGAAGGCGCGAGGGAGATAAGTTAAGGGAAATGTGTAGAAGAGAGGAAGAAATTAATCGCAGTAAGGGATTAAAAGATGACGAGATTGAATATTTATGCCATAGGAGCATAGTGCCCATAGAAGCACAAGAACAATTGGAAGAAGAAACAAGGGAACTGCAAGGAATGCCTCGATCAGCATGGGCTGGTTGGCAGGATGCAGAAGACATAGAGCAGAGGCTTGGGAACTTATATTGGCAAATGAGGGATAGAGGAAGCTATGGAACTCAAGAGAATACTCAAAGTTCACCATTAAGAGGAACTGAAGGTAGATCAGGGGACACCATGATAGATGATCATAGAACAATTGTCTTTAACCAGGTCAGACCTTGATGACATAGAAGAAGATAATAGTCATACGAGTTGGGGCATAATGATGTCGGATGAAGAAAAGAAGGAAGACTAGAAAGCACAAAGAAAAGGTGCATATGGATTTTCAAGAGGATCGAGCATTGATAAATTGGTAAAATGGTTGGATTTAGAGGCCCACTGTGAGAAACCAAAGGGTGTCTCACTTAATAGTCCCCGGGGATCTCTCGCTCAGGTGGCCCAGAAATGGCCATCGCCTTTGGAGGAAGAGGAGAGAAGTAACAGACTGACTACCCCTCTCTTGCAGGTCTTGCGACACAACAGGTACAGGTGCTGGGATACTGATGTCTAACTTACCAGCAAGAACCTTATGGTAGAGACAATTGTTGAGCAAAGACCGTTGAAAGTATATACATCACTTTAATAATTATTAGTAAAATTACATTTATTACAAAAAACATGTGATAATAGGCTTTTTCATATCTCACTCATACCATTCATAGTGATTCACTCATTCTGTGGCATTCGGGTTCAACAATTTAGTATTTCCTTCTGACATATTAGTTGTTGGTAATATGTATGACAATGGGAAAAAACAAACATGGATTTTCTGAAAGTCGACATATGTTTCGGCCCCTTTCAGTAGTACCATCGTTGTCTACGGTGGTCTGAATAGTCAATGATGGGCCATCTTCAGGACAGTGGTGATTTAGTAAAAGCTTACAGTCTTCACCCTTATTCATATGAAAAGCCAAAGTTAAAAAACACAAATTAAACATATATTACATTGTGGAACGGTCGTTTGTCCCCAAAATGAAATCATACGTAAAAGATTCAACAAGTATGATCAAAATGCTAGAAAACATTCACTTAGATCCAACAGATATTCTAGTAACGTTGGATGTGGTGAGCTTGTACACCAGCATCCCACAAGAGGATTGTCTCAAGGTGATGGCTGAATACTTAGAGAGACGCACTGAGACCATAAACCAAGTTCCAACTGCATTCATCTTGGAATGTATTAGGTTAGCCCTAACAGAGAACTGATTTCAGAAAATCCATGTTTGTTTTTTCCTATTGTCATACATATTACCAACAACTAATATGTCAGAAGGAAATACTAAATTGTTGAACCCGAATGCCACAGAATGAGTGAATCACTATGAATGGTATGAGTGAGATATGAAAAAGCCTATTATCACATGTTTTTTGTAATAAATGTAATTTTACTAATAATTATTAAAGTGATGTATATACTTTCAACGGTCTTTGCTCAACAATTGTCTCTACCATAAGGTTCTTGCTGGTAAGTTAGACATCAGTATCCCAGCACCTGTACCTGTTGTGTCGCAAGACCTGCAAGAGAGGGGTAGTCAGTCTGTTACTTCTCTCCTCTTCCTTCACTCTCCCTGCTTTACAGACCTGACCCCCCGAAAACAAAAAATTTGGGAGCACCCACCACTATATCCATCGCCTTTGGATCCAGTCCCTGGGGGTGGACCAGCGCGGGAGGATCACATGGGTGGGGGTGAGGCAACCGATGGTGAGACGCAATATTCCATCTTTTCACGTACTCATACCCCATCCTATTTTATAGGATTCTCCAACGAACCAACCCCCCCCTTTTCCACAAACACGGGTGCCGAGGAAGAGGGCGACTGAGGGTAAAAAGGCTAACAGTTACATATCTCATTGGACATATCCCGCTAATCAGGTCAGGCAAAATCAGGCACTTCACTTTAATCACCTACATCTGATAACCATTCGCTCTCCCCACACGGATAAAAGGTGGCACATAGAGACACGCTCTGAGCAAGGTGGAACACAAGAAGGAGCAGATCTTCCGGGGAAAAGGCGAACCCACTGGAGCAGAACGACTGATCGAGGGACAAGAGCAAAGGGTAGAGAAATCCTGAAGTTCCCTCTGGGAAGCCGTGAAGGAGACGCGGGGAAAGCCACATCGCAGACAAGAAGAAGCCTGTATTTTGTTTCAAGGACGCCAGTGACCCTCCCGGGTGAACGACAGAGTTGGGGAGGCAAGGCCAAGTCTGTGGTATTAACCTTGACTCGTGAACGAAAGCTGCAGAAACAAGAAGGGAATGCACACAACCGCTGAGTTATCGAAAGATATGAAAGGCCGGTTTGTGTCAAGGAAAGATTGAGGCCGCAACAGTGTATCTCAAAATTGAAGGTTGCGAAGGTTGCGCACATGCTGATGAAACGCGAAAGAAAGATTAACTTTTAAGTTGCTGATAACTGAAGCAGTGATACAGAGTAGCAGAGTGGTCCGGCGAAAGGAAGTTGCCCCCTCCAAAGTATCCACAAAATGTTTTGATGTCTTGTTATAAAGCAGCAAAGTGAACAAACTCTGAAATGCGCAATGGTCAAGATTAACCCTGGCAAAAGGGGAAGTGAAAAGGTGAATGCTTTAAGAGAAAAAATTCTTTGAATTTTTGTGCTTGTGGTATTGAACTACCAAAACCAAGACTGGGGCAAATAACATAAAGGGAGTGCTGGGGTGAAAGTGAGTGGTCTATACTAATAGCCTTGCACATTCAAAAGTTTTTGACCTCAGTAAAAGGCCAGAGCATGACTCAGGGAGACCTGGAACGTGAAATAAGTTAGGGAAAGCGAACCCCTAACGAATGTGAGTAAAGCTTGGGGAAGGGAACCCCTGCAAGTGCTGTGATTGCAAGGTCCGAGCCCGGCTGAGGGAGATCTACGTTGAATCAGGTACTTTTAGGTCGAAAGATCCGAGCCCGACTGAGGGAGACCTACGTGAACGTTTGTTGAACTGTGAAAGAATGTGTGGAAGTTGCGGTAAGTTTGGACATTTAGCTAGAGTATGCAGAAGCAGGAGAGGCATGCAACAACAGCATTGACAATCTCCAATATGGGGGGGATGGTATATGCTATACAGCATAATACAGATTCACATGGAAATTACGCCCAAGATCACATGCAACCTCAGGCATATGCACCGAAGTCACAGCAAATACAAGAAGTCCCAATGCAGATGCAATCACAGCAGGGGCAACAACAGCAGGCACTGACCCAACAAAACAATATATTCCAATGCAACAGGCAGGTGAATCACAATGGCACATGGATATGGGAACCACCACACAAGTAGATGCACCGAAATTGGGAAGTATGATTGTGATGACTGTGGTAGAAGGGAATCCTTTCACAGGTACCGGGATGGATTTATATCCACAATAGGACCGCCCACAGAGCGACCTGATGTGTTCAGTACTATCTGTGACACCAGACTCCCAAGAGGAACCAAGGGTCAAGGTGATGATAGAAGGCAAGACGTTTTCATTTCTCGTAAACACTGGAGCTACTCGTTTCTGTGTCCACAAGGGAAAATACCCAATGTCAGGCATTGCCATGAATGCTCAATGGTTCTCTGGGGCGATGAGATTAGTTCCTTTCACAGATTAATTACCAATTTCTAGAGGTTAACACGACTTGTATATGCCATTATTATACTCTAGACAAACACCAGTAAACATACTTGGGCATGATTTGATGACAAAACTTAACATGACGATCTCTTATACTGATGAGGGAATAGTGTGTTCAACTACAGGGATACATGATGTAAATGTGAGAGAGTTTATATTAGCGTTTACAGGAAAGAAAGCTTTACGAGGAGTATCTCTAGATGAGGAAGTATTTTTCTATGGAGTTACTAGGCCTCATTACGAGGAGCGTGGTAAAAATGGGGTCATTACCAGCATGGAGTTACGAGCGGGTCCGTGCTCGTATGACGCCACCAATAGCGGGTGATTACGAGTGCTCCAGCACGCGCGAACCCCCATGCCAGTAATGGCCATACCGGCATGCCGCTAAAGGCCCTCCAACCCCCCGATAGCGCCATCACGGGACCCGCCGATACCGCCTCCGCCTAGGAGGAACCCCATAATACCGACCCGGTAATAACAACATGCTAATACCGGGCTCGTAATACCGGACCCAGAAGTAACGTCATCGCGTCGGAAGGGGAAATGCGCTTGCGGCCATCTTTAAAAACACAATCCATTGCAATCCTCCCAAACCACCAGTTGTTTACAGGAGAGACCAGTGGCAATACTTACACCATGTCCAAGGCAACCCGGAAGACTCCCGCCCCCCCGCGCCTACGGAAAAAGCGCTTTTCTGATGCAGAATTGTACATGCTTGCGGACACCCTTGCCGCACATGCTGATGTGATAAAAGACCAGAACCTGAAGCGTGAGGTGCAACAGCGCAAGGAGGAGATCTGGCAGGAGGTAGCCCGCAAGGACTCCGCTGTTGGAACGACCCCACGGACAGTGAAGGATTGCAAGAAGAGGTGGGATGACCTCCACCTCAGGGTCCGTAATATCCTGTCAAGCAACAGGAGGGAGGCCATGGCTACAGGCGGGGGTCCCCACTCTCCTGCCTAACTGACCAGCTGGAAGGAGACGGCAAGCACGTTCATCAATCTGGAGTCCATCGAGGGATTTGGGGAGATGGAGACTGGTGCGGCATCATCAGCAGATGGAGGTGAGTGACCCTGCAGATCCCTGTAGGGGAAACTATGACGTAGCACAAGTGATGTGGAAGAGAGTCTAGGCAAGGCAATGCATATCCCAACACACACATGAACATATTCCTGTCCAGATGGAGGGCCAAACCCTGCCACACTGAAATGCATGCTGAGTGCCAATCCCATTACCAACACACAGCCAACACACACGGACCATGCCCATGTAATACATCACACAAACCCCAATACAATGGCATGCCACTTGCCATGCATCAAATGCAAAAATGCCCCTCATACTACCCTCTGTGACACACCTGTAAGACATGAATGCATGATAAATTAAATACTCCACAGCACCATAGAATGCATCTGGCATGTAACACTATCACTGATGCCCTGCATCTCTTCTACCCCCCCAGGCACCGATGGAGAAGATGCCAGCTAGGATACCACCACAAGGGCATCCACGTCCCGGCCACAGAAAACGGCAACCGACACCACCACCTCCGGGGCAGCCTCGCAGCCCACACCTACACCCAGTGCGCCTGACACTGTGGACACCCAGCTGCCAACACCTACACCCAGTGCGCCTGACACTGTGGACACCCAGCTGCCCACACCTACACCAGTGGAAGGCGAGGCCCTAGAACCACTGGCCAACACCGAAGATGACGTGGAGGAGTATGTGGACCAGGAAGGAGTGACGCATGTGGCATGCCCACACTCCCCAATCCCCGTGTCCACCCCTCCACCCCAAACTCAGCCCTCACCCACCTACAGCAGTGCCAATCCCTGCCTGCACGATTCCGACCTGAGCCCCATCCCTGAGGACAGCACTGAGCATGCAGGCCCCATGACAGCACCCTCGACCACTGCTGCTCCCACCAACAGCCTTGAGGTATGGCTGGTAAGGGTGGAGGCCAGACAGGAGTCAATGTTGGACCTGATGCGCTAATATATCGCGGATGGCGAGGACACCAGGCGGGAGATAGCCACAGCCATAGCGGGGACCACAGCCGCCATAACGGCCAACACAGCCGCAGTCAATGCCTCGGCATTGCTGATGAGAGACTGTATGGGGGCCATCACACAGGTCCTGACATCCACCTTGCTGCACATGCAGCGTCCACGACTTGCAGCAGGCTTGGAAATCCCCACCGACTCATCACCATCCACCACACCTGCTTCCTCTGTCCCCACTTCCTCTGGACCCTCCAGCCCTGTGCATCCTACGAGAAGGAGTGCGAGGCACACTGAAATGCTGCCTCCGGACAGCAAGAAGTCCCACAAATAGTGTGGGAGAACTATGGGAGTGGCTCAGGTGGTGTTGGGGGTGAATGGGATCATTAGGGGGAGTTTACTGGGGGGTTTTGGGAGTTCACTGGGGGGGTTTTGGGAGTTCACTGGGGGGGTTTGGGAGTTCACTGGGGGGGTTTGGGAGTTTACTGGGGGTTTTTGGGAGTTCACTGGGGGGTTTTGGGAGTTCACTGGGAGTTTGGGGGGGGTTGTCAAATTTGTGCAATTTGAATCAATAAACCCGTTGTGTGAAAAAACACCTGGACATTGTTCATTTTGTGTGTATCAATTTAATGTATGACGGTGTTCAGTGCCCAACTCCAAACATTCCCTGTGTGCATGTCCACATGGACCCAGTGTGTCACTGACACATCTATCAAAGTCCCTGTGGTTCAGAAGTATTCGTGAATCTGTGATTGGCGTACTGCACGGCCATCCTGTGCATCACGTACTGGCAGAGATGCTGCTTCACCTCCGTCTCCATCCTCATCATCCTCACCCGGTGCAAGCATGTCAATGTCAGGTGGCAGTGGTACATTCCTCCGGACGCACATGTTGTGCAGCATGACACAGGCCATGGTGATCTTTGCCACCTTCTCAGGCCTATAAAAAAGTGCTCCTTCAGACCTGCTTAGGCAGCGGAACCGCGCCTTCAACAGGCCAAAGGTCTGCTCAATCACAACACGGGTACGGGTATGAACCCGATTGTACTCCTCTTCATGGCTGTTCCGCGGGTTCCGCACAGGGGTAAGTAGCCACGGCTTCAAGGGATATCCTCCATCACCTGCAAGCAAATACAAATAGGTGTGTGTCACTCTGAGCTGCCACCTTCAGGATTCACAGTCATGCCCGCAGCTATTTGCTGTGGACATGCACATGTCCCTGTACGTATGAACAAATATTATTTAGATGCATTCTATACTGCTATAATGTGTGGTAGTCTGGATGGTGTTGTACAGATGATGCAGGGTGAATTCTTGCATGCTGGTGCGGGTGTACTGTGGTTGCAGGACGATGTTTTGACTCCCATTTTTGCTGTGTATACTAAACAGTGCATGGTAACATTTGCCACATTGGCACAGTTGCTATCATGTTTAGTAATGCTTTGCTAGACATACACATTGTGGCCAGGTTATGCGTCTTACATGTTGTCATTGATATACGTAATTTGTCCAATGTGTGCCAGTGATGTGTTGTGTTGGGGTTGGGAGGTTCAGGTCAGGAGTGTTTGGCTCTGCGTGCTTTCTCCACTCACCGTGCATTCCCACCCAGGTGGAGTATGCATCCCCCCATTCACACCCAGGTGGAGTATGCATCCCCCCCCATTCACACCCAGGTGGAGTATGCATCCCCCCCCATTCACACCCAGGTGGAGTATGCATCCCCCCCCCATTCACACCCAGGTGGAGTTTGCACCCCCCCCATTCACACCCATGTGGAGTATGCATCCCCCCCTTCACACCCAGGTGGAGTATGCATCCCAACACATCACTACCCCGATGCATTGCCATGGGCCAGTCAGGCAACTCACCAAGCAGCCAGGCACGTGGTCCATCATGTTGCTCCATGTGACGGGGTAGCGTGGAGTTACGCAGTACCATGGCATCATGTGTGGATCCGGGATATCGGGCACAGCAATGTGTGATGATGTTGCTGGAGTCACACACCATCTGCACATTGATGGAGTGGTATTGCTTGCGATTGCGGTACACCGCCTCCACAGCATGAGGGACTACCAATTCTACATGGGTGCAGTCTAGGGCACCAACACAATTGGGCATGCCTGCCAGTGCATGGAAGCCTACTTTGCTGTCGGCTATCTCCTAGGCAGTCCGTGGTAGGGATATGTGTGTGCTAGCGTGCTTCAGGAGGGCATCCAGCACTTGGGTCACATGCGTGAAAATAGTGGTTGTGAAATGCCATGCAGCTGGCCCACTGTGTGCTGGTGGGTGCCTGTGGCCAGGAAGTGGAGCACAGACACCACCTTTGGTAGCGGGGGGGATGGCAGTGCGTATTTCTATGAGCCTGGCAATGTCATTGCCTATCATGTCCACTATGGTGGTGATGGTGTCCCGGTCCAACCGGTACAGGGATGTGTATCTGCTCAGGGGTTAGATTGAAAGGACTGGTTCTGACGCGAGGGATTGGTGGCTGCCTACGAGGTACTACTGGCTGCACTGGTGGTAATTGCTGGGCCTGTCTCACCCTCCTTCTCCTCCTGCGTCTCCTCTGTGCTGCCTGTTGCTGCTGTAGTTGTTGTTGCTGTAGTTGTAGCAGTATAGGCATGTCCTCCAGCGCCATGATTGCAACAGCTAGTGGTATCATTTTGGTGTAGGAAGGGCTGTGGTGTGTGGGTGTACTCCTTTTATACTGGGCCAGACTCCATTGAGTCCACCTGTGGTGATTGTGTGCACCTGTGGCAGTTGGCTTGATTGCTGATTACGGGTGGTCCGCGATGCCTGTATGGCTGCCATCGTGCAGCCCCTGATTACTGCCTTCGGGATGCCGGTATTTGCATGCCGGCGTGGGTTGTGATGTCCTCCTATTACCGGCATTTGCTCCCCGAAGGGGTGCGTGAACGCGCCCATGCCAGTATGAGGGGGCACGGTACGGGCGGCGCCGGTATTGGCGGGTTGTCGGGTCGTAATGACCTGCACCTGTTAACGATGATGCTATTACCATTCCGCCTTCCTTTTTTCATTACATCCATTCTCGTAATGAGGCCCACTGTCTTATTATCATGGTTGCCTAAATTGATCGGTAAGCTATTGAGAATACCTGATAAGTTTTTGTTCAGGCCAGAGATCCCTATGGACGATGAGGTAGAGCAGATTATCCCTTTAGAACTAGAAGCAGCAATAGTTAGAGAAGAAAGGGTGATGCTTCATGGCACAGACGATGAGGGAAGGGGGTGGAGAACGGTGATAGCCCTTAATGAAGGCTATCGATTGACAGACTTGACAGATGAGGAGTTATTTAGGGATAACTATTCAGATGATGAATCAGTATTTTTTATTAATCTCACTTATTGGTTCAAAATAGAGAATATAGAAATATCACAGAGAATGGCATTGGTGAAATAGAAACCACCTTTCTTTTAGGTAGATTTGGAAAAGGAGCCAAGTATCCTATGGACTACAAGTCCATACGATGTGGGCTTATTTGAAAGGACTAGGAACAGTTAAAATTAAGCTTTAACCATGAGAATTCTGCCATGTGCAGTACAGTATTCAATGTCCAGGGAAGCGGATGGAGGTATATTTGAAACCATATCTGCTATAATGAAGCAAGGCATTTTGATACCATCTGATTCCCTGTGTAACACGGCTGTGTATCCTGTCAAAAAATCAGAGGCAGGGTTGTGGAGATTTATCCAGGACCTTCGCCCTTTGAACCATTGTCATGATGCCCGCTCCCGGGGAGCCGGTTCAAGCCCTGCGTCCCCGAAAGCGGACATCCAGTCCCCAAGGAAGGACCCAGCAACCCCATATAAGGGGCCCTTTGGACAGTGTCCTGGCGCCTATGGCGCCAGGCTCATAAAAGACATCAGTCCTGGCGCCATAGGCGCCAGCTCATTATGGAAGTGCTTGGGTGCACTTACCTGATGCAGACCATGCTGCAGGATCCTTGCCTCCTTGGGGCCTGAAAGGAACTACTTTACCTGTGGGACTAATTTACCATCCGGGCGTGGTCTGGGAAGGATACATACCTGATTGGAGGAAGGATACATACCTGGAACTTCTTCCAAGGCTATTTAAACCCCACCCGAACAGCCACACGTGCTTCGCGTTGTTCTGCATCTAGCAGCTGGACGCTTACCGTGTCTGCTCCTGCATCCTGACTTCTGCCACACCTGCCAGCATCCTGGATCACCTGCAAAGGAAGAGAAGAAGAGAACAGAAGAAGGAAAAGTCCTTACCTGCTAAATCCGCATCCTGGAGACATCTCGCCGACAATCCTGAAAAGGAAGACTTTATTTAAAAGCTCATCGCGTCGATCGCTGCAGCGCCGCATTCCACTCACCTTTACAGGGCGCCTCCATGTTCAGCAGCGATCATCCAGATTCGCAGTCACGCCCCAGCGCCTAGGGAGAAAAAGACCAGAACAAAAGGTGAGAGAGAGAGAAGGGAATAAGGAAAGCTAAATCTCCATGTTAAGACTTACCTGTTGATTCATTCCCTCTTCATTTCGGGTCAGCGCCGTATCCTGGCATTTCCGGACCCCGGCCCCTAAGGGGAAAAAGAGACATCAGCGTTAATGAGCGAATGAAAAGACATTACCAAAAAAAACGCTCATTAAAGACTTACCTGATTTCTACAAGGATTTCACCTCTCATCTCGGTGCTTGTTCCCCGGCGTTCCGTACCCCGGCCCCTATGTGGAAAAAGACACTAGCATTAATACATTAATGCATGGACACAAGGGGAACCTCTTATTAAAAAACTTACCTGGAAGCCAAGCAAGTTTGGTTCTGACCAATCCGAAAATCCAGTGAAGTAACTGGATACCAACGCGCCCCTGCATCAGAAGCAGGATGGAGAGCTCGTCCTTCCAGACCCTAAGGTGAGACGCTACGAGGAATCACATAAGGGTTTCGAGGAGGGTGAGAGGGGAAAGTGGGAGGCTGATTGCATTACCCCGCAGACAGTTAATCCCCTATTTTTGCCTACAGAAGGAAACTTCTGCGAGCCAGACAAGCCAGATTTGGGGGCCCGGTCCAGTCCGTCTTCCGAACCCTGCGCATCACCTTAGAAGAGGTCACAGCAGCGCGAACCAGGCCAGCGCCTCCGTGGTAGTCAGGTGAGCGTTACAACCATATAGTTGAAGCATAGTTTTGCTTAGTTCCAAACCCTGCGACGGTATTGTGCAATATCCTGTCAAAAGCAAACTATTTCACTGTAGATTTGAAAAATGCCCTTTTCTCAATTCCCCTTCATGAAGATGTACAAGATTTGACTTCCTTTTCATATAGAAAGATTCGTCTGAAACACACTTGTTTGCCCCAAGGTTACTGTGAGTCCCCATCAATTTTCAATAGAGTGGACTTGGGTAATGTTCAACTAGAAAGTACCATCATTTAATAGGTTGATGACATTTTAGTGTGCAGTAAGACCGAAGAAAGTTGCAGAGAAGACTGTCAAACGTATGACTATACTGGCAGAGAAAGGGTGCAAAGTAGATACGGAGAAATTACAATATTGCCAAGAAGTCGTCCTGTTATAGGACAGTTGATCTCGCATGAAGGAAGAAAAGTGACACCTGAAAGGGCAGAGGCTATTATGGGGACAGAACAGTCGAAAGCAGTGAGACAAATGCAACAATTTTTAGGCCTATGCAATGATTGCAGGGCCTGGGTTTTTGATTATAGCATGTGTATTTGTCCACTTTTCAAAGGACTCAAAGAGCCACAGATGGCTAAAAATAAAATAATATGGACAGAAGAAATGACTGAGGGATTTCATGAATTAAAAAATGCAATCAACACAGATCCCGTGTTAGGGATTCCAAACTATATTGAAGAATTGTACTTATTCTCTCATTTAAATGGAGAAGTCATGACAGCAGTACTTAAACAGAAAACAACACTAGGACATGGTCATAAACCATTGGCTTATTATAGTGGGATATTAGATCCAGTCATGAAGGGACATTATCCTTGTAAGCAATCTTTAGCCGCAGCTGCATTTGCTATAGAAAAGGCCTAAAGTATTTACATGTGGTGTTCAGTAACGTTATTCGGAGATCACGCATTATTTGTAATTTTAGAGAAACCCAAAAGTACATTGACCACACAAAGAGCGTCAAGGTATGAGGTAATTATCTCAAACCCTGCAATTAAAATTATTAGGTGTAGCACAGTGAATCCAGCAATGTGTATAGCTAAACCAGTGTGAGAAGATAATGTGCATGACTGTATTATGTCTACCGAATGTTAGAGAGGATGCTCTAGGAAGGGGGAAGTGGCTTTTATTGATGGATTATCGACAATCAAAAGACGGGGGTGAGACATACTGGATCGACAGTGATAAAACTGAACCGAGAGGCTACATTTGAGTTTATGATGAGCAGACGATTGTCCACAAACGTACTCCGCACAAGCTGCAGAATTAGCGGCGCTTATTGATGCACTACAGGGGTTTGAGGATGAGGAAGTTGGTGTATTCTGACTCCGCCTATGTGACGCCAACTGTACACGCAGGCCTGTCACGTTGGAACAGGAGGGGCTTCCTCCGTGCATACGGAACTCCAGTGCAACATACAGGGTCATTAGAAAAACTTATTGAAGCATTGAATTTCCCAGAGACCATAGATATCGTAAAGTGCGCAGCCCATTCAAAGAGAACACTTTTAATTTCACACGGAAATGAAGCTGCAGATTTAGAGGCCAAGAAAGCAGCCTATTACCCTCCCACATTTAAGAGCAAAATTAAAAATATAAGGCAGACAACAGGGCGATGCATGCTAGCTTGTGAAGGATTTAATATAACGTCCATTGTATAGTTAATTGAAATACAAGGACAAGCATTGCAGGAAGAAAGAGTTATGGAGAAAACTGAGATGTTCTCTATCCCCTACTGAGGCAATGTGGAGACAGAATAGCACTGGAAAGCCAGTTATGCCTCTAGCATTATTGAGGGTAGCGTTGGAGCAGTTGCACTACCCAGCATATGTTACTCAAGAGGGTTTAGCTGCTAGTATAGCAGAAGAATGGCTTGTACCGAACCTAGTTGAACATGTGGCACAGTACGTTATAAACTGTATTGTGTTCCAGAAATGTACTGCAGGACACACTTTGCGAACAGTGAGAGGAGTAATCCCCAGACAAAATGGACCAATTCAGCATCTACATATAGATTATGTAGATATGCTGCAGGCTTGTTATATGATGTGGCATTTGTAACACGCATATACACAAGTGTTTAAAGGCGCAACGAGGCAAGGGAGGGGGAACAGAGGGAAGACAGATAAATCGATCTTACTAGGCCAGTTGACATTGAGATCGTGCAAGTGCAGGGGAAGGGGAAAAGTGCGGGGGGATGGGGCAGTGCGGTACATGGGAATGACAGAATAAATAAAAGCAATAAGTAAAAATGCAGCCAGCTGGTGTCAAGTGCTGGTAGGGGGCTGTAGGGATACAGAAAACAGTCCCCAAGTGCGGGGGTTGCTAGGGAGGCAGTGCAGGGTTGCAACTGGGAGGGGAGGGGTCCTGGGCCCGAGATCAGAGGGTAGCCAGGTGACAAGTGCAGTTTCAGTTTCAGCCAGGAGTTTAGCAGAGGAGAGGAGAAAGCAGAAGCAAAGAGGAAGGTTTTGAGGGGCTTCCGGAACCGGAGATAGTTCTCCTCAAGTTTCAGGGAGACAGGGAGACTGTTCCAGAGGGAGGCCCCAGCCAAAGAAAGAGATCTACCACTAACTCGTTGCTTGTAGAAGCACCTACCCTGAGGGAGTTGGAGGCGGATGAGTGAAGAGCTCGAGAAGGAAGATATTTAGGAAGAGAGTTGAAGGTATTGAGGCCCCAGGCTCCAGAAGGACAATGCAGAGGGTTTTGAACGTAATCCTCGCAGCCACTGGGAGCCAGTGCAGCGATTTCAGTCCTGGACAGATACGGTCCCTGGGTTTGAGGCCAAGGACAAGTCTTGCAGTCCTGTTCTGGATGAGGAGCTGCAGAGGGCGGAGAGTAGAAGCAGGCACATTTAGAAAGAGGCTGTTGCAGTAGTCAAGCCTAGAGACAACCAGTGCTCTGGAGACAGTGAGCTTCTGTGGGAAGGAGAGGAAAGGAAGAATACCTCTCAGGAGGTGCAGCTGGTAGTGTGACTTCTTAGAGACGTCAGAGATGTGAGGAGAGAACGAGAGTGTGGAGTCGAAGATGATCCCGAGGTTTTTAGCCTCACAGGTGGGAGCAGGAAGGCCAAGAGAGGCCGGACAGAGAGTGACAGGAAAGGAGAGAGCAATTGTGCCGATGAGGAGAATCCCGGTCTTACTGGCATTAAGGCACAGGTCATTGGCGGCACACCACTCCTGGATAGCAGACAGACAGTCAGAGATGAGAGAAGGAGAAGAAGTGGTGGAAGGGAGCCTGAAAATGAGTTGTGACATCCGCATAGCACTGAAAGTTGGCGCAGAGAGCGGCAATGCGGTGGACAAGAAGTGCCAAGTATTGGTTGAACAGCCAGGGAGAGAGGTTAGACCCCTGGGCACACTGCAGGTAGAGATGGAGATAGAGGAGAGGAAGGACCCAAGTTGCTCATGAGAGGGTCGATCGGAGAGGAAAGAAGTCAGCCAAGCCAGGGCTGATCAGTGATACCCAGGTTATCACGGAGACGGTTGAGCAGGATGGCATGGTTGACTGTGTCAAAGACAGAAGAGAGATCAAGTAAGATGACGCAGGGGGTGTTGGAATCGAGGTTGGAGGGGGTCTTCACAGATGTTCAGGAGAGCATTTTCTTTTTCTTCCGGTAGCTCTGAAATGGAGACAACCAACAATTTCAGTGTGAAGATTAAGCTGGGAGATAGCCAGCTATTCCAGGAGTTTGCCCAGGAAAGGAGTGATGGAGATTGGGCAATAGTTAGCTGGGCATGTGGGGTCGGCTATGGGTTTCTTAAGAAGAGGGTGCACAAGAGAATGCTTCGGGGGGGAAGAGGAGACTCCAGTGGCGATGGAGTGGTTGCACAAGTCAGCCAGAGCAGGGGCCAAGGTATCAGTGTGGTCCTTGATGGTTTTGGAGGAACAGGGGTGAACCTGTTTTGACAAGACTTTCATAGATCGGAGTTGTTTAGAAACCTCTTCTGGGAGAACAGGGGAAAGTCCTAGAAGGAGGGAGGAGAGGTGGCTGAAGAAGGCCAGAGGAAGAGCAGGGAGTAGAAGGGGCAGAGGGGGAGGAAGAGAGAGAGAGAACAGGATGTCCTGAGTTTTAGAGATTAAATGAGAAGCCAGGGCTGTGCAGAGGGCCTGGGAGGGGATAGGAGAGGTAGATACTGCAGCAGGATTGGCCAGCTCCTTGCAGATTTTAAAGAGTTCGGACGAGTTGTTAGACGATGCAGACTTGGATGTGGGCTCTCTTCTTGGTACGGACAGAGAGCCTGTATTGCCTTTTGAAGCAGACGGCAGGCCAGTTTGTCAGAGGATGTACCAGAAGGACACCATTTCCTCTCAGCCACCCTGCACTTGCGTTTAAAGGTGATGAGGTCTGAGTCATACCAGGAGTTGCATTTGTTTTTGGGCTTCAAGCGGATTCTCATGACAGGGGCAAGAACATCGAGAGTATCAGATGTAGCAGAGTGGAGCATGAAGAGGGCTGTGTCAGGGTGTGAGTAAGCCAAAGAGGGAAGGCCTAGGTTTCACATTGCAATTTTTTAAATGCCGGAGAAAATGCACCTAAGTATGAGAGTCATTGTAGTGGGTGTATATATATGTTAGTTGTAGTATGTCCCTTTTACAGATGGATCGGTGCGGATCCATGCACGCACCCTGATGCTGCATGTGCCGCCAAGTTCCTTGTGCGTGAAGTATTTCCAAGATGGGGTGTATGCAAAGTTTTGCGATCTGATAATGGCCGCACTTAGTAAATCAACTATTCTAAAATATAGTTCTACTATTAGGTATAAGGCACACATTTGCATCAGCCTTTCATCCTCAAGCAAATGGTGTTTGCGAGAAATAAATGGACTTTTGAAAGAAAGAATAGCGAAGCAAAAGGGATGGCTCCATTGCCTCCCCCTTGCGCTGAATGCACTGCGGAATCAACCTGGCTCAGATCACCATTTGACTACTCATGAGTTGGTAACTGGGTGCCGTATGAGAACACCTCTCACTTCCCCAACTAGGACAAATACAGACGTCCATAGAGTAGCGAGGGCTCTAGGTGATGAAATGCATGATTATTTAGAAACAATGACAAAGTGTTTCAACAGCTCCAGAATTGATAGGAGGGGTCAAGGGAAAATAAAAAGGATAATCAGCCCATTGATTGGAAGAAACAGTTAAGCCTCTCAGCTTGTACCCTGGGGACCAGGTGCTGGCACTCAAATTTGTACGTACCTGGAGCTCCCCCCATTTTGAGGACCCCCACGAGATGGAGGAAGCAAGCCCTACTGTCGTGAAGTTGTGAGGGAGGAGAGCGTGGATCCACCTACACAGCATCAAACTTTACAAAGTAGAGCCCCTGACCTCTCCTGCAGCTACCCCTACTGAAGGAAGTGAAGAATTTCAATGGGTGCCGACAAGATCAATTACCAAAAGTCAAGACAAAGCAAGGAAAGAAGTAGTACAACTTTTAGATTAGGGTTTCTTAGGGACTGATGGACTTGCAGTGATCCTGGAACACCTTCCTTAGATTAAGATCAAAGAGACAATGGTACAGAAGCAGTAGAAGGCAGAAGAAAAGAATACTTTATTCTGTATGCTACCAATTGTACACACCGATTCTTGCTTGCAGTTTTTTCTTATATCCTGCAATCTTATCCAGCTGTGATCAGAAGACACACAGATATCGGGACATTTCTTGGAAACCCGAAAAATAACATCATAGTTTTAAGAATTATATTGGCGAATATCTTCGTTTTTTAAACAAATTCATACGTTATTAATAAATCGATAAACTTTGGTATATTGAAAAAGGTTAAAACAATGGAAAGGGTTCAAGAAGTATGAAATGTAGCCTCGCGAAAGAAATGCACTGTACGAAGAGTAATTATTGGAGCTTTTTGTGGTATTTTGATTTTAACTGCTATCCTTATTACATTGGCATTCACACACGTTATTGGCAGTGATGAACAAGAGAATAAGACATCTACTATTGTCCCCCTCTCGAACACTATGGACATCCTTGCCCCTCTCCTGAGAATCTGGCTGAAGCCTTCCTCCAAGTGCAACTCTTGGTATGACTGCAAACTCACCACCCTGAAACGCAAGGGCAGGGTGGCTGAGAGGAAGTGGAGTGCTTCGGGCGCATCCTCTGACAGACTGGCCTGTCACCTGCTCTAAAGGCAATACAGACCCTGTCCAAGTAGTGAGCCCCCATTCAAGCCTGCGTCTCTGCGGCTTCTAAAAACACAGCCAAACGCTTTAAAATCTGGGAGGAATTGCCCAATCCCTCCCAGGCCCTCTGTACGGCCCGGGCCTCTCACTTCACCACTAAAACTCAGGACACCCTGTCCTCTATCTCCTCTTCCCCTCTCGGCCCCACTGTGGCTAACTCTCACTCTGCTCCTCCTTTCTCCTCTTTTTCTCTGATATCACCTCACAAGGTTTCTAAACAAGTCCGGTCTATGAAAGTATCGTCCAAACAGGTGCTCTCCTGCTCCTCCAGAACCATCAAAGACCATATTGCCACCCTCACTCCAGCCTTGGCCAATTTCTGTAATCACTATTTCGCCACTGGAACCTTCCCCTCTCTCCTCAAGCACTCCCTGTGCAACCCCTCCTGAAGGAGCCATCTGCCGATCCTACCTGTCCGGCAAACTCGCTCGATCTCTATCACCCCTTTACTGGGCACACGCCTGGAAAAGCTGGTCATCTGCCAGTTTACTCTCCACACTGAATTTGTTATTTGTCTCAGTGAGCATCAGTCTGGCTTCAGAGCTTCCAGAGGCACAGAAAATGCTCTCCTGAACACACGTGAAGATCTGCTCTAATCTTGATTCCAGCATTCCTTCAGTCCTCATCCTCCTTGATCTTTCCTCTGTCTTTGACACGGTCAACCACGCCATCCTGATCAACCGGCTCTGTAAGAACCTGGGCATCATGGATCAGGCCCTGGAGTGGTTGACCTCCTTCCTCTTGAACTGTCCCTCCCAGATCCAACTTAGTTCCTTTATCTCTGCCACCTCCCTCTCCACCTGTGGCATTCCCCAGGGCTCTATCCTGCTTATGCCGGTAAGATAGCTCAGTGGGTTGAGCGATCGCTGCTGCGATCTGAGTGTGATCTGCAGGTCGCAGGTTCGAATCCCGCCAAGGCCAACTCAGCCTTTCATCCTTCCGAGGTCAATAAGTGAATACCGGTTACCAGACATTTGGTCGAAAAAAATTGGTCGACCAGACAAATGGTCGAACCAATTTGGTCGAAAACCAAATGGTCGAATTTTTTATTTTTTTTTATTTTCACCTTTTTTTTTTTTTTGGGTTTTTTTTTTTTCTAAAAACCCATTTTTGTAAAAAAACGAAAACCCGAAAAATAAATATATAATTAAAAAAAAAATTAGACCATTTGGTTTTCGACCAAATGTCATTCGACCAGTTTTAGGTCGACCAAATGTCTGGACACCGTGAATACCAACTTCGGTTGGGTGATATTGTATGTAAATATGTGCTCTGTAAAGCGCTTTGGATTAAGGCGCTATATAAATAACATATCATTATCCTCTCATCCTGGTTTTTCAACCTTTTCTTCGCCCCTTTGGCCCACCTGAAATCTACCTTCTCCTCTAACTTTCAGTATTATGTTGATGACACTCCGCTCTCCTTCAGGCTCTCCTCAGCCTCCTCACCTCTCTCGCTCATTCCTTACTGTCTATCCGCGATTCAGGACTGGTGTGCCTCCAACAATCTCTGCCTTAATGCCAGTAAGACTTGGAACCTTCTCATTGGGACTCCTGCTTTCCCTCTCTCACTCTGGTTGCCCTCCTTGGGCCCTCTTCGTTCGCCTTCCTGTGAGGCAAAAAGCCTTTGTGTCATCTTCGACTCCACTCTCTTTCTCTTTTCACAATATCGGACTTCGCCATGAAGTCCCACTACCAGCTGCACCTCTTCAAAGGTACTCTTCCCTTTCTCACCTTCCCCCAATAACTCAATGTCTCCAGAGTCCTGGTTCTGTCTAGGCTGGACTACTGCAACAGCCACTTTCTCATGCTGTCTCTCATACTGCCTTCCTCTACTCCCTGCAACTAATCCAGAACAAGACTGCAAGACTTATTGTATATCTCCAGCCCTGCAATCTCTCCACTGGTTCCCGGTGGCTGCAAGTGTTAAGTTCAAGACCCTTTGCATTGTCCACAAGGCTTTCTGGGGCCGGCCCCACACTTCATCCAACGTTGTCTAGCTAAATACCTTCTTTCTCGAGCCCTTCGCTCAGCTACCTCCAACTCTCTAAGGGTCAGATGCTTCTCCAGGCATAGAGTGGGGGGTAGATCTCCTCTGCAGGTGCCTCTCTCTGGAATGGCCTCCCTGTCCCCCTCAAACTTGAGCCGGACCACCTGAAGTTCCGGAAGCAACTCAAAACTGTACTCTTCTCCTATGCTTTCTCTCTCTCTCTCCCTCCCTTGCTGACCTATCTGTCGGCCGCACCGACTGGTTGCTTGGCTACCCTCAAGTCTCACTGAGTACTGTGAGAAAACTGAGGGTATTCTCCCTAGCCCGCCCTCAGGAATCCCTTATTCATGTGGCTTGGGAAGGGCCAATGCTCTCTGAGACCCCAAACCCAGGGGTGGACGGAAGGGAGAAAATCCCTGGAAAAGGGAAATCTGAGGTTGTGCTCAGGGAAACACCCCAGGTGAGGTATGGGATTATACAGAGGGAGAGGGAGACAAGACCTCTGAAGACTTTATAGGCTATGTGACATCTACCTCCCTTCCTCCCACGGAATCCGGCCGAGATCCAGTGACCCCTCCATACCCAGCAAATGCAACCACTCCGTGGCACTCAAGAACCACAAACCCCAAAATCCTTGTTTTTGTGTTACCTCCATGAATACTCCCGACCGTTCTTTTCCAGGTCCGTATTATTTTTTCCCACACTCTCAATCTGTTCAGTCAACACACTACCATTCCCACAATCCCCCCTGTTCTGATCACAGTAAAAACTCTGATGATTTTCATTTGTTTCACAAATCCTACCAATTTCACCCTCCTGAGTTTACCAAAACCCCTAGGATGAAGAATAGCATTCCTCATGTCACCACCACCTTTTCCTACCTGAATCGTTTCTCCCGACACAAAAGACAACGGACTAATACTGAAGTCCTTCACCTGACATGTCCCAACCCAAGACTCAGGCAAAGTCAGGCAACAACCCTTTCCTTTCCCCACAGGGATAAAAGGTGGAGCACCCGAGCACAGAAAGGCAAGCGGTTCATCACAGCCGGTGAGTCGAGGTGAGAATTGATAACAAACCGAACTGTGTTGAACAAAAAGTAGCCAACGGCTATTTTGAACTTTTAAAGATATGATTTAGGCACGAGATGGAAAACCAGCAAAAGAGGAGGCCGGTACCACATGGGTGCCCAGGTAAGCAATTCGGGGTGATTACCCAATGGTAGAAACTACCGGAACCAGAAGCCCTTGGGAAGAGGCGAAAAGAGATCAAAGTGGTCATACAGAGGTCTTGTAAAATCCTCTGTACCGTCAAATGTCTTTGACCTGCAAATGATTGTGAAAGAAAGGGGAACGAATTCTGCTTGATGAAGTCAGCCCTTGAACAGAGTGTTGCAGAAGTTAGCAAGAGTGGACCCTGAAGAGGAATGCTAACGAAAAGGGGCGAAGACTGAAGACCATATGAACAGTGAGTTGACCGAGCAAACTGTCTGTTAAAGTTGGCGAGAGTGAACCCGGAAGAGGAAAGCTGACAATCTTAGACGAAGCCCGAAAGCCTGTTTAAAAAGACATTGAGATTTGTGACGCAAGAAGTATTGGAAGACAAGGGGAAGGGAAACAACCCCTTGTCAATTGGGATCTGAGTACTGCCGAGGGAGATCAATGGGTGGAAAACTTTCACCCAAAGTTCACCGAGACGGGAACTGTCCTGTGAATTTGTTGAATACAATTACTGAGGGGTTCATGCCCAGAACAGGGGGACCCAGGGGTGAAGCCGTCACTCAAAGTATACATGAAGCAGAACTTTGGGCCTCATTACGCGTATGCCGGTCTTGTAACAACGGTGCCGGTAAGGTACTGGCACCGTTGTTACCGGACCGGCATACTCAGAGTTCTGCAAGCGGGTGCCTTTCCGCCCGCCAGATCTGACCTGGCGGGCGGAAGGGCACCCGCTCGCAGACCTTGACGGTAGCACCGGTACCATTATGAATGGTGCCGGTGCTACCGTCGTCCCCATTCCCATTGGGACTTGAATGGGAATGGGGAGTAATTTTTCCTAGCGCCTGGCAATGGGGAATTACCGGGACCGCCACTAATTCCTCATTGCCAGGCGCTGGAAAAAAACACCCTGGCGACAGCTGTGCCGTTCTTATCAGCACGTCTACCGGCAGGATCATAATGAGGCCCTTTGTGTTTGTTTGTTGGATACATCATGCCTCGTAGGCAAGAGAATTTTTAATGCAAAGATACTTTTCTATCGAACAACCTGATAGCGGGAATGGAACTGTCAGCTCGTGATGAGACAGTTCAAGCAAGTACTGTGCTAGCTGAATGGAACTGTCGGCACGTGCTGAGAAAGCTCGAGTGTATGCTGTGCTCCAAGGTCCCACCTTGTCCTGTGCTGAAAACGTGGGGAAGGTAGACCCCAGGCAATCACATCCTGACTTATTATTTGGAACACTTCTTTTCTTTATTGAAACCCTATCCCACACTTTTTCTATAATTAGTTGTAAGGAATTGACAATAGTTTTTTGTTAGCATAGGCCCTTTTACTTTGACACAATGCCACTAGGACTACCTTATTTTTCATTTGATGATTGACGCTTGCTCCGATCTTCGATTTAGGTTTAGTTTAGGTGTTTTAGTTTAGGTGTTTTTCCACCCTGCATTTATTTTTCAATAAACGCCCTTGAACTGTGATCACTTGTCTGTCTTTACTGTTGCCACCATGAGTTTCTTATAGTACCAGGCTCTCTTTTGATCAGTCACCCCAGCACTGCCTCCGGGCCATCCACGCACTTCGGCGCTGTAACTGTAACCTCTACTGTCACTTGCCTCCTTGCACTTACCCTGGGCCGCACTGCCCTGTGCTGCACTTAGTCAGGTCATTGCTGCTCTGTTTTCCCCGTCCCTCTCCCTGGCACTTCTCCCCTCCCCCTTCCTCTTGCACTTCTTGTTCTTGCACTTGCTCGATCTGAATGACACAAGGCCTAGTAAGATTTTGTCTTGTCCTCCCTCTGTCTTCACTCCCTTGTCTTGTCGCGCCTAGAAACACTTGTGTACGGGCGCGTTATAAATGACTTATATCAATGAGGAATTGAGAGCCATCGGGCTGATGATCCTCCTGAACAGGTATGTCCCGGACCTAATGAGAGCAATGGAAGAAGGCATTTGCTGTACATTTATACAGCTCATGATATAGAAAATGGATCCCTGACAGAGGCAATAACGTTAATGTTAACAACCCTGCATACAAAGATGGAAGAGAAGCTGATGAGACGGCAGGAGACAATTGGTTCTCATCTCTGTTTTAATTGATTCTATATTGGTTGGTGGATGCTTTCAGAATACTTAGAGCCATACTAGTGTTGGTGACACTAGGATTTCTGTCTCATAAGGATCATCTAGGGACAATGCCAGAAGACAGCCAAGAAAGTAATTGTAATGAAGATAATGATTGACATTAACAGTGGTACTGGAGAAAAGATGCAGATGGAAGAAAGTACTTGAGAAAACATTTAGAAGAGTTCTCCTGCACCCCCAGAAACAATGTTTTACTATTCCCAAGATCGGAAGAGCTATGTGGGAGGATGGATATTCTGTTCACAAGCTGGGGATTGTCGATATATGACTTGGAGTGTGGATGAACGCATAAAAAATGCAGACCACCTGAAGGGGGTGACGAAAATATGGGTCCCAAAGAAAAGAAAATATCATGAGATAGAAGAAGATGAAGCAGAAATTGCAGAAGAAGAGGAAAAGAGTAAGGTTGAATATTCAACAAGAGTGGGGAATGTAGAGGAGCAGGTGGATGCCATTCACCATCGTGTACATGTGATAATATGCCTATAATTTCGCTGTGATACCTTCGGGTCTGGGCGAGTAACAAATGTAATAAATAAATAAATCGTCTTATTGGAGTAGCAGACGAAGAGCTACAATTGGAAACCCATGCACAAGTTTATGCGACATGTCCATACTGCATCGATTGTATGAAAGACGATATACACTCAGCCAGCCATTCAAAAGATACCCTTGTGCTGTTAGATGACCCCAAAGGTCTCTCTGGATCCAATGGAAGAAACACTACCCCGGCTATTTTAGGCAGAAACCAAGATGGTGCCTATTTTGTTTCCTTTCCTTGAGACCGGAGTGTAGGTCTTGTCCTCCCCAAGATGGCGACGATAAACCTCCCGGTCCTATATTGGACTTGCAGAGGAACGGGTAGCTCTCTACTTTGCTCTGCTTTGTGCTTTCACGCTACGTTTTCTATCTAGCTCGGAAAGTAATTCTCTTGCCCTTTTCTTACTTCCGGACTTCGGTCCTTCTACACTAAATCTCTGTTACATCCCACTTTCCTATCTTTCCCTTCCTTGTGGTTAATTCCGTTTGGCAGTCCTTTCACCTATCTGCCTTCCGTTCTTCTTTGCGGCATCTTATTCTTTCTTTCTCCTGCTACCACGGTTCATTTCCGAACTTCGCCGGCACTGTTCTTCCTTGGCACCTCCTCCTTCGCAGCTGCTCCGATCCTGTCCGTTTCGCACTACAGCACTTCAAATCAGTTTCCTCAGCGTTCTACACCGTGACTGTATTCGGACCAGTTCCTATTTCTGCTACCTCCAGCTATTCCATCGGATCTTCTACATCATTGGGAATCTGCATTACGGACTTCACCTGCTGCATACCAGTCTTCTGGGTTTTATTCCCCAGAGTGTTTCCCGAGGGTGCCGCCCGCGGGGTGCTCAGAGCCCATATATTGGTCTCTTTGCGCCATGGGGGAGACACACCACTTCTTCAAACCAGCTCCAGCAACGGAAGAGAACCATTGGGAAAAGCATCACATACACTTCTACATGAGTACATTCAAACATTTACCTGGTAACTGTGGTACATGTTGAGTCTGGACGAATGCTACCAGGAAGGCTGTTCACTACCAAGATGTCAGTATGCGATTATGAGTAATAAGGATGAACTCTAAAGAAAGTCTGAAGATGACAGAATGATGTCATAAAGGAGATATATGAACCTATGCCGTAACAATATGAAAATACTTAAAATGGACAAAGTAACTGAAGCACACAGAGAAATATCTACCTAAAGACAAATTAAGCGTGAATGTAAGAAGATGAAATAACGTGCTGACCAATAAATGTAAATATGCTGTAACGCAAGGTATAAAAGGTACATAGAAGCTTGCTAAAAAAGAGCTATACGCACAACTTTTAGGGCGGCCATTGGAAGAAAATGGATGACGGCCTTTGTTAAGAATCAACCCCGTTACCTCAAAATATGAGCGTAGGATTGCAAATTGAAGAACTGGTGAGAAAGCTATTTTCACGTGCAGAATAAGGGAGTACCTTGGCCGAGGATCAAGAAAGCTATTTCAAAATACGGATGCAAGGCACAAAGGGAGTCGAAGGAACGGACTACATGCGTAAGACCTATTTCTACTAAGGTTAGGAGAGACAAGGACATTTACATGTGCCAAGCACTGAACAATCACAAAGGCAAAATCCTATGTGAGGTGGAGTGAGCAAGTCTCTAAAGGCTATAGAGGGTAATGGCAGCCTGTTTATAAAAAATCAAATCATGCTAAAGAAGAAGCTGAAATGGACAAAATCGTGGTCTCCAAACACTTGACTGAGAAGTTGAAAAAAAGGGATATTCATTAAAACCTAGATGCAGATAATGGTCTGTTCATACCCCTTCAATGTTCCAGAACAGTGAGCAGAATACAAGGTCAACTTCTGTTACTCACCGCCAAGCTGAACAGGCTAGGGCGTTGCTCAGAACCTCAAATCCGCAGATAAGAGGGAGCTGCTCTGGAATACCATTCAGCCCAAGCTTTGGTGATTTCCCAGGAGAAATACCAAGAACCAGCCCTCCTCAACTTGTGGATACTCTTCTATGTAATACACCCATCTACTGTGCTAAGATAACAGACAGAGGAGTTAATTACTCAAAAGAGCGGGGAACATCCACACCGCCACACCAATGCTGAAAAGTAAAAACAAGTGATTACTATAGTGAAACAGGGATCACTAGTACAATAGTGCTAACAGTGAGAAGCGTACCTGAGAGGCATGGAATTGGTATCGCTAATGGTGTGAGGTAGACAAACGATAAATGGAACTGAACCTATACAAGGGATACAGGGAAGGAACAATTACCCTCTATTCCTTAGAGCACAAGACACAACCCTACATAGAGCAAGGACAGCTTACCCTGTCTTGATGGAGTATAGACTGAATGTGAATGAGGTTTCAACGATGGGAGAAAACAAGAAATGGGTAGGTTAGTAGAGGAATCTCCCCGGGCGGCACAAGCAACGCTACTAGAGCCGGGGTGGTGCATTGAGCTGCATTGCGTTCGGAAATGGACGTGTAGATATCAAAGTTGTCCCACTTGTATGTTTGTTCCAATGGTCACTGGAATTTTGAGTGAAGAGCTGGGTCCCAATGTCCACAGAAGTCTTAGATAACAGGAAGTGAAAAAGGGCAGGCAAACAAATTGGCTCAGTCATCTAACGTTAAGGATGTTCGGGAAGGACTGGCTTACGTTTAATAATTCTGTGCACACGGTGTTCGCACCAAGCGGAATGCCCAGAGACAGCGCACGAAATGCAATAGTGGTAAATAAGTCTTTGTTGAAGATAGAGGTTCCCAAGGAGCAATCACCTGGTTGGAACGCCGAAAGCGGAACGTGCACAAGGCAGCGGCTCCGCCGGGAACCCGGAACTGCTTGAATCGGGGATTCGAGACCAGGCGTCAGGCAAAAGGAGTCCCTGGGCTGTTGGGGTCAAACGCGTTCGGTAGGTCAAGGCAAATGGATTAGACGAAGAGAGGTCAAATGGAAGTCCGGATCTGAACAAGAGACAAAGTCAAAGACGAAGTAACGCTACAATTAGAAGCAGCGTTAAGTGAGAGCTGAACGCTTTTGAGGAGTTGGCAAGAGCCTGGGTCTACGCATATGGGCTGTGGTCAGCTGATTCCTCACGTGACGCGCTTGGTAGTTCCTTTCCACGGAGAGGAAAACAGAACATCTCCTAGGCAACCGCCAGTGCTGCAAAAAAGGAGAAGCCAGCCTTCTGGACAAAAAGGGACGTACAGACCGTACAGGCTACAAACGAGGACCAGATGTAACAACTACAAACAGAAGGCCTTGGCTAAGGAACAGGTGGATTACATATGATGGACTAATTGGGAAACCAAGAAATGTATCGACACATCTCGAGCACATAGGTTTCATTTCTACTCACGTGCTGCTAAGCAAGCTGAAAGTCCAAGGTTGGATGAGGTTGCCAACCAATCATTAGGCCTGCTACTCACTTTCACATACAATGTTGCAGTTACCAATCCGCTGCCATATTCTCTGCTATAATCCGTATACTACGTATGTAGAAGTAGCTCATGGCGTATCCTACAGACAAGGGGCAGCCAATGAGATGTTTAAACATATATGATTCTATAAGTAGATATGTTCCTCTAATCCAATCCCTCCTGTTAATAGGTTTTGTAAAATTCCACTTAGGATGACGTCATAGATGACGTATAAAAAAGCATATAAACTATGTATGCACAAGAGGTAGTGTGATTATGCAAGCATATATTTTGATAGCTGTACAACTCCCTGCTTTCTTTCATTGAAATTAAAGCAGTATATTACCATATTTCTTGGGTCTGTCCGATTGTTTGGTCTAAGATGTGTATTGGTAATTCCATCTTGCGCATAGAGGACGCTTCAAAGTGCTATTGCACATGTGCACACCATCAAGTACTATGTGGCTCGTACTAAGTCATTCTGTAAAACAGATCAAATGTTTGTTTTATTTGGAACTTCTGGGCCTGGGAAGGCTCTCTCAAAGTCCTCCATTTCAATATGGATTGCATCCTGCATCTCATTCTGCCATCAACAGGCCGGCAGGCCCCAGGCGCACTCCACCTGAGCAGTTGCTGCAACCACTGCTTTTCTCTCTGGAATCCGGCTGCCTGATATCTGCCATGCAGCCACCTGGAGATCAGTGCATACATACACCAGGTGCTACTGTGTCAGCAGAGATTCCCGTCAAGAATCTAGAGTCGGCCACTCGGTTCTGCCGAACCTTTTTTCATGAGGGTAGTAAGTCTCCAGTGGTAAGTTAAGCTGGGAGCTTACCTCCCCCCATATATATTGTTGTAATACTCCTTTATAATCCATTTCCAGCATGTCAATCTATGAAAGAGCCAAAGCTGGTATCATTCATAGATTCACATAGGCCCCTTAACTTTTACAATCAGCAATATGCGCCTTGAGGCTGGGTACCTCATCTGTGCGCCCTGGGGCTATGAGATCCCCCCTCGGCCATCACGTGAGTGTTGACTGTTGCTCTGTTAGCCTGCTGCATCTCTCCTGACTCTGTGCCTGTGCCACTCCTCACACTCTGTCTAATGTACCTCCGATGGCATTTCTTCCCACATGTTCATAAACATTAAGTGTGTCTACCTTCCTGTGCTCACATTTCCACTGCCTACACCTCTGTACTGCTGGTGCTACAATACCTGTTGTCCAAAAAAAGAAAGAAAAAAAACATTAAAAAGAAAATCTAATTCAGATGTGTGCTCATCTTGCATTGTTCTGCTGCCAGTTAAAAAAATGAATTTAGTTGTGTGCTCATCTTGCATTGTTCTTCTGCCAGTTAAAACCCAGAATGTAGGTGTGTGCTCATCTTGCATTGCTCTGCTGCCAGTCAAAAAATCGAATGTAGGTGTGTGCTCATCTTGCATTGTTTTGCTGCTAGCTAAAATCAAATTTAAGTGTGTACCTATCCTGCATTTTCTTGGGACTGCACTGACTGGTTACTCTTCTTGGCCTCTGTTCTCTGTTTTCTGTTCGCTCACCCTCTTCAGTTCCCACTCTTTCGTCCCAGTCCTGTTGTGTCTCCTTGTGCACCTGCTCCCTCCTTGCATACTTCCTCCCACGGACCTCAGCTGCTCTGCCCGGGTTAAGTGTACCACACTCTCTGCCCCTCAATATGGCGCTTTCTATCTTTCCTATCTTCTCTAACTGCGTTTCTATTACCTATCATTCTCATACTTAGTCTGGCAAGAGGAAACTTAAAAAGGATACACTGGACTCCAACCCATGCCAGCCTATCACTGACACTTACGTTGGCGCTTCTGCGAGAGAGACTTTCACCAACATCCTCTTTGTCGCTCTGCTCTCTCCTTACTCTTCCTCACACATTAATGGTGGCACCCGCTGGGAGGTCCTTCTTGCTTCCTTCTCCACCTTGAGGTTCAACATAAATGTTTATCGAAATGGTACCATGCTGGTACAAGGGCCTCAACCCAACCTATTACTTTTTGATAGGTTTCTTCCTCGCCTTATCAACTTTCCACTTTCCTCCACACGGGCTCCCTTGCCATCTATTTCTAGGGCCGCCCGGGCTCCCTTGCAAGCTACGCACACTTTGGCTACCTTGCCTCTTACTAACCTCACTGCCTCTCACAACTGCTCCCTTGTCGCTTGCAACTGTTCAGGCTATCTTGCCTACACGCACTGCTCTAACAACCTCATCAGCCGTCACCACTCTGGTGCCCTGGCCACCACTGCCACTGCTTCTGGAACCCCATGCCCCCGGTGGCCCCTCCAACACTAGCTCCCTTGCCATCTACCACTGTCCTGGCTCCCTTGCCTACACTCCCCTCACAACCTCCTTGTCAGCCTTGGCTCCTCTGTCCCTTCCTACCGCTATCTCTCAGGCACTCTCGCCGCTTACTGGGGGGGCCACTATCACCTGTACCCCCCTCGTAAGTCTTTAAAAAACAGAAATCTGCTCCACATTGCCACACTTAACTCTCGCTCCACTGTCAAGCACTCCTCCGATATCTGCCACCTCCTTGAACTCCTGGATGTCTATGTCCTAGCCCTTACTGAGACATGGTTCAAGAACAGCTCAGTAGCAATTGTTGACACCCTTCTCCCTGAAGACTACAGGATCCTCTCTGTACACAGGCCTAACAGGCCAGGAGGGGGGGGGATTAGCCCTGATCTTTCCCGAGTGGATTCCTGTTTACATCATTCCCACTCAGGTCTACTCTTCCTTTAAATGTCTGGTCGGCAGGCTCTTTCTCTCTCCTGTCTCCTCTCTTACACTGGCCACCTTCTATCGACAACCGTGCCACTCATCCTCTTCCTCTCTGAATCGGTTGACCTGGCCTCCTCTCTCCTATCCTCCTCCTCCCAACTCCTCCCACTGGGGGATCTTAACATCCATCTTGATTCTCCTGACTCTTCAGGCCGCAACCTATGCGACTTCTCTCTCTATTCTTCCTTCTGGCTCGACACACACCGCTGGCCACACCTTAGATGCTCTTATCTCTACACACATTCCTCTCTCTACTCCTCTCACTACCTCACATTCCTGGACTGATCATTCTCTTCTCTCGTCTCCTCCCACATGAAGCTCTCTTCTCCTCTAGCACTGGCACACCCTTCACTGCCTCCTGCCTTCAAGGTCATCCGACTCATGAAAAGAGTGACAGTGGCTGCCTTTGCCTCCACCTACTCTCCTCCTTCTACTCTTGCGGCTGACTCCCATCCTGACACAGCTCTATCTAACCTTCACCACTCCATTTCAAACACTCTTGCCCCTGTCATGAGGGTCCGTCTGAAGCCTTCCAAAAAGTGCAACTCTCAGTACGACTCTGATCTGGCTGCCCTTAAACGCAAGTGTAGAGCAGTGGAACGGAAATGGGGATCTTCAGGTGCACCATCTGACAAACTGGCCTGCAGCCTTTTTCAAATGCAATATAGACTCCACATCCGTTCCAAGAAAAGAGTCTTTATTCAAGCCTGCATCTCAGCGGCATCCAACAACACGGCTGAACTCTTCAAAGTCTGCAAGGAACTGGCCAATCCTACTGCAGCCTCTTCCTCTACTGCACCCACCAAGGCCCTTTGCTTAGGTCTGGCTGCTCATTTCACTGCCAAAACACAGGACTTTGTGTCCTCCCTCTCCCGTTCACCTTTGCCTGTACCCACATCTCTTGGGCCTCCCACATTCTTCTCTCCTCCCTCCCTGTTACACCTGAGGAGGTCTCTAGACAAGTCCGGTCCATGAAAGCCTCCTCCAAACAGGTTGATCCATGCCCTCCTAAAACCATCAAGGACAACATTGATTCTCTTGCTCAAGCCTTGGCCAACCTCGGCAAGCTCTCTTTCGCCACTGCAGTTTTCACCACTTCTCTCAAGCACTCTCTTGTGCACCCTCTACTCAAAAAACTCTCTGCTGACCATTCTATCCCGGCAAGCTATCGCTCACTCGCAATAACTCCTTTCCTGGGCAAACCTTTGGAGAAATTAGCTATCTCTCAGCGTACCCTCCTTACTGAATCTGTTGGTTGTCTCCATGACCATCAGTCTGGCTTTAGAGCCTCCAGAGGCACGGAAACTGCTCTTCTGAACACCCGTGAAGATCTGCTCTCAAATTCTGACTCTAACTCTCCTTCTGTCCTCCTTCTTCTCGTTCTCTTTTCTGCCTTTGACACGGTAAACCACAACATCCTGATCCCCCGTCTCCGTGATAGCCTGGGCATCACAGATCTGGCCCTGGCGTGGCTTTCCTCCTTTCTCTCTGACCGTCCTTCACAGGTGGAACTTGGGTTCTTTCTCTCCTCTATCACTCTCTCTACCTGTGGTGTCCCCTAGGGATCTAACCTATCCCCTTGGTTCTTCAGTGTCTACATGACCCTTCTGGCCCACAGGATCTATACCTCTAACTTTCAGTGCTATGCGGATGACACGCAGCTCTCTTTCAGGCTACCCTCGGCCGCTGTCTCGCTCAATCCTGACTGTCTGTCCGCAATTCAGTCTTGATGTGCTGCTAATGATCTCTGCCTCAGTGCCTGTAAGACAGAGATCGTCCACATTGGGACCCCTGCTCCTGCTTTCCCAATTGCTCACTGGCCGGCCTTCCTTGGCCCTGCGCCCCCACCTGCTAGTGAGGCACAAAATCTTGGTGTCATTTTCGTTTCTACTCTCTCCTTCTCTTCTCACATCTCCAAAAAGTCCTGCTTCCAGCTGCACCTCCTCAGAGGTATTCTACCTTTTCTCACTTTCCCCCAAATTCTTACCATCTCCAGAGCCCTGGTTCTTTCTAGGCTGGACTACTGCAACAGCCTCTTTCTCAATCTTCCTACTTCTACTCTCCGTCCGCTTCAACTCATCCAGAACAGAACCGCAAGACTTATTCTTGGCCTCAAGCCCAGGCACTGCATCTCTCTGGTGCTGTAATCCCTCCTCTGGCTCCTTGTGACTGCTAGGATCAAGTTCAAGACCCTCTGCACGCTCCACAAGGCTTTCTGGGGCTAGGGCACCTAACAATCTACAATGATCTCTTCCTAAATACTGTCCTTCTAGAGCCCTCCGCTTGCCCTCCTCCAACTTTGCGGGTGAGCTGTTTTTACAAGCAGAGATTTGGTGGTCAATCTTTATCCTCTAGGTGCCTTCCTCAACAGCTTCCCTGCCCCTCTCCACCTTGAGCCGGAGCTCCTTAAGTTCCGGAAACTCCTCAAGACCTTCCTCTTCTCCTTCTCTCTACCTCTCCCCTGCTAACCACCTCTCTCTTTTTCTCTCCTGCCTCACTCCTCTTTCTCTTCCCTAAACCTGCTCAGTTTTGCTCACTGGTCGCCTAGTTCACCTCCAGATCCTCACAGGTCCTAGGCTCCCCCACCAGTCTTTGCACTTGCCTCTGGGCCTCTGCACTACGTTCTGCACTAATGCACTTTCAGCATATGTTCCATGAGAGGGGTAACCTCTCTGCACTTAACCCAAGGCCCTGCTGGACTGGCGCACTTGACCCCACACCCCGCCCCTGCACTTCCGTCTGTACACTTGCATGACCTGAAATTAATAGGCTAGTACGTTCTGCCCTGTCCCCCCTTTGTCTCCCCACCCTAGTTTGGTTGCGCCTGAAACACTTAATACACTTGAACTAGGAGAAATGCCGTCAGGCCTAGTACGCTAGTTCTTTTTGTTAGATTATTCAGAAACTTCAAGGCCTAAGAGTGACTACTGTATCCCATTGCTCCCTTCCCGCCTTGAAACGCTTTGAAGCACTACCCTTGTGTATAACAACTCGGCTAAACTTTTCTAAATCTGCAAGGAGCAGCCAATCCTGCTGCAGTCGCTAACTCTCCTGTTCCCTCCCATGCCTTCTGCACAGTCCTGGCTTCTCATTTCAACACTAAAACTCATGACATCCTGTCCACTCTCTCTTCCTCTACCTCCTCTTCCTCATACTCGGCCACCCCTAGCCTGTCTTTGACTGCTTCTCCGCCTCCTTTCTCCTCCTTTCCCCTGTTTACCCCTGACAATGTTTCTATACAAGTCCGATCTATGACAGTATTGTCAAAGCAGGTTCTCCCCGGCTCATCCAGAACCATCAAGGGCCACATCGACACCCTGGCTCCAGCCTTGGCCAATTTCTGCAATCACTCCTTTGCCACTGGAACCTTCCGCTCCCCCTTAAGCACTCCCTTGTGCACCTCCTTCTTAAGAAGCCCTGTGCCGATCATCCCTCTCCGGTTAACTATCGCCCGATCTCCATCACTCTCTTCCTGGGCAAAATCTTGGCAAAGCTGGCCATCTCCCAGCTTAATCTTCACACTGAATCTGGTTGTCTCCATGACCGCCAGTCTGGCTTCAGAGCTGCCAGAAGCATGGAAACTGCTCTCCTGAACACCCGTGAAGACTTGCTCTCTAATTGTCATGGACACAGGCCCCAGAACACAAACACCACACCATCTAGTGATGGGGGCAATGGGTCACTTGACTCACTTATGTCCCTTTGGGACCCATAAACACAGGGGCCCTGGCTGGACTCAGGCCTGGCGCCTTTGGCGCCAGGCTCATATAGAGATGTGAGCAGGAACACTTTATTTCAGTGCAGGAGTGCTTTTACTTTATTTCAGTGCAGGAGTGCTTTTATTTTACAAGACCTTTCTAGGAGCTGAAAGCCTTTATTCCAGAGAACTTCCTCATGTGCTGACTCATCGGGTTTGGTTCCCAGGCCTGGTCTTCATGTGCTGACTCATCGGGTGTGGCAGGCAGGCCGAACCTGGTGGGCGTGGCTTCAGAAGCTCAGCTATATAAGCTGTTCCATCCTTAAGGCCGGTGCTTCGCATTACTGTGCACTCGTGTGCAACATGACGCTCACTGCCGCTTGGATCAGTTTATTTACCTTTGAAACAAGGCGTTCTCCTGAATACTCACCTCCAGGAAACTGGTGCTTCATCGCTTCATCTGCAGACTCATCTCCTGACATCCAGTGATCTTAATCCCGACACTGCAGCACCGCACTCCGCATCCACGAACTCGGACCCTGTGAAGAAAAAGATAGACAAGATTAGAACATCCGTCCTAGGGCCGCGCTGCATTTGAACCCTGCGCGCCCCTTAGTTAACAACTTACCTGCTACTGTACCGCTGCAGCTTCGTTCATCGTTCGGGCCGGCAACATCACCTACAAGGGAAGAAAGCAAAAAAGCAAACATCAAAAGTGGAACGGACAGCAATACAAGACAACGAACTTTACAATACAACAAAAACAGACGAGGAAAGACAAAGGCAAACAGGAACACTTACCTGAAGTATAGTGGCTTAGTCGCAGAAGGACTTGACTACCATGCGCAAGGGACCAGTGGAGGAACTCGGTCCATATCATACAAGCGCCCCTGCCAGAAGTAGCATGACGGAGTGCTCACCAAAACTAATCAACAGGAGCAGTCCCAAGCAGCATCACCTATTACCACCAGTCACCACATAAGCGCAGAGGGCGAAGTCGGACCCGAGCGACCTCACCCCCCGGGAGGGCTGCAACCGTGCCCCAATGACTCGGCAGAGACCAGGTGACCATAACACTAATCTTGACTCTAATCTTCCTTCTGTCCTAATTCTCCTCAATCTATCCTCTGCTTTTGACACAGTCAACCATGCCATCCTGCTCAATTGCCTCTGTGACAACCTGGGTATCACTGGTCAGGCCCTGTCCTGGTTGGCCTCCTTTCTCACTGACCGACCCTCCCAGGTCCAACTGGGGTATTTCCTCTCTTCTATATCTCTATCTACTTGTGGTGTTCCCCAGGGGTCTAACCTTTCTCCATGGCTATTCAATCACTACCTCGCACCTGTGGCCCACTGCATCGCTGCATTCTGTTCTAACTTTCAATGTTAGGTGGATGACACCCAGCTCTCCGGTTCCATGTAATAATGTCCCTTCAAAAATATTGCCATGCAAAAGAATCGCCGAAAAATTGCCATTTTTGTGGGGACATTATTACATGGAACTTTTTTTTCTTCATGGGGACCGGGGGACACCCCCGCAACCCCTGGTGCCCCTGTCCCTTTATATATATGGTCACCTATATAATATCGCCACTACCTTTTCCCGACGATATTATATACGGCGACCATATATATAGCAATAATATTACCTGATACCAGCTCTCCTCGGCCACCTCTGCTTCTTCTCTTATACCAGACGGTCTGGCCAAAATTTAGGAATGGTGTGCTGCCAATGATCTCTGCCTTAATGCCAGTAAGACTGAGATCCTCCTCATCGGGACACCTGCTCCCTCCTTTCCTCTCTCTCTGGCCACCCGTCCTGTGCCTCTTGGTGTCATCTTCAACTCCACCTACTCCTTCTCTCCTCACATGTCCGACGTCTCTAAGAAGGCACACTTTCAGCTGCACCGCCTCAGAGGTATTCTGCCTTTTCTCACATTCCCCCAGAAGCTCACTGTCTCCAGAGCTCTGGTCCTCTCCAGGCTGGACTATTGCTACAGCCTCTTTCTAAATCTGCCTGTCTCTACTCTTCGACCTTTAAAACTCATCCAGAACAGAACTGCAAGACTTGTCATTGGCCTTAAACCCAGGGATCGTATCTCTCCAGCTCTGAAATCTCTGCACTGGTTCCCTGTGGCTGCAGGGATCGAATTCAAGACCCTTTGCATCATCACAAGACTTTCTGGAGCCTGGGACAGCACAACCTCCAACTTTCTCTTCCTAAACATCTTCCTTATCAAGCTCTCCGCTCATCCACCTCCAATTCTCTGAGGGTCAGACACTTTTCCAAGCAGAGAATGGGGGGCAGATCTCTTTCATCAGTTGGGACCTTCCTCTGGAACAGCCTCCCTTCCTCTCTCAAACTTGAGCAGAACCACCTCTGGATACGGAAGCAACTCAAGACCTTCCTTTCTGCTTCTGCTTTCTCTCTTGCTCTCCCCTGCTAATGTCCCTGATAGTTCCGCACACTGGTCACCTGGCCACCCCTGAACTCGGGCCCAGGCTCCTGCATGTCCAGTTGCCCTTGCACTGCCTCTGGGCTCCCTTAGCACTTAAGGGTCTGTATCTGTAACATTACAGGCCCTTCTCTTTGTACTTAAGAGCCACCCTCTGGCAGTACATATTGAGTCACCTGCACTTCTCCTCACACACAATGCCCCCTTTCCACTTCTCCCCTCTCCCCTCTTCCCTGCACTTGCACGATCTGAATGACACAAGGCCTAGAAAGATAAGATCATTGTTTGTCCTCCTTCTGCTTCCCTCCTATTGTCTTGTCGCACTTAGAGACACTTGTATACAGGTGCTTTATACATGACTTGTATCATTGTTAGGGAGAATTCTCATTCTATGGCTAATTTCCCTTACCTATAGAGTCCCCCAGCAGCTTTGCTGGATTTGAAGGGTTTGCTTTTTTCTCCTGCTAAGAGTGTGACTCTTTCTCCCACTCTTAGGCATGTTTGCTATGTGTGTTCTAGGCTATTTTTTTGTGTTTAATGTCTATGGGGTTTATCTCACCCCCATAGGAACCATCTTTATCCACATGTGTTACACAGCACCCTCCGTGCAGTGACACTGGGGTGTCGTAGCGACCCCCAAACATAGACTCCATACCCTGGTCATGTAAAGTCCCCATTGACTTTACTAGTCAATCTTTATGAACAAAACCAGTACAACCCATCTTACTATGGAGGTACTGGCAAGGGTTAATAGTTTTTCCCTTATGTTCATTTTAGAGAGGGTACCGTACAGTCCCTCTCGCAAAGGTTTCTGGCTGGTGGCAGTGGTTACTACCAAAAATATTTGACCGCAAATATTTCCCTATGGGATTTTCCCATTGTTCGAGGCTACCACATTTACTGACAGCCTCTAACATACTGCTGGTTTATTTTAATATTAAGTTTACTCCGGTAGGTTTTATTTGCCAGAACTTTAATAAAAATTCTTTCTCATGTCTTTCTCTAAACTCCTAACCCAGGTCGGGGATACTCTGTTCATCCTTTTGGCAGGCTTCTGCCAAGAAGCCCTCCTTTCGGCGCCACTGAGTCTGGGGTGGATACATTGTGTAGGAGGGGGGAGTAGGACCCCTGGACAGGGTTGCCTCAGCAACCCATGTCGCACTCTGCCCTGATAGGCTGGAGGGTCTCCTGCCAGGATGACCACTCCACTGTGTGAGTGACAGCTAGGCTCTATGAATGGGGATCATTTTGCATAAAAGCAGGGTCCTGAGTACTGGAAGAGCAAGACATTGCCACTGGAACTAAGAAGCCGAAGAGGAGAGAAGCCAAAGACATCTGCAATGACTGAACCACCGGTGAAGCCCTGCTGCAGCATCTCACCACTTTTCTCCACACGACGAGAGAAGATCTTCATCTGCAAGAGCCTTCTTCCCTTGAGCTGGTGGGGCCAACCAGTTTGCCAATCGTCTTCCTGGACCTGCCTTGGTCGAACCGCCAGTAACCTGTACTCGGAGACCGGATAGCCAGGCACCCGTCCACCCTGACCGCAATTTAAAGGAGCGGACCTTTTAGTCGTTGGGCAGCACCGCGGCTGGTTTCATCCCTGGGCAGTGCAGTAACTCGAACCTTCCTCCACGACGAGAGTCTCTCTTCCTCTGCTGGATCACCTGAACTGCAGGAACTGCCAGGAACAACCGCTACCGCAGGAGCCTCTTCTACATTTGAAGGTACATTGTTCCGCCAGGCCGCCCTTTTCGCGTGGTAGTGCTAAAGGTGTTTTAAATCCTTTACCTACCTGTTGGGTTGGCCGCCCCTATCCTCTAACATTGTCTTTTCACCTTCTGCATCCACCTTTTTTGAATCGTTAACCAAAGACTTGACTGCAGCTACAAGAACATTTTACTTCTGGGCCCTCCTGGGCCCTCCTGTGCCCTTTGCCCTGTACTAGTGACTCTGGCACAGGCCTATTGACGCTGGCTAAATTTGTTAGAACTGCCTTCCTTAGATTGCTTCTCAACTAGAACCGTGTTGGTGCACCTACTTCTTATAACCACCTTTTTCTTCCCTTTTTTAAAACTTTTGAAGTGCCATTTTGCTCCGTTTTCATTTGAGTATTATACATACTAACGTACTGCCTTGCCTAAACTTGTTCACAAACTTAGGGGAAGTGTTGCTAGGGTGTGTAAGAGTGTAAGAAGATATTCCTGTATAACTTGTGCTTTCCCTCCCTTGTGAGAAATTGCTAGAGTGCCATTTGTGTTTGGTTTTCACTGTGCCGTTTTGCTCAGTTTTCACTCTTGCTCAAACTTGTCTACAGTTTAACTAGGGAGTTGTGTATACTTTTCTTGACTGATTGTAACTTGCTTTAATAACTGTGATTGATGTGTTGAACTAGAAGTGTGTAATAAAAATATATATATTCTTTTTAATACAAAGCTTTGGTCAGTGTTTCCTTGTACCCTGGTATTGTAGTCCTATTGTGTAAACCCTGAATACTGCTCATCTCCCTCTTGAGATAAGTCTGACTGCTTAGCCACAGCTACCAACTAAATCTTTGTGGTACGGACTGATACCAAAGGGGATTTATTGCTCATACCTGTGGTCTTAATCTTCTGTAGTGCTCTCTAAGGGAACTGCACAGGATTCTGCCTAACAATCATATCATAAGTGTTCAAAAGTTCCCAAAGAAACAGAAAGGAAGAATTTATACCGTCCACTAGAATATTATACAATGTTCCAGCGCTCAGGCTTTCTAACAATCGAAGTTGCTTATTAGATTCAGCTTCCGTTGCGAAATCCTGGTTTACCTTCTCACCAGAAATTTCCAGTCCTCCTTAAACAGTTACAGGTTCCTTTTGAATGCCTGGTATACTCTCCTGCCAGGATTCCCATACCAGTCTTCAGTTCCTTTTGGAATACCTGGTGCTCTCTCCTGCTAGGATTCCCAGTTCCTTATTAAGCAACTTCACTTTCCCAAGTGTTGGTATACTCGCTTGCCAGGGATTTTAACTATTCTCAATGCACCTGGTATACTCTTCTGCCAGGAATTCGCCAGACCTTTAATAGTTTTCCCTTTCTTCAGTATTGGATCCTTGACCCTTCTCTCTTGACACCTGACAAGATTACTCCAATTTTCTTCTTACCCGTTTTCGGGGTTTTTAACCATTTCAATGGATTCCCAAATGTCTTTTGTTAAGGGTTGCCGTCCCTCTTGAATAACTTTGAGTTCTTAACCCTTTGGTTTTGATCTTTGACCAATGTTTGTTCAACTCCTTGATTCACCTCTGCTGTGCTTTCAATGTATAACCATTGCATTTATTTAATATTGGTTAATTTACTTAGCCTCCTTTCCATATACTTTCAATATCATTAATATTGGCTTTTGATAATACTTGTTCATTCACTGGGTTTACTTTCTGTAGTCTTTTAATGTCGGTACGATTGGCCTTTGACAATGCGTGATGGTTTACTCGGTTTCCTTTCTTTAGACTTTCAATGTCCTTAGTATTGACTTATGAAAATACTTGTTAATTCATTCCTGTATTTATCTCCGTCGTGTGGAGGCTCACTTCTATGGCTGGTCCGCGATACACGCACTGAAGCACCCTTGTGCCTTTATGGCTTCCCCAAGACCCACCGGACCTTCTTGGTGACTTCTGCGTCCTCCGCTGTGTGAGAGCTGCCACTTGAACCTCCTGCTTCTCTTGGCGACTACTCCAACCTCTTTCGGTCCTCTCAATGCTTTGGCCTTCACTCTGGAGCTTCCACTGCTCCCAGCCTTGCCAGCATGGTCTCTCTGACTTGGACTCTTTCGCCAAAGAGTTTTCTCTTGCATCTGCCTCTCCACACCGTGCCGTTGCTGCTTCCCGCACTGGGTTTGGATCCAAGAGACTCCCTCTTCTCGGTTCTCTCGCCCTTTTAAAGTTTTGGGTATTGATCACATGATGAAAACAACTGCTATGTGTCAATGGTTTCTCTGAAGGAATAATCTTCATTAATCGGTGGTTGTTCTTCGTTTTAGTACATTTTTCCTGACACACATGATCAAAATCAAGAGTTTCCCCTGCATCGTCTATCATACAATATGACATGCACACAGTGCCTACTGTAAAGTTACAGTTGTTATTCTGACAGAGGGGAATTGTAGGTTTCCTTTTCTAATAAGGAACTGTTCTCTTCCCTGGGTCGGTCTCTCCCCAGGTGCTCCTCCCGTAGATAGCCACCCCCAGGTTTGGTGTCAGGTAGCTTCTGCCCCTCCCTGGCCACCAGGGAACAGACTTTCTCGAGAAGTTAGTGATGTTACCTTCAAGTTCATCACACTTGCCTCTGCGTATTGCTTCTCTTCCTCCATTCAAGGTGGAAAGTCCTTTTATTCGTTTTACCAATTACAAAAGGGGTGTGGTTAAGTGTCAGTCCCATTGAGAGGCCAGCATTGCCTTGAGCCAACTATTCAAATGCTTTTCTTACATTTTTTCAAGGTCCGCAGCTGGCAGTTAGATCCACTTCTGGTATTCCCATATCTGTCGACAATGTCTCAGTTGTAGGGAGTTCCTAACCAAAATGGGGGTACCTGGCCCCTAGTGGGGAGTCCATCCCAGTGCGGTCAGGCTTTCCCAAACCCCTAAGGAGGCTTTTGCTTAGCAGACTCACCTCCCTAGCCTCAAAGGGGGTGGCTTCCTCCAAGGAAAAAGGGATGAAATCTCCAGATTTGTCACATAATACAGGAGAGATGAGGGTTTTGTGTTCGACCTCTGTTGTACCCATACCCATCATTATTTGTAACTAAATTGGTGAACCAAGCAGTTGGACCAGTTAAACAGTGAACCCCGCCACATCCCATCATGCTGTTACTCCAGCATCTTTCCATGCCCTTATTATGGGTTGTCAATGCAGGTAGAAGCAGAGTATCCCACGTGGATTGTAAATGGCCATCTTTTTAGCAAACTAATGCGCTGATAAATAACACAAAGGAACTAACAAACCATAAATACAACACAATTTATCTACATTTTTGTTCCTCGTTGCACTTTTATTTATTTATTTATTCACATTTGTATAGCGCACTTGCAGCCCGGAGGCATCGAGGCGCTGTTACAAGAAATTGTAAGAAGTTTTGATTAATTTGAAAGACGGGCGACCAGAGGTCTCATGGTTACACTGTATGCAGTACGGGAATGGTAAGGGTTGCATAAATAAAGTTAATGCAGTTACATCATAATGCAGGCAATCATTGACATTTTACTTTCAGACAAAAAGCTTGGTTTTGATTGCTTTGCGGAATGCTTGGTGAGACTCAATCATTCTTAGGTGACTGGGGAGCACGTTCCGATGGGTAGCAGCCAATGTGGGAAAGCTAGTGCCCCCGCGCGCAGACTTTACGAGTCCTGGGAGTGAGAAACATGTTGCAGTATCCCTTCCTCAGCGGTCTTGTGGCAGTGTGCATGGTGATTCTTTGAGCCAGGTAAGTGGGTGCCAGGCCATGGAGGCATTTGTGAGTGAGTGCAAAGGTTTTGAACACAATTGTCTTTGACCGGGAGCCAGTGGGCCTGCCTTTTAACTTCGGAGATGTGATCTTTTCTGGAGGTTCCTGTGGCTGCCGGGAGGGCATTTTTTGAACCAGTTGGAGTTTGGCAAGATTTTTGCAGTAGGTCCCAACGAAAAGGGCATTACAATAGTCCAGCCTTGAACCAATTATTGCCCTGGCAATGGTGAGGCAATTCTGGCACGATAGGAAGGGTCTGGCAGCATTAAGAACCTTAGAGTAATATGCTGACAATGAAGCAATGGCATTCACGTGTCTGTGCAAGGTTAGATCGGAGTCTAGGTAGACTCCAAGAGTCTTGACGTTGTTGGAGACCTTGATGGGGATGTTGTCGATAGTAAAGGATGAGTACTGCTGATCGAGGTTGCCCAGGATGGTGGGTGACCCAATGAGCAGAAGTTCAGTTTTTTCGCTATTGAGGCAAAGCCAGTTGTTTGCCATCCAGGATTGGATGGTAGAGTAGATGGTGGTGAGCGTGTTCATATCTACTACATAATTGCCCAGAAGTGGGATAAGCACTTGTGTGTCATCTGTGTAATTGGTATACGAGATGCCCATGGAGTCAAGGGTGCTGAACAGAGGCATTGTGAAGAGGTTGTACAGCGTGGGCGCCATGCAAGATCCCTGTGGAACACCACATTTGATATGCCTTGGGGTTGCACAGGCTGAGTCAGAGAAGGCTTTCATTACCCTCTCTTGGAGAAAGGAGGTAATCCAGTCACACGCTTTAGGGGAGAAATCTTCCTCAGTTGCTAGGTGGCGGCACAGGGTGTTGTGATCCACCAGGTCAAAGGCAGCGGAAAGGTCCAAGAGCAATAGGAGTGCAGGTTTGCCTGTGTCTCTAAGATCGTCCATTTGTTTTTTTAAGTCTAGGAGAGCCGTTTCAGTGCCATGTCGTAGGCGGAAGCCAGATTGCCGCAGGCCGAGGAGACGGTCATCTTCAAGGTATTTCTGGACTTGCAGGTAGGCTGCTTTGTTCAAGATTTTGCGTAAGAATGGGATGGTAGTGATGGGCCTATAGTTCACTGGTACCGTTGGGTCGAGGGATGTCTTTTTTAGGAGTGGGCATACCCAAGCTTCTTTAAGGCCAGTATGGACATGGGCCGCCTGGAAAGATGAGTTGATGAAGGCGGTTATGAAGGGTGCTAGTATGTGTGCCGAGTCTTTGATGAGTTGGGCTGGGCAGACATCCCCCTTGCAATTTGAAGGTTTGATGGATTTGAGCCGGGCGATGACTTCCAGGACTGTCATATCTTTCAAGTGAAAGGATGGGGAGGACTTCGCTATGGGGGGGCCTAGGCGTTTTCTTGTGCAGGTTCTCTATGAGAAGGTTCAGCCATTTTTGATGGCCGAGGATTTTGGTTTGTAGAGAATTGAGCTTGTCATACTGTTGCACCAGCTTTCATCCTTGAGGAGAGAGGGTGGGGGGGGGGGGGGTCAAGGGGTGGAGGGTTTTTCTAGCTCTTTAAAGATGGTGAAGATTTCTTTGGTCCCTGATTTGGCGTCATTAATCCTTAAGTTGAAGAACACTGCTTTCGCTCTCATGATGTTGGCTTTGTATGCTATGGAAATGGCTTTGAAGGCGCTTCTAGTGGCTTCAGGGGGGTTGGCTTTCCATGCTGAGAGGGCAAGCCTCTTCTGAGAACGTTGGTCAAGAAGTTCTTTAGAGAACCAGGCGTTAGAATGTTTGGTTTTTTTTGATTTTTTAAGGGTGAGGGGGGCAATGACGTTGACAGCTTGGGCAACGATCAGTATTAACAGCACCAACATAAACAACAAATAAAACATAGAATTAATGTGCACATCTAAAAGAAAAATAAGCTCTAATTATTTGAAATTAATGTATTTGCATATGAATCGTGGTTTGTGAAAGCTTATGTCATACTTAATTACGCAAAACGTTTTATTAATACCCATATTGTTTTAATTTACACTCAAGAATTTAAGTTCTGTCCCTGTTACCCAAGTGTTTACATTCTCTCCCTATAACCACCATGTGTTTCGCACTTGGTGGAATCGAGCAAAATCCAACTTTTGATACCTTTGTATTGATACCAAAGCCTTTCTCACACACTTGGTGGAGCAAAGTCTTCCACGGTGCGTGTTTCTTCAGGGTCTTCGCTTCCAAATATGAACCAATAATATTTGAGACAAGATTGTAATCCACTGAATTTCCAATTGCAGAGAGGGTAATGTGATACCTGGTTCTCTGCCTCAATCTCTTGAGGTGAATTGAATCTCAAGTAGCATTGCCTTCCAGTAAAGTAATCAGACCAGCCTTGCCTTTTCATCTGATGCGTTTGCCAAAGTCAAGCAGGTATGCTAGCCTGTCCAATACAGAACAACACAGTTTGGTTGCCGCGTATGTATGGCATTCAGTTCAATTAAGTATGAGCTTTCACAAACCATAATTCTTAGTGATTAAAGCTTTTTTTTTTTGTTGACGTTGTTACAAACTGGACATTTGGAACCAAGAAGTAAGCCATGACTCGATGCTCAAAGTTAAACAATTGTATTAGGGACACTGTACAGGGGTGGGCAAACTTAAATATAAACAGGATCTTTACCAAAGATCTAAAAATATAGCATTTGCCTCCTTCCACAAATTTCTCTTGCAACAGCTTTGCCAGTGTCAGGATGAGATGTCGAGCTTTCACTCTCAGAGGCGTTACCTCACTATTCTTTCCAGTATTTAGCAAACACTTTGCTCATCTGAGGCTAGTTGCGGGCCTTCCGGGGTTCCGTAACCCAAGACTAAACCAATTCTTTGGGGGTCGCTTAGATATCGTGTTGGGGTCAGCAAGGAGAGAAGCAAAAGAACCAATCCCCACCAGCCTTACTTCCTGACTGTTCTTCCCACCAGCTCTCTAAACTGTCACTAGGCTCACTGTCCCCAGCTAGAACCTCTTCACGCTTTACCTGGCCCTCTGGAACCTCCTACTTATATATGGCTATCCTGCTTCTGGTTCCTTGCCGCGTTTCGGTATCTTAATACAATTTCTCTATTGCTTTCTTCTTGCTCTTCCAATAATCATCACCTCTTTGACCACCTCCTTCACTCTCCTCACCTGAAGACTTATCCTCATTCTCCTCACTCCCACCTACTCCCTCCTCCTTCCAATTTATCACGGTCTCCTTACTACAACCTTGGCCGGCTTTGGTCACCTTCTACTCCATTCCGGGTTTTAATTCCTCCCTCCAGCCTTCTAATATTACTTCATTCTTTAACTCCACTCCAGGTTTTATTTCCTCCCTCCTTTCGTCTGTTACTAGTCCTGACTTACCAATCCACTCCCTGTTTGCTTCCTTCCTCGTTCTCTCTGTTACTAGTACTGACTTATAGTCCATTCCTGGTTTTGCTTAGTTCCTCTTTCCTTTCTCTCACCTTTAAATCTCGCCACTTTCTTCTCTACTGACTGTAGAGATCACCTCCTCCTCTCTCCTGCTACAACTTCTCCAGCTCCACTCTGTAGCATACTGCTGTTTCCAGTCTCCAAAGTCTCTGCGGCACCTCTCCTCTGCAGCAATCTCCCCTCTTCAGCCTTCTCCAGACAAGAGCTGCCTATCCTGTCAGCCACCACACTGAACTGGCCTGCTTGGTTTATATAGCAACATGCCCCTTCCCCTTGATTGTAATTAGGGCTAATAGTCTGCAGCTGTGAGTCTAAACGGTGTGAGGTTTGGGATTGCCTGTGCTCTCTCGCTTCTAGTCAGATTGAAGTTGAGAGGTCTGGGCTGACTCTATAAAAACCCTGGCAGCCATTTTGAAACTCTGTGAGCAGGAAGAAGCTGAACAGGTTGCTTGTATGGAGGATATTATGCGTTGCTGTTTTTGGGTAGGTAAGTGTGTTGGGTGGTCACTGGGGGTGTTTAGGTGTCTCCTGGGCTCTCTCTTTTCTTGAAATATTTTGTTATGGACTCCTGGCCCTTGAAAGGATAATTTCATTTCCCTGATCTATCCTGGGTTCTCTGGTTGGGAGAGAAGGGCATTGTGGGAGATGTTGTCCCTGTGAGGGTTGCTTGCCTGCTTAATTTTGATATATGGGTCCTATGACAGGTTTTCTGGTGTCTTCCCAGTCTTAAGTGATAGGACTGCGTGTTTTTCCAGGTTTAATCCCTCCCCAGCACCAAATTCTGCTTCCCGGATCAAGTCCGTATTTTGTTTCTGTGTCTGTGGGGCATTGTGGGAAATGTGTTTCGAGGGGATTGTGTCCTCTGACGTAGTCCACATCTTTGACAGTAATTACCACAGCTGTGCTGCTTCAGAAAACTTTTTCGGTGTAGGCATCCTGCGTCAATGACGTCAATATGCTTCCTCGAGGGCCTCCGTCGACGTCACCGGATGTTATATCTAGGACGTACGATGGCCGTAGCCTCAGTTCCGTTTTTTCCGAGAACGTGTTCGCTTCGGAATCTCGGGGCGCTCGATTCTTCTACTTCGTTGTGAAAGTTTGAGATCATGTCTTCGTCTTCTTCTACCCCGAAGTCGGGCTTCAAAAAGTGTCGGGCCTGCGGTTCCAAAATGTCCATCACGGACCCGCACGACGTCTGCCTCTGGTGTCTTGCGAAAGCCACGCCACCGACGAATGAGATGACTGCCAGTCCCTGACTTCGAAGGCCTTGCGGGAGCGGAAGAAGTTGGTAACGGTAGGTAGGGTGTCTAAAACCTGTAAGCCGAAATCTGCTGGACTTTCGACCGACGACTCGAGGGGCGACTATCCACGTCGGCATAAGTCCAGGGGCACTCGGTCCTGGAGTGGTTCCCGCCATTCCTCTGCCTCTTCTAGGCATTCTCGGAAGCGCCATCACCGGTCGCCTTCCCAGTCCTCGTCGGAGGACTCCGCCAGAAGGCGGGTAGCTTGTCCCACCAAGCATTCATAGCCGGCGGAATGGGACGCATTCCACAAGGAGATGATGGCGATTTTTGAATCGCAGGGCACTGTTCCGTCCGTGCCTTCGAGAGAAGCCAGCAGGGAACGAGCTAGAGCCACTGCTCGCACGCCTTCGGGCTCGGGCTGTTGGCGTGGTCATCGGGAGACGTCGAGGTACCGATCGGACAAGGTTGATCGCCATAGCCGTGCCAGGTCCAGGTCCCGGTCCTCGACACCGTCGGAGCCTGTGAGGCCTTCTAAGAAGGCATTGACGCCGTCAGCGCCATGTCCGTCGAGGGACTCTCTCGAGGCTCCGAGGAAGTCGTTGACGGCATCGGCGCCGTCGAAGGACACGCTCAGGGCTCCGGCCTCGAAGCCGTTGTCGAAGTTGTTGGTGCCTCGGTCGACATCGACGCCGATTCCATCGGCGCTCTCAATGCCTTTTGAGGAAAATTTACCGGAGGTGCCCCAGAGAGCTGGGGAAACTCTGAGGAAGGCCCTCAGCAAGTCAGTGAGGCCTGTCTTTGAGCCCTTCTCTGGTCATCCCCCCAGGCTTGATTTATTCCAGCCTTTGGACTACATTTCAGAGGTGGAAGAGGGTCGGATGAGGAGGGGGTGGTGTCTCCTGAGGTTCCTGATGACCTGTTGTCTGGTCACAGCCAAATGGAAGACCTGCGTCAGTCCTTACATGACGCCAGTGGTCTGGACACCTCTCCAGACGTTGAGTTTGGCAGGCCTGAGCCTGGTACACATGCCGAGTCCTTGGGGTGGTCTGCTCCACCTGTGGATTTTCTGCAGGATGATCTGACAGACATCCTGGACCAAGGTCCACCCACTGACCCGGTGTTGCCGTTTCATATGGCCTTACAAAGAAGGGTGGCGGCGGCTTGGACTGCTCCGGAGAGTCTCCCAGCAGTGAATAAGTCGCTTCCGAAAAAATACTGTCCAGCCAGTGGTGACCCCTGCTACTTGTCTATGCACCCCACTCTGGAGAGTTTGGTGGAGCAGGCGGCTATGGCCCCAGCGAAGCAGGCTGCGTACCCTCCCATCCCTCCTGTTAGGGACGACAATCGCTTTTATGGTTGGGTGAAGAAAGCATTTTCATCTGGGGGTATGGCTTTAAAGGCAGCCAACTCCGTTTGTGCCTTGGCAAGATTCACTCACACTCTGTGGAACTGTGTATCTTTGGCGGCTGAACATATTCCCGAAGAGGAGGAACGGGATGGTTTTCTAGCCCTCGTTCAAGATGGCAAGGATGCCATGTGTGAATCCGTTCAGTTGGGTCTGGACGTGGCAGACTGTGTCAGCCGGTCCATGGCGGCGAGCACCGTGATGCGCAGGTTTGCGTGGTTGCAGAAGTCGGGGTTTGCTCCTGATGTACAGTCCCGGCTTCTCAACATGCCCTTTGAGGGTGTCCATCTTTTTGGCAGCAAGGCTGACAAGAGCCTTGAGAGGTTGCAGACCTCAAAAGCTGCAGCGAAGTCCTTGAGCGCTGCAGTACGTCAACCTCTGACTTTTCGTCCTAGGGGACGGTAATGGAGCGGAGGTTCCTTTCGGTACTACTCTTCCTTTGGTAGATCGAGAGGAGCTGCCAGCCAAAGGGGCCAACGTTGGAGTACTAGAGGTGGAAAACAAGGTACTCGAGGTGCCAAACCCGCTCCGGCAGTTGCCTCTTTGCCCTCAGGCACTGCCGCAGCCGCGTCAGCTCATTCATGAGGCCATGTCCCATGGTTCGCCGGTTGGGGCAAGACTGGCGCAGCATCTTGTAGAATGGTGTGCCATTACTTCGGATGTGTGGGTTCTGGAGAGCATAGCCCATGGCTACTGTCTTCCTTTCCGGCAGAGGCCTCACGACAATCAACCAGGGAAGCTCTCTTTGAAGCGTCCAGATCCGCTCCTTGCGCAGGAAATCCTATCCCTGCTGGAGAAAGGCGCCATTGAATTGGTGCCTGTAGCAAAGAGGAACAAGGGATGGTATTCCCCATATTTTTTTATCCCGAAAAAAGACAGAGGATTGAGACCCATCATGGACTTGCGTGGTTTGAGCAAGCTCCTCGGGAAGGACAAGTTCAAGATGGTTACTCTTTCTCAAGTCCTCCAGGCCCTTCAACTTCAGGATTGGTTGGTGTCTCTCGACCTCAAGGATGCTTGCTTTCATGTGCAGATTCATCCCAAGCACAGGAAGTACCTGAGGTTCGTGGTTGGCGACTCGCATTTTCAGTTTTGGGTCCTGCTGTTCAGATTGACCTCCGCCTCGAGAGTCTTCCCCAAGCTGATGGTGGTGGTGGCAGCGCATCTCAGGAAAACAGGGATTCACGTCTACCCCTACCTGGAGGATTGGTTGATCAGGGTACGCTCTCCCGAGCAAGTCCTGGATCATCTGTACGTCACCTGCCACTCCCTTCACAAGCTGGGCTTCTCCCTCAACTTAAAGAAGTCTAATGTGACACCTACCCAGTGGCTCCAGTACATCGGAGCAGTGCTCGACACGTCCCTGGGGCTGTGTTCGCCTCCCCAGGTGAGGGCTCATCACATTCTGCAGATGGTAAACCAGTTTCAACGTGCCCAGAGTCTCCTGGCGTTCGAGTTTTTGAGGTCGCTCGGCCTCATGGCATCCTGCATTTTCGTGGTGCCAGAGGCCAGGTTGCGGATGAGATCTCTGCAGTGGGCTCTCAAGATGCAGTGGTCGCAAGGATGTCGGATCCTGTTCGGATTCCGCCCTCGGTCGCCCGGGACCTTCTGTGGTGGGCCGTCGAAGGAAATCTGTTGAAGGGGGCTTCGTTTTGGCAACCGTGGCCGGAGGTGACGATCATGACGGGCGCATCCCTCACGGGCTGGGGAGCTCATGCCAACGAGTTGACGGTCAGCGGCCGTTGGTCTCGGTCGGAGTCCAGACTCCACATCAGTTTGTTAGAGCTGCGGGCTGTCAGGCTAGCCCTGAAGGCTTTTCTGCCGTCTGTGCGGGGGAAGAATGTCCTGATTATGACGGACAATACAGTGGCCATACACTACCTCTACAAAAAGGGGTGGGCAGCGTCACTCCCATTGTGCAGAGAGGCGATGCAGCTCTGGTTCTGTGCCATCCAGCAGGAAATTTCAATCTCGGCAGTTCATCTGGCCGGAGACGAAAACGCAGCGGCCGACGCTCTGAGCAGGCAGAGCACGGTCTCTCGAGAGTGGGAGCTGGCTCAGGAAGTTCTGATGGAGATCTTTGCCCTTTGGGGAACCCTGCAAGGGGATCTCTTCGCCACCCGTGTCAACCGGAAGTGCAAAAGATTCTGCTTGCAGGAATTTCCTCCAAAAGGAGCCTTAGGGGACGCGTTCGTTGTGGATTGGTCCTTCCCACTGCTGTACGCGTTCCCTCCAGTCCCCGTCATTCCGCAGGTGTTGCAGAGGTTTCGGAGGTTCGGTTCCCGGATGATCCTCATTGCTCTGGCATGGGCCAGGAGAGCGTGGTACCCGGACCTTCTAGACATGTCCATTTGCCCTCCACGTCGTCTTCCCTATCGAGACGATCTGCTCTCACGGGAGGGGGGTCGAGTTCTCCATCCAGAGGTCAAGTCTCTAAGCCTTCATGCTTGATATCTGAAAGGCTGAGGTATAAGGATTGGGACCTCCCTGAAGACGTGATGGAGTTGTTGCTTTTGGCCAGAAGGCCCGCAACGAAATCCCTGTACCGTTGCCGTTGGAGGAAATTCTGCGACTGGTGCAGGGTACAGAATGTGGATCCTTTTCAATGTTCCATTCCTTTGGTTTTGTCTTTTTTGCTTTCTTTAGCCCACAAGGGCCTGCAAGTAGGTACCATGAAGGGGTACCTGACGGCGCTGTCCATATTTAAGTGCTCGTCTGAGGAATGTTCTCATTTTAAGATTCCTTTGATTTCTCAGTTTCTAAAAGGGCTAACTAATGTGTTTCCTCCGTCACCTTTCCAGGTGCCGGGATGGGATTTGAATTTGGTTCTAAAGTTCCTAATGGGAGCTCTGTTTGAGCCCTTACATTCTTGCCCGTTGAGACTGTTGTCCTTTAAGACTGTATTTTTGGTTGCCGTTACTTCTGCACGCAGAGTGAGTGAGTTGCAGGCACTCTCCGCCAAGCCACCTTTCACGGTGTTCCATAAGGACAGGGTTGTTCTTAGGGTTCATCCTCCTTTTCTTCCGAAGGTTGTGTCAGAATTTCATTTAAGCCAGAAGGTGGTTCTTCCGGCCTTCTATCCGCCTCCGCATCCTGGTAAGGAAGAGGAAAGGCTCCATAGGTTGGATCCTAGGAGAGCTTTGAGTTTCTATCTCTCACCGATGTCCCTGGTCAGAGTGGACGATCAGCTCTTTGTTGGTTACACTGGAAGGCGTTCAGGTCAGGCTGTTTCCAAACAGACCTTGTCCAGATGGATAATTTTGACAATCTCTGAATGTTACCGGTTGGCGGGTAAGGACCCGCCAGTAGGCTTACGGGCTCATTCTACTAGGGGTGTGGCTGCCTCCACGGCTCTACAGAGGGGCGTTCCAATTCGCAGTATTTGCGAAGCAGCCACTTGGGCTTCTGTCCATACCTTTGTGAGACACTATTTCCTGGATTCTATCCATGGGCAAGATTTAGCCTTTGGTAAGGCAGTCCTATATTCTGCAATTTGATTGGGCATTCTAAATTTGATGAATTTGTAAATTCTTTTCTCCAGCATTGGATCTTTCATGGATTCACATGCTTAGAATATTCCCCTTTGACAGACTGGGAACCCTCGGTAAGCTTATAAAGCCTTTTCCCATAGGAAAACGTTTGACACTTTTGTGTTCTATCTACGTCGTTTTGGGCCGCGCACGCACGCCCCACTAGGACATAGTGGTATAAATGCCCCGCCCCCGCGGCTCCCTTCAGATTTCAACCGTCTCCAAAGTGGGAACACCTCGTGTATTTTCTACTTGGTTAGGTTATGCTGTTGCGGTTTTTCTCCTAATGTCGGGAAAAGCACTGTTGCGCCCGTGCGCTACGTGTGGACTGAAGGTGTACGAGGGGGACGGAAATATGGACTGCATTTACTGTCTGCACCCTCATCACTCAGCTGACAAGTGTGATATATGTAAGGGCTTCTCCCAGAAGACTCTTAAGGATCGGAGTCGCAGACTTGTCGCATGGTTGAACGACGGAGCGGGGGCATACCCGCCTTCGGAAGTGGGCTCCACACGCAGCGCAGCCTCGGTGTCAAAATCTTCAGGGGCCCCGCGCCACTCATCGTCATCGGAACCCCGGTAGAGAAATCGCGACCGGTGGACAAGGAATCGTCGGTAGGACTCTTCTTCGAAGAAGGCGTCTTCGTCCTCATCTTCAGCGAGGAAAGACAAAGAAAAATCTAAATCCTCCTTGGGCGATCGTCATAGATCGACCTTGAGTCGAGAGACAGAGAAACGCAGGTCGAGTTCAGAAAAAGCAACGCATAAGCCTGCGTGACCACCACCGTCGTCGACGGTTGGGCAGTCGTCAACTACTTCTCTGCCGCTGACGCAGTTGACATCAACCGTTCCTGGATTGCCGGCGACGTCGACGACGGGGCCGACTCTTGCTTCGTCGACGGATATCCCGCAAGAGGCCTGGCGTCCAGAGGTCTACGACCCAATTTTGCCGGACACACTTCTACAGCAAGAGGCCTTGTCGGTGTCCTCAGGAGACGAGGGTGAAAGGATAGCTGCCCCTGCAGACCTGGGGTTACAAGTTACCACACCTTTCTCCGGGAGCATTCCGGGTTCTGCCCCCCTGCTCAATCCGCAATCAATGTTATCATTGGAGGCCTTGTCTACGCTGCAAACGCTGCTGAGGACACTGGATGACAGACTACCTCAAACAACTTCGGCCAGGTCGGTCGTCGCCGACCCGGGCCCGTCTCGCCGCCCACCACCTTCAAACCCTGCGGCAGGGCCTCCGGAACCAAATCTCTCGGCCCCACGCCACGAGGAAGGGGAACTGTTGGATTCGGAATCAGGCAGCAGAGCGTCGTCGGTGGTCTCGCTTTCCCCCTCCAGGGATCTGACCTGCGAGTCCGATGCAGAATTGGAAACCCTGAGGAGCCGTCTCCCCCAGACTATATCGGGTCATTTCACAACATGATGGCCAGGGCTTGCACGGAATTCGGGCTGGCCCAAGAAGAAGAAAAGAAGGACTGTTTTCTTTTCGACCACATGGGAAAAAGGAGAAGGTCAGTGTTTTCAGTGCCCATCCTGGATCATGTGTGGAAGGAAGGTCTTTCACAACCAACACCTGACTCTGTGGTATCGGCGGCAGCGGCGAGAAAGGCAAGGGCTCAACACAAGTGTACGACCCCCCCAGAAAGTGATGCTAGACGACAGGATGCTTTCGACAAAAAAGTCCTGTCGGTAGGTGCTACCACAGTGAAGGCGGCCAATTCTCTCGCCATAGTTGCTAGATACGACAGGGAGATGTGACATCGGTTGGCGCCTATACTCGAACACCTTCCAGATGAACATCGAAAAGCAGCTATGTTGCTGGTCAGGGAAGGTGAGGAGGCTTCTAATCATGCCATAAACATCGCAGTAGACCTTGCGGAGTCGGGGTTTAAGCAGGTCAACAACGGAGTAGTTCTCCGACGACAGGCATGGCTAAAATGCACCAACTTCCGACCGGAGGTGCAGTACAAGGTACTGGATATGCCTTTTGAAGGAGACCTCCTCTTCGGCGAGAAGGTCGACGAAGCCCTGAAGGGCATGAAGGAGGACTCGGACACGGCGCGTTCCTTGGGGGCCCTCCAGAGTGGTCGAAGTTTCCGGTCTTTTTGTCCCTTCAGAGGAGCATCGGGGAATTCCCGATTTTCAGCATCGAGGGACCGACCCTTCGGTAGGCCAGCATATTCCTCTCAGGGATACAGGCTCGCTTCGCAAGCGGCTAAACGTCGCCGGGACTACCAGGCCCCCAAGAAGAGAGCAGGTTACTCGTCGTCGACGAGGGATAAACAGAGCAAGGACAAGCAATGATGGGCATCGGAACATTCTGGGGGGCAGAGTATAGAGTATCATGTTACATCAACGAATGGGAGCTAATAACAGATCAATGAGTGTTGGACACTGTAAAATACAGACATTCCCTGCAATTCAAGAGCAACCCTCCGCATGTTCCACCGGCGTGTGTAGCTCAATCCCATCTGAGTGTGTTGCTGCAGGAAGAAGCACTTATGCTACAAAAAGGGGCTATAGAACTGGTCCCGTCGTCACAAAAGGGTCAAGGGGTTTATTCCCGATACTTTGTGGTGAATCTATCCATGGGCAAGATTTGGCCTTTGGTAAGGCATCCTATATTCTGCAATTTGATTGGGCATTCTAAATTGATGAATTTGTAAATTCTTTTCCCACCTCCATACGTTGGTACTGCTTTGGGAGTCTGTCAAAGATGTGGAATACGTCGGAGGACACAATCCCCTCTAAGAACAAGTTACTTATCTTACCTGGTAACGTTCTTTCAATGGGATGTTCCTCCGACGTATTCAACATCATACCCTCCCAGCATGCCCCTCTACAGAATTTCTTATGAGATTGCAGCTTACGTTTCCGCAAGGCTTTCTGCAGTCATACTGGCAGGTGGTTGGTGCCACACGTTCTGGCAAAAAACGACAACTGTGGCTGCGGGCGTCGTGTGTCCTAGATATAACATCCCGTGACGTCGATAGGAGGCCCTCGAGGGAGAGTATCAACGTCATCGACGCAGGACGCCTATGCCGAAAAAGTCTTCCAAAGCAGCACAGCTGTGGTAATTACTGTCCAAGATGTGGAATTCGTCGGAGGAACATCCCATCGAAAGAACGTTACCAGGTAAGATAAGTAACTTCTTATTTTGCATTACCGGTTTGTCTGGGTACCCAGCTCCCTGCTTCTCCTGTCCCATGGCCACTAGACTAAGGTCCCGAGCGATGAAGCTCCTCCATATCCCCAACCCTTACTCATTCAATGCTCTTATCGTGGCCAATGTATATAGACGTAGGGAGGACATGACAAGCATCCGGCACTGGGAGGTGTGGGGAAACTCCACATGTGGTGACATGTACGAGGATGGAACGTTTAGAAGCGTAGATAGCCTAACCCAGTGGACCTAGGTATCTGATAGTCAAGAGAATCGCAAGCATCAGTTGGCGGGGCTGGCCGGGCAGAACCTGAAGAGACAGAACTCCTGGCCTTAATGTAGATGCTTGAGGATGGCTGCAGGCCTGTTTCCAGACTATATAACTGCCTACTGGTTAAACATACACAAATTGAAAACGCTGTGGGAATTCCGATATAGGTGCTGTGATTAATGACTATGAATGGACGCTTGTATTGCATTTCCCCAAGAAAGTATCCCGGAATGCCAGATTCAGGCTACTCCAGATCAGTGTGTTCTATCGCACGTACATGACCCCCAATAGAGTGCCTAAATTTTACAAAGATATGCGCTCGTCCTGTCCATGGTGTGAATTTAATGAGGCAGAACTAATACATATGCTATGCATTATTTTATTTTTTGAATGTATTTACAATTATAAAAACAAAATCAATAACATTTACAAATATAGGAATACAATCTGTACAAAAAAATATATCACAAAAATGCAGAAGAGAAAAAGAAAAGAAAAATAAAATACCCCAAATCAATACAATTTCATGAATTAATACAAATCAATAAAGCTTTCCCAGATCCTTTCAAAAGCGGACAATTTGTTTTTCAACTTGACAATCATCCTTTCCATTTTACAAAGCTTATGCATTTCATCAACCCAAATGTCAAAAGAAGGAGCAATCCTGGTTTTCCATCCTTTTAGAATTAGGCGTTTGCTTACATACGCTATGGCAATCTCCCAAAGTGCAAGCTTTCTGCTCCCGAATTGAATATGCCTGTAGGAAGGCCGGTATTGTAAGATATGAATGGAGTCCGCTGGAGTGTCTGCTCGGGGCATACCCAGAAGAAGGGAAATCAGACATATCACCAGGTTCATGGAATTAGCCTGCGTCCTGGCCAAGCCACGCATTGCTAAGTCCTGGAAACTAACAAAAAGGCCGCAATATAAACTGTGCTATCTTGAATGTGAAACTTGGTGCGGTGCTGAGACAACAGCATGGGCCAGTTCCTTACAAGGCCTGGATGAACACCAGGCGGAAACTTATGAATGTTGGAAAGCACTTATTTTTTATATGTTCAACCCCTCCGATGACAAACCCCCATGAACCCATACTGAATGTTATGTTTCTCTTGCTTGATAGGACTGAGAACTCCCCCACCCTCCCGAACCCTCACCTTGTCGATAATTTGTATCCCCCTCCCCGCCCAAAGACCCACTCTCAAGTGCCTGCACCACACTAACCACCGACTGCTGTAAATTATGACAAATGCCAATAAACAACATTTTAAATAATTAAAACGATTTAGAATCACAAGTGCAGGTTATTTTGGAGCAGCTGTGTCAACGTTGATTGTAGTGGTCAGGCTCAGCTGTGTACCACATGCCGTGCTGTTCCACTGGCTACTCTGCAATACTGCTAATAGAAGATAAATAGACGCTGGGACGCACTTTCACAGGCCCTGCTTCATTTCCCCATCTTTTTCTCCTCTAGGTTCCTATGCCGCTCTCTGACTGGGTCATGCTGTGCAGATCTCGCCTCTGTTCTCAGAACAAGCACATCGCTCACAGAGCTCGACCTGAGCAGAAATAAACTGACAGTCTCAGCAGTGAAAGCCCTGTGTGAAGGGCTGAAACATCCAGGCTGCAAAATACACACATTGAAGTAAGGAGCTGCTCATTTCTTCTTTATCGCATTTTAAAGCTGCTGACATCAGAGCAATAACAATTGCATTTTAGATGAAGGATCAGGTATTCATTTCAATATCCAATGGCAATAATTGCAGAGCTGAAAGATGTCATCCTCGGTATCTCATGTTGTGTTCTTTATGGGTGATATCATTAAAAACAACAGATCAAAACAACTGAATGAACAATATTAGAATTGGCCATACAAATAAAAACAATTGTGCAACATCTGCTATCATTAATAATCCATGGATCTTATAACATTTATGTTAGTGTGCTTTTGTGTGGAGCTGAATCATCACTGCAGCAATTTCAGAGCATGTGAGCCTCTCTGGGCGACCTGACCAACAGGACTGGCAACGGTAAGCGGATGGAAAAGTGAGGAAAGAGAGGTTGCAGACAGAGGGAGGTGATGCAGCATGAAGGCAATGTTTGGAATTAGTTTTCATGCGCGAGTAACACAAAATGTGGGCTCCGTTCTAGAGAGAGGTGACGCAATGATATGTGTGTTGATAGCTGTGGTTGGTTAAAAGAAGGACACGGACACACTGAGGACATTTCAAAGATGTGTTTATTAACGAATAAGAATAAGGCCTAACTTTCCCTGTTGCTATGGGTTGTTCTCTACCTATCAAACTAAGGTGTTTATCGGTCGTCTGTGAATGGCCCAAAGAATATGTCCACAGTCCAAAACTAACCCTAACTGAGCCTACCACTATTCTTACAACTAAAGACCATAGACTGACTGCCTCCTCCACGGTGTTACGTCTTGCAAATGTCTGCTGCCTGGGTCTTCTTAATAGCTTATTTTTAAATAGTCTTTTGTGACTTCTTTAATTAGTTAGTGTAATTCTTTCAAGATTTTAGTAGACTTGTGTTCTCAAAAATTGCTTTCTTTGACCTCAGACGACTACTTTTATCCGTATTAATGGGTTTTTGCTTTACATTGGTTCCCCTGTTGGGATTGGCCTTCCATGTGATTATAATTTACTTCTTTCCTGGATAGTCCTTACTGTCTTGTGCTAACTCTAGGAGTTTCTTTATATTCCAACTCATTGCATTCTCTTTCATTTCGATTCCCCTCTTTCTTTTTCCCAGATGGGGTAATTTCCACTTTTCTCAGGGTAGTGATATCCAGACTCTACAATTATCCCTCTTGGCGTTTTCCTCTTTTCTTAATAATTCATAGTATTCTTTCTCGTCATAGAATTCTTCTTCTAGTTTATAGTCTCTATGGTTTGGCATATTGTGAGCCAGGCATGGTATTAAGTGAGAAACAGACTCACCTTTATTTACTAAAGTTCCTGGGTTGGTGTAATGCCTAACTGGCCCTAACTCTAAAGGGATGGTTCCCTTAACAGATGTTTCTAAGGGCCGTTGATGTCTGAAAGTCCGAAATAATAATTTGTCTGTGTCTAAACCTATGCTTGCACTCACTCTTTACAAAAACGTGTTAGGAAGTTTAAAAAAAAAAGAAATATATTGGTTCAAAGAAAAGGAAATTTAAACCAGGTAGTCTTACCAATGGCTGTAGTTCTGCCAGTGCAAGTTCCATTCAAAAGGGGAGCCCTTGGAACCTTCCACACAGGGCTCTTGCAGCAAATCAACATAGTTCACAATATCCTTGGGTCTCTTGGGATTCCCTTCCCCAAGCCCACACTCTTCCAGTTCGAAACAAAAAGAATACACAGTCCGGATCAGGCCTCTCGCACATTTGCACATTTCAAAAATGTCTCTTGCACAACTCTTGTTAGGCTTCTCAGTATTCCCTTCCCCAAGCGTAGGCCCCTTCTGTCTTTTAACAAAGTTCCTCTGGTCAGAATGTAAATTTTGTTTCTTACACAATTCTTCTAAGGACTATCGGGGTTCCCTTCCCCAAGCGTATGCCCCTTCCATAGTTAAACAAAGTACTCCTAGTCAGGATGTCGCTTTCATTGTACAGTTCTTACGTGGTGTAGTATCAGAGACTTTTGAGAACACTGGACTCTTTGCTCCTCCCATGTGCAACCTCTCTGACCTGTAACCCCTCTCCTTGCTGTCTGTACCTTTCTTCTGGCACCTTTTCTTTTCTGTGCCTCTTTCACTCTGTTCTTCTCCACTTCACCGGACCTCCTGTACGCCTTCTTTTCTGTCGTGCACATTTGCACCTGCTTTTTATCTGGTCGTGCCTCTTGCACCCTTCTATTGCCTTTATCGTGCCCCTGGCACTCCCTGATACTTTGGTTGTGCACTCTTGCACCTTCTTGTCACTTTCTCGTGCTGCTTGCAGTTTCTTGGTTTCACCTTTGGGTCGCTCATACCCTCTTCTCACTTCCTCTCGCTTTTACTTTCCCTTTTCAAATCTGTCGGGTCACTCGCACCCTCTTGTGATGCTGGAAATGTATCAGAGGGACAGGGCCTCTGAATCCTTGTCCTCTTCTGCCTTTTATCGTGTGTTCTGTTATGTTTTCTGCCCAGGAATCCATTTGGGACTCCTGGCAGTGCAGCTCTCTCTTTTGGTTTGGTGAACAGACCCCTGGGATACCCTTATGGCACCCATGGGTGGGGGGGTACAACCCTGTGCCCCTAGTGTATGTTTTTGGGCACCTGTGGGTGGCCCACAGAGCAGGGTATGGGCTGGTGGCAGCTCCATGCTGAATTGGACAGGTGCTCTGGGTGTCCTCCATTTTGGGATACCCAGGCCCTGCCATTGGGATCAGTTGATTCCTGATAGAAACAAGATGGCCCCTGTGGCCTCTTGCTTTCTATTGCCTGTTGTCTTGTTTTCCCAAAGTCCTGGGATGCCCTGACTCTGTCCCTTCCCCCTGACTGGCTGTTGGGTGGAAGTTCCATATATGGTGTTGTTGTGAAGGCCCAGCTAGACTGACTGGAGCCTTCCCAGTGACTGTATGTTGTGGGTACCTCCTGTGGGTGGGACCTGGGTGAATGGAGTGTGTGACCAATATACACTCCTTGTTGTGGTTGTCTGGTTTCTGGCATGAGAGACAAAGACTGAGACAGCCCTGCCCGAAACTGGCCTGAATGCAGTGTGTAGTGTTGAATGGCTGGGTACTTGTCCCAATCCACATTCCTTGTTGTGAGTGTCTGAAAGGGAGGAGTGTGGCCTGAATGCACTGTGTGCCTGATTGGCTGACTGACTGCATGAATGCCCTTCTGTGTGATTGGCTGCTGTGTGTGTGCCAGCAGTGTGGATGAGAGACAGAATAGTATATCTGGGGACCTCTCACCACTGGAAATTGTTCAGAAGCATTCAGAAGCTGAGTCTCCACTCAAGAGTAACTGGATTTGCTGATCCTCGACGTCCAGCTGGAAGAAGAAGACTTGCTGTGGCATTTGCTTCGACGGAACTGAAGGTTGTCGAAATCGTCGAGGACTGACCCGAGAGAGGACCTGGTAAGGCGCCCTCTTCCCGTGCTCCGAGGGACCATCGAGCACCGCTGAATCTTCGCCGAAGCGCCCTGGAAGTCAGACCCTCGAAAGGCTGCCGACCCGAGACGGGACCGCCGAGGAGATCGAAGTGAAGCACCCGGACATCGACGCTGTCGAAGTCCATTGCCGTCGACCAGGGTTCGCAGGTCTGTGTAACCGCTGGAGGCCCGTCGAAGTTGTGTTGCCCAGCCGTGGGAACCACTTGACGCCGTGCCGCCGACGATCGGAGCCGTCCGCTCCATTGCCTAAGAACATTCAATCGAAGGACTCTCTCGACCGCATCGTCGACCGCTTATCCTGCCGGAGAAAGTCGAGGACGACCAACGCGCCGAGGAGAAACCTGCCGGTGGGTTTCCCGCCACCCGACGACCCCAAAGACTCGGACGACTCGACGCCCTTGCTGGGCTCCCGTCTCTACAATCTTTGCGGTCCAGAACTATTGTCATCGAGGTGCCCCGCACACCTCCGCCTTGCAGGACGCCGACGCCCCGACGCCGACGAGCACCGCTCGGACGGAGCTGCCGCCTCTTCGACAACGTTCGGCCTCGTTCGTCGACGGACGTTCGACGCCCCGTGCCTCCCGCCTGAAAAGGAAGGCATTCAAGAAGGGCCGTCGATTCCCCGTCGCCGAACAGCGAGTCCCTCGACGCTTGTCGACGCCTTTTCGAGGAACTCGACTCCACCAGGTACATTGGGGGGGTAAAAACATTATAGGAGAAAAATAGACTATTGAACAATATCTGGACTGGGCTGGGGTTATATCTCTTTATTTTGCAGGTTGCCCAGGTGGGGGGATCTCCACACAGAACTGTGTCCAGTAGCAAGGGCCAGTATTCTGCCTATTGTTTCAACCCTCTGTTATCTCTCCTCTCTCTATTGCTGGTTTCCTTCTTATTGATCTGTGTGCCATTTCTACAGTATTGTGAATGCACTTTAATGAGGTCTAATATTAGTGGTACCACTTTAGAATTGTAGATATTTACCATTGCTGATTTTCCTGAGCACAAAGTGCGTTATTGTGATAAGTGTACATAACCCTTGAATATTAATTATATAAAGACTGTGTTTTCAGTAATACAGTGTGTGGACATTCCTTTGTGGGGGCTTGGGGATACACTGTACTTAAGAACCAGCCTGCATCACCTCCTGAGAAGCTAGGCCTTGATTGCTCGTCCATCGCTACCGTATTAGAGAATCTTGGCTGGGGTCCTCTGTGCCTCCCCTCTACCATATAGAGAGCAGAAGTACAGACCCCCCCACCGGTCTTCTTTACACCTCTTTCCTGCTTCGGGTCACACGCACCCTTCTTTCTCTTTCTTTCTTACAGTTCACTTTCCTCTTATTTCAGCGCCCCTCGTGCATTTTCCTTCAAGCTTTCTTTCGACTTTCTGCTCTCTCCTGCTTTCAGCTTTCTTTCTTTCGTGCCGCTTTACACTACAATCTGTCACTTGCCTTTTGCTCCGTGCCACTTTACTTGGGTGCCTTCCTCCTGCTCCGCTGCAGTCACAAGCAAGCTCCTGCATTTCTCTCTTATTAACTTTCAAGAAACTCACTGGGCAGCGTTCCGTTGACAGGCAGGCCATTCAGCATATGCGTGGTTGAGGTCAGGGTCTCACCGGCCCCTCAGACACCTTTGGTGCCGGCACAGGTCCCAAGGGAACGAGCACTTCGCTGAACGCCACCAGCAGGATGCAGGCAGCCTCACTCCGGCTCCTTGGAGACACAGCTCCCTCGCCACGCTGCAGCCCCATTCACAGGCATTGGGCCAGCGTATCTGCATGCTGTTCTCCTCCAGCCTTCAGCTCCTGCCCCTCTCTGCTTCTTGGCTTCTCTGGTCCAGACGGCATCCCCAGCTCGGTCACTGCTTCTGGCAGAACTCCACCTTTTATAGGGTAGGGAAGAGTCAAGTGGAGTCAGGTGTGCACAGGTGGAATAAAGTGTTTGACCTTGCCTGACTCTATTAGTGGGACAGCTTAGTGGTAGGTTGTAGTAGTAGCCGCTGTTTTGTTTCCCAATGCTTTTCCTAGTGCTAATTCTAATTGATCTTAGTTGCATCTTCCCGGTATCACTGTTTGGTGGAAATGGGGACAGCGAGATGGGTTGTGATTGGAAATACCACATGAAGGCTGAGCGAGAGTGGGCTGGGGTATTATTGGGACTGGGGGAATATCATGTCATGTCTCGGCCTTCGGTATTCTCCTCCACTCAGGTGGTCCTCCCTTGCTTGTTCACCCCCACCGTCGGAATCCAAAAGCGATGGGCCTTCCCTGGCCAGCTGAATGGAAGATCCTGAGGAAGTAGATGGGAGAATACTGTCGGGTTTCTCACAATATATAGTAATCTGCCTTCCTCCCCAGGCGTTTGTATTAGTTTTAGTTTCCCTCTTAATATTTATTGCATTCGATTTCTCTCATTATCATTCCGCTTTCTTACTTTCCATGTTATTCTTGCGTCGATTTGACTGGGACGAGCATGAACAGTCACATAACGATTTTCCGGCGGCATCCTGGATCACCCGTTCTCCCCTTTTACCTTGGATTCTCTGGGACAACATCTCTGGGGCCTCCGTTCGCTTGGGGTTCTCTGTGCTCTTCGCTTTCTTGGCTTCTCTGGTTACTTCAGTATCCCACGTTCCGTGCTCTCCTTCTGGATGGATTGGCAGTCCTGCAGGTATCTGGACCGTATGCGGTTTTGAGCGCCCAGTGGTTTCAGCATTGTTTTGTTGACCACTGCTCCACCACAAAGTCTCTGTGGTCATGCCCCCACCATCTGCTTCTTGCTCTCTCTTTCTCAGATGCTGCACGTGAAGCGCTCTGCTTTCGCCTCCAGAGCAGTTTCCAAACTCGCGGGTGCCACAGGTTGCAGAGTCTCCTCCCCTCTCAGTGTTACGTCGCAGTGAGCTTTCCCTGGCTGACATTCGTGTCTTTCTCCCTCTGCTTGTATCAGCTTCTCTCTCCGCCCCAGCCCCCTCGTCCCAGTTAAATGGGGATTTCCATTTAAAGTGATATGCTCTGTTTCTTGTTCACAGTAACATATGATACTTCTCTCTTACAACTATGTGTATTGTATATGATTTTGTACATCTGATAGTCTCAAGTAGGCCACTTCGGGGTATCCTTTACAGAGTTTCTCATAGGAATGGGAGTGCTTGTGCCCATAGGGGGAGTCTCTTCCTGTGTGTTCCCACTTGCCTTGACCTGTAGGGAGGGTGCAGCATTGCGGGCTAACCTCCCTAGCCTCATAGGGGGGTGCTCTCCCTTGGGGAGCAGGGACACATTCCCTCAGTTCATTACATAGCTTACAGATGGTGTTTCCAAGGCTGCTTTGGAGTAGTGTACGTTTGAAATGGAGTAGTGTTGTTGTGTTGAATGTGTGCTGGGGCAATCCTGGAATATGTGTAGGCTTGATTTTATGGGGATGTCTATTCATAGTTCTGCGAGTAAAGTCTGAAATGATAATTCTGGGACTGCCAAGCCAAAGCCACAAGATAAATGGGAAAGACAGATCAAAAAAGTAAAATATGTATAGCCTGTCCCTTGAAATGGCAAGTTGAATACTAATCGGTTCCTTCAATGAAGAAGGCCATTGTGAATGGAAACTAGAAAGATGGAGCTTGTGGTCAAATAATGTGAACGGATTATAAAAGAGCATAGAGAGTCTAAACTCTGCGGTAGTCCACTGAGAACGGTGAACATTAAGTTTTCCCTGTTCCTCCCCAGGGATATAACTATCAAAGTCCAGTTACCAGCTCCCCCACCCCCTAAATGCCCATGCATGGCCTGCACCAATAAGGGCTCAAGGCAACCGGCACAGGATGGAGCGAGCGTATTCATATTCTTTCAAAGAACACATTCAGTTGCGCTGAAGAGTTCAGAATATGAAACTGTTTGAGGTAAATGTGTCCACATTACCATTTCCTAACTCATAGGACTGAGGGTGCTGTAAATGGTAAATAAGTGGGGAGCAGCATTTGTCTACATCTCGAGCTGCCTGAGGGGTTTTCCATTGCTCTTGAAGCAAAACATAAAATGTAAAGAAAATCTGAGAAAAGCAACAAACAAGTTCAGAAGGAGAGGATTTGGTGAATGAGGGATCACTTAGGATATCAGCTGGGGTATTCTGAGCAATGAAATGCCTATCTAATAAACTACAGTGTCTATAGGAAGAATGGAAGCAACTTCCGTTCATTAATTGTGTGACAGTTACAAAATAAAACTTATTAAAAAACACCTTTTTATATGATCCATTAAAGCCCTTTAGTCATTAAGACAAACTAAGTATCCGAACTGTGCCAAGGAATCCTGTGCCAAATCTGCGCCTACAATCCATGACAATCAAATAATAATTTCAGCATGAAATATTACATGTATTCTTGCTAATATGGAGGATATATGCCACAAAACCTCATGACTATACTTTCAGTAATTGATACAAAATCTTAAAATAATTACATCTTTTGCTATATATATATAACATTCATATATATATATATATATGAAATAAGGACTCATCTTTACTATGGTCCCCACAAAACCTACAAAATACTTCATACCTAGAATTTGCTATTTGGGAAACAGATTTAATTCGAGTCGTGAAAACTGTCCTCTCCAGTGCGCATTTATAAATCTTGTTCAAAGTGAAAATTCTCAGGTTCTTCTCTTCACCGGCCACTGTGTAATATAGACTGTAGTCTAAAAATGACCTACAAACTCACAATCCATTCTAACTCCCACAGGTTTTTTAATATTTTCCTTATTAATAAAATCTTTAACACTCACACAAAGTTCCTTTAATATGCCCTCAGATCCATTGTAAAACAAATTTAATGTCCTTGATTTCTTTTATTAACCGTTTCTTGCTGCACATTCATGAATAGAGAGAGATTCAGAGGTACCAGAATGTTGTAATAAATCTACATTAAATGCCATTTCGCTATAGTTGACCATGATAGGCTACTCAGTTCAAATCGTTAATTGAAATGGGTGCACAGTTCGGCAGGGTTAGCACGTGCGATCACAATAATGCCTCCAATTTACATAATATCCGGCCATCCCCCAAATCCATGAACTCTAATCCATAGGTCACTGTAGGCATCACTTTATCCTTCTATTATATACAATTCGAAAGGATTGCGTCCTCCCACGTATTCCTCATTGATATATTTGCAAGTCTGCTTGCAGCTTCGGAAACTTTATTTCCATAGTATCGGGCTCATGCGTTGTCTAATCGTGGCCCTAAACGGCCTCTGGCCTGTCCTCGGCTGTGACGTTTACACTGGTATAAGTGGCTGGCGCAGCACCCAATGCCTCTGTTCTGTTTTTCCGCGTGCTCAGCACGCTTTGGACGGTTCATCACCTCAGCGATTTCTCAATGCGTATTTATTTGATGTTCGTCAAAAATGTTTACACCGAAGAACCTCTTCAAACGGTGTTCCAATTGTGGTGCTAAAATATCCATTACGAACTCACACCGGATCTGCCTCTGGTGTCTGGGGATGGACCACAGAGTTGAGCACTGCGGTTCCTGTCAGTCTATAACAGTGAATGCCTTGCGGGAGAGGAAGGAGAAATGTTTCTTGCCGCACATTCATGAATGAGAGAGATTCAGAGTTACCAGAATTTTCTAATAAAGCTGCATTAAATTCCATTTCACTATAGTTGACAATGATGGGTTACTCAGTTCATATTTGATAATTGAAATGGGGACACAGTTTGGCAGGGTTAGCACGTGCTATCACAATAATACCTCAAGCTTATCTAATATCCGGCCCTCCCCCAAATCATGAAGTCTAATCCATAGGTCACTATAGGCATCACGTTTGCCTTCTAATATATAATTCTAGGGATCAATGAAAATCTACAACATTTGTTACTTATTTGTTTTTTAGTTGCGTCATTAACATGAGTGCTTTATTCTTTAACCTACCAGTTTCCAGAAACGAATGCTGGGCCCCTCCACATTTAGAATCTAAGGAATACCAATTCAGTGACCACTTCCAACTTCTTGATCCCATTATTCCAGACCAGGACCTTTCTTTTTATTTGTAAAATAGATTATTTTCGATTTATCAACATTAATTTCAATATATTTATGAATATTTTTGCAATTATTGCAATTGACCTAAGGCCTGCTGTAGACCAATAGGAGTGCTGGCAAAAAGGACTAATTTTTCAGCATAGGCAAGCCAAGACACTCTTAGCTGGCCTATGGATGGGAGGGGGTTAGTCCTAGTTTCAATCAAAGTTTCTCCTACAACAGAAATCTATAGATTGAAGAGGCAGGGCGCCAATACACAGCCCTGCCTCAGCCCATAGGTCGATAGTTTGGATGAAACCGAGCCAGCACTATCTAAACAAACCTGTTTCTCTAGATTTTAATATAGGATGATCAATATACTCAACAACGATGAGTATACCTCGGGTATAAAGTTTTCTCCATAGAATGACCAACATGTACAATCAAAGGCTGCTTTGAGATAGTCACATGCAGCAAACACAGTTGTGCCATCTTTACGTCTAGCCGGGGTCTGCTAAGCCCACGCACCAAACGGTTTAAAGTAGTGCCCTGGCCTTTGCAGCATCTAGCCTGAGGGATCTTCATTATATTTATTTCATTTGCCCATGCTGCTGCTTCCCCTAGAACCAGGTTTGCAAGTTTTTTATTCTCTACGTCAGCGGGTGTGATAGGTCTACCATTTTTAAGATTTGGCCCATCACTCTTCTTGGGTACTATATATGATAGAGATCAGGATTTAGGCACTGCACAGCTTGTAAGGATTTTCATAAATAAGATATATATTTTTGTTAATAGTATTGTAGATCCTATCATAATATTGTTGGCTAATCCAGCCGGGCCACATCCCCTATAGTGATTTTAGGGCTTGCAAAATCTAATAGCTCAATGCCATTGGCGAGTAGCTTTTATGAAGAGCGAGCACGATTTGCAGGATACTGAAACTTGCTGTAGAGTTTGGGAATGTTAGAAATTGCAGACCTTGCCAAGAAGGCCCACTATAAGCTGCACCTCCTCTGAGGCATTCTCCCTTTCCTCACCTTCCCCCAGAAACTCAATGTCTCCCAAGCTCTGGTCCTCTCTAGGCTGGACTACTGCAACAGCCTCTTCCTCAGTCTTAATTTTTCCTCCCTTTGCCCCTTTAACGAATACAGAATAGGACTGCTAGACTCATCCTTGGCCTCAAGCCCAGGCTCTGCATCTCTCCAGCCTAAAATCCCTCCACTGGCTCCTGGTTGCTGCTAGGATAAAGTTCAAGACCCTCTGCATCAAACAAAAAGGCTTTCTGGGGCCTGGGACCCCGCTACATCCAAATCTTTCTCCCAAATACCTCCCTGCTAGAGCCCTTCGGTCTTCTAGCTCCGACTCTCTACAGATGAAATGCTTCTCTAAGCAGAGATTGGGGGTAGATCTCTCTCCTCTGCAGGAGCCTCCCTCTGGAATGGGGTCCCTGCCCCTCTCAGGCTTCAGCCGGATCTCCTTAAATTCAGAAAACTCATCAAGGCTCTCCTTTTCTCTTCCTCCTTCCCTCTTCCCTACTTCCCTCTTCCCTACCCTTGCTAACACCACATCTGCCACATTGACTGGCTGCCTGGTTCCCTCTGAGTTCTACAGGGTACCAGGTCCCCCCTGCCCAGTCCACCCCCTCCTTACATTTAGCATATGGACCCTCACCCCCTGCAGTCCATGACACTTTCCCTCCTGCCCTTTCCTTAGCACTTTCCTAGACCCTGTGCTCCCCCTTTCCACCTCCCTATCATTTGCACCCTCTCTCTCCCCTCCACCCTGCACTTCACTTCTCACCCTAGCACTTCGCATTTCGCACAGACTGGCACTTCCCCCTCACCCCTACCCTTCCACTTCTTGGTATTGCACTTCCACGATCCGAATGTCACAAGGCCTAGTAGGACCGTTATTTATATCTTTCTCCCTTGTTACCCACCCCCTTTTTTTGTCTTGTGGTGCCTTGAAACACCATTTGTTGTATAGGTGCCTTACACACAGCCACTCAACTAAATAAATAAATAAAATTGAAACACTTTGCAGAAACTGGCAAATGCAAGTTTCACTGTGCATGCTTGGCAGCATTGCACCAAATATGAAGTGTGTTTATGGTACCATGCACCATTTTACAAAAAGCACTAGTAAATATTTTGTCACCAGTCACATTGGGGCGAGTGCATTTCTCTTGGGTCGAGTATGTACTCTTAGGTCGAGTATATAAACTAAGGAACTCGCCCTGCAGGTCTAATGAGATTTTCAATAATTTGCCAGGCCTGGATTTGCCTTTCTAATCATCTCTATATTTTCTTTAGAAAAGGCCAATCTCCAGTGGCTCACTGTGGGATCAAACTGAAATATAGACTGGAATGCAGATCGGGCAAAAAGAGTTTGAAAATGGGCTATCCAGTCCTTTTCAGGGATAGGATTAATTTGAAGTTCTTTCTGATTCAGAGCTTCCTTATTGTAACGCTTGCCTTTGACTCTGCAGGGACACCACTCCCAATAGCTACGACACTCTTCTCAGGGTGCGTTGTTCTCACCTATTCTCTTTCAGTACCTCTATCTCCTTTTAAATAGTAATCTAAGAATAGACACAGGGAATCTAAATCAACATAAATTCTCAATGGTAGCCTGGGAATAGCTAATAATTCCTCTTTACCTCTTCCCACAATATTTCACTCACTATTACCTTAGATTGGAATATGGTGGGCTATCCATCCTGCTTCTGCGCAGGGGCGCTTGTTCTGTAGATGGAGGCTGATAGGGGATAGACTGAGGAAGGACTTCATAAACTGAGTGTACTAAGAGGAGTGGTGATGGAAAATACCAATTAGCAAAATGCACAAAAATTCCACCAATAACTCCAACCAGAAAAGGATGAAAACTACTGAACCCTAGAACTGTAGTCGCAAGGAACCTATGAGGTGAGGTACTACTACTGAATTACTAACACTCTGAGGAGAGACTAACAGGGGTGCTAAATCTGAATACCAGGGAAGTTCCTAATGTGATTCCATTTTCCTTAAGAAAACAGTAATAAATGAAAATACTGGTTAAAACAAACTACGAGTTCCGTGAATATGTAAACTGTTCAACTTGGAACACCTTTCCTAATGTCACAGAAAATATAAGCACCTAGAATTGAGCCAGCGTATATACTGAAGGCACAAAAACTCCTAAGTTGTACTCTAATATAAAGCAACTCCAAAACTTTAAGCAAGGAATGTCTCAAAAAACATGCGCGCCTAATGTGGAACAAGTATTGCCAATGTGTTACAAACTCCTCACATGCATTCAAATACAAGTGCTCCGACACTCGACACCTGTGAGGAGAATTCTTTAAACATTCCATGCGCCACAGCGCACTTAACCGCAACACCCGAGTATGTTCAAAATTTTACTTGCTGTGTGTGCGGAAGCAGGTAAACGTCGAACGCCTTTTTCTTTCTCTAACTAGAAGTTTCACCTCACACACACCGGGAGATACATGAAAGCAGAATGAAGGCAAGGGGAAGTGAACAAGGGAATTACTAAGTAAGGGACACTGGACTGGGAAACTAAAATCTACGAACTATGAATGGTGTGCTGAGGAAATCTTGACTGGAATTCCGGTCCGCGGTAAGCGTCACTGCATTGCAGATCAGACACGAAGCACGGAACAAAAAAGGGGAGGGGCTTAAATACCAAGAGAGTGACAGCAACTAGACTGCACAGCCCAATACCAGGAATTCCACAGGGCAACCATGTTGGAAGATGAGGAAATGTTTAAAGCAGCGTAGCCCAAAGGTCCTACCTACCCTTAGCCCAGGAGTTATATGCAGCTAACCAGGAAACTTTGGAAGACCTTTTAAGGGGAAACCCAGTGGCCATGACAGTATTCCCCCCCAAAACCCCTCCTAAACTGGAACTCCCCTTCCTTGGTTTGCACAGGTTATTACGGTGAAAAGTCTTTAGCAACCTAGCGGCATGAAGATTTTCAAGAGGTTCCCATGTGCTGTCCTGAGGGCCCGTAACCCTTCCAATCCACTAAGTAGTATAGTTTATTGCGCACAATCTTTGAGTCCAAGATGGCCTTGACTTCATGATCATTCTCCACTTCCACAGGAGCTGGAGCCTCTTGGATTGGTGTGTTCGGATAAACTGGTTTTAAAAGGGAAACATGAAACACGGAGTGGATTTTCATGGTTCTTGGAAGGATGAGTTTCATGGCTACTGGATTGATTATTTTCTCAATGGCAAAGGGCCCCAGGAATCATAGAAGGAATTTTCGTGATCCTTTCAAGGCCAAATTCTGAGTGGATAACCACACCAAATCCCCCACCTTATACTCAGGAGCATTACAATTTTTGTTGTCAGCAAATTTCTTCTGGGACTCTTTAGCCAAGGACAAATGTTCTTTTGCTTGAGCTATAGCAGTGGTGATCTTTTCATGCAGAGATTTTACTGCAGGCATTTCCAAGGGTTCCGGTGGGTCATAGGCCGACGTAAGTGGATGCCTGCCATGTAGGGTATAAAAAGGACTTAATCCAGTGGAGGCATGCACAGAGTTATTATATGCATATTCTGCAATCCATAGAACATTTAGCCAGGTGTCTTCAAGTTGGTGTAGCATGCATCTGAGGTACTGCTCCAGTGTTTGATTGGTTCGCTCAGTTTGGCCATCAGTTTGGGGATGATGACTTGTGGACTGGCGTACATCAATTTCTGCTAACTCACAACATTTCTTCCAAAATTTAGAGACAAATTGGCTTCCCTGATCTGAAACTATTGAAGGGAAGCCATGCAACTTCACTATATTTTCCAGAAATGTCTTTGCCAATATTGAAGCTGAAGGTAGTCCTTTCAATGCTATAAAATGCGCCATCTTTGAAAATAAGTCCACTACCACCAAAATGGTGTCACTACCTTCGCAATTTGGTAAATCTGTAATGAAGTCCATCGAAATTGTGGGGCAGGGGGCAGAGGGCACACTCAATGGTTGAAGAAGGCCGGCAAGTTTTCTTTTTTGAGTTTTATTTTGAGCGCAATTACCACATGTTTTCAAATATTGAATGACATCTTTTCTCCAAGTAGGCCACCAGTACGATCACTTTACCTTTTCCAAAGTCTTGGTGATTCCGGGATGACCTTCCAACAGGGCTCCATGATAACTAGCAATGACTTGCTCTTGCAGTTTTGGTGTGGGCAAGTACAGACGTTCCTGATAAAAAGGTAAACCATCCAGCACTGTAAAATGTTCTCCTTTCGACTCCCACCTCATGAACTCGTCCTTAGCCATGCTGGTTCTAATCTCATTTCGTAGTTCTTCAAATGTCGAGTCGGCGGTGTCCATAGCTCCTAGTACCTTCTCCCCAGAAATTATTTCCACTGGAATCACAGGCACATAAGCTCCTTCACCTTTTCCAATTCGAGATAAGGCATCCGCCTTTCCATTTCGCACTCCCGGTCTGAATGTAATGATGAAGTCATATTCGGCAAAAAAGAGGACCCATCGTAACTGTCTCGAGGATTGTGCTTTTACAGAGCGCAAATATTGCAAGTTACGATGGTCAGTGAAAATGGTCACAGGGTGTCTCGCTCCGAGCAAATGATGCCTCCATTCTTTCAGTGCGCATTTTATTGCCAAAAGCTCTTTATCTGTAATAGTATAGTTCAATTCGGCAGCAGAGAATTTCTTAGACCAAAAGGCCACTGGGTGCAGTTCCGGGGTGTCAGGATCGCGCTGAGACAAAACGGCTCCCATGGCTACATTTGAGGCATCCGTCTCAACCACAAACGGATGGTCAGGTCTTGGATGTTGGAGAACTGGTGCGGCTGTGAATCGCTCCTTTAATTTTTTAAAAGCCTCATCTGCTTCTTTCGTTGTTAGGCAGAAACCTGTGCAGTTCCCTCTGGGACCACTGCAAAAGATTTAGGACTACAGGTGTTTGGCAGTAAACCCACTTGGTAGCAGTCTGTACCACACAGATTCACTTGGTAGCTGTGGCTGAGCAGTCAGACTTCCCTCAAGAAGAGTTAGGCAGTATACAGGGTATTCACAATAGGTCAAAAGAACACAGTAGAACAAGTAAACACTGACCAGGGCTTGGTGTAAAAGAGATAATTATTTATTTTAAAACCACATCTAGAAAAACACACAGGCACTAATGTTAAGCAGTTAAAAAACACGGTCACTAAAAGATATACACTCCCTTAGAAGAATATTAGACAAGTCTTAAGTAAAGCCTCACTTATTTTCAGACAGCGGTGAGCGCTTAACGCAGATGGCACTCTAATAATTCATTTTAAAAGGGAGAGAAAAGCAGAGTATTTGAAACAGATCCCAACACTTTTCACAAGAACAAAACAAGAGAGGAAGGCAAGTAAAACCGTGAAGTTAGAGTTCAGTAGGCCAGATCCACTTTAAGAGGATCAGAACGAAATGTGTCCAAGATCATACGGTTGAAGTGCACAAGAGTCTTGCAAAGGTTCAAAAAGAGTTGGACCAAAAGAAAGGGACCAGTTAGAGGGTCAAGGCGGCCAGCCCAGTCCAGAAGGTTAAGGGATTATTATTACCTTGTAGCAATCATTAGAAAGGGAGGCCTGGCGGACACGGTACCTTAAAGTGGTGAGAATACTCCAGCGGGGGCAGTTGTTCCTGGCAGCGGATGCAAGTCTGTGCATCGTCCGGGGGAAGATAGGATCTCGTCGGGGAGGAAGACAGGAGTCTGTTGCACTGCCAGGGAAGAAACCAGCCGCGGAGTTCTCAGGTAAAAGGAGCGGTCCTTTTATTCGCGGTCCAGTGGTAAGTGGCAATCCGGTTGCCGGGGTGCTTGGCACGGGCAATTCGACCACAAGACGTCCTGGGATGCGAGGAGAAGAAGATAAACTGGTTGTGCCCACCAGTCAGGGGAAGAAGCCTCTCCAGCCGGGAGATCTTCGAGGGGATTGGGTCCTCCGACGTATTCCATATCTATGACAGGTAATGTCCACAGCTGTGCTGCTTCGGAAAATCTTTGGCGTCTGCGTCCTGCGTCGATGATGTCGATGCGCCATCCCCGAGGACCTCCTCCGACGGCCGACGTCACCCGATGTAATAAGTAGGACGCACGACGCCCATAGCCTCAGTTCCGTTTTTTCCGCGAACGTGTTCGCTTCGTGAATCTCGGTATGCCTCGACTCGTTGGAGTTGCAGTTTTCTATTCTCGGTTTGTTGAACCTGTTCGGTTGGTTGTGAAGACCTGTTCGTGTCGATGTCTTTCTCATCTTTGACCCCGCGTCCGGGCTTCAAGAACTGCAGGGACTGTGGGTCCAAGATGTTGGTCACGGACTCGCACGACGCCTGCCTCTGGTGCCTCGGGGAGGCCCACGATACGGACGACTGTGTCGACTGCCAGTCGCTCACTGCAAAGGCCTTGCGGGAACGCAAGAAGAAGCTGTCGGTAGGCCGGGTGTCTAAGCCCGGGAAGTCGAGGTCTGCGGGGCTTTCGACCGATGACTCGAGGGGTGACTCTCCGCATCGTCGTCGGAAGTCCGGTGGGTCTCCTTCCAGGAGTCGGTCTCGCCACTCCTCCGCCTCTTCTAGGCATTCCAGTAAGCGCCGGCATAGGTCGCCTTCCCCGTCCTCTTCGGAGGACTCCGCCCGTCGGCGGGTCGCTTATCCCTCCATGCAAGCGACACCGGAGGAATGGGCTTCCTTCGGGAAGCAGATGCTAGCGATTCTGGAATCGCAGGGCACTGGTCCGTCCGGGCCTCCGAGTGGGGTCGGTCGGCACCAGTCGAGAGACACCGCCCGTACGCCTTCGGGTTTGGGTGGTCGGCATGGCTCGCGGGAGAGGTCCCGCTCGGACAAGGGTAGCCGTTCTCGCCATGCCTGTTCCAGGTCCCGGTCCTCGACGTGCTCGAGACCGCTTGATCCTGTGCCGTCTTCGAAGAAGACGTCGACGCCTGTGGCGCCGAGGTCGTCGACGATTTCTCTCGAGGTTCCGTCTTCGAGGGGGTCGTCAATGCCGTCGGCGCCCAGGTTGTCGAGAGACAAGCTCGGAGCTCCGGCTTCGAGGACTGTGTCGACGCCGCCGATGCTGACGGTGCTGCAGCTGTCGACGCCGATTCGCTCGACGTCGACACCTTTTCTGTCGACGCCGGCGCTGACTCGTTCGGTGCCCTCAACGCCTTTTCTGTCGACACTGGCGCCTTTCGAGGCGGTGGTGTCGGAGGGGCCCCGTGGCACGGGTTTGCCCCTAGAAAGGCTATGGCTAAGGTCCGGCACTGCTTTTGTCCGCAGCGGTCTTCCTCTCCCTGCCTGGAGTACATTTCAGAGGGTGATGAAGGCTCTGATGGCGGCCTGGTTCCGGTTGCGATTCCAGATGACCTTATCTCGGGCCATAGCCAGTTTGATGACCTGAGGCAGTCGCTGCATGATGCCAGTGGACTGGACATCTCTCCGGAGGTGGAGTTTTGTCGGCCGGAGCCTGGCACTCATGCCGATACTTCACATCGGCGCCTTATGTCTCGGGTTACCGAGTACTTGGGTTGGTCAGCTCCCCCATGGGAGTTCGTTCAGGATGATCTCACGGACATCCTTGATCTCGGTCCACCCACTGACCCGGTTTTGCCTTTTCATATGGCTCTGCAGAGAAGGGTGGCGGCGGCTTGGACTGCTCCGGAGAGTCTCCCGGCAGTGGGCAAGTCTTTGTCGCGAAAATGCCGTCCAGCCAGTAGCGACCCCTGCTACTTGTCTAGGCACCACACCCCGGAGAGTTTGGTGGTGCAGGCGGCTACGGCCCCGGCAAAGCAGTCGTCGAATCCTACCATCCCTCCGGATAGGGACGACAAACATTTTGACGGCTGGGCGAAGAAAGTGTTTTCTTCGGGGGGTATGGCGCTTCAGGCGGCCAACTCCATATGTGCCTTGTCTCGTTTCATGCACACTCTGTGGAACTGTGTTGCATTAGCGGCTGATCATATTCCCGAAGGGGACCAACGGGATGGTTTCCTTGCTATGGTTCAGGATGGCAAGGATGCTATGTGTGAGGCCGTTCAGTCGGGTTTGGACTTGGCGGATTGTGTCAGCCGGTCCATGGCGGCAAGCACCGTAATGCGCAGGTTTGCGTGGTTGCGGCAGTCTGGGTTCGCTCCTGATGTGCAGTCCCGGCTCCTCAACATGCCTTTTGACCGTGAACACCTTTTTGGCAGCAAGGCTGAAGAGAGCCTTGAGAGGTTGCAGACCTCCAATGCTGCAGCGAAATCGTTGGGTGCTGCAGTTCGCCAACCTCTGCCTTTTCGTCCTAGGGGACAGCAATGGAGGGGAGGTTCCTTTCGCTATTACTCGTCCTTCAGTAAAGCGAGAGGAGCTAGCAGTCAAAGAGGCCATCGTCAGAGTGCCAGAGGTGGAAACAAAGGTACTCGAGGTGCCAAGGCCACTCGGGCAGTTGCCTCTTTGCCCTCAGGCAACACCGCAGCCACTTCCACTCAGTCATGAGGCCAGGTCCCATGGTTCGCCGGTTGGGGGAAGGCTGGGGCAGCATCTTGTAAAGTGGCAAGCCATTACTTCGGATGTGTGGGTTCTGGAGATCATAACCCACGGCTGCTGTCTTCCTTTTCGGCAGAGGCCTCACGACAATCCACCATGGAACCTCTCTTTGAAGAGTCCGGATCCGCTCCTTGCGCAGGAAATTCAAGCCCTGCTGGAGAAAGGCGCCATAGAACTGGTGCCTGTAGCGGAGAGGAACAAGGGATGGTATTCCCCTTATTTTTTGATTTCAAAGAAAGACGGGGGATTGAGACCCATCATGGACTTGCGCGGTTTGAACAAACTCCTCAGGAAGGACAAGTTCAAGATGGTGACTTTCCTCAAGTCCTCCAGGCCCTTCAACTTCAAGACTGGTTGGTGTCTCTTGACCTCAAGGATGCTTACTTCCATGTGCCGATCCATCCCAAGCACAAGAAGTACCTGAGGTTCGCGGTTGGCGACTCGCACTTTCAGTTTCGGGTCCTGCCGTTCGGATTGACCTCCGCCCGAGGGTTTTCACCAAGCTCATGGTGGTGGTGGCAGCGCATCTCAGGAAAGGGGGGATTCACGTCTACCCCTACCTGGATGATTGGTTGATCAGGGGGAGCTCTCCCGAGCAAGTCCTGGATCATCTGTCCATCACCTGCCACTCCCTTCACAGGCTGGGCTTCTCCCTCAATTTAAAGAAGTCCCATTTGACACCAACGCAGCGGCTCCAGTACATCGGAGCAGTGCTCGACACGTCCCTGGGGCAGTGTTTTCCTCCTCAGGTGAGGGCTCTTCACATTCAGCAGATGGTGCACAAGTTTCAGTTTGCCCAGAATCTCCCAGCGTCCGAGTTCTTGAGACTGCTCGGCCTCATGGCATCCTGCATTCTTCTGGTGCCAGAGGCTCATCTGCGGATGAGATCTTTGCAGTGGGCACTCAAGCTCCAGTGGTCTCAGTCCTCCGGCAGGCTGTCGGACCCTGTTCAGGTGCCGCCCTCGGTAGCCCGGGACCTTCTGTGGTGGGCCGTCGAGGGCAATCTGATGAAGGGGGCCCCATTTTGGCTGCCCTGGCCGGAGGTGACGATCGTGACGGACGCACCCCTCACGGGATAGGGAGCTCATGCCAACTAGTTGACAATCAGCGGTCGTTGGTCTCCGTCGGAGTCCAGACGCCATATCAATCTGTTGGAGCTGAGGCCCGTCAGGCTAGTCCTGAATGTTTTTTTGCCGTCTATGCTCGGGACGAGTGTCCTGATTCTGATGGACAACACAGTGGCAATGCACTACCTCAACAAAAGAGGGGGGGCAGGGCCACTTCCGCTGTGCAGGGAGGCGATGCAGCTCGAGTTCTGGGCCATCCAGCAGGAAGTTTCGATCTCGGCAGTTCATCTGGCCGGAGACAACGAGACGGCGGATGCTCTGAGCAGGCAGAGCACGATCTCTCACGGGTGGGAGCTGGCTAAGGAGATTCTCCTGGAGATCTTCGCCCTTTGGGGGACCCCTCAAGTGGATCTCTTCGCCTCCAGTGTCAACCGGAAGTGCGAAAGATTTTGCTCGCTGGAATTTCCTCCAAAAGGAGTCTTAGGAGACGCGTTTGTGGTGGAGTGGTCATTCCCACTGCTGTACGCGTTTCCTCCAGTCCCCGTCATCCCGCAAGTGCTGCGGAGGTTACGGAGGTTCGGCCCCCGGATGATCCTCATTGCTCCAGCGTGGGTCCGGAGGACGTGGTACCCAGACCTTCAAGACTTGTCCATCTGCCCTCCACGTCGTCTTCCCTACCGAGACGATCTGCTTTCACGGGAAGGGGGTCAGGTTCTCCATCCAGAAGTCAGATCCCTCAATCTTCATGCTTGGCTTCTGAAAGGTTGAGGTATAAGGATTGGGACCTCCCTGAAGACGTGATGGAGGTGTTGCTCTCGGCCAGGCGGCCGGCAACAAAGTCTCTGTACCGTTGCCGTTGGAAAAAGTTCTGTGACTGGTGCAGAGTTCAGAATGTGGATCCTTTTGAATGTGACATTGCCATGGTTTTGTCTTTTTTGCTTTCTTTGGCCCACAGGGGCTTGCAAGTGGGGACCATTAAAGGTTACCTGGCGGCGCTGTCCATATTTAAGCGCTCGTCTGAAGAGTGTTCCTATTTTAAGATTCCTTTAATTTCGCAGTTTTTGAAAGGGCTCACTAATGTGTTCCCTCCGTCACCTTTTTTGGTGCCAGGTTGGGATTTGAACCTTGTTCTTAAGTTTCTTATGGGTGCTCCGTTTGAGCCTTTGCATTCTTGCCCTTTGAGGCTGTTGACTCTGAAAACTGTGTTTTTGGTTGCGGTTACTTCTGCTCGCAGAGTGAGTGAGTTACAGGCACTTTCAGTTAAGCCACCCTTCACCGTGTTTCACAAGGACAGGGTTGTCCTTAGAGTTCGTCCTTCTTTTCTTCCGAAGGTGGTTTTGGATTTTCATTTGAGCCAGAAGGTTGTTCTTCCAGCATTCTATCCTCCTCCACATCCTGGTAAGGAAGAGGAGAGGCTCCATAGGCTTGATCCTCAGAGAGCGTTGAGCTTTTATATTTCGTGCATGTCCCAGGTCAGAGTGGATGATCAACTTTTCATTGGTTACGCTGGGAAGCGTTTGGGACAAGCTGTGACGAAACAGACTTTGTCTCATTGGAATATTTTAGCTATCTCCGAGTGTTACCGCTTGGCAGGTAAGGACCCTCCGGCTGGCTTGCGGGCCCATTCTACCAGAGAAGTGGCTGCGTCTACTGCCCAGCAGAGGGGAGTTCCTATTCGTCACATCTGTGATGCAGCCACCTGGGCTTCAGTACATACTTTTGTACGTCACTATTCCCTTGATTCCATCAGAGGGCAAGATCTGGCCTTTGGCAAGCAAGTTCTCTATTGCGCATTTTGATTGGGCATGCTAAATTTGTATTCTAAATTCTTTCCCACCTCCTTGCTTGGTACTGCTTTGGGAGTCTGTCATAGATATGGAATACGTCGGAGGACCCAATCCCCTCGAAGAACAAGTTACTTTCTTACCTGGTAACGTTCTTTCGATGGGATGGTCCGACGACGTATTCCATATCGCTCCCTCCCTGCCTTCCCCGCTGCAGAATTTCTTTTGCGATTGCAGCTTGCTTTCCGCAAGGCCTTGTGCGTCTGACTGGCAGAAAACTGGTGGCATACGTTCTGGGAAAAAACTATAACTGAGGCTATGGGCGTCATGCGTCCTACTTATCACATCGGGTGACGTCGGCCGTCGGAGGAGGTCCTCTGGGACGGCGCATCAACGTCATCGACGCAGGACGCAGACGCCAAAGATTTTCCGAAGCAGCACAGCTGTGGACATTACCTGTCATAGATATGGAATACGTCGTCGGACCATCCCATCGAAAGAACGTTACCAGGTAAGAAAGTAACTTGTTCAACACAGCCATAGGTTATTTTCTGACGATGCCTAAATGTATTGTCACAAATTGTCAACTGCTTCAATAAGTACCGCAGGTGGTAACAGTATTCTCTTATTGTTGAGCATTCTAACTTCCACCTTGCAATTGCTGCATTTTTTTCTAAAGCCGCGCCGACACTTTGATGCATTGTTGGTTTTTGAAACCGTAACTATACCTTCAATATGGCCGCGTCCTGTGTGTCCGCGTTTGGTCCTTTCTTTATGACCATCGCTCTCATTTAATGGTGGAGTCTGTTTTTGCTGATCTTTACCGGTTGCATTTCCGCATTTGGATACAGCTAGCGTGTTTGTCTACCTGACGCACGGGTGGGAGCCTTTCTGCCGCTCTTTAGGGGGGGGTAAACGGTGCACACGGCTGTTTGCCCGCCGCTGGTGACAATCCCAGTCGTTGCTTTTTGTACTCTTTGCACGCCGCTTTCTCTCTTTCCTGTTTCAGCATTATGGCCACTTCTATGGGAGGTTGTATACTAATATTGCTGTCCAGACAATGGGGACGGTGATGGATTCACCCCCTTTTCTCAAATATGCAGCTGTCTTCTCATAGTTTTTGTCACTGTGCACGATGGTGGTAATTATTAGGTGAAGGGTCTACCTTTGTGATGGGAGGTCAAATAAGCTTGTTGTATGGCATCACAAGGTGTTGTAACTAAGGCATTACGTGACCATTGAAACCAAGGTTTCCTGTTGTTTTGGCCCTAGGTGATGTTGGGACGTGACTTTGATGTCTCTTCCAACCTCAAGTGGAATTTGGTTACCTTGTAATCCTTGATTAAAGCATTTGGATTTCGACTCTGTTGAAGGTAATTGATTGGAATTAGACTCCCTCCTGAGCTTTGTTTTCCGGATAGGAGTTTACCCTACTAATAGTGGGGTATATGCTTTTTGTGTCTCTGCAGTGTCTTGAACCGAATATTGTGGTGACTCTTTGTGCCCATGGTGGAAGTAGATGCATCTGCTAATTGGTGCATGTGGTGTAGCATTAACTAATGAGCACACCTTTGAAGAGAGTTCCCAATGAAGGTAATTTTTCAAGTTCATCTATAGAACTATTGGGAGGTAGGCTTTAATGTTGGCCAGCCCGCCAGTCCGCATACTCCAGAAATGTTTACTGTAGTGTGTGGTGGTGTATTTATTATTAGAATTTCTTGACCCCTCCCTAAAGATCCCCCTTTTTGTATTTTAGGTACATCCATTAATGTGATGTGAGAAATGACCCCTTGTACACAGTGTTGAAGCAGTCTACAACTATTTTTTCAGAAGTTTCCCCTGAAGAATGTTCACCCTTTTGAGGCTTTGGAAGAACAGAAACATGCCTGGAATCATTTTTACAACACATGTAGAATGTTGAATGTGTTAGTAGAGTGTCTTTTGTGTTTGTTAAATCATGTTAGGAGTTTTTAGACGAAATGTTTAGGTATTAGTTTATTGGTTCTACTGTCTTCTATGTTTTGGGTCCATCTATGTTTTTACTTGAATTCATTTTGTTCTGAATACCTAATAATTCTGAATAATTATATATGTTTTTTTGACATATTTAAGCATACAGTCTATTTTTTACGGACTCAATGTGCCGGGTTATCAGGGACTTCGGTTGTGTGGTCAAGATAATTGGTATATAGTACAGATCTATCTCCTTTATAGAATCATATATATTTCCCCTGATGGTGGAGGTAGTTGTTGTGTTTTGGTAGGGGCATTATAAACCTATTTGTAACACAGCTGTAATAAGCCTCTCTAGCCTCAGCTATATTTTGTTATTTCTCCCTCCTGCAGGTTGCCATGCTGCTCTCTGACTGCTTCATGCTGTGCAGATCTCGCCTCTGTTCTCAGAACAAGCACGTCCCTCACAGAGCTCGACCTGAGCAGAAATAAACTAGGGGACTCGGGTGGAAAGGCGCTGTGTGAAGGACTGAAGCAACCAGGCTGCAAATTACAGACCCTGCGGTAAGGGACAGACCCATTGCTACTCTAAGACAATACATGTCGAGTCCTGGGGGTGCCTGTACACATGCTAGATAGAGGATCTGATAGCAAAGCTAAGGACTGAAGCATCCAGGCTGCACATTACAGACCCTGCAGTAAGGGACAGACCCTCGCTACTCTATGACAATGCATGTCGAGTCCTGGGGGTGCCTGTACACATGCTAGATAGAGGATCTGATAGCAAAGCTAAGGACTGAAGCAACCAGGCTGCACATTACAGACACTGAGGTAAGGGACAGACCCTCGCTACTCTATGGCAATGCATGTCGAGTCCTGAAGCAACCAGGCTGCACATTACAGACCCTGCGGTAAGGGACAGACCCTTGCTACTCTATGGCAATACATGTCGAGTCCTGGGGCTGCCTGTACACATGCTAGATAGAGGATCTGATAGCAAAGCTGCCTACTCTATGAGAATACATGTGGAGTCCTGGGGGTGCCTGTACACATGCTAGATAGAGGATCTGATAGCAAAGCTGCCTACTCTATGAGAATACATGTCGAGTCCTGGGGATGCCTGTACACATGCTAGATAGAGGATCTGATAGCACAGCTAAGGACTGAAGCAACCAGGCTGCATATTACAGACACTGAGGTAAGGGACAGACCCTCACTACTCTATGGCAATGCATGTCGAGTCCTGGGGTGCCTGTACACATGTTAGATAGAGGATCTGATAGCAAAGCTAAGGACTGAAGCAACCAGGCTGCACATTACAGTCACTGTGGTAAGGGACAGACCCGTGCTACTCTATGGCAATGCATGTCGAGTCCTGGGGGTGCCTGTACACATGTTAGATAGAGGATCTGATAGCAAAGCTTTGGGCACAGATGTTGAAAGCTGCCTTCCTCTGGTTTGCCTCAGAGGTCTGGTTAGCAGGAAGGTGAAGGAAAGGACAATTTTTTGCATTCATATTTGTCATTGTGAGGGTTATGTATTTTTGACATTAAACTGCACTTTGATTTTTTTAAATATGAAGACAAAAGAAAATTGGGGAGCACACACATCTATTCTGCAGGGACCAACTTCTCAGATTAATTGAGTTGATGAAATGAAATGTCATAACTGGGTATGCACAAATAGGCAGAGGGGCACGGCTGCAAAGGTGATGCCCCTGCTTGATGTGCTTTTTGTTGGCATTCTTTTTAGTGTGATTTAATGTATTTTTTAATTAACAAATCAAGGGAAATCTGTCAGTCACAATAAACTTGCATTTTGGCACTAGGGGTGTCACGGTATTAGTTTTATGGCGGTATGATAACCTGCTTGCCGAATGACAGTTTATCATGGTTATCGCGGTATAGCAGGTAGAGTTAACTAATCTTAACAAATATTTTCTTAAAAGGTCATAAATTGTCAGATTTATCATCACAAACAAAACCAGGCACCAAGGCCCAGAATTGGGCTTTTCAACATACTTTCCACTGAAATGCCACCCCTTGCTTCCACCAAACAACACCAACAGATGGGTGGAGAGGAGAAGGGGGGGTGAGCCCTGCTGCGACTGGCAAAGCAAACTTAATAGCTTTTCTTAAGTGGTAATTTAGGCTTTTAGCTCCCCCACTGGCTACTGGTGAAGATGAACATGTTGGCATCTTGATAATCTGCATGCCACAGATCAATGGAGGCTGATTGTAGTATGCGCTTGTGTGCATACGCATACACGCACACGCACTCTCTTTACGCTACAGCCTTTAGTTTACTTGCAGGCCAAAAGGTGTTCAGTAATCACAGACATGTTACCCTTTGGTATGGCAGCAGGTAATACCCGCAGAGATGAGTGCATTTTGCGGTGTGACTTATTATATGTAAATTCAATGATAGAACCAGGGAAATCCCATATTGTAATATGTTTAGAAAACATTATCCATTATAAATATATAAACCCCAAAGCCGCCAACCCAAAGTAAATCCTTTTCCTTCTTGGCACTGTATTTATTCTTCCTATTGCTAACATATTGATTTTGTGTCGGGCATGTGGGGTTTACGGAATGGCATTAAAAACTGCTCCAACTGAAACAACTTGTACCAAGAACTTATTTTTACATTGCCTTTTTTGCATTTGAAGTTCTTTACTATTAAGTCAATGCTTTTTAGTTAACTTACGAATACGCAGGCAGGATTTTCCTGCTGTAGCAAGGTAGCATTTTGAAACTTGTCTCTGCACATATTTAGCTGATCCTCCAGGAATATAAGGCGGCTGCAGAATTGGTCTTTCATGGCGGTCACTCGTTGATCGCCTTGAATGAAAGAGTGACTAGTGGAAGTGTTATAATGCACATTTTGAGCAATGAGCTTGCTGCTCAGTCACAGGTCATCGCTTTGAAAATTGGCCTCAACTTGCATTTTTTTGGGACCACATGGCATGGGCATCATGACCCCTCGCTGCGACAAAAAGTTTGTTTTGACAACTCTTTATCCCATTAAAGGGAGAAAAGTTACTCATGTGCGGTCTGAAAGCCCATGTCATTGTGTTTATTTTTTCAAAATGTCATAGCCAACGCAGACACACCGAAAGGTTGCATAGTGATCTAATCACTATAGCTTGTTTACCATCTGCCTGGTGTATTATGAAGGTCTGATGTCGGAGTCACTACTGACCATATAATCCTAAAGGGACAGCGTTCAGTGGGCGCTATTGATTTCTTTCTTGATTCTTGCAATGCATGTTCATTTACCTTCTTAAAGATAGTGGCAAAAAAAACCTTTGAAATGACAAAGTTAAAATAAATATCGGCACAAATATGGCCTAGACCACCACCTCACCAGAGCCCCATCATTACCGTTTCCCCAGATCTGAGTGCATTAGGACCCTTGTATTGCGAGTTCAGAGGGAGGAATGCTTTCATGGGTGGTGTCACAAATTGAGAATAGACCTAAGAAATATTTCACCCCCATTGCTCTGGATACTTCAAATTGAATGTAGAATCTGTCCTGCCTGCTTGAGAAGGCAGGTAGGTGAAGGATCAAGCGAAGCAACAACTCTAGTGCCAATGTGTACATCTACACAGAGGACAGGGGGAGGGGCAGTTTATTTACTAGCAGAAAGCACTGATAGGCCCAGTGGTCACACAGTCTACAGCAGGGTCAGACTGGGGCATCAAATTGTCTCGGGCACCAACATAAAAGTGGCTCACAGTTGCAAATGGGAATTCATTCCTTTTGGAACAATGTTTGAATAGTACCCAAGGGGGAGATTTTTGATAAAATGTGATGCAAATTGTACAGTTAAAAGAATATTTATTCACCAACAGTGGTCAAAACTATTAGCCGCATAGTGAAGTCATTCATCAAACTGGCCCACTTTGGCCAAAAAAGTGCCCCACTTTGACCCAAAAAACCAACGCACACAAGCATTTTGCGTTTTTGGTTCGGCCATGGGCCTATTGCCCTAAAGGCCAGTCCATGCCTGGTCTACAGAGCTAAAGTTGTTTGTGGACATGCATCAGAAGGGCATCCAGTTCATTCCCCTTTCAATTCTGGGATGTGTAGTTCCCCATCTTTCAAATTGGTGGGAAAACTACAAATCCTGGAATTCGAAGCTAAAACAGAACTGGATGGCTATCCAATCCATGACCATGAGAAACTTAAGTTCCTTGAATCTAAACCTGGGGGAGAGTAATTCGATATGCATGACTTCACTGGCCGTCCTTTTTTTACAATTTGCACAGCCAGAGCAAGAGCTGTTCCAATGTGTGTTTGCTCAGTGCAGTAGGACCTTAACTTACTGAACTAATGGCACATGATGCCGGGTCAGGCTCAATCGATACATTTCTGCTCCTGCTGGCTGAGTAGTTGCTAAGAAAAGTGCTCCTGGCTCCACTGTTTTGCAAGTCACTGAACATTTTATTACATTTTTTTACATACGAACAAAAGGAAAAATAAAATGCTCACTTTCAGTTCAGGCCCTCAGCTCACCCTTGTGATGTCCCTGTGGTCTTGCTAATTGCAAATTGAAAATCGGGACGATCACCATAGAAGATCTGACCTGTAGCGTGGAGCAGCATAACTGTGAAAACGTTTAAAATCTGTATGCGGACTTTAAAATAATGCCTGAAACAAAATAACCTTGTTCTAGTTTGCCCATGAAATCCAGGTCTGGCGGAGTCTATGAACTGGAGTCTCAGGTATGCCTATAGAGCCAGTCAGTCCTTTCATCGTTACCAGCTTTGCATGGGGAACACAAAGGTTCAGGTACTGGGCAGCTTTCAACAGAATTTGCGCAAAGTCGGCTGATCTTTGACTCGACTCTACTGATCACAGAGAAAGATCATTTACTAATGTGGCCTCACTTTCCCTATGCTCTTGTCTGCCAAACAAGGCCCCTTGGCAGATGGCACATCCAACAGTGCAAGACCAAGACTGCTCAGCACTTGCTTACTGCAGCCTTTCCAAATCAGATTGACACTTAACGGTATACCGGTATAAACAATGTGACGGTTATTAATACCGGTATAAACAATGTGACGGTTATTATTGTTCAATTAAGCTGTTCACGGTATCTTTAACGGTATTGTTACGCTCACCTGGTTCCCACGGTGGCGTCGACCGGAACTGGGCCGCTGTTGTTTCCACCAGCGTAACGTGTAGCGCCGAGATGACTGACTGGACTGGCCCGCTCAGCCTAGTTTGTCTGGCTCGCAAGAATATTCTTCTGATGGTTTGGAAGGATGAGCTCTCCATCCTGCGTCGACCGCAGGGGCGCGTTGATGACCAGTTACTTCACTGGCGTAGAGGAATTGGTGAGTTCCAGTATTGACTCTAAAGTCCAATTGTTCATAAGAGTTCAAATGTCTGATCTTCACTCTGTCCGATTCCTTGCAGGTTGCCGAATAATCCACTCGAAGATTTCCAAATGGCACTTGGTAAGATTCAGGTAAGTCTATTGTGGTTTTCCCCTTAGGGGCCGGGGTACGGCGATGAAGCAGAGTTGACTGCGCCGACCTGAGATGAGGTGAGTACCTCCCGTGGTAAATCAGGTAAGTCTGTGCGGGTAGCTTGTATAGCCTTAGAGAGTCCCCTTGCTCACCTTGCTGTCTTTGTCTCCTTAGGTGTCGGAGGGCGGCCGCGAGATGGAGAGAGCGTGATGGAATGCTGAAGTACCGCCAAGTAGGTGAGTTCAGCGCAGCGCCGTAGGAATGCGAAGCAATGCTTCAAAGACTTCTGTCTTTCAGTTCCGTGGCGAAATGGATCAGGATTCAGGTAAGGATTAAAGTTAAAACTCCTGTTCTAACCTTTATCCTTCTTTTCTTCTTGTTTCAGGAGTCCCAGGACTGAAGCGGGCGTGGCTGAAGACTGGAGCTGCTGAAAACACGGTGAGCGTTACGCTGCAGCAAGCAGAATAACGCGAAGCACGTGTGGCTGTCCGGGCGTGGTTTAAATAGCCTTGGAAGAAGATCCAGGTAAGTATTCTTCCACAGCCCCACCCAAGTAACAAAATAGTCCCTTCAGTAAAATAGTCCCTCCTAAGCCTCATTTGGCTTGAGTCTTCATGCAGCATGGTCTGCCTCAGGTGAGTATGCAGCATGGTCTGCTTCAGGTAAGTTATCAATAATGAGCCTGGCACCCATGGCGCCTGGACTGACTTTATCTTTATGAGCCTGGCGCCATAGGTGCCAGGACTGCACCCAAACAGCCCCTAACTGGGGCTTTTGGGCATGCTCCGAGTGGCATGATGCCTGCTTCCGGGGCTGCTGGGCCTGGTCTGGTCTTCCGGGGGCAGGCATCATGACAGGTATACCGTTATACCATTACATCCCTAATTGGCACTGGTTCTGAATAAACTATCATACAATAAAAGGCCAGATGTATGTTTGTCCGATGCAGTCATGCGCTGTAGAGACTGCCCACTTCGCCTTTTCGTACCAATAGAGGGAGCTGTTGCCTTAGGAAATCTATTGGGCCAGCTGTACGCTTGTCCGCTCCCAACCCACTGTGGCCCGTGTACACGGGCTTCCACACTAGTCCAGTTATAAAGTGGCTGCAGAGAGGCCTGGAGCGAAGTATGGCTGTCATTTTGTAAGCTGCCTGTGCACCTTTTGGGTAGAACCATCAAGATTCAGCATTGCCTGTAAATAAGCAAACGCAGCACACATGTTTTCAGTGACGTGGTACCAGCCTTGATTGGGTTAGTGGGTATGAACATGTGTAATGAGTGCAATGCATCATCCCCTGTGCCATTATTTCAATGAATCCACTTGTATTGCAATCAACACATTCCAAAATGGCGACCAATTCTACTCCCAAATCACGTGTGGAGCTGTCGCCTGAACAGAGTAGCCTACTGTGGAGCCCGCTAGTCAGGGTGCGAGCGGTGAACAAGGCAATTTCTCATAAGAATAGGCTACAGAAAATGCAGGTAAAACTCTGAAGTTCTTGAACATGCTAACTTGGATTTCTGTTTTGAGCAGGCTACATTTTTGAAAATGTCTTATTTAAATAGAAAACTAATGGGTGCATCAGATTTGGTCACAGTGTTAGAGGTGGGCAGGCCCACAGAGGCTGGACCTCAGCTCGAGCCAATCTCTACGTTATGAGTGACAGGAGAGCCAAACCAGCGCTGAGCCAGACATGAAGTCTGCTAACCTCTCACCCAATCCTTCCCAATGATGTTTCTTGCTAACTGATATGCCATCAAAGACTACAATCCCTTAGCCGGCTAGGTCAGGTTTCTAGCAGTCTCCAGAGTTAAACGCTTAGAGCATGTTCTTGACCATGGGAAATGTCTGGGCTAATCCAAAGCCCTCCTCATAACATGCTTAAAAGTTGTAGACAGCAGCAAAAAAGATGCAATTTACCACAATGTGCACATAGTACACACAGACCTTTTTAGCAGGTTTACAACACTGCATAACCCAGCCCACACAACTAATAATTTTCTGATATATGTCACAAATGGCCTCAAGAACACACAAACTCTCGAAGACATTCAGAATGGCAAAGGGCTTGCTAAAGGCCACCCCTCTCTCTGTCCTAGTGCAGGCTGTTCCCTCCCTAATCCAGGCGTACCTCGACCCCGGGCTGGTCAGTAGAGATTATTAACCCCCACTATCCTCCAATCTGTCTATCTGGAAGGGATGGCCTGAAGGCAAACATGTTCTCCATCCAAACACCACCGGGGAACAATCTAGGTGGCCCCTGCTGTAAGTTGCACATGGTGTTATTATGTAAGAGTTTGTGTCTTCCAGACATCCTGCCTCACTTGCTCTTTTCCTTCTGCGCCATTATGTTTCTCTCTGTGTCTCTCACTCCCCCTTTCCTCTTCCGACCTACTACACCTACCGCCTCTCCTCCCTTCACACTTCTCTATCCCACCCATTTTCCTCCCTCTAGTAACTTCGTCCACCCTCTCATCTCACTCTCTACTACTCTCTTTATACTTCACACCAGTACTACTGTCCCCGTCTCCGCAGTACTACTGCTTGCCCTTCTCTACACCACTCCTACTCTCCCCGTTACACACTACTAGCACTCTTCCTACTACATCCACTCTTCACACGACTACTGCTCTCCCATCTGCACACCACTACTATTCGCCCCTGCCCACTCTCCTACCAGTCTCCCCACTCCTACTCTCCTCTCTCCACAGTACTGCCACTGTTCCCTACGCACACTACCATTCTCCTCTCTCCACGCTACTACTAATTTCCCCTTTCCACACTACCACTACTATTCAGCACTGGAGTGGTGCTAGCATGGGTAGCATAGCAGTTCACTTTGTTCAGGCTGTTGTGTGGTCTGTTCGGTGTCTAATCTGCTCAGCTATCACTCATTGAGTCGGGATGTTCGCCAGCTGTTCCACCGCTTGGGCTGCTGGCATTGGCAGTCCTTTGGAACAAACAGAGAGAAACTCAACATAAATGGACAGTGCAGGTATGGAGTGTTTGCCAGTGAAATTCATGACCTATATGCACACACATGAAGAAAGGACAAGGACTGGGTCTCGCCCAACTCCCAAACACTGTCACAATCCATGTAGTAGGCCTCGTACCACAGGCTGAGAGGGGTCCCCATACTCTCTTGACATGGTCAGAACCCTGTCACATAGATTTCGGAGACATGGGGATCCCTGAGATGTGTCAAAGTGAGAGAGTGCAAATAAATGAATAGGGGTAATTTCGATGATTGTGACTAACTTCCCAAGCAAGGTTTATTTTCACAACATAAATAGGCTGAGGGCTTGGGATCAACCACATAAATGACAAAGGGGCACTCAAAGAAATCAAGGGAGCATTTCCACCTTCCTTGAGAACTATAGTCCTTAGTCTGCTCCTCCCATCTGTGGGCTAAACAAAACTCACTCCCACTCTCATTTTTAAAATCAGGATGCTGAGTTCTGTCCATCTGGCATTCTCTTAGATTGTGGAACATGGAACATATCCATCGGGAGGAAGGCCAGCTGGAGGAGATCCAGTGGGGCATGTACTATGTGACATATGTGTCTTCCAAATAAAACCACTTACCAACGAACTACACGTAGCAGATCATTTCCCTGGTGATGAGATGGGATTGAATGCTGGCATCCCCACAGAGTAGCTGCAGAGCACCACGCAAACTCTGTTGAAATTACATCCCACAGAGTGGTTGATGTTTGACCGTCACAGAGATCCGCAGCCCATGCTGCCTTACCCAAGGTAAGAGATGCAGCGTATATGAAAGCTGAAGCTGCTCACTATTTTAATAAAAATAAAAGTATTTGAGCCATGCACACCCGTGCAGTCATCGGGAGCTCAAGCGTCACTGCAGAACATGCTTGCTAGGGTAAGCAGGAGCTAAACGCAGCTCTTAGGTATCCAGATTCAAACATTGACCGGGAGCGACCACTGGGGGATGAGGAGCTAGCACATAGCATTCTCCAGCATGGGGTCTGGCATGGATTCACATGCTCATGAATATATTCCCCGTCGTCAGGCTGGGAATCCTCGGTAAAGAAAAAATCAGTTCCAGTTTCGTTTCTGAACTGTCTTTCTCCTAATAACCAATCACTGGTCTCTGGGTCATACTGCCCTCAGCCAATGACTAACCCTCTACCTAAGCCCCTCCTCTGGCAGCCATCCTCAGATTTTTACCGCACGTTTCAAGTGTTGGGAGTCCTCGGGCTATAGCTCTCGAGCTTTTACTGCGTTTTGCGATTTTTCAAAGAGTTTAATCTTATTTTTTCGGTCAATCGAGCCTCAAGCTCCACCGTTTCTACTTCAGATCAACGGGGACCCGTTTCGGAATTTTCTACACCCTTCAAGGTCGAAGTTTCCGTTGAGTTTCGCTTCTTGGAGGATTCAAGAAGATCTTTGAGGCCTGCCCCGCGTGGACATGGCCCAGGACAAAGGAAACACGACACCCGGATCCAAGCTGTTCAGGAGCTGCCCTGGATGCGGATTGCAGAATGTCTTCAAGGATGACGAGCATTCTAGTTGCCTCTACTGCCTTCACGAAGACAAAACGTGCGTGGAGAAGGACTGTGCATTTTGCAAAAACATGTCAGAGCGGACTATGAAGGATCGGCGTATCCGCCTCACCAACTGGCTGGAAGGGAAGAGCCCAGCGGTAGGTGAGAAGAAGAAGTCGTCTGAGCGGTCTTCTAAGTCCTTTGAGGGCGCTCCGGCGATGGGGGCCCAACAAAAGGCAAAGCACTGTGAGTCCGCGGGCACCGGGAGCGCCGATCGGTCGGCTCCTCGGCTGCCGGGCAGGGCGCACTTTCACCGACACCATCAACCACGAGCCAACGCTCTGGCTCGGGGAAGAGGAAATCGGAGCACCCGGGTAAGCTTCTGGAGAAGTCCCAGTCGATCCCGACGGAGTCAGCCAAAGGGGAGCGAGGCGGTGACCCTCCCCCCAAGGTGAAGGCCTCGAGCACGTCCAAAGTCGTGAAGGCCTTGATTCACCCGGCTAAGGCCTCTATCGAGGGAGTCGTGGCGGCCCTGGCAAAGGCTGTGGAGGCTACCCCAGTGGAGGCGACCTCGGGGCGCAGAGTTTTCCCTGCCACCGCAGAGGGAATCCTCTTTTCAACCCATCGATAAGACCCCCGTGAAAACCCCGGTGAAAAAAGAGGGGGGGGGCGGTGGCCATCATGGACACAGATACAGCATCTGAGGAGGAGCTGCCTGGAGTCGCGAAGATCCTGAACAGAAAGTTCGAGGAGGTCCGGTCCCACGGGAGGGATCCCGACGAGGCGGACGAAGAAAGTGACGGTGGTGCTGACGAGGGGCTCGTGGAGGAGAAGGATTCCACTCGGTCGCGCCCGTCGCAGCCGACACCTGGGCCACAGGACAACTCTGGAGCAATCTTGATGGCGATCCAGGCCTTGTGTACGGAGATAAGGACGAGATTGTCCTTACCTCCAACGGATGATCCAGCGGAGCCTGGACAGTCGGGGGGGCAAGCGGAGTAGAACTCTGCCCCCCGCCCTTCCAGCCTTCACGGCCTTCGCAGCCTTCATCTCCTTCCCCTGACCCGAGGGATGACACGGGAACAGAGACGGCCACGACGGGGACCGATGACGACGGTGGTGACGATGGGATGGGCCTTCCATCACCACCTCCTCGGGCCTCCCCGCCCGACGAAATTGGCTCCTTCCACTCCATGATCGCCAGGGCACTCGAGCTCTTCCAGCTCTGCCCCGAAGAACAGAAGAAGGAAGGTTTCCTCTATCAACGGCGTGAGGCCAAAAGGAAGACGGTTCTCTCAGTCCCTGTCACGATGCCCGCTCCCGGGGAGCCGGCTCAGGCCCTGCGTCCCCGAAAGCAGACATCAAGTTCCCGGGGAAGGTCCCAGCAACCCCTTATAGGGGCCCTTTGGACACATTCTAGGAACTTCTTCCAAGGCTATTTAAACCACACCCGATCAGCCACACGTGCTTCGCGTTGTTCTGCATCTAGCAGCTGGACGCTCACCGTGTCTGCTCCTGCATCTTGACTTCTGCCACACCTGCCAGCATCCTGAATCACCTGCAAAGGAAGGGAACAAGAGAACAGAAGAAGATATGTATCCTTCCTCCAATCAGGTATGTATCCTTCCCCGACCACGCCCGGATGGTAAATTAGTCCCACAGGTAAAGTAGTTCCTTTCAGGCCTCAAGGAGGCCGGGATCCTGCAGCATGGTCTGCATCAGGTAAGTGCACCCAAGCACTCCCATAATGAGCCTGGCGCCCATGGCGCCAGGACTGATGTCTTTTATGAGCTTGGCGCCATAGGCGCCAGGACACTGTCCAAAGGGCCCCTATATGGGGTTGCTGGGTCCTTCCTTGGGGACTGGATGTCCGCTTTCGGGGACGCAGGGCTTGAACCGGCTCCCCGGGAGCGGGCATCATGACATCCACAACGAGCACGTTGTCGACCAGCATTGAAGAAGAGGGGGTATGTCAAGTTGGTGCCTACGACGGCCACCCCACATGTGTCCTGACCCCTGAGGCGTGATACATCTGCGCAGGCAGCAGCAAAGGCAGCAGGCACCCCGGGGATGGGGCCAGGCCCTGTGACCGCATCGGTCCAGAAGACTCCGGAGAGGACAGGGCTCCCCTGACGGAATCTCCACTGGATGTGGACTCACGTACTGCTCCAGAAAAGCTGGTGCAGATTTATTCAAGCTCCAAAGACGGCAGCGATGATTTGCCTGATGACTACTATACAGACCAAAAAGGAGGATAATCTGAGGGCGGTGAGCCTTCTTCCCCCGCACACAAAATAAGTTGCGTCAGTCCAGACCCTACGCCACTGGCTCCTTCCACCCCTCAACCGAGGGACGTGTCGCTGGATATTCTGATGACTCTGCACACACTGTTCATAGAGATCCAGCAGAGGATGCCCCCTGCCCTGGGACCTGCGCCACCACAAGACCCTCAGGAGCCTCAGAGTTTGAGCCCTCCTCGTAGGAAGAGAAAGTCTAAGGGGGATGCTGGTCCTCAACATCACCCGCCACCTCGCAACCTGACTCCACCCAGAGCTCTGGCGCCGCACACCGACACAGGCACGGACACAGCTACTACGGCTACAGGCACCAACGAGAAAGACAACTTTTTGCAAGCTGTCGGGGAAACACCACACGCAAATGACCCCCATAGGGCCTCCAAGCCATGATGTCCAGAACCTCTGACCTGTTTCAGTTAGTACCTGAGGAAACTAAGAAAGAAGGGTTCCTGTACCAGCAGCGTGAGTCCAGAAGAAACACCATCATGTCTGTTCCTTTCCTGGATGATATCTGGGAGGAGGGCCTGGCACTAATGGAGAACCCGAGTACAGCCCGCCCAAGTGTGACAGACTGGATAAAAAGTACAGGGTACAAGATTCAGCTCCCAGGTGCTTAAGATCTCAGCCTCCGCCCGACTCAGTGGTCTCGGCCGCAGCCAGGAAGAGCTTGGTGAACCCATCGTCGGCAACCATTATACCTCCGGACCAGAAGGGGAAGAAGCTGGACGCAATGGGCAAGAGAATAATCTATACAGCAGCCTCTACCATCAAGGCGGCTAATGCCCTAGCCATTTTGTCCAGATATGACTGGGAACTATGGTACAAGCTGGGACCTATTCTAGACGTCCTGCCTGAGGACAAGAAGGTCGAGGCACTAGAACTGTTTCAGGAGGGGGAGGTGGCCATGGACCACACCATTACAGTGGCAGTGGACATCACGGTCACAGGATTCCAACAGATGGGGAACGGCGTGTCCCTTCATCAACAATGGTGGTTGAAGGGCACAAACCTCTGCCAGGACTTTGAGTAAGGTGCTGGATATGCCGTTCAATGAAAACCCCTTCGGCAAGGCAGTTGATGAGTCTTTACAAGCCATAAAGACTGACACATAGACAGCACGTTCCCTTGGAACCCTGCAACAACGTCGGCTGTCGTCCTTTCGTTCGTCCAGGGTAAAGCCTGGCAGATCTTCCAAGGGATATGCTACCCTGTACTGACAGCCTTCACGCTCCTCCACTCAAGAAGCATACAGAAGTCACTCTCAAGCTTATGGCAGCGGGGGGCAATGAGGCACAGCTTCAGCGCCGCTACAGGACAGGGCCCCAACCCCCAAGCAGACCCGAACTGGCCGTAACCTCGGGCCCCCACTTATGTACCCAAGTGGGAGACCGGCTGGCAAAGTTCGTAAGCGCATTGAAGACATTCAACACAGACTGATGGGTGCTGGATGCTCTCGAACAGAGGCATACCTTGGAGTTCCAATGCAGGTGTCCTCGTATACCACCGGTGCCTTGACAAGAGCAACACGGACCACAGCTTCGGCAAGAGGTGCATGCCATGTTACAGAAGGGTGCGATAGAACCCGTCCCCCAGCACCTCCATGGCTCTGGAGTATATTCCAGATACTTTCTGGTTCGGAAGAAAACAATTTGGAGGCCAATACTGGATCTGCGTCATCTCAACAAGTACTTAAAGTCCCAAAAGTTCCAGATGGTCTTGTTTCAACAGGTGCTCGGCCAGCTGGAGGAAGTGGATTTTCGGACGTTGTTCGATCCGGAGGACGCCTACTTCCACATCTCTATTCACGAGAAATACAGCAGATTCGTGGTTCAGGGTCAGCACTACCAGTTCAAGGGACTGCCCTTCGGCCTAAATTCGGCTCAGAGGGTCTTTACAAAGTGCTTGGCCCCAGTGGCAGCGCATCTTGTCTGCTGGGCATCCACATATACTCTTACCTGGACGATTGGCTTGTGCAATCCCGCTCACACGCTCTGGCGAGCAAGCACAAATCGAGGACTGTAGGTCTGCTAAAGGAATTGGGGTTCTACATAAACTATCCATATCAGAATGCGCTGTTTCTGTGTTCCCTGACTCAACACAGTAATGTGTTTGGCGCCCACCTCGGAGGAGAGGGTGGTGGCCATACAAGGGAAAGTACATCGCTTTTCATCGGCACAGATGGCAAAGGTGTGGGCCATCACGTTGCTGCTGGGCACGATATCCGCCTGCATCAGTCTTGTCGGCCTCTGCAGAACTTCAGATGAGGCCTCTCCAGGAGTTCCTGGATATGAGGTGGATGCAAGTATCAGGGAGCTTTGCGGACAAGATCTCCCTCAACTAGGAGTTGTTAGGCAGAATTATATGCAGTACCCTTTGGCAACACCACACAAAATTAAGACTATAATTGACAGTACAAATTCACCTTTGGTACAAGCCTGTACTACATTGTTAAAGTGGTAGCAGTAGCGGAGCAGCCAGACTTATCTCAAGAGTAAGTGAGCAGTACAAGATAGTTACACAAAGGACAGCAATTAATATGATTCAGGCAAACACTGACTCAAGGTTTTCAAGTAGAAACATATACATTTATTTCACTCTTCAGTTGTATAACATTACACTATCATAAGCAAGTCAAAAATCACAATCTTAGTACACAAAACCACTTCACTTAAATTCCAGACAAGTTAAGCTCACAAAATGAAGTGGGAGCAAAATGGCACTCCAGCAATTTAAAAGGGAGGGAAAGACAAAACTTATTAGAAATTAGATCAAACCAACAGGTAAGTACTCAGGGCAGTTGAACAAGAGGAACTTCAGTGAGGAGATCAGATAGAAAAGGCTTAGGGCCAAAGTAAATGGGTCAAAAGTCTTTTGCTCAAGATCACACAGTTCAGAGTAGTTCGCGGTAAAGTTCGTGGCACGGTTTTACGGACAAGGTTGGTTGATACAAAAATTAGTTCGAAGAGAAGGACAAGCTCTTGGTTTAGACAAAGATTTCAAACACTTTCACCACGGTTGAACGAAACGGACAACCGGATTTGCACAGTACCTTAAAACGGAGAGGGAGCTGTGGCTGAGGCGGATGTTCCTGGTAGTTCCTGCAGGCTCACGGTTCCTGAAGCGACTGTTGGACTGACACGAAGTAGGAAGACTGGAGGGTCCTGCACTACCCAGGGAAGAAACCAGCAGCAGAGCAAAGAAACAAATAAAAGGTGCGCTCCTTAAAACCCAAGCAGGGTCTGACCTTCCTGGCTATCCGGCCCACTGTAGCTCTGTACAGCAAATTCGACCAGAGCAGGGGTCCTGGCTTGCAGTTTGGGCAAACTGGTTGGTCCCACCAGCTCAAGGGAAGACGTTTCCTGGAGGATCTTCTCTGTCAGCGGATTCTGGAGATTCGGACCTGCTGCAGGGCTTCACCGGGCGGTTCAGTCGTTGTAGGGGTCCTCTTCTGCCAGTTCCTTGTTGGTTCTTTCGTTACAGTGGCGACTCTGCCTTTCCAGTCCCAGAGACCTGCTTTTTATGCAGTTTTCCCCCATTCATACAGGGTGGCTGTCCTGGCAAGGACAGTCCCCGTAGCCAATCAAACAGGAGTGCGACTTGGGTTACCAAGGGAACCCATGGCAGGGGTCCGAAGATCCCTCCCTCCCATATTGCCTACCTAGACTTTCAGGCACCTTCAGGAGGGCTTCTGTGCGGAAGCCTGCGAAAAAAGGCAGCGACCAAAGGAGTCATCTCCGGTTTGGCACGCAGAGAAAAACACGAGAAAGACTTCAACAAAAAGAAATGGCGAATAAACCCAGCCGGAGCCAAAATAAAATGTATTTGGTCAAGCGGGTTTATGTTTGAGGCTAATATAATAGCCTAAACAATACCACGTTTATATAAGATAATCGCAATAGAAAAGTTAGGGTAGTTACCACTGCCACCAGCCAAGTCTTGATGTAAAGGGAGTGAAACCATGCCCCAACAAAAAGGGATAAGAGTTAATCCTTTCCAATACTCCATGTAAGATGGGGTGTACTTGGTCTGCGGTTTAAAGTGACTAAAGTAAAGTTAATGGCAACTTTACCTTTTCTGAGGGACAGTAGTCAGCCCCAGAAAATGGAGTCAGTGGGAAGTCTCAAAGACAACCCTGTGTCACTGCACTGAAGGTGCTGTGTAACACACATGAAAATATGAGGCCATGGAGTAGGTGAGGCCCCAGTGCTCAAGATCACACAAAAAGTGAAAACACACACAGCAAAACACATGTAAAAGTTGGAAAAAGGCTCACACTCTTACCAGGTGGAAAAAATAAATCATAGAAATCCAGCAAAGCTGCTGAGGGACTCATTAGGTAAGGGAAATTAGCCATTTATGAGAATTCTCCCTAACACGAGTTCCTTCAGGCGATAGAGTGGTGGGGCGTACGGCCGTATCTTGTCTAGTGGACTCCATTTCCAGTTCTGCCTTACCAGGAGACAGTCACCATGATGCCTCTCTAGATGGCTGGGGAGCCCACACCGGGCAGTTGCATGCCAGAGGCCTCTGGCAACCAGAAGAAAACGGCCTCCACATCAACGTGCTAGAACTTCGGGTCGTATTCTAGGACCTCAAGTCTTTTCTGCCATTGTTGAGGGGCAAGGTGGTGAGGACCTTCACGGACAACACCACCACCATGTTCTACATCCGGAAGCAAAGAGGGACCCGCTCGCCAGCCCTCTGCAAGGAGGGCCAGGATCTGTGGCACTGGGCCATTCAACAGGACATGTACCTCGTCCCATTTCACCTGGCGGGCGTCAAGAACACCATTGCAGACTCACTTAGCAGGGGGCTGCTTTCTTGCCATGAATGGGAGCTCTGCCAAAACCAGGTGGACCTTCTGTTTGAGAAATGGGGTAAATCCCAGATTGATCTTTGTGACAGCGGCAAACACCAAGTACCAGATGTTCGCCAGCAGGTTCCCTCTGCCAAGAAGCATGGGGGATGAGTTCTCGTTCCCGTGGGAGAGACTGTTCCTGTACGCTTTTCCTCTGTTTCCACTCCTGCTGCGTGTGATCAACACACTCAGACAGTTCCACTGCAGGATAATACTCATCGCCCCAGCGTGGCCGCGACCAATCTGGTTTACAGACCTACTGTGTTGTGTCTGTTAGTGTCACAACCCAGAGGTTGTTTTCTGGTTGTATGCAGTATTTCCTTTTGCTCAAGTAATCCTGGGCTTTTATGGAGATGCGCCCAAGACTTCCCTCCCAAGAGCTCAGCCTTCAGGGATAAATAAACCTGACAGGTTGGGGGCTTGAGCGAAAAGGCCGGAGCAGAATCGTCAGAGCTAGAGGGACAAAGAACAAAACAAAGAAAACAGTTGTTCAGAAAAATGCAGCCAAGTAGTGTTGGAATAACAAACAGCCAACACCACCCCCAATCCCCACTCTTACCTGCACCGTAGAAATAATATACCAGTAACCTACTAGTATCGAATTGTAGGGAGGGAGGAGTGGAAGTTTGCCAGTATCTTAGGATCACCAGGGCGAAGACCGCAGAGCGTCCCAAGTAGGTTCAAGGCAATCCAAAGTATAAACAGCAGAGCGTCCCAAATAAAGGTTCAAAGCAATCCAAAAGGTAAACAGCAAAGCGTCTGTAGAAATCAGGACAGTAGCCGATGTGGAGTTTTGTAGACCTTTATTACACACTGGTTAAATGTAATGTCTTAACCACGGTAGTTGAACTCCAGGATTGACCCCACAGTTACTTCACTGTGAGTAAAAGGCACCAGGAGTTCCTCTTCTCTGGTAGTGTCTCCTATTTTCCCGGATAGGCCCACCAGTTGCTCTCACTCTCCTCTCCTTCTCCCTGCAAAAAGCAACCAAAATGCCATTAGGCCAGTCCCTTTTATACCTGGTGCTTGGAGGGAAAAAGGGCCAATCAGGGACAACTGCCCTCCCCCCCTTTCCGATTGGTGGGGACTCTAGGCACCCACCCTCTATAAATAGAGCTGCCTCCTCCTCTCCTCCTCCTCCCTTACTCTGGCTGCCTGGTTCCGGCTCCCCCTCCCCTTTGTCAGCCACGCCCTCTCCTTTGGCCCCGCCCCCTCCCCATGGCATCTCCCCTGAGGCATGCCTCCCGGAGGCCCGTACTGTTCGAGGCCCCAGGTTGCTGTTAGGGGTCTGCCCTGCTTGAGGTAAGGAGGGGGCTCTATTCTGTTCCCCTTGTTGTGCTCCTGTCCAGCTGTCTGGCGCACCTCCGACGCCGAGCGGTCGGCACACGCCGGGCTCTCCAATTCCCGAGCCTCGCCGCCGGAGGCCGCCGAGTCCTGTCGGGTTCGCGGGTCTCCCAGCCGCAGCGCCAGTGTACCAGGTCCTCGTGGACACACGCGGCGCTGCGGCTGCGGGGACCCGCGGCGCCGCGGCCGCCACGCCGGCACTGTCGCGGGCCGCCCACAAGGCTCTCCCTTCAACAGGGACGCCTCCCCGGCGGCTGCCTCCAGCGTCGCACACGCCCGCGGCATAGCGGGCTCCCTCAGCCCTGCGTCCTGCTCCTCCCCGTCCACCCTCACCTCCTCACAGCGTCCCAAATAAAGGTTTAAAGCAATCCAAAAGGTAAACGGCAAAGCGTCCCAAATAAAGGTTCAAAGCAATCCAAACGGTAAACAGCAAAGCGTCCCAAAATATAGTTCGAAGCAACAGAAGTAAAAGGAAAATTGAATTGGGAAGTGAGCGTTCACTTCACGCTAATTTCCTTACGGAGATGTTTGAGGTATCGGGTCACCAAAGTTTAAGGATTTAGAATTAGGAGGTCGAGAATGAGTAAGCCGGGTTCAGAATATCCAAGGAGAACAATCGAGGGAGGCTGGCGTCAGGAAGCAGGTACGGACAAGGCGAAGGCAATAAGTTAATTCAGGCGCTGGTTAGTCAAGGATTCAAGAAACGGGTCCGGGAGCTCGCAACTAACAACAGTTTAGGAGCACTCGATCTCCGGGTAGATGGGAGTTATATATCGTTCCCAACAAATGAAATCATCACAACGTCACGCGTACTTCACGCGGCTATGATAGCAGGCGTTGTGGGAGTTGGTTTATAGTCATAATGTCGAAAAAAAAATGTCGACAGACAAAAATGTCGAAAATAATAATGTCGAAAATAATAATGTCGACATCCTATACTTATAATGTAAAAAGTCATTTTTTCGAAAAAAAAATGTCGACTTTTTTTTTTTGACATTGTGACTATAAACCCTTAAAACTATCAACACCCCCCTGCCACCCCCCCCCACACCCCCCAACCACCCTTTCACCCCTCATACTCAACACATACCAATTATTTATTTATTTATTCAATAAATAAATAACCTAAAAAAGGATCATTTACTATGGGGGGGTCCCCCCCCAACCCCCTCTCACCCAACACCCCCCTGCCACCCCCCCTCACCCCCCCAACCACCCTTTCACCCCTCATACTCAACACATACCAATTATTTATTTATTTATTTATTCAATAATTAAATAAATAAAAATTGTATTTACTATGGGGGGGGTCCCCCCCCAACCCCCCCTCACCCAACACCCCCCTGCCACCCCCCCCACACCCCCCCAACCACCCCTCATACTCAACACATCATATATATATATATTTATTTATTTATGCATACACTAAATTAAATTTCGAAAAAATATCGAATAATGTCGACATTTTTGTTTGTCGACATTATTGTTTTTCGACATTAATTTGTCGACATTTTGACTGTCGACATTATTGATGTCGACATTATGACTGCACACCGTGGGAGTTGTAGTCTCAGGGACTTTTACTTGCCGAATAGCGCTCGGATAATCGCCAAGGCAATTTCCAACCTGGCCGGGTCGTGACAGTCAGTGTCCCATCCATCAGGCTGCCACTGCTCCAGGACCTTCTCACCAGAGAGGGAGGGGCGATTCTGCACCACGACCTGGAATCGATGAACCTGATGGCATGGCTCCTGCAGCCCTAGAGGGCTGCAGGAGCCAGAGCCTCGTTTACTTTGAAGTGCTATGGCCATGAATGGAAGCGCTTCTCTGTGTGGTGCCGGGGTCAGAAGATTACCCAAGCTGTGTGGCGGGCTCAGAAGATTACCCCTCTGTGTGTCACAACTCTGCAACGTCTACCATACTTGCTTTCCATGGCCAAGGCGGGATTGGCTCATGCCTCTATGAAGGTGCATCTGGTATATCGGTTTTGTCCAAAATTACTGAGGGCAAAAAGTCAGAGTCCCAAAAGTTTGATACTATTTGTTCGCATATATATATATATATATGTGGGAGGGGAGTTAATAAAAATCTATAGGGGTAAGGTGGGGGGCTTTGGGGGGTCTCCATATATATATGCAAACAAATGGGGATAAAAAAAATCAGACTTTTGTGACTCAGACTTTTTAATTAGGTCTTTTCACGCAGATCCATCCCATTACACCATGTCTCTGGGTAGACCTTCTCTGTGGTCGCACAGACTCGTCAATGAGTTCCTCAAGGGGATCTTCAGGACTTTTCTGCCGGTGAAGGCTCATGACCTGGCTTGGGAGCTCAATGTAGTCTTAACAATGCTCATGGGAGCTCCCTTTGAACCTATGCATCAAGCCCCGCTCAAGTTCCTCTCATGAAAGACAGCCTTCCTTGTGGCTATCACCTCGGCCGAGGGTCGCGGGTCGGGGAGATGTAGGCCCTGTTTTGAAAGCAGCCTTACATGTCTTTCCCCGCTTCAAGGATGGTACTGCGTACACATCCCACCTTTATGTCGAAGGTACCATCAGAATTCCACCTCAATAAACCCTTGGTGTTACCTTTTTCTTCCTGAATCCGTCGTCGCCAGTGGAGAGGGCCTTGCATTTGCTGGATGTTGCTTGTGCCTTGAAATTCTACGTGGCACCTATGAAGAATTTTCAGAAGAATTCTCAGTTCATCACGGTTTATGGTCAGAAAATCTCGGGAAAAAAATCTCGAAAAAAAAAGTCGAATTTTTTTTAATGACATTTTTTATTCGAAATGGGGGGGGGTTCCCAACCCCCCTTTTTTAATCCTTTTTTTTACCATTTTTTTTTTAAATCCCGGACCCCAAAATAAATATATAATTAATAAAAGAGACATTCGACTTTTTTTTTGGTCTTTTTTTTTTTTACCTTATTGTTAGTCGAGATTTTTATTTCGAGATTTTGACCGACCACCGTTCATCACCTGTAAATCATGGAAAAGTCATTGAGGGCTTCCATCTCCAGGTGGCTCTCTGGCTGCATCATGCACCGTCATCCAATGGCTAGCAAGCCGCTGCCAGGTCGGCCGAGAGCCCCCTCCACTGGAGCCATCACAGCAACAACGGCGTTTCTCTCTGGCGTGCCTCAGCTCGACATCTGCAGGGCTGCTACGTGGAGGTCCACGCACACCTTCGCAAGGCTCTACTGTGTCAGCAGGGATTCCAGGGAGGATTCCAGAGTCAGCCAAGCGGTGCTACACAAATTAACAAGAGGGTCCTGGGAGTCCCTCTGCCAGTCATTTGTCCTGGTTACGAGAGACTTACCCAGAGTCTTTAGCTCACTATCTTTCACAGAGAAGAAATATCCCAAACATATCAGTCTTTGTCCTGCCCTGGGGCAGTCCAGCACCGAAATGCTAGGCAATTTGCCTCTGAACAAGAGTACCAACAGCATCCCTAGACATCCGTCTGGTTGGACCTCATCAGTAGGGAGGAGCTGTGCCTCTCTAAGAATAGTGACACCAAATTATGAAAAAAATGTGAGATTGTTTGTGCATGAGAATGACGGCTCTGCGTTGGCAGTTTTAACTCGGGAACAAGGTGGAAGAAATAGGCCGTGCAGCTATTTTTCTTCTGCGCTGGACCCTGTGGCACGCGCATTACCACGATGTTTGCGAGCTGTTGCAGCGGCTACTGCGTCAGTGAAGCAAACGGAAGGGATGGTATTGGGGCACACTTTAATTTTAATGGTGCCACATGCCATAGCCGTTCTATTAAATAGAACACAGACGCAACACCTCACATCTGCTAGATTGACTAGATATGAAATTGTCCTGTTCGCGCCAAACATACAAATTATGAGGTGTAGCGCTTTGAATCCTGCAGAATTAATACCACTACCCACGGAAGAACTTGGTGACAATGAATCATCTCTCCATGATTGTTTAATGGTTACTGAGGGAGAGACAAAGGGAAGAATGGATTTAACAGATACCCCACAAAAAGAGCCAGATGGAGAGTTATTTTGTGACGGCTCCTGTTTTAAACTACCCGATGGCACATCAACTGCTGCCTATGCTATTACCACATTAAAAAGTATTGTGGAAAGTAAAAGAATCCCTTACAACTCTGCAGAAGCAGCAGAGATAATAGCATTAACCAGAGCTTGTGAGATTTCTGAGAATCTGAGTGTAAACATATATACTGACAGTCAGTACGCCTTTGGCGTGGTTCATAACTTTGGCCGATTCTGGGCCGAGAGAGGTTTCCTAACATCACATGGGGCCAGGATTCAACATGGCCCTTTGATTGTAGGATTGCTGTCTGCACTTACGTGTCCAAAGCACCTAGCGATAATGAAATGCGAGGCGCATAAAAAGGTAACATGTAAAGTGGGAGAGGGAAACACATTTGCAGACAGGATTGCGAAGCAAACGGCCACTGATTTGAGTAAAAAAATGTTAACAGTACAGTCTGAAGAAGTGCCTTGCATGATAGAGAATGGAATTGCCACTGTCAAAGAGATGCAGGCAGAAGCCACTGCTGATGAAATACAAGGGTGGGCTGAGGGCTCTGCTGAATTAGATCTGGAACGTTGCTGGGTGGACCAAGGCAACTAGAAACTGGATGCTGCCCAATTCCTATGTAACTGCAATTGTCACGATGGCCCACAGCCCTACCCATATTTGTGCCAAGAAGATAGTTCAACATCTGGCCACAGTATGGGAAAATGCACACATAAAAAAAGAATGCAGAGAGGCTAGTCCAGAACTGCATCACGTGTCTGCAACGCAATGTGGGGAAGGCAACGGTGACTCCAACAGGTAGTTTTGGTCCTCCCTCTATGCCTTTTGGGGTAATCCATTTTGATTTCATAGAGATGGAGAGATGCCAAAACTTGAAGTATGTTCTAGTGGTGATATGTGCATTCACGTGATGAAGCAAGGCACAATCGCCACACACTAACTGATACGCCAGACACAAGGTTGTATTCCCAAAATCTAGGGTTAATTGCAAAGCAAATAGTCTCAGTTGGCCAACTGGTCTCACGCCCCACGACATGTGTGTTACCAGACCTCGGGAGACGCAAGAGAGAGAGAAACGTACATCAGTTACGTGATGTGGAAGCATATCCATTGAAAGACTGCACTGCTATGAGCACGGCGAAAGTAATGTTAAAAGAATACTTTTCCCGTTTTGGCCTGCCCCGTGTCATATGGTCGGACAATGGTCCACATTTTGTAGGCGCAGTTGTATTACAGATTTGTGCAGGTCTCCAGATCAATAAGCGATTCCATTGTTCCAGGCACCCGATGTCGGCCGGTCTTATTGAACGCCACAACGGAATTCTGAAATCTAAGATTAGCAAGATATGCGCAGGAAGCAAGTTAAGTTGGGTAGATGTGTTACCAATAGCGCTACTGTGCATGCGAACATCTGTGCAGGCACGAACTGGGCTCTCCCCATATGAAATAGTCATGGGGAGACCGGCGAATGTTTGGTGTGCACCTCAGCCGAAGAAGCTGAGGGAAATTGAATACCCTGTGCTCAGCATTTATTGTAATCTCCTGATTCAAAAATTGCGTTTGATTCATCAGCAGGTGCAGGAGGCATTACCGATCAGATACACTGGCCCGGGACACACACTGGAGCCAGGAGACTGGGTGCTGATTAAACATTTTGAGCGAAAGACATTGTTAGCACCCAGGTGGCGTGGTCCCTATTAGATACTCCTGACAACGCAGACGGCCATTCGTGTGGATGGACAAAAAGCGTGGATACACGCAACCCATGCAAAGAAGGTCACCATCTGAAAAACTGACTGATCGAGGCGACCAGAAAGAAACAGCAGTTCCAGAAACGAAAGACACGATTGCCAGTTCTTTGCCACAAAGTTTGCCTGACCCTGAAAGGAAGCCTGAAAAGATTGCTGTAAAAGAGGAAGGCAAAGAGTCCCCCAACGTTGTCCAGCAGAAGCTGTATCACTGCTGGCCGACACAAAACGTGTACCACTTTGGCGCCCACCAGCATCTGCCATTGCGCCACAGGCTGACTCCGAGTTTGAGTCTGGAAGTGCACCAGCACTGTTCATTGATCACACGGTACCAGGAGCAAGGCGGTACAATCTACGACGTCGAAAGAATGAGTGATCAAACCCTCCTTTGGTACCTTTGTTGATCTTTTGTTGCCTCTGTTTCCTATTCTCGGATGAAGTAGGAACTGGAGGCCTATAGGAGAGCGGCGTGAGGGTTGTGCAAATCGGACAGCCCAACAGCGAGACTCCTCAGTGCTAACATAAAATCCATGTGTCCTGAACCCGAGCGGACAAGCGGGCGCACATGGTACAAAGGCAGTTGAAACTGCTCTGGAGTTCTTTGAGCAATGTACAAATGCTCAAAGAACATTTGTACATTGCAAGAACAAATGCATAGAGACCTAGCCCAACGGATAAGCGATCCAGGCTACTGAGAACTGGCAGAATAGACTGTTGACATTTATCGAACTGATTGACATTCGGACGAGAAGAAGAAGAAGAATCGTGAGAGAAAATGCCAGAACCTGCTTTTGCCTCCTCCTGCACGAATGCTAATAATGAATCAAACATAGAAATTGAAAGATTGCATAAAAAGAGTTAGCAAAAAATTGTATGCTGACTTTGACAATAATCATGTGCATAATGAGTATAATAGCCCCAGTAACGACAGCACTGGTATTGTGGTATTTAGAGGAAATGCACCCCTTAGAAATTCTCTTACCAATTAGGAACATCTCCACCACTGAAAGCCCTGTTCATGTAATTACTTACACTCTGTCCCCAATGGAAGAGAAACATAGAGAGGGTTATGGAAATAACATATTACTGCAAATAATGAACATGACGCATTCAATTTTGAAAAAGATTAACTGCTGGGTGTGTGCTTATTTGCCACAACATGGTGGCAAAGGAATAGGTTGGTACGTGCAGCCATTAACATAAGTTCTGCATGCAGTGCATCTCTGAGTACATTATATTATGGAAAATGGAATGAAAGTGAAACAGGTCACTTTGATAGCACAAACAAGAATGAATTTGAGGAAATTATTATGAGACCCATAGGTTGCTCTATATTTCATAGAGCACGAATGATAATCATCTGTGATCATATTCCGCATAAGATCAGAAGGAAATAAAGATGCAGTGCCCCCCTCTTACACAGTAAACTACAGCCCACGTACGGTTCCTTTTTGCTTAAAAAAGAAGGGCTCCTATTTAGTAGGGACATTCATTAGATGTATGAATACAGCGATTCTTAATAGGGAAGTAGAACCAGTATATGTAGGTGACCCGGTGTATTTTATATGTGGAGATAACGCGTATCCCTGGTTACCTAGAAACTGGGGAGGTACATGCTATTTAGGACTTATGTTTCCAGGAGTGTTTTTCTTAGAAACAGTGGACATAGCCAAACTAACTAGATCTAGGCCACAAAGAAGTAATGAAGACGGGTTAATAGCAGTATACGTAGCAAAATCATTTATACAATTTTTGGCCCAAGCAATAAACTCCTACAATATACGACGACTATCCAGAATCCTAGAGAAAACAATAAATGGAACAACAGATATATTATACAACATGACATTAGAGGAGAAAGGGATTAGATTAATGACACTTCAGAACAGAATGGCTCTTGATGTAATCCTGGTTGATCGTGGCAGTGTTTGCAAAATCGTGGGATCAGCGTGCTGTGTATTCGTAAACGACTTCCCTCCCACGATTTTCGAAGCAATAAGAAAATTACATGTTTTAAGCTCTGAACTCCATACCCAAGAAGGGGGTTGGGATACAAGTTCCTGGTTCTGGGAATTATTATGTTCATGGGGATGGAAACTATTTGCGCTCCTAATAGCAGTACTAGGAATATTCATGACATGTTGTTGTTGCATACACTGCCTACCTGTAATATGCACCGAAATTAGTGAAGGGTGTGTACAGATGATAGAGAAAAAGTGCACTATTAGATCGAGTATCCATGGTAATGAGGAAACAAAGACAGTCAGAGAATTCATGTCCATCAATGTGGATGACAATGAAGAGGAAACTAAAAATGCACAAGAGTCAGAATCTGAATCAGATACTTGGTCGGAAGAGGATGCAATGTACGGATGAGCAGTTTGGCATACAGCCAAAAGGAGGGTTTGTCAATCCAGAAAAACAGACACCCCTCGATCATGAGGATATGTATTATGTTGGCCGAAGACCAACCGTCTCATGCATTCAGTGTTAAAGATACATAACCATAAGCTTGGCTAGAGTGCGGCCATTTTAAGGTGACTGAAATCGCCATTTTGTTTTCTCTAACGTTTGCTTTTTGCTTTCTGTTGAAATGCTTTGCCGAAGTAATATTCTGCTTTACAAGTGCACAATGCAAGTCCAAGGGAGATATGTTGAAACAAAACGTAGCAACCCAGATAGAAATGCCCGGTCTCCTCCCGCGCGCTATACTTGAAAGAGAGCAGCGAGGCATCCTAATCAGCCCGCAGGTGCCAGCAAGTCTCAAACACAGTAGAAATGCTAGTAACGAGCATTAAATGACTTGAATTATGCTCTTCTTTGCGGACCCCCTTCCCGAGCCCTGTAGAGTCCTGCAGAGCGAGTTGACCCCCAGGATCCAAATATAAACTAGGAGATAGGAAGGCCTGGAATGTGGCTCCCCCCCCCCCCCCCACACGCAGTTTGCTAGCGAGAACAGAAGCATTATGTTCTTTTCAACAAAGACTCATGTCTGCAGTCTCACAGAATTGCAAACAGTTGCTAAATGAATGTATAAGGTGTCATACTCGTCACTATTGTCAATCATCGTACTCAGTTCAAAGGAAATGTACAAGGGGCAGTATTTGATGTGACACTACTGATTGCAAGATGCTTGTTTTGTATATATGTAACTGATGTACGTTTATCTCTCCCTTGCGTCTCCCGAGGTCTGGTAACACACATGTCGTGGGGCGTGAGACCAGTTGGCCAACTGAGACTATTTGCTTTGCAATTAACCCTAGATTTTGGGAATACAACCTTGTGTCTGGCGTATCAGTTTGTGTGTGGCGATTGTGCCTTGCTTCATCACGTGAGGGTCCCCTAGGGGCCCCTTCACCACCTAGGCTGTAAAGGGAAGATCATCTGATTAGAGTACCAAAGAACAATGCCAAATTCAGTGTTCCTAATGGTGGTGGAAATACTTTAGCGCCTTGACGTGGAGCTGACAACGGTATGGAAATGGAATGAACTGAAGGAACCAACCCCTAGGAAAAGGAGGACTAATTACTAAATATGAACAATACAGGAAGACCCTTAGGAGATGAGAAGAGAATAGGCTTACCCTGTAGAATGTGGAAGGTGCCCTGTGGACAGGGAAAAACAACGACAGTATAAAATAAAAAATGGGAATGTTAGTAAAGGGGTTTCTCCCCAAACGGCACGCGGAACGCAGGTAGAGCTGGGTTGGTGCAAAAGAACAGTAGAGTGTCCAGGATTTGCACGATAAGTCCCAAACGCACACTGATGATTCAATTCCACTGTTCCACTGAGTTCAATGAAGACCTGGTTCCACAAAGTTAGTTAAAGAGAGGAAAAAGGGCTGGGTCCTTGGCTTTCGTTCAGTCAACAATGTGCAATCAAGAACAGGTGAGGTAAGAACAGTATTGAGGGAGCTTACCCACTTTCTTATATATGCTCGTAACAGGATGTAATTGCCAGGTGGAATGGCAATGGCTGGACGCCAACAACAGGAAGCTTGCGGCGTGTGTGGAGAGCAGTCCCATTCCTGGAGGGTTGGAAGGGAGAACCAGGCGGAATGGCAATGGATGTATGCCGGCAACAGGAGACTTGCGGCGTGTAACAAGAGTGGTCCGATCCCTGGAAGTTGGAGAGGGAGACGCAGACCCAGCGGAGCTGCTGGTAACGGCAACTTTGTAATCCGATAAGCGACAAACCAGAACTGTAAGAGGAGAGAAGTCCGAGGGCGGTCCGTGTCAATCAGGAGCGACTTGTGGCAAAGGAACAGGCAATGCAGTCCGTTTAGGAAGTACGAAGTCGTAGCAGAAGTTTCTAATAACAAGGAGTTTCACTGATATAGTAACACTTAATTAAAAGCGTCTTTCAGTAGCGAGAGAAGCGTTTGGTCTCGGCGGGGGGCGGAGTTTACGTGAACATGCCGCAGACCGCTGATTCGTCACATGAGCGGTACACGGAATCTGATGCCCGGAAATGGGGACGCTTCATTTCCAGGGCAACCTCCAACGCTGCAAATAAGGTGAAGCAAGTCTTTTGGCCATGTAGAGACGCAGGGTGAGCTGAAACCGGGCCAGTCGCGGGACCGCAGATGTAACACTGATCATACGTGCCCCATTCCGATCCGAAAATAAAATAGCAGACACAACCCCTTGTCGGGGAAAGAGGCACTGAGACCCGGCTGCAAGAGTTAAAAGTATGGTTTATTTCTCCAGCTAGGAAATAACCCAAAAAACCCTCCAGCCCCTCATTACATCACTCTTATATTTATATTAGTTAAAGTAACTCTTACAAAAAATGCTAAATGGACCCGATTGGCCAGGCGGTGTGGTGCTGTAGGTGTGGGTGGCATCTCTTCCTCCTGGTTGGCTGAGTGGCTAACGAGATGACAGACGTCAAACATCTTGCGCTCCACGCAGGTCAGGGTCCGGTCACTGTGGTCACTACCTAAGCTAATATGTTACATACTAAATAAATTATTTAAAACATTTTATGCTACTTGTCACATTTCTACATAAGTCACTAACAATGATTATTGTCAGTACAATTGGGTCATTCGTGGCTTTAATTGGAGGCCTTGACCTTATTGTGTATGTAGAAGAAACAGGCTGTGTTTCACATCTTTTCCTAGGTTTCAAACTAATTAGTACAAATAAAAACATATATAGTAGTAAAAATGCTTAAGGTCAGTAAGGAGTGTATTGGGTGGGTTTCGCAGCACAGGCGAGGGTCTGGCACTTGAAAGAAATACCTTACAGGGGGTGCAGGGTCAGGATGGCAATAAATTGTACTAATGGGGGTGGGTGGCTTGCACGTTTGAGGACGAATCGAGCAGAAAGTGCTTAGCTCATCCTGGTTCACATGCCGGTTCTCAGACGAACAGTGATCTCAGAGGAAGAAAACTGTAGCATATTGTTTGTTGCAACTTTCTAGAGCTTCAGCGTGAGAATGGAAGCGCAGAGCTTTCCTTCGCAGGGAGCGTGCAAGGGTGGGGGCCAGCCAGCTGCCTGCGCGCCTTGTGTGTGTGTGTCTCTGTCCTTGGATGCTGCGGTAGAAAGGAAGCTGAGCATTGCTGTACTATCGCAGTGAGGCCTGTTTACCCAAGATGGAGTCGAAAGAGGGCACAAAAGATGGATGCCCTGTGTCCTGCTCAGTAGTCCCATCTATGTAGCAGTCAACCGTGGTTAACTTTACATAAGGGCAAGGGGCAATCCCACTACCGGAGGCACGCGGTCCAAGCCTTGTACTGAGGAGCGTACGACGCGAGGGGGCCCGAGGACCCCTCGCTCCCATACATTCCCTCCTTTCGTTACATCTAAAGTTACGAACTACTTTATCTCGTTCTTTCCGTTCTCCCTTCGGTAGCGCTCAGCTTCAGCCACAGCCTCATCCCAAGCAGGTGTACCCTTTATTGGCATCCATGCTTTTCACACACTTCTTAAGGTGTTACCTCTTGCGTATTCTTCTGGGGTGACCATTAAGTATATCCCACCATCCCCATCTAAATCTATCCAAACCTCGTTATACCACAGCAAGTTTTTTGGTTCTCTAATGGTAGTGTAATGTAGATTATCGACCACGTCCCCATACTGTCTATGATGGGAATGAGTATCTTCACTGCGATGTTCACCCATGATGGTATCCAGCTGAACAGATGGTCGAACCATGTGTTGTTGTCTGCTCCACCTTCTGTTCTCATTCTTTCTCCTAAATTATGCACTGCTGTTATCACATGTGACAGTGTCCCGTTATCAGCATCGGAAGTTGGTACAAACGTGCAACACGCCCCCCAATTATTTTGCAAACACCACCGTCCATCGCCGTGATAAGATCTAAGACATATCTGTTTTGCATCGTCATTAGGCGCAGTGCACGGAGCTCTATTTTTATGATGTTGAATCCTTCTTCAGTGTCGTTGGCCAGCTGCATGAGTTCCCAGCGTGTTATCTGCAGCCATTTCGCGTTTGCCCTTGCTTGAACGCCTGGTGCTAGAAATGATGCGAAGAATGTTTCTGCAGATGAGAAAAGCTTATATTATTGAGGGATTTCAGCAAGGAGTTCTGACGATTTGGACGAAATATAATTGGATCTTTTGCTGCGTGACAACTTGGTTTTCAAGGTTTCTTCTGACAATGGTTCGTATGCTGGGGGCTCTGTGATTGTCTCATCGGGCGCTGTCGATGGTTCAGCCGATTGCCCTGCTGCCGATGTGTCAGCCGATTGGCCTGCTGTCGATGTGTCAGCCGAAGGCCTTGCTGTAAACTGGACGTGGCTCTGTGGTATCACCATTAGTGCTGAGTGAAGTGTGGCTAAGGCACAAGTGCCCCTCCAGGATGCTGGGAGATGCAGGTAAGCTCGTTTGCCACAAATCCACTATATGTCCATTAATGCAGCAATGCCTTTTTTTCATAACTGGCATTATTAAAGTCTTATTGCACTGCCGCACGGTTCCCATGTTCACCTTCCCTTCTCCATGGAAGCAAAGTTTGTGTGGTATTTCCTTTTGAATCTTTATGGGTCTCTCCAGGGGTGTGACCCATGTCAGCTTGGTGATATGCTGTGACCAGATGGGAATGCACGTTTCTTTTGCCCATTTGTATGTTTCATCTGGCAGTCCTCGAAGCCCCTCAGCTTTGCATTCAATCGTTTCATCATGCCACTTGTCATCTGCATATCTTGTCCCTTTTATAATGAAAAATGGCTGCTGGAGGCAGATTACTCCTTGTCGTCTGCTGGTGCAAGTTTGTTTGTTCTCCAATTTTTCCATAGTGACTGTGTGTGCTTGGAATGTCTTTTTTATTCTACACAGCATCAGATGAATCAAACATTGGGCCTCAGACAAGGGTACTTCCTGTGGGATTAAGATTTTTGGGGTTCCAGTTGCGTGAGGAATAAGTGAGCACACGTAACAACTTTCATTACTTGCTTGCTTTGCTGCAGCGCTCATGTCTGAATACCATTTGTTTGATTGGTCAGGGTGTCGGGGGTTCTCTATTTCATCTAACCCCAGGTTATGATAAATATCGTTTGTTTTTTCCCACCCCCCCTTTTTCTCCTCCTTCTGTTTTTTTAATTGGGTACCAACTCGTGGATATTGCAGCGGGAATATTCTAGACCATGCTTCATCTATGTTGTTCATGGTGACGTGTGTATTCAGTAATGGTTTCTGGTGCAGTGTGTGTACGCATGCTTGTATTTCTGGAATTAGTTAACCAATAGTAGTCATCATTTACATTCCATCCAAGCTCTATTTCCTTGGCCCCACAGTATTATTCAACAATGGAATAGCAGTTTTATTTACATGCAATTGTTCAAGGGGCAACGTTATATTTTTACTATTCAATTCAATGTTATAAGTGTCCTTCAAAATAGCTGTTGCTTCAGTCCATATTAGTTTATACCCTAGTTTTGTCATATCAGTTCCGCTCCCCCCTTTGTTCATTTCATTTGCCACATATAAAACAACATTATACCAAATAAGATAAAACATCATTATTGCAAATAGTATGGCAGCATATTTTATAACACATTCCAACTTATTTAATCTACTGGCCCTAGTGGCATCCCTATTTCTATCTAACATTTCAGCCTGCTCAGCCATTTCGTTGCATTGGCTCATGTTGAACCTATGTGGGCGAGACAAATTCGGTAAGTTATCATGAAAAGAAACATATTTGCAATTGTTCATTCTTTTTCATTTCTTTACTCAGTTAGGCATTTAACAATTCCTTTTCATTTTATCATGGAAATAATGAGGAAAAATGGAAAAAACAACACAATTTATATGAGAAGAAAAAGAAAGGAGAGAGAGAGAGAGAGAGAGAGAGAGAGAGAGAGAGAATATGTAAAAACCTTTGCTTTTCCCCCATACTTTCCCTGTCTAAGTTGCAATTTTCATCATGTCAACCTGTGCCAGTGATGGCATCCACACAGTCGGTTTCATTTTGGGGAGGTGCAACACTATGTGCCCTTCTCACTTCTGAGAGGTGCACCCAGTATTTTAACCCCTTAACTTTAACTGCAGTTGGGGTGCTGTACACCACTGTGTATGGACAATGAAATCTTGGTTAATTCCACCTTCTTACAAAGTTTCTGACGTAAATAGGTTCCCCTGGCATTAAAGGCCCCTCCGGGTTTTCTGCTGTCGGCATGGAGGTGTATGTTGCTACATTTTCAGTAAATGGTGAAACAATTTGTTTCGCTATGCTGCGTACCGCGCGCGTTAGCTGTGCTAGGTATTCCTTAAACTCTTCTCCCAGCACTGTGGCAGCCCTGTGCGCATCAGACGCCCTCCTAACAGGGGAGAGCGGTGTGTGCATTCTCCTTCCCAAAAAAGCAAAAGACCACGTGGGATACAAGGTCACACAGCCGCTCTCCAGGCCACCCAATCTGGGTATATTGGTTATGCAAACTTTCAAAAGCTTAATATATTCCAAAATTCAATGTTCACATATTTGGAAAAAATGATAATAGCCACGAAAATCCATTGATTCTTCAAAAAAGATTTTTATCAACAAGTAGTTTTGTGAAAGAATAATAATCCGTCTCGTGATGAGAGGCGTTGCTAATATTTTCTTAGCGAGGAAGGAAAAGCCACTAGCATCTTATATCAGACTAGAACATTTGCCAATGCATTTCGGATTTACATATCCTTCATCAGGGCAAGTCTGTAATTGTACATGTGTCATTCCATAATATTCCAAAAGATAGTGTGTCAACAATATGCATTCATATATGTAAAGTAAATGACATACCAATCATTGTTGTGGTGGAAAAGGTCAAAATTGATAGATGAAAATAATATGAAACAGAAAAAGAAAACAGCAGTAAGAAGACTGTTACATGTAAAATTGGCGGTAACAAGAAGTGCGGATAGCATTTACCTGAGCAAATGGTAGAATGCTTGCATAGGTGGTGGCTTGGTGCACGAAAACCATGAGAACGGCAGAAAACTGCCCAGGGAAATGTCAGCGCTGTAGCGCAGCCTTCAGAATAGGCTGAAATGTAATGAAAGTACCATAAGCTGTAGAAGCAAACAGGTAGAATCCGTGTAGACAAATCTTTAAAAAAAGCTTACCGGGAGGCCAGCGAGGAGTGGATCTATTCCTCTCGCTAGCTGGCTTGAAACTGCGATGCACGCATCGGCGCGTTGCCAAGACAACGCTCCTTTAATATTCCACGTGACCGGAATAACAAACCGTGTACGGGTCTCCGGATGGGAGTACAGAGTAAAAAACTAATTGTCAGCCTACTAAGAAGTAAATACGGAATATTGGTGACTAAAAATTCAGGTAATGAAATTAATAGCAAACATGGAAACAGAAAAAATACTACAATTTAAAGTATGACAGGAGTAAAGAAGAGTAAAGAAAAACGATGGCAAAGGTTATGAAAGTGAGATGGCAAATAATGGAACGCCCAATACAAGACCGGGCTGCTTAAGATGTTGAACACAGTTAACACATGATTATTGTAACACATGGTTATGGAATTACAATCGGTTATGGAATTACAATCAACATACAATGTGCAGTGTATGTAATGAAAGTACCATAAGCTGTAGAAGCAAACAGATAGAATCCGTGTAGACAAATCTTTAAAAAAAAGCTTACCCAGCATCAGGGTCTCACCCTGGAACCTGACCCCAGGACAGATCCACGCTTTTTCTTCTATTCAAACTGGTATCCTGCTGAGAACACTCCTCTTACCTGCATCACCAGCGACTGGCACTGCGAGTCCAGGGGGACTCTTGCCATCTCAGCCCGCGCTCGCTTCCTGGAGGAGGCGGAGCCCATCGGCGGTCACGTGACCAATCACGTGACTTGATCACATCTGAAAAAGCAGCCCCGATCGTTCGAGCGGCGCTTTTCTTCTATTCAAACTGGTATCCTGCTGAGAACACTCCTCTTACCTGCATCACCAGCGACTGGCACTGCGAGTCCAGGGGGACTCTTGCCATCTCAGCCCGCGCTCGCTTCCTGGAGGAGGCGGAGCCCATCGGCGGTCACGTGACCAATCACGTGACTTGATCACATCTGAAAAAGCAGCCCCGATCGTTCGAGCGGCGCTTTTCTTCTATTCAAACTGGTATCCTGCTGAGAACACTCCTCTTACCTGCATCACCAGCGACTGGCACTGCGAGTCCAGGGGGACTCTTGCCATCTCAGCCCGCGCTCGCTTCCTGGAGGAGGCGGAGCCCATCGGCGGTCACGTGACCAATCACGTGACTTGATCACATCTGAAAAAGCAACCCCGTTCACCCTTGCGGCGTTCAGCCCGGTGCGGAGTAAAGGGTGTTGCATTCTAATAATTTTTTTTTCCTTTTACAAGAACTGTTTTGCTGCTGTTTGGCTCTGAGAGGCATAGTCATTGGGTTCCGGCACATAGTCAAACTCGCTGTACATTCCGCCTCCTGGAAACAAGGTATCTTGGCATTTGAATATATTTTTATTCTTTAATAATTTTGCGTATATACATGCTGTGACTGCGGACCTAAGTTTTTGAGCAGTATTTGGTCTAGCTACTTGAACTGGTAGAAATACAAACCTACACTAATAGTGATTCATCTTCTGGCACAAACTGCGGAATTTTACTTCCTTGACTCGGATGAGCTAGTAAAAGTAAGTGATCTTTTTATTAACTAATTTTAATTAAAATCATAGAAAAAGGTGCTCATCTTAAAAGTTATATTTAAAAACCACTCTATACATATAAGTCATGAAACTTCGCAGCAATCTGATTGGAGATGATCTAAAGACACCTGAATGGGAAGAACCAATTATATCAATCATGATACCCGATGATACATCGATGAGCACACAAGCAGATATTCCGTCACCATCTTCCTCTAATGCAGAGCCTCCACAAATCACAGCACAGATTCATTTAGAGTCGCCCATTTTAACTCCTAGTAGAGCATACGCAACTCATGAAGCTTGTCTTCCCCTAACTGAAAACTGGAAAAAGGGACTTGAATTCACTGTTACAACATCAAAGATACAGAAAAAAATTGACTATCACTTCGGTGGAAGAACAATTCTCAAAGAAGCTGTGCCTGTGTTCATTTATGGTGAATCCTCATCCACTCAGGCCGCTGCTACACTAATATCACCAATCTCTGACACAACTATGCATCCCCTAGAGAAGTTAAATCTATCAAATTCTGATGGGATATCAGACTTTCTATCCTCTAACCCAGACAACAACTTACTAATGCCTCATACCCCGTCTGAAGTTCAAAACTTGCAGGACGAGCCTCTTCAAAATCCACCTGGTCCTTCTGCACATACTCTACATGCTCTTAGTTATGTTCTAAATTCCTTAGTCTCTGTCTTTGAACTGCTAAAGGGTGAAGTTCAGTCACAGACAGGCTCCCTTATCGAATTAACAAAAGAAGTTGCCATTTTGGATGGTGCGATGGTGAGTTGTTGCAATCTCATCAACAACAATCTTTTGCAACAAATACAAGAACTCAAAGTAGAATCAGTAAAACAAGGAATGGATCTCTCTGCAATACAGAGATCCATGGCGCTTAAAAATACCCTAGAAGAATCCAATAAAGATACACTTCAGGAGCTTCTTAATCTTATACAAAATTCTGCTATCAAAGCTCCGTTTCTACTCACTCAAGCCATTGATAATGACAAATACCAGCCTTTAGATGATACTCCTTTGTCTGAGTCAATTCTCGATGAATTTCGAAGACTGGCCAATGTAAGTATTGAGTGTGAAAATGAAAACATCTTAAATGCACATATAACAATTGATCCGGTCGCCATTAACGAAGATCAATTTGTGGCGCACAGTCCATGTCCACAACAACTTTCATCATCAGGGGGAAAGAAACAAAGGAAAAAAGAAGCAAGAAGGAAAAAAAGATTACGTGAGCAAGGTAATAATATGAAACACAAGAAAAAGCACACACCTCAAAAAATTGTCAAGAACAGTACTACAATCAATAAACAAAATCAAGAGGTAGTTCTTACCAATGATATGGAGAGGGTAAAGAAAACAACATTGATGACATCAACAAGTTCGCAAACCACCAAAGTGACCTCTGAACAATCCACAGGATTTACTACATCATCTTCGCAGAAGATTTTAAAAATAGCTCCAATTTTCCTTCGGAAAAGTTCTTTAAAAACAATTTTACCATCATCATTTAGTAGTACTGCTAATCAAATCAAAGAGGCCCCGCGGACCATTGCCCCCATATTTCTAAAAAATCATCATGGTCAAAATCAGTCACCAATACTCAATCATGAGATACAAATAAAACTTGCCACTGGTAAATTTAAAACTCTACCTCCATTTGGTTCAAATGATGTATATGTTGCAAACGCAAGCCAAAGACCTGATGCGATTCCAATATCACTCACTCCTGAGAGAGACTCTGTTGTCTCTAATTCTCGATCGATCCTCGAATCAGACAACATCATAATTTCCTTGACAGACAAGAAAGAAACAAAAAACATGGTCCATCCAAAAAATTGCGGCACCTCTATGGCGAAGCGATCAGTCAAGTCCTCAGTCATCCCACAGAAACGTATTGTTTTGGCATCAAAAGCAATCTCCAAAAAATACCATTTACAGACTTTAGCACGTCAAGATAATGCTAATAACGATCAAGGAAAGACCACCATTGCTGCTAAACACCACGTGAAACCCAATCAAGATAACCTGGCTATCACTGTAGATAGTTCAGAGCACACACTACCGACCACACAACATAAATCTGAAAAGCAAATTAATCAAAATCTTCTTTTACACGGATCTTCCCAGCAGATATTAAAAGAACATAGAAAGGAGATTCGGTGTGCAGTTGACGCATATATGTCAGCTCAACCAACACAAAAATATTTTAGACATTACGATCCAACTAGCAACGCCTCTCTCTATGGTCAAGAAACATCTATCCCAAGTGGATTAGAAAATCCTCGTCAAGTTTGTGAGGCTGAAATTGGGACTGCTAAGATTCAACTTTTAACCCAGAATTCTCTTGGACCTAACTGCATTAAGTCAATCAATCAAACATGCATAGTTGATCCACCACTAATGGAAAAAACAATGCCTGATATAAACATTGCACTACAAGAAAAACATCTTTTAACAGCACTGGGACCACAATTACAACGATTAATTGAAACAACCATAGCAAACTCTCTAGACAAACAAGTCTCACCAGATTCGACTTCAGCCAAGTCTGACCCTATTCTGGTGAAGAACAAAAGAATACTCAAAAATGATCTCAAGAGACCAGCATTGCATTCATTGATCATTGCTTGTCGTCAACCCCCGAATGTGCAATATGATCTGAATCGCAGCTCCATACTTACCATCTTTGCTGAAATCCCTGAGTTAGAAGATATACACTCAACTGATATTCAGTTGGTGGAGTTTGAAGATGCTCAGATTCTCACTTCAGTAAAACTGTGGATAAACTCTAGAGTGGTTGTCAATACCATATGGTCAGCTAAAAATCAACTATATGATTTAGGTTTTATCGTTGAAGTTAGTCATCTCTTATCCAAAACTCCGACGACAAAATCCCCGCCTCTAAATGACACTCATGGGAGGAACATTGACACAATTGCCACCCAGAAATCCTCAGTTGGCTTTAGAAAGTCTTGCAATTGCCAGTTGACTCATAATGAGCACTAGCTAGTTATATCTAAGCCTCGAACTCATGTCTCTCTTACCAGTTGGAATACGAGAGGGTTTCGTCATTTATTGAACACTGTTGAATTAAGCCTTGATGACGTTGATATAGCCACGTTTCAAGAAACCTGGCTTACCAGTGTCCCAACTTGGGACAATTATAATATACACATAAATTTAGCCCATAAATCAAATCATGGACGACCGACGTCAGGGCTTCTTATAGCTGTTAAACAAAATCCCCTCATTGAATCTGAAGACTGGTCATCTCCAAATTGTTTCCAGCAGATGATAAAACTTAAGATTGGTAAATCAATATATGCCTTGATAAATGTGTATTGGAACCCCGCTGGTATTTCCGACCACATATTCATGAGAGACATGAACTCTTTAATGCATTTGGTGAGTCTTGACAACACTATAAAATATATCATTATAACAGGGGATTTAAATTTGCATTACTTTGATCATCACAAATTTTGTAATAGATTAATACTATGGAACCATTTCATTGAAGTACATAATTTTCAAATGCTAAATGGATCATTTACAGATGACATTCCCCCACAGCCAACGTGGCATAGAGGTAAATCCTCCGCAATAATCGATTACATTTACGTAAGTCAATCTCTCATTTCACAAGTTTATAAGTTTGAAGTAAATCCCTCATCTTTGAGTGATCATAACTGCCTCTCTATGCATTGGAATATAACTGAATCGATAAGCGTTCAGACGATTAATAACACCCTAGATTTCGTAACTGTCAATTATGGTGGTAATCGCCTATGCTGGAGTGACACCTCTTTAAAAAGATTTAATCAATTCTATGCCAGAATAACCTCTGAAGCTATTACACATTCCCAGTTGCACACGCCTTATCATAAATTAATGCAACTCTTTCAACACAAAGCCAAAAAATGTCTGTTGTCTAGCATTCACACTGTGCATGTATTCGACAGGGTAGTGGAAGCTGCAAAAAGATTATTTCGCTCGAAAAAGCGACAAGCTTTGAGACTGCCACCCAATTTAAGATACATTGTCAATTCTCAACTAAGGACAAATTATAAAAATTGGCTAAGATCACACCGAGCCATTTTATATCAAAATGACAGCTCCAAAATGCTAAACATGATAGCAGGAAAGAACACTTCACAAATTTGGTCGATAATTAATAAGGTGACTACAAATCATCAAATAATTCAACAATCTAATAATGTGTCAGAACAGGCATGGATCACACATTTTTCAAATTTATACATGCCATGTTCAAATATAAATAGACAAAACCTGCCAGAATTAACAAAACATTTTACTCTAACTTTTGATAAAGAAGACATTTTATTTTTTATAAACAAAGTAAGTGCATCTCGAGCTCCGGGTCCTGATGGGCTTTCGAATTTTACGTTAAAACAACACCCCGAAATTTGGTCTGAGATATTATACAACATGTTTTCAAATATAATTCAGACACAATTAGTCCCGGATTCATGGAAACGTTCAATTATTCTTCCAATATACAAAAAAGGAAATAGGTCTGATCCAGCTAGTTATAGACCCATCGCCTTATTGGATGCACCGGGAAAGATTTTTAATCGTATCGTACTCCGGGACCTAAATAATTGGGCTTCTAATTTAAAAATGAGAGATCCCTTTCAAGCGGGTTTTGTGGCAGGTTTAGGAACAGTGTTTTTTGGAAGAGTGGAGTTTGTGGCGGGACTCCCTCTCTCCTGCGCACCCTTTATTTGGTTGTTAGTTGAATTAGACCTGCAGCCAGAGTCATAGTTTGTCAAGGAACCAACTCCGAGGTTCCTACTGTCTAGAAAGATTGTGGGGGGAGTGACAAACTTTTGGACTGGAAAGGCGCTGGTTGGGTTTGATAGTCCAGTATTTGTTTGTAGGTAGTTTGCACAAGAAAATAGATGGTCCAGGTTGTTGGTGTGTTAAACATGAGATTTATAGGTTTATTCCTTGTTATAATCAGCACCAATGAAAGACATCATTGGATGTAAATGTAATATTCATAACATGATGATATGTTACACAGCCGACGCGCGTTTCAACCTAAGTCTTTTTCAAGGCCAATTGGGTTTGGTGGTTGAGTTTTCAAGTGGAATGGGCTGGTCCTCCCAAGTGTGGGTGCCAGAGGGCTGAATAGCCGTACTTGGCCGGGTTCGGCAATGCTGTTGCCGAATCCACGACTCCACACAACAGCATTGCCGAACCCGGCCAAGTACGGCTATTCAGCCCTCTGGCACCCACACTTGGGAGGACCAGCCCATTCCACTTGAAAACTCAACCACCAAACCCAATTGGCCTTGAAAAAGACTTAGGTTGAAACGCGCGTCGGCTGTGTAACATATCATCATGTTATGAATATTACATTTACATCCAATGATGTCTTTCATTGGTGCTGATTATAACAAGGAATAAACCTATAAATCTCATGTTTAACACACCAACAACCTGGACCATCTATTTTCTTGTGCAAACTACCTACAAACAAATACTGGACTATCAAACCCAACCAGCGCCTTTCCAGTCCAAAAGTTTGTCACTCCCCCCACAAGGTTTAGGAACAGCCCCAAATATCATGATCTTAAATATGTTGAAATCACAGTGTGCAGTCCGGAATAGCCTGCTATATTTGGCCTTCATCGATTTCAGGGTTGCTTTTGACTCTATTGACCGCCATCTACTTTATCAAAAATTAATTCGCTTTTCATGTCCCTCTTCTTTAATCTCCATTATAAAAGAACTTCATACTAATACCTCGATCCAAGTTCGCCTCACCATGGAAGGCCTGCTCTCTAAATTAATTCTTACTGGCCGAGGCCTTAAGCAAGGCTGTATTCTGGCATCTTTTTTATTCAACTTGTTTATTCTTGATCTTGGTGAATCATTTGTAGACATAATTAGTGATGCACCAAAATTGGGCCTTCAACGCATAGCTTGGTTGTTATATGCGGATGACTTAGTCCTCTTATCCCAGACCCCTAAAGGGTTGCAGAATCTATTGGATAAGCTATACGCATACTCAATAGAAAACAATCTTATAATTAACCTAGAGAAAACACAAGTAGTTGTTTGTCAAAAAGTCAAAAACATCTCTTGTGCGAAAAAATATAAATGGCACCTAAATAAGATCACCCTAATGAATGTTGAAAATTATAAATATCTAGGCTTGACCATCTATAATACACAAAGTGAAAAAGCCTATGTTGTCACTCTCAATTCAAAATTAGACACGTTGAAATCACAGGCTAGTATACTTGTGTACCGTTATGGTAAGTTCTCATACACTCACATTATGACTTTTTATCGAACGAAAGTAGTTCCGATTTTATTATATGGAGTTGATACCAAACTCCCTATCAGAAGCAACATATGGGATTCATGTGAAGCACGGTTTTGGAGATCTGTTTTAAAACTACCGAATTGTGCCCCACTTCCCATGATTCGTTTTGAAATGGGTTTGGTATCACTATTTTCACAATTATTATGGAAAATGTGCGCACTATTCAGGAAATGTTTGTTAGGGTTGGCTAAAAATAACATCTTAAGCACAGTAGCGTTTTATCTTGCAAACTCCCAAGACTTTTTTCCAACTAAATGGCGAACTTGTGTGTTAAACGCTCTAGCAGATGCAAGTATATCGCTTGAGACACTCCTCACAAACCCTGATCGAGCCAAGTTAAAGCTTTTCCAATATGATTGGATATGCAATACGGCCAAATGCTGCACATACAAAGATTTTAATGAACAATGGTTTGGACAAAAAAAGCTGCGTACCATGGCAGATTATTTAGTTAAATTTCCAGCGCCACATACGAGACAACAATATCTGCGATTTAGGTTTAACTTATTGCCGACAAGAGAAATAATGGCAAGGAGAGGGCTGATTTCAAAACATTTAAATTACTGTCGTTTTTGTGAAAACTCAGATGTTCCTGAAACTTTACAGCACCTGTTAGTGACCTGTCCAGCTTTAATATCAACAAGAAATTTCTTTTTTTCTAATTTACTGTGTGCATATGTCCCTATGGATGAAAATGAAATTTGGATCAGATTATTTAGGAGCTCAAAATTATCTATTAGAATTGCCATAACACAATTCTTAAATGCTATCTTATCTAATGATAACAATGATACCAAATGAGCCCTTTTTATTCATGTTTCATATTTGTTATATACATTGTGAAATTCAGTTAATCAAATAATTTTGCATTTTTTTATGACTAATGACCTAATGTGGAATTGTTAAGTGTACATTGTTAATTGTATTTTCATATATTTGAAAGGTTGATTTTATCAGCCATACCAAATAAAAAAAAAAAAAAAAAAAAAAGATCCACACATTATACCGGCTGGACTGTCCAACAATCTTACTTCCAATACCGTAATCAGTTTTATCTTCAAACCTCTGGAACATCCATGGGGGCAACCATGGCACCCTCATACGCCAACAGCTTCATGTATAAGTTCGAGACTGATAATGTACTTAGTAATCAGCTTTGGAAAAATGACATCCGTCTATGGACTCGCTACATCGATGATATTTTTGGAGTGTGGAGGGGCACCAGGACATCCTTCGACACCTTCTTTGAATATCTTAACAATATTGATCAACGTATCCAATTCACTAGAGAGATTTCACAGGATACAATTACCTTTTTGGATGTCTGCATCAAAAAAGAGACTACATCCTACAGCACCTCAATCTTCCGGAAACCGATGGATCGTAACAATCTTCTACACCGCCTGAGTTTTCACCAGCCCAGTTTACTCAAGAACCTTCCATACAGTCAACTCCTTAGGGTTAAGAAGATTGTTAGCGACCCCGAGGATTGTGTAGCCCAACAACAGGTTATGAAAGAGAAATTTCTAGCCCGGGGCTACAAACAAACAGAAATTGACATAGCATCTAATAGGGTCAGTACCCTGACACGAGAGACTTTGCTCTCTACCCAAAACCCCAAAAACAAGAGAGAACTAAAAACACCGGTATTTGTTTCTAAATTTTCAATCTAGAGTAACAGGATTAAGAAAACCATCAGTAAACACTGGGGGATTTTGAAGAATGATGTCCGAGTACAAGGTTTATTCACCGAATTACCGGTATTTGCTTATCAACGCAGCAGGAACTTGAGAGATGAACTGGTACACACAAGACCACCCTTGAAGGAATCTGTAACCCAACGCACCGGGACATAACCTTGTCTCCACTGTACCAACTGCAATTCAGTAATTAAAGGAGACTTTATTAACCATCCCAGAACAGGGAAAAAGATTCCGCTCAAGAACTATGGCACCTGCGATAGCACCAATATAATCTACGGCATTAAGTGCCCGTGTGGAAAATTCTATGTGGGACAATCCACAAGAATGGCCAAAACGAGGTGGAATGAGCATCGTTCATGTATCCGGAATGCCAACACCAACTCAGCCGTAGCCCGCCACTGGATGGAGAACGGCCATAATTTGACCCAAATTAGATTTGTGATCTTGGAGGTACTTACTAAAAACAGTCCTCACGAAGACCTGAACCAGCGGTGGAATCGAAGGGAGACATTTTGGATTGACAAACTTGGGTGTTTGGTTCCCAATGGAATGAACGAGGAGATTAATTATCACTGTTTTCTATAATCTTGCATTCTCTTTGATTTTTAGGACATGTTTCTAGCTACTATATACTGTGAATTTCCACGTAAGTGATCTATCTAAGACCACCCTGCTACGTCTCCTGGACATGTGTCTGGGACCCAAGGTGACGTCGTTGACGCCACCATAGCAGTGGGGAGGCATATAATAACTCTATGAATAACACATGTGCCAGTAGTGTTACTTTCTTTGGTGCCGTCACTGTACGACACTGCACATTGTATGTTGATTGTAATTCCATAACCGATTGTAATTCCATAACCATGTGTTACAATAATCATGTGTTAACTGTGTTCAACATCTTAAGCAGCCCGGTCTTGTATTGGGCGTTCCATTATTTGCCATCTCACTTTTATAACCTTTTGCCATCGTTTTTCTTTACTCTTCTTTACTCCTGTCATACTTTAAATTGTAGTATTTTTTCTGTTTCCATGTTTGCTATTAATTTCATTACCTGAATTTTTAGTCACCAATATTCCGTATTTACTTCTTAGTAGGCTGACAATTAGTTTTTTACTCTGTACTCCCATCCGGAGACCCGTACACAGTTTGTTATTCCTGGCCGCGTGCCCCTCGGGGCCGCGGTCACGTGGAATATTAAAGGAGCGTTGTCTTGGCAACGCGCCGATGCGTGCATCGCAGTTTCAAGCCAGCTAGCGAGAGGAATAGATCCACTCCTCGCTGGTCTCCCGGTAAGCTTTTTTTAAAGATTTGTCTACACGGATTCTACCTGTTTGCTTCTACAGCTTATGGTACTTTCATTACATTTCAGCCTATTCTGAAGGCTGTGCTACAGCGCTGACATTTCCCTGGGCAGTTTTCTGCCGTTCTCATGGTTTTCGTACACCAAGCCACCACCTATGCAAGCATTCTATCATTTGCTCAGGTAAATGCTATCCGCACTTCTTGTTACCGCCAATTTTACATGTAACAGCCTTCTTACTGCTGTTTTCTTTTTCTGTTTCATATTATTTTCATCTATCAATTTTGACCTTTTCCACCACAACAATGATTGGTATGTCATTTACTTTACTTATATGAATGCATATTGTTGACACACTATCTTTTGGAATATTATGGAATGACACATGTACAATTACAGACTTGCCCTGATGAAGGATATGTAAATCCGAAATGCATTGGCAAATGTTCTAGTCTGATATAAGATGCTAGTGGCTTTTCCTTCCTCGCTAAGAAAATATTAGCAACGCCTCATCACGAGACGGATTATTATTCTTTCACAAAACTACTTGTTGATAAAAATCTTTTTTGAAGAATCAATGGATTTTCGTGGCTATTATCATTTTTTCCAAATATGTGAACATTGAATTTTGGAATATATTAAGCTTTTGAAAGTTTGCATAACCAATATACCCAGATTGGGTGGCCTGGAGAGCGGCTGTGTGACCTTGTGTATCCCACTTGGTCTTTTGCTTTTTTAGTTGATTTCGAATTTGGGTGTCTCCTTATTCATCTCAGCCGGCTCCCTTTTACAATTTATGGACAAGGAATTTCATAAGAAATTAATTTTCTAACAGAATGCCATTATTTGAGTAAGGATCATATCCTGTAGTGGTGCCCACTTCTTTTTTCTATTTGCATTCTCCTTCCCGTCACGATTTCGTGTGGGCTTAAATGATGATCCTTACATGGTTGATTTCTGAGTTGGAACAGTGCTAGGGGCAGACAATATACCCCATTTATTTTCAACGTGCTGCATAATTTCGATAAATTGCTTTTGAGCAGCCCGTTGATCCCCTCCACAACTCCATTGGCCATTGGATGATAAATCGAACATAGTTTGTGTTTCACCCCCAGAAGGGAGGTTACTTCCTTGAAGAGGTCATTAACAAAGTGCGTGCCGTTGCCTGAACGGATCACGTCACAGATTCCCCACCGTGAGAATACTTCTCGCACAAGGAACTTGGCAGCACATTTTGCATCAGGATGGGGACAGGGGCCCGCTTCTACCCACCGTGAAAAAGGGCATACCACCACAATCAAGTATCTTGCTCCATTACATCATTACATCTTTCTCCCCAATCGGCTTAATCGATATGTAGTTCTCTAAATGGACCTGTAGGGCGTGGCAAAGTGCCACGCAGAGTTCGTAATGTCATTCCTGAATTCTAAGTTTGGCATGTAGTACATTCAATCACAAATTTAGACAAGTATTCGTGTAGGTTAGGAACAAACCAATCCTCTTGAATATCTGAGGCAATGTGTTGTTTTACAACGTGAGCTGGGAAATGCAGTTGCTGGAATGCTACTTCTAATAATTCTACAGGCATCACTACCTTGCCTGTTGTTTCCTGTCTCCAAATGAGATCTGTGGCTGATTGCTTACACCCTCCTTTGCCCCACAACTCCTACTCTTCCGGTGGGGCCCTTCTCTGGAGTTCTATCAATTGTGCTATGGGCGTGCTACTGTATGCTTCTGCTGGTTGTTCTGCTGTTGGTGTCTTATTGAAGTACGAGGCTTCCTTCGCTGCTGCGTCGGCTGCCGCGTTCCCCAATGAGACGGCGTCTGTGTTATTGGTATGGGCTTGGCATTTAACCACCGCTACTACCGATGGTTCTGCTAAAGCTTCTATTAGTTCATTAAGCAACGTGGCATGTTGTACGGGGGACCTGTCTGCTCTTCTGAACCCTCTCCTTCGCCACCGTGATAGCCCTGAGTGAACCGTGGTGGTGACATAAGCTGAGTCTGAATATATTGTCACGGCACAATCTTTGGCTGTGTGTAACGCGCTGATTAGTGTGGTCAGTTCGGCTGCTTGTGCAGAGTAGTGTGAGGGGAGGCGTTTTTGAACAATCTCTTCGTATTTGTCTTCTTCCATGCGCACTACCGCCATCCACACATGTTTCTCTCCTGTCTCTGAGTTTATGGATGGTGACCCGTCTATGAAATACATTTCTCCTTCTGTAGGGGTGTTTTCTCTTGCTTTGGGAATGTCATCGCCCTCTCCCTCATATGTGCTACAATCGTGTTCCTGTAAATCCTCAGTTGTGCATGGCTATGTGATGAATGTGGCTGGGTTCACTTACTTGCATCTGACCACATGTACATTTGGACTTGATATTATTATTTCCTAAGCAGAGGCTCTCTGTGTCGTGAGAGTAGATTTTGATCTTTCCAAGATAGCAAATAACGAGTGTTCCGCATATAGCGTCACTGAACATCCCATTACGATTGTGGCACTTTTCTCAATGGTAAAGGCCGCTGCAGCGAGGGCCTGTTGGCAAGCGAAATGTCCCTGCATTACTGGGTCTAATATTCCACTGTAGTACGCTAATGGTTTGTGGCATAGCGATGTCTTTTGTGTCAATACTGCTGTCATTAATGTTCCATTGCTGTGTGAAAACAGGAAAAATTCCCTTTCATAATCTGGATTTGCAAGGACTGGGGCGTCTGAAATAAGGTCTTTTAATCCAGAGAATTGGGCAATTGTCTCCTGTGTCCATTTTATTGGGGCTCTGTTCTTTTGTGCTTCCTTCAGTGCTTGTAGCATTGGCCGTGTGTATGCTGCGTAATCGAGGATCCATGCTCGGCAATAGTTGCATATGCCAAGAAATTTCTGCATGTCCTTCACTGTTTTTGATAAAATAATGTGTCGAATGGCTGCTGCTCTGTCTGGTAGTATTCTTTTGATATTTGCTGGCCAAGATACACAACGTCAGCAAGGCAGTATTGTAACTTTCCTTTGTCCACCTTGTATCCCTTGGCAGCCAATACGTTAAGCAGTGTTATCAAGTCTTCTCTACACTCTTCTTCTGTTTTGCTGCAGACGAGTAAATCGTCTACGTACTGTATAATGGTGCTCCCTACATCTATGTTGCCAATGTCTTCTCGTAGTACTCTGTTAAAAATGCTCTGGCTCTCGCAATACCCCTGTGGGAGTCTGCAATGTTCATATCTGCTGTTTCCTAATGTAAAAGCTGTAAGGTACTGCGACTCTGGTGCGAGTGGCACAGAGAAAAAGGCATTTTTCAGATCAATGACAGTGAAGCAAGTTGCCTCTTTTGGTATACTGCACAATATTGATGCCGGGTTAGGCACTAAAGGGAACTCTTTTTGGATGACGTCATTGAGTGGGCGGAGGTCCTGGACCATTCTGTCACGTCTACCCCGTCTCCTCCCAGGTCCGGTTATAGCAGATGTCCCAGCTCCACGTCCTGTTCTATGACTCCCTCTTCCACATTGCCCACACGGTTCGTCTCTCGAACACCCTGTAATCATCGTCAGCCTTCGTTCAAACTGCGACCTTTCTTGTATTGGCACTTACCTTGGCGTTTCTGTTCCAAACAACGCTGGTCTACAAGAACACGGAATCACGCGCATTGCGTGCAACGTCATGGTAACAAACGAGGAAAAACATCAGATCACGTGTCTCTACGCCGACGGCTGTTTTCCTTCACTACGCGGTTCACCTGAAGCGATTCCGCGTTCCCAAAAAGCCGAGTCACATGACCTCTGTACGCCGTTAAAAGAACGAAGGAAACATTCAACAAACGCTTCACAGCTACTTCATCTCTTGAGTGCTGTACGGCGTTTTGTTACCACGTTTTGGAACTTTGGCTTATTTGACCTCGGAACTCTTTGGATTGAACTGCTTAACCCTGACACTTCGTTTTTGGAACTCTGGCTTATTTGACCACGGAACTCTTTCGGATTGAACTGCCTAAACCCTGATACACTTGTTTTTGGAACTCTGGCTTACTTGACCACGGAACTCTTTTGGATTGAACTGCCTAAACCCTGATACACTTGTTTTTGGAACTCTGGCTTACTCGACCACGGAACTTTCTTGGATTACATTTCTCTGTCTTGTTGTCGAGGTGATTCCTGGTTATTGACCTCGGACTGTTAATTGGATTACTTCGCCTTCCCCTTTGATTACCCTGCTCGACTCAGGTACCCTTCCATCCCGAGTGCCTCAGCGACCCTTCCTTCTTCCCCTATCCCTTCAAAGCATTCTGGCCATCAGACTTGGGTAAGCCTGCACATGTTAATCCTTTTACGCTGCTTGGTCATTTGTTTCTGTTGTTTGACCTAATTCATTATTGCCTTATAGTGGTCAGGGGGTCCTTCCGGCGTTCCTGGTTCCGGCCTTCAGCACTCAACACCTGTGGCCTCAAAGATTTCACTGGTAGTGTTTATTTTCTATCAGTGTGGTACTTGGGGACGGAGGTCCTGTTAATCTGCACGACCATCAAGCACAACAGAACAGACTGTGAAGCCTTTTTTGGTCGTCCAGATCATGAGTACCTCCGCCGGGGACCCTGTGGCCGCTCTATCGCAAGCAGTCGCAACCCTTAGATCCGACATGGCCGCAGCCACTACAGCAATCCACCATTGCTTAGACGCCCTACAGAGCACCCGTCACCCTTTTCCTGATGATGCTGAATTCGGGGAGACCGCACCTCAGGTTCCGGCTTCCCCTGCTACCCCTCCAGTACCAACTCCTGTGTTACTCCCGAGTCCTTTTCCTTTAGCAGCCCCGCAAAGGTATCAGGGAGACCCAAGAAAGTATCTGACTTTCCTGAATCAGTGCAAGCTCCATTTCTTATGCCGGCCACAGGCCTTCCCTGACTCCATCTCAAAAGCCACCTTTCTCCTTTCCCACCTTTCGGGCGTGGCGGCTACCTGGGCAAACCCTTTGTTAGAAAGCAACCATCCCACGCTATATGACTTCGATCTCTTGGTCAATGAAATGGCGAAAGTCTTTGACACTCGATACAAGGCGCAGTCTCGGGATTTGGAACTGTTAGATCTGGCACAAGGCAGACTGACTCTCATAGAATACATAACCCGCTTTAATCAGTTATCCGCAGAAACCTCATGGCCAGAAAATAAGAAAGCGGTTGTATTCTATCAGGGTTTGTGTGGGGGCATGAAAGACGCTCTGTCGGTTGTACCATCACTTCCCGCCGTCTACTCGGAATTAGTAGACTTAGCATTACAGGTGGACGCCCGAAGAACTGAGCGCAGGGCGGAAGCAGGTTTTTCTGGTCACCAAGCCTCTTCCTCGACAGACCCAACTACGGAACCCATGCAAATAGGAGGGATTTGTAGTCCCATAACCCAAGCTGAACGAGAGCGTAGACGTTCTGGTAATGCCTGTTTTTACTACGGTACTAGCGGTCACTATGTGAAGGAGTGTCCCCGTCGCCCAAAAAATAAGAACCCGGGTTTTCGGAAGGCTCGCCCCTGAGATCTGAGGTAAGGGCGAGCACTTCCACAATCACCTCCGACTTTGCTTTTGGTCCCATCAAACCGATTGTGGTCCAGGCTATGTTAGTCCCTATCAGGGAACATATGCACCCAGTCCACATCGTCATAGATTCTGGAGCAACCGGTTGCTTTATCGACATCACATTGGCCCACCAACTCAACCTGCCACTCATAACCAAAGAACGCCCAGAACAAGTACAGGCCGTGCACGGTACTTCCCTTGCTTCTGGCCCTATAAAGCAGCAAACCGCCCCTTTGGAAGTAGTAATACAGGGTAACCACAGAGAAATCATGTCCTTTGATCTTATCACTACTCCACAGTTTGGGGTCATTCTAGGCATACCATGGTTAAAGCAACATAACCCCTTGATTAATTGTGGAACCGGACAAGTGACATTCGAATCCGAAGTCTGCCAACACTACTGCTTAGTGGAATCCGTAGTCCCGTCCACTCCTGCAGGTATCTTGGGAGCTGTGGCTTCTCTAACCCTGGAAGACGTCGCTTCCGTAACACATACGGTCGGGGCGGTGTCAGCCGGTATACCCGCAGTATATCAGGATTACCACATGGTATTCGATAAAGCCTCAGCAGAAGGTCTGCCACCCCATAGGTCGTATGACTGTCCTATTGATCTTGTGCCTAACGCTCAAATACCTAGAGGCCGTATCTATTCATTGTCTCAGTCAGTAGAACAAGCACTAAAGGAATATATCCAACAGGCCTTACGACTTGGTCACATCCGTTCTTCCTCTTCTCCAGCTGCGAGCCCCATATTCTTCGTTCCGAAGAAAGAGGGGGATCTACGTCCTTGTGTTGATTATCGCCGGTTGAACTCAATCACTATAAAGAACCGGTACCCGATTCCCCTCATCTCCACGCTATTGGACAAACTAACACACGCTACCATTTACACCAAGTTAGATCTACGTGGGGCTTATAACTTAATCCGCATACGCAAGGGGGACGAATGGAAGACGGCCTTTTGCACCAAGCAGGGTCTTTTTGAGTATCTGGTGATGCCCTTTGGGCTTTGTAACGCCCCCGCAACATTCCAACATTTCATTAATGGCGTGTTCAGTGACATCTTGGATGTGTATGTGGTTGTTTATCTGGATGACATATTGATTTTTTCCCCTACATATTGATTTTTTCATACACGTCAAGGAAGTTCTGTCGCGTCTACAGGCGAATGCCTGTTTGCAAAACCCGAGAAATGGTTGTTCCATACCCATGAGGTCGATTTTCTTGGGTTTCACATAACACCCGGTGGTCTCGCCATGAATCAATCCAAGGTGCGCGCGATCACGGAGTGGCCTGTCCCAGTTAGCCTTAAGCAACTGCAGTCCTTCCTTGGTGTCGCAAATTTTTATCGACGTTTCATCACTGGCTTCTCCTCCATCGCTGCCCCGTTAACTGCCCTTACCAGTCCTCTGGTCCCCTACCTTTGGACCCCAGAACACCAGGCAGCCTTCGATGCCCTTAAAGCAAGATTCACCACAGCTCCTGTACTCCAACACCCGGACCCACAGCTCCCGTTTGTCTTGGAAGCAGACGCCTCCTCGTTTGTGTTGGGTCAGTACTTTCCCAGCCTTGCCCTACCACTGGTCGGTTACACCCCGTGGCATACCATTCCCGGAAATTCAGTCCATCTGAGGTACATTATACCATTACAGAGAAAGAACTATTGGCCATCAAGGACGCTATGCAAACATGGAGACATCATCTACTAGGGGCCAAACACCAGACAACAGTGTATTCCGATCACAAAAATCTCCAGGATTTGGCTACACTGAAATGCCTGAACAGCCTGAATGCCTGAACAGCCGTCAAGTGCGATGGCATCTGTTTTTTGCCGCCTACGACTTTGTGATCAAACACAGACCTGGTACAGGACACGGAAAGGGCGATGCTCTATCCCGTTCACCTGGGGGGGACTCTCTTCCTGTATTTCCCGAAACATTGTTAGACAAGAGCCACATCATTTGTGCTTGCACACCTACCCTGTCAATGTTAACCACCATCCGTCAATGGATAACACAGAACCAACATAGGCTAGCAGAGTGGGACTTGTTCCTCCAGGATGGGCTCCCCTACATACACGGGAAATTATTCCTGCCCACAAGAGACACACGCAACCAGGCCCTAGACTGGTCACATGATGCAGCCATTAATGGTCATCCAGGACAGGTCCGTACGCTAGATCTATTGAAGCGTTGGTGGCCATCTATGAGACGGGACGTTGAGGAATTCGTGAATTCTTGCTCCGTCTGTGCACAAGGTAAATCCTGCAGAGGCCGCCCATTAGGCTTGCTCCGACCACTACCGATCCCTCCAAAACCATGGCACACGGTCTCTATGGACCTAATTACCGACCTACCACGTATACAAAACCATGACTCCATTTGGGTGGTGGTAGATTCCCACACCAAAATGGCACGGTTTATACCATGTACAGGGATGCCCACTATGGCCCGCCTGTTTTTCAAATCAGCCTTTTTGGTTTGCCACAAGTTATAATTTCTGACCGTGGTACTCAATTTACCTCTCGTTTCTTGCGGGCTCTAACCAAACTTCTTGGCATTGATGCTCGGTTTTCCTCCGCCTATCATCCTGAGAGCGATGGACAGACGGAGAGGGTAAACCAGTCATTGGAGCAGTATCTACGTTGCCTTTCCCTCCAACATCAGGACACGTGGCTTGACCTTTTACACCTTGCTGAATTTGCGTATAACAACGCTCTTCACTGGTTTCTCCCCGTTCTATTCGCTATACGGCCAGCACCCCCGCACTTTGCCTATTCCTGATTTTACGCCCACTGACACCCCTGCTGCTGATGCTTGTGCCCGCGATCTTGCCACGGTTCATGCCCAGACCCTCGTCCATCTACAGGAGTCCCAGGCTTCCATGAAGGCAGCTGCTGATAGGAGGCGGTTGCCAGCCCCCGAGTACCGGATAGGGGATCGTGTGTGGTGGTCCTCACGGCATCTCCATATACCCGGTTGTCGTAAGCTGCTTCCTCGTTTTGTGGGACCTTATAGGATTGTCAGGATCATCAACCCTGTTGCCTTGCGCCTTGCGGTTCCTGCTGCTTGGCGGATCCATCCGGTGTTCCACACCTCCTTGCTCAAGCCCTGCCCTGATACTACCCGTATCTGTGCCCCTCCTGCTCCTGTCTCTTCGCCTGATGTGTTTGAGATCAGCGCGATCCTGGGTTCCCGTCTCTATAGGGGTCCTCTTCAATACTTGGTGGATTGGTTGGGTTATGGCCCTGAGGACCGCTCCTGGGTTTTTTCCCGCGATGTACATGCTCCACAGTTGCTTGCCCGATTCCATCGTGATCATCCTTCGAGCCCACGTGGTCGTGGGCCTTTGGGGAGGGGTTCTGTCACGTCTACCCCGTCTCCTCCCAGGTCCGCTTCTAGCAGACGTCCCGGATCCACGTCCTGTTCTATGCCTCCCGCTTCCACATTGCCCACACGGTTCTTCTCTCGAACACCCTGCAATCATCGTCAGCCTTCGTTCAAACTGCGACCTTTCTTGTATTGGCACTTACCTTGGCGTTTCTGTTCCAAACAACGCTGGTCTACAAGAACACGGAATCACGCGCATTGCGTGCAACGTCATGGTAACAAACGAGGAAAAACATAGTGCATCAGATCACGTGTCTCTACGCCGACGGCTGTTTTCCTTCACTACGCGGTTCACCTGACGCGATTCCGCGTTCCCAAATCCGAGTCACATGACCTCTGTACGCCGTTAAAAGAACGAAGGAAACATTCAACAAACGCTTCACAGCTACTTCACCTCTTGAGTGCTGTACGGCGTTTTGTTACCACGTTTTGGAACTTTGGCTTATTTGACCTCGGAACTCTTTGGATTGAACTGCTTAACCCTGACACTTTGTTTTTGGAACTCTGGCTTATTTGACCACGGAACTCTTTCGGATTGAACTGCCTAAACCCTGATACACTTGTTTTTGGAACTCTGGCTTACTTGACCACGGAACTCTTTTGGATTGAACTGCCTAAACCCTGATACACTTGTTTTTGGAACTCTGGCTTACTCGACCACGGAACTTTCTTGGATTACATTTCTCTGTCTTGTTGTCGAGGTGATTCCTGGTTATTGACCTCGGACTGTTAATTGGATTACTTTGCCTTCCCCTTTGATTACCCTGCTCGACTCAGGTACCCTTCCATCCCGAGTGCCTCAGCGACCCTTCCTTCTTCCCCTATCCCTTCAAAGCATTCTGGCCATCAGACTTGGGTAAGCCTGCACACGTTAATCCTTTTACGCTGCTTGGTCATTTGTTTCTGTTGTTTGACCTAATCCATTATTGCCTTACAGTGGTCAGGGGGTCCTTCCGGCGTTCCTGGTTCCGGCCTTCAGCACTCAACACCTGTGGCCTCAAAGATTTCACTGGTAGTGTTTATTTTCTATCAGTGTGGTACTTGGGGACGGAGGTCCTGTTAATCTGCACGACCATCAAGCACAACAGAACACATTCTCCACGACCCTCTTTTTGCTTTCTTAATCTGAAAAATCGCTGTGTTGCATGGGAAGTTGATGGCACTAAAATACTGTGGCTTAGGAGTGCATTTACTGTTTCTCTAATACCTTCCTCTGCTTCTTTGGATATTGGGTATTGTTTCACTCTGGGTGGGAGGGCACCTGGCTTCAATTTTATCTTTATGGGAGTTACCTCGTGCAACAATCCCACATCGTGTGGCCCTGTAGTCCAAATTTCAGGTGCTACCCTGGCCATGTTTTCTTCAAATATTGTCGGTGGGGCCTTTATGTTAGCCATGAGTGGGTTGTGTATTTCTCTGTATTGAATCATAATGTCACAAGGTATGCTTATTTCTCCAGCATGGGGTCTGGCATGGATTCACATGCTCATGAATATTCCCTGTCGTCAGGCTGGGAATCCTCGGTAAAGAAAAAACCAGTATCAGTTTCGTTTCTGATCTGTCTTTCGTAGTAATAACCGATCACTGGTCTCTGCGTCATACTGACCACAGCCAATGACTGCCCTCTACCTAAGCACCGCCTCTGGCAGCCATCTTCAGATTTTTACCGCACGTTCATGTGTAGGGATCCTCGTGCTATTGCTCTCGAGCGTTAGTGCTATTTTTTCACGTTTTTTCTCAAAAACTTCGTTTTTTCGGTCAAAAGAGCCTCAAGCTCCACCGACTCTCCATCCGATCAACGGGGACCCGTGTCGGATTCGTCTGCGCCCCTCAAGGGTGAAGATTTCGTCGAGCTAGGCTTTTGGAGGACTCCAGAAGCTTCTCAGGCCCGGACATGGCCCAGGAGAAGGGAAGCTCGACGCCCGGAAAGCTGTTCAGGATCTGCCCTGGATGCCAGCTGCAGAACGTCTTTAAGGAGGACGAACACTCCTTTTGTCTCTACGGCTTACATGAGGACAAGACGCACGTGGAGAAGGACTGTGCGTTTTGCGGCAATATGTCGGAGCGGACCATGAAGGACCGCCATCAACGTCTCGCCAACTGGCTGGAAGGGAAGAGCCCGTCAGGCGAGAAGAAGAGGAAGAAATCCGAGCGGTCTTCTAAGACCTTTGAGGACGCCCCGGCGACGGGGGTCCAACACAAGGCCAAGCACCGCGAGTCCGCTGGCACCGGGAGCGCCGAACGGTCGGGCTCTACGGGCGCCAGGCAGGGCGCACCCTCCCCGGCACCATCAGCCACGAGCCAACGCTCTGGGTCGGGTAAGAGGAAGGGCTAGCACCCGGCGAAGCTCCTGGAGAGGCCCCGGTCGAGCTCGAAGGCCCCATCGGAGGGGGAGCGAGGCAGTGTCCCCCCCCCCCTCAAGGATAAGGCGGTGAGCGCACCTAAGGTGGTGAAGGCCTTAATCCATCCGGCCAAGCCCTCTATCGATACTGCCGCGGCGGCCCTGGCTCAGCCTGTGGAGGCTACACCAGTGGTGGCGACCTCGGGGCTCAGAGTCTCCCTGCCACCTCGGAGGGAGTCCTCTTTTGTGCCCATCGATAGGACCCCCGTGAAATCCCCGGCGGGGAAGAAAAAGGGGGGGCAGGGCGTCGTCGTAGATTCGGCCTCAACCTCGGAGGAAGAGCTGATCGAGGTCTTACGCCACGGCCTTGGCCCCTGATCGCCCGTCGGATTCCCCTCTGCCAGCGCCGCAAGACAACTCGGCGGCCATTTTGTTGGCTATACAGTCCTTATGCTCGGAGATAAGGACGAGACTACCGTTGCCGACGGAGGAACCTCTCCCGTCGGGGGATCCTGAACCGGGACCTTCTGGTGTTCCCCCGCCCAAGAAAAGAAGGATTCACCCTCCACCTCCTTTTCAGCCGTCGCGCCCCGTCCAGCCCTCCTCCCTGTCCACCCGAGGGGATGATACGGGGACTGACACGGCAGCGACGGGTACGGACGACGAGGTATACGACGAGGATCTACCGTCGTCACCTCCCACCAGGGCTTCTCCGCCCGACGAGATTGGATCGTTCCACTCCATGATCGCCAGGGCATCCGAGCTTTTCCAACTCTGCCCTGAGGAGAAGAAAAAGGAAGGATTCCTTTATCAACGGTGCGAGGCCAAGAGGAAGACGGTCCTCGCGGTGCCTCTACTGGACGACATTTGGGATGTGGGCCTCGCCCTCCTCAAGAACCCTTCCACGACGCCAGCTAGAAGAGACCGGTACGAGAAGAAGTACCGGGTCCCGGACGCGGCCCCCCTGTGCCTCCGGGCGCAGCCTACCCCGGACTCCGTCGTCTCCGCGGCGGCCAGGAAGAAAGCGGGGGGGGTGCGGCCTCCACATCGACTTCCCCACCGGACGCCGAGGGAAAGAAATTGGACGCTATGGGACGCAGGGTCATCTCGTCTGCAGCGACGACGATAGCAGCGGCCAACGCCTTGGCTATCGTGGCCCGCTACGACAGGGAGCTATGGTACAAACTGGCTCCCCTGCTGGACTTCCTACCGGACAAGAGGGCGGATGCCCTGGAGATCCTACAGGAAGGTGAGGTGGCGTCGGACCACGCCATCACTATTGCGACGGACATCGCCGACACTGGGTTTCGCCAGTTGGGCAACGGCGTGTGCCTTAGGCGGCGTGGATGGCTCAAGGCTACGGACTTCCGTCAAGACGTACAGACCAGAGTCCTGGACATGCCGTTCGATGGGAACAACCTGTTTGGGAAAACAGTGGACGATTCCCTTCAGACCATTAAAGCGGACACTGAGACGGCCCGGGCCCTTGGGGTTCTGCAGCAACGACGGACGCCCTTTCGGAGCAGCGGAGGCAAGGGCGCCTCCAAAGGTTCCGGCGGCGGTTTCTCCACCTACCGTCAAGCGGCCCGCTCGTCGTCTCAGGAGGCCTACAGAGGACGAGGCAAGTCTGGCGGACCCCGCCGTCGTCGCCAAGGAGGTCAAGGCGGCAAAGCCTCGTCGAAACAGGATTGAACCGGCCGTGGGGTCGGGCCCCCACCGAAGCACCCCGGTGGGAGGCCGGCTGGCGAGCTTCGTCAGCGTGTGGGAGTCCATCTCCACCGACCGTTGGGTGCTGGACGCCTTAGCCCGGGGCCATGCGCTCGAGTTTCAAAGAAGGTGCCCGCGCGTCCCCCCCGTGGCCAGGAAAGAGCTTCACGTCCCTCAGCTTCTCCTGGAGGTAAAGGCGATGCTCAGGAAGGGCGCCATCGAACTCGTCCCAAAGAGGCTTCGGGGCTCCGGAGTTTACTCGAGATACTTCCTCGTGAAGAAGAAGACGGGAGGATGGCGCCCCATCCTAGACCTGCGACGTCTGAACAAGTTCATCAAGGCGCAGAAGTTCCGGATGGTCACCCTCCAGCACGTCCTGGGTCAGCTGGAGGAAGGAGACTTCCTGTCGTCGTTGGATTTGGAGGATGCCTACTTCCATATTCCCATCCTAAAGGGGCACCGAAAATTCCTCAGGTTTGTGGTCCAAGGGCGTCACTACCAGTTCAAAGCCCTCCCCTTCGGACTACGGTCGGCACCCAGGGTATTCACCAAGTGCCTTGCACCGGTGGCGGCGCAGCTGCGCCGCGAGGGGATCCACGTCTACCCCTACCTGGACGACTGGCTCATCCGAGCCAAGACGAGGGAGCTCGCCGTGGATCACACGGCAAGGACCGTCCAACTTCTCACGGACCTGGGATTCTCCGTGAACTACGCCAAGTCCCACCTGGTACCCGCGCAAAACGCACTGTTTCTGGGATCGAAGCTCGACACAGTGTCCCTTCTGGCCTCCCCGTCGGAGGAAAGGACCAGGTCCATCCTGGGCAAGGTACAGCGGATGTTGGTTTCCGACGCGGCCAAGGTGAGGTCCATCAAGTCCCTCCTCGGAATGATGTCTTCTTGCATCTACCTCATTCCCATGTGCAGGCTCCGGATGCGCCCGTTGCAGGAGTTCCTGGACGCGCGCTGGATCCAAACGACGGGCGGCTTCGAGGAGAGGATCACACTCGACGAGAGTTTCCGCCGAGCGGTCCGGTGGTGGGGCAACCGCGCGCATCTGACAGCGGGCATGGACTTCCAGACCCCAGACCACCAGGAGACAGTGACCACGGATGCCTCCCTGGAAGGGTGGGGAGCGCACACCGAAAATCTGCACGCGAGAGGCCTTTGGCTCCCGACGGAGAAGTCCCTCCATATCAACGTCCTGGAGCTCCGTGCAGTGTTCTGGGCCCTCAGGTCCTTCCTTCCGTCCCTCAAGGGCAAGGTGGTGAGGATCTTCACCGACAACACCACCACCATGTTTTACATCAGGAAACAGGGCGGAACCAGGTCCCCAGCACTGTCCAAGGAGGCGCAGGACCTGTGGCATTGGGCCGTCGCCCAAAGGATGTTTCTGGTGCCGTTTCATCTGGCAGGGATAAAAAAAACCATCGCCGACTCACTCAGCAGGGAGCTGCGCTCGTGCCACGTGTGGGAACTACGGCAGGATCTAGTGGATCGCCTCTTCCGACGGTGGGGCACACCCCAGATCGACCTGTTTGCGACGGCGATGAACTCCAAGTGCCGGAGGTTCGCCAGCAGGTTTCCCCAGGCGAGGAGCATGAGCGATGCTTTCTCGTTCCCCTGGGAGGGCCTGTTCCTCTACGCGTTCCCTCCTTTGCCACTGCTAATCCGGCTCATCAACCAGCTCAAGAGGTCACGGTGCAGGATGATCCTCGTCGCACCTGCGTGGCTGAGGCAGATATGGTTCCCGGACCTTCTGGACTTGTCAGCGTCCCCGCCAATCAAGCTGCCGGTGGACGCGGATCTACTCTCCAGGGAAGGAGGCGCCATCCTCCACCACGACCCGAAATCGCTGAACTTGCAGGCCTGGCTCCTGCAGCGCTAGAGTTTGGAGGATACGACATACCGGCCGACTGCAGAGAGGTTCTTGCAAAGGCCAGGGCGTCCTCGACTCTTAAATGCTACGGACACAAATGGAAGAGGTTCTCTGTCTGGTGCCACGCACAGAAGATTAACCCTCTACGGATTACGGCTCCCCAGGTACTGCCGTACTTGCTGACGCTGGTCAAAGCTGGACTGGCACACGCGTCCATCAAGATTCATCTTGCTGCGATCTCCCGATACACCAGAACCACGGGCCGGACGTCCTTGTGGTCTCATCGTCTGGTGAAAGAGTTCATGAAGGGACTGTTCAGATCGTTCCCGCCGGTGAAGGCTCCGGCCCCGGCGTGGGAGCTCAACGTGGTGCTGACCAAGCTCATGGGACCTCCGTTCGAGCCTCTGCACTCGGCCCCGTTGAAGTTTCTGTCGTGGAAAACAGCGTTTCTTGTGGCCATCACCTCCGCACGACGGGTGGGAGAGATCCAGGCCCTTTCCTGCAAGGCCCCGTACTTGACTTTTCACGACACGAGGGTAGTGCTCAGGACGCACCCCTCCTTCATGCCCAAGGTACCGTCGGACTTCCATCTCAACGAACCCTTGGTCTTGCCTGTGTTCTTCCCGTCGCCTTCGTCGCCGGCTGAGAGGACTTTGCACTCGCTGGATGTGGCTAGAGCGCTGAAGTTCTACGTGGACCGCACAAAGTGTTTTCGGAAGACGTCACAACTCTTTGTGAACTTTGGACCTGTCAATCAGGGGAAGGCTCTCTCGAAGGCTTCCATTTCCAGATGGCTCTCCGGCTGTATCATGTACTGTCATCGGTTGGCAAACCGACCGCTGCCTGGCTGTCCGAGAGCCCATTCCACCAGAGCGATCTCAGCTACCACGGCGTTCCTTTCTGGTGTGCCCCTGCTGGACATATGCAGGGCTGCTATGTGGAGGTCGACGCACACCTTCACGAAATTCTACTATGTCGATCGGGATTCCAGGGAGGAGTCCAGGGTCGGCCAAGCAGTGCTGCGCAACCTGTTCGCCTGAGGTGAGCCTGGTGAGGAGGTAAGATGCTTAATGTTGAGTTTGATGTACTGCTTAATGTTGAGCCTTTGCCACCTCCCGTGGTTGTGCATGTGTGTACTGCTATGTATTCTTTATTCATGAGCATGTGAATCCATGCCAGACCCCATGCTGGAGAAGAAACAAGTTACTTACCTGTAACTGTTGTTCTCCAGCATGGGTCTGGCATGGATTCACATGCGAACCCTCCCGCCTACCCCTCTGCGGCTCTTCACTTGGTCATACTGCCACTTCACGTGCTTCCAAATCTGAAGATGGCTGCCAGAGGCGGTGCTTAGGTAGAGGGCAGTCATTGGCTGTGGTCAGTATGACGCAGAGACCAGTGATTGGTTATTACTACGAAAGACAGATCAGAAACGAAACTGATACTGGTTTTTTCTTTACCGAGGATTCCCAGCCTGACGACGGGGAATATTCATGAGCATGTGAATCCATGCCAGACCCATGCTGGAGAACAACAGTTACAGGTAAGTAACTTGTTCCTTCCATTATTATTCCTCCATTCCCTTCGTAATCAGTAAACAATTCTTCATCAGTTACATCTTTTAGCATTATGTTTGGCTCTATACATAGCACACTTCTCCAATCGCGTCCTTGTGTGTCCAGGCCTATGACCACAATGCGTTTGTTGGAAACTTGAACTGCCTCAATGTCTATAGACATAATTGTGCCTGGCACTACATCTGTTGGTGTGATTGGGCGGAATATGAAGTCTGATGGTATTCTCCACTCTTTTTGTGTTATTTCAGGCACTACTCGGGCTAATACCTGTATCCCATAGACGAACATGTCCATGTCAATGGGAATCCCTCTTACTGCAACTTCCTTTGTAATCGTTCTTATTATCAAGAGTGCTCGTACGGGGCATACCCCTGGCGTCGAGCACACTATTCCTCTTTCAGTAAAGGCTATGGTCATGTTTAACTTACTGAGCAAGTCACGTCCCATCAAATTGATTGGTGTGTCTTCGTAATACAATAACGGTGCACACACTGTTTTTCCCCCCACTGTTACATCAAGATCTTTTGTATAAGGAACTTTTAAAATAGCCCCAGAGAACCCCTGTGTCTCCAAATTTCTTCCCGCGAGCTGAAACCGCCCTTCCATGAGGCATGATTTTTCTGCTCCAGAGTCTACCATAAAGATAAACTGCTTGATTCCTCTCTGCCGCCACTAGTGGTTCCTCATTTGCACTTTGTGTGGTGGATAGGACTGGACACGCAAGTGCTCCCTGTGGGCTGTCCTAGTCTTGGTATCTTTGCTGACCTGGTACTGAAAAACGTTGTCACCCACGACTGTTACGCCGCGGAATGGTGCAGGGGCACCGTTTGCGGCCGCTGCAAAAGGGTTATTGTTTATGATCCCTACTGGGTTTTGTCTTGCCATGGGCTGTAGTGCGTTTTGCTGTTGTGGCTGCTGCTGTTGTGGGGCTGGCTGTCTCTGTTGCATTTGGGGGTCATAGCAGTATTGATCCTGTTGTTCCCTCCTCCACATTGGAGCTCCACAAGGGCTACCTGGGTGTGGGCAGCCCCACCCCTGTTCATTGTTCATGGGCTGTTGTTGCTACCCTTGAAAATACCCTGATGGTCGCATTCTACAATCTCGTGAATAATGTCCCCATCTTCCACAATTCCAACACAACCCCTGTTGTCCTCCCCTCGGTCCTTGCCCACCATACCCTCTGTTTCCCATTCATCTGTATCCTCCCCTCTGCCCGCGGTACCCACCTCTTCCTTGGGCCGGCCTGTTCTGCCATTGCGATCCTTGGCATGGCTGTTCTTCTCCGTTCCTTGGTCCTCTCCAACCCACTGCGCTGCTATCCCAACGGGCCTTCCTCCCGCGTTTTCCTCTTCTTCGTTTCCTCTGTCTGTTGTTGCACTGGCAGTAATGGCGGCGACCTACACTAACTTCGTCTGTACTAAATTTGCTTCGTCAGCCAGCCTCTTTTGCGTGACCTCCTTTTCCTTCTCTTTGATCCTCCTCCAGTGGTGTAAAATTATGCTGTGAATTTCAGGCCACCCTTTGGCTTCGATCCCAGCTATTTTGTCCAAGGCCTTCTGCTCCTCTTTCGGCAACCCCTTTTTAATGATAAAATAGAATAAAGCGGCATGGTCTGACATGGGACTGGAAAGAGTCTTCCAGCTTACTCAAGAAGAGAGCTTTATTGAATACGACAGTTTGACAGAGGCTCTGGTGGATAGGCCCCCCACGATTTTTGAATTCCTGCGGCTGAAAGGGATACTCACCCAACCAAGGTGGTCCGAGCAGCTTAGTCGCCCCCTCACCCCATTTGAACTTATTCTGGCCAAAAGTAGATCCCGCAAAGGTTCGCTATCTAAGCTCTATAGTGTGCTGATTACAGCGGACCTAGAAGGCAGACAACCCTTTAAGCGCATATGGGAAGAGAGGATGGGAATGTCAATAGATGATCACACCTGGAGGGCGGTTTTCAAGTGCATCTTCACGGGCTCCCTATACACAGCAGCTACGGAACATGGCTTTAAAATCCTTCATTCATGGCACCGCCCCCCGGCTCAGTTGTCTAGAATGTACCGGGATGTTTCCCCCCTCTGCCCCAGAGGATGTCACCAACGGGGAACCTGGTTTCATATGTGGTGGAGCTGCCCGTCCATACAGGTATACTGGACGGAGCTTCTTAGCTGGATCAAGGATGTCGAGGGTTATGGTCCATCGCTGCACCCGCTGGAAATCCTACTGGGCTCCCCCATGCCTGAGTCAGAGGTGAATGCCTTCCCCAAGGTCATCTGCGCCATGCTGCGGGCAGGGAGATTGGCGCTTGCGCAAAAATGGAAAAGTGTCCTGGCCCCCTCCAAAGAGGAATGGCTCTGCAAGCTCAGGGTGATTTTCAGCTACGAAAAACTCTCGGCAATAGCAAACGATACCATGTCTGATTTTGTCCAAGAATGGACAGCAGTGCTGCTGCATGATGACTGTATTACTATGCGATTGTAGAGGGGCGATTGAACAAATGTGTAAAATATTGGTTGCAAGGCGCGGGTCCCCACATTCCTCAGAGGGTTGGTCTTGCCCTGGCCCAATCGCCTCATGGTCTTACCCCACTGTCTCAAGGATCACTTTTATCTGTCGAGTGCTATGCAAGTGTTCTTCCCTATGCTTAATGTAGTTGCATCTTCCCCAAAGCTGGCGTGACAATTGTTTGGGGGGAGGGACCGGGAGGGGGGAATAGGGGTCGGGAGTTAATCAGAAAACGTTCTTGACAATGTGATTTCTTTTGCATTTATTGTTGATGGGAAGGGCCAGTTGGCCCACCCTGTTGTGTATATTGTCAATAAAAACAAATTAAAAAAAAAATAGAATAAACCTGTTGATTGATTCCATGCCGAACCAGTTTCGCTTCTCCATAAGTCTTGCACTCGCAAAATGAATTGCGCAGGATCCTCGTTCTCCTCCATCGTGCACTGCATCACTGCATGTAAATCTGGAACGCCTGGAAATGCACGCTGTAATGCATCCCACACTTGTGCTCGAACATTGTTGAATGGTGACCCATCGTGTCGGTCACAGCTCATCGTTACTCCCAGGAACCCTGCCCTTTCCCAGATTGTGTCTGCTTGGTCCCCGATTGCTGATACTAATAGACTTTTTACATCACCTATAGTTAAAGGCACACCTGCCGTGTTTTTCTCCAATACATGTATCCACTTACCTGCCCCTCCCGTCAGCAGGGGGAGGAGTTTTAACAAGTTGGTTTTGTCCATTTGGGCCCACGGAATGTAGTTTGGCCTATCTGCTCCTTTATGTATCAGTGGCATTTGTAGTTTCTGTTTCTTTCCCGTTCTGCTCGTCTTCCCTTTTTTCGTTTTACTTACCAGTATGTTTCCTATCCTCCCTGTTCGTTGTCTTAATCTACCTTGCCATAATGGTGGCGATAGTGTGTCTGGGTAACAGCGGTTTGGCAGTGGGGAACCCTCCGCGGCAGCTGCCTCTTCGTATTCATCTAAATCGTCCCATATTTCTTTTATTTCTGACTCTAGCTCGTTATTATCCTCCCAATTTTCCTTGGGTTCACTTCCTTGTCTTTCACCCTGATGTCCACTTTGTTGACTCTCTGGTGTATCTGGGTGTATAATTCTCACTGGTTTGTTATTCAATTGGAACAGGAACTGTCCTGACTGCCACTCTTGTTCTTGCCTCTGCTGCAATGACGTCCCTTGTGATGCTATAGATTGCCCTGATACCGAGGCTGCTGGGGTTGCATTGCTTGCTGCCCCGATCGGAGGTGTGAGATCTGCCAGTGACAGCGGGGGTACCTCCCCTCCCCCTGGCAGCATTTGCCCTTTGTCACATAAAGTTCTTAACCGTGTTATTTCCATTTGCGCGTGTGCTAACTGGCGGTTCAAATCACCTGTTAAACGTGCTATATCCACAGGAGGCGCACTCGTGGGGCCGTACAGGCCTCCTTTGTCATATGGTGGAGGTTCGGGGGCTGTTGCCCCGCCCTGAGCAGTGGCGGTGGATGGTATATACAGGGGTTCACTAAACCCTACCGCTGGCCTAGTCATTAAGGGATAGATTTTTGTTACTTCGTTTACGGTTGTAGTTGTTGAGCATTCCCCTTTTGGTGTCCCGCATACTTTTCTGTCATTTGGCTTGTACCTACCTCTGCCGTGGGGGCAACTTGCTCAAACATTCGCCATAAATCTAACACTTCTCTCCGGTTCTGTAACTGTTTCCCTTTGTATTGCGCTAATAAATGTGTTGATACTAGGTCCAACACTCTTTTGTCAAATGATCCTCTTTCTGGCCAAATTGGTGTGACCCCGTCTCCCTTTATCTCAGTGATCCACTGGTCGTGATACTTCAGTATCCTGTCCCTATAAAGTGGAAGGTGCTGGCAAATATGTGCTAGTGGTGTTACTCCCCCCATGGCAATGTTTCTTTTCCTTTCTTGTGTATTCTGGTACCCTTGAATCACTTCCCACCTCTAACTTGGTATGTCAATTACAATATTTGGAAATAATACGTTCTTTATCAATGCTCACAATTACCATATGTCGCATTAACTTTCTGAGAGGTGCTACCTGGTCACCTCTCACAATTTATTTCTTTGCTTTGCCTTATATCAATCACAAATTACTTGTATTAAAATACTTTAGCGTGTTCAACAAGACATATACTTAAAAGCAGACCAACAAACATATAATCATGCAACATACACATGCACTACCTGCGCGCGTTTGTTCTTTCCCTATTCCCGTTACTGTCCCTGTTTTTTCTTCTTCCCTATTCTACCTATTATTTCGCATTCACTCCCCACCTCTTTCACCTTTATTATATCTCAAGATTTCTTACCTTCACAGAAAAAGAATATTCTAAAAACTACTCCGAGCCTACACGAGACCCCTACTATTTTTCTCTTTATCTCTATTCTGCACTTGGTCAGGACAAATGCTATGCAACGCCGCCTTCTACCCCCTATGGGCTAGGATACCACTTCTCTTCTTCTTCTCACTTCTTACAACACCAATGGCCATATAAAGGATAGATCAGAAAAGCCTCACCTTCACTCACGCAGACCCTATTCTTAGCTACCTTCCCTTGTTGCTAATTCCCTTCTTCCTGTATTTCCCCTTACCTTCCTTTGGCGTCTTTGCAACCGGGACTCCACGTGTTCAGTCAGGTACTCCGAGGGTCGCCGCCCACGGCCGGACCTCGCTCAGGTCCGTCCCCCAACCAAGCCGTGGTCTGCCTTGGCGAGCAGCTTTTTCGATCGGGTATTCGTCAACCGGGAACTCTTACCCTTTCTTCTTGGTGCACACAGTCTGGTCAACCGCATATGCGATGGTTCTACTGGGGGGCGCCCTGGATCTCGCTGCCGGGCGTGCAGGCCTCAAGGCACCTCTCTAAATCACGTCGCGGGTGTCACCAAAAATGTAGGTGCCTTTCCCCGGCTTACTACGTGTGAGAGAAAAATAAAATAGAAGACACAACCCCTTGTCGGGGAAAGAGGCACTGAGACACGGCTGCAAGAGTTCAAAGGATCGTTTATTTCTCCAGCTAGGAAATAACCCAAAAAACCCTCCAGTCCCTCATTACATCACTCTTATATTTATATTAGTTAAAGTAACTTCAACAAAAAATGCTAAATGGACCCGATTGGCCAGGCGGTGTGGTGCTGTGGGTGGCATCTCATCCTCCTGGTTGGCTGAGTGGCTGACGAGATGACGGACGTCAAACATCTTACGCTCCACGCAGGTCAGGGTCCGGTCACTGTGGTCACTACCTAAGCTAATATGTTACATACTAAATAACAAATTATTTAAAACATTTTATGCTACTTGTCACATTTCTACCTAAGTCACACACAATGATTATTGTCAGTACAATTGGGTCATTCGTGGCTTTAATTGGAGGCCTTGACCTTATTGTGTATGTAGAAGAATCAGGCTGTGTTTCATATCTTTTCCTAGGTTTCAAACTCAATAGTACAAATAAAAACATATATAGTAGTAAAAATACTTAAGGTTAGTAAGGAGTGTATTGGGTGGGTTTCGCAGCACAGGCGAGGGTCTGGCACTTGAAAGAAATACCTTACAGGGGGTTCAGGGTCAGGATGGCAATAAATTGTTCTAATGGGGGTGGGTGGCTTGTACGTTTATGAGGACGAATCGAGCAGAAAGTGCTTAGCTCATCCTGGTTCACATGCCGGTTCTCAGACGAACAGTGATCTCAGAGGAAGAAAACTGTAGCATATTGATTGTTGCAACTTTCTCCAGCTTCAGCGTGAGAATGGAAGCGCAGAGCTTTCCTTCGCAGGGGGAGTGCAAGGGTGCGGGCCAGCCAGCTGCCTGCGCGCTTTGTGTGTGTCTCTGTCCTTGGATGCTGCGGTGGAAAGGAAGCTGAGCATTGCTGTACTATCGCAGTGAGGCCTGTTTACCCAAGATGGAGTCGAAAGAGGGCACAAAAGATGGATGCCCCGTGTCCTGCTCAGTAGTCCCATCTATGTAGCTGTCAACCGTAGTTAACTTTACATAAGGGCAAGAGGCAATCCCACTACCGGAGGCACGTGTTCCAAGCCTTGTACAGAGGACCGTATGACGCCAGGAGGCCTGAGGACTCCTCGCTCCCATACACCATTCTACACCAGATTGTCCCCCTGTTACCTGTGAACCATTCCTTCATGATCCTTAATTGAGCCGCTGCAAAACACAAATACAAATTGGGAAGGGTCCGGCCCCCTTTATTTTGTGGAGCCATCAATACCTGAAGGGTAAATCGCGGGTTCCTGTTATTCCAAATGAAGGCAGTTATCAATTTGTTTAATGGTCTGAAGAACGACTGGGGGACTTTAACTGGGAGGGCCTGAAAGAGATAAAGTTCTTTTAAGAGCATCACCATTTTAATGGTACTAATTCTCCCAAAATATTTCATGGGGCCCCATTTACTTAATTGTTGCGTAACCTTCCCAAGGAGTGGCCCATAGTTTACTCTGTACAATGCGTCCAAGGAGTTAGTAATCTCTATTCCTAGGTATGTGATCTGGTTATTTGCTCATTGAAATTGCGTTCTCGGCCCCAACTCAGCCACTTGTGCACTATTGATTGATAGATTAAGCATTTACGATGTATTCGTATTGATCTTCAGGCCTGCCACCTCGCCAAAAATGTGAATCGCTCTCGCGCTCTCTCTCTCTCTCTCTCTCTCTCTCTCTCTCTCTCTCTCTCCAACCCTCTCGCTCTCTTGCTCGCTCCCTCTCTTTCTCCCCCTTACCCTACATCCTTTATGAACCCCCCTCCCCCACCAGCACTATCCCCTTAATATGTTACGCTGTGCGTAGTGTCTCTAGCGATGGCTCTAAAAAAATAGCATATAACAATGGGGATAGCAGGCAGCCCTGATTAGATCCCTCTCCTCATGCTTTTCGGGTGAGAGAGGGATCTATTAATTGAATTGTAGTTTGCCTTAACCATTCTAAGAAAGTGCAAACCAGAGCCCATGTGTTCCTTGATCTGAAATAAAAAAAGACCACTCTACCCGGTCTAAAACGTTTTCCGCAACAAGTTTTACCAGTATGGCCGGGATATCCCTTTTAGATACTTTCTCCAGGAAATGGCAAACCCTCCTCCATGTTGTCAAATGTTTTTCTGTTTTTGATGAAACCTGCCTGATCCGGTTTGATCAGGCCTGGTAAGACCCTCTCCAGTCTGTTAGCCAGTATCTTAGTATACATTTTGGAATCCAGATTCATTAATGTGATGGGACGGTAAGATCTGCACTGTTTTGGATCCTTGTTCAGTTTAGGAAATAATACCATCTTGGCTTCTTCCATAGAGGATGAAAACCTACCTTTCAATCTAAACAGGTTATATAGAGAGATCAATTTAGGGGTTAAGGATGCCCTGAACATCTTGTAAAATATTGCAGGGTATCCATCTGGCCGAGGGGCTTTATTGAGCGGCAGAGCTTTAATCACCCAGGAAACCTCTTCCTCTGTTATTTCGTCCTCAAATTGCTCCTGTGCAGCAGAAGTAATTTTTGGAAGTGAAAGCCTATCTAAGTACGTAGCTTGATCTACCAGTTTAGGGGAATTTGAGTAATATAATGATGAATAGAATCCTTCAAATTGTTGAGTAATGTCCTTCGTGGTAATAACCACCCTCCCTTGTTGGGTCTATATCTGTAGGATTGTCTGCCTAGCCCTTGGATATTGCCCATTTCACTGTATGCCTGCTAAGCATTGCTTGTGTTAGGGAGAATTCTCTTATAAGGCTAATTTCCCAAACCTAGTGAGTCCCCCAGCAGCTTTGCTGGATTTTTGGGGTTTGTTTTTTTCTCCTGCTAAGAGTAAGACTCTTTTCCTCCCACTCTTACGCATGATTTGAGGTGTACTTTTGACTTGGTATGTGTTCATGGGCTATGGGGTAGCTGTTTTACTCCATAGGGCATCATCTCTTTTGTATGTGTGTTACACAGCACCCTCAGTGCAGTAACACAGGGGTGTCATAGTGACCCCCAAACATAGACTCCATACCCTGGGCCTGACTACTGTCTCCCAGGGCATGTAAAGTCACAATTGGCTTTACTAGTCCAAAATTGTGAACAGAACCAGTACAAACCATCATATTGTGGAAGTACTGGTGGGGGTAATTCGATTGCCCCTGGGTCTGTTTCCAAGGGGGCACTGTGCAGTCCCCCTTGTCGAGTTTCTGGCTGGTGGCAGTGGTTACCACGCAAAATATTCCTTCAGAGTATTCTCTATGGGATTTTCCCATTGATTTTAAACGCACCACTTTTTGGTGCAATGTTAAAGATGCCGCCGCTTTATTTATTTAATATTAAATCTGTGGTTGGGTCTTTTTGCCAGAACTCGGTTCCAAAATGGCGTTTGTGTCCGTCTCTGTAACTCTGATCAAGGTCGAGCCCTTTGTTCCTGTCATGATGCCTGCCCCTGGGAAACGAGACCAGGCCCAGCAACCAAAGAAGCAGGCATCATGCCATTTGGAGCAAGGGTGCAGTCCTGGCGCATATGGCACCAGGCTCATAAGAATAGAGTCAGTCCTGGCGCCATGGGCGCCAGGCTCATAGTAGAAAACCTACCTGATGCAGACCATGCTGCAAACTTACCTGATGCAGACCATGCTGCAAGAAGCCACAAGCCAAATGAGGCTTAGGAGGGACTATTTTACCTAAGGACTACTTTTTACTCGGGTGGGGCTGTGGAAGAATACTTACCTGGGACTACTTCCAAGGCTATTTAAACCACGCCCGGACAGCAGCACACGCTTCGCGTTATTCTGCATCCAGCAGCGTAACACTCACCGTGCCTGCAGCAGCTTCCAGTCTTCAGCCACGCCCGCCTCGAGTCCGGAGCTCCTGAAACAAGAAGAAAAAAGGAGGAAAGGTCAGAACTGGAGTTTACCTTTAATCCTTACCTGAATCCTGATCCATCACGCCATGGAGCTGGAGAAGAAGTCGCCTTACTTTGCATCCTGCAGCGCCGCGCTGTACTCACCTGCCTTGCAGCACTTAGCATTCCATCACGCTCTTCACCATCTCGCGGCCGCTCTCCGACACCTAAGGAGACAAAAACAGCAAAGTGAGCCAAGGGATTATTCTAAGACTGTACAAGCTACCCCCCAAGACTTAACTGATTTACCACAGGGGGTACTTACCTCATTTCGGGTCGGCGCAGCCTCCGCTGCATCTCCGCCGTGCCCCGGCCCCTATGGGGAAACAACAGAACAACAAGGCGCAATAAGGGGAAACCGATTTTTCCCAATAGACTTACCTGGTTTTACCGCAGGAGGCATCAATCCCCAAGACCTCATACCACATCAGCACCTGAATGGGGGAAAAGCCACATGTTATACATTGACACCATTTTTATCGAACTGAGCCGGATAATATAAACCCTTACCTGCATCTTACCGGTTGCCACGTGGAACTCTTCATAAGGCAATTCAGCAACCTAAAAGGAATTGGACAGAGTGAAAGTCAGACTACAGACTTACGGCGTCTCGCCGGCAATTCTTTGAGTCAATACCGTTCTGGAACTTCCCACCTCCTCCATGCCAGTGAAGAAACTGGTCATCTACTGGTCATCTACGCGCCCCTGCCCTCGAAGTAGGATGGAGAGCTCATCTTTCCAAACCATCAGGTGAGAGCATAGAGGGAATCCAGAAGCGACCTGTGGGAAGAACTACGGGAGAGGGGAAGGTGGGGTTAGCGCTCGAACTCCACAGGTGGTTAATTCCCTCTCTCAATTACAGAAGGATATTCCTACGAGCCAAACAGACGAAGCTGGGTGGGCCAGTCCAGTCCTTCATCTCGGCACTACGCATCTCACTGATGGAAACAACAGCTGGCCAGTTCAGATTGACGCCCCCGTGGGAGCCAGGTGAGCGTAACAGTTCCACTATTTTGGCGGGCTTCTCCACAGAAGCCCTCCAAGTGGTGCCACTCTGTCTGGGTTCCATAGGAGGGGTGGAGGGGGGGGAATAGGCACCCTGGACTGCGTTGCCTCGGCAACCTAAGTTGCACTCTACTCTGATTGGCCCAGTGGTGAGTCGCCCGGCTCACCACTTAGCATGTGTGATTGACAGCTAGGCTGATGAATGGGGGGTTTTCTACATAAAAGCAGGGCCTTTGGGACTGGATTTCAGAAGTCGCCACAGGACCTAAGAATCCGAAGAGGGAAGAAACTGAGCCATCTGCAACGACGACACCACCGGGGGAGCCCTGCTGTAACCGTCTCACCACTTTCCCAACAACAAGAGAAGATCTTCTGCTGGAGAGTCTTCTTCCTTTTTTGCTTCCAAAGACGTCTCTTGGTCGAATCGCCCGTGCCAAGCACCCCAGCGGCCGGATAGCCAAGCTTCACCACTTTGACCGCGAATAAAAGCGATGCACCTTTTAATCGGGAACTGCGCAGCTGGTTTCGTCCCTGGGCAGTGCAACGACTCCAAGTTTCCTCCTCAACGAGATCCTCTCTTCCCCTGGTCGTAACAATGAACTGCACCTGCTGCCAGGAACAACTGCCACCGCTGGAGCTTCCTCTCCCTTTAAGGTACTGTGTCCTGCCTGGCCTCCCTTTCTATAGATTGCTAAAGGTGACCCTTAAATCCTTGGGTTCTACACTGGGTTGGCTCCAGACCTTTTTAACTTTGTTTCTTGAAGCACCCCAACTTCTTTTAAGAACTCTGCAAAGACTTTTAGTGCATTTCTAACCGTGTGATCTTGGGCACATTTTGCTTTGCTCTCTCCTAAGTGAGCCTGGCCTATGAACTTTGGCTCTACAGTAATTATTGCCTTTATTCCCTTCTCAGAATTCCAAAAGTGTTTGGAACTGTTGTTATTCTATGCTCTTCCTTTTCTCTCCCTTTAAACCAAACTATTGGAGTGCCATTGAGGTTACGCGCTCACATCTGTCTTTACAAATAGTGGTGCTTTAACCCTGACTTGTCTGATAGTAACTAAGGGAGGTGTAGATACTTTACCTAACTGTGTTTTAACTTGCTTTTACTGAAGAGTGCTAAAAGTATTACTGAATGTGTGTTTTAAATAAATAACTCTATATTTTTTAACACAAAGCTCTGGTCAGTGTTCGTTTGCTCTACTGTACTTTAGCCCAATTGTGTATGCTCTATATAGTGCTTAACTCTTCTTGAGAGAAGTCTGACTGCTCAGCCACAGCTACCAGGTAAATCTGGGTGGTACAGACTGCTACCAATTGGGTTTACTGCTTACTCCTGTAGTCTTAATCTTTTTGCAGTGTTCTCAAAGAGAACTGCACAGGATTCTGCTTAACAGCTTGCGATCCCCGTCTACAAAACCAGCCCTCCTTGCTCTCCGTATTGGACACCAGGGCTGTGCCCTGACACCTCACCCGCTCCGTAATGTGGAAAGGCCCAGGTCAGAGTCCTCCTCCCTGAGACTTTCTCCCCACTTCCATCCATTCCTGTGGCCTTCACCTTGGCGGGAGCGAGGTAGCCCTGGCTCCAGTGGGCTGAGAGGCTTGTTTCTTAAGTAGGAGGATGGCCTCCCTCTGTTCACACTTAGTTATGCAATGCTGCTGCCCTTCCCAATTGAACAAAAGGCCGGAAGGAAATGTCCATTTGTAGTTTATCTTCTTTTGTATTCCAGATCTGACTACGGTGATAATAGCCCATCGTTTAATCACCTTAGATAGGGTGAGGTCCTGAAACAGCTGGATCTCTGTACCATTCACTTTTGTGGGCCCAGCGGTTGATGCAAATCATAATTTTTTTCTTGCCATAGCTGGAGAGTGCCACCAGTACATCCCGTGCCCTGGCCCCCGGCTCCCTCTTTTTGGGGCCCACCTGGTGGACCCGATCAATTTGGATCATCGTTTCCTGGTCCTCCCCCATGATGTCCCTAAAGATGTTTCGGACTGTCTCCTTCAAATCCTTATCCTCAAAGCTCTCCGATAGATTCTTTATACAAATGTTCGATCTCATCAATCTATTCTCTAAGTCTTCACTTAGTAGTTCTAAGTTCTGGGCCACCCTGGAAAGATTTTCCAGTATCTCATTGCTTTTCCTGGCGTCATCGGCTAGACCCTGGGGGAATTCTCTGTGGCATCTGTGCGTACTTCCAAATTGGCAATGTTTTCTTTTATATTCTGCAGGGCCTGTTCAATGTCTATTTTTTACTCCATGAACTGTAATTGTAGGGATGCTGTCAGTTTATCTTGGAAGTCACTGAAGCGTTGTTTCAGTTCATCCCCATTCATCGCCATGTCGGGAGAGAGGCCGCACCCGGTGGAATGTCATTTTATTGATGCCAGCACTGCTGAAAGCTGCTTCTGGGCATTGAAGATCCCCGACAGACCCATTACCTTTGTACCTTGAGGCTCCGTCTGCACCAAGCTGGGAGGGATGGGGAGGTCCATGCTCTGCAATCTCTAAAAGCGAAGGGTGAGCCCCCACTTTTCCTCTGCTTTCTGGCCCGTATTCCCCACGTAATAGAGCTCTATTACGTGGGGCCCACACTCATCTTCCCACTGTCCAGCTGGGAGATTGCTGTCAGCACAGCCCAAAATGCATCTCTGTTGGGGCCCATGGTCCCTTCGGCTCTGAGGTCAAGCTCGGTCACCAGGCCCTCTGCCCTGCAGGTGGGCAGCATCCCCACCACTGACCTTACTGCGGTCCGCCTCCAATGCCCGTTGCGGGCTGCTGTTGCTGCAGGTGGGCCCATCCCGTGCCCGCTAGCTCCTCATTTGCTCTTGTTGGCACTCTGGGCCATCCTCGCCTGTGCCTGAGCACCCCTCCAGCTGCCGTCTCACTCTGCCTCAATTAGGAGAGTTACGGTGCGCCGCACTGGGGAGGCCGGAGCACGCCACCTTTCATCTGGGGGTCTGTGGTCAGTGCCTGGCCCCGGACGAGGCCTCACACGGTCTGGTCTGCTACCATGACCACCCTCCTTGTGGCACATTCCAGGCAGCTGCCCTCGGGATGCATTTGAGGTGGTGTGAGGGGGCGGTGGGAGGTGCGGCTCTACTTTCTTTCGCCTCCGCCTGCCACTGTGGGCTTCCTCCAGCCCCTGTCGCCACAGGCCTTCACTGCCTCTACACTCCAACGCCTCCATGAAGCGGCAGCCACAACCTGGACCAGCCGATTAGGTCTGCAGCACACCTGCTTCTTGACCGACGTGCTTCAGTGCCGCCATGTGATGAATTTTTTTTTTCTTCAAAACTAATTTTATTGACAATTTTCAAGACATATATTAACACACATCAGCATTGCAATAATCCAATTATCAGCTCGGGAAAAGTCCAAACTTATTTGTTATTCAACATTTAACTCAGTTTTAACTCCCATCCCCTCTCCCCCCTCCCTCCACCACCCCCATTGGAGACTCGACGGGTCCTAGATAGTGGTCCTTGGGTCTGGACCTTTTTGCTCACAGAGGGACCCTGGGATCGGGCTTGATTCCCAGTCATTTATAGGCCTGGAGGAAGGGTGCCCATTCCATTTCCCTACTCGGGGTTGCTCCATCGATGGCCCCGTGATGTTTTCCATCTCATAGAGTTCTCTGGCTTTCCGGGCCCATGTTTGCTCAGAAGGGAGGTTCTTGGCTTTCCAGCTCATTGTGATACAGATCCTGGCTGCTAGCAGGAGGAAGTGTGTCATCTGTGGGACTTTAACCAAGTGGCCTTCTTGTTCTTCGAGTCCAAATAGCACAAGTCTTGGGTCATTGACCCTGGGAATCCCTTCTATGTTCTTAATGCAAGCTAGCACCGCCCTCCAGTATGTTTGCGATTTGGGGCATGACCACCACATGTGCCAGAAGTCGGCAGGGTCTCCACATTCCCTCCAGCATTGAGGGCTAGCCTAACTGAACATTTTGGAGAGCCTTAAGGGATCGTATTGCCATCTGCGCAATAGCTTTATTCCATGTAACTGATATTGCGCCGAGATGGATGTTTTTTGTGCAGATTTGCTAATTATTTGACCATAGCTGATCCGACATTAGTGGGCCTAGCTCTTTCTCCCATCTTCTTTCAAGGCTCTCAAGATTGTTTCTCCGTTCCATCATCACAAGAGGTAAGACCTTTGCTCGAACGTGTTTCATTGAGGATCTGCTCAAAGTTGGTGAGATCTCTTTGGAAGTTGTCTTTCCATATCGGCGTTGTAAGCCCCCCTTTCAATTGCAGGAACATAAACACTCAGAGAGGACCCAATTGTAGCCCTGCCTCCAAGTCTTGGATTGATATACACCCGGCTCGCTTTAAGATTTGCCCAACTCTTTCTAGGCCTGCCTCGTACTGTCTTTGGTAGCAAATCGCCTCTTGGATTTTTTAATTTTTTTTAAATTTATTTGTATTAGTAGAGAGCAACATACAGCCCACAGGCAACGCGGCGCTTGCAAGTCGATGAAAGAAAGCTTAATTGTTAAAACAGTGATAGTCTTAGTTGCAGGCATGTTTAAGTAAGCAAAAGATAGGCTGAGCCTTACAATTGACATATCAAACAAATAGCCTGGTTTTAATGGCTTTACGGAATGCCAGATGGGAGTCAATCATCCTGAGGTGAGCGGGAAGGGAGTTCCAGAATGAGGCGGCCATGGAAGGAAAGCTAGTGCCACCTGTGCGCACTCTCCTACTTTTGGGAGTGGAGATCATGTTGGTGTAAGCCATTCTAGTAGGCCTTTGAGAGGAGAGTTTCTGAATTCTGGAGGCCAGGTAGGGAGGAGCTAGGTCATGGAGGCACTTATGGGCGAGTGAGAGGGTTTTGAAGATTATCCTTTCTTTAACTGGCAGCCGGTGCACCTGCCTTCTTGTAGTGGAGATGTGGTCCCTCCTGGAGATCCCAGTGGCAGCCCTGAGTGCGTTGTTCTGGACCACCTGTAGTTTGGCAATGTTTTTGCTGGAGGTCCCTGCCAGGAGGGCATTGCAGTAATCAAGTCATGAGCCGATGATTGCCCTAGCTATGGTGAGGCAATTGGGCAGGGAAAGGAAAGGTTGCTGCATTAAGTAGTTTGGAGAAATAGGCAGATGAAGAAACAATGGCACTGATTTGTCTGTCCATGGTCAGGTCTGAGTCAAGGTAGACGCCAAGTGTTTTGATCGTTTGGGAGACGGCAATGGGAATATTGTCGACAGCGAAGGTGGAGTATTGATTGCCTAGTTTGCTGAGGATGGAGCGGAATCCAATCAGCAGAAGTTCTGTTTTTTTGCTGTTGAGGCATAGCCAGTTCTGGGCCATCCAGGATTGGATCTTAGGGTAGATTGAATTGAGGGTGTTGCTATCGGCCTGGTAGTCACCCGAGAGGCGAATGAGTACCTGAGTATCATCTGCATAATTTGTATATGAGATGCCAAGGGCGTCCAGCAATTTGAATAGTGGCCTGGTAAACAGGTTGTACAAGGTGGGTGCAATGCAGGACCCTTGTGGAACTCCGCACTTGATAAGGCTCGGTGTGGCACAGGCTGAGTTGGAAAAGACTTTCATAGCCCTATCTTGCAGGAATGAGGTGATCCATTCACACGCTTTGGGGGAGAAGTTGGCAGATTTGGCAAGGTGGTGACAAAGTGTGTTATGGTCTACCAGGTCGATCGCCGCCGACAGATCGAGGAGAAGGAGAAGCGCAGGTTTGCCTGCGTCTCTAAGGTCGTCCAGTTGATTCTTAAGGTCAAGGAGAACCGTTTCAGTGCCGTGGCGGGGACGGAATCCAGACTGCCGAGGCAGTTGTCCTCAAGGTATTTCTGAACTTGCAGATAGGCTGCTTTGTCCAGAATTTTTAGGAGGGTCGGGACTGTGGTGATGGGCCTGTAGTTCCCTGGGACCAGTGGGTCGAGGGATGGTTTTTTAAGGAGCGGGCGGACCCAGGCTTCCTTAAGGTCAGATGGGACATGACCGGATTGGAAGGAGGCGTTAATGAACGCTGTGATGAAGGGTACTAAGGTGGGGGCACAGTCTTTAATGAGCTGTGCTGGACACGTGTCACCTTTACAGTTAGAGGGTTTAATGGTTTTAAGGAAGGCAGCGACTTCAGTTTCACTCATTTCCTTGAATTCAAAGAGAATTGGTGATTTGGTTTGTGTGGTTTCAGGAAGGTCATTTTGAAGCTCAGTGAGAAGGTGAGAGAGTGCTTTTTGATGGGCGAGGATTTTTAAATGAAGGGTGTTCAATTTGTCAAGCATGGCAGATTGGATGTTGTTGCACCATTTGTCATCTTTCGAGAAAGTGGGGGGTGGACATGACGGCTTTTCCAGCTCCCGAAAGATTCTGAAGATTTCTTTGGTCTCTGATTTAGCGTTGGATATCCTCGTATTGAAGGACGCTGCTTTGGCTTTGAGGATGCTAGATTTATATTCCCTGGATATGGCATCGAAGGCCTTTTTAGAGCTCTCATTGGGGTTTGTTTTCCATGCAGAGAGTGCACATCTCTTCTTAGAGCGAAGTTCTAGCAGCTCTTGAGAGAACCAGGTATTGGAATGTTTAACTTTCTCGCTTTCCTCATAGTAAGAGGGGCGATGGCGTCTACGGCCTGGGCAACAGCGGTTTTGAGGCCGTGGAGAGGATATCAGGGTCCTTTGAGACGGAAGGCTGCAGTGTGGGCACTTCTAGGAAGGGGGAGATCTTTTCTGCAGTTAGTTGGTGCGAACATCTGGTGAGGGCAGCGGGGAGTAGGATCACAGGACTGGGAGACCCTGTAAGGGTATTAAGGTCAAACTGTAAGTAATGGTGGTTAGACCAAGGGATGGGAGTGTTGCCGGTGAGGCGAACAGAGCAGTTGTGGTGGCTAGCTCAGTCGAGAGTGCGACCTTTGACGTGGGTGGGTCCTGAATTGACATGGGTGAACCCAAGTGTGGATAGGGCTTTGGGCAGGGCAATGGCCTGGGAGTCGTTGGGGTCATTGAGTCCAAGGTTCAAATCGCCTAGGACCAGAACCGTAGAAGTTTTTTTTCAGGTTATCTGAGATGGCATACAGCAGGTCATCATGGAAATCGGTGCTGGGACCCGGGGGTCTGTATACTAAGTGGATGGCAATGGTGAGATTTGGGGATAGGTTAATTTTGAGTAGAAGGTAATCACAGTTGTTACCAATCTCCCCGTCAATCTTTCTGACATTGAAACAGTCTTTAGTAATTAGGGCAACACCGCCGCCTCTTAGGTGGGGACGGTCTTGTCTGAATATGGTGTATTCCTCTGGGACGGTGAGGGTGAGGGTAAGGGCAGGGCCCGATGTCTCGTTAAGCCAGGTTTAAGTGATCATAAGGAGGTCGATGTTGTCCTTTATGATGAGGTCATGGATATCTAGGGCATGTGCCGGTACTGAGCGGGCATTGACAAGGGCACATTTGAGGGTGACGTTAGGTGCAAGGGTGTGTTTATCGGATTTGGGTGGTGGCAGGGGATGGGTGGCGGGGGCAGCAACATGAGCGGGCGCAGCAGCAATCATGGGCGCAGTAAAGGTAACAGGGGCACATAGGTTAACATCTTCAGCAGGTGCAGCAGCAAACATGGGCGCAGTAAAGGTAACCGGGGCACATAGGTTAACATCATGAGCAGGTGCAGCAGCAATCGTGGGCGCAGTAAAGGTAACAGGGGCACATAGGTTAACATCATGAGCAGGTGCAGCAGCAATCATGGACGCAGTAAAGGTAACGGGCACATAGGTTAACATCATGAGCAAATGCCGCAGCAAACATGGGTGCAGTAAAGGTAACAGGGACACATAGGTTAATATCATGAGCAGGCAAAGTGTCCATGAGAGTGTGCGAGGTACAGACGTTGGGATAAGGGATACATGGAGCTGAGCCGCCATAGGGTGGGAGTTGCCGCAACCCTTGTCGGAGGGGTGGCCGTGAGCAAATCTGGCTCAAAGCCATGCATTACGGCAGTGCAGGGTGGGCGTGTAGTAGTGATGAACGGTGGGCGAGGTGCGGAAGCGGATGCGTGCATTTCTGGCAGCATCTAGAGGAGGTATGCAGTGGGGAGTTGCAAGTATGGGGTAGTGCTTCTCACCCTTACCTTCCAGGAGCGGGCGCGTCGCGACGTCACGTGACGTCGAGCAGCGGAGAGCTGCTGAGAGGGAGCCTGGCCTTTTCTGATGGCCTTCTCTGTGCGGCTTCGCCTCGCGGCGCGCCTCCCCTCCATTTAAATCAGGAGGGGAGGGCCTGCGGAGGTGTGGGGCCGAATCAGGTCGCATGTAGGTGATTTGTTTATCGTTCGCCTTGGAGATGTAGGTGGCGGCCATCTTAGCTTCGGCAGAGTCCTTGTGGCTCTCGATGGAGGCAATTTTCAATTGTAAGCACTCCAGTGCTGGGCGGACGCTCGGATCAGCTGATTGTTCTGTCTCTGATGGGCGGAGCCCAGATGCAGCTCTTGGGGAGGGCCATGTTGTGAGGCCTTTCATTTGCCTTCTGTTCCACCACATTCTCAGGAGCGGGCCCATAGCGAAGTGCTTTATTACACTGCTGGGGAATGACTTTTTGGGGGCCCACAGCCATTCACCAAGTGTCACTGGCCTAAGTGGATAGCTCTCGATGGCCACCCACTGTTTCTGCTCATCTCCTCTCACGTACGGTATACGGGCGCGGTATTGAGCCACTCGGTAATATGCATAGGAGTCTGGCAGTCCTACTCCTCCCTTTTCCTTCGGTTGGATTAAGGTGTCATAAGAGATGCGTTGTTTTGTGCCCTGCCAAAGTAATTTCATGAGCATGGTTTTCAGCTTGACAAAATGCGACGTAGGGATGCCGATTGGCAGCATGTGATACTGATATAAGAGCTTTGGCAGTACTACGATCTTTATGGCGTTTAGGCAGCCTAGCCATGATATTGTGAGTTTGTTGCACCTTTCCTTTGAACATGCTCCTGTCTCCGGGGTTTATTGGGGCCTTATATGCGAATAGCGATTATTTTTCTTTGTTTACCTTCAGTCCTGCCCATTTACCGAATTATTTCAGTGTTCGTAGTGCTAGGCCATAAAGACCGCATATGGAAACTAAGGCACAATAACCATATACTAAAAGGACACGTCAGACGCAAGGTTAGTTTTCCAAACAAGTCTGGTTTATTCAAAGTATTCTCAGTCGGCCAACTGGGTCTCACCGCCTCACGACGTGTGTTCACAAACACTGTGAGATGCGAGAGAGAGAACAGCGCTGAAGCAGCAATATATATACATTAGACATAACCTTTTCTAAGGCAATTCGACCCGCCCACATACATGTCATACAGGCTAGGGTTCAGTGATTGACAATTATGACACGTTATGTCAAGTCTTCATTCAGCTAAACATAGTTATTTTAGCAAAGGCAGCAGAGACAGCTTTCTGTTATGGGGAACATGGAGCTCTGGCTCAGCAAGGATATTGTGTTCTTAGCAGGGAAACATTCCTTACTACGTTATCTGTGTGTTTCGGCTCATGAGCTAAGGGTCAGATAGTTCTGAAGCAGAAAGTACCACTCTCCACGAAGGAGCACCGCTAGGAGAATATAATGCATGTTTAACTGCCTTTTACAACAGCGCTTGCAAGACAACCCGCACCTGGACTACTGATTAGATGTGGTTTCTGCTCGACTTCAAGGACTTTGAGAAAGAGAAAAACAATGTATTTCTGCACAGTTTGACATTCCTGTCTGTTAGTATTTCAGCAATCAAACCGTGACCTCGCACGATGTGCGAGTCTAAAGCATAGAATACATTTGCAAAGTGTTTTGACAGAAAAGAAAAAAGCAAATGGCTGACATTTCACAAAATGGACGCCCTTTGGTTACAATGACGATCCTTAGATTGCAATGTTTGTCACATGATGCGATTGGCTTCTGGCCAACATATTACACATATAATTCAACTATAGGGTTGCTTTTCTAGTCTAACAAACCCTCCTTTTGGCCTTAAGCGAATAGCATCATCCATACATCGCGTCTTCATCGGACCACGTGTCCGATTCCGAACTACCCATGCTGCTATAATCGTCATCAGAAATATGAATTGCCATAAATTCTTTAATTATTTCATTTTCGTGTTGTGCACCTTCACTTATCATGCAAGGGGGTTTTGTTCTAATTGCATGAACACACTCATTTGAAATTTGGGAGCAAAGGACTGGCAGGCATTGTATGCAACAACAGCAGAATATGAGGATTCCAAATATCATGACCAAAATTGCAATTAGTTTCCATCCCCATGATCGTAGCATTCCCAAAAACATGAACTTGTATTCAGATTCTAACCTCCTGTGGGGACATGAATTTCAGAATTTAGGACATGCAATTTCTTAATTGCATCAAAGATCGTGGGGGAGGAGTCACTTACGAATACACAGCACGCTGACCCCACCAATTTGAATACTCCTCCACGATCAGCCAAAATTATATCAAGCAACATTCTATTTTGAAGGGCAATTAATCTGATTGCTTTTTGTTCCAATGTCATATTATAGAGTATATCTGTTGTCCCATTTATAATTTTTTCTAACACCCTGGACAGTTTTCTTATATTCCATGAGTTTATTGCTTGTCCCCAAAATGGTATAAATGATTTCACTATATCCCCTACGATCTGTCCTACGGTATCATCTCGTCGTGGCCGAGATCTAGATAATTTTGCTATTTCAGAGGTTTTGGAAAGAAATACACCAGATAAAAGTATACCTAAATAACAGGTTCCTTCCCAAGTTCTAGCTAACCATGGATAGGCCTGATCTCCACATATAAAATAGACAGAACCTCCTATATATAATGGGTTTTCTTCTTGTTCAAGCACAGCAATAGTCATGAATCTAGTGAATGTTCCCACTAGTCGGGAACCCTTTTTTCGTAAGCAAAATGGGACAGAACGTGGACTATGATTAATATTATAAGAGGGAGGCACAGCATCGTTGTTCCCTACTGGAGCCATTTTAAAAGTGATTAGGGACTGGGAAGCCCTAGAGAGTCTATCTACTGGGCTTGTTGTTACCAGTTTTGTTTTGCTTCTGCTTGTACATATGGAACAACCCAACAGTTCCAATAGCAATCTTTCAAATTCATTTATGTTTGTTCCGTCAAACTGACCAGTGACACTAACATTCCATTTTCCGAAAAATAGCGCTCTTAATAATGCATAACAGGTGGTATTAAGTGGCAAAGGATGTACATGTCAACCCATTCCTCTTTCTCCGTGCTGAGGTAAATGGGAACAAACCCAACAATTGGACCTATTCAAGATAACATTGGTCATATTGATAATCAACAATAACGTATTGTTATCATACCCTTTTCTATGTTTCACTTCTTGTGAAAGGAGAGTATAAGAGAGCACATGTATTTGTATTTGTTTTATTTATAACGCGCAAACCATCAGGCCCGGAGGCATCCGGGCGCAATTTGTACAAAGTTACCATAATACATATATACAGACATAAAAATTACATTAACATACTAACAGTGTTTCTATCTACATACATTACAGTAATTACAGTGCCGCTAGGCTTACCAGTAGATATACCCATAGGGTGTACAGTAAATAGTAGCAGAGGTCAGCAGGCCAGAGCATGTAGGACAATGGGGCAGAGCATGTTTTAGTGCTGGTCAAAAAGCCAAGATTTGGTTTTGGCCTTGAATGTGTTGAGAGAGTCTTCAACTCTGATTGTAACGGGGAGGGAGTTCCATAGCTTAGAGGCTAGGACAGGGAAGCTGGTGCCCCCCACTTTTTGAAGTTTAAATCTAGGGATCGATAGACAGTGGGTCTGGGCTGTTCTTAGAGGTCGGGAGGTCGAGTGGCGAGACAGCCGACTGCAGAGGTAGATAGGGGCCTTGTTAGCCAAGCATTTGTGCGTGAGGGCAAGTGTTTTTAGTGAAATTGTCTGCTTGACAGGTAGCCACTTTAGTTTGGTTCTGGATTCTGAAATGTGGTGGTTGCGGGGGATGTTTAGGGCAGCTCGAATGGCATTGTTCTGGGTTATTTGGAGTTTATTCAGGTTCTCTTGGCTAGTACCTAAGTAAAGAGCACTACAATAATCAATTTTGGCCATAATGAGAGTTCTAGCAAGTGTGACACTGTTAGGGGTGGTAAGGAACGGTCTGCAGGCTGCAATAAGTTTGCATGTGTATGCAGAGGCAGATCTGACTGCATTTATTTGTCGAGATAAGGATAGGGTGGCGTCAAGGTAAAAACCTAACGTTTTGGTATCTTTCGAAACACGTATGGTATTACCGTCTATGGTAAATGGCTGATAGGACGGCTCTAGTTTGCACTTGCACTGGGCTGCTCGTAGTAGGAGCATTGGTAGCTGTTACTCACCGGCCGGCGAGTGCTTCAGATAAGCGACCGGGAAGGAAGTACTGGATGTTGATTGAAGAGCTCGAGATGGAGCCTCCACCTGAGCCTCCTCTCTGTTGAGGGAATAAGCTCTTTTTGATGATATGACCCTCAGTTGTACTGAATTACAGACTAAGAGACTGATCACCCAAAAGAGCGGGGAGAACACACCGCCACGGACCCAGCTAAAAAGAAAAAGGGCAATTGGTAAATACTTGGAAAAAGCAAAGATCAACAAAAGAGAAAAGCCTCTCAGAAGCAGAAAGTACCTGGGTCACCCACTCCCCTTATCGAAAAGGAACAGAAATGGAATTTCCCCTGTAAGTACAGAAAAAAAATTAACTTCTATTTTGAGGATTCGGGTAAGAAATGAATAGATTCAGATAGGAATAGAAATGAAGGAAGTCTTACCAGAAGGAATTGGACAGGAGTTGAAATAACCTAAACTAGAACAACGGAGGTACAAAATAATAAACAGGAAGGTTAGTAGGGAAGCTATACCCAGGCGGCACGAGGGGCGCACTAGATACGGGTAGGTGCACAGTATTCAGCAAGGCGTCCTTGTGTGCAATTTCAGAAAAAGAGTTTTGTGTTTAATCAGCAAAGCGTCCTTGCGTGCACTTGAGGGAGCAATTCCAAAACCTCGGAATGGAGTCGAAATCCACAAAAGAACACTGGAATGGTACAGTACACAGTACTTGAAGTCAGCTGGGAAGAGAAGGTGATGGTAAATGAATCAGGACAGAAGGAAGGCAATCCAGTAAACAGGCAGCAAAATCTGATACACAAGCAGGCTAATGACGGTACAGAATCAGGAAGAAAGCAATCCGTAGGACAGGCAAAAGTCCGGTACACAGGTAGGCAGAAACAGTACAAAATCAGGAAACAAGCAAACCATAGAGCAGGCAAGGGTCCGGTACACAGGAAGTCAAAAGTATTTGAGAATTCTCAGGAATTGGTACACAGGAAGACTGGAAGGCACAGAAGACGAAACTTCGGATGCCGGTTGCAACTTTAATCAGAAGCAGCGTCCTTACCGCTGCAGTGCCTAATATACTCAGGAGGCGGAGCGCCGTAAGCCCGTCAGAGCTCACGTTCCGCATAGTCGGAACTACACGCAAAATTAGGTTTCCTGGGAGTTGTAGGCTAGGTTGTTGATACCTTTGATGTTGAGCCCAACCTCCAGGGTAACCGCCACCGAGAGAGATAAGGGGTTGAAAAACGTTGGATATTGTGGCGAAGCGTCACAACTTTGGTAGGTACCTTGTGGGTTTGTTTCACCGGGCGTGATGAAGAAGAGGTGCGCGGGTCACTCAGACCCCGATGTGTGACAGCAGCAGTCAGGAGAGAGTTCAAAGGATGCACAGTTTCTAGATACCAAAACATTGGGATCAGAGTAATCAAAATGCAAAGCGGTACCATAATCATTAGCATATTATTCTTTCCGAACCATATCTATATCATCAACAGCATCGGTGCAGGAGGGAGCAGGAGAGAATATAGGCATTGTCTGTAATGTTTATCTCAGAAAAGTTTTTCATTGTCCGTCAGGGAAAGTTCTCAACAGCAACACACGTTAGCAACAAGCGTTCAGGCCAGTCCAGGCTAGCCTGCTTATAGATGATAGCAAGCTGAAGTTAATCTGCGCAGAACTCCAAAAAGGCAGGAGCAAGTATCAATTTTATAGTGTCGGTACCATTTGCCCCCGCTTGTCCGTGCTAGTTTGCAACGTCCTTCACTTTCAATGGTAGCACCGGGAAACCGCGTGTCAGAGCTTTCAACTTGATACAGCTCATACGCTCCTTTTCCCTAGGCCTCTGTTCCCAGCTTCATTTGTGAGCTAGGAACAAAGGTGAAACAAAAGCTGATCACTTGCGATTTTGTGAACGTATATTGTACCTTACAGCTCCAGGTACAGTATGATCGATGAACAATGCACTCTCATTTCCAGATGCAGGAGCAGTGCCAACTTGTGATGCACTGCGTGATGATGATGAGGCAGCAGCCGGACAAAGTTGAGGCACCTTTGGCCTTTCGATCTTTGTTGCAATCTCCCCAGGCCCTTTCTCGGGCTTAGGAAGTACTTCTGACAGAGAACTGGTGATGATATCTTTGTGATCAAGTGCAGCTGTCTTTCTTTCAACGTCAGGATCATCAATCTCTTTCTCATGTGGCAAAGGAAACTGAACTCTCTTCGTGTGTGTTGCTTGGATCCAGTGCTTGCGGCCATTCACTGGGACTGCAGTCTGCGCAGCCAGTAGCACCTGGAAGGGTCCCATCCAGCACGGTGCAAGTGAAGATTTTCTTTCAAAATTCTTCACCAAAGTCCACTCTCCAGGCTGCAGACAATGTCCTGGGCCGGTACATCTGACCGGAAGAGCCTCCTGCACATGCCGATGAATCAAACGCAAATTTTGAGTCAACTGTTGGCAGCAATCAATAAGTAATGGGTATTCAATATCCCTCAACCGCTTCGGCCGATGCATGTTCCAGACATTCACTGGTCTCCCCATCACTATCTCGTAAGGGGAGAGACCAGTACAGCTGTTCGCATGCAAAGTAAAGCTAGGGGTAGTGCATCGGGCCATTTCAAATTGCTCCCTGCGCAGATTTTACTTAGCTTGTTTTTCAAGATACCAAACCGGCATTCATCGGGTGTCTGGCCGAATGGAATCGTTTATCAATTTGGAGACCTGCGCAAATTTGCAATATCACGGCCGCAATAAAGTGCGGGCCATTGTCTGACCATATGACACGGGGTAGCCCTAATCGGGGGAAAATATTCTTTTAGCAGGGCTTTAGCTGTGAACATAACTGTACAATCTTTCAGGGGATAGGCCTCTACCCATTTGCTGAATGCGCAGACCACCACGATGACATACTTATAGTTTGGGCATCTCCATTTCTATGAAATCAAAATGGATGACTTCAAATGGCATGGACGGTGGGCCAAACTACCTACTGGTGTCACTGTTCCCTTTCCAATGTTATGTTGTAAACAAGTCATGCAATTCTGAACCAATCTTTCAGCAGTTTTTCTAATGTGTGGATTCTGCCATACAGAATCCAGGTGTTGAATCATTTTTCTAGCACAAATGTGTTCCGGACTGTGGGTCATAGTGACCATTGCCATCACATAGGCATTTGGCAACATCCATCGGTTATTTTGCTTGTCCACTCAACAACCCTCAGAATCTATTTCTGCTGGACCCTTAGACCAGTTTTTTATTTCATGTACAGTAGCTTCTGCTTGGGTTTCCTTAACTGTTGCAATTCCATTTTCTATCATGCAGGGTACTTCTATTTTTTCGACATACATTTTTGTGTGTAAATCAGTGGCAGTTTGTTTAGCAATTTTGTCTGCAAATGCGTTTCCCTTTCCAACATTACATGTTACTTTTTTATGTGCTTCACATTTCATTATCGTTAATCGCTTGGTAAGCGCAAGTGCTGACAACATTCTCACTGTCAAAGTGCCATGTTGGATTTTGGTTCCGTGTGATTTCAAGAAACCCCTTTCAGCCCATAATCGACCAAAATTGTGTACCACCCCAAAGGCATACTGACTGTCAGTAAATATGTTTACATTGAGGTTTGCAGAAATTTCACATGCTCTTGTTAACACTATTATTTCTGCAGCTTGTGCTGAGTTATATGGGATTCTTTTGCTTTCTATAATACTTTTCAGTGTGGTGATGGCATAAGCAGCAGTTGATGTGCCATCTGGTAATTTAAAACAAGAACCGTCACAAAACAGTTCTCCATCTGGCTCTTTCTGTGGGGTGTCAGTTAGGTCAATTCTTCCTTTTGTCTCTTGTTCAGTAACCATTAAGCAATCATGGGGGAATTGTTTTTCACACCCTTTCTCATTTGGAGGAGGCATTAACTCGGCCGGATTTAAAGCGCAACATCTCTTAATTTGTACATGCGGTGCAAATAGAACAATTTAATGCCTCGTTAATCTGGCTGATGTAAGATGTTGCGTCTGCGTTCTATTTAAAAGAACGTCCACTGAGTGAGGTACCATTACGGTTAAAGCATGACCTAAAACCATTCCCTCGTTTTGTTTTACTGATGCAGCAGCTGCAGCAACAGCTCGCAAGTAATGCGGCAAAGCACATGCAACAGGATCCAACGTGGAAGAGATGTAGCCGCATGGTCTATTTCTCCCCCGGTGTTCCTGAGTCAAAACAGCCAAAGCACATCCATTGTTTTCATGCACAAATAACTTAAAACTCTTGTCGTAATTTGCCGTGCCCAAAACTGGAGCTGAGCACAATGCAGCTTTGAGCAGGTCTAATGCTTCTTGACATTCCATGTTCCATGGCAAAGGTAAGGTAACATCCTTCCTTATCAATGCCACTATCGGTTTCACGATCATTGAAAGATTAGCGATCCACTGCCTACAATATGAAGCCATGTCAATTAAAGCCCTGACTTCTTTCTGCGTATTTGGAATAGGCATATCAGAGATGTTTTCTATTCTTTCTGGTGTCAATCTTCTTCCCTCCTTCGAAAGGAGGTAGCCCAAGTAGGCCACTTCCTTTCGACAATACTGGAATTTTTTCAGCGAAGCTTTATGTCCATGCGCTGCTAAATGTGTCAATAATGCAACTGTACTTTCTTTACAAATTTCTTCTGTGTCTGCCGCTATTAACAAATCTATGTATTGTAGTAACACGCAACCTATTGGTAGTTCAAGCATATCTAGTTGTTCTTTCAATGCTCTACTGTAAATACTTGGACTCTCAGTGTAGCCCTGTGGAATTCGTGTGAATGTAAATGAACGTCCTCCTAGTGTAAAAGCAAACCAATATCTACTATCCGGATGTACTGGGATACTAAAAAATGCATTTTTCAAATCATTTACACTGAATATGATGCAGAGGCTGGAATCATAATCAAAATTGTAGTCACATCCGGGACTAATGGATATTCCGGATCAACCACTTTATTCACTCCGCGTAAATCAATTATAAAACGGTAAGGTATATCATTACCTCCTTTCTTGTAAACCGGAAGAATCGGACTATTGCAAGGACTACCAGAAGTTTCTTCAATTACGTTTCTTTTATATTAAATCTGATACAATGCATTTCAACGTTTTTTCTCCCTCGGCCGAAATTTTATATTGCGGAATACGCGGCAATGTAATTCCTTCTTTCAAAATAATTCTTAATGGCTCTACCTTTAAACAACCAACATCATTATCGTTCACTACCCATATACAAGCTGGTACTTTACTCAATTCAGTCGGTAGTGGCTTAGATAAAAATTGTGATACAGGGGTCTTTTGTGGCGAAATTGTCAAATACACTCCATCAGGAGAACAATAAATGACTGCATTCAATTTCTTCAACAAATTTAATCCCAACAAATCTTCGCCGCAATTTTTCGTCAAAAGAAATGGGCAAGACTCTGTGAATGGACCTAGTGTTATAGGTACTGGTTGTGACACTGGACTAATTACTGGTGTACCTGAGAACCCTACTGAGACATTTTTATGCCCTGACAGTGGTATTTCTGGAACCCGCTGATGGTCAATTGAAAATATTTGTGCACTTGTGCCCAGTAAAAAAATGTGCTCCCTATTCTCAACCTTCATTTCTACGTAGGGCCCTTTCTGGTCAACGGGAATAGATACTGGTTCCAACCTCTGTCTCGGGCTGTCCTAGTAGAACAGTACATCGTCAGATGTAAAGTCGCCAGAGTAATATGCATTGGACTGATTGTCAAAAGCATTCCCACCATTTTTATTGTTTTGTTGATTCTGATTACCCTGAAATTGTGGCGTCTTTTGGTTTCTATTCTGCCCTTGTATTCCCGGATGACCATTATGTCTTCTTGGAAAAGTCCCATTTCTATTCTGTACATGCGGGCACTGTGCTGGCCAATGGCCTTCTTGTCTACAATAGGCACATTGATTAATGCCTATTAGACCCCCTTGCATATTGGATGTTAATGCAAATTGGACTCTGGATGGTGCGTTCCCACCACCTCTATTATTGTTTGCTACTTGCTGACCAAATACTCCCGTTTTCAAATTCCCTTTGTCCCTTAGTTCCTTCTCTTTTTCTGAATTTACTGTTCTCATAATATTGGGCCATATGTAATATTTCACTTTGTGTTTTTGTTGCCATGCACTTTCAGATGTCATTATCAAACTTTGGATTTTCGGTAACAACCCTTGCACAAACATATCAACAAACAATCTCTTCCCGGGTTCAGTGCTTAGATCTTGACCACTAAAATCTGCAAATACTTCTTCAAACCGATTAAAATAATATGTTGCTCCTTCCTCTTTGCCCTGTAAACAAGCAGTCAATTCATCCCAAACTATTCTCTTTTCGGGCACTAAAGTTTTCAATTTCTCTACTATTCACAATGGTAAAGTCAACCTTACTTGCGGTGGCTTCTCTCCAGCCTTTCTCTCACTATCAATTCTAATCAAATTCTCCCATGTTTCGCCTAACATCGGCGCGTCACTTATATTTCTAACCTGTTTCCATATGTCTACAGGAAGAATCACGGGAAACAGTAAATCAATGTCACTCAATGTAAAAACAGATGAATTCAAAACAGATTCAATTTCCTTATAGAATCGTGCCGAATTTTTCCCTGTAGAACACTATGCCAATAGAACCAAGAATATGAGGGGTCTCATGAAAAAGACAGCAAAATATGTATGGTCAGATGAATGTAAAGATGAATTTGAAAGAATAAAGTCTGCCAGCAACCAAGCACCAGCATTGGGAATGTTAGACTGCAAAGCAAAAACAATTATTTCAGTGGACGCCAGTAAAGTTGGTTTGGGAGGGGTGCTGGAACGGCTCCAAAACAAGAAAATTGTGACAATTGCATTTGCATCAAGAGTGTTGAGAGGAGCGGAATTAAACTACTCAACCATAGAAAGGGAAGCCCTGGGAGTGCAGTGGGTCCTACACCACTTTAGGAACCTAATTTGGGGTTTACCCGTTCTCCTCAAGACTGACCACAAACTACTGGTGCATGTCCTTCAATCAAAAACACCCCATTTGATATCGCAGAGGATTAAGCGGTGGATTCTGGACATTATGCAGTATAATCTTCATGTATGTTATACACCAGTTGCACAAAATCAAGTAGCTGTTTGTTTTTCCAGGTTGTCAACCAACCATGGAACTGAGAAGGAGTCCATGGATGGAGATATCATTGCCGCTATAAACCCAGCCATTGCTAAAGATGAGTGGAAGAATATGACTGATGCTGATCCAGAACAAGTGGAAATTAGAAAAGCCATAGCCAGTGATTGGAAGGAGTGTGAACAAAGCCTTGCAGATTTTGTGCAAATCAAAGAAGAACTATCTATGGACCCGGAACACATTTACAGAGGTGATCGCATAATTCCTCCTGTGCAAATTACTTGCCCTAGCTCATGAGGGACACCTAGGAAGGAGCTTAACCAAGAAAGAATAAGAAGTCACCATTGGTGGCCAACCATGTGGAGAGAGGCGGAAGAAATTGTTAAGAATTGCACTGCATGTGCTGCAAGTGACAAATCTAAAATATTGAGGAAAACACCACTGCAACCAGTAGAGCCCCCCAACAGTGTGTGGTCCAAGTTGGCAATCGATGTCATTGGACCATTTGATACAGGTAGAATATACATTATATGACTTGTAGACTACACCTGTAAATGGGTAGAGTGGGGAGTTTCAGAAGGAAGCATCACCACAGAGAAAATCACAAGTTTTCTAACAGAAGTGTTCAACAGAGAAGGAGACCCAAAGGAGTTATTGTCTGACAATGGGTCTCAATTCACATCATTAGAATTCCAAGGATTCCTGAGGGATAGAGCAATTGAACATATAACAACCTCGCTGTACCATCCAATTTCCAACGGTCTTGTAAAGAGAATGAATACATTTGTAAAGAGTGTGATTCAATTAGCCATGGCCAACTCCCTCCCATGGAGAAAAACACTCAAGGAAGCCCTGTGTGCCTATAGGTCAAATCTGCACTCCACCACCAGTGTTGAACCTTTCACTATGATGCGGGGCAGAGTGGAATCCAATCGATTAAGACCTGCCTGGATATTCATGGACACAGGGGAGGCAAGTTGGATGTTGATCAGATATTGAGCAGTGTAAAGAAGAAACAGGAGAAATATAAGAATTATTATGAATGGAAGAATGGGGTGAAGGAAAAGATTATTAAAGAGGGGGATTGGGTTTGCATTAGAGAACCCAAGAAAACATTGAAAGGTGAATCCAAGTTTAGATCGCCTCAGAAAGTAAAGAGCTGTCATGGCAAATCGGTGGTGTTGGAGGATGGCAGAAGATGGTCTTGTGATGATCTTGTGAAAATAAAGAAAGATTTTAATAGACCAAGCACAAGTAAAGACAAAGACATTAACCTAGGAGCATCAGGTCAAGTGAACAAAGACATTTTTAAGAAATCAGGCACTAGTATGGAAAATGATCCAGGTTAAGAGAAACCGGAGAATCATTCGGAATTTCAATAATGACTATCTACTAGCATTTAAATCCTCTGGCCGCATGTATCCTTTTTTGTGCACGGCGCTTAGAGAAGTGGTATTTTATTCATTTATATAAGGTTTAGAGAAATGTTTATTGTACTCTTTTCCATTCCTTCTTTTTCCCTTTTTCCTCCCCACCCCTCCCTTTCCCACTCATCCTTTTTTTATTGTTAGTTTTATATAAAGAAGGGAGATGTTATGTAGTCACTGACAAGGCTTGTAGAATGCAAGCCTATAGAATGTATACACCTAGGGGGATTCCAGCAGTGAGGTTCTGGAATGTTTATAGAGTGCTCTCCCGGTGGTGCTGTGCTCCGGGGGCCCTACATTAAAGCTCATACTTAACATTCATTGGTCTACTTTGAATTACTACACTTGGCCATATCAGTCTTTTTCTTGCCCAAGTCAGTTCCTTGTATTCAGGAAACTTGAGTTTAACACTTTTGTTGGAGTCGGCCTCCCGGGACAATTTGGACTCTTCACTCAGGACGACTACAGTGGACCCCCGTAAAATTGAAGAACAGGTACTGGAAACTGCCTCATGACAGTCTGATACGAACTTTGCAGGGTGGGGTGCTGAATAATGCTAACTCTTTGCGGGGGCTTTTGGTGAGTGTTCCGTTGATTCCATCTGTGTCTGAGGAGGAATTCACATTCCTTTGACTCCAACAGTGGCTTGGGCAATGTGTCTTCCATGATGGACACGCCTCCGACCTGGCTCTAATTCATCAACTTCTTCATATTTGTCATCTCCAATCCCGGTCCCCTTCCCACCTCCTCCGGCGTCCCTCGGCAGTCATGAGAAACATGGAGTCGAGATTAGGGGGAGGGCTGGAGGACATTCTGGGCAAAATTAATCCAGTATTGTGCATACTGGTATCATTGTATGACGGAATGGAAGTGGAAACAAAGGCTCACTCCGCTTTACTGGAGTTGCATGTATTGCGCACAGAAAATACGAAAGTGCATGCAAAAGGGAAGGACTTTCTTGTTAAGAAGTGTTTGTCTGTAGCCCTGTCATGCGCACGCGCATTTACCTGGTTGTGTGCTGGGTAGGAGTTCCACGAATTCGGTTAAAGTGGTGCCTGCAATCCCCATATCCCTGATATTGGTTGAGGGCACTCCATCAGTCAGTAACTTAAATCATGTGTGGACAACAGTTGATTGGTTCCCCTTTGTGCACAACGGTGGCTGCAGAGGAGAGTGTGGAAATTACCATCTCTTCGGTTATGGTGTCATTAAACCCAGTTTCCAATGAAATTGGTGGCATCATAGAGGTGGAAGAGAGGGCTGATGGGGAGTCGCAGGGGTGAGAGGCAGCCCCTCCATCTTAGTTTAACAGGAGAGAAAAATCTGTTGCTTAAAAAAAAACAACAAAGAATAAACCCCCTCTAAAGTCATGTAAACAAGCATCCAGTGTCCTGCCTATTAAAACAGCAAACAGTGAAAGCCATTTTAGAAAATGTGGCAGTCGCAATAACATCAGTTGGCTCAAACGTTTTAGGGTTGCTAGGACAGATGTCTGGGGCTTCAATTGAGAGTTCTACGGATTGTATAATTGTTGAAGAGGGTCTCAAAACTTTGCTCCCCTTGTCTGTCCAACCAAAAGTCATGGGTGAAAATTACAAGAATCGAGGTATGATGCTGATCAGGAATGGATGAGTTGAAATTGGTCCCTGCAATGTCTAGGGGGACAATGTGTTATTTTGTTAGAGGAGTGAATGGGACACTGCCTGGTACGAGTTCAGGTTGTCGTGATCAGGCGCAGCCTGCGGTTTCTGCATTTCCCTGCAGTTGCCACCCCTCATGTGAAAATGAGGGTGGCTCCCAGAACATACACAGGGAAGACTGGGTACGAGGGGGGGGGGGAGTAGCTTGAAAGCAACATATAGCATCTTGAGGGGTTCAAAGAGTACTGAGGCCTTAGAGACTGTCGATAAGGCATTTAAGAAGAGAGAGTTGGACCCCTTTCACCTGCCCCCAAAAGAAATGTTTGATAGGTTTGATTCAGTGGGGAAAGTATTTATCAAAAGTGTGCTGCCAGGGAGTAGACATATCATTTTAAATCAAGCAAATATACAATGCCTTTCCAGTACAATTCCTGCCTTGTCTGCCCTTTCCTCAAAAGACCTGGACCAGGTCAATGTTCTTGATTTATTCAGAACAGATCGGGCAGTGATCTACATTTCTTCCAAAGTGATCAGTGATTGTATTATAAGAGAAAGGCAAGCGGTTCAGGCGCTTGGCTTCGATCTCTCTGTTTACCCAGAGGTGGAGAGGCCAAATGGGGAAATTGGTAAGTTAACACTGGGAGTGGGCATTGGGTATGAAAGAGAAGTAAATACTGCCAGAAACGAAACAACTATTGGGAAGCAGGGATATGGTTGGTCCTGGCTAGCAGGCTCTCTCTGTCGGGTGAACAACAATGTACTAAGTCATTCTCCCTTGCAAATATCCAGGGAGAACACGTATAAAATTCATGTCTTGGAATAGGAGAGGACATAACCATCTAGTCTCGAATCCCATAGTAGGGAAATCGTTAAAAACATATAAAACATCTCCCTTGGCTGCTTTCTCCCCCTATATTGAATGGCTTTGTAATATTTGCTCAGAATGCTAGACGAGGAGAGATGGGACACCCCACTGGCGGCCTCTTGACTCTTATTAAATCTACCCAAGACTTCGCAATTGTGGCTTCAAGTGATATTTTCTTTGGAATCTAGCCACGCATGTTCACCTTACTCGCTCCTTAATACCGGACTTATTAATTGTGAATACCTATTGGCATACTAAAATGGGCGACTTGGTGTCTATTCTAACAATATTGTCTACATTTATCATTGAATGGTATAACTCCTATTCACTAGGAGGGGTCTTGTTTTCAGGAGACCTAAATGCAGCCTGTCCCTTAGATGAAGGCTCGGGGCGACTTAACAGACCCAACGCGATTAAGCAAATAAATGGGGTGAAATGGATAAAACCATTGCGTGGCTTGGATCTGCAAATGTTGAACGGGGCCATCGAAGGCGACATTGCGGAAAAGACCACTTGGTCGAATGGGAATGTAGCCTCAGTATTGGATTACATTTTTGTTGGTAATCTTATGTTTAACATTTTCAATTCACTAGAGATATTGGTAAGTGATTTTAGTGATCACTGGGCTATCTCATTGGTCTTGGCAATTGGTATGAGTAGGCACAATTCCCCTCAAGGGATGATCAAGGAGGGAATAAAATTAGCTGGAACGTTATGGCTATGGAAAGGGTAAACTCGACATTGGAGCAATACCTGGAGGAGGAATCGTTGTCCTGAGCGTATCAAGGTATAGTGACTTCCTGGTGGAGCTTATAAAGACCAGTTCAGTCAATAAGAAAATAAATCACCAAGGAGGCTGGAGGAAGCATACACATGCCCATGGTAAAGACGTTGCAGAACGTAAAAGAGACCAGACAAGGGATAAAGAGTTAATCTGCAGAAAGGCATCAGGATGAAAGAACATAAAGGGAAGTATCGTAGTTGGGTGAAGTGTAAACGTGCCCCGTTGTTGCAAAGAGATTCTGAGGCAATGCTCCTGGCAGTGTGAAAGAAGAACACTCACATATTCTGGCGAATGATAAATAATGTGGACTCTTCTCAAGCCTCTATGTAGGTCAACGCAATCTCAGAAGCAGATTTGGTTTCCAATTTCCAAGTTTTTTTTGCCTTGCCAGGGTTATGGCCTATGGTTTTGGAAACCACAGTGGATACTGGCTGGAGCTTCCAGGTAGAATCAGGCAGGGTGGAAGAGATAATTGCAAAAATCAGTACTTCTTGAGGGCCTCTGGACCGAATCAACCGTCCAATGTATTGGTTAAGGGGAACCCTGCGGCATGGGCTTGTATCCTCATCATTCTGTTTGATCAAGAGTGGAAGGGAAGACCTATTTGTTTCCTATGTCATCGTCTATGGCCTATGTGGTTCCAATTTACAAGAATGGCCTGCGCTCCAACCCTGCGAACTATCGACCTATTGACATTCTCAATGCCGACAGCAAGGTCTTTGCGACCTTGCTGTTGGAGAATTGGCAAAGAAGGTTGGGGCTAATAAAAAAAGAGCAAACAGGATTCAGAAAATCTTTGAGTACATCCCTCAATGGGTTTATATTAAAATCAATCCTAAGTCAATTTCATGAGGGTGAGTGCACAGCAGTGTTTCTGGCTACCATTGATCTTTCAGCGGCCTTTGATGCAGCTGACCGCAGTTTACTGTGGTCTAAACTGCAATCTTGGAGGATTCCTGTAGGTTTGTTTGGTCTTCTAATGGGGCTGCATGAGGATGCAAACATCCGGGTAAGGTTAGACCAGAAAGGGTCCATTTCACATTCAGTGACAACATTCAGGGGTGTTAGGCAGGGATGCGTACTGGCTCCCTGGCGATTTAATCTGTATGTATGCACATTGGTGTTTACCTGAATGCAGCTTCATTAGCAACTCCAAAGAGGCACGGTATCATCTGGTATGGCTTGCTTACGCCGACAGCTTCCTTCTTTTTGATCGAACGCCCGTCGGTCTCCAAAGATTACTGCAAGCTTTCAACAAGTACTCCTACGTCCCGTCCCCTTTCCTCCATACTTTTGGGGACATTCCGTCCTGTGGGACGGGACCGGAGCACTTTTTGTAAAAAAAGCATCAAATTGAAAAATGTGCCCTTCTCTTTTTACGCGGGGAACCACACACAGCCATAACCCTGGCCTCTTTAGCTCTGACCCGCGCATCGCCCTTCAGTCCTTTTCTCTGCACGGTCAGGGTTGGACGCACTAGCAACACCGGGAAGCCTTTTTCCATTCTGTTGTCCTTCTCTCCTGCTCCGGTTCTGCTGTTGCGTAGTCCTCCATCTATGCCGGAGCATCTGGGATTTGCCACTTGTACCTCTTGCGAGCGTCGCTTCGCTAGGACGGATCCCCATTCTCTCTGTTTGGCGTGTCTAGGACCAGATCAACGTTGGGACTCGTGTTTCTTCTGTGACTCCCTTTCGGTCCGGGCACTTCAACGTCGTCTTCGTCGGTGGGAGGAGATCTTCCAGAAGGTTACTCCGCCGCATTTCCAACTCTTCATCGACAGAAAGAAGAGACACCCGGTAAGTTCCTTACTTTTCAGGACACCCCAGTCGGGTGACTCCGGGGTCCTCCAGGTCCAGGAGGGGCTTAAAAAGCTCTGCTACCAGGGTTTTCCCTGAGGTGCCTCGCAGTCCTAATGGGCGTACCAGGGTTTTCTCTGAGGGTTTCCGTGAGGGGCCTGCCTATACCGGATCACGATCCGAGGTTCACCGATCAGGTGCTAATAGCCAGTATAGTCGTGCTGAGGCGTTGGGTACCAGAGTTCGCTCTGAACAAGGTGGTTCGCATCCGCACGGACAATGCAGTAGCCATGTTTTACGTCAACAAGCAGTGGGGTACAAGGTCACCACCCTTTCTAGATCTAGCCATTCAGATTTGGGAATGGGCCAATCAGCACAGTGTTTGGCTGTTAGCGGTACACATTCTGAGCCAGCTGAATGTAACGGCAGACTCTCTCAGCTGGTGAGCTGTGGTCAGCTACGAGTGGGGGATGAACACATAGATTCTCTCCGACCTTTTTCACCTTTGGGGTACTCCAGAAGTGGACCTCTTTGCAACATCATTGAACAGGAAACTTCCTCTTTATGCTTCCAGGAACGGACTCAGAGTTTCTTCCCTAGGGGATGCTCTCGAGATTCTGTGGCACAACATGAGGGCCTACGCCTTCCCGCCTCTTTCTCTGATTCACCGGGCACTATCCAAGCTCAGGAACACGTCGAATTGCACTCTCTTGTTCATAGCCCCGTGGTGGCCAGCCAGATTCTGGTTTTCGGAGCTCCAGCATCTGTCAGTCTGCTCACCGATCAGACTTCCGCTGATTCCCGACCTGCTTCACCAGAGCAATCATCAGATGTGGCAACCCTCCCCACAATCATTCAGCTTGGCGGCCTGGTGCCTGAGTTCAAATCTTTAGAAAGATTCAATTTGTCTGCGGATAATATGCCTATTATCCAGGCAGCTAGAAAACCTTCGAAGGTCTCAGTATAGGAGCAAATGGCTCCGTTTCTGTCACTGGTGTTTAGCAAAAAAGTTGGACCCCGGAGAAACTGCTATCGACACAGTGCTGTCTTTCATTTCTCATCTGGCAGCTTCAGGCATGCATGTTTTGTCTTGCAGGACTTATTTGTCGGCTATTGCTGCCTACCTGTCCACGGACTCTTTTTCTTTGACAAACCCTGTCATTAAAAGGCACTTTGCAGGTCTGTTGAATCTGTATCCTAAGTGGGAGCTGAATGTGGTTCTTACTGCTTTATGTCATAAACCCTTCGAGCCCATGCCTTTCTGATTGCGGTCATTTCTGCAAGGCGTGTAAGCGAGCTTCAGGCCTTGTCGGTAGAACATCCATACCTCACCGGACCAATCCCTCTTTCCTTCCAAAGGTGGTATCTGATTTTCATTTGAACCAGTCTATTCCCTCACCAGTTTTCTTCCCAGAACCGGCTTCAGATGCAGAGAGGATTCTTCATAATTTGGATGAAAGGCAAGCTCTTTTTATTTGGACAGAACATCTAATCTTCGGAGCTCTTCCCAGCTCTTGGTGACCTTCGGAGACCCAAAAGGAAAGCAGGCTTCGAAAGCAACTATCTCCCGATTAATTGCTTCCTGTATCTCTGAAGCGTATTCCGTTCAGGATCTTCAACCTCCAAAAGGAATTCATGCCCATCTTGTGCAGGGCAAGGCAGCTGCCATTGCCTTCCAAAAATATGTTCCCTGGGAAACCATTGCCAAGGCAGCCATGTGGGCTTCACCCATCAGCTTTTGTGAAACGTTATTGCTTGGACCTGAACTCCAGGGCTGATGCTCAGTTCGGGCAAGCTGTTCTTAAAAACCTCTTTCAGTAAAGGAGTTCCATCCACCCGTTATCCTGTAAGGAGTGCTTGGTAATCTCCCAAAAGTATGGAGGAAAGGGGATGGGACGTAGGAGTATAATAAAGTGCTAAGGAGGGTGGGGTTACAGCCGCATGCGGTACCCTGCGTAAAAAGAGAAGGAGGACACATTTTTCAATTTGATGCTTTTTTACAAAAAGTGTTCCGGCCCCGTCCGACAGGACGGAATGTCCCGAAAAGTATGGAGGAAAGGGGACTATGGACTAGGAGTAAGGTAGTCACTACTGTGAGTAACTTTATTATTTGCGCAAGCCCATTCCTTAACGATGAATGCCTCCAAGACCAAGATTTTATAGTGCAAGAACAAGCAGCAATTGGTTACTGGGAACCGAAAGTTTGGAAAAAGTCAAGGAATGTATTAACATAGGCTTTCCAATTGCGGTAAAGGAAAATAAATCCCAAATTAAGGATTGCTTATCATCTTGTGCTTCCAATTTATATAATCAAATGAGTAGAGGAGATCAAAAGTTTGGGAAATATTCACTGATCACTGGGATAACATTCTATGAGGGTAACGTTCAACCAAAATTATTCTGCGGCATTGAACTTTATCCACCCTGGCTTTTGGATTGGCTGGCACAATTGGGGGGCTTGTTTTGGTGTCTCCTTCTATGAATGCCGGGCTTCGTCCCAATTGTTGCTTTAAGATTTGAGTTGGGTTTGCAATCATTAAAGTGAAGAGTGCAATGGAAGTTCCTATCGTTCTTCTACACAATGTTTTAGTTAAAGATTCCCTCTTCATTGAGTTGAAAAGTTTGATGGAAGGGGGTGATAATACATTTCTTAAAGAAAATACTCAGTACTGCTCTGCACTACTTCAATCTTTAAGTCTGGGAGTGGAGGATCTGGTCCAAAAACCAGGGCGAGTTAAGAAAATGTTATATCCCTTTGATTGGGTCGGTATCATGGATGCCTTGCATGGCTAAGTCTCATTGCAGCGCCTAAGGCTGGACTACAGGAATGCAGGGTTTTGGCTCCTTATTTGGCGATTTACCCTGATAAATGTATTGGGAGAGATTTAAAATGAACCTAATACCTACAATAGAAATTCAGGGTAAATATGGTATTATACTGCCTTATCAAATCTTTTGAAGGTTTTGTGAAGGAAGGTGTCAGATAGAGACTTTAAAGCATGTAACTTCATCGTGCCCCGCAGTGAGTGGCCTTCATTTGAATTTTTTCAAGCAATTTGGGGATTCCTTACATTGGGATGAGAGTGAGGAGGTGTGGCAAGCATGTCTTGCCGGAGGTTCCACTTCTCTGGTCCTGGTGGTAACTAGGTTTGTCAAATCATTACACTTTGAAGCACTTTAAGTTGGTTGTCTGTGCAAATAGGTTCATTTTAATGTCAAAGCACTTTAAAATGGACTGCTAAATTTCTCCACACTGCTAAGTATGTCTTGCGGGCTACATTACTTACTTGGTCTTGGCTGTAACTGGGTTTGGAAATTGTGAAATTAGGAAGTACCTTAAATTGACTGCGAGAGCAAACTGCCTTATTTGGAGAGCAAGAATGAATTTGAAGTACTTTTAATCAGATTGTTGAATTGTCCTATTTTATACATTGTAATGGAAGTTTTAGTATTGCACTGAATTTAGCTATGAAACTATTGAATTGGAATTTTAAGAATTATTTTTTTAGAATCTTGGAATTGTATGATCATGTTTTTATGGATCATTTTATCTAGTGCATTACGTATGATGATGTGATTGAATATTTCTATACTGTTCTTTTTTTGTATGTGTGTGTAATGTTAAAAGTTATATATTGTAACGAAATAACATTTAAAAAAAATTTAGATCCACTCTCTGTTGTACTTTTGTGCACATGTCTCGGTCCAGGACACCAGAGCACTTGCATATGTCCATACCCATCCGTGCGAGGCAGAAATCCTAACACAGGCCGTGGCAGATGCTAGGTGTAATATCACGTGTATCGCGGGAGACCGAGGTCACGTGCTGGGGGCGGGACCGGGGAAATGAAAGAATCACCGGAACTATGCCACAGGCGGCAGTCCGGGTTTATGCACCGTAAGAAGTAGTCTTGTGTTTTCTGTGCTGCATTGTTATTGATGCCCCGAGCTGGGCCTCGCCTTCTTTCCTGATCTCCCTCACCAACAGAGATCTCAGGACATCACACTAGGCAGCTCATAGAGCAACACATAATCTCCCCTAAGTGGCACTGCTGCAATCCCCAAAATGGTTGTGGCCTTGGACCGCGCGCTTCTGGATAGTCTGTGCGCTTGTCGGCCTTGTAACATCCAGTGTCAAAGAGTGGGTCTTTCAGTCCAGACTCATGTAGCCTAATATCAGTGTGCAAATGGTGTGTATTGTAGACTTGCTGATTTCCAGGGTCAGCCCGCTAATTGATTCTGCAGCATAGCCCTCGATGATGCAGCTACCCTGGTCCTGGCTGTAAGGTAGCGTGCATGGCAGCAATTGTACATAAGTGCATGGCACTATAAAACCATCAGAACTGACCCCTTAACTGAGAGCACACCATGCAGCCTATAGCATCACACGTCCTGGCGAGTAAAAACATGAGGGTGATGGAATACAACCTTCACAACAAAGTGAAGGCAATTCCGTAGAACACCAACTATATCTAGAGATGTACTAAGGACATCATGTATGCAGGAAAGTACATGGCACAAGACTGCTGTGTAAAAGGCTTCTTGCAGGCGACTGTGGATACCCCCGAAAAACCTAGCTGAGACACATACAACAGTCTTCCGCTTTACAAAAAGACAACAGGGCCAGGAACCAGCTGTACATTCTTCAGCACCCAGTATTGTATTCAATAGCGTGTGCTTTTGCTGTGGCAAGAAGCATTTTAGATGTCTGCAAAGGACGAGAGTGGTAAAGGGTTACAATAGAAACCACTTGGTCAGATAACCACAGTGCATTGATGGAGCTAAGATTTGGTGCCTGGAGGCAGAGTGTCCCTCAGGGGGCATCATCTTATACCTCTTCACCACCTGGCAACATTAGATATGTGCTGGAAACCATTTAGCACAGTGGGGCATTCTTTCTCTCCCTTGTGTTGCTCTATTGCAATATGCTACGCGGTGCATTTGGAAATAAGCAGAAGGTGATTTCCCAGTGAAGAAACCATGAGGTCACCAACTCTGTGCAAAGTTGAGAAACTATTTGGCAACCACATAAAGATAATTTTGTTTTCCTGTGCACTGTGAAACGGTTCCCAAGTCCATCCCCTTCAGGGACTGGGCCACCTTTCTTGGTGCCTCGGGGCCTCCCCGGACCAACCATAGGGGATCCTGTCCAGACATATCATTCTGTTCTGTCCCCATCAGTAGATAGCAACCCTTTGCCTCCCATCCATCCTAAATCCTGTGAGAGAGACAGAAGAGGGCGCAAGATAAGCTAAGCTACTGGCTGCCAATAAGACAAAGGCCGAAGAGTAGCACCTCTGTGTATTCATAAGAATGCATGTATCTGAAGCCAAGGTGTAATGGACCAGTGTATCATATCATTTATTCCGCTTCCACTAAGAAAATGGCCCTGGTTTTCAAGTGCCTTTGAAATGAATAAACCAAGGGAAAAATGACTTAGTGCCCTGAACTATATAAATGATTACGATAATGAGTTCTTATGTAGGGAGAAATACTATGAGTGAGGCTTTAATTCTGGAATCACTTATGGAATCTAGGAACTCACAATATTAACGTTTAAGATACAGCGGGTTTAAACTATTAGCCTGGTATAGTGCACTTAGGTTGAGTGGTGAAGCAAGTATTTGAGGCCAATGTACAGACTGCAAAATCAATCGATATACCCCCGCACTCCACCCCCTATTCCACGGGGCTATGTTGGGAAACAGATTGAATCTTGAATTGTGCCAATCCCCCAACTTCCCCTTACCTCCAAAGCTTGCCCGGTTGTGTGAAAAATAAGCTAGTCCCAGTAATGCGTCTCAGCCTAGGTAAAACAAAAGAGGTGATTGGTGGAAGGTTTAGCATTAATCTTAACTTCTGGCAATTTCCCTGGGCAACCCCCTAGACCATCATTCCATAGCCTTATGAGCAATTATAGAAATGGGAAAGACCATATGCAAATGCGGCTTGGTCCCACCCCATAAGGGGCCGTCCAGCCAGGCAACCCCAGACATGTTTCTGCCTCATAGGGCGTCATCAGTAAGGTGTAGCCTGGGTCTATAGGCCTATCAGGCTCGGGATTAACGTCTGGGTATACTTGTGCCACTCGGGGTGACTTATGCAAGACAAAAGAGGTGATGGATGTAAGGCTTAGAACTAACCTTAACCTCTGGGAATTTTTCTGGGCAACCCCCCAAACCATTGTTCCACAGCTTTCTGAGCCATTATAGAAATGTGAAAGACCATATGTAAATCAGGCTTGGTCCCACCCCATAAGAGGCAGTCCAGCCCAAACTGCTTGGTTACAGCCCTTCTGGACAGGACCACAGGCAACCACAGTCGTGGTTCAGCCTCATAGCACGTCATCAGCAAGGTGTAGCTTGGGTCTCTAGGCCTATCAGGCTCGGGACCCACATCTGAGCATTGAAAGGAAAGAATGGTATCGAAGTAAGACAGATACAAGTGACCCGAGTTCAAGGGTGTTACTTTCACAAGGGGGTGAAAAACGCCTATTCTAAACCTAAATCTACAGATGGGAGAAAGCTACGACCATCAAATAATAAAGAATGCAGTCCTAGTGGAGTCTTGTCAAAGTAAAAGGGCCTATACTAAAAAAAACTATTGCCAATCCTTACTACTAATTTACAAATACTGTGGGGGAATGTTCATGCGAAAGAAAGAAGTGTTCACAAAATGATAAGTCAGGATGGTCGTGCTGTTGGCCTCCCTTTCCCACATTTTCAGCACGGGGCAAGGCAGGTCCCTCGAGCCAAGCACACTCTCTGGTTTCCTCGACACAAGGATACAGTTCCAATTCCAGCATCAGGGCCTCCTGTGCCCAAGTCTCTTTCCTCATCAAAGACTTTTGATTCAGAGGACCTGATATACAAAACAAAAACAAAGTTCTTTTCTTCTTATACTTATGTGATTTGGGTGTCTCTCCCTGAATCCCCCTCAGCCAGGCTCAGATCCCTTTTCTATTAAGGTGGTGTCATACCCCATGTCCCTGTGCGGCTGCAGCAGCGTCTGGGCACACCTCATGTCACCTGGAGGTTGCCCTGGCGCCTTTGTCAGCGTAATAGGATCCGCGGTCCTAATCGGACTACATTTCCCAACACGCCTCGCCAGTAGCACGTCCTGTCCACAACTGTCACATGAGGCGTGCGCACAATGTTTTCTGCGTCCTTACACGGATTAACTATTTATAGTAATCCGAACCGCGGCTCGGGTGCTCCTTAATTGTGTTACGTGCCAGTTTTGAGTGCGCTTTGTTCTGTTTTCTCCTGCAACGTGATTCCGGCTCTCCGACCCTGCTTGCTACTACAGATTACTGCATTTTGGATTACCCCTTGATCTCTGACGCTTCGGCTCCCTCTGATTGATTCCCTTGGTTACCGGACACTGGCTCTCTCATTTATGGACTGTCTTGTTTTGCTTTGCCCCGTAATAACGTTACCTGGATTCCAGTTTTTGTTTCATGTGTCAGCGCTTACTTTCTAAGCAGTTTACACACCTCGGGCAACCACCTTTAACCTCTTTACCTTCCTACAAGCATTTCTTGCCACATACAAACTTACTAACACCCTCTTTCCTATCACTTCGTGTGAGTTTCTTTTTGTTGTTTTTCCATTACTGATTACACCTTGGACGGTCTGCTGAATTGTAAGGACCCCTACCTTGGAAGGCAGGTGACCTTTCAGACGCTCTCCTGATTTCACCACTGGTCACCTATACTTTGGTTTTTTTGTGGACGCTCTGCTGATCTCCAGAGGATTTCTTTTGGAACTTTGCTTTAGCTTGCGCCCTCATGCCATCCGGGTTAGGTGCTTCAGCACGAACTCTCTGGGATTGTGGACTGTCAAACACGCACTCTCTGGATTTTTGAACTATCAAACACCTTACTGACTTCTTTGGCACCAAGTAGGTTTCTGGTCTTCTCTTTCACAGAGCAGGTAAGAGTGAGAAGGTGGGGGTGGTTGTTGCCAAGGTTGGTATATTCGACTGCTGTTCTGAACTATTGTTATTGTTCTTTCCTCTAGCTCTGTTGTTGCTGCTCCTGCCTTTTCACTCAAGCCCCAGGCCTGTCAGGTAGATTCTATTCCTGCAGGCCGCGCTCTTGTGGCGAAAGTCTATTATACATCAGTTTCCAGACTTCCGAGTGAAGTGCCACATTGAGAAGTGTGTTATACTATTAACCACCCAGGATTGTGACAGGTGGATCCCCCTCTTTCTGGCTCAGATCCCTTTATTTTAAGGTTAAAAAATATTCCTTCTCGGGTGACTCACGGTTCACTGCGGATCCCCCTCAGCTGGGCTCAGATCCCTTTTCCAATTTTAATTAGTCTCTGTCATACTTGCTGATCGTGTCTTCGCTGGTATGCAGTGTTTTTCTGGTTCACGTAACGATCAAACAGCATTTGCATTCAGAACAGCTGCTAGGCCGTTTTACACTCACTGGAGGTTGTCGGCGCCGTTGCCGTGGCCGTGGCAACTTTGTGTGGTTCTGGGACATTGATTGGCTAATTTGAGGTCCTCGCCTTCCCAATGTCACGTGACACCAGACGTTGCTTCACACGGGGGCTCTGCCTCCAATCTGACTCATTCTATATAAACGAGGCTTGCGAAACAAACAGGTGCTTCTGATCGTTTCTCCGCTACTCTGAAGCTTCATTCACAACTCCCACTTCCAGCGCTCTTGAACGTTTCCTACGACTCAGATTTTTCTTACGGACTTGCTTTGGCTCCGCCCATGGCTTCCTTTGCTACTTTGTTATGCTGTTCTCTTCCCGCTCATGCAGCTCCAAATTACAGCGTTTTCCTAGCCTCCCTTCATTAATTGGGGCTCTTCTGACATCAAGCAACTTTCTTTCAGCAAGCGCTCATTTACCATATGCGCAGGGCGCTAAGAAACGGTTTTCACTGTTTACACCGGCACGTCAGCCTCGCTACCTGTTCCTGGCTACCGACATTGCAGCAACGCAGGGCGTTAGTTAGCCTTCCAGTTCTTTTTCACCTGCACGCTAGCCTCGCTTTTCTCTCCGATGTTATCTTGAATAATCCACTTCGCATCTTCATGCACCATTCTAAGCCTGTATATGTATGAGACATATTAGATCTTTCACCTCCTACCACATTAACTACAGATTACGAGGATCCACTGTACCAGTCATCTCTACCTCATCCAGGTCTCATTCCATGGAGCAAAAGTGCACCGAACTATGGACGCTTTGCAGATCTATTCATCCAGTGCACCAACCCGACTTTAGTGCGTCCCTTGTGCATACGGGTTATTCCCTCTACTAACATTCCTTCCCATTTTGCATCATTTTCCCAGTCACCTCTACTCTCTGGACAAATACACTGGAAGGCCAGCTGACCTCTTCTATGGTAAGGGAACACCTGGGGGGATTTCAAGGGCTGTAGAGGGGATAGGCATGGTGCCTTTTATTCACTTCTATTTCACTTGCATTCCTAGGGGAGTTCTGGAAGTGTTCCTCCAATTGATCCAAGGAAAGTTCGGAACCTCAATTATTCAGGTTAGTCTAGAGGTCCCTCAGATAGTACATCTACATTTCTGAAGGCTGGGTACTGAACACTGTTCTCTTGTTGCAGCCTGGTGTTTTTCTGCTTTGTGGGTTTTCCCGCCCTTCCAAGTGATTAATTTCTCTAGCATGCAATATTAAATGGCTAGTGAGGTGCATCACTAGGAAGGTCTCTTCCTCAACGAGTAAAGTACGTGTATCTGAGGCGATACTATCATAATTCCACTCAACTGGTATTCCTTTCATACTGAGGGTCCATTCCGTGTCTCTGATGAGTCCCTCGTTTTGTTTGTTATTATTCGGCAAGGATTGTGACTGAATTGTAACAGTCTCCTTCATCAATTCTAGGACCAATTGCAATTAACCTTATACTTATCAAAGACTTTCGAATGAGCACAGAGTTTTTTACAATGCAGTCACCATTCAGTTGGATACCTAACAGAGACCTTTGAATGAGCACCAACGTGGCGCCGGACCACTCTGTACACTGTATCTTATTTGGCTTTTTCAAAGTGCATTCACTCCTTTAATTTCCACTTGTTCGCGTCTCTCATTATATGAGCTCCAAACATTGCTTTGTAGATTTCTTCATACAATCTTGCCACATGCAACCTTGGTTCAAACATCAGTTGATTTCGTATCAGTTTCTCCGACTCACCGACTGTGCTGCTTTTACTGGTGCGGTTTATTGCAGGAGCCAAGGATAGTACTACCGCGGCAATCACTCCTCCCAACCTGGGTTATCGACACGGGAGCGCCCCGGATACCTTTGATTCACAGTGTAGGATTGTTCAGCTTTAGTTCCCGGACTTAAGCTTCTCGCTTTCCAAGGCTTGTGAAAATAACGGTTTCTTGAAGTCAAGGGTACGTCCCTCCTTGCAACACTCTCCTGTCTCGCCGCCTTTCTTCTTGTGTTAACTTGCCATCCTGGAACTGCTGCTTCCTCGTGTGCTTTTCATCGCTCAGAGTGTTCTTTCGTGCTCTGCCTTTTATCCGTGTGGGGAAGTGTGATGGGAGTCAGGTGTGTGTAATGATGAGTAATTGCCTGACCTTGCCTGACCATGGTGTTGGGACATGTCCGGTATACAGCTCTTTTGTTAGCCGTTGTTGCTCACGATGAACTGTCCGTGAGAAAGTATTTGTGTCAGGAAAGTTGGCTGGGGGGTTTAAGCTTCAAGGTACCCTACCTAGTAGGATGGGGAAAAGGTGTTACAAGGAAGGGGATACCGCGTCTCACCATTCAGTGTCCCACTTCCACTCCCCGAAGACCCCTCATCCAGGTGATCTTATAGCACTGGTCTACGCCCAGGAACTGGATCCAATAGCGATGGCCGTGTCCTGGCTGCCTGAATAACAGATCCCTGGAGAATGGTGGGCGAGACACCTTCAGGTTTCTCACAGCATACTCGTGCCTCTCCGGGTGACTTATGCAAACCAAAAGAGGTGATGGCTGTAAAGCTTAGCATTAACCTTAACCTCTGGCTACCCTTTAGGCAACCATACAGACAGTTGTTCCTGAGCCTGCCAACCCAAAAGGGGAAAGACCATATGCAAATCAGGCTTGGTACCACCCCAAAAAGGGGCAGTCCAGCCCAAACTGCTCTGTCACATCCCTTCTGCAGAAGACCACAGGCAACTCCAGGAATGTTTCGACCGCATTGGGCATCCGCAGTAAAGAAAACCTTTGGTTTCTAGGCCTAACAGGCAGTGATGACTGGAAGGTTTAGGATTAACCTTAACCTCTGCCAATTGCTCTGGGCAACCCTCCAGACCATTGTTTTTCAGCCTACCAAGCCATTACAGAAAAAGGAAAAGACCATGTGCAAATCAGTTCACCCCAAACTGCCTGGTCAGATCTCTTCTGCACGAGATCAAAAGCAACCCCAGACGTGTGTCTCAGCGTATCCTGGGCATGCGCTGTGCCAGCTTCCCACCCAGCACAAAAGCACTGGGATAACAAAGTGACTGCTACTACTCACTTGCAGATGGATTAGTTGGGCTGAGAACAGACGCATGCTGGTGCTCACCATCTTGAATGAAATGGCTGCTGACTGGTGTTCTCACCCCTGCCTCTCAGGAAAGTGTGTGGGTGCACTGCTCTTGCCCAGCAAAATAAAGCCTCACGCGCGTTGTCACTGTTGCTCTATTGTCCCTACGGAGCACTGAAAGTGCTTGCACTTAAACAGATTGAGGTCCACTTGTGAAGCGCACCATGGAACACCCTGTATCTTTGCAACGGGATGTTTGAGAGTTGGAATACAATGAGCTGAGTAACCTTTCCAGTGACCAGGAATGCTATCCACTGCTCTTCGCGACAAGGATACAATGCTTTCATTTTTTAGGAGAAATTGGTGACTCACAGTGTTTCCTAAACAACATATATTATGGTAAGACATGGTAAACTAAAGATGCATCACAGCTTGTGATTTGATAGGCAGCACTGAGTAGGCTCAAGGAAAACACTACGAAGAGAAAATAGTTTGTTCCATTGATGCATAACGTCACACGGGTGCCCGATGTTGGCGCAGGGCATCGCGATCTACCGATAAGCTGAGTCTAATAAACCTGATTAAGAATAATCAAATGTGACAGAGGGTTCACAGGGATCGCCTGTCTCGTTGCTAAGACACTCATCGCCAAAGTATGGATGATGGGTGTAAACTCCCCTCTGCTCTGCATGGGCCTGTATACCTTTTTTGGGGGTACTGCTGCACAGGTATTCCATGCATTCCACATCTTTATTCCGTTGGGTTCCAGTGTTTGTTGGCTTATTTTCTCAATATGCTACAAAGCGTTATTGTTCTTGCATGTAGGCATCTATAAAAAAGATAATTTAAGAAGTCCTAAGTTATAATACATAATGATGTTAAACCCACTTGTGCGGATTGCTCAGGAATAATACAGCAATGAAGGCAAACTCAATGTACGGAGACATCGCAAAACAGGATTGTCTTCTTCTTTATTATCAAAATGAAAACTGCCGCTTAGGCGGTGGTCCCGCTCTTCTCACTACGTGAGATGCAACTCACGACACAATCATCAACAACAGAAAGGGCACAGGGTGACTGCCCCTCTTAACACAATAAACATAGATAGGGGATGTTACATCTCCCCCTTGATCAGTAAAGATCTTGGGGCGCTCAGCCCATTTCTTCAGTCCATCTGGATGACTTGTGGACTAGCCTTCTAGAGGGGTTTCGCATGCAGGGAGTGCATCCTTCTTTGCGATCACTGTCACTGTCATCAGTATCCACATCTCCTTCCATGAATTCAGTCCACGTCAGATAAGTCATCACAAACTTCTGAGTCCTCGTTCTCAAGATTTTTTTCCTCCTTCAAATGCCAGAAAGAATGAGGAGTTTCGGGTGACAGTGCTGGTGGGATTGGCAGCCATCACCATGGTCCCTTGTATGTGTGTCACTGTCATTGGTTCTGGCTTGAACGCAGGGACCCCCTAGAGTCTTGTTTGGCGTACAAGTACTTGGCCTCCTATCTGGAAATGACTGGGTTTCGCTTTTCGTCGGTTGTCCGCATACTCCTTCGATTTGCATTTGCTCTCTCAATCTCTTGTCCTGGCTTTGGCTGCACAGTTACCGAACGGCACACTGTTGGATTTGTGAGGAAGGGTGGTTCTTGTTAAACACCCAAACATGAGGGCTGAAGGGCAAATCGCCGAGCTGTGTGGGATATTTATGTAGTCCCGGAGCAGTGTGCAGACGGCCTGCATGAAGGATCCCTTGGTGATTGAGCAGATTTGTAAGCTGCGTTTTAGGGTGCCCATGAATCTCTCCACTGTTCCATTGGCTTGTGGCCAAAGGGGTGTGATTTGTCGGTGCCGGAAGCCAAGGTGTTCTGCGAACATGGCAAAGTCGTGGCCACTAAAAGGCGGTCCATTATCTGACTTCACGACGGAGGGAATTCCATAATTGGCAAATGTCTTGTGTAGCGCTGGGATCACTGCTTGCACACTGGTGGATTCCGGGAACCTGGACATCTCATCGATGATTATCAGTGTGTATTTTCCATTTGCTAGTGGCCAAACATGTCAATGGCAGCCACTTGTAGAGGCATTGTCATCTTGAGGGGTTCGGGAAATGTGTGCGGGGCGACTGCCTTACATGCTGTGCACTTTCCTAGTACCTGTTCCACTTTGTCGTCCATCTGCGGGAACCACACCTTGGTCCTGAGCTGTCTCTTCGTGGACACGATGCCTCGGTGTCCCGAGTGAACTTGAGCAAGTATTTGGTCTTGTACACTTGCAGGGATGGTGATCCTGTTTTCTTTTAGTAGTAGTCCTGGTGAGATTGACAGTGTATGTCTTATGAGTCGAAATGTCTGGAAGTGTTTCACTTCTGCCGCTGGCAACGGTTGGTCACCCTTGTTTTTGAGGTGCCACTTGCCTGATATGCACTCCTGTATTCTCCTGAGTAGCTTATCGTTTTTCATGCCTTCGAGCAATTGCACTATTGTGACGGATTTGGGTAGTGCACTATTTACAATGTAATTTAGGTATTGATTGGCCTTAATGGATTGTCTTTCGTCTTTGGCTGGCAACGGATACCTGGATAGGAAATCCGTAGGATTGTTGTCCTTTCCTGGGCGGTGTACGGTGTTAAACAAGTACTCCTGTAGCCAGAGACCCCATCTTGCAATGCGAGGTGGCATCTTGGCAGTAAGCTTGCCATATATGGTTGTGAGGGCTTGATGGTCTATAATGATGGTGAAAGGACACCCGTATAAGAACAGATGGTAATGTTCACATGCCCATACAACGGCGAGACTCTCCTTCTCAGGCTGCGAGTATGTGCACTCAGCATTGGATAGGCTGCGACTCGCATATGCTACGATTCGTCTTGCCGAATTAAGTGAAGCACTTGTTTTGGTTTGTGCTAAATTGGCCCCCAGGCCCACCGGGCTGGCTTCTACTGTGATTTCAGTCTCAAGTTCAGGGTCGTAGTATGCTCTTGAAAAGCCCTTCACACTCTGTCGACCAGGAGAATTCCTGACCTTTCCCAGTGAGTAGTCGGAGGGGCGTGCTGACGGAAGCAAAGTCCTGAATGTATCTACTGCAATAACTTGCCATTCCAAGAAATGATCTAACCGCAGATACTGAGGTCGGTGTGGGAGCCTCTACGAGTGCTTGTACTTTGTCTGGGTCCGGTTGAAGACCGTTGTGGGAGAAAATGTGCCCAAAGATTGTGAGTGTTGATTTGCTGAGCTCACACTTGTCAGCATTTAATGTTAGATTTGCCTCCTTCAGTGCCATGCAAACTCTCCTGAGCGTGTCGTCGTGCGCTTCTTGTGTGGCTCCAAAGATTAAGATATTATCGCTGTAGTTTAAGCACTGGTGTAATAACTGCTGATACAATTCAGAAGCACTTTGCAAGCAACAATGGAAAAGTCCTACCTTGTCTTCGGTTTCTCCTGAAGGAGTGAAAAGTTTACCGGAGACCCCTTCCCATACCGTCCAACACAGGTACCGAAAAAGGGGTTCTCCGGGAAACCCTCTTAGAGGGAAAAAACCCGGTATGGATGTAGTCCTGTTGGTGGTACGCGTAGCTCCCTCACGGCTGGAGTAGGAAGTTTAACCAGATGGAGTCGCGATGAATCGGCTTAGGTGAGACTCTTCTGTGGGAATAGGATAGATAGTATTAAGTATCTATAACACCCTTCGCCTGATGGTTACTCAAGGTTGAATGAGTGAGATGTACCTGTGGGAGAATCCCAAGGAATGTTATGGAGAGTCTCTGATGGCTGGTGAGGCGGTCCGATCTACTATTAGTTAAAGAAAAACAGAAGGGAAGTGTTTACATAAGATTTTGTTGGAAGAGAAGTGAAGGGTGACAAAGCCTGAATGTTTAGATCCCTACCTGTTGGGTAGGCAAGGATGCAGAGGTAGTGTGTTGAGTCTTGGGGGTTCGAGGGTAGTGTCGAGATGGGATCGACCAAAGGGTAAGAAGGCCACTGAGTATTTCGTCCGTAAGACTGAGTCGGGTAGAGCGGCTGGGTCGGACTGGATAGGAGTAGCTGGAGGAAAGTCCTGTAGGAAATGTAAGCAAAGTAAAGAAAGGCTTTCCTAAATCTAACTCAATGAAAGGCGTGTATCGCAGTTTCAGTAACTCACGGAGCGGAGCTGTGATGAATCGTAGCAACGCGTAGTACTCCTGGCAACTCTCGTTCATATCGTACTTCCGGAGTGGAAGGAGGAGTCTCGCTCTCGTCCTTCTCACGAACCACTAGACCGCTCCTCTGAGCCGGAGGCTCCCTGTTGGTAGTATGAAATCGCATTCGCGGCTGCAACCGCCAACGATGCCAGAGAGTAGGACGCCGAAACCTGGGTGTAACAGTATACCCCCTCCCCAAAGAAGCGAAACCAGGCTTGCCAGGATGAAAAAGATGAAAGGAGCGAATCAATCGGGAAGCATGGACGGCCGAAGCCGGCTCCCACGACCTTTCAGAAGCAGAATAACCCTTCCAGTCCACCAGGTATTGAAGGACACCACGATGATACCGAGAGTCACAGATACCCGAGACCTTGTATTCGGGACCCGTGTCGGTCAACACCGGCGGAGGGGCGGATACCGCCGTACGATGAAAGCGGTTCCGTACGTCTGGCTTCAATTGGGAGACGTGAAAAGTCGGATGAATAGGGCTCCAAGATCTGGGTAGCTGCAAAGTATAGGCCACAGGACCCCGTTTAGCCACTATGGAAAAAGGTCCAAAATATTTGGGAGACAGTTTGGACGGGACAAGCCTTCTCGGTAGGAATTTGCTCGCCAACCAGACCTGTCCACCAATCTGGAATTGTGGAGTTGGAGAACAATGCTTATCTGCTTGAGTTTTACTGCGAGTCTGGGCTTCTTGAAGAGCCAGGCGAGCAGTCCGATGTCCTTGTTGGATGGCGTCTACCAGTGTCTCAAGAGCCGGGAATTGTGCGTCCGGTGATGTGGCAACTGGGAAGACCGTAGGATGAAATCCATAGGTGCAAAAAAAAGGACTTGCTTTGATAGCCGAATGTGCCGCATTATTATAAGCAAATTCTGCCAACGGTAGTTGACGTTTCCAATTGTCCTGCGCAGAGGAGACATAACACCGAAGATACCCTTCCAGCGTCTGGTTGAGGTGCTCCGTCTGACCATTGGTCTGCGGGTGGAACCCAGAACTCAATGCTCGGGATATCCCTAGAAGGGAGCATAGTTGTTTCCAATATCTGGAAGTGTACTGTGGACCCCTGTCCGAAATGATGGTATCCGGAAGGCCATGTAGAAAGAAAATGCGTTCCAAAAATAGGTGAGCCATCTGGGCTGCTGAAGGAACTGCAGGCAAAGGTATAAAATAAGCCATTTTTGTCAATGTATCTATGGTTACCATGATAGCGGTACAATCTTCTGATCTCGGTAAATCCACAATGAAATCTGTTGTAATTATTTGCCATGGTCTCTCCGGAATAGGGGTCGTGACCAGTTTTCCCATAGGTGGACTCCGGGGAGATTTAGTCTGAAGACATATCGTGCATGACGCAATATAATCCCGGACATCAGTACGGACTGAGGGCCACCAAAAATGCCTCTGAACCAATTCGAGAGTGTTGAGGATTCCTCGGTGACCAGCTGCAAGTGAATCGTGACAAAGTCTCAATACTTCTTTTTGGAGAGTTATATCAGGAACGTATAGGAGTCCTCTGCTGCTTGTCAATTCCCTAACGAGACCATTTTCTGGTTCTGCTGCCAACAGTTCCTTAGTCTTGTCCTCCAGTGTCTGCAAGAAGTGATGGACTACAGGAACAAAAACTGCCTTTGGAAACATGGGTTCTGCTCGGAAGGGGATCTTCCCCGCAGGATCTTTGCGGGATAAAGCGTCGGCCCGGAGATTGGTATTTCCCGGGATGAAGGAAAATTTGATTTGATAGGGTGAAAAAAAATGTGCCCATCGTGCCTGTCGGCTGTTGCAGGTTTGTACATACTGAAGGGAACGGAGGTTGTGGTGATCAGTTCTTACTTCGATAGGGTATCGTGCTCCCAAAAGGAGATGTCGCCATTCTTCAAAAGCCCGCTTGATGGCAAGAAGTTCTTTTTCTAAGACTGTGTAATTTATTTCTGCCGGTGAGAGGGTCTTGGATAAGAAGGCTACAGGTCTTTCGACGTTATGACTGTCCGCTTGAAGTAGAACCGCTCCCAGAGCATGTTTCGAAGCATCCGATTCCACAATAAAAGGACGCTGTTGATCTGGGACTTTAAGTATCGGAGCCTGGGTAAAGAGGGTCTTCAGGTGGTCAAATGCTTCCTGTGTCTCGGAGTTCCAAAGATATGGGATGTCCTTTTTTAGCAATTGAGTGATGAGTTTAGTATAAGAAGAGAAGTGTGGAATGAAATGTCTATAAAAATTGGCAAAACCTAGAAATCTTTGTATCTCCTTGATTGAACGAGGAGGAGGCCATTCCGTGATAGCGGAAACTTTTGCAGGATCCATAGCAATCCCTTCTTGGGAGAGAATATAACCCAGAAATGCTATGGTGGTCTTATGAAACGCACATTTTTCTAATTTGCAATGCAAATGATTTTCCTGCAATCGGTGTAAGACCTCCTTCACTTGGGACTGATGTTCTTCCAAAGAGGAAGAAAAAACTAAAATGTCATCTAAGAAAACTATAACGTAATGAAGACTGATATCTGAAAAAATGTGGTCCATAAATCTTTGGAAAACTGCTGGAGCGTTCATAAGTCCAAAGGGCATAACTTGATACTGGAAATGACCGAAGGGTGTTCTGAACACCGTTTTCCACTCATCGCCAGCTTTGATGTGAATCAAATGATACGCTCCCCTTAGGTCTAATTTGGTGTAGAATTTGGCCCCTTGCACCGCTTCTAGTATGTCTGGAATAAGGGGCATTGGATATTTGTCCGGGATGGTTATTTTGTTCAACCCTCTGAAGTCTATGCAAGGGCGAAGTTCCGATGTGTCTTTTTTCGGAATAAAAAAAGAGCGAACCGGCTGCCGGGGAGGTGGATTCTGTAATCAATCATCCGTTCTTGAGATGGGTGTCTAAGTACTCCTTCAAGACTTCTTTCTCTCTTGCCGACAGAATATACATCCTGCCAAAAGGAAGGGGGGTGTCTGGGACCAAGTATATGGCACATTCATCCCTTCTGTGAGGTGGGAGTTCTGAGAACTCTGGGTGAGAAAATACGGGACGAAAACGTTCGTATTCTGGAGGCAAGGAAGAGACCTTGTTGACTACTGTAGTCGAGACCCCGGGATCTGGAATTTACTCTACCTTGGGAGAGTGTACCAATTGGTGATGTTGTACACATCGTTCAGACCCCAAAAAAAGTGTGCCTGCTGCCCATTTAATATAGGGATTATGGTGTTTTAGCCAGGGCAGTCCTAAGATGATTGGGTAATGGGCTGTTTTGATTATGTCAAACTCTATATTCTCTTGATGTGAAGCAACCACTATCAACAAGGGCAAGGTTTGATCCTTAATGGGTCCTGATATAAGCGGACTCCCGTCCACGCTTTCCACAGGTATGGCCATTTTTTTTGCGATACGAGGAACGTTATGAGAGTGTGCCTAGGTATCATCTACGAAATTTCCTGCGGCACCCCTATCTATGAGGGCAGGAACATTAAGTAAAGAAGTGTTGTTCCAGGACAAAGAGATTTTCAAACTGATCATGATGCTCTCTGATGAATGGACGGAAAACCCACCGGATATCTGAGAAGAGGGACTATGTGTGATGAAAGGACCCGATGCCGCCGTCCCTTTTACGGTCGGGTACTGGCGTTTCCCTGCCTCGGTTTCCGAATAGGGATCAGAGTACATTCCCTAATAGTATGGCTATTAGACCCGCAATACATGCATAAGCCTAGTGTTCCTCTTCGGGCTCGCTCTTCTGGGGTTAATGGACCTCTGGCTGTGTCTAATTGCATGGGTTCGTCTGAGGGACCGGACTTAGGGGAGGTAAATACCTCTAGATGAGCTCGAGACCCTTTTCCCTTACTCTTTCTCTGTTCCTCTCCTGAAGACGGTAATCCATTTGCATAACCAAGGCAATATATTCTGCGAGATTTGTTGGTCTGGAAACACGGGACACTTCGTCCTTTAAATCTTCTGACAGACCACGTCTAAATAGTATCATTAGGGCGTCATCGGCCCAAGAAGTATCTGCAGCCATTCTTTTGAACGCCGTTATATAAGTGAGTATATCTTGATTACCCTGTTTCTCTTGGGAGGCAACTACTACTTCCTGTCGGCTGAACATGCTTCGGATACTATTACAAAAAGTCGGGTATGAATCAAGGATTGGATTGTTCGTGGTGACTAATGGGGTGGCCCAGGCCAGAGCGGCTCCGGTCATCTGGGCAATCATGTGCCCTACCTTATCTCTATCAGTGGGGAAAAAGGCTGGTTTAAATGTAAATTGGACCGTACAAGATTCCAGGAACTCCTTCACGGCATGTGGATTTCTGTCAAAGCGCCCTCCTGGTAAAGGCCCCGGGGGAACCTCCGAACTTTGGGCGGAACGCCCTACCTGTTGTTTAAGAGTGGCGTTCTCCTGTTTTAGTAATTGCACCTCTGCAGACATGTTCTGCATCGCTGCGACTTATTGCTGTATTTGTTGTTCCATTGTTGCCAGCTGAAATGCTTGTTCAAATTAATTTGAACACGTACCCTTTTTTGGGCGTTGCTATCTGTAATAACTGCCGATACAATTCAGAAGCACTTTGCAAGCAACAATGGAAAAGTCCTACCTTGTCTTCGGTTTCTCCTGAAGGAGTGAAAAGTTTACCGGAGACCCCTTCCCATACCGTCCAACACAGGTACATAAAAAGGGGTTCTCCGGGAAACCCTCTTAGAGGGAAAAAACCCGGTATGGATGTAGTCCTGTTGGTGGTACGCGTAGCTCCCTCACGGCTGGAGTAGGAAGTTTAACCAGATGGAGTCGCGATGAATCGGCTTAGGTGAGACTCTTCTGTGGGAATAGGATAGATAGTATTAAGTATCTATAACACCCTTCGCCTGATGGTTACTCAAGGTTGAATGAATGAGATGTACCTGTGGGAGAATCCCAAGGAATGTTATGGAGAGTCTCTGATGGCTGGTGAGGCAGTCCGATCTACTATTAGTTAAAGAAAAACAGAAGGGAAGTGTTTACATAAGATTTTGTTGGAAGAGAAGTGAAGGGTGACAAAGCCTGAATGTTTAGATCCCTACATGTTGGGTAGGCAAGGATGCAGAGGTAGTGTGTTGAGTCTTGGGGGTTCGAGGGTAGTGTCGAGACGGGATCGACCAAAGGGTAAGAAGGCCACTGAGTATTTCGTCCGTAAAACTGAGTCGGGTAGAGCGGCTGGGTCGGACTGGATAGGGGTAGATGGAGGAAAGTCCTGTAGGAAATGTAAGCAGAGTAAAGTAAAGAAAGGCTTTCCTAAATCTAACTCAATGAAAGGCGTGTATCGCAGTTTCAGTAACAAACGGAGCGGAGCTGTGATGAATCGTAGCAACGCGTAGTACTCCTGGCAACTCTCGTTCATATCGTACTTCCGGAGTGGAAGGAGTCGTCTCGCTCTCGTCCTTCTCACGACCCACTAGACCGCTCCTCTGAGCCGGAGGCTCCCTGTTTGTAATATGAAATCGCATTCGCGGCTGTAACCGCCAACGATGCCAGAGATTAGGACGCCGAAACCTGGGTGTAACAACTGGGGGATGTGCTTGATGACCTGTTGTATCTCGTTTTGGAAAATCTCTGCAGCTGATAGACCCGTCCTTCGCACTACCTGAGATGCAACTCACAACACAATCATCAACAACAGAAAGGGGGACAGGGTGACCCTCCCTCTTAACACAATAAACATAGAGAGGGGACATTACAAATGGCATCATTTACTTCAATTTCTATGGGTGAGAAGTGGTTTTGTGGTTATGCTGTAAACTCTGAAGACTTACCTTTTAATTAGCATTTCCTCAGCTGTGATTGTTGGCAAACTAGTTCACCAAAATGTGCTTAGTTCCTTGTATTAAGGGAAAGCCTATTTAACTGATGCTGTCCCTTCTATGTTGTAAACACCCCACCTAATCTCCACTCACGTTGTATTCAAGATACCACATGCTCCTACTGATGCAGATTTTGTGTAATCCGTAGAGCAATGCTTCACCCACTGCTGAATGTATAATGTGATGATAATTGTCTTTGCTCAGCCCTTCCCTGCATTTGTGTAAAACACAACCTTTCTGCCGAGGTGGTCTCGTGGGGGGGGGAGGGGGTTCTTATATGAATGGGTTATGATGGGATGTTTGAAGGGATTGATAGAGGTTGTGAATAGGTGGAGCTGCATGTATATCAGATCATCATGGATGGGTGAGAAATGATGGACACTGACGCTGTGTTAGCACCATTTCTGGCTCTGCTCTATTTCAATCTTTCTTCTGTCTCCTGCAGGTTGTGGTGCTGTTCTCTAAGTGGCCTTTTCTGTGGACATCTCACCTCTGCTCTCAGACTAAACTCATCTCTCGCGCACCTCTACCTGACCTATAACCGACTGAGGGACTCCGGAGTGAAGGAGCTGTGTGAAGGACTGAAACTTCCAAGCTGCAAAATACAGACCCTGGGGTGAGGAGCTGCTCTATTCTTCTTCATCAGCAATCGTTTGTTCCCATTGGGTGACAGATAATTAATCATTCAGTCAATATGTTACACAGTCTATGACCCAATTAACAGAACACCTGCAGAAAGACGATATTTCTATTGGAAACGTGTTCCTTATTTGTATTCTTCATAGTGTATTTTTTTATCAAGAATCACACACTTACCATATATAAAAATCATTGAAATACATTTTCTATAGTTCATTTGTGTAATAGAACACTCTGAACACAGGCTGCATGAACCTGTCATATGCATTTAGTTAAAAGACACTTAATAAGACCCTGGCGATACAGCAAGAGATGGCAGTAGCCTGACACAGGTGAGAACAATTCTAGCAATGCGCACTATATACTTAGGGATAGTAATTCTCGAGGTTGGGGGGAGAGTTGCAGAATGTTTAGAAATATGGAGAGAGCTATCCGGAGACTCATGGGTAATGGAGACGGTTCAGGGTTTTCACTTAGAGTTCTATCAGGAACCAGCGCAAGAGCAGCTGCCAAGGCCAATCATGTTCACCAGAGAAGACAAGAAACGATTAGATATAGAGGTTATAGAACTATGGCGAAAGAGGCCCATTGCGCCAGCATCACACAGCTCAGGAGGCTTTGCAAGCTCAAGAAGTAAAGGCAGGAGTTAATCATAAGACCATTCAACGATGCACAGGCTCATCATCCAACACAGTCCCGAGAAGTAAAGGCAAGAGTTAATCTTAAGACCATTCAACAACGCACAGGCTCATCATCCAACACAGTCCCGAGAAGTAAAGGCAAGAGTTAATCATAAGACCATTCAACGACGTAAAGGCACATCGTCCAACACAGTCCCGAGAAGTAAAGGCAAGAGTTAATCATAAGACCATTCAACAACGTACAGGCACATCATCCAACACAGTCCCGAGAAGTAAAGGCAAGAGTTAATCATAAGGCCATTCAACGATGCACAGGTTCATCATCCAACACAGTCCCGAGAAGTAAAGGCAAGAGTTAATCATAAGACCATTCAACGACGTAAAGGCACATCGTCCAACACAGTCCCGAGAAGTAAAGGCAAGAGTTAATCATAAGGCCATTCAACGACGCACAGGCTCATCATCCAACACAGTCCCGAGAAGTAAAGGCAAGAGTTAATCATAAGGCCATTCAACGACGCACAGGCTCATCATCCAACACAGTCCCGAGAAGTAAAGGCAAGAGTTAATCATAAGGCCATTCAACGATGCACAGGCTCATCATCCAACACAGTCCCGAGAAGTAAAGGCAAGAGTTAATCATAAGGCCATTCAACGACGCACAGGCTCATCATCCAACACAGTCCCGAGAAGTAAAGGCAAGAGTTAATCATAAGGCCATTCAACGACATACAGGCTCATCATCCAACACAGTCCCGAGAAGTAAAGGCAAGAGTTAATCATAAGGCCATTCAACGATGCACAGGCTCATCATCCAACACAGTCCCGAGAAGTAAAGGCAAGAGTTAATTATAAGACCATTCAACAACGTACAGGCACATCGTCCAACACAGTCCCGAGAAGTAAAGGCAAGAGTTAATCATAAGACCATTCAACAACGTACAGGCACATCGTCCAACACAGTCCCGAGAAGTAAAGGCAAGAGTTAATCATAAGACCGAGTTAATCATAAGACCATTCAACAACGTACAGGCTCATCATCCAACACAGTCCCGAGAAGTAAAGGCAAGAGTTAATCATAAGGCCGTTCAACGACGCACAGGCACATCATCCAACACAGTCCCGAGAAGTAAAGGCAAGAGTTAATCATAAGGCCATTCAACGACGCACAGGCTCATCATCCAACACAGTCCCGAGAAGTAAAGGCAAGAGTTAATCATAAGGCCATTCAACGATGCACAGGCTCATCATCCAACACAGTCCCGAGAAGTAAAGGCAAGAGTTAATCATAAGGCCATTCAACGACGTACAGGCACATCATCCAACACAGTCCCGAGAAGTAAAGGCAAGAGTTAATCATAAGGCCATTCAACGACGTACAGGCACATCATCCAACACAGTCCCGAGAAGTAAAGGCAAGAGTTAATCATAAGGCCATTTAACGGCGCACAGGCTCATCATCCAACACAGTCCACTCAGAAATGTCTATGTCGTGGTCTATTTTTTATTTTAATGCTCTTTGAGGCCCCTTTGTTCATTCATTGTAACAATAATTTTTCAATGTAAGAGTGCATGATTCGCAGATATGAAGCCATGTAAAGAGCACAGATTCAACAGCAAACAGCCATAATTTGCATGTGCTCTAAAGTGCTACCATTAAGCTAATGCACTTTCAGGCATAAATGCCTTATGTCAGGATCTATTAACGTCCACTTCTTGTTTACAATTTTAAACCTTAGCACAGAGCAACAAATGGCTAAGAAGCCACGCCAATGGAACTAGACTAAAACATGGCATACCCTGGCAGGTTCTGAAAGTGGCAGCCACCTTAGCTATGCACATTGCCTACTCCCGACCTGAGGAGTAAAGGTCCAGAGCCAGATACAGTCTAGGACTTACCAATTGCTCCTTTAGCAGCCGCCTCTTACTCGTGAATAGAGTATAGTGCTGCGGCCTTGGTCTGATTCAGTAAAACATAATACAGCAACTCCCTCTGATTATAAAGTCCTAATGTCTGCCAGAAGGTATATGCTAAAAAGAGAGACGAGTAGCTAGGAACAAGATTTTAATCCTAGATCTCCGCACTTGTGCACATTGATTTCTTAACGCATACTTAGTGAAATGCTTATCACATAGTTGCCAAAGGTGGTAGGGCTTGCGCTGATTTTAACCAAATGAATATAGTAATTTCAGCCAAAGCTTGATGGAAACATTTCCAGAATATCTATACAGGTAGTTTAGCGACTTTTGATTCATTTACAGTATTTGAAAGAACGGATGATGTGATTACTCTAGGCCAGAGCGTGCCATTTCTGCATTAGAGGTCACAAATGCCCTAACAGTGCAAATGGCAGGGAAGGCTCCTGGGTTGAACAGAATCCAATTTTACATGCCTTGAATATTCCCCATCGTCAGAATGGAAATCCTGGGTAACCTCAGTATAACATTATATAATAAAGAAAAAAGTGCTCACTTTTGTTGTTTATTACTGTCCTTTTGGGTGTATTCAGCCCCAACCAATGAAACGTTGAGAATCTAGCGCCACCCTGAATGCCAGCCTCAAATTCTAGCGACACGTTGTGCTGAAGAGTCCTCTAACCCGTCTTCTTCTGAGAGAAACCATTTACCCAGTTAAGAACACATCAGATTGATGAAACGTCAGTACAACATTTCCAGCTAAGAGAACTTCAGCCTCCTTTTTGCATCAGATAAGTGGAGTGGGATTAAAATGGAAGGAAAATACCCAAAAGTCTCTCTTTAATCCATGTGAGACCTGTGGCATAAAAAACATGTATGAGGGGGATAAACATGGGTGCATCTATTGCCTCTATCCCAATCATGCCCCGGAGGACTGAGAAATATGCCACACTTTCAGTCCAAAAACCGTAAGAGGCGGGCACAGGTGTCTGACGCGCTGGCTGAATGAGTGCAAGCACAGAGTGTGGGTCACTAGCAAACCCTCTGCTCATAAAAGAGCCATATCTGAGGAGAGGCAGCTCTCCTCCAGTAAAAATCAAATGCCAGAAAAGCCAGGCCACGCTACATGAACGGCATCATCAACGGGTGTAAAAGCGCACAAAACTGCATCAGACAAGGCCCTATTGTTGATGCTGAAGCATCCGTCGACAGTCCATAATCCCATGCACGTGGCCAGACTCATCTCAGTCGACCATAACATCTCTGTCGAAGACACCAGCCGCGTCCAAACCAACTACTCAGTTTACGACAAAATCTCCATCGTTGACACAATATGGTAGTCAGTCAGCGGCTCCATCTATTACACTGTCCCAAGAAGAATAGTAACCCTGTTGACGGGGCGTGGGGGTGTTGCAGACGACACTAACCATGCGCTCGTCTATGATGTCAAAACCTAGTCAATCCATGAAAAGTCTGCGTCGACAGGCTTGTCGGGCACAAAAAGACTGCGCCAATGAAGGCAGCCCAGTCAACGCAAAAGGCGCCGGTCACTCAAGTTCACCATTAACGACACCAAAATCAGTTTTGTTTGTAGAGGTGGAGTCAGATAGTTCCCTTAGGTAACACTGCAAAAGATTTAAGACTACAGGTGTTGGCAGTAAACCCACTTGGTAGCAGTCTGTACCACCCAGATTTACCTGGTAGCTGTGGCTGAGCAGTCGGACTTCTCTCAAGAAGAGTAGGGCAGTATACATAGGATACACAATAGGCACTCAGATACTACAATACAAGCAAACACTGACCAGAGCTTTGGTATCAAAGTATATAATTATTTATTTAAAAACACACTGTTTGAAACACTCCAGCACTCTTATTGTAAAATATTCTAAACACAGTTCCTATTATAATATATACACCCCTTTTTCCTTATCAGATAAGTCATTGTAAAACACCACTTATTTTCATACAGAGGTGAGCGCTTAACTAGATGGCACTCCAATAAGTTTGTGAGAAAGGGAGGGAAAAAGACAGAATATGGAAAGGTACACCACTCTAAGATTCAGGAACACTGTTAGCAAGGCAGAAGAGCAAAAGTCACTGGTGAGCCAAAGTCCAAAGGCTGGGCCCACTCTTAGAGAGAGCAGAGCACAAATGCGCCCAAGATCACACAGTTACACTAGGCTTAGAAAGTCTTGCAGAGGGTTCAAAAAGAGTTTAAAGAGGTTTAGGAAAGTTTAGCCAGGGTGTCCTAGGCTAACCCAGGTTCGAAAGCCGGGGACTAAATCTACCCCGTACAGTCGGTAGCAGAGGAAGCTAGGCGGGACACGGTACCTTAAGTGGGAAGGATCCTCCAGCGGTGGCAGTTGTTCCTGGTAGTGGGTGCAAGTTGCATCGTCATCCAGGGGAAGAGAAGATCTCGACTTGGAGGAAAGGTGAAGGTCGTTGCACTACCAGGGAAGAAACCAGCCGTGGAGTTTCTCGGTTAAAGGTGGTACCTTTGTTTCGCGGTCGTGGTAAAACATGGTATCCCGGTTGCCGTGGTGCTTGTCACAGGCAAGGCGGCCACGAGGTACGTCGGGAAGGCGAAAAGGCGGTGAAACTGGTTATCCCCACCAGTCAAAGGAAGAAGACTCTCCGGCGGGAGATCTCCTCTGTCGTTGGGAAAAGTGGTGAGGCAGTCCAGCAGGGCAACACCGGTTGTGGTGTTGTGGCAGGTCGGCTCAGCTTCTCCCTCGTCGGATTCTTAGGTCCTGTGGCGACTTCTCAAGTTCCAGTCCCCAAAGCCCTGCTTTTATGCAGCAAACCCCCATTCACTCAGCCTAGCTGTCACTCACACATGCTAAGTGGTGAGCCGGCCGGCTCACCACTTGGGCCAATCAGGATGGAGTGCGACTTGAGTTGCCTAGGCAACTCAGTCCAGGGTGCCTAAATTCCCCTCCACCCCTCCTAAGTACCCCAGACAGAGTGGCACCACTTTGGAGGGCTTCTGTGGAGAAGCCCGCCAAAAAGTGGAACAAAGGGCTCGACTTGGGTTGGAGTCAAAAAATACCAACCGGAGAATTAATATTAATTAAATAAACCGGCGGTATGTTCGAGGCTACCGTAAATAATTTAAATAAAGATAGTAGCCTAAAACAATGGGAAATCCCATAGGAAAATATTTGCGGTTGAATATAAAAAGTAGTATCCACTGCCACCAGCCAAAACTAGATCAGGGGGGACGGAGACGTGCCCCCTCGACTAACAGACCCTGGGGCAATCGAATTGCCCCAGCCAGTACGTCCACAATATGATGTTTTGTACTGGTTCTGTTCAGAATTTAAGACTAGTAAAGTCAATGGTGACTTTACATGCCCTGGGAGACAGTAGTCAGTCCCAGGGTATGGAGTCTATACTGGGGGTCACTATGGACACCCCTGTGTCACTGCACTGAGGGTGCTGTGTAACACACATTACAAAAACACATGAAGCCCTATGGAGTAAAAGACCCCATAGCCCATCAAACACATCTAGATTCAAAGAAACACACTCAAATCATGTCCAAGAGTGAGGGTAAAAGAGTCTCACTCTTGGCAGGAGAAAAAAAATAAACCCCAAAAATCCAGCAAAGCTGCTGGGGGACTCACTAGGTTAGGAAATTCAGCCTAAACAAAGAATTCTCCCTAACACTCGCCCCCCCAGACTAAGGGATAGGAGGATTTAATCCACTCCTGGATGAACCTCATACCTCTAGTCGATGACATACATCCTAGAGAGTCCATCAGCATTTTGATGGTGACACCCTGACCTGTGCTCAATGGTGAAATCAAACCCTTGCAGGCAGATTGACCATCTCAATAGTTTTGGATTTTCCCCCTTCATTTGCATTAACCATCTCAAGGGTTGGTGGTCAGTCTGAATGACAAAAGTAGAACCATACAAGTATGGCCTAAACTTCTTCAGTGCCCACACAATAGCAAAGCATTCTCTTTCTATATTTTCCCACCTTGTCTCAGGATCCTTCAGCTTACGGCTGATGAAGCAAATGGGGTGCTCCCTACCCTTCTCATCCAGTTGGCTTAGAACTGCACCTATACCTACATTGGAAGCATCAGTTTGTACAATGAAAGTTTGGTGGTAGTCAGGAGCTCTCAGTACTGTAGCTTGGCAAAGAGCTTTCTTCAGTTTTTCAAAGGCCTGATTGCACTCCTCATTCCATTTGACCTTCTTAGGGAATTTTGGAGAGGAGATTACATTCAGTGGAGAAGCTATGGTCCCATAGTTCTCAATGAAATTCCTGTAATACCCAGTGAGGCCTAGGAAGGCTCTCACTTGGGTTTGAGTAGTAGGTGTTGTCCAATTTTGCACAGCTTCAATCTTGCTGAGCAAAAGCCTTATTTCTCCACCTCCTACCTCATGTCCAAGGTAGACCACCTTACTTTGACCTATCTGGCATTTACTTGCCTTGATAGTCAAATTGGCCTGTCCAAGAGCCTGCAAAACATGTCCCAGGTGGTTCACATGATCCTCCCGGGAGTGGCTGAAGACTGCAATGTCATCCAAGTATGCCATGCAGAAGTCCTCCATCCCAGCTAGAACTTGGTTCATCATCCTTTGGAATGTAGCAGGTGCATTTTTTAATCCAAAAGGCATGCCCTTAAACTGGTACAAACCAACTGGGGTGGAAAATGCAGTTTTCTCCTTGGCATGGTCTGTCAAGGCTATTTGCCAATAGCCTGACGTAAGGTCAAATGTGCTGAGGTACTTGGCTGCACCAAGTTTATCCACCAACTCATCTGTCCTTGGTAAAGGGTGGGCATCAGTCTTGGTGACTGCATTAAGAGCTCTATAGTCCACACAGAATCTCAAGTCTTTGGATCCTGCCTTTGGTACTAACACAACTGGGCTAGACCATGGACTAGTAGAGGGTTATATTACCCCGAGATCAAGCATCTTCTTGACCTCCCCCTTGATATGGGTTCTCACATTTTCTGACATTCGGTATCCTCTGCTTTTGACTGGCAGACAGTCACCAGTGAGTATCTTGTGCTGTCCCCAAGGGGTCAAGCCTGGTGAGAGTGAGAACAGGGAGGCAAACTGATTTAACATAGATTTGCACTCCTCTTGTTGCTCAGGTGTCCGATCTGAAGAGAGATTGACTCCTTCAATATTTTCATCTAAAGGTACACCTCTGAGGAGATCAGGGAGAGACTCACTCTCTTCTTCCTCTGCTGCTGAAGCTAGAAGCAAGGCTCCTACTTCAGGTCTGGAGATGTATGCCTTCAGTCGGTTGGTGTGGAAGACTCTAGGAGCTTCGCTGGGTCTGCCCAGATCCACCAGATAGTTGACCTCTCCAAGTTTTCCCACAACTTTGAAGGGTCCCATCCATTTGTCTTGCAAGGCCCTCTGCCTTGTTGGGAGCATAACGAGCACTAGCTGGTCTTGAGTGAACTCAACCATGTTAGCCTTTTGATCATGCCAATGCTTGACCAAAGCTTGTCCAGCTTTCAGGTTATCACTAGCTTCTGCCATCATGTGTGACATTCTCCTTCGGAGACCTATCACATAGTCAGTCACTCTGACTGGCTTGAGGGGAGGAGCGCCTTCCAACCCCTCCTTAATCAGGGCCAATGGACCTCTGACTGGATGGCCATAGAGAAGTTCAAAGGGAGAATAACCTACTCCCTCCTGAGGGACTTCTCTATAAGCAAAGAGAAGGCATGGCAGTAGAAGGTCCCACTTTCTTTTCAGAGGTTCCTCTAAAGCACCTGTCATGCTCTTCATGGTTCTGTTAAACCTTTCTACCAACCCATTGGTTTGGGGGTGGTAGGCGGTTGAGAACTTGTAAGTAACTCCACAGGTTTTCCACATGGCTTTCATGTAGTGGGACATAAAGTTTGACCCCCTGTCGGATATTACTTCCTTAGGAAACCCAACCCTGGTAAAAATACTAAGGAGGGCCTTAGCCACAGCCGGAGCTGTAACAGTCCTCATAGGAATTGCCTCAGGGTATCTAGTAGCATGGTCTACTACAACAAGGATAAACCTGTTGCCTGAGGAGGTAGGGTGATCAAGGGGACCAACAATGTCAATCCCTACCCTCTCAAATGGGACTCCCACAACTGGGAGAGGCACTAAGGGTGCCACATTCTTGGCGCCAACCTTACCAGAAATTTGGCAGGTATGGCGGCTCTTGCAAAACGTATCTACTTCTGCCCCCATTTTTGGCCAATAGAAGTAGAGTGAGAGCCTTTCCTTGGTCTTCTTGAAGCTCAAGTGACCAGCCAAAGGAATCTCGTGGGCTAAGTGCAAGAACTGTTGTCTGTTTTCTTGAGGTACTACAAGGCGTTTGTAGTCTCCAGGTTCAGACTCAGTTGGTTCACTGTAGAAGAGGCCATCTTCCCAGTGCAACCTATACTTTCCAGGCTCTTGCTCATCAGCCTGAGCAGCTGCCTGTTGGCGGAGACCCTCCAGAGTTGGACATTCTCTTTGTCCCTTACGGAAAGCTGCCCTGCTGGGCCCACCTTCTGCCAGTAAAGACTGCAGCTCAGGATGGTCCTCAGGGTCTAGATCTCCAATAAGTTCTTGGCCTCCCACAAGCTCTTCTTCACAGTCTAGTTCAACCATACAGGGTTGTACCTCCCTCTCAGCCTCAGCTGGAGGTGGAGTTACAGGTGTAACTGTTGGAAGCACTGGAGTGCTTGCTGCTGACTTTTTCCTAGGAGTCTTGGGTTGTCTCTTTGCTCCTGATCTGGTAGTTACTGCAGTGAGTTGCTCCAGTGGCAAAGGAGTGATCTCTGTCATCTCCTGAGATAACCCTCGCAGGGTTTTCTCTCTTGCAGGTTTTGTGAGCTCCTGTAACCTTTTACTAGGTGGTCTGGGGGTATGTGACACAACTCCAAGAGCTTTCAGGTCATTACCCAACAGAACCCTACCTGGCACTTCACATTGTACACTGACAGGTATTTTTACAGCCATGTCATTACACTGGATGAGAACTGGTAACTGCGGACACATCTGCACAGGCCCTCCAGCTAACTTGGTGAGGCATTTGGGTGCCTTAGCAACATCCTCTGCCTTGAAAAATGATTCATCCACCACAGTTATGCTGGCCCCAGTGTCTCTAATGGCAGGAGTCTCCTGACCATTCACCTGGACACTGTCTTTATAATACTCTTTAGTATTATCTGGGATAGAATTATACACATCTAAATTCTGTTGTTCCCACAATCCCAGAGAGACTAAAGAACCACTGGCTGAGACACCAATGGGTTCATCAGCCAGCAGTAGAAAGTTTCCACTTGCCATGGGGACTTCCTCTTCTGGAGCGAAGGCTAAGGAGGCAAGTTGGATCCCTGAAGGTTTACCCTTGCATCTGGGATCTCCTTTCACTTGGTCAGTAGAGCCACAAACAAAGCATTTACCAAATGCCTTCTGGAATGGAGGCTTGTTCTGACCTCCCTCTGGTTTGGCACCAGAGGAGACACTATTTTGCTGTGGTTTCCCTGGTGGCTTACCCTTCTGGTTTTGTTTGGAGCCCTCTTTGGAATTTGCAGTATTAGAATTCTCTTTGGAGTCCTTTTTAGGCTGTTTCCCCTCATCCTTTTTCTGAGTTACCCCAGAATCCTTGTGAGTGGCCCTGTTGGCAACCCACAAGTCAGCAGCCTTAGCTAGTTTTCGGGAATCTAATTCCTTTGAATCAGCCAAGTGCTGTCTGAGCTCAGGAGAGCAGGCATCATAAATTGACTCCAACATAAAAAGATTCTTCATACCTTCATAAGTGTTCACTTTGTAACCCTTAATCCGTCCCTCTAAGTTTTTCAACCCTTCACTCACCCAGGTAGCCCAAGGGGTCCCATCATGCTTTTTGAGGGTTCTAAACCTCTTCAGATACTGGGAAGGGGTTTTCCCAAATCTAGCTATCAGAGCTAGTTTCACACATTCATACTCTTTCCTATCCTCCTCCCCCAACTCCATTACCACATCAGTTGCAACAGGGGGAAGCCTAGAGAACAACCAGGTGAGTAAGTCATTTCCTGTGATGTTCTGGAGCCCATGATTATATTCAAACAGAGACAACCAATCCAACACATCCAACTTAGGCTCATACATACCAACCAATTCTTTAGGCATCTGGGGTCTTTTAGGACTGGAACTTCTAGAGGAGCCAGAGAGAGAAGCATTTTCGACAGATAATTTCTTCATTTCTAGCTCATGCTTGAGCTCCATTTCCCTTAGCTTTAGTTCTTGATTCATTTCCTGATGTCTCTGTTCAGCCAGAGTGTTCAGTCTCTTGAACTCTAGTTCAAGTTTCATTTTATCTAATTTGAGATATTGAGGAATAAGTGTGGGACTTGGCAAAGGCCCAGTAGGTACAGCAGGTAGAGCAGACAGAGGCCTAGGGGGGGGGGGACTGTCACAGCAGCCTCACCCTCCTCTTCTGACTCAAGATTATCAACATTTTGATCAATATCAATTTCTATACTGTTATCTACATTTTCTGTCATGGTAGGTTCCTCAGAACCATCATCCAGACTTTGGTTAGCTAACAACCTTTCTATTAATTCCATTTTCTTGCCTTTAGTCAGGAGGTTCTTATGCTTACATAGTACTCTTAAACAATCAGCAGTTTTTGTAGCAAGGGACTCTTGACTATAAGTTTCCATAGTTGACATGTTAGAAAGATTACTTTTTCAGTGCTAAGCTTTGTGGTTAGTTGTACTAGGGTATCCTCAAGCACTCTAAAGTGTATACTCAATACAAATCCCACCGCTGCCACCAGTGTTAGGCAGAAACCTGTGCAGTTCCCTTAGGGAACACTGCAAAAGATTTAAGACTACAGGTGTTGGCATTAAACCCACTTGGTAGCAGTCTGTACCACCCAGATTTACCTGGTAGCTGTGGCTGAGCAGTCAGACTTCCCTCAAGAAGAGTTAGGCAGTATGCAAAGTATACAAAATAGGCACTCAGATAAAACAATACAAGCAAACACTGACCAGAGCTTTTGTATCAAAGTATATAATTATTTATTTAAAAACACACTGTTTGAAACACTCCAGCACTCTTATTGTAAAATATTCTAAACACAGCTCCTATTATAATATATACTCCCCTTTTTCCTTATCAGATAAGTCACTGTAAAACACCACTTATTTTCATACAGAGGTGAGCGCTTAACTAGATGGCACTCCAATAAGTTTGTGAGAAAGGGAGGGAAAAAGACAGAATATGGAAAGGTACACCACTCTAAGATTCAGGAACACTGTTAGCAAGGCAGAAGAGCAAAAGTCACTGGTGAGCCAAAGTCCAAAGGCTGGGCCCACTCTTAGAGAGAGCAGAGCATAAATGCGCCCAAGATCACACAGTTACACTAGGCTTAGAAAGTCTTGCAGAGGGTTCAAAAAGAGTTTAGAGAGGCATAGGAAAGTTTAGCCAGGGTGTCCCAGGCTAACCCAGGTTCGAAAGCCGGGGACTAAATCTACCCCGTACAGTCGGTAGCAAGGGAAGCCAGGCGGGACACGGTACCTTTAAGTGGGAAGGATCCTCCAGCGGTGGCAGTTGTTCCTGGTAGTGGGTGCAAGTTGCGTCGTCGTCCAGGGGAAGAGAAGATCTCGACTTGGAGGAAAGGTGAAGGTCGTTGCACTACCAGGGAAGAAACCAGCCGTGGAGTTTCCCGGTTAAAGGTGGTACCTTTGTTTCGCGGTCGTGGTAAAACGTGGTGTCCCGGTTGCCGGGGTGCTTGGCACAGGCAAGGCAGCCACGCGGTACGTCGGGAAGGCGAAAAGGTGGTGAAACTGGTTATCCCCACCAGTCAAAGGAAGAAGACCCTCCGGCGGGAGATCTCCTCTGTCGTCTGGAAAAGTGGTGAGGCAGTCCAGCAGGGCTCCACCAGTGGTGGTGTTGTGGCAGGTCGGCTCAGCTTCTCCCTCATCGGATTCTTAGGTACTGTGGCGACTTCTCAAGTTCCAGTCCCCAAAGCCCTGCTTTTATGCAGCAAACCCCCATTCACTCAGCCTAGCTGTCACTCACACATGCTAAGTGGTGAGCCGGCTGGCTCACCACTTGGGCCAATCAGGATGAAGTGCGACTTGAGTTGCCTAGGCAACTCAGTCCAGGGTGCCTAAATTCCCCTCCACCCCTCCTAAGTACCCCAGACAGAGTGGCACCACTTTGGAGGGCTTCTGTGGAGAAGCCCGCCAAAAAGTGGAACAAAGGGCTCGACTTGGGTTGGAGTCACAGAAGAGAACACAAACGCCATTTTAGAATCAAGTTTTGGCAAAAAATACCAACCGGAGAATTAATATTAATTAAATAAACCGGCGGTATGTTCGAGGCTACCGTAAATAATTAAATAAAGATAGTAGCCTAAAACAATGGGAAATCCCATAGGAAAATATTCGCGGTTGAATATAAAAAGTAGTATCCACTGCCACCAGCCAAAACTCGATCAGGGGGGACGGAGACGTGCCCCCTCGACTAACAGACCCTGGGGCAATCGAATTGCCCCAGCCAGTACATCCACAATATGATGGTTTGTACTGGTTCTGTTCAGAATTTAAGACTAGTAAAGTCAATGGTGACTTTACATGCCCTGGGAGACAGTAGTCCGTCCCAGGATATGGAGTCTATACTGGGGGGCCACTATGACACCCCTTTGTCACTGCACCGAGGGTGCTGTGTAACACACATTACAAAAACACATGAAGCCCTATGGAGTAAAAGACCCCATAGCCCATCAAACACATCTAGATTCAAAGAAACACACTCAAATCATGTCCAAGAGTGAGGGTAAAAGAGTCTCACTCTTGGCAGGAGAAAAAAAATAAACCCCAGAAATCCAGCAAAGCTGCTGGGGGACTCACTAGGTTGGGAAATTCAGCCTAAACAGAGAATTCTCCATAACAGATACCCCCACCCAAAGCTCCGCCCCCATGTTGCCTATATGTTGGGAACCAGAAATGACGGCATGTGTAGTTCCAGTAAGAATACCTATACCGTAGAAAACCTTCGAGACAAGGTTGCCATTGAGAAAACCATACATAAATGTGCGAAGACATTGGGTCTCATTACGAGTCACCCGGTATGGAAATAACAGTGGCGGTAAACCCGCCGCCACCGTTGTTTCCATATCGGGTGATCTCGAGTCCTGCAGGCGGAGTTGTCATTCCCGCCAGGTCTGACCTGGCGGTTTTAACACCACCCACCTGCAGGCGGATGTGGAAACACTGGTACCATCATGAGATGGTGCCGGTGTTTCCACTTCCCCATTCCCATTGAGTCCTATGGGAATGGGGATTTACCGAATACCGCCTCTCGAATTCCCGGGTCACCGGGGTCGTAATGCCCCAGTAATTCCAGGAATCACAGAGGCGGAATGGTAGTAAGGGTCCGGTGGTAACCTGCCGGAATTTCAGGCACGGTTACCCCCGGACTCGTAATGAGGCCCATAGTGTTCTTTTAGATGAAGTACCAGAAGAAATATGTATTTAGAACAAGAGAAGGGCCGGATGACGTCATGCGAAGCAAGAACTGATGCATCCAGAAAAGATGAACGAGTTGAAAGAACGTACACATTCTCTAAGCTCTGAAAAAGAGGTGGTAATGATGAACAACATTTCTGGCTCGCTCATGCTAAAAAATGCTGAAGAATATGTAAATCAGTTTACACTTGTACAGCTGCGGAAACGCAATCATAAGGCTGGCTGCAAAGTGAATTAGATTGCGGCGATGCGCCAAGGTATATGTATAGGAATGTACAGATTCTGGATATTCCATAACTCAGTGTGTGGCGCAGTTGGAAATTACTGATGGCAAGGCGAATTTCAAAGAAGGGCTTTAATGGCCCAGCACCAAATAGACAAGGCCACAGTGAAATGGATGCCTGTGAAAAAAGGCTACAACAAACGTGAGAAAAGAACAAACTCCTGTTTGAAGCTTATGAAAAGCTGCAAAAGGCTCAAAAGAGTGGTCTTCGAGTCACATGGTTGAGATTGAAATAGCTTGGGCCAAGCTACTCCGAAACTAAAAGACAGAACAATGCCATACTCTCTTTATTTCTCAGGCGCAAGCAGCTGCTACAAGGCCAAGTTCAAAGCTTAATTATCTGACAGACTGTAGGAGTGATGATAGATGTTGGGCTAATTGGTGGGGATCCCTATGGTCACGCCGAACCTCCATGCACCTGGGATGGTAGCCTGCGTGCTGCTAGCGAGTGGAATATTCTAGAGGGCTACACGGGTGCCAAACCAATCATAGAGGGTCATGTAATGAAGAGCCGTATAGTTTATGTAACCAATGAATCAGTGTGTATTTAGTGACGATGATGATGACCAGTTATTTGGGATGGGCTTAGTTGCCCACCTGACTTAAGATGCCCAATCACTACCCCGGCTATATAGAACGTATACTTAGGTGTTCCCTGAAAGCCAACCGCCGTTACTCATAGGTTTTTGCAGTTTGCTACGTAGTATGACGTCAACAATGACGAGTTTTTGTTATAAAAGAACATTTTTTTTCTGAAATGTGTTGAGATCGTGCTGAGCAGCGTTGGATGATGCCCGTTGTACTCCCTGTTTTAGACAATTGATAATAAAACAGAAACACACTTTTGCCAACTTCCTGAGTCATTTTGATTATTGATGTTTGAGTAACTTCTGCATCCCCATCTACCTCTGAGTATTGCTGCCTCGTCTTAAAGGGCCCTTAGGAGTAAGAGTTCACGTTGACACAGGAACACTCATCAAAACAAAAAAGGTCGAAACCATCAAAGGAACCAAATGAAAAAGAGAAAACCTGGGAAACACCTGTTCAGCAGCAACCTGCAGAGAAAATCCATGTAGAAAAAGTCTGCAAAGAGGCAACTGACAGTTCTCAAAGACACAGCTCCCATGGACACAGGAGAGACACCAATAATACTTAAAATCCCAATAGCATTGCTTTCACAGCCAGTATCAGTAAAACACATGGAACAAGTGGTGGAAACACACACCGGAAAACAGAAGGTCACATTCTTTGTCATCTGTGTCTCCATCTTGCCGGAACAAGTTCTGAAACATCAAATTGATTCAGATTTTGAGCAGGGATACACTCCAGTCTTTCCCAATAGCATTGCTTTCACAGCCAGTATCAGTAAAACACATGGAACAAGTGGTGGAAACACACACCGGTAAACAGAAGGTCACATTCTTTGTCATCTGTGTCTCCATCTTGCCGGAACAAGTTCTGAAACATCAAATTGATTCAGATTTTGAGCAGGGATACACTCCAGTCTTTCCGGATGATGACTATTCTGACCCACAGCTTCCACTAAAGCCAGTGGCCCCACAACTAAATCAGGAATGGATGAATCCTCAAATGCTGCTGCCTCTACAGGTGCTAACTTCCCTCCAGACATTAGTAGCACAGCTGGCCAAAGCTGGGCTAAGTTATTCAACACGCACAAAGACAGCACTTATTCCATGCTTGTTAAATAGGTCATCAGAGCACAGAAGATCAAGGTCCCGGCATACAAGATCTCGTTCTCCACACAAAGTGACCATCCCCAACAAGGTCACTGATAAGATCCCGCCAGCAGGGTCGCAGGATTTCCCACAGGGTCCCCCAATAAGCCTTGTGCTTCCCTGTATAAAGATCAAGTAGAAGGTGAGCAACCAGCAACAGACACGATGAGGATGCAGGTGATACAGATTCCGCTTCATCCCATTTCATGCTACAGGACGACCGGGGCAAAGACGATGCAGGCGTATATCCCAACTACAGGACGACCGGGGCAAAGACGATGCAGGCGTATATCCCAACTACAGGACGACCGGGGCAAAGACGATGCAGGCGTATATCCCAACTACAGGACGACCGGGGCAAAGACGATGCAGGCGTATATCCCAACTACAGGACGACCGGGGCAAAGACGATGCAGGCGTATATCCCAACTACAGGACGACCGGGGCAAAGACGATGCAGGCGTATATCCCAATCCAAATGAACCACTGAGGCAGTCATGGCCTGATGAAGTAGGAGCCTTTCATGCAATGATAGCAAAAGCATGCAAAGAATTTGGATTGACACCTTCAGGATTGTTTCCTTTGTGATCTGATGCAGGGAAAAGCACAAATAAGTAATGTCAATACACATTCTAGACCATGTTTGGGAGGATGGCCTCCTTCTCATAAAAGACTATTCTGTGAGCTGGCATTAAAAGGCAGGTTTGAAATAAAGTTTAGGGCTGGTGAAGTATCTTCCAGATTTTAAACGCCTCAACCAACTGTAGCGTCAGTGGTTTCTACAGCAGCATGGTGTAAGTCCCACACCCAATGCTCAAAATGCTTCCTTCCGCCAGATAACAAAAGCCCAAAGGCAGACACTTTTGGAAAGAAAATCCCAGCCATAGGAGAAACAACAATTAAAGCAGCAAACTCATTAGCTGTTATGGCACGCTATGATTGTGGAATAGGATGGTCCCAATACTTGAACACTTACCGTACGACAAGTGTAAAGAGGCACTCATTATTCTACATGAAGGAGAAAAGGTGTCCAACCACACAACAAATATAGTGGTGGACATAGCGGAAACTGAGTTTGAACAAATTGGAAATGGGGCAGTTCTTCACAGACAAGCATGGTTGTTGTGCATAGATTTCCGACCAGACGTTTAGGCGAAGGTACTGGACATGCCCTTTGAGGGAGACGAGATATTTGGTCCAAATATTGATGAAGCAGTAAAGGCAATCAAAACTGATACAGACACTGCCAGATCACTTAAGTCGCTCCAATCCAAGTGCACTTTTTGACCCTTTTTGTAGGGTGTTGGGGTGCTCTACGAACACAACCAGAGGAGGGAAGTCCTACCGGACGTGATTGTGCTTTTCACTACAGAATAGCATACCAATACAAGGTGATGGAATATAAAGCCCCACAAAGGAGAAGGCCGGGACCAACATCCCAAAGAAGGAGACCACAAAAGCAGGCCTGCATCGTTTGACCCAGTTGCCCCCACGAAAATACGAACACAGACTGGGAGGCAACCTCAAAAATCATCTCTATCAATGGAGGAAAATAAACACAGATAAGCGGGTTTTAGACATAATTCTACAAGGACATTTGTTAGAATTCAAGGAAGCGCCACCCCAAATCCCCCCAGACATGTGACAATAGCCCCATCTATGTGTCCTAACAAGCCTTTCAAAGAGTATGTAAAATAAAAGGGCAAAGTGGTTTATTCCCGCTTCTTCGTAGTAAAGAAGCCAGGCAGCACATGAAGGCCTATATTAGATCTGCTTACTCTCAACAAGTCCATCAGAAGGCAAAAATTCAAGATGATCGAGTCATCAAAGCAGTGCAACTGGGTGACTTCCTTACGTCACTGGACTTACAGGGCCCCTACTTCCATGTCCCAATCCACAAGATTCACAGGCGTTTCCTCAGGTTTACCATAGGAAACAGCCACTACCAATTCGAAGTCCTGCCGTTTGGGCTTTGGTCAGCACCAAGAACCCTCACAAAGTGCTTGGCTCCAGTGGCGGCGTACTTGAGGAGAGAGGGCTGTCATGTATACCCCTATCTCGATGATTGGTTGATAAAGGCGGCCACAAAGCAGTAAGGGGGGCGCCATTCAGCACACAATGCGCATACTCAAACAACTGGGATTCTCCATCAATTATAACAAATCATGCATAACGCCCTGCAACACTTTGGTCTTCTTTGGAGCGCAATTCAATACCAACAGAGGCTGGGTCCAGCCCTCACAGGAAGGAACACAGTTGATTCCCTGCCTTCTAACCACATTCCAGCCGAGAAACAGCCTGTCGATGACAAAATGTATGCAGCTGCTGGCAACTGCCATCATGCATCCCACTCATTCCCCATTGCAGGCTCCATATGAGACTGTTACAGGAATTTTTGTCTGATGGGTGGTCAGGTCATGGAACGACAAAGTAGAGATGACAGCACACCTTGCTCTCCAATTTCTGTTGTGGGCCGCGCCTTATCACATAACAAAGGGGATGTCTCTGCAAGAAACTCTGTTTCAGCATGCAATGGTGACAGATGTGTCCTTAACCGGATGGTGCGCTCACTTAGGCAACTTGTACATCAAAGGACAGTGGAAGACAGAGGAGTCTTCCTTACACACAAATATTCTGGAACTGAGCGCCGTATTCTAGGCGCTCAGCTCATTCCAACCAATACTGACAGGGGCAGTGTTAAGGTTGCTGACAGACACCACCACCACCATGCACTATAAAAGGAAGCAAAGCGGTACCCGATCCAGGACATTATCACAAGAGGCACAGGCATTGTGACACTGGGCAAACAGCAACCACATAACACTAACAGGCCTTACATCTACAAGGCAAGCAGAACAAAGTAGTAGATCAGCTCAGCAGAGCGACAGACCAAACCACGAATGGCAGCTCTCAAACAGCTGAAAAAGGTATTCAGCCAATGGGTCACACCCTGGAAAACAAAATGTCCCAGCTTCGCCAGCAGATACCCACAAGAGGGCACCCTGGGAGACGCCTTCACACTCTCCTTGGAAAGGATGTTCACATACGCATTTCCCCCTCTTCCAGTGCTGCGCAGAGTTATCCAAATGCTATCGCTATATCAGTGCAAGATCACTCTCATAGCCCCGACGTGTTTGTTTCAAACATGGTATTCGGATGTCTGTCACCTCACGCAAGAACGCCCCATTCGAAGGGATTGTGTCCTCCGACGAATTCCTTATCTTTGATAATTCGTCTCCAGCTTGCTGGCCTCGGAAACATTTTTCTCAGTAGAGGGCGCTGCGCATCGACGTCCGTCAAGTTGGTGTCCCTCGACACCCACTGTATCGCCGTTGATGTCACCATACCCATAAATAGCCACGCGCAGCGTCCGTTGCTCAGTTCCGTTTTTCCGCGCTTCGTGGTGCCTTGGAATATCGTTGCTCAGTTCTTCAGTCAAATATACTTCATTATTCCTCGAGAATACCGGCTCGTACTCGATGGCTTCCTCATCCGAACCGACCACTCCACGGTCCGGCTTCAAAAAATGTCAAGACTGTGGAAAGAAAATATCGTTGACGGATCCTCACAGGATCTGTTTGTGGTGCCTGGGAGTCGAGCACCATTGTTCGTAGTGCGAGGACTGCATGTCCATGTTGGCGTAAGGGGAAGCTCGAGAGAGGTAAGGCAGTTAAAACTTCTTCGAAAGTTTCCTCGTCTCCTCACCATCACAAAAGACATTCTCGTTCTAGGTCTTGAAGCAGTTCCCATCACTCTTCGAGATCTAAGCATTCAAAAAAGAGACGTTGAAGATCCCCTTCCTCGTCTTCCGTTTCCCTGAAAAGGGTCTCCTGCCCCACAAAACATAGCTCTCAGGCTGAGTGGGAGGAATTCAGGAAAAAGATGCTTAGCGTCTTCGAGAAAGCAGCCTCGACCCGCTCGAAGAGTGCTGAGGGTGATACCCTGGGTGAAAGACCCGAAAAATCAAAACGCTGCGAGTCGCAGCACCCAGCGAAAGAAGCTACTCGAACGCCACGAACCCTCGATCAAAGGCAAGGTCGCGTCTTCGACGCCATCGTCGAAGGGTCCTTCGACGCACAGGTCAGTCGATTTGACGCCGAGAAAGGACAAACCCACGGCCACCTCACAGCCAGTGGCCATACCCAGAGCTTCGATCACGAGAATGTCGTTGACAACCTCGAGTAGAATTCCGATACTCTCGAGTTCCTCGAGGCCTCTACCAACTTTCTCAACGCCCTTTTTCGATGGCTTTGAAGCCTTTAACGTCCGCGTCGACGACTTCAACGTTTTCTCAGCCAATTATGACGAATTTGGCCCCTTCTGCTCTGGAAATGGGATTTATACCATTTCCAAGATCTGATCATTCCAGAGCCTTATCTATTTATGAAGAAGGGGAGAATTCAGACCAGGAAAGACCTTTTGAGTTGCAGGGATCTGCAACTCCTGTACCAGAGGAATTTACCTCTGAGGAAGATAGGTTAAAATACCTCCAAGAATGCTTACATGAAGCAAGTGGGTTGGACACTTCCCCAGAAATGGAATTTGCCAAACCAGACCCGGGGGAACATGCTGAAACCCCTTATAGAACCTTGATGGCAAGGATAATAGAGTTTATGGGGTGGTCTACACCCTCACCTGCTTTTCAGCAAGACGACCTCACAGACATGTTGGTTAAAGGTCCACAGGAGGATCCTGTGGTGCCATTTCATGCGGCATTACAAAGGAAAATATTGGAAAACTGGGAAACCCCTGAGGTTATCCTGGCGGTTAACAAAAAATTATCAGCCAAATATAGGGTGTCTACTGCTGACCCTGAATATTTATCCAGACGCCCAACTCCGGAGAGTCTGGTTGTTCAGGCAGCAACTTCATCAGGTAGTAAATCGGCTTACCCTACTGTTCCACAGGACAGGGATGACAAGAGATATGACTCTATGGCCAAAAAAGTATTTTCTGCATGTAGCATGCCGTTGAAATCCATCAATGCTTCTTGTACGCTCGCAAGGTTCAGCCACACACTTTGGGAGTGTGCTTCATCAGCGGCTGACTGACTCCCGGAGGGAGAAGAAAGGGAAGCATTTCTAAACATCATTAAGGCTGGTAAAGACGCAATGTGCGAATCCCTTCAAACTGGCATCGATTCTGCTGACAGCATCAGCAGGGCCATGGCGGCAAGTACAACAACCCAGAGATTTGCTTGGTTGCGAAAGTCTGGTTTTGCTCCAGATGTGCAAAGCAGACTCTTGAATATGCCCTTTGACAGGTCTTCTTTGTTTGGTAAGAAGGCGGATGACAGTTTAGAAAAACTACAAACATCAAAGGCAGCAGCAAAATCCCTAGGAGCTGCAATCCGTCAGACACCATATCGCCCCTCAGGAACCTCTTGGAGAGATAAGTCCTTTCGCTTCTATTCCGCATTCGGAAGAGGCAGAGGACAGCCGGTTCAAAGGGGTCAGAAAAAATTCACCCGAGATGGACGGGTTAAAAATACAAAAGCTGCAGCAGCAGCAGGTGCCTCTTTACCCTCTGCATCAGTCGCCTCCAAACGGCTCTGAGGACTCTCCTCACAAGACACCAGTAGGGGGCAGGTTAACTCAACATCTGACGGAATGGCAGGCAATTACGTCAGATGCTTGGGCATTGGAGACAGTTGCCCAAGGTTACTGCCTGCCTTTTCTACGCATCCCTCAGAGTCATCCAGCGGGGAACAGCTCTCTTAAAGTTCCAGATCCGCTCCTCTTGCAGGAAATTGTAGACCTGCTAGAGAAAGGTGCCATAGAACCGGTACCTGTAGCGGAGAGGAACAAGGGCTGGTACTCTACCCCCCCCCTACTTTCTCATATCGAAGAAAGACGGAGGCCTGGACTTAGGAGAATTGAACAGGAAGGACAAGTTCAAGATGGTAACTCTCTCTCAGATCCTTCAGGCCCTGGACTGGCTGGTATCTCTGGACCTCCAGGATGCTTATTTCCATGTGCCAATCCATCTCAAACACAGGAAATACCTGAGGTTCGCAATTGGCGGTTCTCATTATCAATTTCGAGTTCTGCCATTTGGGTTGACCTCCGCCCCGAGGGTCTTCACCAAGTTAATGTCGGTAGTGGCTGCAAGTCTAAGGAGGGGAGGGATTCACATCTACCCCACCTGGACGATTGGCTGATCAGGGCTGTATCTTCAGAACAAGCTCAGATCCAGCTAGATTATGTCTGCCACTCCATTCATAAACTGGGCTTCTCCCTCAATTTAAAGAAGTCACAGATGATACCATCACAGAGACTCCAGTTCATCGGAGCGGTCCTGGACACTTCTCTGGGAAAAGCCTTGCCAACAGAGGTGAGGGCTCAAGATATTCTGCAGATGGTCACCATGTTTCAAAATGCCCAACATCTCCCAGCCTTCGACTTTTTGAGGTTGCTAGGCCTCATGGCATCCTGCATCTTGCTTGTGCCAGAGGTTCGCCTGAGAATGAGATCTCTCCAGTGGGCACTAAGAACCCAGTGGTCGCAGTTCTCAGGAAAAATGACAGATCTCCTTCGGATTCCGGACAAGGTAGCCCGAGACCTTCAATGGTGGGCTTATCGAGAGAACATTTTGAAAGGAGAACTGTTTTGGCAACCATGGCCAGAGATAACAGTAGTCAGGGACGCCTCACTCACGGGGTGGGGAGCCCATGCCAATGACTTGACCATCAGCAGTCGCTGTTCTCCATCGGAGTCCAGACTACACATCAACCTATTGGAGCTGACAGCAATCAGACTAGCGCTGAAGGCTGTCCTGCCATCAGTACAGGGAAAAAGTGTCCTGATAATGACGGACAACACAGTGGCCATGCACTACCTCAACAAAAGAGGAGGTGTGGGATCACTGCCACTGTGCAGAGAGGCAATGCAGCTCTGGTTTTGGGCAGTGCAAGAAGGAATCTCTCTATCGGCAGTCCACCTAGCTCTGAGCAGGCAGGGCACGGTCTCCCACGAGTGGGAGCTAGCTCAGGAAGTCCTTCAGGAGATCTTCGCCCTTTGGGGAACCCCTCAAGTGGATCTGTTCGCCACCAGTACCAACAGGAAGTGCGATCTGTTTGGTTCACGGGAATTTCCCCCGAGAGGAGCTCTAGGGGACGCGTTCGTAGTGGACTGGGAATTTCCACTACTGTACGCGTTTCCACCAGTCCCTGTCATTCCTCAAATGATCAGGAGGTTGAGAAGATTCCGGAGGACCATGATCCTAATTGCCCCAGACTGGGCCAGGAGAACGTGGTACCCGGACCTTCTGGACATGACCATCTGCCCTCCAATTCGCCTTCCACTCAAGGAGAATTTTCTCTCATGGAAGGGAGGTCAGGTTCTCCATCCAGACATCAGAACCCTCAACCTTCACGCTTGGCTTCTGAAAGGTTGAGATACAAGGATTGGGACCTCCCTGATGATGTCATGGAGGTGTTGCTTTCGGCCAGAAGGCCAGCAACAAAGTGTTTATACCGCTGCCGTTGCAACAAATTTTGAAACTGGTGTAGAGAAGAGAATATCGACCCCTTTTCATGTGGTACACCAACGGTGTTATCCTTTCTACTCTATTTGGCAAATTCAGGCCTTCAAGTTGGCACTATCAAGGGCTATCTCGCAGCGCTGTCGATCTTCAAGCGCACTGCAGAGGAGCCATCGTATTTCAAATTACCCTTAGTAATACAATTTCTAAAGGGATTAACTAATGTCTATCCTCCAAGACCATTCCAAGTTCCCTTATGGGACTTAAATTTACTTTTAAATTTCCTGATGGGTACTCCTTTCGAACCACTCCACTCTTGTTCGCTAAGATTTCTCACCCTTAAAACTGTCTTACAATTTTTCATAAAGACAAAGTTGTCCTACAGGTGAAGCCTAATTTCTTCCCAAAGGTGGTTTCTGAATTCCACATCACGGGGAAAGTGGAAGAAAGGCTACATAGGCTGGACCCAAGGCGGGCTTTAAGCTTTTACATCAGCAGACTTGCTAGGATTAGGCAAGCAGGCCAACTGTTCGTAGGTTACTCAGGGCACAAATTGGGACTACCGATAACAAAACAGACCATTTCCAGATGGATTATTTTGGCCATTCTGGAATGTTACAAACTAGCAGGGAAAGAGCCTCCTCAAAATCTTAGGGCTCATTCAACCAGGGGTATCGCAGCATCTTCGGCCCTCCAAAGAGGGGTTCCGGTTCGAGACATATGTGCGGCTGCCACATGGTCGTCCGCACATACCTTCAAAAGATTTTACAACCTGGATTCCTCCTCTAGTCAAGAGACTAGGTTTGGCAAAGCCGTATTACATTCTGTTCATTCCGAAAGGGAAACATGGCGTTTTTTCTCCCACCTCCAATTACACACCACTGCTATGGGAGCCTATCAAAGATAAGGAATACGTCGGAGGACACAATCTCTTCGAAGAACAAGTTACTTCTTACCTGGTAACGTTTTTTCGATGGGATGTTCCTCTGACGTATACCTTATTGCCCCTCCCATCCATCCCCGCAGTAATACTTCCCTTGTGGTTGCAGCTTACGCTCCTTCAAGGTCAATAACCAATTCATGCAGGACTTATCTTATGCTACAAAACGGAACTGAGCAATAGACGCTGCGCGTGGTTATTTATGGGCATGGTGACGCCGGCGCCGATACGGCCCCGCGTAAACTTTTGCCGAGGCCAGCAAGCTGGAGACGAATTATCGAAGATAAGGAGTACGTCGGAGGAACATCCCATCGAAAGAAAGTTACCAGGTAAGAAGTAACTTGTTCTTCTCTGTCAGGTTCTCTTGTTGGTCCTCAGCGCAGAAGCAGCACAAACACCTACCTCCCCCGGGCGGTCTTGGCGCCTGGTTTATACGAAGCACAGGCCTCCGCGACCCCCTGAGTGAAAGAGGGTTAGGGTCCTTGGACTGGATAGGTTTCGGGAGAAGAGGATCACCGGATAGAGGATTAGGAAATTGGTTAGGGACAGGTATGGGGAGTTAAGGGAAACATGCTCCAGGGCTCTCGTCCTGAGAACCTTGTTACAACTCTTACACTTACAAAATCACTCTTTTTTTTGGCTGAGGTTCTTGCACTCAGTTGAGCATCTGCACTGAGTTTACCCCTTGCCAATTAGTTATACTGTACAATGTTCACACCTGTAACCTCTGAGGGACTGCTCCCAGTTGTAGACAGCACTGAGTTGCCCCTTCACAGTTCGTACATATAAGTGCAATATCAGTATTCACACCCACTAAATCATAGCATGACAATAACTGCTGGACTGTGTTGCACAAAGTTAAAACATAAATCACACAAAACAGAATGGTACATTTAGCTTGGTGTTCGTGTCCAAATGGTTAATGGCAATGTTCGGAGGTCGGGGCTCGCAGCCTCGGGGCGCCTGAAGCGGCGTTAATGCCTGCCAAGAAGAAGATAATTAGTATGGCCTTTCCACCATGCTGCTATCCAAGCACACGACTTTCACATTAGTACCAGTGCACGAGAAGCGTGCTGGGCCACATGCGGTTAGTGTTTTATAGCACCGGATATCATGCGAGAATTCCCTCGGATCTCCCAACGTGTCATGCGGGGTAACCGGGGTCCCTCCACACTGGTCCATGCACTGCGGGGTCCGATTGACGGATATCGGTAAAGGTTTACTTATCTCTTGTCTCGCGGGGCCGCAACAGGAATGCAGGCGAGGTCTGGCCCCGCGTAAAATGCTGTGTCTGGAGGTCGTCGGAGATGCGTCTGCCCGGAGGAAAGTACGAGCGCGAACAGATTCGGAATGTTAGCGCATGCGCTGGAGTTCCTGCGCGCATGCGCGTAAGTCTGGGCGTCGGCTCCAGCCTTGACAGGCCCCGTGTGCCTGTTTCTTGGAGCAGAGGTTTCTGGGCTGCCGGGGCTGTAGTTCTGGAGGCTGAGCATGCTGGGAAGTGTGGTTTCGTCTTGGCTTTCTCCTGACTTTCTTTTCCGTGTGCAGCACCAGTGACACCCGCAATGGGGACAAACATGACATCTGGTGCTCAAAGTGGCTCCCACCACCCCAATTACCTTTCCTTGCCCACGCTTTCTGACATTCTCCAGCATGGGGTCTGGCATGGATTCACATGCTCATGAATATTCCCCGTCGTCAGGCTGGGAATCCTCGGTAAAGAAAAAAATCAGTATCAGTTTCGTTTCTGATCTGTCTTTCTTAGTAGTAACCATTCGCTGATCTCTGGGTCATACTGCCCCAGCCAATGACTGCCCTCTCCCTAAGCCCCGCCTCTGGCAGCCATCCTTGGATTTTTACCGCACGCTCAAGTGTTGGGAGTCCTCGTGCTTTAGTTCTCGAGTTTTTGCTGCGTTTTCACGCTTTTTCAGGAGATTTTCTCATTTTTCGGTTTAATTGAGCCTCAAGCTCCACCGTTTCTACTTCCGATAACGGGGACCCGTTTCGGAATTCTTCTACGCCCCTCAAGGGTGAAGTTTTCGTCGAGTTTACGCTTCTTGGAGGATTCCGGAAGATCTGCGGCCTACCTCAACAGACATGGCCCAGGACAAGGGAAGCTCGACGCCCGGATCCAAGCTGTTCAGGTGCTGCCCTGGATGCGGATTACAAAACGTTTTCAAGGAGGACGAGCATTCGCAATGTCTCTACTGCCTTCATGAGGACAAGATGCACGTGGAGAAGGACTGTGCGTTCTGCAAGAACCTTTCGGAACGGACCAAACAAGATCGTCGTACCCGCCTCGCTGCCTGGCTGGAGAAGGGCACAGCAGGTGAGAATGCGAGGAAAAAGTCTGAGCGGGCTTCTAAGTCCTGTGAGGGCGCCCCGGCGACGGGGGTCCAACAGAAGGCCAAGCACTGCGAGTCCACGGGCACGGGCGTGACTTCCCCGGCACGTTCAACCACGAGCCAGCGCTCTGGTTCGGGGAAGAGGAAGTCCGAGAACCCGGGTAAGCTGCTGGAGCGGCCCCGGTCGATCTCGAAGGGGGAGCGAGGCGCTGACCCTCCCACCAAGGCGAAGGCCCAGGACGCACCTAAGGTGGTGAGGGCTTTGATCCAGCCGGCAAAGGCCTCTATCGAAGTGGTCGCTGCGACCCTGGCGAAACCGGCTGAGCCTACGCCAGTGGAAACAGCCTCTGGGCCCAGAGTATCCCTGCCACCGCAGAGGGAATCAATCCTCTTTCCAGCCCATCGTTAAGACCCCCGTGAAGTCCCCGGCGGAAAAAGAGGGGGTGGGGCGGTGGCCATTACAGACTCGGAATCAGCCTCTGAGGAGGAGCTGGTGGATACCGAGAAGGGCCTCAACGAGAGGTTCGAGAAGGTTCGATCCCAGGGGACGGTTCCCGCTGACGTGATCGATGATAGCGACGATGTCGACGAAGAGGGCCCAGTGGAGCCGCCATCCCGTCCGTCGCAGCCATTACCCGAGCCCCAGGATTGCTCGGCGGCCATTTTGTTGGCAATCCAATCCTTATGTACCGAGATAAGGACGAGATTACCACGGACCCCGACGGAGGATCCAGAACCAGGCCCGTCGGGAAACCTGCCAAAAAAGCGGAGGAGAGTCCACCCCTCTCCACCCTTCGTGCCCGCGAGGCCGGTGGACCCCTCATCCCCCTCGCCGGACCATAGAGAGGATACGGCGACGGATACAGCGACGGGGACGGACGACGACGGCGGCGATGACACAGCGGACATCCCGTCATCACCCCCCCCCTCGGGCTTCTCCAGCCGACGAAATTAGCTCCTTTCACGCCATGATAACCTGGGCATCCGAGCTCTTCCAGCTCTGCCCTGAAGAACAAAAAAAGGAAGGATTTCTTTACCAACGACGAGAGGCCAAGAGGAAGACTGTCCTCGCGGTGCCTTTGCTCGACATCTGGGACGAGGGGCTTGCTGTCCTCAAGAACCCTTCCACGACACCCGCCAAGAGGGACAGGTACGAGAAGAAGTACTGAGTCCCCGATGCCGCCCCCTTGTGCCTCAGGGCCCAGCCCACGCCGGAATCTGTCGTCTCGGCAGCGGTTAAGAAGAAAGCAGCGGGTGCGCCGGCTTCAACTTCCACTTCCCCGCCGGACAGCAAGGGCAAGAAGTTGGACTCCATGGGACGACGAGTCATCTCGTCAGCGGCGACCACGATTAAGGCGGCCAATGCCTTGGCGATCGTGGCCCGCTACGATAGGGAGCTCTGGTTCAAGATAGCTCCCCTGCTAGATTTCCTACCTGACGACAAGAGGGCGGAGGCCCTACAAATTCTGCAGGAAGGCGAGGTGGCGTCGGATCAAGCCATAACGGTGGCAACGGACATTGCCGATACCGGATTTCGCCAACAGAGTTTGCCTCCGACGACGAGGATGGCTCAAGGCGACAGACTTTCGCCAGGACGTCCAGACCAGAGGGTAAGGCGGTGGACGAGTCTCTCCAGGCCATCAAGACCAACTCAGAGATGGCCCGGGCCCTAGGGGTACTTCAACAACGAAGGTCCTTTCGGAGCTCCGGAGGCAGACAGGGTGCCTCCAAAGGATCCAGCAGTGGCTCTTCCACTTACCACCAGGCGGCCCGCTCCTCTTCCCAGGAGGCCTACAGAGGTCACAGCAAGCAAGGGGGATCCCACCGTCGTCGCCAAGGCGGCAAGGCCGCCTCCAAGCAAGACTGAAGCACCCCGGTGGGAGGCCAGCTGACGAAGTTCGTCAGCGTGTGGGAGTCCATCTCCACCGACTGTTGGGTGCTGGACACCCTGGCCAACGGGCACTCGCTGGAATTCCAAAAGAAGTACCGTCGCATTCCTCCCGTGGCCAGGAAGGAGAATCACGTCCCTCAACTGCTGTTGGAGTTAAGGGTGCCATCGAGCTCGTCCCCAGGAGGCTCCGGGGCTCGAGTGTACTCAAGGTACTTCCTCGTCAGAAAGAAGACAGGCACAGACTTTCAAACCCTGCCGTTTCAGGAGACGGTGACGGCGGACGCCTCTCTGGAGGGTTGGGGGGCCCACACCGGCGTTCTCCACGCAAGAGACCTTTGGCTCCCGGAGGAGAGGTCTCTCCACATCAACATTCTGGAGCTCCGAGCAGTGTTCTGGGCGCTCAAGTCATTCTTTCCGTCCCTCAAGGACAAAGTGGTGAGGATCTTCACCGACAACACCACCACGATGTTCTACATAAGGAAGCAGGGGGGCACCAGATACCCAGCCCTATCCAAGGAGGCCCAGGATCTGTGGCACTGGGCCATCGCCCAGGCGATGTTTCTGGTTCCCTTCCACTTGGCAGGAATAAAAAACACCATCGCCGACTCACTCAGCAGGGAGCTGCGCTCGTGCCACGAGTGGGAACTACGTCAGGACCAGGTGGATCGGCTCTTTCGACGATGGGGCAAACCCCGGATCGACCATTTCGCGACGGCGACGAACTCCAAGTGCCAGAGGTTCGCCTGCAGGTTCCCGCAGCCGAGGAGCATGGGTGATGCATTCTCGTTTCCCTAGAACGGCCTGTTTCTTTATGCGTTCCTTCCATTGCCGTTGCTGCTCCGCCTCATCAACCAGCTCAAGAAGTCCAGGTGCAGAATGATCCTCGTCACACCGGTGTGGCCGAGGCAGACCTTCTGGACTTGTCAACGTCCACACCAGTCAAGCTGCCGGCGGGCGCGGGTCTTCTCTCCAGAAAAGGGGGCGCCATTCTCCATCACGACCCACAGTCGCTGAACTTGCAGGCCTGGCTCCTGCAGCACTAGAGTTTGGAGGGTACGATATCCCGGCTGACTGCTGAGAGGTTCTTGCAAAAGCCAGGGCATCCTCAACTCTCAAGTGTTACGGTCATAAGTGGAAGAGGTTCTCTGTCTGGTGCCGTGCACAGAAGATTAACCCTCTGCGGATTACGGCCCCTCAAGTACTGCCGTACCTACTGTCGCTGGCCAAAGCTGGACTGGCTCACGCCTCCGTCAAAATACATCTGGCTGCCATCTCCTGATATACCAGGACTACGGGACGGGCGACTTTGTGGTCTCATCGCCTGGTGAAGGAATTTATGAAGGGACTATTCCGATCGTTCCCGCCGGTGAAGGCTCCTGCCCCGGCGTGGGAGCTTAATGTGGTGCTGACCAGGCTCATGGGGGCCCCATTCGAGCCTATGCATTCGGAAGTTCCTGTCATGGAAGACAGCGTTCCTTGTGGCCATCACCTCTGCACGACGAGTGGGAGAGATCCAGGCCCTATCTTGCAAGCCTCCATACTTGACTTTTCATGACACGAGGGTGGTGCTGAGGACGCACCCCTCCTTCATGCCCAAGGTGCCATCGGACTTCCACCTCAACAAGCCCTTGGTGTTACCAGTTTTCTTCCCGTCGCCTTCGACGCCGGCCAAGAGGACTTTGCACTCGCTGGATGTAGCTAGGGCGCTGAAGTTCTACGTGGACCGCACGAATAGTTTTCGGAAGACGTCACAACTGTTTGTGAACTTTGGGTTTATGAATCAAGGGAAGGCTCTCTCGAAGACTTCCATTTCCAGATGGCTCTCCGGCTGCATCATGCACTGTCACCGGTTGGCAAACCGACCGCTGCCCGGCCGTCCGAGAGCCCATTCGACCAGAGCGATCGCTGCAACTACGGCATTCCTGTCTGGTGTGCCCCTGCTGGACATCTACAGGGCTGCTACGTGGAGGTCGATGCACACCTTCACAAGATTCTACTGCGTCGATCGGGACTCCAGGGAGGAGTCCAGGGTCGGCCAAGCAGTGCTGCGCAACCTGTTCGCCTAAGGTGAGCCTGGTGAGGAGGTAAGAATTGCTTAATGTTGAATTTTGGATGTAATGCTTAATGTTGAGCCTTTGCCACTTCCCGTGGTTGTGCATGTGTATACTGTTATGTATTCTTTTATTCATGAGCATGTGAATCCATGCCAGACCCCATGCTGGAGAAGGAACAAGTTACTTACCTGTAACTGTTGTTCTCCAGCATGGGTCTGGCATGGATTCACATGCGAACCCTCCCACCTGCCCCTCTGCGGCTCTTCACTTGGTCATACTGCCTCTTCACGTGCTACCAATCTGAAGATGGCTGCCAGAGGCGGGGCTTAGGTAGAGGGCAGTCATTGGCTGTGGTCAGTATGACGCAGAGATCAGTGATTGGTTACTACTACGAAAGACAGATCAGAAACGAAACTGATTTTTTTTTTCTTTACCGAGGATTCCCAGCCTGACGACGGGGAATATTCATGAGCATGTGAATCCATGCCAGACCCATGCTGGAGAACAACAGTTACAGGTAAGTAACTTGTTCCTTCTGTTGGGACAAGCCCCAGACTTGCTCTCGCAGAACAACGGGCAAGTCACAATCCAGGAGCCCTGAACCTCAACGCCTGGATCCTGATTTCATAGAGTTTAGACACATACCATTACCTCAGGATTGTAAAGAAATCCTAAGATAGGGCTAAGTCCACTAAGAAGTCCTATGAATACAATTGGACTAGTTTCTGTACATGGTGCATACAAGAACAAGTAGATTCTCTGAACGCAACACCACACCGTTAGTTGCCTTACCTATTAAATCTTGCAAAGGAGGGCCTGTCACACTCGTCCATAAAGGTGCATCTGGCCACAATTTCCAGATATAAAAGAAGGGAGAACTGCTCTATAGTGCATGGTTCCTAAAGCATTTCATGATGGGACTTTTTCGTACATATCCACTGAAGAGGAAGATGTCAGCCCAATGGAGTTTAAATACGGTCTTAGCGGCACTCATGTAGTCAACGTTCTAACCATGGCTACAATGCACATCAGATACGTGTCATGGAAGGTGGCATTTCTACTGGCTGTAACGTCATTCAGATGGATGTCTGAGATGCAGGCATTGTCAATAAAGGAGCCATATCTCCGCTTTACCAGGAACAAAGTGATTTTGAGGACACCTCCACGTTTCATCCCTTGCAGACTTCCATGTACACTCTGAAATTCTACTGCCAGCATTTCTTCTCTACTCTGTTAACATATGGCGGAGGCAGCCCTACATGCCTAGACCTATTCCTTTAGCCTTATCACAACTGTTTGTAGCTTTTGGACCTCCAAACATAGGCAAATGCATCTCCAAACAAGGCATAGCCAGGTGGGTAACATAAGCAATAGCCAGACGTCATGCAGAAGCAAAGAACCAACTGCGAGGACCGCTTTGTGCCCGTTCCACTAGAACAGTGGGGGCATCGGCAGCGATGTAGTCGGGTATCCCTCTGGCTGACATCTGCAAAGCTGCTACTTGGGCAGTAACACCCACTAATGCCTGAGACACTAATGCCTAGAAGGGCAGAATGAGATGGAAGCCTGAGTTGGGAGAGCAGTGCTGCAGCACCTATTTCAGTAAGTTAGGCCTTTCTCCATTTACACCACCGTTGTCTGCATATAACTGCTTTCTGTATCGTCTGCTTGCACCCCTCTTTGTGTCCTCCCCTAGTGTACCCCCCTACCTTTCCTCTCCACCCGTCTTCCTCTCCCCTCTTTCCCCCACCTACTCTATAGTGCTCTCTGTTTCTCCTATCTTTTCAAACTGCTTCTCTATCGACTATCCTGCTCTCCTCACGAAGTCTGGTCGGAAAAGGTTCAAAAAGGATATCCTGGTCTCCAACCCAGGCCTCTCTATCGCTTACACCTGTACCAGTGCTTCCTCCTGACATACCCTCATCGACATCCTCTGCGCCTTATCAATTTACTTTCTTCTCCTGATGTCCCTTCTCTCTCTTCTGTGGCTTCCTTGCCTCTTCCCTCTGCCTCCTCCTTGGCTACCTTGCCCTCTCCTTCTTCCTCGTCTGCCCTCCCTCGGGCGCCTTCTACGTCTCCACAGGGCGTGCCTCTGATTTGTACCCCTCCCCGGAAGTCTTTCAAAGTTGGCAACCTTCTCCATATTGTCACTCTCAAGTCTTGGTAAGCTGTCAAACACTCCTCTGACATCTGCCGCCACCTGGAAGAACTTGACCTTGATGTCCTCGGTCTCACTGAGACATGGTTCACGGCCAGCTCTGGTTCACAAGCTTCGACACTCTCCTCCCTGATGGCCACAAGATCATCTCCGCGCCGAGATCCAACCGTTCCGGAGGGGGTGTAGCCTTGATCTTCCCTGAGTGAATTCCTGCCTCTGTCTTCCCTATGCAGGCCTACTCCTCTTTCGAATGCCTTGTCTGCAGGCTTTCTCTCTCTCCTGGCCTCTCTTACCGTGGCTACTATCTATCGGCCACCTGGTCAGATCATCCCCTTCCTCTCTTAGTGGGCGGACCTCTCCTCCTCCCTCCTGGCCTTGATCACTCAACTCCTCCTCCTTGGAGATTTCAACATCCACCTGGATGCTTCCTGTCCCTCCTCTTGACTCTTTTGCGACCTCCGCGACACTCTCTCTTTCTATTCTACCCTCTGGCCCGACTCTGCAGGGTACACTCTGGATATTCTGATCTCCTCAGACTCCCCCTCTATACCCCTCTCACCACTCCACTCTTATGGAGTGATCAATTTCTGCTTTCCTCCCATCTCTCCTCTCTACCCCTCAGGCCAAGCCAACTCCAGCACTGCCACTTACCTTCTCAGTCATCTGACCCATGAAGCTTGTCAGTTGAGGCTTTCGCCGCCACTTTCTCCCTCCCCCCCCTCCTCCACCTCTTGCTGACTCACATCCTGACACAACCCTTTCCATGCTCCACTCGTCTATCTCTCATACTCTTGATGTTCTTGCCCCTGTCATGAGGATCTGCTTGAAGCCCAAAGTCAAGTGCAACTGCTGGTACGACTCTGACCTCAAGTGCAGGGTTGCTGAGAGGATATGGCTAGCATCTTGCGTATCCTCTGACAAACTGGCTTGCAGCCTGCTCCAAAGGCAATATTGGCTTTTTGTCCACACTAAGAAGAGAGCCCACATCCTCGTCTGTGTCTGTGCCATCTAACAACTTGTCCGAACTCTTCAAAATCTGCAAGGAGCTGGCCAATCTTGCTGCAGTATCTACTTCTCCTGTCCCCTCCCAGGCGCTCTGCACAGTCCTGGCTTCTCATTTAATCTCTAAAACCCAGGACATCCTGTGCACTCTCTCGTCCTCTCCTCCTCCTCCCTCTACTCTCTCCGCTACCTCTGTGGCCACCCCTCCTCCCTCTTTCTCTTCCTTTCTTCTGCTCTCCCTTGATGAGGTTTCTACACAAGTCCAATCTATGAAGTCTCGTCAAAACAGGTTCTTCCCTGTTCCTCCAAAACCACCAAGGACCACATTGACACCCTTGCTCCTTCCCGGGCCAACTTCTGCAATCACTCCTTCGCCACAGGAGCCTTCCCTTCCCCCCTGAATCACTCTCTTGTGCACCCTATTTTCAAGAAATCCTCAGCCGACCCCTCCTGCTTAGCTAACTACTGCCCGATCTCCATCACTCTTTTCCTGGGCAAACTCCTGGAAAAGCTGGCCATCTCTCAGCGTAATCTTCACACTGAATCTGTTAGTTGTCTCCATGTCCATCAGTCTGGCTTGGTATCACTACATATCATCCCCACCAAAAATATTGCCATATATATGGTCGTCGGGAACGGCCATAGGAGATCATTTTTGGGGGGGATAATTTCTGGGGTTTTGGTAGCAGGGGTTGTAGGGGTGTCCCCCACTCCTTTAAAAATAATATAGGGGTGTCCCCCGCAGGTTCCATGCCTTAATATCGCCGCAGAAATATGGCGATATTTTTGCGGGGATATTAACACATGGAACCTCTGGCTTCAGAGCAGCCTGAAACATGGAAACTGCTCTCCTGAACATCCGTGAAGACCTGCTCTCTGCCCTTGATTCTACTCTCCCCTCTGTCCTCATCTTGCTCGATCTCTCATCTGCCTTTGACATGGTGAACCATACCATCCTGCTCAACCGTCTCTGTGATAACCTGGGTATCACAGATCAGGCCCTGGCTTGGCTTACCCCATTCCTATCTGATCGACCCTCCCAGGTCCAACTTGGGTCCTTACTTTCCCTCTATCTCACTCTCCACCTGAGGTGTTCACTAGGGTTCTAACCTATTTCCCTGGCATTTCAACCTTTACCTGGCACCTCTCGCCAACGGCATTGCTGCTCTCTCCTCTAACTTTCAGTGCTATGCAGATTACACTGAGCTTGTTTTCAGACTCCTCTCTGCCACCTCTTCTCCTTCGCTCATCTCTGAATGTCTTTCTGCTATCCAGGAGTGGTGTGCCGCCAATGATCTCTGCCTTAATGCCAATAAGACGGAGATTCTCCTCATCGGCACACCTACACCCTCCTTCCCTGTCACTCTCTGGCAGGCCTCCCTTGGTCCTCTTCCTGCGTGCACATGTGAGGCTAAGAACCCCTGGGTCATCTTCGACTCCACACTCTCCTTTTCTCCTCACATCTCTTATGTCTCTAAGAAGTGAAACTACCAACTGCACCTCCTCAGAGGGTATTCTTCCTTTCCTCTCGTTCACCCAGAAGCTCATTGTCTTTAGAGCTCTGGTTCTCTTTAGGCTGGAATACTGCAACAGCCTCTTTCTAAATCTGCCTGCTTCTACTTTCTGCCCTCTGCAACTCATCCAGAACAGGACTGCAAGACTTGTCATTGGCCTCAAGCCCAGGGATCGTATCTCTCCACCCCCGAAATCTTTTCATTGGCTGCCAGTGGCTGCAAGGATTAAGTTCCAAGACTCTTTGCACTGTCCACAAGGCATTCTGGGGCCTGGGTCCGCAGTACCTCCAACTCTCTCTTTGTAAATACCTTCCTACTCGAACTCCTCGCTCCTCCACCTCAAACTCCCTTAGGGTCAGTCGCTTCTGCAAGCGACGAGTTGGTGGTGATCTCTTTCTTTGGCTGGGGCCTCCCTTGGGAACAGCCTCCCTGCTCTCTGAAACTTGGAGAACCATCTTCGGTTCCGGAAGCACCTCAAGACCTTCCTCCTTGCTTCTGCCATCTCTCTTCCTCTCTCCTGCTGATCTGATCTCCTGTCTGATACTGCACTGGTCACCTGGTTCCCCTGTGATTTCGAGCCCAAGTCCCTGCCCGCCCAGTTGCACACCTGCACTGCATCCTGGCAACCCTTGCACTTCGGTCTGTATCTGTAACCCTACAGTCCCCCTACCTACACTTATTGGACACCCGCTGTCTGAACTTAACATTGCACTTGCCACCTGCTGGCTGCACTTCTTGTTATAGTTGGGATCCCATGTACAGCACTGCCCCCTTCCCTGGCACTTTTTCCCCTCCCGTCTCCCCTGCACTTGCGCGATCTCGATGTCACCTGACCTAGTAAGATCGTTGTCTCTGTCCTCCCTCTGTTCCCCCCCCTTGCCTCGTCGCGCCTTGAAACACTTGTGTATAGGCACGTTATAAATGTTGTATCATATATATTCTATTCAAAGCATGTGAATCTATTAAATATCCAATGCTGGAGAAGCAGTATGTTCCTTGCCTGCAATTCCTGTTCTCCAGCATTGGTATTTTCATGGATTCACATGCGCCTACCATCAGCCCTTGGTGGGGGGAGGTAAGGCGGAAAGCAGGTGTGAAGTCCTAAAAATAAAAAGCAGGGGGGACTCATTAACATACCAGTTGAATGTGCCATCACCAGAAATTAGCATATCAAGGTAACCTCTGAAAAAAGTGGGGGGACTCTGTCTGACCCCCGTGTCTATCCTCGACTTGAGCCCTGGTGGAAGGGTTACAGTAGAGGTAGTTACTCCGAGGATAGAATCATAAGAAGGCCTCCAGGGTGGAGCTAGATACTTGACATCCCATTGGCTGGGACTGAATAGACCAAAAAGGACAGTAATAGACTACACAAGTGAGCAATTATTTTCTTTATTATATAATGTAACAATGCGGGTTCTAAGGATTCCCAGCCTGACGACTGAGAATATTCAAAGCATGTGAATCCATGAAAGATACCAATGCTGGAGAACAGGAGTTATAGGTTCAGCAACATACTCCTTACGGGTTGTACTTGAATGTCTAGAGATTTCATCTGCCGTTCTAAGAGCTATATAACTCAGCTATAAAAATAGCATAGGAAGAGTAATATAGGGATAGCAAGGTGGATCTACTCCCTTGATGTGTTTCTCCAGGGCTGTGTTTTGCCATGTTTGCTGTTTTTACTATACATGAATGAGCTTGCGCAAAGGATACAGGACTTGGTATGAGATGCACTAAAAATTGGCAGCAAGAAGATTGGCATTTTAATGTATGCCAATTATGTTGTACTAATTTCCAAATCACCAATGGGTACTAAGAAACAACATAATGTGTTGATTTCAAACTTCTAGGTCATGCATCTAGGGCATTTATGATGAGGAGTAAGTCCCTAAAGCCAGGAAAGGCCAGAAGAGAATGTTTAAACGTAATGATGAATCAATACAGCAGGTCGATTATGTTGACTATCTCGGCATAAGGTTAAATAGTATTATTAATTGGTCCCAACAAATTGAACACTACCCCTGTGCTTTAAGTCAAAGGTCTGGTGCAACACTCCTCTTAACTTGATCTCTCTTCTGCCTTTGACACGGTCAATCATGCCATCCTGCTCAACTGTCTCCCGTGATAACCTGGGTATCACTGATCAGGCCCTGGCTTGGCTGACCTCTTTCCTCTCCGATCGACCCTTCCAGTCCAACTTGGGCCCTTCCTCTCCTCTTTCTCTCTCCCTGCCTGTGGTGTTCCCCAGGGGGTCTAACCTCTCTCCCTTGCTGTTCAACCAATACCTGGCACTTCTTGCCCACCGCATTGCCGCTCACTGCCCCAACTTTCGGTGCAATGCGGATAACACTCAGCTCATTTTCAGGCTCCCTTCTGCCACCTCTTTTTCTTCTCTAATTTCTGACTGCTTGTCTGCTATCCAGGAGTGGTGTGCCACCAATGATCTCTGCCTGAATGCCAGTAAGACTGAGATTCTCTCATCGGCACACCTGCTCCCTCCTTTCCTGTCACTCACTGGCTGGCCTCTCTTTTCTTCCTGCTCCCACCTGTGAGGCTAAAAACCTCAGGGTCATCTTCGACTCCACACTCTCCTTCTCTCCTCACATCTCTGATGTCTCTAAGAAGTCACACTCCAGCTGCACCTCCTCAGAGGTATTCCTCCTTTCCTCTCCTTCCCCCAGAAACTCACTGTCTCCGGAGCTCTGGTTCTCTCTATGCTGGATTACTGCAACAGCCTCTTTCTAAATCTGCCTGTCTCTACTCACCACCCTCTGCAACTCATCCAAAACAGGAACACAAGACTTGTTCTCGGCCTCAAGCCCAGGGATCGTATCTCTCCAAGACTGAAATCTCAAGACTGGCTCTCAGTGGCTGCGAGGATTAAGTTCAAAACCCTCTGCATTGTCCATAAGGCCTTCTGGCCCTGGGGCCTCAATACCTTCAATTCTCTCTTCGTACAAATCTTCCTTCTCGAGCTCTCCTCTCATTTGCCTCCAACTCCCTCAGGGTCAGTCGCTTCTCCAAGTAACGAGTTGGTGGTAGATCTCTTTCTTCGACTGGGGCCTCCCTCTGGAACAGACTCCCTGCCTCTTTGAAACTTGAGGAGAGCCATCTCTGGTTCCGGTAGCACCTCAAGACCTTCCTCTTTGCTTCTGCTTTCTCTCTTCCTCTCCCCTGCTGAACTCCTGGCCGAAACTGAAACTGCACTGGTCACCTGGCTACCCTCTGATCTCGGGACCAGGTCCCCTCCCCCGGCAGCTGCACACCTGCGCTGCCTCCCGGGCAAACCCTGCACTTGGGCGCTGTTTCTGTATCCATTTAGTCCCCCTCAGCTCTTGACACTTGATGTCTGCACTTACCCCTGCACTTGCCACTAGCTGGCCGCACTTTTCCCTATTGTTTTTATTTATTTATTTTTTTTTTACTGTTGGGCCTATGTATTGCACTGCCCCTTCCCCCTTGTCCCTGCACTTTCCCTTTTCCCCCCTCCCCTGCACTTGTGCGATCTCAATGTCACCTGGCCTAGTAAGATCGTTCTCTTTCTCTTTGTTAGGGAGAATTCTCTGTAAAGGCTCTGTAAAGGCTACTTTCCCAAACCTAGTGAGTCCCCCAGCAGCTTTGATGGATTTTTGGGGTTTATTTTGTTCTCCTGCTAAGAGTGAGACTCTTTTACTCCCACTCTTAGACATGATTTGCGGTGTTCCTTTAACTTTGAATGTGTTTTATGGGCTATGGGGTCTTTTACTCCATAGGGCTTCATGTGTTTTGATATGTGGGTTACACAGCACCCTCTGTGCCGTAACCCAGGGGTGTCGTAGCGACCCCCAAACATAGACTCCGTACCCTGGGACTGACTACTGTCTCCCAGGGCATGCAAAGTCACCATTGGCTTTACTAGTCTTAAATTGTGAACAGAACCAGTACAAGCCATCATATTGTGGACGTACTGGTCGGGGGCAATTCAATTTCCCCGGGGTCTGTTGTTCGAGGGGTGACTCCAACCCAAGTCGAGCCCTTTGTTCCACTTTTTGGCAGGCTTCTCCACAGAAGCCTCCAAAAGTGGTGCCACTCTGTCTGGCTACCACAGGGGGTGTGGGAGGGGGTTTAGGCACCCTGGACTGAGTTGCCTCGGCAACTCAAGTCGCACTCTTGTGTGATTGGCCGGCTCACCACTTAGCATGTTTGAGTGACAGCTAGGCTGAATGAATGGGGGTTTTCTGCATAAAAGCAGGGCTTTGGGGACTGGAACTTCAGAAGTCGCCACAGGACCTAAGAATCCGAGGAGGGAGAAGCCGAGCCGACCTGCAACGACGACACCACCGGTGGAGCCCTACTGAACCGTCTCACCACTTTTCCCGACGACAGAGGAGATCTCCAGCCCGGAGAGTCTTCTTCCTTTGACTGGTGGGGATAACCAGTTTGCCCGTCTTTTCGCCTTCCTTCACCATCTCGTGGCCGCCTTGCCTGTGTCAAGCACCCCGGCAACCGGAATACCACGGTTTACCACTACCGCGAAGAGAAGGGTTGTACCTTGTAACCGGGAAACTCTGCGGCTGGTTTCTTCCCTGGCAGGGAAACAACATTAATCTTTCCTCCACGGCGAGACCTCCTCTTCCTCTCGACGAAACACTGTCTTGCACCCGCTGCCAGGAACAACTGCCCCCGCTGGAGCGTCCTACACACTTAAGGTACTGTGTCCCGCCTGGCTTCCTTTGCGACAGATCGTTCGGGGTGACCGTAAAGCCTCGACTTTCTAACCTGGGCTGGCCTGGGACAACCTAGCTAACTTTTCCTGACTTTAATTTCATTCTTTGTGTGCGAACTATCTACAAGACTCTTTGGGCATAACCCCACTGTGTGAACCTGGACCCCTTCTGCTTGCTCTCTCCAAGAGTGGGCCTTGCAATTGACTTCGTTGCTCTCCAGTAGAACTCTGCCTATCCTGCCTTAAAGTGGTTCTTTTAAAAGTATTGAAATTTGTGTGCTTCCATAACTCTGCCTTTTTCCCTCCCTTTTTAATAACTTATTAGAGTGCCATCTTATGTTAAGCGCTCACCTCTGTCTGAAAATAAGTGGTGTTTCTCACTAAGACTTGTCTAATAAGTAATTAGGTTTGTATATATATAATATTGACTGTGTGCTGAATGTACTTACCTCTTTGTTGCTAGTGTAATTTACAAGTGTCTTTAAATACATAATTATATACTTTTACACCAAAGCTCTGGTCAGTGTTTGCTTGTGCTACTGCATCTCTGTACCTATTGTGTATACTCTATATACTGCCTAACTCTTCTTGAGGGAAGTCTGACTGCTCAGCCACAGCTACCAAGTGGGTTTACTGCCAAACACCTGTAGTCTTAAATCTTTTGCAGTGGTCCCTAAGGGAACTGCACAGGTTTCTGCCTAACACTCTTCCCTATGTTCCCCCTCCCTTGCCTCTAGAATCAACCTTACAATATGGGGGAAAATGGACACAATGAAGATTACCACACTTCCTATTATTCTGTTCAGTATGTTGCCTCTTCCTCTTTCGCTGTCTTTGTTGGGAGAAATTAAGAAGGTATTTATAGACTTTTTATGGGGGATTGGAGTTCACCCGAAAATTCCAATTTCAATTCTTTGCCGCTCAGTGGAGAAAGGGGGCTTTGGTTTTCCAGATGTGAGGAAATATCACACTGCTTTCTCCTTGAGCAAATCTACATCACTGGGTTAATGACTATTCTGAGTCAGGCCCTATGTGGGTAGGCATGGAAAAGGAGTCTGTGTCACCTATACCCTTGGACTGTCTTCTTACAATGGATTATTACAGTACGACATATGGTTTCTAAACGGAAATGTGCAAATTGCATAACTGAGTCAAAGATTCTCCTGATACCTCTAAAGTCATGTATCTGGAAGAATCCAGCAATTACGGTTGACAATAAGATGCTGAATTGGCGCACGTGGCAGCGTGCAGGTATTTGGAAGATGAAACATATCTTACAGAATATCACATTATTAGACTTTGGCTTCGTCAAATTTATATATAAATGATGTGCAAGGGGCAGGGGAGGTGTGGAAAGTTCAGGAAACAAGATTAAAGCAACAAAGGTAGTGCAGCCAGCAGGTGGCAAGTGCAAGAATAGGGCGCAGACAACGGGTGTCTAATAAGCGCAGGAAGGGGACTGTAGGGTTGCAGATACAGACCCAAGTGCAAGGGTTGCCAGAGGGCAGTGCGGGTATGCTGCTGGGTGGGCAGGCATCTGGGCCTAAAATCTGTCAGGTTACGCTAGGTCTTGATCAGGCAGCCCGGTAGAAGAACTCGAAGAGTAGTCGTCGTGTTCTTCCTACCAATGTGTTCCTTTGTATTTCCAAAGTAAACTACAAAGGGACCAATTAGTCGAAAGATGTGAACACTGCACCATCTGTCGAAAGGACACAGACACCGTTAACTGTAAAAAAGGAAAACCTCATGTCAGAAAATATCCCAAGAACAAGAATCATAAAACAAAGATCAAGATAGTGGCGGGAAATAATTACATCAACATGAACTGGAGAAGGTATATAGGTTTCACTTACCAATGTGGAGCAAGAGGGAGGTACTACAGAGCAACTCTGCACTACCCAGCCTATCCCTGGAACCCGACGACACGAGGACGCCTAGGCGGAAATCAGCAGTATCTAGTCCAAGAACTATCCTGACGGAACGAGGACGCCTATCGACTTGAGCGCCAGTAGCAACAGTCTCTAGTTCGTGCGCTGTGGAGTTTGGGTAATGCAGGTTCACTCAAGGCAATGTGGGTGTGGTAGTTAGCCCTGCAGCTTGGAGGTGAATTGTTGCAAGACGTCTGCTTTCACAAGGATTAATGCCAAGCTGAAGAGGAGAAATGCTGTTGTTCCTTTTGGCCTGGTGGGTAGATCTCCTTTTAATAATGGGTCGTTCCAGACGTGCAGACCAGGTGTGCATTCACTGCGGAGGAAGGGGACTGGTCAAAAAACGTTCCGGGTTCAGCAGCGTGCGGGCAGTAAAGGATTTGGCAAAAAGAAGGCAAAGGCAGGTCAAGGAGCGTTCTGGGTTCAGCAGAGTGCGGGCAGTATAGGATTTGGCAAACAGAAGGCAAATGCAGGTCAAGGAACATTCCGGGTTCAGCAGCGTGCGGGCATTAGAGGATTTGACAAACCGAAGGCAAAGGCAGGTGAATTAATGTTCCGAGTTCAGCAGCATGCAGACAGTTAAAGTATTGACAAATGGGAGGCAAGGCAGATCAAAGTACACAGGCTGAGGTCGGTAACAGAGAAATCAATAGCCAAGCAAAAATAAGGAACGGTCAAGAAGATTCCAAGAACGAGAACACGTAACAGGACAATAAGCTAGCTGTGATTCGAACAAATCAGAAGCAGCGAGTGCGGCCACCCGGAAGTGTTATAATGGGTGGCTGCGACCTCGCTTGGCTCCTCCTCTCTGAGGCGCGATAGCGTTGCGGATGTGGAGAGGACACCATAGTCGCCATGGTAACATGGCAGCGTGTGTTCTGAGACAATGAAAGGGAAACCCAGGTACAGGATGTTGCGGAAACGCTCGAACAAGCGTTTCTTGGTTTGTTAATAGACAGGGGATGTTTCCTCGGTGTATACAAGGCTCGTTTTCTAGGGGTTAACGCTTGTTGTTTTGGGCTAGTCTTGACAGTTCCCCACCTCAAAGGAAACCTCCCCTTTCTGGACCAAAAATCAGCAACCAGTAAAGGGGCGTGAATGTTGTTAACAGGCTCCCATGTCCTGTCCTCCGGACCGTAACCCTTCCAATTCACTAAGTAAAGCGGAACCCCCTTACGGACTTTAGTATCCAGGATGTGGCTCACTTCATATTCATCGGACCCTTGTACGTTGATTGGAGAAAGGCAGACAAGGTTTCAATAGGGATACATGAAAAACCAGATGGATATGCCAATTGTCCGGTAGATCCAAACGTACCGCTGCAGGGTTGATGATGGCAGTCACTCGATAAGGGCCCACAAAACGCGGAAGAAGGAAACGACTACCTGGGATACCTAGATTCCAAGTCGCCAACCAAACCCTGGAACCCACCTTATACATGGGTGCTGGGGCCCTATGGGCGTCTGCCTGAGCCTTTTGCTGTAACTTGGCCTTCTGTAGCTGAGACAAAACCTTATCCCGAATCTTGGCCAGATCGCGTACACACGCACTGGCAGCAGGGCTGGAGGCAGACGGGATCGGTTGAATGGGAAGAGTGTGCGGATGCCGTCCATACATTGCAAAAAAGGGCAACATACCTGTGGAAGTATGCACTGAGTTATTGTATGCGAACTCTGCCATGTCTAGCAAGGACAACCAGGACTCTTGATTTTGCAGAGTAAGGCATCGCAGATATTGTTCCAGAGTAGCGTTTAACCTCTCAGTTTGGCCATCCATCTGAGGGTGGTATGCAGTGGAAAAACGATCCTCGATGCCCAAGGATGTGGTCAGAGCATGCCAGAAATGAGACATGAATTGGGATCCATGATCCGAAACAATAACCAAAATGCTCAAAACATGATGCAAGAAGAGTTTAGAGAGAGCAGGTGCCGTAGGAAACCCTTTGCATGGAACAAAAAGGGCTAATTTAGTAAAGTAGTCGACAACGACCCAAACAGTATCATGACCATGATCACAAGGTAGCTCGACTATGAAATCCATTGAGATCATGACTCAAGGTTCCTCATGAATCGGCAATGGTTGTAATAAGCCGATGGGTTTCGCGGGAACAACCTTGCATAGAGCGCAAATGGCACATGAAGCTACGAATTCCAAGACGTCCTTAGACATATGAGGCCACCAACACCAAGATAGAGCTGACCGTGAACCATGTCTGGGTGGGACTGAGGACATTGATGTCGAGTTCTTCAGGGAGGTGGCAGATGTCAGAGGAGTGTTTGACAGCTGAGCGAGAGTTGGGAGTGGCAATATGGAGAAGATTGCCACCCTTGAAAGACTTCCAGGGAGGGGTACAGATCAGAGGTATGCCCTGCGGAGGTGTAGAAGGAGCCCGAGGGGGGGGTAGCAGAGGGAGGAGGAGATGGCAAGGTAGCCAAGGGGGAGACAGGGAAGCCATAGCAGGAGCCATGAGGAAGTTCATGAGGCACAGGAAGAATCTGTCGAAGAGGAGAAAGTTAGCCTGAGGGCCTTGGACCAGGACGCTGCCATTCAGATAGACATTAATGATTACCTTAGAGGAGTGGAAGGGGTCAAGGAGGGCCTCACACCAGATGCCACCATTAATGGGTGAAGAAGAGAAGGGAGAGAGCATAGAGACCATACGAGTAGTCCATAGGTCCAGCGAAGAAACGACAAAGAGGATATCGGTGAGGGTTGGACCTTCCATCCGGGGATGTACATTCCAACTGCTCCAGCATTCATCCCTAGTAGCAGGAAGGATTTCGAGTTTTCTACATCAATGGGAAAGCATCGCCCAGGAGGAATGTGTTTTAAACATCATTTGCCACGACTACTCCCTAGTCTTTCCTGCTACATTTCCATCTTCTCCTCCAAAGTTCCTAAAGTCACCTCTGGAACTTTTAAAAGAGATTCCAAAACCTATCTTTTTGAGAGCAATAGAATTTGTTTCAGAAGAAGAATTGGATTGGGTTTTCTACTCCCGGTATTTTATAATTCCAGGAAAGAATTCCAGTTTTTGCTAGTGGATTCCTTCCACATTGTCACTGTTCCTCAGATTCTCGCAGCTCTCCAGCTCAATGATTGGATAGCATCCATAGATCTTCAAGATGCTTATTTTCATATTCCCATCTTCAAGGAACACTTGAGGAAGTCACATTCTCCAGCATGGGGTCTGGCATGGATTCACATGCTCATGAATATTCCCCGTCGTCAGGCCGGGAATCCTCCGTATAGAAAAAAATCAGTATCAGTTTCATTTCTGATCTGTCTTTCTTAGTAGTAACCAATCGCTGGTCTCTGGGTCATACTGCCCCCAGCCAATGACTGCCCTCTCCCCTACCCCGCCTCCGGCAGCCATACTCAGATTTTTACCGCACGTTCAAGTGTTGGGAGTCCTCGTGCTGTAGCTCTGGAGCTTTTGCTGCGTTTTCATGCTTTTTCAGGAGATTTTTCTCATTTTTCGGTTAAATAGAGCCTCAAGCTCCACCGTTTCTACATCCGATCAACGGTGATCCGTTGTGGAGTTTTCTACGCCCCTCAAGGGTGAAGATTTCGTCGAGTTACGCTTTTGGAGGATTCCAGAAGTTCCGAGGCCTACCCCGGACACGGCCCAGGAGAAAGGAAGCTCGACGCCCGGGAAGCTGTTCAGGACCTGCCCTGGATGCCAGCTTCAGAATGTTTTCAAGGAGGACGAGCATTCGTTATGCCTCTACTGTCTCCATGAGGACAAGACGCACAAGGAGAAGGACTGTGCGTTTTGTGGGAACATGTCGGAGCGGACCATGAAGGATCGCCACCTCCGTCTCGCCAACTGGCTGGAAGGGAAGAGCCCGTCAGGCGAGAAGAAGAAAAAGAAGTCTGAGCGGTCTTCTAAGTCCTGTGAGGGCGCCCCGGCAACGGGGGCCCAACAAAAGGTTAAGCACCGCGAGTCCGCGGACACCGAGTGTGCCAAACGGTCGGGCACCTTGGCTGCCAGGCAGGGTGCGTCCTCCCCGGCACCATCAACCACGAGCCAATGCTCTGGCTCGGGTAAGAGGAAGTCCGAGAACCCGGCGAAGCTTCTGGAGAGGCCCCGGTCGATCTTGAAGATTCCGGCAGAAGGAGAGCGAGGCTCAGACCCTCCCCCCAAGGTGAAGGCCCCAGGCGTCCAGAAGGTGACGATGGCCTTAATTCACCCTGCTAAGACCTCGATTGAGGATGTCGCCGCAGCCCTGGCTCAGCCTGTGGAGGCTACACCAGTGGAGGCGCCCTCAGGACCCAGAGTCTCCCTGCCACCGCGGAGGGAGTCGTCTTTCAGGCCCATTGAGAAGACCCCCACGAAGTCCTCGTTGGAAAAGGTGGGGGAGGGGCTGGTGGCCATCATGGATATGGACACGACCTCTGAAGAAGAGCTCATCGAAGTCGTGGAAGAGGCCCAGCCCATCGGGAGGGATCTTGACGAGGGCGACGACAAGAGCGACGGTGTCGCCGACAAGGCTCCTCAAGAGCCCTCGCGCCCGTCGTTTCCGGCGCCGCAGGACACCTCAGCGCCCATTTTGTCAGCGATTCAGTCCTTATGCTCGGAGATAAGGACAAGGTTACCCCTTCCCCTGACGGAGGTACCTGAGCCAGACCCGACGGGGGAACCGGAGCCAGGACCTTCGGAGAGTCCACCGCATAAGAGGAGGAGGATGCATCCTACGCCACCTCTGCGGCCCGCTCTGCCTTCCCCCCGGTCTACTACCCACGGGGATGACACCGACGAGATTGGATCCTTTCATGCCATGATTTCCAGGGCATCCGAGCTTTTTCAGCTTTGCCCAGAAGAAAAGAAGAAAGAAGGGTTCCTTTACCAACGGCGCGAGGCTAAAAGGAAGACGGTCCTCGCCGTACCGCTTCTTGATGACATCTGGGATGAGGGGCTCGCCCTCCTCAAGAACCCTGCCACAGCGCCGGCAAAGAGGGGCCGGTACGAGAAGAAGTACCGGGTCCCCGACGCTGCCCCCTTGTGCCTTCGGGCACAACCTACCCCGGATTCGGTCGTCTCGGCGGCAAAGAAGAAGAAAGCTGGGGGGGCATCGGCCTCGACATCAACTTCCCAGCCGGACGGCGAGGGCAGGAAGTTGGACACGATGGGACGACGGATCATCTCATCCGCAGTGACGACTATTAAGGCGGCCAACGCCCTGGCTATCGTAGCCCGCTACGACAGGGAGTTGTGGTTCAAAATCGCCCCTCTGTTAGACTTCCTTCCGGACGCCAAAAGGGCTGAGGCCCTTGAAATCCTACAGGAGGGGGAGATTGCTTCAGACCACGCCATCACGGTGGCAACGGACATCGCCGACACCGGTTTCCGTCAGTTGGGCAACAGCGTTTGCTTGAGACAAGGATGGCTCAAGGCCATGGATTTCCGCCAGGACGTACAAACCAAGGTTTTGGACATGCCCTTCGACGGGAACAACCTGTTTGGGAAGGCGGTTGATGAGTCCCTTCAGGCCATCAAGACAGACACAGAGACTGCCCGGGCACTGGGAGTGCTCCAACAATGACGGCCGTCCTTTCGGAGCTCCGGAGGCAGACAAGGTGCCTCCAAGGGATCCGGCAGTGGCTCCTCCACTTACCGCCAAGCGGCAAGATCTTCGTCCCAGGAAGCCTACAGGGGACGCGGCAAGTCAGGTGGTGCCCGTCGTCGTCGACAAGGAGGTCAAGGAGGCAAGGCGGCCTCCAAACAAGATTGAACCAACCGTGGGGTCGGGCCCCCGCCGAAGCACCCCGGTGGGAGGCCGGCTGGCGAGATTCGTCAGCGTGTGGGAGTCCATCTCCACCGACCGTTGGGTGCTGGACGCCCTGGCCCAAGGGCACGCCCTCGAGTTTCAGAAGAAGTGCCCTCGCGTTCCACCCGTGGCCAGGAAGGAAAATCACGTCCCTCAACTACTGTTGGAAGTAAGGGCGATGCTCAAGAAGGGTGCCATCGAGCTTGTCCCAAAGAGGCTTCGGGGCTCCAGAGTTTACTCAAGGTACTTCCTCGTAAAAAAGAAGACAGGAGGATGGCGCCCCATCCTGGACCTACGACGACTGAACAAGTACATCAAGGCACAGAAGTTCCGTATGGTCACCCTCCAGCATGTGCTGGGACAGCTGGAGGAGGGCGATTTCCGGTCGTCGTTGGACTTGGAGGATGCCTACTTCCACATCCCCATTCTAAAAAGACACCGAAAGTTCCTCAGGTTCGTGGTCCAAGGGCGGCACTACCAGTTCAAGGCCCTCCCGTTCGGATTGAAGTCAGCACTCAGGGTGTTCACCAAGTGCCTCGCACCAGTGGCGGCGCGGCTGCGCCTACAGGGGATCCACGTCTACCCCTACCATCCACGTTTACCCCTACCTAGACGACCTCCGGGCAAGGACAAGGTAGCTCGCCGTGGAGCACACTGCGAAGACCGTCCAGCTGCTCACGGACCTGGGATTCTCCATCAACTTTCCAAAATCCCACCTGGTTCCGTCGCAAGTCGCCCTGTTTCTGGGAGCCAAGCTCGACACAGTGGCGCGGCTGGCCTCGCCGTCGGAGGAAAGGACCAGGACCATTCTGGGCAAGGTGCAGCGTCTGCTGGCCACGGACATGGCCAGGGTAAGATCTATCAAGTCCCTCCTCGGGATGATGTCCTCCTGCATTTATCTGGTGCGCCTTTGCAGGCTTCGGATGAGACCCTTACAGGAGTTCCTCGACGCCCGCTGGATCCAGTCGACGGGCAGCTTCGAGGACAGGATCCCTCTCAACGAGACGTTCCGTCAGGCGATCCGGTGGTGGGGTACCCGCTCCCATCTGTCGGCGGGCACGGACTTTCAGACCCCAGCTCACCAGGTGACGGTGATGACGGACGTCTCCCTGGAAGGTTGGGGAGCACACTCCGGAGATCTTCACGCGAGAGGCCTTTGGCTCCCGGAGAAGTCTCTCCACATCAACATCTTGGAGCTCCGCGCGGTGTTCTGGGCCCTCGGGTCTTTTCTTCCGTCCTCAAGGGCAAGGTGGTGAGGATATTCACCGACAACACCACCACGATGTTCTACATCCGTAAGCAGGGTGGAACCAGGTCCCCGGCCCTATCCAAGGAAGCCCAAGATCTGTGGCATTGGGCCCTGGCCCAAGAGATGTTTCTGGTGCCTCTTCATCTGGCAGGAATAAAAAACATGATCGCCGACTCACTCAGCAGGGAGCTGCGCTCGTGCCACGAGTGGGAACTACGACAGGATCAAGTGGATCGACTCTTCCGACGATGGGGCGAACCCCAAATTGATCTCTTTGCGACGGCGACGAACTCCAAGTGCCGGAGGTGCACCAGCAGGTTCCCTCAGCCGAGGAGCATGACCAATGCTTTCTCGTTCCACTGGGACGGCCTATTTCTTTATGCGTTCCCTCCGCTGCCGTTGCTGCTCCGGCTCATCAACCAGCTCAAGAGGTCCCGGTGCAGGTCGATCCTCGTCGCACCGGCGTGGCCGAGACAGATCTGGTTCCTGAACCTTCTGGACTTGTCAACGTCCCCACCAGTCAAGCTGCCGGGGACCTTCTCTCCAGAGAATGAGCCGCCATTCTTCACCACAACCCGGAGTCACTGAACTTACAGGCCTGGTTCCTGCAGCACTAGAGTTTGGAGGGTACGACATCCCGGCCGACTGCAGAGAGGTTCTTGCAAAGGCCAGGGCGTCCTCAACTCTCAAGTGCTACGGACATGAATGGAAGAAGTTCTCTGTCTGGTGCCGTGCACAGAAGATTAACCCTCTACGGATTATGGCCCCTCAAGTACTGCCGTACCTACTGTCGCTGGCCAAAGCTGGACTGGCTCACGCCTCCATCAAAATACATCTGGCTGCAATCTCCCGATATACCAGGACGACGGGACGGGCGTCCTTGTGGTCTCATCGCCTGGTGAAAGAATTCATGAAGGGACTATTCCGATCATTCCCGCCGGTGAAGGCTCCTGCCCCGGCGTGGGAGCTTAATGTGGTGCTGACCAAGCTCATGGGGGCCCCATTCGAGCCTATGCATTCGGCGCCTTTGAAGTTCCTGTCATGGAAGACAGCTTTCCTCGTGGCCATCACCTCCGCACGACGAGTGGGAGAGATCCAGGCCCTATCTTGCAAGCCTCCATACTTGACTTTTCATGACACGAGGGTGGTGCTGAGGACACACCCATCCTTTATGCCAAGGTGCCGTCGGACTTACACCTCAACGAGCCCTTGGTGTTGCCAATTTTCTTCCCGTCGCCTTCGTCGCCGGCCGAGAGGACTTTGCACTCGCCGGATGTAGCTAGAGCGCTGAAGTTCTACGTGGACCGCACAAAGAGTTTTCGGAAGACGTCACAGCTGTTGGTGAACTTTGGGACTGTGAATCAAGGGAAGGCTCTCTCGAAGACTTCCATTTCCAGACGGCTCTCCGGCTGCATCATGCACTGTCACCGGTTGGCAAACCGACAGCTGCCCGGCCGTCCGAGAGCCCATTCGACCAGAGCGATCGCTGCTACCACAGTGTTCCTGTCTGGTGTGCCCCTGCTGGACATCTGCAGGGCTGCGACATGGAGGTAGACGCACACCTTCACAAGATTCTACTGCGTCGATCGGGACTCCAGGGAGGAGTCCAGGGTCGGCCAAGCAGTGCTGTGCAACCTGTTCGCCTAAGGTGAGCCTGGTGACGAGGTAAGAGTTGCTTAATGTTGAGTTGTTGTATTGCTTAATGTTGAGCCTGTTGCCACCTCCCGTGGTTGTGCATGTGTGTACTGCTATGTATTCTCTTATTCATGAGCATGTGAATCCATGCCAGACCCCATGCTGGAGAAGGAACAAGTTACTCACCTGTAACTTGTTCTCCAGCATGGGTCTGGCATGGATTCACATGCAAACCCTCCTGCCTACCCCTCTGCGGCTCTTCACTTGGTCATACTGCCACTTTACGTGCTACCAAATCTGAGGATGGCTGCCGGAGGAGGGGCTTAGGGAGAGGGCAGTCATTGGCTGGGGGCAGTATGACCCAGAGACCAGTGATTGGTTACTACTAAGAAAGACAGATCAGAAACGAAACTGATACTGATTTTGTTCTATACCGAGGATTCCCGGCCTGACGACGGGGAATATTCATGAGCATGTGAATCCATGCCAGACCCATGCTGGAGAACAACAGTTACAGGTAAGTAACTTGTTCCTTACTAGTACACTTGTCTCCCTTTCGGACTCAATTCAGCCCCAGTGGTCTTTGCCAAAGTCCTAGGGGCTGTTGCAGCTCACCTACGGTTGAAGATTGTGCATCTTTATCCATACCTGGACGATTGGCTATTAAGGGCACTATCTCCAAAGGAATTGCTACAGAAGATGCAACGGCATGCAACATGCTTTAACATCTTGGTTTTTCAGTTAACGTGGCAAAGTCAAAAGTGATTTCTTCTTAAAGGATTCAGTTTCTTTGGGTGGTATTCGATACTTCTCAAGAAAAGGCCTTCCCAGCATCAGAAAGGGTGTTGGCAATTCAGCAGGTCATCTTTGTGTTCAAAACACATCAACTTCTTTCGGCATGGTGGTTCCAAAGATATTTGGGGGTAATGGATTCTTGCATCAATCTAGTCCCCTATGCAAGACTTCGAATGAGAACCATTCAGTGGCACTTCGCCAGCAACTGGAACCAACTGTCGGGTTCTCAGGATATAAAAAATCCAACCCTGAGTCACATTCAGGTATCCCTGACAGGGTGTAACACTCCGGAGAGCCTGTTGATCGGATGTCCCTTTCGAGCTCCGGTGCTTACAACACTCATCAGAGTACAGGTCTGGAGCCCACTGTCAGATTCTGTCAGCTCATGGACTTTGGTCAGTCCAAGAAAAGACAGATAATATAAATGTCTTGGAACTAAGAGCGATTGTTTACACTGTTAACATCCTTTCTTCCCTCCCTTCAGGGAAAGAGGGTCGAAGTACTTACGGATAATACCACTGCAATGTTTCATGTCAACAATCGGGGGGGGGGGGGCTCGTTCTCTTCCTCTGCGTCTCCTCACAGAGAAAGTATGGTATTGGGCCATGGAGAACCACAGTTTCCTATTGTAATCCCATTTGGAGGGAAAGAAGAAGGTCTTGGCGGATAAGCTCAGCAGGCTAGAATCTGCTCCACATGAGTGGCAACTGAAAATTTCTGTCGTGAAGATGATATTCCAAAAGTGGAGGCATCAAGCGGTGGACCTCGTTACCACATAGTACAATGCTCTTTGTGCTCAGGTTTCTTCGAGAGGGGGCCTGGGTCTTCATTCCTTAGGAGATGCCATGCAGCTGGACTGGTCAAACAAACCACTTTATGCGTTCCCTCCACTTCCCTTGATACACAAGACCAGTGGTCGAAGTGGGCGCGAGCGGTTGGGAGCGGTGCTTCTCTACTTCTTTTTATTAAGTTTTACTGTTCCCATGCTTTTTTTTAATTAACCATTGGAGTTGGCTCGCTGAGGTGCGAGCAGTCTTCAGCAGTCCCTGTTTTCCTGCCTGGTAGTCTGTCTACCCTGTCTACTGGACCTGCCTCAGAGGTTAAAATCCCCTGAAACTACGCGGAGCGGCACGCAGAGTTGGCTCGCTGAGGTGCGAGCAGTCTTCAGCAGTCCCTGTTTTCCTGCCTGGTAGTCTGTCTACCCTGTCTACTGGACCTGCCTCAGAGGTTAAAATCCCCTGAAACTACGCGTAGCGGCACGCGGAGTTGGCTCGCTGAGGTGCGAGCAGTCTTCAGCAGTCTACAGAGGCTTGGAGGTGAGAGGATATGTCGATGCAAGATGTTTCTAGAACTCTGTTGCCGCTCCCCAAAACGACCCAACCACACCGTGACAATCCACTCATCTTGGATAAATTAGCTCCCCAGGCTCTACAAAAAAGCCCCTCCGGTAGAGTACTGAGGAGCAAGTACGCCCCCCTGCAAAACCGGAAAGAAATTAGCAAAATTTCGAAACCATGCCCATTGAGTGCGGGGTCTGATGGCGCTACCAAAGTCAATGTGAGCACACCCATACGGAAAATAGTATCCATCGTGTCGGCACAAATGTGCTCAGTCCCTTCCGAGACAACTCCTTGCCTCCCAGAAGACGAGACGAAAAACTTGCAGGATTCGCAAGACGAGGAGGAGGGAGAGGAGAACTACGAGGACGCGAGTGGAGACGATTTACCTCCCTCTAAAACTTCTTTTCGGCCACTCGATTCACCATCTCCCCAAGTAATTTCTACTACTCTGCTGGGAAAATCGACGCAAGTTTTGCCCCTACCTGCTATACTTGATGCGATGTGCCATTCCGCAGAGTCTTCGCCGTCTGCAGCACCCAAACTGCCGCCGCCTTCCTCGGTGGAGGAGCCTGTGGCGGCCCGACCCCTCCCGCTGTTGTGTACCTACGGTCCGAGAGCCTCCGCCGTGGCGAGTGAGGTAGAGCCAAGCGGTGTCGGAGGACGCAGCGAGGCAAACCTCAGCCCGCGGGCCGGGGAATCCTCAGCGGGGAGGGGGTCGGGTGGTACCATGTGCGACCTCGCACAGAAGGTGGCCGCGGGTCATGTGTGCGCAGCCCAGGAGTCGGACCTGGGCAGGGGTGAAGCGGCGGTGGGAGAGTCTTCGCGCACCGCCCCCCTGACGGTGCCTCTGCCCAGTCAGACGGGAGAGCCGCCTGGCGATTGCAGCGTGGGAAAGGAGGCACCCTCTGCTGTCTTGGCGGGCGTACTGCGCCCTACTCTTTTAAACAAAGCGAGAAAAGGCATTTCAAACACCCCCCAAAATTCTGAGGGGAAGGAATATATGGATTCAGATTTTGATCGAGAACCAATACTCACCCCATTGAATGTGACTACAAATGATCTAATTAAACAGAAAAGAGACACAGCTTTAGCGCTGCTAAAAAAAAGAGCGCTAACAAAAAAGATCCTTAAGGAACAAGGAGAACTCTTAAACCAAGATCGCCAACATCAAAGAAAAGGTTTTAGAGGAATAACCCAAAAGGGAGAACTAGGAAAGCTACTCCCACAAAACCCTTCGACGAATCAATCCTTAAAAGATTTCTTCTTTAAACAAACCAAAAGGAAATCAGAATCTGAGGTTGAACTTTCAGATGCCGAATTATTAGATGCAGTCGCTGAAGCTCCCCCAGCATTTTTAGTTGTGAACCAGGGAAAGACTATACCTGCATCATTCTCTCCACTTCAGGAAGCCCCTACGGGGGAGCAGGACACCGTCCCTGATTCAGAAACCTACGTTGAGACGAAGGAGAGAGAAAACGTCCAAAATTTACCGTCCATAGACTCATCCCTGCCTCAACTGAATTTGCTCGATGATGAGGTTCCATCCTATGGCACGGAGAGGTCAGGACCTGGAAATGAGCTCCTAATTCCGTCAACCAACACTTCTGCAATTGAGGGACGGGAGCAAAGAAGTTCACGCTCTCTTTTGCAGAACCACCCAGTCCCGTCCCAATCGGGCCAAAGAACGATTAACATAGACTCCCCAGTCCGAAGATCTTCAATTCAAAGTGGTTCTCAATATAACATCTCAACTCCTCTAAGAAGCGAAAGACTTAGTAGTAATTCTGGAACCTTACACAAAGAGACTCCATCAAAAAAAACGGATCTTCTCACCATTATGTCAGCAATTACGGTGGGATTAGCCCCTTTTGTTAAGCTGTACGAGTCAATAAATGACTCAATGAAAGACTCTATAACTTTGTCAGCTTCAATAAACACCAAAGTAACATTCTTAGAGGGCTTTATTACAGCATTAATTCAACAAAACACAGAGAAAGAAAAACAGCAAGATGCCAAATTTGCTCAGCTGCAAAACCTAATTGAAGCTAAAATTATGACAACTTCTCTTCAAGAAGTACACGCGACGACCCAAAAGGAGAAAAATTTAACGTCGATTTCGAAGGATCCAAAAACTGACGAGATAAATACTATTCCTATTAAGAAGGCTCAATGCCCTGGTTCAAAAGGCCAAAAGGAAAAAAAAAGTGGCAATCAAACTAAAATAGCGACAATTTTCAATACCGCAAAGGCAACTTTGCCAATTTTCAGCAACCCTGCACTACCATCAAAAACTACCATTATGTCCAAAGGTCCGGTCTGTCAAAACTCAATAAAGGAACAAGAGATAATTGAATTAGACATTTCCTGTGCATCTTCAGTCGATTCACTGGGAAATATATCACTTTCAGATCTAACAGTTCACCTGGATTATGAAGGAACTTACGATTCACAAGACGACCCTGACCAAAATCGAGATTTGCAAACGAACACACCAGAAAACACTGCCACTCAGGAAAAGCTGAGAGAACCACTTATAACTACAATCATATCTGAAAGTCAGAGACCGACAGACATCTCGGGTAAAGAAGCAAAGAGAGCTACATTGGCCCCTCCAAAGAAAATTAATCAAAATAAGAATTCTATTGCAGCGAAAACTGAAATCCCTAAACAAAGGCAGAACGCCGGTAAGGAACAAAATATGGTGAAACCTCGGATTGGCCTATCTATGAGTGCAAGGCTTCCCCAAGCACGAACCTTCAAGATGGAGCAATTGACGGTCGGAAAAAACTATGTAGTACTAAACAGGAAAACAATCCTTAAAATCTTAGCAAAAATACCGAAATTGGAAACCTTGGAGACGACGGATCTCGTGTTGATCGAACCCTATCATAGACACAAGAGGGCCAAAGCGTATCTTCACGTAACAAAGACAGCAAGCAACCGTCTTAAACCAGACGTGATTACATCCTTGAAAGAAATGGGCTTTGCCCTGGAAGAAATTACAAAACCACCACCGTCGCTATTCGAAAAACGGTTGCATTCCCCGCGTGGACGGACAGAAACCCAACACGACCATCGATCGGGCATAGAACTCCAGATGACAAAGAAAAGAATTCCCACGTACAGGAGGGACGAGGAGAGCCGACGAGGGAGATTTCAGTCCAGACGTTACGAAACAAAGGAGAACGAAGGCCACGAGAGATCAAACTACATAGAAAATACGAGTAAGAACGAAAGAGGGGAGAATAAACGAGGACATGGGTCATCGACGGAGCAAAGTGCGGAATGGTCCCACAACAAAAAACGTGAACTCTCGGGACCATGGAGGTGGCTAAAGAAGGTGCTAAATCCTAACGCTCAAACATAACAACGAAACACCTCACAAACGCCAACTGACAACATAACGCATGAATCTCGCCAACCTCTTATATCAAAAGAAGCATCGTTGTGTTCGTGGAATATGAGAGGCCATGAACATTTAACCAAGCTAGATGCTTTTGATCTAGCACAGTTCGACATCATTTGCCTCCAAGAGACTTGGTTGAGGGACCTTCCAACGATCGACGGCTATGAAACCTGTATTTCTCCAGCATGTAAGGGCCTGTTTGGCAGACCATCGTCAGGCCTTCTGACGGCAGTTAATCTCGGATCAGGTATCTCCATCAAAAAGAAAGTGGCAGAATCCTACGGTATTTTGGCTTTACAAACAGAATGGATCCACCACGAAAATCCATCTCGAAAGAAAATCAAATCCAGTTTAGCCATCATAAACGTTTATTGGAATCCACAAAGAACAACAAATTCGGAGTTCTGCAACGTGGTCATAGACATCTTAGATAAATTCACCATCGAATTGACCACTGACTATATTCTTATCTGCGGAGACCTAAACGCTAGGTGTGAACAATCTGAGACAAGTCTTCATTCATTATCATCCTCGGAACGAGGTGTACTGTGGTCGGACCTCATGGACTCAAGAAATTTTCACAATGTGGCAACGTTGCGTGGCCGTCTCCCATTGATTCCAACTTGGGAACGACTAGACACCTTCGCAACTCTGGACTACATTTTTGCTTCCCATTCTCTTCTGTCATTTATTGACTCCTATGAAGTCTACCGTACAAAAGCTAGCGATCACAATCTGCTATCTATGACACTGAAGTCAGTATGGACTCCAAAAGATTTCTATCCATTCGATTTGGAGGTTTCAAGCAACTTTTCGCGAATACAACTCTCAGCAGCAAATATCATAGATATTGCTCGGAAATTTGACGAGGTAGATGACAACAATACTTCCTCGCAAACCAGACCAAACTACCTGCCGTTACTTGTGAAGTACAGGAAAAAGCAAAGATTCCAAAACTCATCTAATGATAACAGATCCCATGAATATGATTTTCAATTAGTACTAAGAAGAAGAGAACTCCGTAAATTGAAGCGTATGGCCAGAGTCTCAGACAATAACAAGCAAAAAGAAACTGCCATAGCTGCCGCAAAATCATACAAAGCATGGCTGAAACATCATAAAGGAGTAATGTATCAGAATGATGCCGAAAAAATGCTTAAAACCTTGATGACCAAAAAATCGAAAGATTTCTGGCCACTGATTAAAAACAAAAGCAATGAGAAAGCTAACCAACTATCTAATGTTATACCAGAATTGACCTGGACGTCCTTCTTTTCTGCTCAATTTGCATCTTTGCCTGAATCATCAGAACCTTCTGCTCTTCCGATAATGACCACATGGGCAGATCTTGCAGATCAAGACGAAATTTTGAACACAATCCTCAAGCTGAAAACATCTAGGGCACCGGGCCCCGATGGCTTAACAAATATGGACTTAAAGCAACATCCCAAAGAATGGTCCCTTTTAATATCCAAAATCTTCAACGAATGCCAGGTAAAGAAACAGATCCCCAGAACATGGACAGAAGCACTTATAGTGCCCATCTTTAAAAAGGGAAGTAGAGACAATCCAGCGAATTATAGACCAATAGCCCTGCTAGACATCATGGGCAAGATTTTCGCAACTCTTCTTCTCTCGCGCTTTCACGGGTGGGCAAGAACCGCACCATGCCTCGACGAACTTCAAACAGGCTTTGTGAAAAACGCGAGTACAAGTATAAACATTATGATATTAAACATCATAAAAGAAAATGTGAAGAACGGTGCACCGAAAGTATTCATAGCGTTCGTTGATCTGACGCAGGCTTTTGACAGAATTGGGCGACGGAAGCTCTGGTCAAAATTATCGAACTGGAATTGCCCGGAAGAAATCCTAGGACCGATGATCGCTCTTCATACGAACACAAAGCTGAGAGTCCGTCTCAATAAACAAGGCCTGCTATCAGCGCAATTTCCATCGGAACGAGGCGTGAAGCAGGGATGCCCGCTTGCTCCAGCCCTCTTTATAGCATTTCTGGGTGACTTCCAACACACCCAAACGTCGTTAAGAGTCTTTCCACCAAAAGTAGGAAACATTGCAATACCTAGACTACTCTACGCGGATGACCTAATCCTTATGGATCAGACACAAATTGGGCTCCAGCGTCAAATTAACAACCTGGCCAAATACGTTGAGGAGAATAATTTGGAAATAAACATCGCCAAATCTAAGATTCTGATCATGGGGAAAACTGGTTCATCTACACGTAGCAATGACCGCTGGTTCCTGAACAAGAAGAAGATTGAAACAGTTCCTAGTATAAAATACTTAGGAATAATGTTCGACGCAACGCGGTCAGAAAAAGCCACACGTTTAGCCTTGTGGCTGAAAATAAAATCATTAACCGCTCAGACCAAACTTGTTGACCGGAAATACGGAAAATTTTCTCTCCTACCGGCGATACAATTTTATAAACAAAAGGTGGTCCCATCAATGATCTACACAATGGACTCAGTACTAAACATCCAAGACTCGTTATGGCCGAAATTGGAGGGCTTTTTGTGGAAGGCAGTACTGGGCCTTCCAAAATCAACATCTATCTCAGCTATCAGGCGTGAACTGGGCCTCCTATCGATGAAAGCGTCAGTCAAGCAAAGCCAAATGAGACTCCTGTGTAAAATAACTTCTCCTGATGCTTTACCTCTATTCAAAGCTATTCAGAAGGAACTTATCCAAGGCCACTGCATCGCCCTGAAGAAATGGGAGCAAGATCTACAGGAAATTCTGGCTAATTTGGCTTGTACATCAGAAGATCTAATCCACAATCCTGTAAAGCTAAAGAGAAAAATAGCCCAGGAGGACTGGATACAAACATGCGAAGCAGCAACAGCAAATAAATTACTTGCCCACTTGCCGCCAACTACTAACAAGCTGAATAGACCTCTGAATTACTGTATAAAATTCCCTGACAAAAGCCTACGAAAGAATTTCATGAAACTGAGGCTAAATCTCATGCTAACCCAGGAAATGAAAGCCATCCGATCAAAATCTAGCATAAAAACATGCAGACTATGCCCAGAGTCTCAAGAGGAGGAAACTGTAAAGCATTTACTTTTAGACTGTGCAGAAACAGCATATTTGCGTGAAGCTTTTTTGTCACCATTAATGCATGATGCGTCACTCCGAGAAGAAGATACATGGTGGTGCAGACTGGTTGCAGGCGAAAAAACTAAATGGGCAACCGCGGCTGTAAACATTTTGGAGGCAGCTCTTAAGCGAGCGTCAGAGCGTGGGTCCGCACTTGGTCCCATTTAACAAAACCTCCACGATGTAGTTCAACATTTCATCTTTTCTCTCCTTATGTTGCACTGTTTTCTTTTTCTTCTTCTTCTCCTTTATTTTCCAACGGTCCTCATCTGTTCTGCAATTTAACAGTTTTGACATTTACATCTGAGATTTTGACATTAATATTCACATCTGAGATATGGGACGTGACGTCTTGTAAAAATCAAAATTTTTCTTTTGATTGTAGACAAGTATAATAAAAAAAAAAAAAAATTAACCATTTTCATTGAGTTTTCAAACAAAATGGGTACGTCAGTTCATCTCCATCTATTTCCCCCAAATATGCTGATGTTTCTGGGGACAATCCTTGTCCCTATACACCCTCTGTTCTCAATCACAGCAGTGGTCCATTCCAAATCGCTATACGGACTCCTTGGTTTCCTGCGCTTCCCCAGCTTGCAGCATTGTCCCTTTTGGCGACCATCAACGCTGACTTCATTAAGCATAGTTCTTTGCGGGAGAAGGAAGTCTGAATCCCTCCATATATGTAGCACACAAAACCTTGGCCAGTCTGTCACTGGTTTCCGTAGGATCCCCGCCAATGTTTCTTGCACCAATCCCCAGAACCACCGTATCCCCGGACAGGCCCACATAGTGTGAAAAAAGCTGCCCTCCTCCAGTCCACACCTTAGGCAGTTGGCGTCTGTTACTTTTCCTATCCTAGGGAGCCTAGTCCTGGTGTAGTAAACCCTGTTCATAATATTTAACTGAACAAGTCTTAGTTTACTGGAAACCCCTACCCAGTCCTCCTCCCTAATGTCCCCAAGGTTCCTTTCCCATTTTTCCTTCAGCTTGCTCGGGGCGGAAGTGGAGAAATTGTTGATCACCTGGTCAAGAGTCGTGACCACCTTCCCAAGTATCCTCCACTCCAGCAGATTGGCCTCCAGCGAGGAGCACTCGGGGAGATCTCTCACTTCCCTACCCTCGTGATTCATGGCGTGTTGCAGCCGTGCATATGTAAAGTGGTCCCTGTTGTCTAACCCGTGAGCAGTTTGTAAGTGGCCAAAGCGGGACAGGCATTTGTGCTCTATAATGTGCTTCATTTGCTGTACCCCAGCTGTGGCCCATCTAGTGTGGTACCCTATCTTCCCCACCTTAGGGAGGTCTCTATTTCCCCAGATGTAGGCTTCCATCATCACCACCCCACCCCATCGCGCCTATAGCTGCAAACCCTGCCGTGATAGTGCGGCCGCACGGCGGCGGCAAAGCAGCCTTCCGTGGGTGCCCATACAACCAGTGTCAGTGGATAGTTCCCCATCGTGTGTTTCTTTAGCTGGGTATGGGAAGCTCCCTGGTCATCACACACCCATTTGTTCACAGCCACCAACTGTGAGGCCCAATAGTATTTCCTAACGTCTGGGACCTCCTGGTCCCTCTACACCGAACTAACCAACATGGACAGTGCAACTCCGACTCTTTTCCCCATACTGATTCTCTCTCCAACCCCTCGATGACCCTAAAGACCTTTGATGGGATCTCCACTGGCGTGTTCTGGAGGGCATAGAGTAATCTAAGAAGTGTCAACATTTTAAACAGGTTAGCACAACCCAGCAGCAACAGCGGGAGGGTATTCCAGTGCTGGACATCAGCCTTGGCCCTTGCCAACACTGGGTCTAGGTTATTCTGGAGGAAGGTATGTTAGTTCAAGGCTGTGACGATCCACAAGTATTTAATTTTCTCCTGTGCCTCCGCGAGGGGGCACCCTAATGGTAAAGCATCCACCCCTCCCTTCACCAGCAGCAGCTCTGACTTATCTCAGTTAACCACAGGCACTTTGGTCTCCACATTTCTGCATCAGCTCCATGACCACAGGGCCAGAGACCCTGGGTTCACTCAGGTAAATTAGTATGTCGTCTGCATAAAGGGAGACCCGGTCCTCCTTCTCTTCAGACCCCAATCCCCTTATCCTTGGATCTCCCCGAATCTTAGCAGCCAGCGGTTCCACTGCCATTAAAAACAGTATGGCCCTCTGCAGTGGGAATTCCCTGGAAAAATGCTGTGTTCACCCTGAGTCTCGCCATGGGTTCCACGTACATCAATTTCACCGAGCTCTGAAAATTAAGGGCTGAAACCCATCTTGTTCAACACTGCCCACAGAAACCCTCACCAAATTGAGTCGAAGGCTTTTTCTGAGCCGAGGGCCCCTCCAGGGTGGCTGCCATAAATGGTTGAATGTCCATGCTGCTTACTGTGCCATGGTTGTTTTGTATGTCCTATATGTGGGCCACGTCCTTGCAAATGGTGTGTCTTAGATGCGGTTCACGCCTAACATGCCCATTGACGTACTGTATTAAGGTTTTTCATGTGGTGATTTTGCATTGGCTGGGTGACGGCAAGTGTGTCTGTTGCCATTCAGTTGTAGCTGTTGTGCATGTTCTGGCATCTGGATTCTGGACCCGCCGTACCCAAGTCCTCATGGCCGACCATATGGAGGATGCTTTTAACCCTCTCCTCCTACAGTGTGAGCTGCAGTGGGGCCACATTGCCTACACCTGTGGCAGCTGTTTCCCTGCAGCGGGTGTTGATGTGCATCCGCACCCTGCTTCTCAGGTTGTTACACTGCTTCTCTATTTCATTGCTGTTCCATGGGTGGTTTCCCACAGCGGCCACCTTGTCCCTTATCCCGGACCATATGGCAGTCTTGCGCTGGGAGGACATCATTCTTTGGTATGGCCATATATCTCCTGCATTAGCCACCACCTCCTCGGCCAGTACACAATGCTCCCGCTCACTGCATTTTGGCTTTAATAGGTGCATTTCTGGCACCTTTCCTTTGCCTTTTCCTGAGGACATATTGGGGTGTGTTGTAGGCTTGTATGGCAGTCCCTTAATGGTGATTTTCAGTGGATTGCATTTTACAAAATGACCATCACTGTGCCTCCTTTTTCTGCGATGACAAATTTCCGCTGGTGCTAATTTCGCCTGCTGTATTTCTGGTACATGGCTGGGCAGTAACAGTAATTCAAAGGGATTGTGTCCTCCGACGTATTCCTGATCTTGATAGATTACTTCCAGTTTGCTGGTCTCGGAAACAATTTTCAGTAGAGGGCGCTGCGCATTGGTGTCCCTCGACAGCTTCCGTATCGGCGCCGACATCATCGTGCATATAAATAGACTCGCGCAGCGTCTGTTGCTCAGTTCCGTTTTTCCGCACTTCGTGGGCCTCGGAATTGTGTTGCTCAGTTCTTTATTCAAGTATTTCTTACTATTCCTCGAAGATATCTTCTTCATTCGATGGCTTCCTCTTCCGAACCGTCGACCCCACGGTCTGGCTACAAAAAGTGTCGAGATTGTGGGAAGAAAATGTCGTTGACGGATCCTCACAGGATCTGTTTGTGGTGCCTGGGATCGGAGCATCATTGTTATGAATGCGAGGACTGTATGTCCATGACGGCGAAAGCCTTGAAGGAGCCTCAGGGGTAGCTAGAAAGAGGTAAGAGGTTAAAATTTCAACTTCTTCAAAAGTTTCCTCGGCAGAGTCTAGACATTCGTCTCCTCGCCGTTACAGGAAACACTCCCGTTCAAGGTCTCGAAGCGGTTCCCATCAGTCTTCGAGATCTAAACACTCGAAAAAGAGACGTCGTAGATCTCTCTCTTCTTTGTCTTCTTCCACTTCCCCGGAAAGGGTCACCTGCCCCACGAAACACAGCTGTCCAGCTAAGTGGGAGGAATTCCGTTAAAAAATGCTTAGCGTCTTCGAGAAAGCAGCCTCGACCCCCTCGGAGACGGCTAAAGGTGATATCCTGGGTGAAAGACCTGAAAAATCGAAACGCTGCAAGTCGTTGCACCCGGCGAAAGAAACTGCCCGAGAGCGTCATGAACCCTCTAGCAAAGGCAGTAAAACTGCGTCATCGACGCCGTCGTCGAAGGTTCCTTCGACTCACAAATCTGCGTCATCGACGCCTTTATCGAAGGGCTTGTCGACACACAAATCGGTTGAATCGACGCCGCTATCGACACCGATAAAGGACAGACCTACGGCTGTAACTACATCTCAGTCGGTAGACGTACCGAGTGCTTCGACCATGACCTCGATGATGTCGTTGATAACCTCGACGACTCCGAGTAGGATTCCGATCCTCTCGAGTTCTTCGAGGCCTCTTCATACTTTTTCGATGCCTTTTTCGGTTTCATCGAAGCCTTTGACTTCCGCGTTGACAACTTCGACGTTTTCTCAACCGGTGACCTGTTGACTACAAGCTTGGCCCATTCTGCTCTAGAAATGGGTTTTAAACCATACCCAAGGTCAGATTATTTCAGAGCTTTGTCCTCTATATATGAGGAGGGGGAGGATTCTGACCATGAAAGACCCTTTGGGTTACAGAGGACCACTACACCTATACCAGAGGAGTTTATCTCTGAAGAGAACCGATTGAAAGACCTTCAGCACTCTTTGCATGAGGCAAGTGGTATAGATACTTCTCCTGAAGCAGAATTCGCTAAACTAGACCCAGGGGAACATGCTGAGACCCCTTATAGGGTCTTAATGGCCAGAATAATAGAGTTCATAGGGTGGTCTATACCTTCACCTTCTTTTCAACAGGATGATCTTACGGACATTTTACTTAAAGGCCCACAGGAAGATCCTGTGGTTCCTTTTCATGCTGCATTCCAGAGAAAAATATCTGTCAACTGGGAAACTCCTGAGGTTATCCCGGCAGTTAACAAAAAACTATCTGCCAAATATAGGACATCTGCTTCTGACCCTGAATATTTGAGCAAACATCCAACTCCAGAGAGTTTGGTTGTACAAGCAGCAACTTCATCGAACAGTAGATCTGCATACCCTACTATTCCACAAGACAGGGATGATAAAAGGTTTGACACTATGTCAAAAAAGGTCTTCTCGGCATGTAGCATGGCGCTTAAATCCATTAATGCTACTTGCATGCTCGCAAGATTCAGCCATACACTTTGGGAGTGTGCTTCATCTGCGGCTGACTGTCTCCCGGAAGGAGAGGAAAGGGAAGCATTTCTGAACATCATTAAAGATGGTAAAGACGCAATGTGTGAGTCCCTTCAAACTGGCATTGATTCTGCTGACAGTATCAGCAGGGCCATGGCGTCAAGTACTACAATCCGCAGATTTGCGTGGTTGCAAAAGTCTGGTTTTGCTCCAGATGTACAGGCCAGACTTTTGAATATGCTCTTTGACGGCACTTCTTTGTTTGATAAGAAGGCTGATGACAGCCTAGAGAAGTTACAAACATCCAAGGCAGCAGCGAAATCTCTTAGAGCTGCAATCCGTCAAACTCTGTATCGCCCATCAGGAACCTCTTGGAGGGGTAGGTCCTTCTGTTTTTATTCCGCATTCGGAAAAGGCGGAGGAAGGCGAAAAGGAGCCAAAAACAATTCACCCGCGGTGGACGGGTTAAAAGTACAAAAGCCGCAGCAGGTGCCTCCTTGCCCTCGGCATCTGCGTCAGCCACCTCTAAACCACTCTGAGGTCTCTCCTCACAAGACACCAGTAGGGGGCAGGTTAACTCAACATCTGACGGAATGGCAGGCTATTACGGCAGATGCTTAGGCATTGGAGACAGTTGCCCAAGGTTACTGCCTGCCCTTTCTACGCACCCCTCAGAGTCATCCACCAGGGAACAACTCTTTGAAGTTTCCAGACCTGCTCCTTTCGCAGGAGATTCTAGACCTGCTAGAGAAAGGTGCCATAGAACCGGTACCTGTAGCGGAGATAAACAAGGGTTGGTATTCCCCCTACTTTCTAGTACCGAAGAAGGACGGAGGACTGAGACCCATCTTGGACTTAAGAGAATTGAACAAATTCCCCAGGAAGGACAAGTTCTAGATGGTAACTCTCTCTCAGATCCTTCAGGCCCTCCAGCATCAGGTCTGGCCGGTATCTCTAGACCTTCAGGATGCTTATTTCCACGTGCCAATCCATCTCAGGCACAGGAAATAGCTGAGGTTCGCAATTGGCAACTCTCACTATCAATTTCGAGTTCTGCCATTTGGGGTGACCTCCGCCCCGAGGGTCTTCACCAAGCTAATGTCGGTAGTGGCTGCAAGTCTAAGAAGGGAAGGGATCCATGTCTACCCCTACCTAGACAATTGGTTGATCAGAGCAGTGTCTTCGGAACAAGCTCAGATCCAACTAGATTATGTCTGCCACTTTCTTCACAAACTGGGCTTCTCCCTCAATTTAAAGAAGTCACAGATGATACCATCACAAAGACTCCAGTTCATTGGAGCGGTCCTGGACACTTCCCTGGGGAAAGCCTCGCCACCAGAGGTGAGGGCTCAAGATATTCTGCAGATGGTCACCAAGTTTCAAAATGCCCAACGTCTCCCAGCCTTCCACTTTTTGAGGTTACTAGGCCTCATGGCATCCTGCATCTTCCTTATGCCAGAGCCTTGCCTGAAAAGGAGATCCCTCCAGTGGGCACTAAGAACTCAGTGGTCACAGTTCTCAGGAAGAATGACAGATCTCCTTCAGGTCCCGGACAAAGTGGCTCGAGACCTTCAATGGTGGGCCTGTCGGGAGAACATTTTGAAAGGAGAACTGTTTTGGCAACCATGGCCGGAGATAACAGTAGTCACGGATGCCTCACTCACGGGGTGGGGAGCACATGCCAACGACTTGACCATCAGCGGTCGTTGGTCTCCATCGGAGTCCAGACTACATGTCAACCTGTTGGAGCTGAGAGCTATCAGATTAGAACTGAAGGCTTTTCTGCCCTCTGTACAAGGGAAAAATATCCTAATAATGACGGACAACACAGTGGCCATGCACTACCTCAACAAAAGAGGAGACGTAGGATCACTGCCACTGTGCAGAGAGGCGATGCAGCTCTGGTTTTGGGCAATTTAAGAAGGAATCTCTCTATCGGCAGTTCACTTAGCCGGAGAGAAGAACTTGACAGCGGACGCTCTGAGCAGGCAAAGCACAATCTCCCACGAGTGGGAGATAGCTCAGGAAGTCCTTCAAGAGATCTTCACCCTTTGGGGAACCCCTCAAGTGGATCTGTTCGCCACCAGTATCAACAGGCAGTGCAATCAGTTTTGGTTAAGGGAATGTCCCCCGAGAGGAGCCCTAGGGGAGGCGTTTGTAGTGGACTGGGAGTTTCCACTTCTGTACGCATTTCCTCTGGTCCCTGTCATTCCTCAGATGATCAGGAGGTTGAGAAGATTCTGAAAGACTATGATCCTAATTGCCCCAGACTGGGCCAGGAGAACGTGGTACCCGGATCTTCTGGACATGTCCATCTGCCCTCCGATTCGTCTTCCACACAGTGAGGATCTTCTCTCGCAGAAGGGAGGTCAGGTTCTCCATCCAGACATCAGAACCCTCAACCTTCACGCTTGGTTTCTGAAAGGTTGAGATACAAGGATTGGGACCTCCCAGATTACGTCATGGAGGTGTTGCTTTCGGCTAGAAGGCCAGCAACAAAGACTTTATACCGCTGCCATTTCATGCGGTACACCAATGGTGTTATCTTTTTTGCTCTATTTGGCGAATTTAGGTCTTCAAGTTGGTACGATCAAGGGCTACCTCACAGTGCTGTCGATCTTCAAGCGCACTGCGGAGGAGCCATCATATTTCAAATTACCACTAGTAATTCCATTTCTGAAGGGGTTAACTAATGTCTATTCCCCAAAGCCGTTTCAAGTTCCCTTATGAGACTTAAATCTAGTCTTAAATTTCCTGATGGGTACTCCCTTTGAACCTCTCCATTCTTGTTCATTAAGATTTCTCAACCCTTAAAACGGTCTTACTAGTGGCTTTGACATCTGCCAGAAGAGTGAGCGAATTACAAGCTCTATCTTGCAAACCTCCTAATACAATTTTTCGCAAAGACAAAGTTGTCCTACAAGTGAAGCCTAATTTCCTCCTAAAGGTAGTCTCTGAATTCCACATCGTTCAGAAGATAACCTTACCCTCATTCTATCCTCCTCCCCATCCAGGGAAAGAGGAAGAGAGGCTACATAGGCTGGATCCAAGGCGAGCCTTGAGTTTTTATATTAGCAGACTTGCCAGGATAAGGCAAGCAGACCAACAGTTTATAGGTTATACAGGACACAAATTGGGATTGCCAATCACAAAACAGACCATTTCAAGATGGATTATTTTAGCCATTATAGAATGCTACAAACTGGCAGGGAAAGAGCCCCCTCAACACCTTAGGGCTCATTCAACCAGGGGTATCGCAGCCTCTTCAGCCCTCCAAAGAGGGGTACCGATTCAAGACATATGTGCGGCTGCCACATGGTCGTCCGCACATACCTTTACAAAATTCTATAATCTGGATTCCTCCTCTAGCCAGGAGACAAGATTTGGCAAAGCTGTGTACACTCTGTTCATTCGTAAAGGGAAATATTACAATTTTACTCCCACCTCCGTTTACACACCACTGCTATGGGAGTCTATCAAGATAAGGAATACGTCGCAGGACATAATCCCTTCGAAGAACAAGTTACTTCTTACCTTGTAACGTCCTTTCAAGGGGATGTTCCTCTGACGTATTCCTTATCGCCCCTCCCATCCATCCCCTCAGTAAAACTTCCCTTGTGGTTGCAGCTTACGCTCCTTCAAGGTCAATAACCAATTCATGCACAGCTACTCTTAAGCTTCAAAACGGAACTAAGCAACGGACGCTGCGCGAGTCTATTTATACGCACCATGACGTCAGCGCCGATACGGAGGCTGTCGAGGGACACCAACTCGAGGGATGTCGACGCGCAACGCCCTCTACTGAAAAAAGTTTCTGAGGCCAGCAAGCTGGAAGTAATCTATCAAGATAAGGAATACATTGGAGGAGCATCCCCTCGAAAGAACGCTACAAGGTAAGAAGTAACTCGTTCTTCTGCTGATTATTGGCGGATCCCCTCATTTTCGGCGGAATTACCTTTACCATCAGTGGTGTATGCCCACACCCGCCAGGTTGGAATACGACATTAATCCTGCTGTTCCACACAGCGGTAATGCTAATTCCGCTGCAGCTGGGTTACTGTCGATTTTGGCCCAGACTCGTAAATCTTTTACTGCCAAAAAAGTGGCTGTAACAGAATTACCACAATAATTTACTGCAATACAGAATTCAGATTGCAACTTTTGGTGTAGTATAGGCATACGGCCTTAAAGACTCAACACACCACACTTTGAGAAAAAAAGATTTTTATATTGTAGGAATCATATTTACCAGATAAAATAAAAAGCAGGATCAGGCTGGATAGGTGACAATAAGAAGATCATTGCTCCTGATGATTCACCAGAAGGTGGTGAAACACGTACAGAGGACAGGCACTACAATGATATGAGGATAATCATAAAAAATATTTGAGGCACAATAGAGAGATTTTAATGACTGAATAAAGAACTGTCTCAAACTATAAGAGACAAAAAATAAAATTACTCGAGGATAAGCATAAAAAACATTTGGGGCTCAACAGAGAGATTTCAATGATTGAATGAAGAACTGTCTCAAATTATGAAGACATGAATTCAAGTTTAGGGTAAGCACCAAAACTATCGGAGGCCAGAGGCTATTATGATTGAGATTGAAGTTTTGGAATTGCAGAAGTTGTATTAAATAAATTTAGAATAGTCGGATGTCTTAAGTCTCTAAAAGTGCAAAAAATACTTTGACTGCTAAAATTTAAGATTCAAAATTGAAAAAACCTTTCTTTGTGAAAAATTATTTGTCTGGATTTTTTGGACGTCATCATTGGAAATGAAATATTGTCATTCAGCCACTTTGCCAAAAGAAAACTACACCAATTTGGAAAAAGCACACTTTGAGTATAGCCATGAACAACATGACGTCATACCATAGACAGCGAACATGGACTCCTGTACACACAAAACCACACAAGATAGGCAGACAGTGTCTAAAGGGAGACCAAGTTATAGGCAGTGAGATTGAAAAATGTTATGAGGTCTATTGTTGGGGCACATTGAGGCAGAGCCAGTGGTTGCGTCAAGAAAATGCTTTAAATAGCCTTTCAACATGTGCAGGACTTCACAGTGACGCAGGTTATTACGGCAGAGATACCACCGAACTCATACTGAGGTCTCTAGAGGTTTATTGTTGGACTAATTTGAGTACATATACAAATACAAGCTTATTATAGATCTAATCTGAGTACCTATACAAATAGAAGTTTAACTAAAGGCAATGATTGATTTTACTCTTCATAGATGTGTTGCAGGTGCCACGAATCGCTCAGTGAATTATAAGTAGCATGTAGAGATAAAAACCCTAAAGAGGACTTTATTGTGTAGGAACACTATCATTCCAGAAACCTTTGCCGAGGGCTACCACCCCCATCACCTTTACAAGATTAGCGCTCCTCTCTGTATATCCCAAAACCAGGGAAAGTGCCAATCTCAGGGATTCAAATCGCTCCTGACAGATTGCAAACCCCACATATTATTGTCCCCTGTACGATATGAATCCACCTGCACCTTCTAGGGTGCTGGCCGGCACATTAGAGAACATGACCAAGCCCTTAAAGGACTTGAAAACTGATAATGGCTTATTTAGACAAGAGTTGGTCTCTTCCAGACGGGAGGAGGCTGCTCTTAACTCATATCTAAAAATAGCTGTAAAGGCCTGATCCATATGTGCGGCTATCCCACCGCTTCCAAAATCTGCACCCTAAATAATCATTATGTTTGCAGCACAGAACTGTAAGCCTAGTTTAAAATGACATTCTAATAGTTGTATGTTAACGGTTGAAATGCAAGCTCCTGAATGGCTGGTCTGTAGATATGATAAATTGAGATAAACTAAACTGTGATATCCCTTTCCAGGCTCTTCTTTATTTCTCCATCTCTTCTCCTGCAGGTTGCTGGGCTGCTCTCTCACTGCTGCATGCTGTGCAGATCTCGCCTCCGTTCTTAGAGTAAACACAACTCTCAGAGATCTCGACCTGGGCGCAAATTCCCTGGGGGATTCTGGAGTGAAGACGCTGTGCGAAGGGCTGAAGCATCCAGGGTGCAACATGCAGTCGCTGGGGTAAGGAACCACTCACATCGTCTATATCACATCTCATAGCTGCTAAACTGAGGGATCTATGTGGTCACTGATTCGCGGAAAATGTAGACTAAAAAAATGCCGACTGAAATAACGCTGACGCAGTGATCGCATAGTAGAAACAATGGGGCATGCAGTCAATGTTAAAACGTTTTTTTTTACTAATGATTGACACTATATTGTCCGAATATATTTGTCTATTTGTCTGCTTAAACGCTATCGTTTACTGTGCGTATTACGGGCGAACAAAGATGCTTAGTAGCTGGTAGAAAGCTGCTGCCTGAATAATCCTTGTTCGTCTGGTATGCAGTAATAAAATCCCGGCAAAAATGTCGCCTATACAAATAATCGTGGCAAAAATGCTGTGGTTTAAAGGTGTACCCCATTATACCATTTAAGGGGAGCAGGGGCTGCAGGGGTGTCCCCTGCATCCTTTACATGGATTGCGACGGCAAAACAACAGCCTTTTTGCTGCGATTTTAACACATGGAAGCGTTCGTCTGACACGCTACGCAACGCTTCAGTTGACACATATTTCATTTTTAGTTTAATGCACCCGCACACATTAAAAAATACAATTGACCCTAAAGGAACAGACCACACGAATAATACATTGGGGAAAAAAACAAAACATAAGAATGTGAACGTAAATAACTGTCTGTAAAAGTACATTTATGCCTTTCAGTGTTCCGAAAACGTGTTGCCGCATCACACAAAGATTGAAAGTGAAAGACTTCCATGCAGTGCAGACACCAGGAGGCAGTCAAGAAACGGGAAGGGGCATTTGAAAACCTCCCCTTGTCTCTATCAATGCACGGAAATGTCAGTGCACCGCGGCTTCACCTTTCGATGTCTGTCTGGCACTCGTTTATTCATTTAGTGGAAAGCTTCATCTTTCAATTTCTGTGCGGTACAGAACGGTTTCACTTTCAATCCCTGTGCGGCGCAGCATCATGTTTGTCCAATTACTGCAATGAATGAAGGCCCAGGCCCTCTCACGTTTGTCCAATTTCTGCGATGAATGAAGACCCAGGCCCTCTCCTGTTTGTCCAATTTCTGCGATGAATGAAGACCCAGGCCCTCTCATGTTTGTCCAATTTCTGCGATGAATGAAGACCCAGGCCCTCTCATGTTTGTCCAATTTCTGCGATGAATGAAGACCCAGGCCCTCTCATGTTTGTCCAATTACTGCGATGAATGAAGGCCCAGGCCCTCTCATGTTTGTCCAATTACTGCGATGAATGAAGACCCAGGCCCTCTCATGTTTGTCCAATTACTGCGATGAATGAAGACCCAGGCCCTCTCATGTTTGTCCAATTACTGCGATGAATGAAGACCCAGGCCCTCTCATGTTTGTCCAATTACTGCGATGAATGAAGGCCCAGGCCCTCTCATGTTTGTCCAATTACTGCGATGAATGAAGACCCAGGCCCTCTCACGTTTGTCCAATTTCTGCGATGAATGAAGACCCAGGCCCTCTCACGTTTGTCCAATTACTGCGATGAATGAAGGCCGAGGCCCTCTCACGTTTGTCCAATTACTGCGATGAATGAAGACCCAGGCCCTCTCACGTTTGTCCAATTACTGCGATGAATGAAGACCCAGGCTCTCTCATGTTTGTCCAATTACTGCGATGAATGAAGACCCAGGCCCTCTCATGTTTGTCCAATTACTGCGATGAATGAAGACCCAGGCCCTCTCATGTTTGTCCAATTACTGCGATGAATGAAGACCCAGGCCCTCTCATGTTTGTCCAATTACTGCGATGAATGAAGACCCAGGCCCTCTCATGTTTGTCCAATTACTGCGATGAATGAAGACCCAGGCCCTCTCATGTTTGTCCAATTACTGCGATGAATGAAGACCCAGGCCCTCTCATGTTTGTCCAATTACTGCAATGAATGAAGACCCAGGCCCTCTCATGTTTGTCCAATTACTGCGATGAATGAAGACCCAGGCCCTCTCATGTTTGTCCAATTACTGCGATGAATGAAGACCCAGGCCCTCTCAGGCCCAGGCCCTCTCATGTTTGTCCAATTACTGCGATGGTCGACATTTTTGTATGGCACGAATGTGCAGTAATGGATATGTCGGAATGATGTTGTCGACATTTTTGTATGATTCCGAACGGAGCCTAGCAGCATACACATTTTAGCTGGTGAAGCAAATATGTGTTTTATCACCCATTCCTTGGTCATGCTATACAGGTCCCAGTCCTTGGCGTGATATGTCATGGTATTGTATCGGCACGTTTATTATTAAATAAGACATTTTAAAACAACCACATAAATAGCTTAGAATCAGGTATATAAATCGTATTGGCCCTACCTCTTATTGTGCTCTAATGTTATTATTAATTTAATGACTACATACATACCTTTACACACACATATCTGATATGATATTCAATAACATTATTTTAATTGGTGTGAAAACGATCTCAGTTACGTTACATCCTGTGCTAAGTTCAATTAACACAACCAATGCAGCTTTATAGAACACCCAGGAGCAGCTGGCTCAACCAAAGCCAGCCAGTTTTCTTGAAAAGTTGTATCTTGAATGTTCTTCCAAATGTCCTAGGGAGGCTCAGCTTGCTGGGTAGGGACTTCCAAAGAGAGGAGGCCCATTGTGCTGAGAAGGCCTTGGTTCCATTCCAATCACCAGCTGAGGAAGACAGAGAAAGTGGCTTAATCCTGCCTCTGCTGCTTAGCGGCTCACAGAGGGGACAGTTTCACTCATTGGTATCAGAAACATCTACAAGGACGCACAGAATGTATGTATTTGCTGAAATCAGAAACATATACTTCCATATCCAAGACATTGGTCCTCATTACGAGTCCGCCGGTCCGGACTTAACATTGCCGGTATAACCATACCGGCACCATTTACCGGATAAGAGAATTCTAACCATCTCAACTGGAAATACCACCACCAGAAACCGCCACCGCGGACTCAACGCATCCGAAAACTGGGTCGGCACAGAAACCCTGGGTTAACGGCAATACGTAATACCGCGCGCATTACAACTAGCATGGACACGGAAACAATGCCATAAAAATGGCAGTAAATCCGTGTGGTAATGCAGCCACCGCAGACATAACGTTAAACAGTGCCTAGTGAGCTGAATCAGTCCACAGGTGCACCAAATGAGCCGAGCTGGACCCAGCAGGCCACTGGGAGCCTACAAAAGGGCCACACCCACACCAGCTCCAAACACAACAATGCAGACAGCTGCAGTAGCAGCATTGGGACGGGGGCTATTGAACATACAGGCAGAACTGCACATGGTGTTAGTAATGGTGCAGAGGAGGAGGAGGAGGAGGAGGCGGAGGCGGAGGAGGCGCAGACGGCAATTGCAAACCCTGCACCCATGCCTAACCCAATTGTGCAGGTGGCAGGACCCCGCAGGCAGCCTGCAATACCCTGCATCAGGGCCTCACCCTGGAACCTCACTCCAAGACAGATCCACACATTATACCGGCTGGACCGTCCAACAATCATCTACATCACCACCATGATCGAGGACATCAGCAGCCGCATTGGCATTCCAACCGCAATCCCCCCCCCCTCCTGAAGGTTGTGTCGGTACTGCATTTTCTTGGCACTGAAACGTATCAGCACACAGTGGGTGAGCTGCATGGGCTCTCTCAACCCTGTTTTTCAAGAATACTGGACGAGGTACTGGATGCCCTGCTGTGCCATGTGTCAGAACACATCACCCTACACTTGCCCAGGTCATTGCCACCAAGTTGGCCTTCCATGCCATCGCCGCCATGCCAAATGGCATTGGTGCAGTAGACTGCACCCACATAGAGCTCACAGTACCATGTGCAATGGAGATGGTGTACCGCAATAGGAAACTGTACCACTCAATGAATGTCCAGATGGTATGTGACACTGCCCAAGTGATAACACATTGCTGCGCACGTTTCCCGGGGTCAACACATGACATAATTGTCCTGCGGAATTCAACATTGCCACGGTACATGGAACGCTATGCTGGACAAAGAACATGGCTATTGGGTGAGTACAACTGCCAATGCACGGGCCATGTGAAAGGGGGGGTGCCCAGGGCAATGAGGTGTGTGAGTGGCCTGCCAAAACGGCAAATGCATCACCCCCTGCCCCATGTAATGGACAGTCACCTCGACCCAGAAGTCACAAAGCTAGACATGACACGTGGCCACAGTGCGACAATACACACCTTGCCAAAGGGGATGCAGAACCAAGACTAGTACAAGCTCATACAACTTGAGCCACTTGATTAAGCCACCCACACTATGCACCACTGCCCCCCAATGCACATGATGTGTACACATGACACATACTGCATGTACCACTCCATCACACTCCATTGAGTGACTCCTCTGTGTGTGCACATCACAGCACAATGGCATACTCATGAAGTGGCTGCGAGGATAAAGTTCAAAACCCTCTGCATTGTCCACAAGGCCTTCTGGGGCCTGGGTCCTAAATACCTTCAACTCTCTCTTCCCAAATATCTTCCTCCCCGAGCCCTTCGCTCATCCGCCTCCAACTCCCTCATGGTCAGCCGCTTCTCGAAGCAACGAGCTGGGGGTAGATCTCTCTCCGCGGCAGGGGCCTCCCTCTGGAACAGCCTTCCTGCCTCCCTGAAACTTGAGGAGAACCACCTCCGGTTCCGGAAGCACCTCAAAACCTTCCTCTTTGCTTCTGCTTTGTCTCTCCCTCTCCCCTGCTGAACAGCTAATTAATTCTTCACTAAACTGCACTGATCCTGCAACTGGACCACTCTAAACTGCCTTCGGTCCTGGTCCCAGTCACTGATCCCCTGGAACCCCTCTGCACTACGGGACTGTCTCTGTATCCCTACAGCCCCCCCCTTCCCCAGCACTTGTTCTGCACTTACCTTGCACTTGCCACTAGCTGGCCCTTTTTTATTTATTACTTTACGCCACTTACCTTTACTGCACTTCCCCCCCTCCCCTTCCCCTTGCACTTTTTCCCCCCTCCCCCACCCCTGCACTTGCGCGATCTGAATGACACCTGGCCTAGTAGGATCGTTTGTTTTGTCTCCCCTTGTTCCTCCCCTCCCTGCCTCGTCGCGCCTTGAAACACCTGTGTATAGGCGCGTTACAAATACCATATCATATCATATCATATCATACTCGCCACCCACAACTGTGCGCAAGGGCAACCCCATATGCACTGAAAGTTGTTGGGAATGTCCACGAGCCAATGTCGACATCAATGAACCAAGATTGTGAATCACCCAGTGGTCAGACCACTGCCTGGCCCATTATGATTATTGACCAATGACACATGCATGCACTGCATCTGATGAAGACATGTATACTACTAACAGTGACATGTCCCCTCCATTTACATCCCGTGTAGATGATGCAGGATATGCACTCACGCCGTGGCTGATGACGCCCGTACGGAGGCCAAGGAACAGGCATGAGGAGACGTACAACAGGGCACACGTCCGCACACGTGGCATGATCGAGAGGACATTTGGCCTACTGAAGGCCAAGTTCCGCTGCTTGAGCAGATCTGGCGGATCACTGCTGTACAACCCAGTGAAGACGGGCAAAATAGTGCTTGTGTGTGCCATGCTGCACAATCTGTGCATGCGCAGGAACATTCCACTGCCCCCAGACACAGAGGATGATGATGGAGTTGATGATGAAGATGGGGATGGGATGGCTGCACCCCCTCGCGGACGGGGCACAAGATGGACAACATGCACAGGATACACTCATTCGCATTTACTTTTGAGAGGCAGCACATGAACAGCATTGCATGTAAATGAAGATGCAGGTAAATAAATGGATTGATTGCAAATGAAATAACGGATGTCCACTCCTGAAAATGTTTTCAAGGGTGATTTATTCAAAACAAAGCAGGATAGAAGGCGTATTGATGGGATAGCTGTACACCCGTGCCCACCCATCACCCAAACGTACCCATCCCCAACCAGGCCCCTAAACACTACTCCCATTATGAACCTCCCCCACCACCCAAACGTACCCACCCCCAACTAGGCCCCTAAACACTACACCCATTATGGACCTCCCCCACCACCCAAACGTACCCACCCCCAACCAGGCCCCTAAACACTACACCCATTATGGAGCTCCCCCACCACCCAAACATACCCCATACACCCATTGTGTCCCTGAATGTTTCCTGCACAGTCAAACACACATGGCATTATTTGCGTGTGCGCTTGTGCGCCCTTGCCCGAGGGCTCTGTCAGACGACTTGAGCGCCTCCATGGGCTGGCAGTGGTTGAGCTAGATGGGGTGGTGCTGGTGGACGGCTCTGTTGGTGTCACTGTTGGCACACGTCCTCGATACGCCTGCTGGGCAAGCAACATAGACTCGGTTTGGGTCACTCCTGCCCTGTGTGGGGGGGTTTATGGTGGGTCCTTTGGGTCACTCCTGCCCTGACTGGAGGGGGGGGGGGTTATGAGTGGGTCCTTTGGGTCACTCCTGGGCTCAAAACACATTGATGGCTTTGTAATCTCTGCACTTACCGGCATCTACAGGTGGGCTCACTCCTGCCTCTGCATCGCCAATGCCATGTATTCCCTCAAGGTGGAGCACACTGCTGCAGCGCTCCTCCCATAACTGCAGTTTTTGTGGTAATGCAGGCCCTCCACCTGTGCCACTGCTCTGCTGGCGGTGTGCATCAATGAGGTTGCGCACTCTGAGCCTGAGATCATCCCACCTCTTGTGGCAGTCCTTCACGCTGCGTGTTGTGTGTCAAATCACCCAAGTATCTTATGTAAAAGGATACAGGTAGAACTATAAAGGATACACTTGGAAGGGCTCTTCCGGATCCTGTTACACTTCGGACTTCCCCGCCGGCATCCTTGCAGAATACAACTTTTTATTTTTTTATTTTTTTATTGTTGTATTATTAGTTTGCATAAAACCTTATACAACATATAACACAAATGAAAAACACATTTATACCTTTCATACAACCAATACATAAGCATATAAGAATGCACTGATATATAAGATGGTTATCATACCATACAAGAAAAGAAACAGAGAAAGAAATTTCATCTAAAACATCTAGGACATCAGCATTGTACAAAATTCTTAAAAGATTCCTTCCCAGCCCTAAAATCAAATTACATAGTAGTTATATGCCTTGTTAATATCATTACCCGTTTGTATCCTATAGGTACCTACACAATTAATTCTTTATTTTTGGCTTCCAATTCCTCCGTTATATTTTGAAGCAATAAATTCAAAGCGAGAGTTAGGGAGATATTAGCACCCCACATGCAGCGACTCCAGAACAGATTTTTTGACATTTCTAAATCCTCATCAAATCTATCGGTGAGGTGTAGAGCTCGTTTCGACCCAAAATAGACACATGTTAAGACAAGGTGCTTGAGAGTTTCTAACATGTCAGTTTCTCCACAAAAACGACATGTAAGACTAGGTAAAATATAATTAAGCACCTTTTCTTTATGTATCCAATAATGAATTCTTTCTAGGGTCGGCATCTGGTTAAGTCTAAAACGCATAAATGTGGTTCTCGCCCTATAACAGGGGAATCTAAGTAGATAAAGGGGGATACATTCCCTTGCATGTACACATTTAGCATATTCCTTATAGGCTGCATAGGACTCTATTTCCTTGACTGTATCCACCCAATCCGCCTTGAATAATAGTTTCTTAACTAGGCCGGGTCGTTGCACCAAGTCGTCTAAACAAGAGCCTAAAATATATAGCAGAGAATTCATTCTGTCGCTGAATCCCTTAATTGATTGAACTGACCCAGATTTAATCACCCTATTCAACAACTCATACATGGTATTCATAAGAGGATCATTCATTTTTCTAAAAAAGGAAAGCTGTCTCCACAAATATCTGGCTTTGAGTGAGACAAGACATAGTTTGTGCCGGATAATGGCATTAGGGATTGCCATGGAAAGGCCCATTGCTTCCTTCCATAATTTTCCCTGAACCACATTTAAATAGGAACTCATATCCTTGGTGCAAATATCCAGACCATATAAGAGAACCGGCTCACATTTAGCAAGGTAGAAGCGTCTCATGGGTAGGAGCGAAAATTTACATACTCGAACCCTCAGAAATTTCATTTGAGTCTTTAATTTAGACGCTTTTTCTGCAAGACTCAATTTCCACCTCTTTAGGCTAGAATTGTTAGAAAAATTATAGCCTAAGTATGTTATGGCCTGCACCTGTTCCACCGGATTGTCCCCCATCTTCCAGACATAAGATTTAACAACTCTCTTCTTAGAGCTTACAATCGTTCGAGATTTCGATGCATTGGGGGAAAGATTATTCATCATAGCATATTGATAGAAAATATCCATCCTTCTATGAAAGCCCTTGTGGGGTACGATCGAAGAATGAAATCATCCGCAAAGGCCATCCACTCAATAACCAAACTTCCCATCCTAGCGGGAGCGATGGAAGGACCCCGCCACATATCCTCCACATCGCTGACGTACAGGTTGAAGAGCGTGGGTGCAAGTGAACAGCCCTGCTTAACCCCCACCTCACTCTCCATGGCATCAGAAAGGGAGCCTTCGTAAGATAAGCGCACCCTGACAGAGGTATTTCTATGTAATAGAGCCAAGAGTTGAACAGTCTTACGTGGAAAATTCATTGCTAACATTTTGGTCCACAGTCTATCTCTAATGACCCCGTCAAAAGCGTTAGAGAGGTCCAAGGAAGCCATATAGACTTCACCCATTTTAGTTTGATGGACTGTATCTCTTAAATGAGCCAAAATATTTCCGTTCAGGTCTGTTCCCAAACATTCTCTAAAGCCAACCTGAAATTTACTGAAGCAGGAATTCATTCTAGTAAATTTATTGATGTCCCTTAAAAGTAGAATGCCAAAGACCTTACTAGCTGCATCTAAAAGGGCTATAGGTCTATAATTCTGGGGATTAAGAACGTCCCCTTTTTTAAATATAGGGACAATAATACTCTGAGCCCAGGTTTTAGGAATAGTATGGTATTTGAAGATATCATCAAATATAGGTTTGAGCAAATCAGCCCATATTCCAGGGGATGTCTTTATGACGAAGGGGGAATGCCATCCGGGCCTGGTGCTCTAGAAGGTTTAAGTTTGTTAATGGCCCATTTAATGTCCTCTAAATCCCACCCACAGTCTTCCACCACGGGGGGACCTAAATCCAAGTCCTGTTCCCTTTTACAGGTCAACAGGTAAAGCAAACTTTTGCTTATAGAAGGCACTCCACACTTCTGCTTGGATCGGGCAATCAAGTTTGTCTTTTGCAGGCATGAGCATAGAGTTAATAGTTGCCCAAAATTTAACGTCTCTGCCCTTACAAAGATTATGCATCATCGATTGATGTGCTTCATGATATTGATCCATTCTCAGTGATTTGATCAGATTTTTGTGTTTCAATATAATTTTTTTCTTTCTAAGCTGAAATTCGAAAAAGGGAATGGGCATTTTCTTCAAGGCTTTAATTTCACTATATTTATTACGCTTGGAGGTTTGGATTCTGGAGTCGCCCACCCTCATCCTAGGTTTTATGACCTCCCTATCACTGGTGCTACTAATTTTATAAACACATGACAATATGGTATTGTAGTAGAATCCCCCCAAATCGATATCTTCACCTCGTAATATGAGGCAACCTTCTGGATAGGTTACCCAAAACCAGGTTATTGAATTTCGTAATTATTTTCTTATTCCATACAACCCTTCTCCCATTATTTCCAGCCTTTAGACCACACAGCGTGGGATTAATATAATTACCCACATTGGGAATGGAAAGAGACAAACATAAGGGAATATGATCACCCAATTCCACCTCCATAAGTATCAATTTTCCACAGGCTTGCTTCCAGCTATTTGAAACATAGAAAAAGTCGATTCTAGAATTATTACTTCCTCTTTTCCAAGTAAATTTCGGTAAATTCCAATCCCAGGCATGATCTAAAAGACCCAGGTCCCAATGATCGAGATAATTATCCCACCGTATGCCTCTTTTAATATGTGGTGGGAGCAATCTAGGAATCACCCCCCTTTCATTTAATGTGGAACCCTCAGCACAGGCCGAATTGAAGTCCCCTCCCAAGATAATACGATTACCAAACCCTTTCTCGAACCATCCTCCCAGAATCATATTGAGAGTATCTTCCACTTCATCAATCGCCACTTTTAACGGGTTCCAATAGAGATTCAGCAAGAGGATCGGCTCTACCCTATTCTCTGAAGTGAGAATAATACCCAAAAGCCAATCACTCCTAAAGATCACCTCCCCGTGAAACCCCAAATTACGATCAATGGCAATAATCAGACCACCACTAGGTCTGCCCAAAGGTCCACGCGATGCTAAAGAAGAAAAAGTATAGAAACCTTCTATATATATCAGACAGCGTCATGGTTTCCTGAAAAAAATAAATACGGGGGTGCACATAATTATCCCTTTTATTCAAAAACGTGTTGAGGTGTGCTCCCCCGCATGAATTCCAGGAAATCACATCTATATTAGAGCTGTTAGGAACGCCCACTATCTTGTCTGAATGTCTCCAAGGTTTTAAGTGCTGGCTGTAACCATGACCAATCCTGGCCACTATTTAGAAGGCTAGAAATTAATGCCAACCCTGGACCAAAATTTTCTAGTTTATTATTACCTAATTGTGGGGTTTGTTGGGTTTGGTTGTTATCCGTTTCCTTATATTGAAGAAACTTATCAACCTCTTTGTCATCTACTAAAGTAGTTAGATCATACCCCAAAGAGTTGAGATTCTTTTCTTGAGCACGTACCATATCTGCTACCATCGCTGAATGAAAACAACTTATCATACGATGGTTATTATGATTAGGTAGAGAGATGGCGTCTATATCATCTGTTGTTATTGCTCGTAATAAGGGAATCTTTTTAAACAGGCTTAAAAGGTAAGTTCTATTTAAATAAACCTGCGAGTCTGTTTTATTATTATTGATCCAACCCAGTATCTTCCCTGTACAGATCTTTATAGGGTGCTGGGCCGGAATAGATTGCTTCTTTATGTGATCCGCACTAGATTTGAACACAGCCTTTTCTTGAGGTTCTTGGGTTTTGGAAAAATATGTATCTTGGGGGGTATCTCCCGTATTATTACTAGTAAATTCAGTCCCCTTCTCAGCTAACACCATCAGCCCTTGTGAGGGGGTGATACTGGGACATGCTACTACTGGAATTTCTTGGGAAATAATAGGGTGCCCAATTTGTTGTGTGCCTACAGATGTTCTAGCGTGTTTAGTGCTAATTATTTTACCGAAAGCTGTCATCTTTGTTTGTTTAGTTTGTATGCGCTCGAGGCCAACTTTTAGTATATTATTCTCCTCCGTATTTAGGTCAGTATTAATTTCCCCCCTGGGCAGGGAGTCTTTATTACTAGGCTCCCCCCGAACCTGACCATCTTCTTTATTAGAAGCCTTATGGCTTTCCTATCATCTGGCTCTTCCTGAAGCGGGATATTTCTAATTCCTTTAAGATTTGCATTTCTGCCTTTAATTTTTATGTTAGGCATGTTTTTGCTTTTTTTGGGCATCCTAACCTGCTTTTTTGTCTTTTTTCGTCTACTGACAGGGGATTGGGGCATCTCATTTATATCGTAGTCCGAGCTATTTACTGGAGCTGTTACATCATTATTCATGTTAGAACCTATTTCTAATACCTGGACTGCTAATTTTTCCTCTCTGTATTTTGTCTTTTGTTTACATTTTTGCCCTTTTTTACAAGAATTATGTTGGGAGATTATTGAGCCCTCACTACTAATGTTTAGACATTCCCCCTCTTTTATCATTACTCTCACCTGCATCTGAGCGCTGGACTTTTCCGTGCCCTGTTCCTGAGTAGGCCCTTCTGTTGCCATAATTATGGCATCCAGAAGGACCGAAGGACTATCTGGACAGCACAGTTCCTTTCCATAGTTTTCATTATTGGTTTTATTATCTCCTATTCCCAGGGAGACTCGATCCTCTACCACTATATTTGACGAGGTGGGGCGATCTCCTGTAAGCATAACTTCCAACAGAGTAGTAATCTTAGCATCCATGGTCATTAACCTGGTATCTTGTTCCTCTCTATATTTTTCAAATAGACTCTTTTCTTTAGTAATCTGTTCATTAATGTTCTTAGCCTCCACTATACCCTCTAAGAAAGCCAGACGAGTCACCAATTGGTTAAAAGCCGCTTGTTGCCCTACCATAGAGCAACCAATAGTCTCTTGGGATTCACCTAGGGTTTTCAAAGCCAAATTCAAACTAATGTGTAAATTGGATAGAAGTGGTATCAGGTAATCTCCTCTCTCCTCCCTTCTCAAACCAGGAGACTCCTGTTTATCTTCAGCTACCCCACGATTTTCCAATATGGTTCGCTGAGGGTCGGTAGCTTTATCTACAGTTATGGGTAAGTAATCCCTTTCCTTATCAGTTTGGGTATAGCTGGTCTTACTGTATATAGGTGGTATAAGTGTCTTTATAATCGGTCTAATAGGGGATAGGTTTCTACCCTCTTGTTGTTTCCACATTATAGGAGTATTTCTATTTTGTGAGAGTGTATCAATTGGCGCACCCTCTGATAAGCTCCTCACCCCCTTGCCTTTGGACAAAAATCTACCTACTGGTATCTCTAGATCAACAATTTCTTTCAGCAAATGACCTGTAGCATCTGCCGTAATAAAGAAGGAATCATCCAAATCACTCTCTCCAATGGGCTGGTTAAGATTGTACTTAGAACGAATGGGGGTCTCTTTAGATTGGTCCCTCCCGCCAGCCTGCTTAGAGCTCCCCGATTGAGGAGAATCGAGGGCACATTGCACCTTATCCTTATTATCCTTCCCAAAGATAAATGTTGCCGGTGAAATGTGCCTGAATTGCAAAGTTCCACACGGTTGTTTCCCCTTCCATATCAGAGACTCCAAGCATTGATTATCCCCTGCCTGTAATTTCCCAGTAATAATCCTCTTCTGAAGAGGGGTGGACGCATGATACCGGACTACCCTTTTAGTATCAATTCGACTTTGTTGAAGACATTCCTCATCTGTAAGTTCCTGTTTGGAGTCTGGTATGTCCCTATTAGCCCCCGTATCCTCTATGTCTGGTATGTCCACATTTACCTCAGTCAACGCTACAACATTCAAAATTGCAGGATCTGTGGTAGGATGTCCCTTCGGGCTCCCTTCAGCTCTAGTATTAGAATTTTCATTGATATTCTCAACCAATAAAATCGAGGCAGCCATATTTTCAATGTGGTCAATACTAATGAGCGCCTCACAATGAGTCAGAGAGCCTGATTGGTCCTCTACTATCTTAGTAGCTTGACTCACAGCAGTTTCAAACCCGCTTCTAAGTGCGGGCATATTATAAAAAAGAAAGAAACCAGAAAAGAAATATATTAGAAAATATTAGATTAGAAAAAAGAACACCCTGAGGGGAGATCAACTCGCAACCTCTAAGGTGCAAAGACACCTACATTTCTTTTTTTTTTTTTTAATGGCTGGGAACAGGACTAATATAAAAACCAAGTCATTCTGTACTGTAGTTGTGCCAAAAGGAATGTGTTTGAATTAAGCCCGGAGCAACCTCTGATATAATTCTGATTACGTCAGCTTAAAAGCATAATTATTTAAAATATCCACAATTAAGAAATGGGTTTAAAAAAAACACTCGGTTGCAGGGTTGGGAACGCCCGGCGGCTAGTGGAGCTGCCAGAGTCCGACTCTCCACCCCGTACCCTGGTAGCTTAAGAAGGACGTAGACCAAAATGTTATAGCAGTAGACCAGATTACTCACAGCCGAACAGCCAAACAGCGGCTCCAGCCCTTACTGCCTCCAGGGCTTAACGTCGCAAGGGCGGTTGTGCCGGTAATATGAGGAGGGAGATAATCACGTGATCCGTCACGTGATGGGAATAGGCCCCGCCCCCTCCAGGCAGCGGCCATGCAGCAAGAGCAGCGCTTGCAGTGCTGCGTTCAGGAGGAAATGGCAGTCAAAGGAGCAGACGTGCAAAGTACCAAGCACTCCTTCCGAGTAGTAAAGAACACGCCGCAAGGGCGGTTGTGCCGGCAATATGAGGAGGGAGATAATCACGTGATCCGTCATGTGATGGGAATAGGCCCCGTCCCCTCCAGGAAGCGGCCAGGCAGCAAGAGCAGCGCTCGCAGTGCTGCGTTCAGGAGGAAATGGCAGTCAAAGGAGCAGAGGTGCAAAGTACCAAGCACTCCTTCCGAGTAGTAAAGAACACGCCGCAAGGGCGGTTGTGCCGGCAATATGAGGAGGGAGATAATCACGTGATCCGTCACGTGATGGGAATAGGCCCGCCCCCTCCAGGAAGCGGCCAGGCAGCAAGAGCAGCGCTCGCAGTGCTGCGTTCAGGAGGAAATGGCAGTCAAAGGAGCAGACGTGCAAAGTACCAAGCACTCCTTCCGAGTAGTAAAGAACACAACTTCTTTACAGGCTCCTCTATGGTCCAGGTACAAGCTACCATGGCGTCTGTACAAACGTCGACGCACTCCAGGTCACCTGACACACCTTGTACGTGGAAGACGTACAGCAAGACACGCCCCTCTTACGACTATAAAACCACCATCTTCCAAGGGGCTCGTTGCTGCTAATAAGCGTTACCAGCTACACGCGGTTTCATCCGTTTCCTCTTCGTGTATCCCTGCACGAATCCTTATCTGAACTCCTGGTTTTGACCTTTTGCCTGAAATTTGGATTGCTTCGTCTCCTCCCTTGTTCTTGTTGTGATCGTCTGGTTGTTGGACTCGGAACGCTACTGGATACGGCTCTCTTCTGTGTCTTGCGGTTCTTCCCTGGTTGCCGCTCTGCACATCACTTTTGCTGGTTACCTCCGGATCATCTCAACAACTACTCAACTATACTCGTGTACTCAGGTACAGATCTATTGTCTTCCATGGACATTGTTTTCTGTTGGATTCTGGGACATTGAGTGACTTTCCTGTGAGATTGCTCTTCAGTGCACATGAACGCTTTCCTGAACTGCACCAACCCGACCCTGGTGCGTCCCTCGTGCCGTTCGGGGTTACTTACCTATACTAACTTCCCTGTTTGTTATTTTCTCCTGTCGTTGTCTACAGAATCCTGAACTCCTCTTTCAATCCTGGATTCCTCTTACTCCATTTATCTTTACTCAGGTCAGTTGTTATCAATTCTATAGCTAAAGTGGGAAACGATACTGATTTAGACTTATTCCACTCATTCGTGTTATTCTTTACTCAGATTGTCCCGGGGAAACGCAATTCCACTCCAATATCCATATAGGTAGTTGTCCAATCATTTTTAACTGTTCTAATCACTTGTTTAACATCAACACATCAACACTGTCTAATATCTTGGTATTCTTTTGCAGCATTGGTATTGGCGGTGTGTGTTCTCCCCGCTCTTTTATTCAATTGACATCTCTGTCTGTCCTACTGAAACAGCAGAGAGGTACATTGTGGAAAAGAGCCCCTCTTTGAGGAAGCCTGAGTCTTGTACTCAGGGGAGCTGGGATGGAAGGCTGAATTCAGAATTCTATGCTACCAACATCTCCAAGGTCGTGTTCTCCGCATCTTCGACCTATTCGGAGTGGTGAGTAACAGAATTAGCAGCCTTAAAAAATGTCCACAGAGGCCAGTGATGCTTTGAATCAAATCGTGCAAATGGTCACGGATCTACGTACCGACTTGACCAATGCACAAGATGCACTGCGCCAACGAATGGACGCCATTCAGTCTTTGGTTACCACACCAGCGTCACAGATGGCTGGTGCCGGAGCTACAGTATCCGGTTCAGGGTTTCCACCTCCACAGCAGGAATCAAATCCGATCATGCTTACATTTTCTGTGTCAACCCACCTCATTTCCCACATCTACAACCAAAGCGGCTTTTATTTTGTCTCATTTGGGAGGCACTGCAGCCGCATGGGCTAACCCGTTGTTGGAATCTAATAGTCATGTTCTGTACAATTGTGATGCCCTTCTTGCTATGATGAGTAAAGTATTTGATACACGTTATACCACTCAAGCTACTGATCTGGAACTCTTAAAACATCGACAAGGAAACAATTCTTTATTGGTTTATTTGGCTCGATTCAATCAGTTGGCAGCAGAGACTGACTGGCCTGAAGAAAAGAAGACAGCTGTCTTCTATCAAGGCCTCTCAGATGATCTAAAGGACATCCTCTCCACTGTTCCTGTGGTTCCCGCAGCATTCGGGGAACTGCTAGATTTAGTCCTTCAGATTGATGCTCGTAAATCTGAAAGACGCAGCGAAAAGAAAACAGCATTGTTCAGCTTGGTTGCAGCAGAGGCCTCATCTTCGTCATCTCCTGCGTCTGAGCCTATGCAGATTGGGGTGATTAAGGGACCGCTTACCCCTGCTCAACGAGAATATTGTCGATCACACAATCTCTGCATGTATTGTGGGGCCTCTGATCACTTGTTACTTGAGTGTAACAAAAAAACCTAAAAGAAAGGCGGGAAACGCCAAATCCCGACAGTAAGAGTCCCTATGTCGGGAAACTCACCCTTGGACTCTACAGTACAGAAACCGAGTCATTTAGTTCGCCTACCTGTTACATTTTCTTTAGATCATGGTGCTTCATTCCAGACTACAGCTGTGATCGATTCAGGTGCAACAGGTAATTATGTTGATCAATGTTTTGCCACCATGTCAAAAATACCATTAGTTTGCAAAACTATCCCTGAAACAGTGAATGTAGTGGATGGTTCACTTCTTGTCTCAGGAATGGTAACTCACCAAACAGTTCCACTCCATATGAGTACTGACGAAGGCCATACTGAAGACATATCATTTGATATCATTAAAGCACCAGTTTACAAAGTCATTCTGGGCATTCCATGGTTGAAACTTCATAATCCTGCCATCGACTGGTCGACATCTCAGATTCAGTTCCCTTCCAATATGTGCAATACTCGATGTACTACATTACTCGGTATTACCCATGATAGTTCAGTCAGGGCGCTAGTTTCACCTACTATGCATATCGGAGCTGTCTCTAAAAACGTATCCTCTGTGATACCTTCGCAATATACAGATTATTCAGATGTTTTTGACAAAGGGATGGCGGAGACTCTACCCCCACATAGAGCTTATGATTGTCCAATAGACCTAATTCCGGGAGTAAAAATACCATCCGGCAGAGTGTACTCTCTCACTCTCAAAGAAGACGAAGTTCTTAAAGATTACATAGACGAGGCTTTGTCCATGGGATTTATTCGTTCTTCCAAATCACCTATTTCATCACCACTTTTCTTTGTCCCTAAGAAAGAAGGGGATCTACGTCCTTGTATAGATTATCGTACTTTGAATGCAGCAACCATTAAAAACCAGTATCCTCTTCCTCTGATTTCTGTCCTTCTTGATCAGTTGGGTTCTTCCAAAATATTCACTAAGCTCGATCTTAGAGGAGCTTACAATCTCGTCCGCATGAGAGAGGGGGACGAATGGAAGACCGCATTTAAAACACGTTATGGCCTATTTGAATATCTTGTCATGCCTTTTGGCTTATATAATGCCCCGGCCACCTTTCAAGCTTTCATGAACGATCTGTTTTACGACATTCTTGATCAATTTGTTGTTGTCTACCTGGATGACATTTTGATTTATTCTCAAAACCAGGAAGACCACGAAAAACACATCAAGATAGTACTCCAACGTCTGAGAGAACATAGATTGTTTGTTAAAGCCGAAAAGTGCATATTTCATGCCTCAGAGGTGGAATTTCTGGGATATGATCTTACTAACAATGGTGTGCGCATGAGTCAATCCAAAATTAGTGCGATCTTGGAATGGCCTGTGCCTAATTCAGTCAGATCATTACAATCATTCCTGGGATTTGCAAACTTCTATAGACGCTTCATCAATGGGTTTTCTGAAATATCTGCACCACTTACCTCTCTGACAAGTGTCAAAGTACCATTTGTATGGTCTTCAGAAGCTCAGGGAGCCTTTGATCAATTAAAATCAGCCTTCACTTCCGCTCCTGTCCTCAAACATCCTGATCCCGAGCTTCCTTTTTTTGTTGAAGCTGATGCTTCAGGTAATGCCATTGGGGCGGTATTGTCTCAAACCTGTCCGCATTCGGGAGAGATTCATCCTGTTGCCTATTTTTCTCGTAAATTGACAGCTTACGAAAAGAATTATTCCATCACAGAACGCAAACTTTTAGCCATCAGAGATGCATTCTTGGAATGGAGGCATCATCTTTTGGGGGCTAAACACCTTGTAACTGTATACTATGATCACCGCAGTCTCTTAGCCTTCAAGTCTATGAAATGTCTTACAGCTAGACAGGCGCGGTGGCATTTATTCTTTTCACAATACCAATTTGTTATTACATACCGTCCTACTAAAGCTCAAGTTCCGGCTGATACTCTCTCGCGTTTACATGCGGATGGCCAGTCTCAACGGATCGAAGCTCTTCCTCTTCTACCAAACAAGGTTGTTTGTGGTTGTTCGGTTCAGCCCTCTTTGCGTTCAATTATCCTTGATTGGGTTTTAAAACATCCAAAAGAGATCAGTGACCTCAATCTGGAAATCATTCAGGGTATGCCATTCATTCAAGGGCGCGTCTATATACCATCAGGTCAAGCTAGAGATTTAGCTCTTCAGTGGTCTCACGATTCCTTGATTGCTGCACATCCAGGAAGTCAAAAAAACTCTTGAAGCCTTACGGCGTTGGGCCTGGTGGCCTTCTATGGTTCGTGACGTAAAGGATTACATTTTGACTTATTCCATATGCACTCAGTGTAAAACTTCTAGAGCCAAACCAGTTGGATTGTTACAACCTCTTCCTGTGCCGTACAAACCTTGGCAGATGCTGTCTATGGATTTCATCGTGGAACTTCCTGACGTTCAGGGCTATGACACTATTTGGGTAATCGTTGATTACTTCACTAAATACGCATTGTTCATACCTTGTTCTGGTTTACCTGCAGCTCCTGAATTGGCAAAACTGTTCTTGACGAATGTGTTTCGTTTCTTTGGGTTACCCTCGGTTATTGTTTCCGATCGTGGCACCCAATTTACGTTACGAATCTGGAAGGCTCTTACAGCTTCTTTGGATATTGAGGACAGGTATTCCTCAGCTTACCATCCTCAAACGGATGGGCAAACTGAGAGAACTAATGCTACCATCGAACAGTATCTACGCTGTTTATGCCTTCAGTACCAACAGTCTTGGTTTACTTCTTTGCCTTATGCAGAATTTGCATATAACAACTCTATGCATACATCAACTGGAGTTTCTCCCTTTTTCGCCCTGTGTGGTGGTCATCCTAGGGCACTTCCACTTGATCCGGTATTACCGGCCATTAATCCTGCAGCAAAGGATTGCATCAGAGATATCGATAAGATTCATCGGGATGTACGCTACCATTTACTCAGAGCTCAAGATCGTGCCAAGAAGTATGCCGATGTGCATCGATCACCTGCTCCAGTCTATCGCAGTGGCATGAAGGTGTGGTTATCATCCCGCAATTTGCGAATTGCAGGTAAACGCTCGCTTCTGCCTAAATTTGTGGGACCCTATGTCATTACTGATGTCATCAATCCTGTGGCAGTTAAGCTTTCTTTGCCGCGATCATGGCGCATACACCCAGTCTTTCACGTCTCCTTGATCAAGCCTTTCATCCCTGGGACCCGTCTGCCTACTCGTCCTTCGCCGATCTTGGTGGATGGTGAGGAGGAATATGAGGTCTCGCGTATCCTGGACTGCAGGGTGTCTAGGGGTACGTTGTTCTACCTCGTGGATTGGAATGGGTATGGGCCTGAGGACCGTACTTGGGAGCCACTCTCCAATTTGCATTGTCCGGTTCTTCTCAGGAGTTTCCATTCCGCCAGGGGGTTGCCGGTGTCTTTGGGGGAGGATGCTGTTACACTTCGGACTTCCCCGCCGGCATCCTTGCAGAATACAACTTCTTTACAGGCTCCTCTATGGTCCAGGTACAAGCTACCATGGCGTCTGTACAAACGTCGACGCACTCCAGGTCACCTGACACACCTTGTACGTGGAAGACGTACAGCAAGACACGCCCCTCTTACGACTATAAAACCACCGTCTTCCAAGGGGCTCGTTGCTGCTAATTAGCGTTACCAGCTACACGCGGTTTCATCCGTTTCCTCTTCATGTATCCCTACACGAATCCTTATCTGAACTCCTGATTTTGACCTTTTGCCTGAAATTTGGATTGCTTCGTCTCCTCCCTTGTTCTTGTTGTGATCGTCTGGTTGTTGGACTCGGAACGCTACTGGATACGGCTCTCTTCTGTGTCTTGCGGTTCTTCCCTGGTTGCCGCTCTGCACATCACTTTTGCTGGTTACCTCAAGATCATCTCAACAACTACTCAACTATACTCGTGTACTCAGGTACAGATCTATTGTCTTCCATGGACATTGTTTTCTGTTGGATTCTGGGACATTGAGTGACTTTCCTGTGAGATTGCTCTTCAGTGCATATGAACGCTTTCCTGAACTGCACCAACCCGACCCTAGTGCGTCCCTCGTGCCGTTCGGGGTTACTTACCTATACTAACTTCCCTGTTTGTTATTTTCTCCTGTCGTTGTCTTCAGAATCCTGAACTCCTCTTTCAATCCAGGATTCCTCTTACTCCATTTATCTTTACTCAGGTCAGTTGTTATCAATTCTATAGCTAAAGTGGGAAACAATACTGATTTAGACTTATTCCACTCATTCGTGTTATTCTTTACTCAGATTATCCCGGGGAAACGCAATTCCACTCCAATATCCAGATAGGTAGTTGTCCAATCATTTTTAACTGTTCTAATCACTTGTTTAACATCAACACATCAACACTGTCTAATATCTTGGTATTCTTTTGCAGCATTGGTATTGGCGGTGTGTGTTCTCCCCGCTCTTTTATTCAATTGACATCTCTGTCTGTCCTACTGAAACAGCAGAGAGGTACATTGTGGAAAAGAGCCCCTCTTTGAGGAAGCCTGAGTCTTGTACTCAGGGGAGCAGGGATGGAAGGCTGAATTCGGAATTCTATGCTACCAACATCTCCAAGGTCGTGTTCTCCGCATCTTCGACCTATTCGGAGTGGTGAGTAACAGATCCTTGATGAGGCAAATGACTTGAAAGTAGTGAAGTCAAAATAGACCTTCCAAATGATACAACTCTCTGACTAATAAAACAGGCAGAGAGAGGGATCACTGGAAAGGGCATGGGAGAATCATTGGAAGTCAGCCTAGGATACAATAAAGTATAATGAGGAAGTGTCCCAACATAAACCCTCACTAAGAGTACAGCAATAGCAACTAGGACAACACTAACCTGTAGATTCGGATAACTGGGGCTCTACCAACAAGTCTCTGAAGAAATCCAATTCTCCAGCATGGGGTCTGGCATGGATTCACATGCTCATGAATATTCCCCGTCGTCAGGCTGGGAATCCTCGGTAAAGAAAAAACCAGTATCAGTTTCGTTTCTGATCTGTCTTTCGTAGTAATAACCAATCAATGGTCTCTGCGTCATACTGACCACAGCCAATGACTGCCCTCTACCTAAGCACCGCCTCTGGCAGCCATCTTCAGATTTTTACCGCACGTTCATGTGTTGGGATCCTCGTGCTATTGCTCTCGAGCGTTAGTGCTATTTTTTTCACGTTTTTTCTCAAAAACTTCGTTTTTTCGGTCAAAAGAGCCTCAAGCTCCACCGACTCTCCATCCGATCAACGGGGACCCGTGTCGGATTCGTCTGCGCCCCTCAAGGGTGAAGATTTCGTCGAGCTACGCTTTTGGAGGACTCCAGAAGCTTCTCAGGCCCGGACATGGCCCAGGAGAAGGGAAGCTCGACGCCCGGAAAGCTGTTCAGGATCTGCCCTGGATGCCAGCTGCAGAACGTCTTTAAGGAGGACGAACACTCCTTTTGTCTCTACTGCTTACATGAGGACAAGACGCACGTGGAGAAGGACTGTGCGTTTTGCGGCAATATGTCGGAGCGGACCATGAAGTACCGCCATCAACGTCTCGCTAACTGGCTGGAAGGGAAGAGCCCGTCAGGCGAGAAGAAGAGGAAGAAATCCGAGCGGTCTTCTAAGACCTTTGAGGACGCCCCGGCGACGGGGGTCCAACACAAGGCCAAGCACCGCGAGTCCGCTGGCACCGGGAGAGCCGAAAGGTCGGGCTCTACGGGCGCCAGGCAGGGCGCACCCTCCCCGGCACCATCAACCACGAGCCAACGCTCTGGGTCGGGTAAGAGGAAAGGCGAGCACCCGGCGAAGCTTATGGAGAGGCCCTGGTCGAGCTCTAAGGCCCCATCGGAGGGGGAGCGAGGCAGTGTCCCCCCCCTCAAGGATAAGGCGGTGAGCGCACCTAAGGTGGTGAAGGCCTTAATCCATCCGGCCAAGCCCTCTATCGATACTGTCGCGGCGGCCCTGGCTCAGCCTGTGGAGGCTACACCAGTGGTGGCGACCTCGGGGCTCAGAGTCTCCCTGCCACCTCGGAGGGAATCCTCTTTTGTGCCCATCGATAGGACCCCCGTGAAATCCCCGGCGGGGAAGAAAAAGGGGGGGCAGGGCCTCGTCGTAGATTCGGCCTCAACCTCGGAGGAAGAGCTGATCGAGGTCTTAAGCCACGGCCTTGTCGGATTCCCCTCTGCCAGCGCCGCAAGACAACTCGGCGGCCATTTTGTTGGCTATACAGTCCTTACGCTCAGAGATAAGGACGAGACTACCGTTGCCGACGGAGGAACCTCTCCCGTCGGGGGATGAACCGGGACCTTCTGGTGTTCCCCCTCCCAAGAAAAGAAGGATTCACCCTCCACCTCCTTTTCAGCCGTCGCGCCCCGTCCAGCCCTCCTCCCCGTCCACCCGAGGGGATGATACGGGGACTGACACGGCAGCGACGGGTACGGACGACGAGGTTCCACTCCATGATCGCCAGGGCATCCGAGCTTTTCCAACTCTGCCCTGAGGAGAAGAAAAAGGAAGGATTCCTTTATCAACGGCGCGAGGCCAAGAGGAAGACGGTCCTCGCGGTGCCTCTACTGGACGACATTTGGGATGAGGGCCTCGCCCTCCTCAAGAACCCTTCCACGACGCCAGCTAGAAGAGACCGGTACGAGAAGAAGTACCGGGTCCCAGACGCAGCCCCCCTGTGCCTCCGGGCGCAGCCTACCCCGGACTCCGTCGTCTCCGCGGCGGCCAGGAAGAAAGCGGGGGGGGGTGCGGCCTCCACATCGACTTCCCCACCGGACGGCGAGGGAAAGAAATTGGACGCTATGGGACGCAGGGTCATCTCGTCTGCAGTGACGACGATTAAAGCGGCCAACGCCTTGGCTATCGTGGCCCGCTACGACAGGGAGCTATGGTACAAACTGTCTCCCCTGCTGGACTTCCTACCGGACAACAAGAGGGCGGATGCCCTGGAGATCCTACAGGAAGGTGAGGTGGCGTCGGACCACGCCATCACTATTGCGACGGACATCGCCGACACTGGTTTTCGCCAGTTGGGCAACGGCGCTTGCCTTAGGCGGCGTGGATGGCTCAAGGCTACGGACTTCCGTCAAGACGTACAGACCAGAGTCCTGGACATGCCGTTCGATGGGAACAACCTGTTTGGGAAAACAGTGGACGATTCCCTTCAGGCCATTAAAGCGGACACTGAGACGGCCCGGGCCCTTGGGGTTCTGCAGCAACGACGGACGTCCTTTCGGAGCAGCGGAGGCAAGGGCGCCTCCAAAGGTTCCGGCGGCGGTTTCTCCACCTACCGTCAAGCGGCCCGCTTGTCGTCTCAGGAGGCCTACAGAGGACGAGGCAAGTCTGGCGGACCCCGCCGTCGTCGCCAAGGAGGTCAAGGCGGCAAAGCCTCGTCGAAACAGGATTGAACCGGCCGTGGGGTCGGGCCCCCACCGAAGCACCCCGGTGGGAGGCCGGCTGGCGAGCTTCGTCAGCGTGTGGGAGTCCATCTCCACCGACCGTTGGGTGCTGGACGCCTTAGCCCGGGGCCACGCGCTCGAGTTTCAAAGAAGGTGCCCGCGCGTCCCTCCCGTGGCCAGGAAAGAGCTTCACGTCCCTCAGCTTCTCCTGGAGGTAAAGGCGATGCTCAGGAAGGGCGCCATCGAACTCGTCCCAAAGAGGCTTCGGGGCTCCGGAGTTTACTCGAGATACTTCCTCGTGAAGAAGAAGACGGGAGGATGGCGCCCCATCCTAGACCTGCGACATCTGAACAAGTTCATCAAGGCGCAGAAGTTCCGGATGGTCACCCTCCAGCACGTCCTGGGGCAGCTGGAGGAAGGAGACTTCCTGTCGTCGTTGGATTTGGAGGATGCCTACTTCCATATTCCCATCCTAAAGGGGCACCGAAAATTCCTCAGGTTTGTGGTCCAAGGGCGTCACTACCAGTTCAAAGCCCTCCCCTTCGGACTACGGTCGGCACCCAGGGTATTCACCAAGTGCCTTGCACCGGTGGCGGCGCAGCTGCGCCGCGAGGGGATCCACGTCTACCCCTACCTGGACGACTGGCTCATCCGAGCCAAGACGAGGGAGCTCGCCGTGGAGCACACGGCAAGGACCGTCCAACTTCTCACGGACCTGGGATTCTCCGTGAACTACGCCAAGTCCCACCTGGTACCCGCGCAAAAAGCACTGTTTCTGGGAGCGAAGCTCGACACAGTGTCCCTTCTGGCCTCCCCGTCGGAGGAAAGGACCAGGTCCATCCTGGGCAAGGTACAGCGGATGTTGGTTTCCGACGCGGCCAAGGTGTGAGGTCCATCAAGTCCCTCCTCGGAATGATGTCTTCTTGCATCTACCTCATTCCCATGTGCAGGCTCCGGATGCGCCCGTTGCAGGAGTTCCTGGACGCGCGCTGGATCCAAACGACGGGCGGCTTTGAGGAGAGGATCACACTCGACGAGAGTTTCCGCCGAGCGGTCCGGTGGTGGGGCAACCGCGCGCATCTGACGGCGGGCATGGACTTCCAGACCCCAGACCACCAGGAGACAGTGACCACGGATGCCTCCCTGGAAGGGTGGGGAGAGCACACCGAAAATCTGCACGCGAGAGGCCTTTGGCTCCCGACGGAGAAGTCCCTCCATATCAACGTCCTGGAGCTCCGTGCAGTGTTCTGGGCCCTCAGGTCCTTCCTTCCGTCCCTCAAGGGCAAGGTGGTGAGGATCTTCACCGACAACACCACCACCATGTTTTACATCAGGAAACAGGGCGGAACCAGGTCCCCAGCGCTGTCCAAGGAGGCGCAGGACCTGTGGCATTGGGCCGTCGCCCAAAGGATGTTTCTGGTGCCGTTTCACCTGGCAGGGATAAAAAAAACACCATCGCCGACTCACTCAGCAGGGAGCTGCGCTCGTGCCACGAGTGGGAACTACGGCAGGATCTAGTGGATCGCCTCTTCCGACGGTGGGTCACACCCCAGATCGACCTGTTCGCGACGGCGACGAACTCCAAGTGCCGGAGGTTCGCCAGCAGGTTTCCCCAGGCGAGGAGCATGGGCGATGCTTTCTCGTTCCCCTGGGAGGGCCTGTTCCTCTACGCGTTCCCTCCTTTGCCACTGCTAATCCGGCTCGTCAACCAGCTCAAGAGGTCACGGTGCAGGATGATCCTCGTCGCACCTGCGTGGCCGAGGCAGATATGGTTCCCGGACCTTCTGGACTTGTCAGCGTCCCCGCCAATCAAGCTGCCGGGGGACACGGATCTACTCTCCAGGGAAGGAGGCGCCATCCTCCACCACGACCCGGAATCGCTGAACTTGCAGGCCTGGCTCCTGCAGCGCTAGAGTTTGGAGGATACGACATACCGGCCGACTGCAGAGAGGTTCTTGCAAAGGCCAGGGCGTCCTCGACTCTTAAATGCTACGGACACAAATGGAAGAGGTTCTCTGTCTGGTGCCACGCACAGAAGATTAACCCTCTACGGATTACAGCTCCCCAGGTACTGCCGTACCTGCTGACGCTGGCCAAAGCTGGACTGGCACACGCGTCCATCAAGATTCATCTTGCTGCGATCTCCCGATACACCAGAACCACGGGCCGGACGTCCTTGTGGTCTCATCGTCTGGTGAAAGAGTTCATGAAGGGACTGTTCAGATCGTTCCCGCCGGTGAAGGCTCCGGCCCCGGCGTGGGAGCTCAACGTGGTGCTGACCAAGCTCATGGGACCTCCGTTCGAGCCTCTGCACTCGGCCCCGTTGAAGTTTCTGTCGTGGAAAACAGCGTTCCTTGTGGCCATCACCTCCGCACGACGGGTGGGAGAGATCCAGGCCCTTTCCTGCAAGGCCCCGTACTTGACTTTTCACGACACGAGGGTAGTGCTCAGGACGCACCCCTCCTTCATGCCCAAGGTACCGTCGGACTTCCATCTCAACGAACCCTTGGTGTTGCCTGTGTTCTTCCCGTCGCCTTCGTCGCCGGCTGAGAGGACTTTGCACTCGCTGGATGTGGCTAGAGCGCTGAAGTTCTACGTGGACCGCACGAAGTGTTTTCGGAAGACGTCACAACTCTTTGTGAACTTTGGACCTGTCAATCAGGGGAAGGCTCTCTCGAAGGCTTCCATTTCCAGATGGCTCTCCGGCTGTATCATGTACTGTCATCGGTTGGCAAACCGACCGCTGCCTGGCCGTCCGAGAGCCCATTCCACCAGAGCGATCGCAGCTACCACGGCGTTCCTTTCTGGTGCGCCCCTGCTGGACATATGCAGGGCTGCTACGTGGAGGTCGACGCACACCTTCACGAAATTCTACTGCGTCGATCGGGATTCCAGAGAGGAGTCCAGGGTCGGCCAAGCAGTGCTGCGCAACCTGTTCGCCTGAGGTGAGCCTGGTGAGGAGGTAAGATGCTTAATGTTGAGTTTGATGTACTGCTTAATGTTGAGCCTTTGCCACCTCCCGTGGTTGTGCATGTGTGTACTGCTATGTATTCTTTATTCATGAGCATGTGAATGCATGCCAGACCCCATGCTGGAGAAGGAACAAGTTACTTACCTGTAACTGTTGTTCTCCAGCATGGGTCTGGCATGGATTCACATGCGAACCCTCCCGCCTACCCCTCTGCGGCTCTTCACCTGGTCATACTGCCACTTCACGTGCTTCCAAATCTGAAGATGGCTGCCAGAGGCGGTGCTTAGGTAGAGGGCAGTCATTGGCTGTGGTCAGTATGACGCAGAGACCAGTGATTGGTTATTACTACGAAAGACAGATCAGAAACGAAACTGATACTGGTTTTTTCTTTACCGAGGATTCCCAGCCTGACGACGGGGAATATTCATGAGCATGTGAATCCATGCCAGACCCATGCTGGAGAACAACAGTTACAGGTAAGTAACTTGTTCCATAAGGAACAACGACAAAAGAAGGGAAGGTTAGTAAGGGAAAAAGTATCCCGAACGGCACGAGGCTCACGCTAGATACCGGGTTGGTGCACCACAGGATAGCGTCCAAAGTACTGTGCACAATCACCTTCTAATACGAGTTATCGGCAGTACTTCCTTTCCCACATAGAACAGAAATAAGGAGTAGAAATACACCTGTTATCTCATTACAGGTGCCAGGGTTTAATTCAAAAGCGTAGCAGATCTTGCATGTGGAATTACACGTGCAATGGTACACGCAGCCAGGAAAACCGCACGTTCAGAGTTCAAGATTTCGCGTGAGTTTTTACACGCGACAAACGTACACGCGGCTAGGAAAGCCGGACGTTCAGAGTTCAGGAATCCGCGTGTGTTTTTACACGTGACAAAAGTACACGCAGCCAGGAAAGCCGCGCTTGAAGAGTTCAGGAAACCGCGTGGGTTTTTACACGCGACCAGAGTACACACAGACAGGACTGCCAGAACTCCTGTGTGTAGGAAAAGCTGTCCGTTGGTCTTCTAGTAGACGGCTGCTGACGGTAGCGTGTAGAGAGATGCACGCGAACAAGGGAAGCTGACGTAACTTCTTGAAAGCAGCTACAGGAGTTTGTGTGTGGAAGCAACACGCACCAGGAAAGCCAAAGAAGTTGCTGAAGAGATGCGAGGACGCAGATCAAAGTTTCAGCTACAGGAAGCCATGTTGGTTTAATCAGAAGCAGCGAGCAACGTCTCTACGCTGCTTATGAACGTAATGCAGTAAGACACGTGACAATCCCTAATCACGTGAAGTCAACGACGTGAAAAATGCAAACGTTTTCCAGGCAAGATATCAAACAACCTCCATTTAGAATAGAAAGACTTAGCAGTTCTATGGGCATAACCAGTTCTGTGTGAAGACAGTGTTCCAGGTCCTGAAGTAAGTTGCCTGCCATGCATGACATTGTGACACCGACTGCTGTGCACTTGTGTGCGGCTTCAGCCCACACCTCCTTTCGACGTTGTTGGGTTGCACGGCGCTGATCAGCGCTGAAAAGCATTTCTGCACGCTGCACAATGTGGTCCACAAGTACTGTCAGCTCTGCCTCGCTGAAGCGCTGTTTCTGCTGTCTTTGTGCTGGGATTCTGGAAGCCATGTGGTTGTTGTTTTGGCCTTCTCAGAGTGGTGATCTGGCTTGTGCTGACTGTGGGTGGCAGTGGATTGTGGTTTATATAATGGCCGCCTCTCTCTTTCCGTTTGTCGCGGTCATGGTATTTCCGCTTCCGGTGTTTCCGTGACGACGGTGGCGGTCACGGTTTTTGCACTGCTTTTTGATTTGGAATGTCCATTTCCGTTGGTGTTTACTTGGCAACGGTGACACCGTTTCCCCGTCTGCCTCTGTCATTCCTACACAGGCCTACTCCTCTTTCGAATGCCTCATCTGCAGGCTCTCTCTTTCTCTCTCCTAGCCATTCCCTTACTGTGGCTATCTATCGGCCACCTGTTCAGATCTCCTCCTTCCTCTTTGAATGGGCAGAACATTCCTCTTCCCTCCTGGTCTCTTCCACTGAACTCCTCCTTCTTGGAGACTTTAACATCCACCTGGATGCTTTCTGTCCTTCCTCTGGACTCTTTCGTGACCTCTGCAACTCTCTCTCACTCTCTGTTCTCCCCTCTGGCCCGACTCACTTTGCAGGGCACACTCTGGATGTTCCGATCTCCTCTAACCTTCCACTTTCTATACCTCTCACCACTCCTCTCTCCTGGAGTGATCACTTTCTCCTTTCCTCCCAGCTCACCCTCTCTTCCCTCAAGCTAAACCAATTCCGGCACTGCCACCCACCTTCCCAGTTATCCGACCCATGAAGCGTGTGTCAGTTGAGGCTTTTGCCGCCACTTTCTCACCCCCTCTCCCTCTTTGGCTGACTCACACCCTGACACAGCTCTATCCATGCTCCACTCTACTATATCCGATACTCTCGATGTTCTTGCCCCTGTCATGAGAAGCCAAGTGTAATTCCTGGTACGATTCAGACCTCGTCACCCTCAAACGCAAGTGCAGGGTGGCTGAGCGGAAATGGCGTGCTTCTGGTACATCCTCTGACAAACTGGCCTGCCGCCTTCTCCAAAGGCAATACCGGCTCTCAGTCCGCACCAAGAAGAGAGCTCACATCCATGCCCGCGTCTCTGCGGCATCTAACAACACGGCTGAACTCTTTAAAATCTGCAAGGAACTGGCCAATCCTGCTGCAGTCTCTACCTCTCCTGTCCCTTCCCAGGCCCTCTACACAGCTTTGGCTTCTCACTTCATCTATAAAACTCAGGATATCCTGACCTCTCTCTCTTCCTCTCCCCCTGCCCCTATACTCCCTGCTCTTCCTCTGGCCCTTCTTTGGCCACCTCTCCTCCCTCCTTCTCTGCCTTTCCCCTGTTCTCCCCAGGCAAGGTTTCTAGACAAGTCCGAACTATGAAAGTCTCATCAAAACAGGTTCATCCCTGTTCCTCCAAAACCATCAAGGACCACATTGACTCCCTGGCTCCAGCTCTGGCCGACTTCTGCAACCACTCCTTCTCCACAGGAGTCTTTCCATCCCCCCTGAAGCACTCCCTTGTGCATCCTCTTCTCAAGAAACCCTCTGCCGACCCGTCCTGCCCGGCTAACTATCGCCCAATCTCCATCACTCCCTTCCTGGGCAAACTCTGGGAAAAGCTGGCCATCTCCCAGCTTAATCTTTACACTGAATCTGTCCGTTGTCTTCATGACCATCAGTCTGGCTACAGAGCTGCCAGAAGCACTGAAACTGCTCTTCTGAACATCTGTGAAGACCTGCTCTCAAACCTTGACTCCAACACCCCCTGTGTCCTCATTTTACTTGATCTCTCTTCTGTCTTTGACACAGTCAACCATGCCCTCCTGGTCAACCGTCTCGGTGATAACCTGGGTATTACCGGTCAGGCCCTGTCGTGGCTGACTTCTTTCCTCTCTGATCGTCCCTCCCAGGTCCAACTTGGGTCCTACCTCTCCTCTAGCTCTACCTGTGGTGTCCCTCAGGGGTCTAACCTCTCTCACTGACTTTTCAACCAATCCTTGGCACTTATTGCCCACTGCATTGCTGCTCTCTGCCCTAACTTTCAGTGCTATACGGATAACACTCAGCTAATTTTTTGGCTACCTTCGGCCACCTCTCCTCTGTGTCTCATCTCTGACTGTGTCTGCTATCCAGGACTGAGATTCTCCTCAGCGGCACACCTGCTCCCTCCTTTCCTGTAACTCTCCGGCCCGGTCGTTCTTGGCCCTCTTCCTGCTCCCACCTGCGAGGCTAGAAACCTCGGGGTCATCTTCGACTCCACACTCTCCTTCTCTCATTTCTGATGTCTCTAAAAAGTCACACTACCAGTTGCACCTCCTTAGAAGTATAATTTGGCAATTATAAAGTGCTACGAACCCTCAGGTATCTGAGCGCTACTTATTATTACCCACGGTGTGTGGTGCTCCTTTATCGACCTCAGAAGGATGAAAGGCTAAGTTTGGCTCTGCCGGGATCCGAACCTGCATTAGCAAGCTCTGCACGGATGTCAAAGCGAGCGCTCTACTCGCTGTGCCACTTAACTCTTATTCTTCCTTTCCTCTCCTTCCCCCAGAAGCTCACTGTCTCCAGAGCTCTTTCTAAATCTGCCTGCTTCTACTCTTCGCCCTCTACAACTCATCCAGAACAGGACTGCAAGACTTGTCCTTGGCATCAAGCCTAGGGATCGTATCTCTCCAGGACTGAAATCTCTTCACTGGCTCCCAGGCTCCCAGTGGCTGCGAGGAATAAGTTCAAAACCCTCTGCATTATCCACAAGGCCTTCTGGGGCATGGGGCCTCAATACCTTCAACTCTTTCGTCCTAAAAATTTTCCTTCTAGAGCTCTTCTCTCATCCGCCTCCAACTCCCTCAGGGTCAGTCGCTTCTCCAAGCAACGAGTTGGTGGTAGATCGCTTTCCTTGGCCTGGGCCTCCCTCTGGAACAGCCTCCCTGAAACTTGAGGAGAACCATCTCCGGTTCTGGAAGAACCGCAAAACCTTCCTCTTTGCTTCTGCTTTCTCTCGTCCTCTCCCCTGCTGAATTCCTGGCTGAACTGTACTGGTTACCTGGCCACCCTCTTATCTCGGGGCCATGTCCCCTCCCCCACCAGTTACACACCTGCACTGCCTCCCTGGCAACCCCCCGCACTTTGGGACTGTTTTCTGTATCCCTACAGTCCCGACCTGCACTTATCACCCGATGTCTGCACTTACCTGCACTTGCCACCAGCTGGCCCTACTTCTCATATTGTTATTTATTTTTTTCCCATGTACTGCACTGTCCCCACCTCCCCTCCCACTCTGCACTTTTCCCTTTCCCCCTTCACTTGCGCGATCTGAATGACACTTGCCTAGTAGGATCGTTGCCTCTGTCTTCCCTCTGTTCCCCCCTCCCCTGCCGCGTTGTGCCTTGAAACACTTGTGTATAGGCGCGTTATAAATGCCTTATCATATCCTATATCATATCATATCTGAAGCTGACCTCACTAGACGCGTACAGCTCATTTCACAACGCGAATTAATGCACGTGTCGTGTCAGCGTTCTCTGTGCCTCAGCTAATGACGTGTCTCCATGGAAATGGCAGGACGCCTCTTTCCTCAATAAGTATAAACAGACCGCTTCTCATCAGACAACATCAGAGTTGCTTTTTCAATCAAGAGTTGATGTAACTTGAATTGCAAACGATCTTTCTGTATTCAATAGGTACATTCTCTTCACCTATTTAAACATCTCTGTTTTACAAACCAGTAGCAACCACTACAGACAGTTCCTGTCACTTCTCTTTCCCCCCTGATTTATAGAAATGTCCATATAATGCTAGTGCTACATTGGGTAAGAAGGCTGCATATGCCCTATTAAGTACCTCAATTATGTTTTTGTCTTCCTCTCCTCCACCCCCACCTCCTGCCCCCTCATGTACAAATTACAAATTCTATATTCTTATACTTGGATGTTGCAATGCTACAAAACCATGTATTGTCCAACTCAATGCAGTCCTTTTTTTTTTAACCACCATCCGGTTCCTTTGAGTTGGGACGCACAATTTTTGGGTGATGTTATTTGTTGGCTTGTTGTATGGAAATGTATCTACAGCCTTGAAGAAGACCCAGAGGGTCGAAACATGTGTTGGCTGTGACCAAGAGTTTTGAATCGGGATACTGTAATGAATCTGATGGTTTCATCACTTCTTTCCCGGCGGTAACCTCTCTCCATGTGACATGGGGGGGGGAGGCAGCCGCTACCTGATCCTGACCCTGGGGGTTGCCACATGGGGGGGTGGAGACATAGGGGGAGCAGCCCTCAGGAGGCAGTCATGACATAATTGGACATGGTATCCCCTTTTACTTTTGGGGATATCCTCGCCATTCCGCATACCTTGATGGTATGTTGTCATACCTCACCTCACCCACCTAGGAAGGATCCTGAAATGATGTTACCAAACTCCACATATAAGTCATCAAGAACTGACTTGTCTTTTGAAATCATTAAGATCACTTTTCTGAAATCATTGAGAACACTCTTCCAGACCTTCAATATGTTACCAGAAACACACTAACATTATTGTAAGTCCAAGAATACTGGGACGAAAAAGATGGACCAAGTAATGAGGATCATGGAAAGTCAAGAGCACACGCTGCGCTCTAGTGGTTGGAGGGACAAACCCAAGGTCAGGAAATGTCTGCTGCTATGCCTGTTTACAAAGGAACCCTGGCTGGGGAACGATGCTTTTCTCGGTACTGTCTGAGACTGGAGCCAACCTGCTCACCAACAGAGAAGCAGGGAGCAGAGTGCTGAGGAGCGTACGCACAAGGACACCAGAAGCAGATGCAAGGCTTCTGGGTGTTCACTGGTACTAGGAAGTTACCTCCACTTCACTTAAGCCCAGGAAGACATGGAAAAGGCAAGCAGGAGCACGAGACACACATAAACTGAAAACCAGAAACCGCGAGAGGGAGCTGAGCGCCTTAGGGGGCGCCGCGGGCTTCCAGAAGAAAACCAGCGTACGCCAACAATAACCTGTTAGTGTACCCAAGAGAAGCAGGGACACCGAGGCGTATATGCAACGCTGGCAAAACAGAATAATCCTAAATGAAATAAATGAGGAAGGGCAAGTAAATAAATACCTTGTAAAAAGGCAAGCAGAATATGCATAAGAATCTGTCACGTTTGTGAATGTATGCAGTACACCTGTAAGAGAAGCCCTGTCAGGATAGTACCCCAGGCGGATTCAAGACAAAACAGAATAAAGATAAGAAACTATCATGTTTGTAAATGTCCAAAGTGCACATATAAGAAAAACCCTGGCAGAAGAGTATCCCAGGCAGATCCAAGACGAGACAGAACAAACAGAAGAAACTATTAAGTGTGGGAGTGTGCACAGAACAATGAGAATGGTTCCTAAGTCGGGATGATCCAGGAGTTTGCAAGGACCTAGTATGTGTTACTCACATATGTTTTAATGTTTTAAACATTCAATTCACATTTATGCTCTCAGGATTCCCTACATATAATTCAAAATGCAGTACTATATTCTTTTGTAGAAACTCAGTTGGGTAGTCGACGTGATATCCATAAAAGAACGTTTTATTTCAAAGACACACGCTCTTTAGCAGTTCAATGCATTTCGGTCCAGGCTACCATCTTCAGGGTACCATCTTATGGGTCCAGATTCTACATGAAAATAAAAAATAATAAAAATACAATTGATCAATGGATAAATTCAGATATGTTTGTGTTTCTCTTTTGTGTTTTGACACAATACACTAATTTTACCTGCCTGTTATGCCTTTCTTTGTGTATATCCAACTGTGTAGTTCTGAAGCTACCATAGCTTGTTGCCCTGGCATTCATCTTTGGAGCCTAGGATCTGCTTTTCATACCTACAATGTAAATTGCTTACTGTCAATTTTCTTTCTGTTATAGTTGTAAAATAACTATTGTGTATATATTACATTTCTGAGGCTTGTGGAATCTGCTTAGATCACATGCTGTGCATAGGCCGACATCTAGTGGAAGCTGCGGAGTATTACAGTTGTTGTTTTCGAAACTCAAAAATGGACGTCGACAGGGCATGCCAGTAATACTATCCCTAGTGTGACGTCCACTGTACCCATGGTCCTTCACTCGTCGAGGTCCCTCAGATTGTTTTTTTCGGCCATCGTAGCCGGACGCACTATAGCGGAGTTCCTCTTTCGGCATATCGCCATTTATTATTAACCAATTGCCAATAGTTTTTCTTTCTATCTGTTATATTCAGACTATCGAGACCATCCGACAGCGGTGAAGAAAAGAAACGACAGTTGAAGACTCCCATCGACGGATCCGTTCTGGCCTTGGAAGGCCGCTTTGGGCTTCGGCCCACACAGTAGGGAGAGAGGGGGGAGGACATTTTAGAATGTCTATGCCCCTTTTTGTACACTACACTCGCCTAGCTGCTGTGTCATTCCGTTATGGAAAGGACCCCCTATAAATTGTGCCCTAGTGCAACAAAAAGTTCCTGTGGGTCGACAGACACCTTGTGCGTAACCTGTGTCTTCCTCGGGACCACGTTGAGGGACATTGAAAGACTGCGTAACTTAACGCTTGGCCCACCACGCCAGGCAACTCGAGGCCTTGGAAGTGGAGGGTGCCTTTAGCAACGGCATTAACGCTGCGGTATCCGACGGCGAAAGGCAACAGGGTTACTTCTGTTTCCCAAGCGCATGCCCCCGACCCCAAAAGGCAGGCCGGGGCCCATGTTATGAGGATAACACCTGGAGGCGAAGGCGCTCTCACTATGCCCCACGACCAAACGCACAACCCATCGCCAAGACTCGACACACGTGTCGAGAAACAGCAACACGTGACGTCTAGGGAGAGGTCTGTTGAATCACTGTCCTCTGGGCACTTCAGATCAAGATCGCCACATGACAGGTCCCGACTGTCGAAAGACAGAACAGATATTGCAGATAAAAACATTCCCGAAGATCGTGAGTCAGCTGACGAGACTTCGGAACTGACCGTAGCCGAGATTCGACGGTCTGCGTCAATAGCGGTAAAAAAGCCCATACAGGCCGGACTAGCTCAGTTAGTTAAGAAGCACCTGCCAGAAGGCCTTGTAAAGTGTAGGGAGTCTAAGAAGAGCTCCTCTAAGACCCCCTCATAGGGATAAAACATAGACGGATAGGTCCCCTCATAAGAGTAAGGAACCTCGGAAACAGGATTCCCTGTCTTCAGCCTTAAAGAAGAAGGCTACACCTTCTACTGTAATCCCACCCACTCCAGATGATTTAGGTCTCCCACCTCAACATATGGTCATTCCTAGTTCTGCCCAATGGTCAGCTGAAGATATAGATAGGGTCATGAGAAGAATGTCTTTAATGGCAAATTTATATGAAAAAGACAATATCTACTTCACAAGTTTTCACTCTACCCCTCCTACAACAGCGGTCTCTGGGTCGCAGAACCCTCTTCTGTCCCCTGCTAAAAGGTCTTGCCCCGGTGAGCCAATGCAAGATCCCACTATAGTAACAGAAATGCCGAAGCATACAAAAAGACCCAGGACTTTGCGCACTCTTTGGTTCAAGAAAGGTTTGTTTTAATTTCATCTAATATTAAGCATCCAATCTTAGATTATTGCCCTTATTACGATTACACGTGTTTCGGCCTTTTCTGGCCTTTATCAAATCAGGGCTAGTATGGTCATGCTGAAAATGATAAAAAGTCAAAGCAAATACTAAAAATTACAAAAGAATACACATTATATATATATACATGGGTATAAAGCAAGTTCGGTGACCCGTTATATAGATGCCAATTCATCAGAGTAATTGCAAGAAAATCATGTATTACAACATACAGATTCCATGAGAAAAATGAAAAGTTATCCCAAGGTGCATCATTATACATGAAATAGAATAACCAATAATTCATACAACTGAAAAATAAAATGGGGGGTGGGAAAAAAGGGAGACAAACAAACATACAGAGACAAGAAAACAAATAAGGAATTAGTCTCGATATGTCTGAGACTTTAACATGTATGCAAATGGGTGTCAGTAATAATAATCACGATTTACCCATACCAGGGGTCATTAATTCCTTGTATTTGGTAGTAGTTTGATGGGACAAATCCCAGTTAAGAGTGTTCTGATATCCAAAAATAGATGCAGAGAAAAAATATTATTTAAATCTAGTGTTATGGTTTACATCTCATTGTAGTGCACATATCCCACTTATTTAATGTCACGTGCTGCTAGATTATGCCAAAAATAGAAAGCCCCATGTTGTTAAAAAGCAATGCTGATCCTCCACCTTAGAATTCCATCCTTACTTAGTAGCAAAAAGTTTGAAATCGTATTGTTAACATGCCCGTCTATATCCATCTGACCATCAGGATAAGAACAGTGCTACTGTGCAGACTTAAGATTGCGTCCTTACTTAAATAGTAAACAGTTTAGGATCGCATTGTAATCGTACCCGTATGAGTCCGTCTAACCTACGGGATATATCACCATCTAGTATGGAAATCCCAATTAGAGGGAAACGTAAAGCGCCAGTGCGCAAGAACATTAGTCAGCACTTACTTTGGGAAACACCCGTAGTCATTCACGTTGGCTTCGAACAGAGGAGGCGGGTGCCATCTTGGGACCATATAAATGGTTCCCATGGTGACGCAACGCTAAGCGTTGCACGGGCCGGTAGCCCAGCGACTCGCGCATAAGTTTTAACCTGAAAAACCTGCTCGTATTAAGTGTTCCCAGCCGTGGTACACATAAAAATATATATAAATATATATTGTTGCAATGTTGTCCACATTGTTGGTTTAAATTTGGTTCGAAGATCCTCTTGACGTTTGTTCAGGTTGGAAAATGCATGTTGCATATCACCCTTCTGTGTAAAAAAAAATCTTCTAAAAGTTCTACACCTAATACGTCATCAGCTAGTTCTGAGGCAGAGTCAGAACCAGATACTGTAGACACTGCGGCACCACAAACCGAACAGGACAAAGGTTATATGAATCAAATTAAAAGATATAAAAAGGGCAACAGAAACCAAGAACAGAAAATGGTCTGTTTTCAACTACCACCAATGGGGAATACACCCATCCCAACACCAGAAGGAGAGGAAGGAGGGGGGGGTTGCAAGCAACGGAGGACAAGAGATCACAGCAGAAAACAAAAGAGACACGAGGGCCAGTTCGAAGGAAGTGAACAAAAACAAATAAATGAGGACTTGGTGCTGAATCTTTCCTCAAGACCGATTTCTTAGGATGAGAAGAAGTTACTTAATAAAGGATTGTCGTTTGCACCAGCTAAAAATCTGAATGATATTGACATTCGTATTGATTTGTTCAAGTTTATACGAAAACTAAGGTTGAAGAAATTCTTTGCGACAAAGGCACCAGGCAGCTATCAAACTAAGGAAGCACCATTACCTATCAGTGACCTTACCATATAGGATATAGAAGATACCTTCACTCTAAGATCAATAATTGAAGATGAATATTTTGAGATGCACAACTTGCTTCATGAACTAAAAATCAAACCGGACCTTCTGAGTACGAAAGAGCTTAAAACAAAATGCAAATTCAACCCACAATTGTCATCTGAAAGTGTGTTTGACACATGTTATAAAGTGGTTACACAAGAGTTGAATGAACTATCACAACGTAGGAGTCATAATCACAGCCACACTAAACATTACCAGGATAACCTCACCCAAGGGGAAAGACAAGCCCTTAAAACCCTACCTGAGGACACATCAATTGTTATAAAGGAGGCCGGTAAGGGTGGCAATATTGTGGTAATGGATAGAAAAGATTACTTGCGCATGGCTACTAATCATTTAGCAACACCGGGATATTACAGACAATTGAACCTAACAGACCGCCAAATAATTCTCAACCAAATTGAGGAATCAATAATGTGCTGGCACAGAAAGGGCCTCATCACTGATGAAGAACGATCATATTTTATCACACAAAATCCTGTAACACCAACAATGTATTTTCTACCAAAGATCCATAAACACTATCAAGATATACCAGAGGGACGGCCGATACTAAGTGGTATCGGGTGGGTATCGGAGAACTTATCTGAATACCTAGATGGGATCTTAAAACCACGAGCGACACAAGTTAAATCTTACTTACGAGACTCTTCCAGTCTTATAAACATTCTACAAACTTTTGTTTGGGAGGATTCCTTCATATTGGCAACCTTGGATGTCAAGGCGTTATACACGTCCATACAACATAAATGGGCATTAGCGTCTATTGATCACACCTTCAAAGGCGAGTCCGCATCCTATTATTGTCAAATTGAAATGTTGAAGGAAATGTTACAAATAACCTTGGATTCAAACCTTTTCATTTTCAACAATTGTCTATTTCAGCAACTAAAGGGAGTGGCAATGGGGACTAAGTATGCCCTATCATTAGCCAACATCTTTATGGGGATGTTGGAAGAGTATACAGTGTATCAAGACCCGGCATTCCAAGACCAAGTCAAGCTTTGGATAAGATATATAGATGATATCTTTCTGATTTGGAAGGGGTCTGAAATTTAATTTCAAGAATTCGCAGAAAGATTGAACCATAACCAATTCGAGATGCAATTCACCGGAGAACTTAATGCTAAAACAATTAACTTTCTAGATCTTACTATTCATGCACAGAATGACCATTTAGAAACATGGACTTTCAGAAAACCAACAGAAGTTATCTCAGTTTTACATGCATTCAGCTGCCACCAACGTACCACCATTCACAATATCCCCTTCGGTGAATATATCCAAGCAAGACGTAACTGCAAGGACAATGATAAATTCAAACAAGAATGTAAGCTTTTGAGAACTCGTTTTAAACAAAGAGGCTACTCGAACAAGTGCTTACTACAAGCGTTTGAGAAAACTAAGAACTTAAAACGAAAGGATACATTGATGCCTAAAGAACCTTCAGAAGAAAAACAAATGAAATTTACGTTCATAACCCAATATAACAGTGATCATCAACTAATTAGAAAAACTCTAAACAAACATTGGCACTTGTTAAAGTTGGATGAGCATTTGTGCAAATATACTGCAGACACAATGATTATTTTCAGAAAAGCCAACACTCTCAAAACATTAATCTACCCATCCCTGTTACCAGATCCACCTAATATCAGCAAAACCACTTGGCTTACTAAAATGGAATCCGGCTTTAGAAAATGTGGTCACTGCACAATGTGTAAATTTGCTGGTGACAAAACCAAGAGACTACAGGGCTCAAATGGACAAGTTTTTACAATTAAACATTACATTAATTGCAGAACAAAATATGTAGTTTACGCGATTAGGTGCACCTGCACAAAACTCTATATAGGTAGTACCAAAAGAGAGCTCAGGATTAGGATAAGTGAGCACCTGGCTAAAATTGGAAGCCAGGATCCGACCTTACCGCTAGCAGTACACTGGCAAAAGAATCATCAAATGGATGAGAAGACCAACATCCAATTCATTGGCTTGCAACATGTTACACTGAACAAAAGAGGTGGAGACAGAGTTCGAGCATTACGTCAAGCGTAATCCAGAATAATTTGCTTTTTTAACACTACTGTACTCGGCCTTAATTTGGACAATGAAATGGTATCATTTCTATAGGGACAAAGAGGAATTTATTAATCTGATTAATCGTTTGACTGATTTTTGTCAGGATAAGGATATTTTCCTACGTTTTACATATTTTGGGCGTGTTTGCTCTGCTATTGCTATGTTGATAGTTTGCAGGGTTTTTTCTCTCTTCTAAAACCTTTTTCTGCCCCAAATAATTAAGGATGCACATGAACAATGTATAATATGTCTATTGTACTTATTTCCTTTGGCACACTCCCCTAATTTCTGATTAGACTGTTCGTAATAAGTGTGTTTTTGCAAATATTTTACACTACTGATTTCACACATTTAACAATGATGTTGAGGAGACCGCCAGGAGGCGCGGAGCATGCTGGACGTGTGAGAGCAGCGCTCCTCCACCACCGCAGGGCCTAGCACTCTGAGCCAATCCCCGGCCGGGAGTTTGGAGTAACCCCGACGGGAACGTGCGCCCCTGCGGCAGCGGCCCAACGAATCGAGCGCTCCTCCGAAAGTGGATACAGCCTGGCCCCGATCTGAGGCTCCGCTCGCCGAGCAACAGAGAGGACACCTTTTCGGATGCCATGCAGCGGAGCCACTGAGGGCGTCACATCTTCGAAAGTGGATACAGCCTGGCCCCGATCTGAGGCCCCGCTCACTGAGCAACAGAGAGGACACTTTTTCGGACGCCGTGCAGCGGAGCCACTGGGGGTGTCACATCTCGCGGTGCCCCGGGCCTCGCCCGGACCCGCCGCGGAACCCGGAGCTGCCGGTCGTCGCCTCCGCGGCCCGCACCCATAACACCGAGAGGAGGAGCTCTGCCCCGGTGGTGGGTGGACATTGCGTGGGGCCAGGGACGAGTGGGGTGTCCTGGTGGGAGCCCTCCACCATTGAGAACCGCTCCGGTGCGGACCACCAGTAGCAAATCAGGACTTCAGGAGCCTGCTGACCCATCCCCCGTGCACGGAGGCCTACTCGAAAAGGAGCCCCCAGCAAAGGGGTCTGAGCCCACAATGGACGTGTGGCGGCCCTCGACGGCCCGAAGAAGGTGAGGAGCGCAGGGGGGAGAACTGATAGTTGAGACTCGGCGGACTGTGTTTGGCCCCCCTCCGGCGCCCTCCGGGCACGGACCAGCGCAACCCACCCCGTAAAAGCTGGCACGGCCTTCCCCCCTGGAGTACAGGGGTCTTCCCGGAACATTTCAGCTGTGACGCATCTGGGGTAGCAGGCCCCAATCACAATCTTAACCCCCCTAGTGTGGGCCGGAGCCATCACCGGGGTCCCCCCCACATGCGAGCTTGCCTACGCGGAAGCGAGGAGGGCCCAAGACGACTAGAGGAAACCTCAAGGCATTAAGGCAGGGTGAGAGGCGCCCCCGCCCCCACCAAAAGTCCAAAGGGCACCCAGAGACCGGAACCCTGGAACCGACCCAGCCCACGTGCGCAATCCGCTCCCTCCAACTCTTCCGCCCATCCAACGCACCCCTGGGTGAACCACTCAGAGTTACCATGTCTTCAAGTGCCGACCCCCCCCCCCTGCAGTGCTAACGAAGGACGACCTCAAGGACATCCTCCAGGAGATAAAAGCGATTCGAACGGACATACAAGCCTCTATAGTTGACCTCAGGGGGAGAGTGGAGACGCTCGAGGAAAAAATGGAGGGAATGGAAAACAACCACCTCCAAATGGACATGTTGGACATGAAATACGAAGCGAGGCTAACAGACCTAGAAATCAGAGAGGAGGACATAGCCCTGAAAATGGACGACCTAGAGAACAGAGAACGCCGAAACAACCTGCGCATTATGGGTGTGACTCAACAGAGAAGTAAGACTGCCGCAGACATGGGGAGAAAGGTTCAGGGCCTCATCAACCAACTCTTCACACTCGAGGGAGGCAAGGAAGTCCAGCTGGAAAGAGCCCACAGAGGGGGAGGTGGAGCGAGGGGCGGCCCAAGGTCCATAGTTGTGCGCTTCCTCCGCTACAGAGAAAAAAAGGAGGTCCTCGAAAAAGCGAGAAGGCTGGAGAGTTTCTTGTTCGAAGGAGACACAGTGAGGATTTTCCAGGACCTCTCGGCTTTCACTCTTACCCGCAGAAGAGAGTGCCGGCCTCTCACCCAGTGGCTCACCAGCCAAGACATAAGATACAGGTGGTCCTTCCCATTCGCCTTGTCTTTTGAACGCTCAGGAGTGGACTATAGAGTGACCAGCGGCAAGGAGGCATCCCAAGTGCTGCAGGTACTCAAAGGGGATACCCCAGAGGAAGGAAACGAGATGGAGGTGCAAGAGCCTTGGGGAGCCAGGAGGGAGCTGGAGGGCCCCTGGTCCACAAAGAAGAAGATAAAGGGCCGAAGGAAATTCAAGAAACTAAACACCCCCACAACGGAAGCCAAAGGGGACTAAGTGGTCAGAGGCTTGCTATTAGAGAAACTGCGAGATTGAATCAAACAGCCCCGGCCGGGGACGCTGAGCTTAACAAGGGGACTGCGGTGGATGGTCTTGCATTCACCCTGGTGGCTTGCCCGTCATAAAGAGGGGGAGGGGGGAAGAGGGAAGGGAGGGAGTTGGGTTTGGGGATTTTGGGGACCCACGCAGTCTCAAAACCACATTGGAACGCGGCAGCAAGCACAGACCCGGGAAGACGGTACACACAAGACAAGGACCTAATGGCAGACTAGGGGCCGGGCCGAGTCACTGAGAATTGGTTCACTCAATGTAAAGGGTCTGAACTTCCCAGCAAAGCGCACCATCTTGGGGAGGGAAATGAAGAACGCTAAAATAGATATCCTCTTCATACAGGAAACTAGAACGGTCACGGGAGAGGAGAGGGCCATCCCGGGAGCACACGTGGGCCAGACCTTCTGGGCATCGGCTCCCACGAAACGGAGTGGAGTCGGGATCATCCCGCAGAGAAACCAGAGACTCACAGAGGTAACCAGGTGGGGGAGGGAGGACGGTAGAGCCATGATTTTATCGGGTGACTTGCACAACTCCAAGGTCTCCCTAGCAGCTATCTATTGTCCTAATGTGGGCCAGGTTGAATTTCTCAAAGAGGCGATGGGAGAGATAATGGCCAGGACAGAGGGGCTTCTTATACTGGGTGGAGACTTTAACATGTGGGCAAATCGGGAATTAGATCATAGTGGAGGGGGCATCCCGCTAGGCAGCTGAGGGGGTAGACCCCAGGGGAAATTCCGGGAGCTGATGTGGGGCTATGGGCTCGTGGACACATGGAGGGAATTGCATCCGGAGGGAAAGGGATACACTTTCTACTCAGCGGTCCATGGTGCTAGAACGAAAATAGATTACCTTTTCATGGGGCACCAGAACATGGGCCGAGTGGAGTCCTGCATCATCCGCCCGGTTAGCTGGTCGGACCACGATATGGTCTGGGCAGATATTAGTGTATTGGGCCTGAAACCCAGAGAATCCCTGTGGAAATGCAATGACTTCCTGCTAAGGGATGTGGTTTTTAAGGAGGAGATGGAGAAGGCGATCAATGAATATTTTGAACTGAATAACACGGGTGAAGTTAACATAGAGACATTTTGGGAGGCAGCAAAGGCGACCTGGAGGGGTGTTCTGATTAGAGAGGGGGCTTCCAAAAAAAGGACCAGGACTCTCCTGGCTCATAGGCTACGGGCGGAGATAATAGCATTGGAGGGATCTGAAGGGAAGAGTGATGAGGAGAGGGAAAGGGACTTGGGGGATGCAAGAGAGAAAAGGCAAGAGCTGAGAGCATTGGAGATGGGGAAAATTGTAGCGGGCCTCCAACACCTGCATCAAAGGTATTATGAAAAAGGGGATAAGGCTGACGCCATGCTGGCGGCCAAACTCCGGGCCAACGGAGCGATAGATGGGTGTCAAGGATCTCATGCAGGGATGAGGGGACAAAAAAACGGATCCCGAGGGAATAGTGGAGGAATTTGCTGGGTTTCATGAGACTCTCTACAGGAGGGAAGGAGAAGTGGAGGCAGAGGCACTGGGAGCCTACCTCGGAGGAGTAACATTACCTGTGATGGACCCCCCAGATGCATCAGCCTTAGACGCCCCAATAACGAGCGAGGAGGTACTCAAGGCAATATCGGGTCTTAAGCTGGGCAGGGCCCCCGGGGAGGACGGATTCACCGCAGGCTTCTATAAGGCCTTTGGAGGCCTACTAGTTGGACTTTTGGCGTGCCTATTCACAAATATCATGAGGACCGGGAGTGCGCCCCCGTCTTTTGGCAAGGCACTGATAACAGTGATCCCGATGGAGGGCAAAGATCCAACAGACTGCCGGTCATATAGACCAATTTCCCTCCTGAATGTGGACGCTAAACTGTTCACCAGGATCATAGCCACAAGACTAGACAGCCATATGCCGGTACTCATCCACTCCGACCAGGTGGGCTTCATACAGGGGAGACAGGGGGGGACACCCTCCGAAAAACCCTGCACCCGATAAGGGAAGTGGGCCCGAAGGGAGACAACCCTGTCCTGGTGGCCATCGATGCCGAAAAGGCATTCGACAGGGTGGACTGGGAGTTTCTACATGGAGTCCTTGTCAAACTGGGCTTTGGCGAGGGAATCAGGCGAGCCATTAAGGCCTTATACACAGACCCCTCTGCTAGAGTCACGGTAAATGGTCGCCTTTCACGAACATTCGGCCTTCAAAGGGGGACGAGGCAGGGCTGCCCCCTCTCCCCAATCCTGTTTGCCATGACCATGGAAATACTCGTGGAGTACATCAGATGTGCCCCGATGGTCCGCGGTATTGACGTTGGAGGTCGGACCTTCAAGCTCGGTCTCTATGCAGATGACATACTTCTCATTCTGAGGGAACCCACTAGTTCGGTCCCGGCTGCCGTTCGGGTTATTGAACGGTTTGGCCAATTCTCAGGCTTCAGGATGAACATTGGGAAGTCAATGATCTTCCCCTTTGCCCCAGATGCAGACAGGGACCTCACGGAACTGTCCCCCCTGGGGTTTCAAATTCGTACTGAAGGGATTAAATACCTGGGGATCAACATCGTCCGGCCCCACGAAGATCTAAGCCAGGCAAATTACCCCCCACTGTTTGATAACTTATTCAAAGATATGGAGACATGGAGTAAGGGGCAAATCTCGTGGATGGGAAGGATAAACGCTGTAAAGATGAACCTCCTCCCCAGGGTCCTGTACGTTTTCCAGATGCTCCCTTTAGAAACCCCAGAAGCACTCCTTAAAGAAGCCAAAAAACGCATAATGAAATTCATATGGCAAGGCCAGAGACCCAGAATAGGTTATGAAACACTCACCTTCCCCAAGGATAGAGGGGGGGTCGGCCTCCCAGACTTACAAACTTACCACAGAGCAGCCCAGCTCAGAACCCTGGCCCCCCACCTCAGAGAGGCCCCCAACAAACAATGGGTCTTTCTTGAAAACTCCCTCCTGAGCCCTGTCACAGTGGGTGAGTGGTTATGGGTCCCGATGAAAAAGCTCCCAAGGAGAATCAGGGATCACCCAATGCTAGTAACAATGTGGAAGGCGCTGGAGGGTAAGGGACACAGTGAGAAGGTGACCACTTGGCCCTCCCCCATGAGTCACATCTGGTCCACGCCAGTTTTAGAGGAAATCTCAGGCCATGAACACTATCAGCCCTGGTTTGACGCAGGCCTATGCAGAGTTGGTCAGTTGGTCAGGGAGGAGTCCTTTATAATTATCCAGGAGCTTGAAGAATCCTTGGGAATAGGTAGGCTCTCCCCACTCCTCTACCTGAGACTTAAGGGAATCCTAATGAAACTAAAACTAAAGCCCAAATTACAAAGAAAACTCACCCCAGTGGAGACAATCTTAGATACCCATGTAGAAATGAAAGGCCTCATCTCACTCCTTTACTCTGCCCTTTTAACCCCCCGGGAGGGAACCACCAAAAGCCTCAGGGGGAAATGGGAAAGAGACTTGGGTTGCAGGATCGGAGACTGTCTCTGGGGGCGACTCTGTAGTAGATCATTTAAGACCTCGATCTCCTGCCAATACAAAACCCATGCTGTTAAACTCCTGCACAGATGGCAGTATGACCCGATCACACTTTCTAGGATGTTCCCAGACGTAATCCCCCTTTGCTGGCACGGGTGTGGGGAAAGGGCAAACTATTGGCACATGTGGTGGACATGCGGGAAGGTTCAAACTTATTGGGCCGAAGTCCTCTGCTGGCTGAAAGAAGCGGGAGAGGGTGTGCTCCCACTGGACCCAATGTTGGTGCTGTTTGGCCTGCAGCATAAGGATGACCACTGGGAAAAATTACCGGACCTCTCACACTCCCTGCTGTTGGCAGCCAGAGCGGCTCGCGCTAGAATGTGGAAGAGGCCCACCCTCCCCACGAAGAAAGAATGGGAGATGATTGCCAAAGACATATTCCTTATGGAAAGACTTACAGCGGCTCTACATGGTTCAAGCACCCAAATAGAGATAGAGTGGCTGCTATTTCAAGAGGTGTTTGGCAATACATAGGCCACGTCCTGAAACCCTCAAGCGTCCTTGGCCCGGCCCAAAAACAAGCCCCAACATGGAACGAATGGCCCTGGAACTTGGAAAGCCGGTTGACCACTGGCGGAGAAAACCCGGATTGTTGCTGCCCTATGCCGCATCATTTCTATAAGCAGACTGCAGTGCTCGAGATACTGTGTGGGGCGGGTGGGAGGGGGTGGGGGGGGAACAAACGCAGGGAATAATGGCCTATAGTTTGATTTGTTGAGGGCGATTGCCCAAATCTTGTAATTTGTGTACCTATGCTGTTGTTTTCAAAAATCAATAAAAATTGAAATAAAAAGAAAATACATTGATGTTCAGTAATTAGAGGGGATATACCTTTAAGGAACTGACTAATACAAACCAGTTCCCATGACAACCAAATACCAAACATTCTTAGCAATTAACTTACTTACGGTATATTTCTGAGTTGATGCTAAACCAACAATGTGGACAACATTGCAACAATATATATTTATATATATTTTTATGTGTACCACGGCGAAAGCTGGGAACACTTAATACGAGCAGGTTTTTCAGGTTAAAACCTATGCGCGAGTCGCTGGGCTACCGGGCCGTGCGACACTTAGCGTTGCGTCACCATGGGAACCATTTATATGGTCCCAAGATGGCGCCGGCCTCCTCTGTTTCAAGCCAACGTGAATGACTATGGGTGTTTCTCAAAGTAAGTGCTGACTAATGTTCTCGCGCACTGGCGCTTTACATTTCCCTCTAATTGGGATTTCCATACTAGATGGTAATATATCCTGCAGGTTAGACGGACTCATACGGGTACGATTACAATGCGATCCTAAACTGTTTGCTATTTAAGTAAGGACGCAATCTTAAGTCTGCACAGTAACACTGTTCTTATCCCGATGGTCATATGGATATATACGGGCATGTTAACAATACGATTTCAAACTTTTTGCTACTAAGTAAGGATGGAATTCTAAGGTGGCGGATCAGCATTGCTTTTTAACAACATGGGGCTTTCTATTTTTGGCATAATCTAGCAGCACGTGACATTAAATAAGTGGTATATGTGCACTACAATGAGATGTAAACCATAACACTAGATCTAAATAATATTTTTTCTCTGCATCTATTTTTGGATATCAGAACACTCTTAACTGGGATTCGTCCCATCAAACTACTACCACATACAAGGAATTAATGACCCCTGGTATGGGTAAGTCGTGATAATTATTACTGACGCCCATTTGCATACATGTTAAAGTCTGAGACATATCGAGACTAATTCCTTATTCGTTTTCTTGTCTCTGTATGTTTGTCTCCCTTTTTTCCCACCCCCCCATTTTATTTTTCAATTGTATGAATTATTGGTTATTCTATTTCATGTATAATGATGCACCTTGGGATAACTTTTCATTTTTCTCATGGAATCTGTATGTTGTAATACATGATTTTCTTGTAATTACTCTGAATAATTCGCATCTATATAACGGGTCACCGAACTTGCTTTATACCCATGTATATATATATAATGTGTATTTTTTGTAGTTTTTTTGTATTTGCCTTGACTTTTTAACATTTTTAGCATGACCATACTAGCCCTGATTTGATAATGGCCATGAAAGGCCGAAACACGTGTAATCGTAATAAGGGCAATCATCTAAGATTGGATGCTTAATATTAGATGAAATTAAAAGAAACCTTTCTTGAACCAAAGAGAGCGCAAAGTCCTGGGTCTTTTTGTATGCTTCGGCATTTGTGTTACTACAAGTTTAAGACGAGTTTTCCTTGGTTTACCATCAACCCAGTGACCTGCGACGATACATTGCATATGAGGAAATAAGGGGTTATTCCTGTCCCCAGACTATAAATTTGGTTACAAATATCGAAGCTAGAATCAGAGGGAGATTAAAGTCGCCCGACAGACCAACTGTAAAACTAACCTGATCCTACTTTCTGAAGATCCCACTATAATTGACCTATATGACCCGGACACTGATCATGAAGACCTCTATGACCGAGAAGCCGCAGATCCTTATTATAGGGATAATGAGGAGGATGAGGGTGACCCAGATACGGACATGTACATCATGGACTCCCCAGTTGATTAAGACCCCACTGTTGTAGATTCACCCATAGATAATCAGCCTCTTCTGAATGTGATACTTATCAATGCGGCTGAGCATTTCCAAATATCTACCCAAGAGGATCCACAGGACAAGGATTTTGTTGACGAAATCTTGGGAGATAAAAAAGCGGTTACTCAATGTATTCCCCTACTAAAGTCTGTCCAGCGAAAAAGTACAACCCTCGCTAGAAACACCCAATCAGACGCGGGCTGTAAACCCCTGCATAGAAAAACCTGCACCTTCTGACCCGCTGTACATCAGGGGGCAGCTAAAGCCTGACTCGCTCGTTGTTACTACAACAAGGAAAAGAACAGCTACTCCCCTAGCCTCCTCTGAGGCTCCTCCAGACAAAGAAAGCAAGAGGCTATACACAATGGCCAGGAAGGTGGCCTCTTCCACCGCATTCCGGACCAGAATAGATAATAGCGCCACTTTATTAGCTAGTTTAAACTGCCTTAAATGGGATGAGATCTCGTCCTTACTCTCGTCAGACCCGGAACCCCTCAAGACTCAATTAGCACTGGTGGCTACAGATGGGAGGGCAGTTTCAAGCTGCTTGCTAAAAAGCAGTCTTGACACCGCCGACAATGCTGGCAGAATCATAGCTGAGGGAACCATTATTAAGCGTCATGCTTGGTTACGCCAATCGGGGTTTAAGCCAGAAACGCAGGCCACTCTCATGAACATGCCCATCAAGCCCAATGTACTCTTTGGCAAGGCCGTCAAGGATGCCTTGAAGACAGCCATGGAAGAATATGATACACTGAAATCATTGAGCCAATTGACCAATAAACCTCCTGGGCAGAGGGGTAACTGAGATTTTCGTCACTCACGGGTACAATTTTCCCAAAGGGGTTCCAGCTATAATCAAAATCAGTGAACAATCGGATCACGTGGTTGGGGAATGGGTTCCTCCTCCAGAGGTGGTACCCCACCTCAACAGCAGTGACATCCCGATTCAGGTGCCTTCCCATGCCTCTCCAGTAGGAGGGCGCATTTCCAGCTTCACCCAAGCATGGGAGGGAATCACCTGAGACAGATGAGTGCTGACCACCGTACCCCCATGCCAGAAAACCCACTCCAAAGAAGACCAACGCATCCTCCTTCGAGGAAATCGGCACGCTGCTCCAAAAGGACACCATAGAAATCGTCCCGGCCAACCAGGTAAACAAGGGTATTTATTCAACTTACTTCCTTGTGCCAAAGAAAAATCTAACAATGCGCCCAGTATTAGATTTGTGCACTGCAAACAAATATGTCAAGCCACAAAAGTTCTGCATGACTATGCTACAAGAGGAAATCCTTCTTCTAAAAAAGGGGGATTACATGGCAACACTGGATATGAAAGATGCCTATTTTCATATTTCAATGTTCCCAGCGCACAGAAGATTCTTGCGTTTCAAGATAGTGAACCAGCACTACCAATTCAAGGTGCTGCCCTTCGGAATAGCATCTGCTCCAAGGGTATTCATGAAGGTACTGGCGGTAGTGGCAGCACACCTGCGCAGGGAGGCAATCCCTGTGTACCCTTACCTGGACAACTGGCTGATTACAGGGGAGTCTCCCCTAGTTTGCAGACAAAACATTCAAAGAACTATCAGCCTTCTCTTTCAATTGTGCTTCTCCATCAACGAGGACAAATCAAGCCTAGTGCCATGAACAACCAAACAGTTCCAAGGAGCTGTTATAAACACAGAAGAGGGGTTGGTCTTTCTGTCAGAGGAAAGAATCCAAAACATGTTACTGCAAATACCGCATTATCAAGCCGGCCACCAGATAAGCATACGCAAAGCAATGCGTTTGCTAGGCATGATGGCATCTTGAATTTACCTGGTACCTCACGTGCCTGCGCATGAACCCATGCTGGAGTGATATATGATGAGATGATATGATATGGCATTTATAACGCGCCTATACACAAGTGTTTCAAGGCGCAATGAGGCAAGGGAGGGGGGGAACAAAGGGAAGACAGACAACAATCTTAATAGGCCAGGTGTCATTCAGATCGCGCAAGTGCATGGGAAGAGGGAAAGGGAAAAGTGCGTGGGGGAAGGGAGAGGGGCACGTGCAGTACATGGGATAGTAGAATAAATAAGATAATGAAAACGGCCAGATGGTGGTAAGTGCAGACATAAGTGCTGGTAGGGGGACTGTAGGGATACAGAAAACAGTCGGCAGGTGTAGGGGTTGCCAGGGAGGCAGTGCAGGTGTACAACTGGCGGGGCCTGTTCCCGAGATCAGAAAGGGTGGCCAAGTAACTAGTGCAGTTTCAGCCAGGAATTCAGCAAGGGAGAGGGGGAGAGAAAGCAGAAGCAAAGAGGAAGGTTTTGAGGTGCTTCCGGAACCAGAGATGGATCTCCTCAAGTTTCATGGAGGTAGGAAGGCTGTTCCAGAGGGAGGCCCCTGCCGAAGAGAGAGATCTACCACCAACTTGTTGCTTGGAGAAGCGACTGACCCTGAGGGAGTTGGAGGCAGATGAGCGAAGAGCTCGAGAAGGAAGGTATTTGGGAAGAGAGAGTTGTAGGTATTGCGGCCCCAGAAGGCCTTGTGGACAATGCAGAGGGTTTTGAACTTAATCCTCGCAGCCACTGGGAGCCAGTGCAGAGATTTCAGTCCTGGAGAGATACGATCCCTGGTCTTGAGGCCAAGGACAAGTCTCGCAGTCCTGTTCTGGAAAAGTTGCAGAGGGCGGAGAGTAGAGGCAGGCAGATTTAGATAGAGGCTGTTACAGTAGTCCAGCCTAGAGAGAACCAAGGCTCTGGTGAGATTCTGGGGAAGGAGTGGTTGGCGAAACAGTGGTCACAGACAAGTGGTCAGTGGGACGATCTAGTGGTCGTTTTGCCAACACTAGTACAAAATCTTCGCTGGTGGAAAAGACAAAATCGATTGAAGGGAAAACCCTTCCACGATCCGGAGGTCCAAGCTATTGTCTCGACAGATGCCTCACTCGCCGGGTAGGGGGCTCATTACCTTCATCACACAGCTCAGGGTGTGTGGTCTCATGCAGCGGCACAGAACCACATAAATCTGCTGAAACTACTGGTGGTGTTTCAAGGCCCTTCAGGCATTCAAGTTTCACCTAGCGAACCAATCAGTGCAAGTCCTGACCAACTGCACTACAGCAATGTTTTACATCAACAAACGCGGGCACACGTTCTCCAAATCTGTCCAAGCTTGCGCAACAAATTTGGAGATGGCCACTCAACCGGAAAATATTCCTATCGTCACAGGGGAACTGAACTCTCTGGCAGACTCACTGACCAGAGATCCCCTACCAGAGGAACACGAATGGCAACTAAACACACAGGTCATAGAACACCTCTTCTCTCAACGGGGTTTCCCCACAATAGACTTGCTTGCTACAAGCGAAAACGGTCATTGCCCAGACTTTGCATCCAGGTTCCCCAAGCCAGGCTCCAAGGGGAACGCTCTGGATGAACTGGTCAGAGAAATCTGCATACACTTTTCCCCCAAAACCCCTCATGAGGAAGGTGGTGAACAAGATCCACAAGGAACAAGTGATGCTCATCCTAGTTACATCTTAGTTACTCCTATGTGGGCAAGACAATGTTGGTATCCACATTTGCGCAAACAGCCGATTTGCAATCCCGTCAAGCTCCCAAATATGACCAATCTGCTCACTGAACACGGGGGATTAACAGTGCACCCTCAACCTCACTCAATGAACTTGGCAGCATGGCTCCTGAAGTCATAGAGTTTGGACATCTTAAATTACCACAGAGGTGTTTAGATATCCTGAAGGAAGCACAAAAGCCTAACACTAGCCATGTCATTTTTCTAAAAGTGGAGAAGATTTGTAATTTGGTGCCAGGCTAAACAAATAAACCCCATAGAATGTTCTCCATCCCACATTCTAATTTATTTACTCCACTTGGCGGTCTTGTCAGCGTACACCACCTCCCACAATAATGTGTCATGGTGGAAGGTGCCTGTCATCAAGGCTTTTATGGATGGAGTAAAGAGACTTCACCCTGCCATTTCTAACCCGCCGCCAGGATGGGATCTCAATGTTGTACTCACTAAGCTCATGGGACCCCCTTTTTGAGCCAATGCACAAGTCAAGTCTTAAACACCTGACTTACAAAACTGCCTTCTTAGTGGCTATTACTTCCACAAGAAGGGCTAGTGAAATACAAGCTTTGTCAGTGCAGGATCCTTTCTTTATCATACATAAAGACAAGCTGGTTTTACGTACTCACCCTAGGTTCTCACCTAAGTTCATCTCTAAATTTCAAGTAAACTAGTCTATTGAGCTACCGGCTTTCTTTCACAAACCCACCAGCTCAGCTGAGGTAAAACTCCACACACTAGATGTGACGAGGGTGGTCCTTTACTATGTAAACAAAACCAGACCGCTAAAAAAAACAGACCAACTGTTTGTCTCCATAGCATCAGGCAGAGAAGGAGACCGCTTTTCCAAAAGTGCCATCTCTAGATGGATAGTCAGATGTATACAATTGTGCTATTCGTTATCAAACAAAACACTGCCTTTCATGCCTAGAGCTCACTCCACAAGGAGCACAGGAGCCACTTTGGATAGCATTTGCAAAGAAGCTACATGGAGCTCAAAGCATTACTGCATTGACACTCATTCCACTCATTTTGTCCAAGGAGGATAGCTCAGCGGCAACGTGCTCGCCTTGGAAGTAAGACGATACAGAGTGATACAGGTTCGATCCCCGGGTTCGCGCTTAGAACCCTCTGGGTATTAAGCGCATTATAAATAACCTATCATATCATATCAAGACAGATACACAGATAGGACAAGCGGTTCTAAGACATCTGTTTGCCCATGAACCTTCTCACATCCCACCACCTTCTCCTAACATTGCTCGCTAATCTATGCACAGCATGTGATCTAAGCAGATGCCACAAGCCTCAGAAGGGATACATTACTCACCATAATCGTATTTCTGATGCTTGTATCTGCTTAGATTCACATGCACTCACGGCGCATGGAGGCTTATGAGCTTGTCCGATACGTATCTGCTTGGATACAACTGTACTCACGCTACACTTCATGCTCCCACATGTCAGAAAAATAACAATCTGAGGGACCTCGACGCGTGAAGGACCATGGGTACAGTGGACGTCACACTAGGGATAGTATTACTGGCAGGCCCTTTCGACGTCCCTTTTCAAGTTTCGCAAACAACAACAACTGGAATACTCTGCAGCTTCCGCTAGATGTCGGCCTATGCACAGCATGTGAATCTAAACAGATACAAGCATCAGAAATACGATTACAGTGAGTAATGTATCCCATATAGTTACAGAACATACCTTTTGGGTCAGGGGTTTTGTTCACAGAACATACAAGCAGATTAAGAGGTACAAGAATATATGTTAGGCAGAAACCTGTGCAGTTCCCTCTGGGACCACTGCAAAAGATTTAAGACTACAGGTGTTGGCAGTAAACCCACTTGGTAGCAGTCTGCACCGCACAGATTCACTGTGGTAGCTGTGGCTGAGCAGTCAGACTTCCCTCAAGAAGAGTTAGGCAGTATACAGAGGATACACAATAGGTACAGAGGCACAGTAGCACAAGCAAACACTGACCAGAGCTAGGTGTAAAAGTATAAACTTATTTATTAAAGGCACACTCATAAATTACACTAGCACATTAGAAAAGGTAAGAAAGTCAAAAACAGTTACTATTACTCATATGTACATCCCTAATCATTTGTTGGACAATTCTAAGTTAACCCCACTTATTTCCAACCAGAGGTGAGCGCTTAACGTTAGATGGTACTCCAACAAGTATTACCAAAAGGGAGGGAAAAGGCAGAAATAAAGAGAGCAGTAAGGTAAAACACTTTTCACATAAGGTTAGCAAAGACAGTCAATGGTGGAACAAGGAGAATTAGTTCGGGGCCCGCTTTAGAGGGAGCCAGGGGAAAAATGTGCCCAAGATCACACAATGTCACAAGTCTTTGCAGGTGAGCAAAAAAGGTTTTACTACGGTTCTGAAAAGTTTCGTTAGGGTGTCCCAGACCTACCTAGGTTCGAGAGCCGAGGGCTAAATCTACCCCGTACAATCGGTGGCAAGGGAGGCCGGGCGGAACACAGTACCTTTAAAAGTGGAAAGATTCCTCCAGCGGTGGTAGACGTTCCTGGTAGTGGGTGCAAGTCGCGGCGTCGTCCCGAGGAAGAGGTGATCTCGACGTAGGGGAAAGCTGCAGGTCGTTGCACTACCAGGGATGAGGCCAGCCGTGGAGTTGTCCGGTCACAAAGGATTTTTCCCCTCTTTCGCGGTTGAGGTAAAAAGTGGTATCCCGGTTGCCAGGGTGCTTGGCACAGGCAAGGCGGCCACGAGATGCTTCGGGACGGCGAAAAGAAGGCAGCAACTGGTTGTCCCCACCAGTTAAGGGAAGAAGACTCTCCGGCGGGAGCTCTCCTCGGTCGTCGGGAAAAGTGGTGAGACGGTTCTGCAGGGCTTCACCGGTGGTGTCGTCTTGGCAGGTCGGCTCAGCTTCTCCCTCTTCGGCTTCTTAGGTCCTGTGGTGTCTTCTGAAGAACCAGTCCCAAAAACCCTGCTTTTATGCAGCAAACCCCCATTCATACAGCCTAGCTGTCACTCAAACATGCTAAGTGGTGAGCGGGGTGGCTCACCACTTGGGCCAATCACACTAGAGTGTGACATGAGTTGGCAAGGCAACTCAGTCCAGGGTGCCTAAACCCCCTCCCACACCCCCTGTGGTACCCAGACAGAATGGCACCACTTTGGAGGGCTTCTGTGCAGAAGCCCGCCAAAAGTGGAACAAAGGCTCGACTCGGGTTCAGGGTTACTGAAGTGAACCTAGACGCCATTTTGACAGCGAGTTCCGGCAAAAAATCCCAACCGGTGAATTTATATAAAATAAACCGGCGGTATCTTTAACATTGCACCAAAAAGTGGTGCATCAAAAACAATGGGAAATCCCATTGGGAAATATTCCGGTGGAATATTTCCATGGTATCCACTGCCACCAGCCAGAACTCGGCGAGGGGGGACGGGACAGTACCCCCTCGACAACAGACCCAGGGGCAATCTAATTGCCCCTACCAGTACTTCCACAGTAAGATGGTTTGTACTGGTTAAGTTCCTAAGTTAAGACTAGTAAAGTCAATGGCAACTTTACAGACCCAGGGAGACAGTAGTCAGTCCCAGGGTGTGGAGTCTATGTTTGGGGGTCCCTAGGACACCCCTGTGCTACTGCACGGAGGGTGCTGTGTAACACACATTCAAAAACCAATGATGGCCTATGGGGAAATTTACCCCCTAGCCCATAAGCACATAGCAAGTCACAGAAACACTCTCAAGTCATGTCCAAGAGTGAGGGTAAAAGAGTCTCACTCTTGGCAGGAGAAAAAAAATAAACCCCAAGAAATCCAGCAAAGCTGCTGGGGGACTCACTAGGTTAGGAAATTCAGCCTAAACAGAGAATTCTTCCTAACAATATATATAAGGAAAGCCCTGGCAGGAGAGTATACCAGGTGAATGCAAGTTACAAGTATGCGCATACGAGAAAAGTCCTGGCAGAATAGTATACCAGGCAATTGCAAGTGTGCTTATAGGAGAAAGCCCTGGTAGGGGGAAGCACACCAGGCAAGGACGAGCTGAACAGAGTATATTGTGATGAATCCTGCAGAGTCATCACTAATCCCCAATCTAAACTCTTCTCCCATGTGGCCAGGGTGCTATTCTGAGGGTGGATCACATGGGAGGAGATGACTGTCAGGGAGAGGTGATGGCTCAGACAGGGGAAATGCAGTATTCTTCCCTTGAGGGTGGAGAAGAAACCCTAATCCCAGAATTTCTAATGGCCTGTTGTCACTTTTCAAGACACTTTAATTGTAAGGACTTAAAATCCACTTCTGTTAAACATCTTAAGGAGAACTTTATTCATCCTTCAAATATTTATCACCCCTCTAAAACCTATTTGACATCTGATATTTATCATGATTGTTATTTTGATAAAGGCGTTCAGCCTAACACTCGCCCCCCCCAGACTAAGGGACAGGAGGATTTAATCCACTCCTGGATGAACCTCATACCTCTAGTCGATGACATACATCCTAGAGAGTCCATCAGCATTTTGATGGTGACACCCTGACCTGTGCTCAATGGTGAAATCAAACCCTTGGAGGCAGATTGACCATCTCAATAGTTTTGGATTTTCCCCTTTCATTTGCATTAACCATCTCAAGGGTTGGTGGTCAGTCTGAATGACAAAAGTAGAACCATACAAGTATGGCCTAAACTTCTTCAGTGCCCACACAATAGCAAAGCATTCTCTTTCGATTGTTGCCCACCTTGTTTCAGGATCCTTCAGTTTCCTTCTGATGAAGCAAATGGGGTGTTCCCTACCCTTCTCATCCAGTTGGCTAAGAACTGCACCTATACCTACATTGGAAGCATCAGTTTGTACAATGAAAGTTTGGTGGTAGTCAGGAGCTCTGAGTACTGGAGCTTGGCAGAGAGCTTTCTTCAGGTTTTCAAAGGCCTGATTGCATTCCTCATTCCATTTGACCTTCTTAGGGAATTTTGGAGAGGAGATCACATTCAGAGGAGAAGCTATGGTCCCATAGTTCTCAATGAAATTCCTGTAGTACCCAGTGAGTCGTAAGAAGGCTCTCACCTGGGTCTGAGTAGTAGGTGTTGTCCAATTTTGCACAGCTTCAATCTTGCTGAGCAAAGGCCTTATTTCTCCACCTCCTACCTCATGTCCAAGGTAGACCACTTTACTCTGACCAATTTGGCACTTGCTTGCTTTTATGGTCAGATTGGCCTGCTCAAGAGCCTGCAAAACATGTCCTAAGTGGGTCACATGTTCTTCCCAGGAGTGGCTGAAGACTGCAATGTCATCCAAGTATGCCATGCAGAAGTCCTCCATCCCAGCTAGAACTTGGTTCACCATCCTCTGGAATGTTGCAGGTGCATTTTTCAGTCCAAAAGGCATAACCTTGAATTGGTATAGGCCAACTGGGGTAGAAAATGCAGTCTTCTCCTTGGCATGGTCTGTCAGGGCTATTTGCCAGTAGCCTGACGTAAGGTCCAGTGTGCTGAGGTACTTGGCTGCACCAAGTTTATCCACCAACTCATCTGTCCTTGGCAAAGGGTGGGCATCAGTCTTGGTGACTGCATTAAGAGCTCTATAGTCCACACAGAATCTCAACTCTTTGGATCCTGCCTTTGGTACTAACACGACTGGGCTAGACCATGGACTAGTAGAGGGCTCTATTACCCCGAGATCAAGCATCTTCTTGACCTCTCCTTTGATGTGGGTTCTGACATGTTCTGACATTCTATATCCCCTGCTTTTGACTGGCAGGCAGTCGCCAGTGAGTATCTCATGCTGTCCCCAAGGGGTCAAGCCTGGTGAAAGTGAGAACAGGGGGGAAAACTGATTTAACTGTCAGAATGTACCAAAGTATCAACTGAAAAGGATACAATACTCAAAAGGATACAGGAGGTAGGGTCTTCCGGATCCCTGTTCACCCGATTTGATAGTCGTGAAGTCAACAAAGACCTTCCAAATGATACAACCCTCTGGCTGATAAAACAGGCAGAGCGATGGATCACTGGAAAGGGCGTGGGTAAGGTATAGAAACCCAGCCTAGAACCAATTAAAGTATCATGAGTAACTGTTCCAACCTGAGTATGATGAATTAGACAATGACAGGAATGATCACACTGACCTGTATCTCTGGGTAGAATAATCCAGAAGTCTCTTGATGGATTCGAAATGAAGAACAAACGACAGGGAAGGGAAAATTAGTAAGGGAGACTTATCCCGAACGGAACGAGGCTCACGCTAGATACGGGTTGAGTTCACCACAGGATAGCGTCCAAAGTTCAGTTCAAAGTCACTTCCAATAATCCTTGAAAGGCTTCCTTCCCACTTTAGGGATCAATCCTTCTGTTAATTCCACAGATGCAGGAGTTAGAAGAAAATAGCGTTTGAAGACAACGTGCGCGTGTGGATATACACGCGGGCAGGATTCGCGCAGCCTTGGCCAGCCGCGTGTGAAGACAAAGAGCGCGTGTGGATTTACACGCGGGCAGGATTCACGCAGCCTTGGCCAGCCGCGTGTGAAGACAAAGAGCGCGTGTGGATTTTACACGCGGGCAGGATTCACGCAGCCTTGGCCAGCCGCGTGTGTAGACGAAGAGCGCGTGTGGATTTTACACGCGGGCAGGATTCACGCAGCCTTGGCCAGCCGCGTGTGTAGACGAAGAGCGCGTGTGGATTTTACACGCGGGCAGGATTCGCGCAGCCTTGGCCAGCCGCGTGTGAAGACAAAGAGCGCGTGTGGATGTACACGCGGGCAGGTTTTACGCAGCCTTGGCCAGCCGCGTGTGTAGACGAAGAGCGCGTGTGGATTTTACACGCGGGCAGGATTCACGCAGCCTTGGCCAGCCGCGTGTGTAGACGAAGAGCGCGTGTGGATTTTACACGCGGGCAGGATTCACGCAGCCTTGGCCAGCCGCGTGTGTAGACGAAGAGCGCGTGTGGATTTTACACGCGGGCAGGATTCACGCAGCCTTGGCCAGCCGCGTGTGTAGACGAAGAGCGCGTGTGGATTTTACACGCGGGCAGGATTCACGCAGCCTTGGCCAGCCGCGCTTGGAGACAGAGAACGCGTGTGAATTATCACGCGAAGGGATAGCTCCAGGAATCAGCGTGTGGCGGAACACACGCTATCGAAGGCCCAAAAGTAGCTGTAGGATTCAGCCAGGATGTAGATCAGAGGTCCAGCTACACAACGCCAATAGAGACGATCAGAAGCAGCGAGTGAAGTTACTACGCTGCTTAAATACGTAATACCGTAGTTCACGTGACGAAGCAAAAGTCACGTGAAGTTAGCGACGTGAAAAGTGCAAACGTCGTTTTCCCGGTAACGTATCGAATAGCCTCCATTTGGAGTAGAACGGTCTAGCTGTCCTACGAGCGTAGCGTCCAGCATGCATGACATTAACATAGCTTTGCACTCCTCCTGTTGCTCAGGGGTCAGATCTGAAGAGAGATTAACTCCTTCAACCTTTTCGTCCAAAGGTAAGCCTCTCAGGAGGTCAGGTAGAGCATCACTCTCCTCCTCCTCTTCCGATGAAGCTAGAAGCAATGCTCCTACTTCTGGTCTAGAGACATAGGCTTTGAGGCGGTTGGTGTGGAAGACTCTGGGAGCTTCCCTGGGTTTGCCCAGATCCACCAGATAGTTGACCTCTCCAAGTTTTCCCACAACCTTGAAGGGTCCCATCCATTTGTCTTGCAAGGCCCTGTGCCTTGTTGGGAGCATAACTAGAACTAGCTGGTCTTGAGTAAACTCAACCATGTTAGCCTTCTGATCATGCCAATGTTTGATCAGTGCTTGGCCAGCTTTCAAGTTGTCACTTGCTTCTGCCATCATGTGTGACATTCTCCTTCGGAGACCTATCACATAGTCGGTCACTCTGACTGGCTTGGGGGAAGGAGCACTCTCCAACCCCTCCTTAATCAGGGCCAAGGGGCCTCTGACGGGATGGCCATAGAGAAGTTCAAAGGGAGAATAACCCACTCCCTCCTGAGGGACTTCCCTATAAGCAAATAGAAGGCATGGCAGTAGAAGGTCCCACTTCTTCTTAAGGGGTTCTTCTAAGGCACCTATCATGCTCTTCATGGTTCTGTTAAATCTTTCTACCAACCCGTTTGTCTGAGGGTGGTAGGCGGTTGAGAACTTGTAGGTGACTGCAGGTTTTCCACATGGCTTTCATGTAGTTGGACATAAAATTTGTCCCCCTGTCAGAGATCACCTCCTTAGGAAACCCAACCCTGGTAAAGATACCAAGGAGGGCCTTAGCCACAGCCTGAGCTGTAACAGTCCTCATAGGAATTGCCTCAGAGTACCTAGTAGTATGGTCTACTACAACAAGGATAAACCTGTTGCCTGAGGAGGTTGGGGGATCAAGGGGACCAACAATGTCAATCCCTACCCTCTCAAATGGGACTCCCACGACTGGGAGAGGCACTAAAGGTGCCACATTCTTGGAACCAACCTTACCAGAAGTCTGGCAGGTATGGCAGCTCCTGCAATACCTATCTACTTCAGCCCCCATTTTTGGCCAATATAAGTAGAGGGAGAGCCTTTCCTTGGTCTTCTTGAAACTCAAGTGACCAGCCAAAGGAATCTCGTGGGCTAGTTGCAAGAACTGTTGTCTGTTCTCTTGGGGCACTACCAGGCGTTGGTATGCTCCAGGTTCAGATTCGGTTGGTTCACTGTAGAAGAGGCCATCTTCCCAGTGTAACCTATACTTCCCAGGCTCTTGCCCATCAGCCTGAGAAGCTGCCTGCTGGCGGAGACCCTCCAGAGTTGGACATTCTCTTTGTCCCTTACGGAAAGCTGTCCTGCTGGGTCCACCTTCTGCCAGTAAAGACTGCAGCTCAGGATGGTCAGCCGGGTCCAGGTCTCCAATAAGTTCTGGGCCTCCTACTAGCTCTTCTTCAGAGTCTAGTTCAACCAAACATGGTTGTACCTCCCTCTCAGCCTCAGCTGGAGGTGGAGTTACAGGTGTAACTTTGGACAACCTCGGGGAAGTCCTCGTTGGAAGCACTGGAGTGCTTGCTGTAGGCTTTTTCCTAGGAGTCTTGGGTTGCCCCTTTGCTCCTGATCTGGTAGTTACTGCAGTAAGTTGTTCCAGTGGGAGAGGAGTGATTTCTGTCATCATCTCCTGAGATAAACCTCGCAGGGTTTTCTCGCTTGCAGATTTGGTGAGCTCCTGTAACCTTTTACTAGGAGGTCTGGGGGTATGTGACACAACTCCCAGAGCTTTCAGGTCATTTCCTAGCAGAACTCTTCCTGGCACTTCACATTGTATACTGACAGGTATCTTCACAGCCATATCATTACACTGGATGAGAACTGGTAACTGGGGACACATCTGCACAGGCCCTCCAGCTAACTTGGTGAGGCATTTGGGTGCCTTAGCAACATCCTCTGCCTTGAAAAATGATTCATCCACCACAGTTATGCTGGCCCCAGTTTCCCTGATGGCAGGAGTCTCCTGACCATTCACGTGGACACTGTCCTTATAATACTCTTTAGTATTATCTGGGATAGAATTATATACATCTAAATTCTGCTGTTCCCACAACCCCAGAGAGACTAAAGAAACACTGGCGGAGACTCCAGTGGGTTCATCCGCCAGTAGTAGAAAGTTTCCACTTGCCATAGTGACTTCCTCCTCTGGAGCGAAGGCTAAGGAGACAAGTTGGACCCCTGAAGGTTTACCCTTACATCTGGGATCTCCTTTCACATGGTCAGTAGCCTTATAAACATAACAGGCCCCAAAGGCCCTTTGGAATGGAGGCTTGTTCTGACCTCCTTCTGGTTTAGCACCAGAAGGTATACTACTCTGCTGTGGTTTCCCAGGTGGCTTACCCTTATGGTTTTGTTTGGGGCCCTCGTTGGAATTAGGATTATTAGAATTCTCTTTGGAGTCTTTCTTAGGCTGTCTTCCCTCATCCTTCTTCTGAGTTACCCCAGAATCCTTGTGAGTAGCCCTGTTGGCAACCCACAAGTCAGCAGCCTTAGCTAGCTTCCTAGGATCTAATTCCTGTGAATCAGCCAAGTGCTGTCTGAGCTCAGGACAGCAGGCATCATAAATTGACTCCATCATTACCAGATTTCTCATTCCTTCAGAAGTGTTCACCTTGTAACCCTTAATCCATCCCTCTAAGTTTTTCAACCCTTCACACACCCAGGTAGCCCAAGGGGTACCATCATGCTTTTTGAGGCTCCTAAACCTCTTAAGATACTGGGAAGGGGTCTTCCCAAACCTAGCTATCAAAGCTAGTTTCACACATTCATACTCTTTCCTATCCTCCTCCCCCAACTCCATTACCACATCAGTTGCAACAGGGGGAAGCCTAGAGAACAACCAGGTGAGTAACCCATTACCTGTGATGTTCTGGAGCCCATGATTATACTCAAACATAGACAACCAATCCAACACATCCAATTTAGGCTCATACATACCAATCAATTCCTTAGGCATCCGGAGTCTTTTAGGACTGGAACTTCTAGAGGAGCCAGAGAGAGAAGCATTCTCAACAGACAATTTCTTCATTTCTAGCTCATACTTGAGCTCCATTTCCGTTAGCCTTAGTTCTTTGTCAGTTTGAGCATTAAGTTTCTTGTACTCTAATTCAAGTTTCATTTTCTCTAGTTCAAAGTATTGAGGGCTAAATGTGGGACCTGGTAAAGGTCCAGTAGGTACAGCTGGTAGAGCAGACAGAGGCCTAGAGGGACTATCTACAACAGTTTCATCCTCCTCTTCTGGGTCTGACCCAAGATCATCAATACTTTGTGCCATATCAAGATCATTGCTGCTTTCTACATTTGCTGGGGTGATAGGTTCCTCTGGACCATCCTCCAGACTTTGGTTTTCTAACAACCTTTCTATTAGCTCTATTTTCTTTCCTTTAGTCATGAGATTCTTATGCTTACAGAGAAGTCTTAGACAATCAGCAGTTTTTGTAGCAAGGGACCCCCATTCATACAGCCTAGCTGTCACTCAAACATGCTAAGTGGTGAGCGGGGTGGCTCACCACTTGGGCCAATCACACTAGAGTGCGACATGAGTTGGCAAGGCAACTCAGTCCAGGGTGCCTAAACCCCCTCCCACACTCCCTGTGGTACCCAGACAGAATGGCACCACTTTGGAGGGCTTCTGTGCAGAAGCCCGCCAAAAGTGGAACAAAGGCTCGACTCGGGTTCAGGGTTACTGAAGTGAACCTAGACGCCATTTTGGCGGCGAGTTCCGGCAAAAAATCCCAACCGGTGAATTTATATAAAATAAATAAACCGGCGGTATCTTTAACATTGCACCAAAAAGTGGTGCATCAAAAACAATGGGAAATCCCATTGGGAAATATTCTGGTGGAATATTTCCGTGGTATCCACTGCCACCAGCCAGAACTCGGCGAGGGGGGACGGGACAGTACCCCCTCGACAACAGACCCAGGGGCAATCTAATTGCCCCTACCAGTACTTCCACAGTAAGATGGTTTGTACTGGTTAAGTTCCTAAGTTAAGACTAGTAAAGTCAATGGCAACTTTACAGACCCAGGGAGACAGTAGTCAGTCCCAGGGTGTGGAGTCTATGTTTGGGGGTCCCTAGGACACCCCTGTGCTACTGCACGGAGGGTGCTGTGTAACACACATTCACAAACCAATGATGGCCTATGGGGAAATTTACCCCCTAGCCCATAAGCACATAGCAAGTCACAGAAACACTCTCAAGTCATGTCCAAGAGTGAGGGTAAAAGAGTCTCACTCTTGGCAGGAGAAAAAAAATAAACCCCAAGAAATCCAGCAAAGCTGCTGGGGGACTCACTAGGTTAGGAAATTCAGCCTAAACAGAGAATTCTTCCTAACAATATATATAAGGAAAGCCCTGGCAGGAGAGTATACCAGGTGAATGCAAGTTACAAGTATGCGCATACGAGAAAAGTCCTGGCAGAATAGTATACCAGGCAATTGCAAGTGTGCTTATAGGAGAAAGCCCTGGTAGGGGGAAGCACACCAGGCAAGGACGAGCTGAACAGAGTATATTGTGGTGAATCCTGCAGAGTCATCACTAATCCCCAATCTAAACTCTTCTCCCATGTGGCCAGGGTGCTATTCTGAGGGTGGATCACATGGGAGGAGATGACTGTCAGGGAGAGGTGATGGCTCAGACAGGGGAAATGCAGTATTCTTCCCTTGAGGGTGGAGAAGAAACCCTAATCCCAGAATTTCTAATGGCCTGTTGTCACTTTTCAAGACACTTTAATTGTAAGGACTTAAAATCCACTTCTGTTAAACATCTTAAGGAGAACTTTATTCATCCTTCAAATATTTATCACCCCTCTAAAACCTATTTGACATCTGATATTTATCATGATTGTTATTTTGATAAAGGCGTTCAGCAAAAGAACTTAAAACTCTATAGTGATCCTTTAAATACTGGGACAAAGAAGAGGAGTAAAGTGTCAATGAGGACCAATAGTACTATTAAGAAGAACATGCAGTCTAGTTATTTTCAATTCAATCGAGCAGGACATTTAAATCTGAGAATCATCCGCTGGTGAAGGAAGTTGAAGGAGAAGCTGAAACGGGCTTCAGTGTATGGGGATTGGGAAGCGGAGTTGCAGAGAGAGGCAGAAGCACGAAAGAGGAAGCCCAGCCAAAGGAGAGCGGACTGCCTTCTGGACTTCCTCATGTCACTCTGCTGTACCGGAGTGGCGAGAGACCCAGCGGAGGCTGACCGGCTCTCGAGAAGTACTGCAGAAGCACTGGCAGCTGCAGAGAGGTTGTCAGCGGTGCTGTCGAACTGAAGGGTTGCAACCTTACCGGCGAGGAATCATGAGGCCGGCAAAAGAAGTTGAGTGGTGAATTTGCCCAGTGAGAGTGATAAACCTGTGGCGTTCCGCCAGGCACACGAACCTGTGTAAGGGAATGTTTTGAATACCGATCAAATAGACATTACAGAGAGAGAGCAAGATGGCAGATATGGTGCAATTCTCCTGACATGAGATGTCAGCCAGGGGAAACATGGAACAAGCATTTTCTAGAGCCAAGTTTGGGAATTTTAATACTGCTGCTGTTTTTAATGTTGTAACGTGACTATTACATTTTTATTGTAAACTTACTAGGACGTTACCGGTAAGCGGCCTGTCCTCTTTCTATTACCTGCAGTGGGCGGTCTTCGCCTCACTGTCAGCTGCTTCCCCGGCATATTATGTGCTGTGGCTTTCGGCCGCACCTCGGACGGGTGCATTGGGCGCGCCGTATCCATGCTTAAGGCAAGCCCTTCTGTGACCATCCGTGCACGGATTGTGCAGGACGCCCAGGCCAGGGCTAGTACCTGCCTCAATGTTAAGGGATTAGAGTGTACGGCACTACTGTATCTGCCTCCCTTTCCCCACCCCCCCAACACTAAATGACCTCCTGGCTTTTAGAATACCCCAGGCACTTTGGAAAACATGTGCACTAGTGACCTCCACTGCGGCCTGCTCAACACTTGATCCTTGCCTGCGCATTCCATGGAATGCTATGATATATTATTATTATTATTATCTTATTCTTAGAAATCAGCTTGATTTTGTGTTTCTTACGGAAACATGGCTTGGAGAATCATCCGGTTCAGTTATTGTACAAACCGTTCCCCCTAACTACGAATTAATACATGTGGACCGGATAGCCTCTCACCCAGGTGAAGGAGTGGCTATGATTTATAAAAACCAAATATAAGGTCACTTATTTGGTTCCTAATCATGCCCTAAAAATGGAATGTGTTCTTATTGGCATTTCGGTCTCCTCTACACGCACACTTACAATCCTGTTAATATATCGGCTCCCGGGGACTGATGTGTTTTGCGCAGATTTTCCTGCCCTTGTATTGGAATTACATACTGAATACCCTGACTTGCTCATTCTGGGAGACTTTAAACGCCCTCTGAATACTGCTAATCGAGGGCAAGTTTCTAACTTTATGTCCCTGATGCAGGATTTAGGTCTTCCCCCAAAGGGTTACTGATCCTACTCACCAGCGAGGTGATACTTTAGACTTGATCTTTGCCCCTTTGACATCTATTTCCTTAGCTTCCGTCGCTCCTGTGGTGTGGCCTGACCACTTTTTGGTATTTTTTTTATTCCTGTTAAGGTTCCATCCTTCTTTCCTGCCAAACCTTCAATCCCTAAATGCAATTGGTCCAATGTGTCCAACCCCGAGTTGATTACTGCGTTACAAACCTATTGTGGTCAACCTGTGGTCTCTATCCGTACTGGAGACTGCATTTTTTATGGCTGCCGATCTGCTGGCACCATTCAAACTCTGCAAACAGAAAAACCGCCTCCTCAAACCCTGGTTTCGGAAGAACTTAGAGCACACAAACCTCTGCGTAGAGAGGCGGAGAGAAATTGGCGTAGACAGGTGTAGAAAAATTGGCGCCTTGACTACTCTTCTGTGGCTAAGGCCTCCTTCCGGTGTTCTCTCTCTGCCTATCACAAGGCAATAATTAGGGCCAAGAAACTTTATTACAGCAATAAAGTCGAGGAGGCCCTTAATAAACCTAAGGCCCTTTTTGACCTTATTCAATCATTATCCTCTCCTGAGAACGGACGCATGTTGGTCCCGCCCTCACAGGACCTATGTGACTCTCTCTCTGCATTCTTTCTAGCAAAGTGTTCTGCCATCCGAGACCATATAAAGGAGGACATGACTCTGCCAACAGCAGACAAGGTTACGGTGGATCCTCCCCCTGCTATCAGGACTTGGTCTTCTTTCCCTCGGTTCTCCAACTCTGATTTTCTGGCAGCTATTGTTAAGCTGAAGTCTGCCTCTCCCGCCAATGCCATACCTTTGGCTCTCTTTTTTTTTTTTTTTAATGTTTGGTTTGATTTTTCAAACTTTACATTCAAGTCTATTCCGATTTATTCTTTAAAAGAATAATTTCTTTTCTTCTGAAGATTAGGACTCATTTTATGATTTCGCCCCAAAATTTCATTATTGTGATTATTAACCACTGGTCATTTCCTCTTAGAAGATTCTCCCATCTTTCTTCTGTCGTCATCACTTTACTCGAGATCCGGAAGAAACTTCTCCATATATCTCTTTTTTCTTTCAGCCTCGGACACACCATAATTAAATTAAATAATGTTTCTGGGCTTTGTGGTTCTTTACAAAATCTACACTCCACTGCGACAGTGCCAGTTTTGTCAAATGCTGCTAGGTAGTCTCTGGTTGGTAGTATATTTAAGCGAAATCTTAGAAATTGATCTCGGATTGTTTTATCAGGGAATTGGTTTAGGTATCCTGGTAGTTCGTTCAGAGCCCTTGTTTCAGTGTCACAATTTAGATACCTTTTGTAAGATTTTTGTTTCTCTATTGTTTTTATCCAGTCATTGCTTTTTAATTTTCTTTTCGCCTATTGGGGCCTCTTAGTCAACATTTCTTCTGATATTTCTTCTTCTTGCAATTTTCTTTTAATTGATGTCATCCATTTTTCGAGAGCTGTCGTTTGGACTGCTTTTTCTTTCTTTTTTAATATTTCAAGTGATGGAATTGGATCCTCCGATAAGATTTTTCTGTATAAGTCCATCTTTTTCCAAGTAACTATGGATTCCTTTGATTGCAGCCCCAATTCGAATCTGATCCTTGCCACAGGAAATGATTTTGGAAGTGCCAACGTTTTCCGCCAGTATAGCCCTTCTAGAATGGACCAATTAATAAACTTCTCCTTGATTATAGATTCACTGGCATAAATTATGATAGGCACTACCTTTTGCCTATATAATAACGTTATTGGCTTTGCTGAGAATGTGCCATACTTCAAATGAAAGAATCTTCCTTGCCTCACTAAAGATATAGCCTTTTCTTTGATGTTTTCAAACCATTCTTTTTCATTGTTTGAAGGATTTATCAGGGCACCCAAATATTTCATTGATTTTGTCATTCCAATTTCATTTCCATCCAGCATGATTTTAAAGGGATGTTGTTTTTTCCGTTTCAGACTGATCAGTTTCATAGCCTTGGTTTTGCACGTATTGATTTGCAGATCGTTTACGTTCATATAGTCTTGTGTTTTGTTCAGAGATTCTTGCAAGCCAGATGTCGTTTTATCCAAGATGATAATATCGTCAGCATAGATAAGTGCTTGGATAGGTTCGTTATTGATTTTCGGAGGATTTGCTCTTGTGTTTTGAATACGCTCTTCAAAGTCATTAGTACAAAGGTTATAAAGACATGCAGCTAGGGGACAGCTTTGTTTCAGACCGTTCCTAGTAGAAATGGATTCTGTGACCATACCAGCGTTTGTTAATCGGACTCGAATAGATGTATTTGAATATAGTTGAATGATTGGGTTTAAGATGTAAGCAGGACAACCCCAAGCTGTTAGTTTCTCCCAGAGCTTCTGTCTGTTTACTGAATCGAATGCCATTTTCAGGTCTATAAACACAGCATAAACTTGCTGATTTCTGATGCTTGCTTCAACCTTCATCATATTCAGTAACAGTAAGTTTACGTTTGTCCCAATCTTCGTCACAAAGCCAGTCTTTCTTTTCGCGTGTCTTCCATTTTTTGCTGCCCATATGTTTAGTTGTTTTTGTAGGTAGCTTGCAAATAGCTTTCCTAGTGGATCAAGGAGGGCTATCGGTCTGTAGTTGTTTGGCAGCTTTCGGTCTCCTGATTTAAAGATTGGGATTATTATTGCAGTTCTCCAGGTTTTGGGGATTTCTTTACTTTTCACTATGAGTTGCAATAATTGTGAGAAGAATGTTGCCCAGTCTTCTGGTGATGCTTTGAGAACTGCATTTGAGAGCCCATCCGGGCCTGGTGCTCGCGAAGAATTCAAAGATTTTATTTTATTTATTGTGTCGTCGAGCTCCCATTCAAATTTCCAATTAGATTCATCGTTTCCTCCATCAATTAACAGCTTGCTTGTTTTGTTGTTATATACTTCATGGTAATGTCTTACCCAGTTTTGTGAGTCAACTTCTTGTATTAATGTTTGCTGAGTTGATTTATCATTCATCATAGACCATAGATATCTTGTGTTTTTATTTTTTAAAGCGTTCAATATTGCTTCTGCATCATGTTGTTTCATCATAGCCTTGTTTTGTTTTATAAAGTTTGAGTATCTGTGTTTTTCTTTCTTTAACTGTTTTTTGAGGTCCGGTTCATTTTTTGATTTCAAGTGACGCAGTCTCTTTTGATGTTCATGCTTTTCTTGTTTGATAGTTTGATTGTAATAATGTCCATGAGATTTTTTCGATGCATGCTTTGTTTTTGTTTGTGGGTCTTTGTATTTTTCTAATAGCCATCCATAGTTCAGTTTTTCCTGATCTTTCAATGTGGCTGCTTGAAAAGTTGTACGAATTTCTCTGGCTTGCTGTTCTCGTATTCTTAATTTATTCAGACTGTTGCTTACTTTCAAGTCAGGTAAGAATATATACTCAGCAATAGTTTTATGGGCATACCAAGAAATAGAGATTTGATGATGATCGCTTTCTTCATTTGAATAGTTGCTGGTTTCAATTACTAATTGTTGTAGAGTGTCAGAGGCAAAGATATAGTCAATTATCGACGTAGAGGTTTTTCCTATCCAAGTTGCACACGGTAGCCCCTCTCCATTTAACGGTTGTTTTGTTAAGGAAATGTTACGAATTCTCAGCTCCTTCATCCATTTCCTTGCACGAGGTCACATTTCTTGCATTGAAAATTTGATTCCCTCTTTGTTAAATAAATGCATATTAAAGTCACCGGCTATGATGAATTCGTTTCCAATATTAGCTCGGGAGATGGAGTCAATTTCTTCACATACGGAATCAATTAGCTTGTTGTCATTGATTGCCATTGGATTCCAATAGATGTTGAAGATTGAGATACTTTTATTTTCGCTTTTGCGTGTCGTTTTATTGTCATTACGTTCTGGATTGTATGCTGGCATGCTAATGGTTATGTATTGAAACCAGGAATTTATGTTCATTCTTGCGGTTATATTCCACATTGTATTGATTTTCATTAGGATTATCATTCCTGATGCCGCTCTACCTGTTTTCGATTGAATTGCAGGGTTCATCCAGGTTGTATATCCCTCGCAGACGATCTCATCAGTAAGCCAGGTCTCTTGTAAGCAGATTAATTCTGAATTCGCTAAAACTGTGGAGTAATTTTCTAGGAGATGTTTATAGCCCCTTGTGTTCCACGAAGTTATAGATATTTTCTGTGAGTCACATAGTTTCTCCTTTGGTTGTTATAGGTATGTCTTCCTTGGTTGAGCATTCTTGTTTGTCCTTTCAGCTAAATTTACTTGACTTGGGGTACTTCGATCATTAGTTTGTATGTTAGTTTGATGTTCCTCATTCTTTTTGTTGTTTTTTATCCTTTGGTCTAATATTGTGATATTCATAGATTTCTTTTTTGCCATCAGTCTGGTTACATGTCTTTGGCTCTCTTAAAGGAATCATCTGGCGAGCTGATTAACACATCGCTACTGCCATTATTGCCTCTTTCTTTAGCGGAGTGATTCCACCATCGCTTGAGCATGCACTGGTAATTCCACTCTTAAAAAACATTCTCTTGACCCTGACATATTGTCCAATTACCGGCCTATTTCCCTTCTTCCTTTCCTGATGAAGGTGATGGAAACACTGGTGTCCTCTCTCCTGTCTGGTTTCTTGGAATCTTCTCAGTATTCTGACTCATTCCAGTCTGGGTTCAGGCCTGGGAGAGGCACTGAATCTGTCTTGACCTCAGTGCTGGACGACTTGGCGCATCTGGTAGACATGGGGCTGTCGTTGAAGTCCATTTATTAGATCTTTCGGCTGCATTTGACACAGGTTGATCATTCCATCTTGATCGCCCGTCTCGCAGACGCTGGTCTCTCCGGCCGGGTCCTCGACTGGTTCATGCCCTGCTTGTCCGATTGGTCTCAGTCTGTCTCCCTCCCTCCCTCCTTCCCGTTCGGTCCCGGTCTCATTGTCCTATGATGTCCCTCAGGGATCTGCACTGTCACCTATTCTGTTTAATGTCTATATTAGATCTCCTTTGCTCCTCATCCAGGCTCATGGGTTGCGCGATTACTCCTATGCGGATGATACCCAGATCCTTGTTCGTCTGGACCTCTCTCGAGCCGATACAGCTACTCGCCTGAGGAACTGTCTTGATGATCTGGGGGCATGGATGATAAGCAACTGGTTAAGGTTAAACGGTAGCAAGACCGAGGTGCTGGTTGTGGGTACAACATCTCCTCAATTGTTCTGTACCACTGAATTCTGGCTGACCAGCCTTGGCACCCTCCTTGTGCTGGCTCAATCGGTTAGGAATCTGGGGGTAAAAAATCTCTGCTTCTCTTGCCCTGGACAACCAGGTGGCCTCGGTGTGCAAGGCTGGACACTTTAAGCTTCGCATTTTGCGTAAGGTCCAGCCTTTTATTCCTGCCGAATGCCAGGCTCGGGGGGTAAATGCTCTGGTCTTGAGCACTCTTGATTATTGTAACTCTCTGTATCTGGCTCACCGCGTTATCTGATTAACAGACTCCAGCTACTTCAGAATGCGGCCGCCAGATCCATACTCCGCCCCCCTTTTTGGATCCCATATGTCTCCCCTGCTGAAGAAATTACATTGTCTTCCTGTCGCCACTCAGATCTTTAAATCTATGTGCATTGTGCACCGTGCGTTCTATGGTTTGGGAGCTGAGTATATACAGGCCAAATTTGCACACTATGTGCCGACTCGCTCCCTGAGATCTCAATCTGCTCTTCTTGTAGTAGTTACCGATTGACACGTGAGGGAGCGCGAGCCTTCTCGGTGGTGGCCGTGAAGGCCTGGAACGATCTTCCTTTGTCCCTACGGGGTACTGTGGATCATTTCACCTTTTGAAGGCTACTGAAAACTACTCTGTTCTAGAGTCCCCTGGAGTCTGTTGCATTAAAATTCACTTACTCATGCGACAGTGCCAAGATGCCCTCGGGCATACGTGCGCTTTACCAAGTTCATTTAACATTAACATAACAAGAGACATTGTAAGAAAGGTTGACAGAAGGAGCTTGAACAAACCCTCATATAGGGGATGCTATCATAGGGGAAATTGGTGCCAGTCCTAATTAAAGTCAACAGAATTATACCATTGAGGAAGTACAATTGTGTGCTGTCTAAGAGAACTATTTATTTATTTATTTGGGTTTGTATAGCGCACATATGCCCCGGGGCATCGTGGCGCTGAAAGTAGTCTTACTTGTTACATAACGTACATGGTGCATAGATTACAGCGTGACAGAACATAGATAAATACAAAACTCCCATACAAAGCATATACAGTTGTCATATACAGTAGAAGAGGAGGGGGTGGAGAGGGTTAGTTGAACAAAGTGGTTTTAAGTAGTCTGCGGAAAGCATGGTATGATTTTTCGTTCCGTAATGTAGTGGAAAGACCTGAAAAGAGCATCAGGTAGTGCACCTTTTTGGAAAGATACCAGGCAGGAGAGTACACCAGGGGATTCCTGCCAGGAGAGTAAACCAGGATATCCAGAGTTGGAGTTTCAAATAAACACTTATTGGAAAGATAACTGGCAGGAGAGATATCAGGGGATCTGAGTGAGCCAAAAGGGAATATTCCTGGCAGGGGAGTATACAAGAAAACCCAAGGTGTTGTTGAAAAGGAACTTTATTATATCAAGCTTTTGATAAAAGTTAAACATTTTACTTTGCCATCCTAAAAACAATTTCTTTCCATGTACTTCAACCTATATTGTGGAAAGAATATTTACTTTCCCATCCTAAAGAATGTAAAAGACTTGTCTCTAATATATTTCAAACTGTATGGTAGAAAGAACATTTGCTTTGCCATCTTAAAGAGAACAACAGTTGAAGGGGCCCTTGAGGGACCCTCGTTTGTGGAAACAAGGCACAATCACCACACACGAACTGATACGCCAGGCACGAGGTTGTTTTCCCAAAATCTACGGTTTATTGCAAAGCAAATAGTCTCAGTTGGCCAACTGGTCTCACGCCCCTCAACGTGTGCTGCCAAACCTTGGGGTACACAAGAGACCAAGAGATCATACAACAGTTACATATATACAAAACCAGCATCTTACAATCAGTAATGACACGTCCAATACCGCCCCTAATACATTTCCTTTGAATTGGGCACAATGATTCACAATGGTGACGAGTATGACACCTTCAAACATTCCTTTAGCAACAGCTTGCAATTTTATGTGAGCCCACAGACATAAGTCTTTGTTTTAAAGAACACAGTGCTTCTGTTTCTGTAAGCAAGCTGTGCGTAGGAAGGGACACATTCCAGGCCTTACTATCTCCTAGTTTCTATTTGTGTGCTGGGGGTCAACTTGTTCTTCAGAGCTCTACCGGGCTCAGGAAAGGGGGGCCGCAAAGATGAGCATAATTCAAGTCATTTTAACGCTCGCTCTAGCATTTCTACTGTGCTATCGAGACTGGCTGGCACCTGCTATGCTGATTAGAATGCCTTGCTGCTCACTCTTCAAGGATATATGCAGGAGGCAACCAGGCATTTCTGTCTTGTCTATTGCGTTATGTTTCAACATGTCTTTCGCGGCCTTGCACCAGTGAGGCAGAATAATATTTCACCAAAGCAGTTTTACATGAAGCAAAAAGCAAACGTTAGAGAAAACAAAATGGCAACTTTCAGTCACCTCAAAATGGCCGCACTTAAGTCAAGCTATTGGCTATATATTCCTAACACTAACCCATGAGGCGGTTGGTCTTCGGCCAACATAATACATTGCCTTATGATCGAGGGGTGTCTACCTTTTCTAGACTGACAAACCCTCCTTTTGGCCGCATGCCAAACACCTCATCCGTACACTACATCCTCTTCCGATCCAGTATGTGAACCTAAATCTGATTCTGATTCCGAGTCTTGTATACCCGTGGTCTCCTCCTCATTGTTGTCAATATTGATTGACATGAACTCTTTTACTGTCTTCGATTCATCATTACTGTGAGTGCTTGTTTTAGCAGGGCATTTTCGTTCCAACAATTGTACACATCCCTCACTTGCTTCAGTGCATATTATAGGTAAGCAGTGTATGCAACAGCAACATGTCATGAATATCCCTAATGCTGCTACTAGGATAGCAAATAATTTCCATCCCCATGAGCGTAACACTTCCCAGAACCAGGAACTTATGTTTATTTCCCAACCTCCTTCAGGAGGTTGAAGCTCAGAGCTTAGAACGTGCAACTTTCTTATCGCTTCAAAAATCGTGGGGGAGAAGTCGCTTACAAATACGCAACACGCTGAGCTCACGATTTTGCAAACACAGCCACGTTCAACCAGAATTATATCTAGAGCCATTCTGTTTTGGAGTGACATTAATCTAATTCCTTTTTCCTCGAGGGTCATATTATATAATATATATGTTGTTCCATTTATTGTTTCCTCTAATATTCTGGATAGTCGTCTTATATTATAAGAGTTTATTGCTTGGCCCCAGAATGAATGGTATGAATGATTTTGCTATATCCTCTGCAATCAGACCTCCTTCACTGTTTCGTCGAGTTCTTGACCTGGCCAATTTGGCTATGTCTGCCGTTCGTGAAAGGAATATCCCAGGGAATAGAAAGCCTAAGTAACAAGTACCTCCCCAGTTTCTAGGTAACCAGGGGTACGCTTTTTCTCCACAAATAAAATAAACAGGATCTCCTATATATATTGGCTCTACCTCTTTATCAAGGAATGCTATGTTCTTACATCTGGTAAATGTTCCCACCAAGTAGGAACCCTTCTTCTTCAAACAAAAGGGGACAGAACGTGGACTATAATACACTGTATAGGAGGGGGGCACTGTGTCTTTATTTCCTTCTGAGTTCATGTGAAACGTGATTACAGATGATTTATAAGGCACTGACATTGTGGCATTATCGCCGGTGTGATCAATCGCGCTCTATGAAATATGGAACAACCCACTGGTCTCATGATCTCTTCGAATTCATTCCTGTTTGTTTTGTCTAGCTGTCCAGTTTCACTCTCGTTCCATTTCCCATAGTACAATGCACTCAAGGAGGCATAACACACAGAACTCAATGGCAGGGGTTGTACATACCAACCAATCCCCTTACCACCGTGCTGTGGCAAGTGAGCACAAACCCAACAATTATTTTTCCTTAATATTGAGTGTGTCATGTTCATTATCAACAGCAATGTGTTATTCCCATACCCTTCCCTATGTCTCTTTTCCATTGGGGATAAGGTGTAGGAAATCACATGGACTGGGCTTTCCGTCGTGGAAATGTTTATAGCATGCAAGAGAACTTATAACGGGTGCATTTCTTCCAAGTACCATAATACCAGCACTGTCATCATTGGGGCCAATATACTCATTATACACATTATTATCGTTAAGCTCAGCATGCAATTTTTCCGACCATTTCCTTTTTCTAACCTTCTATGTGCTATGTTTAATTCATTATCAGCAGTGGTGCAGGAGGGGGCAAAAGCTGGTTCCGACATTTTTTCTCTCGGGTCTTTTCTTCTTCTGTAGTGTTCGTCATAAATATCTCTGTTTCGTCGCACTCGGAATGTCAATGAGTTCGATAAATGTCAACAGCTTGTTCTGTCAGTTCTTGGCAGCCTAGATTGCTATACGCTGGGCAAGATTTCCATGCGCCTTGCACATTGCTCAAAAGAATTCCAGAGCAGTTATCAATTGCCTTCGTACCATGTGCACCCTGTTTGTTCGCACGGGTTCAGGACACATGGATTTTATGTTTGCACCGAGGAGCCACGTTTGTTGGGTTGTCCTACTTGCACAACCCTCACGCCATTCTCCATTAGGCCTCCAGGTCCCACTTCATCCGCAAATAGGAAACAGAGGCAACAAAAGAACAACATGAATGTAGGTTTGATTACTCCTTCTTCCGAGGCCGCAAATTGTATCGCCTTGCTTCTGGTATCGTGTGATCAATGAATAGTCCAGACGCACTTCCGGACTCAAGCTCAGAGGCAGCCTGAGGCGCAATGGCAGGTGGTGGTGGGCGCCCAGGTGATGATGCAGGTTTCGTGTCAGGCTGTGGCGCAACAGAAGATGGTGGGCGTCATAGAGGTACACGCTTTGTATTCACCAATGGTGTCGCAGATTCTGCTGGACAACATTGGGGCACTTTCGGCCCTTTCTCTTTTACAGCAATATTTTCAGGCCTCGTTTCGGGATCAGGCAGATTTTGTGGCAAAGAATTTTCAACTGTTTCTTTTGTCTCCAGGACCCCTGTCTCTTTCTGGTCGATTCGATCAGGCAGTTTTCTAGATGGTGGTGACGGGACCTTCTTTGCATGAGTGGCATGGATCCACGCTTTTCTTCCATCCACTCTAATTGCAGTCTGCGTGGTTAGGAGGATCTGGTACGGTCCGCGCCACATTGGTGCAAGCGATGGATGTCCTGGACCAGTATGTCGAATTGGTAATGCCTCCTTCACCTGCTGATGAATCAAACGCAATTTTGGGATTAACAGATTACAATAAATGCTGAGCACAGGGTATTCAAGTTCCCGCAGCACACACCACACATTTTCTGGCCTTCCCATGACGATTTCATAGGGGGAGAGCCCAGTTCTCACCTGTACAGATGTATGCATGCACAGTAATGCTATTGGTAATGTGTCCACCCAACTTAACTTGCTGCCTGCACAGGTCTTGCTTATTTTGGATTTTAATATGCCGTTGTGGCGTTCAATAAGACCGGCACTCATGGGGTGTCTGGAACAATGGAATCGCTTATCGATCTGGAGTCCTGCACAAATCTGTAATATTACTGCGCCCACTAAATGCGGACCATTATCTGACCATATGACACTGGGCAGACCAAAACGAGCGGATATGCTTCCACCCATTTGCTAAATGCACATATGACCACCAGAACATACTTCAAGTTTTGTCATGCCTCCATCTCTATAAAATCAAAATGGATCACCTCAAACGGCATAGAGGGAGGGCCAATACTTCCTATTGGAGTTACCGTTCCCTTTCCCATATTATGTTGAAGGCATGTTATACAGTTCTGGACCAACCTCTCAGCATTTTTCTTTGTGTGCGTTCTCCCAAACTGTGGTTAAATGTTGGACTATTTTCTTTGCACATATATGTGTGGGTCTGTGAGCCATTGTGACCATCGCAGTTACATAGGAATTGGGCGGCATCCAGTTTTTACTTTTTTTGTCCACCCAGCAACCCTCTAGATCTAACTCAGCAGTGCCCTCAGCCCAACCTCGTATTTCGTCAGCAGTTGCTTCTGCCTGCATCTCTTTTACAGTAGCAATTCCATCTCCTATCATGCAGGGCACTTCCTCAGACTGTACTGGCATCATTCTAGAACCCAAATCAGTGGCAATTTGCTTTGCAATCCTGTCTGCAAATGCGTTTCCTTCACAGTGAAAGAGACATTGGGCCTCATTACGCGGAAGGCAGTAGAGGGGTAACGGCTCCGATAGAGCTGCCAGCGCCGTTAAACCTCTACGGCCTCATTACGGGGTCTGCTTGCGGTCCCGCTAAGGACATCTGGTAAAACCAGGCGTCCTTAGCGGGACCCGCTAGTAGACCAGGATGCTAACAACGGGCCCATCATTAACGGGCCCGTTGTTACCATCCTCCCCATTCCCATTGAGCCCAATGGGGGCTCAATGGGGATGTACCATGTCCGGGTTCCTGGAATTGGGAAATACCGGGCCCTCCAAGGTCGGAATGGCCCGGTATTTCCCCATTCCAGGAACCCAGACCCAGTACACGGTATGGAGGTAGCCATGCGGCATGGCTACCTCCATACTCGTAATGAGGCCCATTGTCATTACCTTTATTGGAACTTTGATGAAACATAGAATTTCAAAATACATTTTCCTGAAACAGTTCAGGGGCAGGGAAATGAAACCCTGGAGACAAGAATTGCTTTGTTGAAATTGTATCTATATGGTTTTGCACAATTTGGTGGAAGTGAAAACAGAAATTCGAAGGGATTGTGTCCTCCGACGTATTCCTTATCTTTGATCATTCATCTCCAGTTTGCTGGTCTCGAAAAAAAATTTCAGCAGAGGGCGCTGCGCATCGATGTCCGTCGAGTCGGTGTCCCTCGACAGCCACCGTATCGGAGCCGACGTCACCATGCCCATAAATAGCCACGCGCAGCGTCCGTTGCTCAGTTCCGTTTTTCCGCGCTTCGTGGGGCCTAGGAATATCATTGCTCAGTTCTTCAGTCAAATATACTTCATTATTCCTCGTGAATACCGACTCGTACTCGATGGCTTCCTCATCCGAACCGACGACTCCACGGTACGGCTTCAAAAAATGTCGAGACTGTGGAAAGAAAATGTCGTTGACGGATCCTCACAGGATCTGTTTGTGGTGCCTGGGAGTCGAGCACCACTGTTCGGAGTGCGAGGACTGCATGTCCATGACGGCGAAAGCCTTGAAGGAGCGTAAGGGGAAGCTTGAGAGAGGTAAGGCAGTTCAAACTTCTTCAAAAGTTTCCTCGGCGGAGTCGAGACATTCGTCTCCTCGCCATCACAAAAGACATTCTCGTTCTAGATCTCGAAGCAGTTCCCATCACTCTTCGAGATCTAAGCATTCAAAAAAGAGACGTCAAAGATCGCCTTCCTCGTCTTCTTCTTCTGTTTCCCCGAAAAGGGTCTCCTGCCCCACAAAACATAGCTCTCAGGCTGAGTGGGAGGAATTCAGGAAAAAGATGCTTAGCGTCTTCGAGAAATCGGCCTCGACCCCCTCGAAGACTGCTGAGGGTGATACCCTGGGTGAAAGACCCGAAAGATCAAAACGCTGCGAGTCGCAGCACCCGGTGAAAGAAGCTACTCGAGAGTGTCACGAACCCTCGAGTAAAGGCAAGGTCGCGTCTTCGACGTCGTCGTCGTCGAAGATCCCTTCGACGTCATTATCGAAGGGTTCTTCGACGCACAGGTCAGTCTATTCGACGTGGACGCCGAGAAAGGACAAACCCATGGCCACCTCACAACCAGTGGGCATACCCAGAGCCTCGATCACGAGAATGTTGTCGACAGCCTCGAGTAGAATTCCGATGCTCTCGAGTTCCTCGAGGCCTCTACCAACCTTCTCGACGCCTTTTTCGATGGCTTGGAAGCCTTTAACATCTGCGTCGACGACGTCAACGTTTTCACAGCCAATTATGACGAATTTGGCCCCTTCTGCTCCGGAAATGGGATTTATACCATTTCCAAGATCTGATCATTCCAGAGCCTTAGCATCTATTTATGAAGAAGGGGAGAATTCTGATCAGGAGAGACCTTTTGAGTTGCAGAGATCTGCAACTCCTGTACCAGAGGAATTTACCTCAGAGGAAGGTAGGTTTAAGGACCTCCATGAATCCTTACATGAAGCAAGTGGGTTGGACACTTCCCCAGAAGTGGAATTTGCCAAACCAGACCCAGGGGAACATGCTGAAACCCCTTATAGAACCTTGAAGGCAAGGATAATAGAGTTTATGGGGTGATCTACACCTTCACCTTCTTTTCAGCAAGACGACCTCACAGACATTGTGGTTATCCTGTGGTACCATTTCATGCGGCATTACAAAGGAAAATATTGGCAAACTGGGAAACCCCTGAGGTTATCCCAGCGGTTAACAAAAAATTATCAGCCAAGTATAGGGTGTCTACTGCTGACCCTGAATATTTATCCAAACACCCAACACCGGAGAGTCTGGTTGTTCAGGCAGCAACTTCATCAGGTAGTAAATCGGCTTACCGTACTGTTCCATAGGACAGGGATGACAAGAGATATGATTCTATGGCCAAAAAAGTATTTTCTGCATGTAGCATGGCGTTAAAATCCATCAATGCTACTTGTACTCTCGCAAGGTTCAGCCACACACTTTGGGAGTGTGCTTCATCAGCGGCTGACTGCCTCCCAGAGGGAGAAGAAAGGGAAGCATTTCTTAACATCATTAAGGATGGTAAGGACGCAATATGCGAATCCCTTCAGACTGGCATTGATTCTGCTGACAGCATCAGCAGGGCCATGGCGGCAAGTACAACAACCAGGAGATTTGCTTGGTTGAGAAAGTCTGGTTTTGCTCCAGATGTGCAAAGCAGACTCTTGAATATGCCCTTTGACGGCTCTTCTTTGTTTGGTAAGAAGGCGGATGACAGTTTAGAAAAGCTTCAAACATCAAAGGCAGCTGCAAAATCCCTGGGAGCTGCAATCCATCAGACACCATATCGCCCCTCAGGAACCTCTTGGAGAGGTAAGTCCTTTCGCTTCTATTCCGCATTCAGAAGAGGCAGAGGACAGCCGGTTCAAAGGGGTCAGAAAAAATTCACCCGAGGTGGACGGGTTAAAAATACAAAAGCCGCAGCAGCAGGTACCTCCTTGCCCTCGGCATCTGCATCAGCCACCTCCAAACCGCTCTGAGGACTCTCCTCACAAGACACCAGTAGGGGGCAGGTTAACTCAACATCTGACGGAATGGCAGGCTATTACGTCAGATGCTTGGGCATTGGAGACAGTTGCCCAAGGTTACTGCCTGTCTTTTCTACGCATCCCTCAGAGTCATCCACACGGGAAACAGCTCTCTGAAAGTTCCAGATCCGCTCCTCTTGCAGGATATTGTAGACCTGCTAGAGAAAGGTGCCATAGAACCGGTACCTGTAGCGGAGAGGAACAAGGGCTGGTACTCCCCCCCCTACTTTCTCATCCCGAAGAAAGACGGAGGACTGAGACCTATCTTGGACTTACGAGAATTGGACAAGTTCCTCAGGAAGGACAAGTTCAAGATAGTAACTCTCTCTCAGATCCTTCAGGCCCTCCAGCTCCAGGACTGGCTGGTATCTCCTGAACTCCAGGATGCTTATTTCCATGTGCCAATCCATCTCAAACACAGGAAATACCTGAGGTTCGCAATTGGCGGCTCTCATCAATTTCGAGTTCTGCCATTTGGGCTGACCTCCGCCCGAGGGTCTTCACCAAGTTAATGTTGGTAGTGGCGGCAAGTCCAAGGAAGGGAGGGATTCACGTCTACCCCTACCTGGAGGATTGGCTGATAAGGGCTGTATCTTCGGCACAATCTCAGATCCATCTAGATTATGTCTGCCACTTCCTTCACAAACTGGGCTTCTCCCTCAATTTCAAGAAGTCACAGATGCTACCATCACAGAGGCTCCAGTTCATCGGAGCGGTCCTGGACACTTATCTGGGAAAAGCCTCGCCACCAGAGGTGAGGGCTCAAGATATTCTGCAGATTGTCACCAAGTTTCAAAATGCCCAACATCTCCCAGCCTTCGACTTTTTGAGGTTGCTAGGCCTCATGGCATCCTGCATCTTCCTTGTGCCAGAGGCTCGCCTGAGAATGAGATCTCTCCAGTGGGCACTAAGAACCCAGTGGTCGCAGTTCTCAGGAAAAATGACAGATCTCCTTCGGATTCGGGACAAGGTAGCCCGAGACCTTCAATGGTGGGCTTATTGAGAGAACATTTTGAAAGGAGAACTGTTTTGGCAATCTTTGGCCGGAAATAACAGTAGTCACGGACGCCTCACTCACGGGGTGGGGAGCCCATGCCAACGACTTGACCATCAGCGGTCATTGGTCTCCATCGGAGTCCAGACTACACATCAACCTATTGGAGCTGAGAGCGATCAGACTAGCGCTGAAAGCTTTCCTACCATCAGTACAGGGAAAAAATGTCCCGATAATGACAAACAACACAGTGGCCATGCACTACCTCAACACAAGAGGAGGCGTGGGATCACTGCCACTGTGCAGAGAGGCAATGAAGCTCTGGTTTTGGGCAATTCAAGAAGGAATCTATCAATCGGCAGTTCACTTAGCCGGAGAGAAGAACTTGACGTTGGACGCTCTGAGCAGGCAGGGCACAGTCTCCCACGAGTGGGAACTAGCTCAGGAAGTCCTTCAGGAGATATTCGCCCTTTGGGGAACCCCTCAAGTGGATCTGTTCGCCACCAGTACCAACAGGAAGTGCGATCTGTTTTGTTCAAGGGAATTGTCATGATGCCTACACCCAAGGACCCAGACCAAGTCCAGCAACCCCGGAAGCAGGCATCAAGCTACCCCAAACAAGCCCAACAACCCCCGCTAGGGGCTATTTGGGTGCAGTCCTAGCGCCTATGGCGCCAGGCTCATATGGAGAGTCAGTCCTGGCGCCATAGGCGCCAGGCTCATAGATTAAAACTTACCTGATGCAGCTCATGCTGCAAACTTACCTGATGCAGACCATGCTGCAAGAGCTCCAAGCCAAACGAGGCTTGGAAGGGACTATTTTACCTAGGGACTATTTTTTTTACTCGGGTGGGGCTGGGGAGGAATACTTACCTGGGACTACTTTGGAGGCTATTTAAACCACGCCCGAAGAGCAGCACACGCTTCGCGTTATTCTGCATCCAGTCTTCTGCCACGCCCGCCTCGAGTTTGGAGCTCCTAGAAAAAGGGAGAAAGAAGGAGAATAGGTTAGAAAAAGAGCAATACCTTTGATCCTTACCTGAATTCCCGATCCATCGCGCCTTCGAGCTGGAAGAAAGAAGTTATTTTCTGCGCGTCGCCTCGCCTGCTGCAGCACCGCGCCGAACTCACCAGCCTTCGCAGCATCTTCACATTTCACCGCATCCTCCTGCATGTTACCGCCGCACTCCGGCACCTAAGGAGAAGACAAGAACAGCAAGGTGAGCCAAGGGAATACACAGAGGAATCCCCCCCATAGACTTTCCTGATTTTACCACCGGGGGTACTATTCTTCTTCACGGGTCGGCGCAGCTTCCACTACATCCTAGCCGGACCCCGGCCCCTAAGGGGAAACAAAAGGACAGCAAGGTGAAACAAGGGACTAAGAAGGGGAACCCTCCTCACCACAAAAGACTTACCTGATTTTACCGCCGGAGGCAGTATGCCCCAAGACTTCATACTTTCTCTCAGCGCCTGAATAAGGGAGAAAGCAACAGGTTACATATGAATATTATTTTATCAAACTGTGTTGGATTATACAAATCCTTACAAGAACATTACTGGTTGCCACGAGGAACTCTTCAGTAGGGTCAAGCTGCAACCTGCAAGGAATCAGACAAAAGTGAAAGTCAGGCATTTGAACTCTTACGAGCTACATACTTACGGCGTCTTGCCGGGAATATCGGAGTCAATATTGTCCTGGAACTCACCAATTCCTTCGAGCCAGTGAAGCAACTGGTTATCTACGCGGCCCTGCGCTCAATGCAGGATGGAGAGCTCATCTTTTCAAATCATCAGGTGAGACTATAAGGGGGAACATCCAAGGTGATCAGTGGGGAGAACAGTGGGGTGGGGGGGATTTACGCTCAACTCCACGGGTGGTTAATTCCCTTTCTCCACTTGCAGGAGAATATTCCTACGGGCCAAGCAAACGAAGCTAGGTGGGCCAGTCAAGTCCGTCATCTCGGCCCTACGCGTCACATTGGTGGAGACCGCAGCAGTCCAGTCCAGATAGACACCTCTGTGGGACCCAGGTGAGCGTAACAGAACGCGACGCCTACCCACAAATTCCCACCCGGGCGTTATGGATACCTCAGAGACTGACCAATTCGCCCAATTACTTGGGGAACTGAGGGCTGAAGTGCATTCCGCCTGTCAAGAAACCAATGCTCTTAGGAGAGAACTGATTTTGTCAAAGGAGCGAACTGATGATCTTGCTTGGCAACTATTGCAAAACCAGGCTGGACAAGCACCCCTACCTGGTTCCGGGGGAAATCCAGCTCCTGTGTTATCGGGTAACCCTGTGCAAATAAACCTACCAGGACATATTCCATTAGCCCCACCCGAACGCTTTGCCGGAGATCCCAAAAGGTTTGCCGTGTTTATGAACCAATGCCGCTTGCACTTTTTATGCAGACCTGGAGCCTTCCCAAACGATCAAGCCAAGGTAGCCTTTGTATTGTCATATCTCAGCGGCAGTGCAGCTGATTGGTCAATTCCACTAGTTACTCAGGATGACCCAATTCTTCGGGATTTTCAGGGCTTTCAAACTAGCATGGAAAGACTATTTGCTCGGCACTCCCAAGGATAGGCCCTGGATAACGAACATTTGTCCCTACGATAGGGTAACCAGACCTTCTGTCCTACATCGCAACCTTTAATAGGTCAATAGTGGAAACTGGATGGCCTGAGGTAAAACCAATCATGTTATTTCATCGAGGGCTTCGAGGAGAACTCAAGGATGTCTTGGCTCAAGTCGGGAACCCACCTCAAGACTGTGCTGAATATATAGACTTAGTGGTCCAGTTAGATCACAGACTTCAGAACAGAAAGGCTGATCGAGCCAAGTTTGAGAATCGGGTGTTGGTCAAAACCCACGCTAACCCCAAAGGAGCAGATGCTTCAGAACCCATGCAAATCGGAGGGGTTAAAGGACCCTTAACCCAGAAGGAAAGAGAAAGGAGACGGCAAATGCAATTGTTTCTATATTGCGGAACTTCTGGACACTATCTACGGGATTGCCCTGTAAAACCACCCAAGAAGGTGGTAGGAGCTGCTGATAAAAGCCATATGGAGTCAGACTCGGGAAACGGCCACGCCCGACAAGCGTAGAGGTCCGCTTCCCGAGCTTGAAGAAGGATACTCAAACCTTGCATTTCATCATACCAATGGTCCTCGTAGATCCAGGGCAGCCATCGCATATGCACGCAGTAAGGGCATACATTGATAGCGGGGCCATAGGAAACTATGTGGACTATGAATTGGCTTCCAGGATGAAGCTACCTCTCTGCCGAAAAACCACATCAGATGTCATCACTACAGTCGATGGAACTGAAATTGCCTCTGGGCCTGTAATTCATTCCACCGCAGAGATGACACTATTGGGTCAGGATGGGCATCGGGAGACTATTGTGTTTGATCTAATCAAAGCCCCACAGTTCCAAATAATACTGGGGATACCTTGGTTGGAAACACATAATCCTTGTATTGATTGGCGAGAGAAGAGAATAACCTTCCCGGATTATGCACAAACCTGTTACCCAAATTAAAATCAGAATGCAGGCCTGGCCACAGTATCCACAGCAGTCATGCAACTACCTCCAGAATACTAAGAATTCCATGATATCTTCCAAAAGGAACAGGCAAACACCTTACCTCCTCACAGATCGTACGATTGTCAGATCAATCTCATACCTGGTGAACAACCCCCTTGTAGCAGGATCTATGCCCTTATGGAACCTGAGAACCTTCAACTACAACATTACTTAGACCATTACCTTGCCAATGGCTTTATTCGTCCATCCAAGTCCCCTGCATCTTCAGCTTTGTTCTTCGTACCCAAAAAGGAAGGTGACCTCAGAACGTGCATAGACTACTGCGCATTGAACCAGATAACTGTTAAGAACCGATACCCGTTGCCTCTGATCCCTGAACTACTAGACCAAGTGAAGGACGCTTGTATATACACTATATTAGATCTCCGGGGGGCATACCATCTGGTACGTGTAAAAGAGGGCGACGAATGGAAGACTGCTTTCCGTACTAAGTATGGGTTATTCGAATACCAGGTGATGCCTTTCGGGTTGTGCAATGCACCAGCAGCCTTCCAATACTTCATGAACAATGTCCTTCGTGAACTCATTGATGTTTGTCTTGTCGTGTATATCGATGATATTCTAGTATACTCCTCTTCAGTATCTGACCATGTGAAGCAACGTCCGAGCAGTCCTTGAGAAATTGCGCCAGCACAAACTATATGCAAAACTAGAAAAATGCATTTTTTATGCCACAGAAGTTGAATTCCTTGGGTTTATCTTGACCCCAAAGGGAGTCCGAATGGACTCACGAAAGGTGGATGCAATCCTTAAGTGGCCATCACCAAGTTCAGTTAAAGGAGTACAAAGCATGCTCGGCTTTGCTAATTTCTACCGCAGATTCATCCCCGATTTTTCACATGTCGTACATCCCATCACAGCACTCTTGCGAAAAAATAAACGCTTTATGTGGACTGAAGAAGCTGAAAATGCCTTCCAAGAGCTGAAAGCAAAATTCACGTCTGCACCTGTGTTAAAGCACCCGCGCCCTGAACTTCCATACATAGTGGAAACTGATGCATCCAGTCTAGCCATGGGAGCTGTCCTGTCTCAAAAGGACCCTGAAACTGGCCAGCTTCACCCAGTAGCATTTTGGTCCAGAAAGTTCTTGGCACCCGAGTTAAACTATGCGGTTACCGAAAAGGAGTTATTAGCCATTAAATCCGCCTTCAAGGCTTGGCGGTACTATCTTCTCGGTGCCAGGCATACCATTACTGTGATCACCGATCACCGGAACTTACAGTATTTAAAAACAGCCAAGGCCCAATCGTCACGTCAACTCCGATGGGCATTGTTCTTTGCCGAGTTAGATTTTGTGATAACCTATCGACCAGGTTGTAAGAATGGTAAAGCAGATGCCTTATCCCGGATAGGGTTGGGAGAGGCAGAAGTGAACCCAGAACCAGTACCTATAATTTCCGAACAAAGGATTCTTGGCATGACTACTCTACAGACACTAGAGGACATTCGGGTAAAGATCCAGAATCTCTTTCATCCTACAGCCCTGCAGGACTGGGTAAAGAAAGGCCCGGACTACTCTGTCATCAATGATCTGCCTCATTACCAAGGGCGGCTATTTCTGCCACACAAGGAACTACAAAAGCTAGTCATTTCCCATTATCATGATACTCTAATGGAGGGGCACCCAGGTATTGAAAAAACTGAAGCTAAAATTAAAAGACAATTCTGGTGGCCCACCTGGCAAAAGGATATTAAATCATTTGTGATGTCTTGTGGCATTTGCGCCCAAAACAAAAGTCAAAAGAAAAAACCAGCTGGACTCTTCCAACCTTTAGACATTCCGCCTACACCATGGCACACCTTATCGTTAGACTTTATTACCGATCTACCTCCTTGTAATGGGTTTAACACCATTCTAGTTATTGTGGATCTTTTTTCCAAGATGGCCCACTTTATTCCTTTAAAACGACTACCTTCAGCCTCAATCCTGGCCAAAGAATAGAATTCCTCGAAAACATTGTTCGCATACATGGATTTCCGTCCGTGTTGGTCTCTGACTGGGGCAGTCAATTCATTTCACATGTTTGGGAAAAATGCTGTCAGTTGGCGCAAATCGATGTAAGGTTATCGACCAGTCACCAACCCCAGACCGATGGTCAAACGGAGAGGACCAACCAGACTCTCGAACAATACCAGACTCTCGAACAATAACAATAGTATGTTACATCAGACTGAGAGTAATTGGAAAGACATTCTTTGGATCGCCGAATATGCATACAATAATTCAGTACACTCTGGAACTGGACAAAGCCCCTTTTATACATTATATGGGCACCATCCTCGAACCTCAGACCTTGACTCACCCCAACACTTAGAAATGCCCGCAGTCGCCATCTGCACGCTACGATTACAGAAGCCTTTAAAGAAGCAACTACACATTTAAAACATGCGAAAGAAAAATACAAGAAAGATGCTGATCGGCATAGAAGTGATTCTCCACAATACCAAATAGGGGACCCCAAGTATGGTTAGCCACAAAACCTATACCTCTAAAGGGAACACAGACCTTTAACCCCAGATATTTGGGACCTTACTCTATTAAGGCCATTATCAACCCGGTGGCTGTCAAGTTGGACTTACCTGCTAATATGCAAATTTATCCCGTCTTTCATGTGTCACTTTTGAAGCCAGTACAGCCAGGGACAAGACTAACCAAGCCACCAGACCCCATCCTTGTAGACGGAGAACCCGAATTTGAAGTTAAGAACATCCTGGACTCCAAGCTGATAAAGTCAAAACTTTTTTATTTAATCGACTGGAAAGGTTACGGACCACAGGAAAGGTCATGGGAACCTAGTGACCATGTTCATGCAGCCCGATTGGTGAAAAAATTCCATCGGAATTTCCCAAACAAACTGAAACCACAGGGAAGAATGACATTAGGAGGGGCCTTGGGGGGGGGGGGGGGGGGAGTGCTGTCATGATGCCTACCCCCGGGGCCCCAGACCAAGTCCAGCAACCCCGGAAGCAGGCATCAAGTTACTCCAAGCAAGCCCAACAACCCCCGCTAGAGGCTATTTGGGTGCAGTCCTGGCGCCTATGGCGCCAGGCTCATATGGAGAGTCAGTCCTGGCGCCATAGGCGCCTGGCTCATAGATTAAAACTTACCTGATGCAGACCATGCTGCAAGAGCTCCAAGCCAAACGAGGCTTGGAAGGGACTATTTTACCTACGGACTATTTTTTTACTCTGGTGGGGCTGGGGAGGAATACTTACCTGGGACTACTTTGGAGGCTATTTAAACCACGCCCGAAGAGCAGCACACGCTTCGCGTTATTCTGCATCCAGCAGCGTAACGCTCACCGTGCCTGCAAGTCTGCATCCAGTCTTCTGCCACGCCCGCCTCGAGTTAGGAGCTCCAAGAAAATGGGAGAAAGAAGGAGAAAAGGTTAGAACAAGAGCAATACCTTTGATCCTTACCTGAATTCCCGATCCATCGCGCCTTCGAGCTGGGAAGTTATTTTCTGCGCGTCGCCTCACCTGCTGCAGCGCCGCGCTGAACTCACCGGCCTTCGCAGCATCTTCACATTTCACTGCATCCTCCTGCATGTTACCGCTGCACTCCGGCACCTAAAGAGAAGACAAGAACAGCAAGGTGAGCCAAGGGAATACACAGAGGAATACCCCCCATAGACTTACCTGATTTTACCACCGGGGGTACTATTCTTCTTCACGGGTCGGCGCAGCTTCCACTGCATCCTAGCCGAACCCTGGCCCCAAAGGGAAACAAAAGGACAGCAAGGTGAAACCAGGGACTAACAAGGGGAACCCTCCTCACCACAAAAGACTTGCCTGATTTTACCGCCGGAGGCATTATTCCCCGAGACTTCATACTTTCTCTCAGCGCCTGATTAAGGGAGAAAGCAACAGGTTACATATGGACATTATTTTATCGAACTGTGTTGGATAATACAAATCCTTACCAGAACATTACCGGTTGCCACCAGGAACTCTTCAGTATGGTCAAGCTGCAACCTGCAAGGAATCGGACAAGAGTGAAAGTCAGGCATTTGAACTCTTACGAACTACATACTTACGGCGTCTTGCCGGGAATATCAGAGTTAATATTGTCCTGGAACTCACCAATTCCTTCGAGCCAGTGAAGCAACTGGTTATCTACGCGCCCCTGCGCTCAATGCAGGATGGAGAGTTCATCTTTTCAAATCATCAGGTGAGACTATAAGAGGGAACATCCAAGGTGATCAGTGGGGAGAATAGCGGGGTGGGGGGATTTACACTCAACTCCACGGGTGGTTAATTCCCTTTCTCCACTTGCAGAAGAATATTTCTACGGGCCAAGCAAATGAAGCTAGGTGGGCCAGTCCATTCCGTCTTCTTGGCCCTCCGTGTCACATTGGTGGAGACCGCAGCAGTCCAGTCCAGATCGACGCCTCTGTGGGAGCCAGGTGAGCGTAAAAAGAATTTCCCCCGAGAGGAGCTCTAGGGGACGCGTTCGTAGTGGACTGGGAGTTTCCACTCCTGTACGCGTTTCCACCAGTCCCTGTCATTCCTCAAATCATCAGGAGGTTGAGAAGATTCCGGAGGACCATGATCCTAATTGCCCCAGACTGGGCCAGGAGAACGTGGTACCCGGACCTTCTGGACATGTCCATCTGCCCTCCAATTCGCCTTCCACTCAAGGTGAATCTTCTCACACAGAAGGGAGGTCAGGTTCTCCATCCAGACATCAGAACCCTCAACCTTCACGCTTGGCTTCTGAAAGGTTGAGATACAAGGATTGGGACCTCCCTGATGACGTTATGGAGGTGTTGCTTTCGGCCAGAAGGCCAGCAACAAAGTCTTTATACCGCTGCCGTTGGAACAAATTGTGCAGCTGGTGTAGAGAAGAGAATATTGACCCCTTTTCATGTGGTACACCAACGGTGTTATCCTTTCTACTCTATTTGGTAAATTCAGGCCTTCAAGTTGGCACTATCAAGGGCTATCTCGCAGCGCTATCGATCTTCAAGCGCACTGCAGAGGAGCCATCGTATTTCAAATTACCCTTAGTAATACAATTCCTAAAGGGATTAACTAATGTCTATTCTCCAAGACCATTCCAAGTTCCCTTATGGGACCTATATTTAGTCTTAAATTTCCTGATGGGTACTCCTTTCGAACCACTCCACTCTTGTTCGCTAAGATTTCTCATCCTTAAAACTGTCTTATTAGCGGCACTAACATCTGCTAGAAGGGTGAGCGAGTTACAAGCTCTATCTTGTAAACCCCCTCATACAATTTTTCATGAAGACAAAGTTGTCCTACAGGTGAAGCCTAATTTCCTCCCAAAGGTGGTTTCTGAAGATTACCTTACCTTCATTCTATCCCCCTCCCCATCCGGGGAAAGAGGAAGAAAGGCTACATAGGCTGGACCCAAGGCGGTCTTTAAGCTTTTACATTAGCAGACTTGCTAGGATTAGGCAAGCAGACCAACTGTTCGTAGGTTACTTAGGGCACAAATTGGGACTACCGATAACAAAACAGACCATTTCCAGATGGATTATTTTGGCCATTCTGGAATGTTACAAACTAGCAGTGAATGAGCCTCCTCAAAATCTTAGGGTTCATTCAACCAGGGCTATCGCAGCCTTTTCGGCCCTCCAAAGAGGGATTCCGGTTCGAGATATATGTGCGGCTGCCACATGGTCGTCCGCACATACCTTCACAAGATTTTACAACCTGGATTCCTCCTCTAGTCAAGAGACTAGGTTTGGAAAAGCAGTATTGCATTCTGTTCATTCCTAAAAGGAAACATGGCGTTTTTACTCCAACCTCCAATTACACAACACTGCTATGGAAGTCTATCAAAGATAAGGAATACGTCGGAGGACAAAATCCCTTCGAAGAATAAGTTACTTCTTACCTGGTAACATTCTTTCGATGGGATGTTCCTCCGACGTATTCCTTATCGCCCCTCCCATCCATCCCCACAGTAATACTTCCCTTGTGGTTGCAGCTTACGCTCCTTCAAGGTCAATAACCAATTCAGGCATGACTTACCTTATGCTACAAAACGGAACTGAGCAACGGACGCTGCGCGTGGCTATTTATGGGCATGGTGACGTCGGCGCCAATACGGTGGCTGTCGAGGGACACCAACTCGACGGATGTCGATGCGCAGCACCTTCTGCTGAGAAAAGTTTCCGAGGCCAGCAAGCTGGAGACGAATTATCAAAGATAAGGAATACGTCGGAGGAACATCCCATCGAAAGAACGTTACCAGGTAAGAAGTAACTTGTTCTTCTATTGTACCTTTTCCATATTTTGTATGCTAGTATGAGGGTCAGATGTATTTTGGATACAAAGTCACTTTGCATTCGTTTTGGTTTCATAGGTAGGGACATTCTCATTTGGTTAGGGCAAGATAAGTCTTTTTTCCAACCCCATTTTCTTTTAATAATAAACTGGTGAATATTGAAAACACTTCAACTTTGTTTCTGCCTCTCATTGCTGACCCCTTAAAATATGAAGTACATCACCTAAAAAGGTCCTGAGAAAGATATATCAATCTGGACTAGCAAAAGGCTGTGTTAAATCACAGTGAAGAGGAGTGAAACCCTGGCAAGGAAGTACACCAGGTATCCTACCAAGACACAGACTTACAGCCAAGTTGTTTTATTTACCAGTTGTGTTGTTGATCAAGAGAAGAGGAGTGAAACCCTGACCATTTATATTCTACAATCATTCTAAGTTCAAGTGCGATTGTGTCAGAGGAGCAAGTGCTTTATTATTTAATGATGCGCCTTGATCCCTCTCCCAATGAACACTCTTCTATGAAGTAGAGATGCTTCCTCCCTCAAGCCGTCCTACAATTCAAACTGCAACTATATCCCAATAACTCATTCCGATGAACCTCCCATTTCTTCACCTTAATTCTCCCTCATGCTGCAGTCACACCAATATATGTTGCCCATTAATCTGTTACCACCCTCCCCATCCTCTTGTGCATGCTAGCGCCAAGTGGCAATTCACTTTTCAGTGCACGCTTTTATGATAAAGCAGCTGTGAACAGGTTTTGATGAAACGTTCAAAGATGTTATTTGGGAGAGGAGAATTATAAGGTGACATAGCAGCAGATTTGTGAGATCATAAATAGGCCAGAAATTAAGATAAAGTGAAGTCGTGATATCTCTCGCCATGCTCCGATTCACGTCTCCATCTCTTTCTCCTGCAGGTTGCTGGACTGCTCTCTGACTGAGTCGTGCTGTGCAGATCTTGCTTCTGTTCTCAGAATGAACACATCTCTCACTAGGCTTGTCCTCCGCACCAATAACCTGAAGGACTCTGGAGTGAAGGTGTTGTGTGAAGGACTGAAACCTCCAGCCTGCAAAATACAGACCCTGGGGTAGGCAACTGCACATGTCTCCCTTATTCCTTTTTATAGCTGCTGAATGTAGAGAGTCCATGTGCACATTTTGGATGGGTCAAATGTTTACACTAACACCTGTTTCTAGTGGATGTTGATGAACAAATGGAAACACTCCATGGATTGTTATACTGTGTTCTTTATTGGTGCTTTCATCTTTTAAAAATAACATGAACCCCTCAGCTGCCCTAAAACATATATACATTCTAGTTCCATGCAAAATCATTACAATACCAGCAGACGTATGCAAATGAACAGTATTATAATTGGAGATTATGACAGAGTGGCATTAATAGCACAAGGCCATGGTTGTCCCAAAGTGTCTTTATGATTACATTAGACAGATTTCTTGCATGTCTTTCCCCCTTGGTCTGTTAGGTGTCATTAGTCTCTCAGAGGCTGCTTTATATTTCCTCATCACTTCTACCATGTTATAGGCTCTTTATAAACTTATCAATGCCACTCTCAGGTTCAATGCATCTTAAAGATTTCTTAGCACACTTTCACGAGTCCGGATAACCCTGGCCCGCCTCTCCTAGGCTGGCTGAACTATGAATGGTGTGAAGAATTGGGAGCCACACAGACAGATCCAGGAGCTTCTGACAGGTTTTGCACAGAGAACTGCTGATCTCAACAGCCCCACCTGTTAAGTCACTCTATGTAGTAATTCATAGCAAGCAAGCCAAATGCAGTGAAGCCAGCTCTCTCTACCCTGTCAAAATACACAGACATCAGTCATAATATACTTTATTGTGGGCACAGCTGATTCTGCTTCACAGAGATTGCTGAATGCAGTCTTCCCGCTGCAGACAGAAAAACACTTAACAAGGATTACATCCTGTGACGTTGCTCGTAAACAATTGGATGTGAAATACAGTACATGGGGAACACAGCAGATACGAAATGCATCCTTTGAAATAGAGTTAGCCAGCAGATTCTGAGTCATTTACACAAAGAGAGGGGAAGTGCTGCAGGGCAGAATGAGAGCCGAGTAAAACAAAACAGGGCAAGTTACAAAATATGGAAGCAATATAATTATAGGCTGGGAAATGCAGTTAGATCACATTATATATTGCACCAATTTCTTCTGCTCCTCTCAGCCCCTTGTCACTATCTGAAACCTTCCAATGCCCATGTCAGGATCTAAACATCTTTCAGATTTCTCTTCGCTTTCTAAAACATCTCAACACCCCTCCCAAGTTCTAGGTATGTGTCGCACTTCCTAGCAACCTCCTCACGTTCTTGACACTCTTAAAGTTCTCAAAATACGACTCATGCTCTGGGCATCCACCAGACCTCTCCGGATCTCAGTGCTTTCTCAGCCTTCTCAGGGTCTAGGCACTTAACAACCCTGTTCGGTGTCTTTCCGATGTTTCTCCACTCACTATTGTCATAAAAGTATCTACTGTGGTATGTCAGAATCAGGAGACAGACAAGGTGACATGGTAATGGATTTGCTTTTTGTTTCCCAACATAAACAACTAGACTGTCCGATGTCTAAGAGTTTAATAAATTAAATATCAAAAGGTTGCTTGTCAGGATGTCTTTACAAACCCAAGAAAAGTGCTCTGTCCAGAATCCTATACTAACCTAAGATCTGTCTCTTCTACTATTAACAAAACATATTCTGTTTTTGGCCCTTGCAATGGAATGGTGGTTGGTTTCTGATAACCACCCTGGTAAGTCTTTCTCAATTGGGTGCCTTACTCCTGTTGCACTGTCTAAAGCTGAATTTCTTTCCAGATCGCTTTTTCTGAAACACAGTTCTGTCCAGTCCACAAAATGGTCTCTCTTGCTCTCTTTTCACACTCCTCAAGACTGTCCAGTCTGTATTCTTTTCCTGTGCGGTGAGACCAGGGCCTCATTATAAATTGGCTGGTACACAGTAAAAGTGCTGGTAATAACGTTTACCCGCACTTTTAATGGACCAGCCAACTACAACTTTGCCGGTAGGGATGGAGGATTTACCTCCAGCTAGCTGCTGGAGGTAAACCTGACCGGTATTACCGGTAATATTTTATTTATTATAATTGTTTTAAGTATTTTTATTTTATTATATTTGGTTTAATCAAACCTTTACACATGTACATTTAAATCACATATCTCATAGAGTAATTAAAAAAAAGCAACACAAAAAATGAAAATAAAAAGGACAAGGAAGAATAAAAGCATTAATTAAATATGTCCTCTTACTCTTCATGATAAAATGAAAACGAAGAAAAGAGCCAAGCAGAACCCAGGAAATAGAATCAATCTCCCACCCAACAGGCAATAGTTCTTTGTTCTCCTACAATCCAGAACAGTTAATGGCATGTATACATTGTTGTAGTTCATTCAATTACCCAAATTGACCACACGAATCATTCCATTATTACATTCTACTCCATCTTCATAGTCCTACTGAAACCTGAGAGTGCTAGTCCTTCACGGACATTTTGGATATTAAGACAGCATTTCCATAATATATCAGAAGAGCATGACAGATGATAGTCATTCAAAGATCTTAAATAGACATTCCTTATATCTTTCAGTGGTTCACACTCCAAAACGAGATGTTTCGCGGACTCGGGCATAGAATGACAAAACCTGCACCCCGATTCCTCAGGTGATATTTGTTTCCTTCTTAACAATATATCTTTGGTTGACAGGATATTCCATCTCAACCTCAGCAATAGCCACCAATAGCCTCGATTTGGAAATTGGAACAATATTTTAGAGAGGGATCCTCAGCACTTATGTTTATGGGCCAAATGACTCATTGAGGGATATGAGTGGAAAGATTCAGTGCTAAAGATCCAATCCTGCTCAAACAGCAGTTTTTTGATTAGCAATGGATTACTAACCAGTACTTCCAAATTGGTACCTAGTTTTTGAAGGATTGTTTCACATGTATTCTTAAATTCTAATAAGTACAGTGAGCTGTTTATATGATTTCCCATAAGCTCATAAAGAGTTTGCAAAGTAGGGGCCACAGTTTTCGAATATAATGTTAATAGCCTCCACTGTACTCGGGCCCAAAGTGAAACATATCCTAGTTCATATCTGATCGCCGCTAGCGGCACGGCTTTAGGTATACCAAGGATCTGTCTCCAAATTGTTCCCTCAATTTTCCTCAGATTTTCCTCAGTCATACCAGTAAAGACTAGTTCCAAACCGTATACCAATTTAGGTACAGTCTTGCCCTCAAAGAACATTTGTGCAGGTTTAAGGAGAACCTACCGAATTTCTGATCAATCTCAACAATCTAAGATTCCAAAAACCTAGCCTTATTTGAGAGGATCTCCCTATGGGATTTGCCCCACCCCCTTGTGGGATCAGACATGGAATCCCAGATATGTAACACTGGTGGATTTGCTCACTGAGGTTCCTTCAATATGCCAAATTGGATGATCATTCTTTCATGGTGCTTTAGTAAATGCAAAGATTTTAGTTTTATTTGGGTTTATGACAAGCCCATTTTCAGTTGCATATTTGGAGAAAATATCGATCAGGTGTTGCAGACCCACCTTTGTACGATCAAAGATCAGGAAGTCATCCACTTATGCCAGCCAAACGATTTTACTTTGACCTATTCTCATAATACTTGCAGCCACATCTGACATGTATTGATTAAAGATCCATGGTGCCAAGACGCACCCTTGTCTAACCCCCCGATAAGATCGTATTTTCGTCGACATGTCTCCTTTCTGACTCAAACACACCTGAATACCACAGTTTGTGTATACTTCCTCAATGAGTCTCAAGAGTCCCATCGGCAGACCCCAGGTTGCCAGTTTCTTCCATAGTTCACACAATGAAATGCAGCTGAGAGGTCCATGGAGGCCATAAAAGTACAGCCCTTCATCTCTCTCCATGAATCCTCTTGAATGCATTTGAGGGTGAGCCCATTGATTTTCTTTGAGTGGCCCTTTCGGAACCCAGTTTGGAATTCACTAAGTGGATGGATTTCTTTTCCCATTCCTCCAAGTGCGAGAGCAGTAGAGCAGAGAAGTTTTTACAGTCTGCATCTATTATAGATATCGGCCGGTAATTTTTTGGATCAAACCTTCTCCCGCACTTGAAGATGAGAACGACATGGGCTGTGCTCCATGATACCGGGGTAATACCTGTCCGAAATATGTCCCTAAATTCATACAGCAAGAGGTTTGCCCAAAGATTTCAGTCAGCCTTAAAGGTTTTGTTGGTAAGACCATTGGGTCCTGATGCTCGTGACCCTTTACATTTTGTTATTAAATCCCAGACTGTCCCGATCTCCGGGAGGGTTCTCATTTATCAAATTCTGATTTAATCATGTTTTAATTTCCTCTGATTCACTAATTGGATCTCCAAACCTTTTGCCGAAAAACTCAATCCATTCTGATTTTGAGATCGGATTCAGCTGAGATACAACATACTTAGTGTCTTGTCCATTGACCAGTGACCAAAAGGCACTAACTTTAGCCTTAATTAATGTTCCCAACATGACTTCGGCATCTTGTTTTAGAAGCTGGCTTTTAATACCTTTACAGACGTTTTTAAACTTCTGTTTTCTCAACGTAGTCCTCCTTTTTCAGACGGGCTCATCCTGCACAGACCTTCCAATACTATGTATATTTCTTCTCATTGCCGTTTTGGCTAAGGCTATATCCTCGTCGTGACAGTGATTGTGCCTAATAATGTGCCCTCTTCCTTTTGCCCTTATGGAAACATCTGCAATAATAGTTTCAATAAGACTCTGGATCTCATGAGTATTATCATTATTCAATTTCCAATCTAATGTGGAGTTATTCAGAGAGACCCAAAGATTACAGTTTAGGCTCTCCATATTTTTATCAGACCATCTGACCGCATTCCCGGATACACTCGCCACCATTTGAGGTTGTGCTCTAAAGTATCTATTCGTGATAACACCCTCCCACAGTCTGCGTCGCATCTCCAGAGTAGCAGGAGCTCCTTCACTGCTGGAGCAGCGACCCCCACCTCTCAGATGCTTCACTATCTAAGGTAAGGCAAGGGGCACAGCTACAAATGTATATTTTCACTGAACATGCATTCTGCGCTCTGCTACAAGTGAACCGCGCCTAATTTGCACTGCTGATATTGCCGTGCTGCCGAAAATATTCCGTGCCTTCTGCCATTAATATTGCACGACCACCAGCAGCCAAGTACCAAGGAATCCATTGGTACACACGAGGTCCGGACCTGCTTCAAGATGGCCGCCCTCGCTCTGCTAACCTGAGCCTTCCTGCCTTTTCCACCTCAACCGAGGCTACTACTACTGATTGGCTGTGGCTTCACATATATTGCCCAATTATACGCCGGCGAGGCGTAAGCCGGCCCACTGATCTAAGGACCACGGAAACAAGGACCTGAACCTGTCCAGTACCTGCCCACGGAAACAAGGACCTGAACCTGTCCCGTACCTGTCCACGGAAACAAGGACCTGAAACTGTCCCGTACCTGTCCAGACCGTCCAGACGCCAGCGCCACAAAACTTTGTCGGCTGGTCCTCTACCTCGCCCCATTATAACACGCACCATCCTCGCAGTAAGCATATTTGTTCCCTGATATCATACTGTACCCATTCCTGATTCCTACTTCTGTAATTCATTGCTGTCGATTTCTGATCCTTTGCCTGCAATATATCGCCTTGCTCGCTGGCTTCACCTACCTGCTGCTCGTATCAACTACCATTATTCAAGTCCGATATACCGCACTTCAGGCCACTGTTAATTCACAGTGCCTGACGTCGGAATGACTAACTTGCGTTGCCGTACTCTCCTAATATCCAGACCCTATGCATACCCTACAGCGCTCCACGAAAATGACACTGAGTGAGATTTCAACCCCACTGCAGCATCCATCCCAATTTTACTACTGCAGTGATCTGGCATTGCACACGAAGAAACTCTTCACTATTATTCGGTGACTGCCCTCGACACTAGTATTCTCTACGACAGCTTCTCTACCAATGATCTGACCGATCTAGCTGTAACATGCACCTGTTCTAGCCTAGCACAGCCCGCTTCAGCTGTGTTTTGGCTGCCTCCAGTGCTTTGCAATTAGTCACAACTTTGCCCAACCTGTTTGCTCATATTTACTTCAACTGCCTGATTCAATTTGTTTTGCCTGATTTAACTGTAACCTGCATCACACCTAGTCAGCACGCCCTGCCTTAGCTGTGCCTTGTACTCAGCCTAAACACTGCCCACTTTCATTGCTTATACATACTTCTGCCTGAATTAACTGCCACATACACTCTATCCAACTAGATGCCACATGCATTAGCCAACCTGTGCACTCTCGAATCTAGATGCTACCTATTATACCTCACCTATCTGTGTTATTTCAAATTTAGGAGTTACCCCATTGTATTTGAGCACCACCTTGTGAACCTCGTATTGCATTGTATTGCTCTGGGCCTGTGTACTACCTTGTGAACTCTATCCTGCGTTGCGGGTTTGGGTATCTGCTCTGCATCATTTGTGAACCCCTAATTGCACCGTACGGCTACCTGCCAGTACTGACTGACTGCCTATAATTGCTATGTTGACCTCTTCATTGTTTATCTACCTTGCGCGCGCATATTGAGCAACTGATAACCCGCTTCGTACTCTCCCACTACTATGTATAACCAAAGCGTAGTATACACCTCCCTTCAACTTGCATTTTGCCTGTTAATCAATTTCACAGCATATCTAGAATCAGCCCAAACTCCCCCACAGCCGCACCATCACAGAACCACAAGCACATCTTCCTGTCATCCCTCTGTGCATCACAACAAACACGTAACACAGACCATCCAGAGCACGTACAACATATCAGCAGTACCTGTGACAACGCCTACCAACAACTCCCTTTTTACTTAACCATGGACGCCCTACTGGCTAACCCATACCTCAACAATCCAGCGCTCTGGCTACAACACTTCACCAGGAAACCCACGCCCAACCAACCGTGCCCTACTTCATTGAGAAACCTTAGACTAGGGTCCAGACTGCCACACATTGCCTACCACCGCTCCGTCAGCACCCAGCCTACCAAACCCTCTGATATCAAGCTTACTGCTGCTCCCACCCCCTCTTTGGACTCACCCTCGCTTGACCCTACCCCTGATTTATATACCTTACCGCCCACTACACAACCCTCAACAAGTATCAAAGCAGCTCTGATCAATTCTAGGTCTCTCACTGCCCATGCCCTTGACATGGCTGATCTCATCACCACTCATGACTTGGTCTTTATATCGGTCACTGAAACCTGACTCCATGCGGCCTCAGGACCTCTGTTATCCCTTGCGATCCCTGAAGGCTACACCATCATGAGAAGCGACCGTAACACTGCTCAAACTAAAGGAGGAGGTATAGCCATTATTCACAAAACAACTTTAAATCTCCGTCTCTCCACTCCTGGCCAATTCAAATCAGCAGAATCCCTCTCAGCCAAGTTTACCATCTCCCCCAACCAGACTATTACTGTCCACATTATTTACAGACCCCACGGCCCCATATCCACCTTAACGGAGGATCTTGCCCATATACTGTCCGAAAACACCAAGACCACTTCTCAAATCATCGTACTAGGCGATTTCAATTTAGGCCTCCTCGACCCCAACAACGCACCTGCCCATGATGTCAACAGTTTACTACTCAATCTAGGCTTCACACAACGTGTTATTGCACCTACTCACTCTAAAGGCAGAATCCTAGATTGTATTGTTGACCTTAATTGCGATGCCAAGGTCAATTCCAACCTACCATGTGCTTGGATGGACCATCATCTTATCGCCTTCAGCATCCCCACTAATACTGTCCACTCCATACCTAACATAACACCTGCTACACTCACCAGGAATAAGCGTAACATAACTTCTCCAGCATTGGATCTTTCATAGATTCACATGCTTGAATATAATTTAATAATAATTTTTTTTTTTTTTTTTTTTTTTTTTTTTATAAAATATACACACATTGCTACTTAGCAGTGCATGTACATAGCCCATTATGGCTTATGAGCCATTTCATTGTGTAGTCCCTCCACCTCACTTTGGTCCTTTATGGCCCCAGCCAATGAGGTGGCAGGGCTTAAGCTCCGCCCCCGGCAGCCATCTTTAGATTTTTCACCGCAGTCTAACAGACACAGGGAATCCTCAAGCTCTCTGAGCTTTTTCAAATTCTTTCTACTTTTGTGTGGAATATATTTGGTAAATATATTCCATTTTGTTCCCCTTCTCAGGGGCTTTGTTTCCAATTAACCTGGGAGACAAAACTTGTTGTTTTCCTCTCAAAATCGTCGACTGAACTTCTCTTCAGAAATGGAGGCACCTCAGGCTGTCAGGAAGCCTTCCCTGTTCAGGGACTGCACGAGGTGCAAAAAGAAATTGGTTTACAACAAAGACCCCCACGAGCATTGCATTTATTGTCTATACCCACATGACATTAAAAAATGCGAGATTTGTAGAACTTTTTCCACCAAGACCCTTCATGACAGGCATAGAAGACTCCTTTCTTACCTGGAATCCAGGGATCAATCTTCGGACGAAGAGTCTGTCAGAACAGCTCCTGTCCAATCCAGCACTCCATCTGAGAGACAAACTTCAAAGAGAAGGGCCTCTTCAGTGGAAAGGAGTTCCTCTCCCAAGTCCAAAAAGAGGAAGCTGGAATTGATACCCTTTCTGCCTCCAGTTGACTTACCAAGCCAGAAGAAGTCTGCAAAATCTGCCTCCAGAGGTAAGGAGGAGTTTGCAAAAAACGGGGGGGGGGGCAGTCGTCGGCGGGGAAACCGCCCACGAATGAAGGGAAAGGTAAAGGCCCGTCATCGGCCATACCGTCGACGAAACCAGCAACGACGACGACCACGCTTAAGACATCGTCGACAATAAGATCATCGTCATCGGACACGTCGACCGTGAAGCAATCGTCGACGAGCAAACACCACTCGTCCACGAAGCAGTCATCCATGACGCAGTCGTCCACGAAACGCATTCCACATTCGTCAACGAAGCTCTCGTCGACGGCAAACCCTCATTCGTCGACGGCGAAGCCCTCGTCGACGGGAAAATCTCAGTCGTCGACGGCGAAGCCCTCGTCGACGGGAAAATCTCAGTCGTCGACGAAATCTCATACGGGATGCTTGTTGACGAAGATAGCACCGCAAATAACGGAGGAATTGCGGCCTTCCACATTTGAAACTCCTGTCATTGAAAGCAATGTCATTGAGAAGAATACTGAAACTGAACCACTGGTACAGCAATTTTCACCTTTGGGTCACATGGCAGAACTTCCGGATGTAATTCTTCAGGAAGAATTCTCTGATGCGGAAGTGATGGAAGAGTCCACTGGTCCCTTACCTAAACAATACAGCCCTCCTTGGCAACCGTCCACGGGAGAATCCGAATACCCTCATGACCCGATACTCATGTTATCCGTGCAGAGGATTGTAGAAGAATTTTACAGGCGGCAAAAGGAGAAGCAAATCCCGATTGATCCCATAGAATCAGGAATTATTCCTAGAGAGTCATCTCCGATTCCAGGCACATCTGGTTGTTCTCCTCACAGGAGTAGACCGCAAAAACGGATGGGATCACCGGAACCTGCTCGAAGACCAAGGAGCAGCACCCACAGTGCTTCACCTACAAGAGTCCCGTCGCCACAGTCATCGCGCAGACCGCGATCTCCGGATGTGGACCCCACTATGGTACCGTCCACCATCTCGGTATCAGACTGGCAGGAGGATCCTTTTAGAGAATTCTCGGAACCAGAAGAAGGAGAAATAACACAGGAGCCAGACGCATCCAGTGAGTGGGATGACTACATAGTCGAGAAGCCAAGGAGGAGAGACTCGCCGGGCAAGGCCTCACCGCCGGATGATCTCGTCTCTTTCCACACCATTATAGGTAAAGCCGCAGAATTGTTTAAAATTCAGGTTTCTTCTGAGGAAAGGAAATCAGTGCTCTATGAGCACAGGTACAAACGAAGGAGGACAGTGACCACAATTCCTCTCCTCGATACCATCTGGGATTCCAGATCCAAGATCCTATCCACACCCTTATCGACTCCGGCACTAGTGTCCAGGCCAGAAAAGAAATATAAAGCTCCGGATTCGGCACCTCTTTGTTTGAGAGGTCATACGAAACCAGACTCGGTTATCACAGTGGCGGCCAGAAAGAAACTCGCCAACCCCTCCTCACCGTTGTCGGCACCACCGGATAAGGACGGACGTAAACTGGAAGCCATGGGCAGGAAAGTATCATCTTCTGCATCGCTTACAAGCAGAGCGGGCAATGCGCTGGCCATGACCGCAAGGTTCGATCGCGAGCTTTGGCTCCGCATGTCTAAATTGGCGAAACAATTACCACCAGAGCTCCAGGAGGAGGCAAAAAATATAATCGCGGATGGTGAAGCAACATCGGATCACATGATCGACGCAGCGGTTGATGTGGCCGAATCAGGCTTCAGGCAGATGGCGCACGGCACAGTGCTCAGAAGGCAGGCCTGGATGAAGGCTACTAACTTTAGACCTGAAGTCCAGGCGCAGATATTAGACATGCCGTTTGATGGACAAGATCTCTTTGGAAAGAAGATAGACGATCATTTGAAGGGAATCAAGACAGACAGGGACACAGCCAGAGCCATCAGTTCTTTAAAGGACAAAAGTAAGGACCATCGGTCTTTTCGTCCCTTTAGAGGCTCATCTTCCAAGTTCAGAGGATACGGTCGTTCCCCGTATGGTCAAAAAGCACAAGGCGGCACGTACCAAGACAATAAATATCAGTCATCCAGCAGATACGCCCATAGAGGCAGACGTGGCTCCGCCCAAGGGAAGTCACAAGGCAAGCAAAACTGACGACCAATGTTTCTCCCCTCTTCACCACACCCCGGTGGGGGGGAAGGGTGAGCCAGTTATTCCAGCGCTGGCAATCAATTACATCGGACAAATGGGTGTTGCAGGTGATCCGAAAGGGTCACACCTTAGAATTTCTGGACCAACCTCCTTCCCTGCCTCCAACATCTCGCAGAGTGCATATGCTAAGACAGGTCATGTCCGAAGTGCAAAAACTGCTCCAGAAGGCAGCAGTAGAACCAGTTCCTTATTCTCAGAGGGGAAAAGGTTTCTACTCCCGATTCTTCCTCGTCAGAAAGAAAAACGGTCAATGGAGACCCATTTTGGACCTGAGGGCACTCAACAAATTTATCAAGCGCATAACATTCAAGATGGTGGCTTTACAAGGGGTGCTACCTTGGTTAAACAAGCACGACTTCTTAGCCACTTTAGACTTGGAGGACGCATACTTCCATATACCGATCCATCCAGCGCACAGGCAGTTCCTCAGGTTCACGGTGGGAGAGCTTCACTTTCAGTTTCGACTGCTCCCGTTCGGGCTAAAATCGGCTCCGAGAGTTTTCACAAAATGCTTGGCGCCGGTAGCAGCAAGTCTCAGGAGGGCAGGAACGGACGTTTTTCCATACCTGGACGATTGGCTGATAAAGGCAAGTTCCGCTGCAAAGGCTCGCTCGGCAGTGTCGAGGACTGTCAACCTCCTAAAAGAGTTAGGTTTCTCCATAAACCAGACAAAGTCCTGCCCTATTCCCAGCAAGGTAGCTCTCTTCCTGGGAGTCGAACTCGATACCAGCATTCCCAGAGTGAGGCCATCCGCAGAAAGAATAGCAGCGATTCTACGCTCAACTTCGAACTTCCTACAGAAAGAGACAACATCCTTACGCTCTTACAAATCCATATTGGGCATGATGTCATCATGCATATTCCTCATACCGAACTGCAGGCTTCGCATGAGACCTGTGCAGGAAGCTCTGGACCACCAATGGAAACAAGCTTTCGGAGGCTGGGAAGACATTGTCCAGATTCCATCGACGTTGCACAAGGCCCTTCGATGGTGGAATGTTCCGAGGAATCTTCTGCAGGGGATGCCGTTTCAAGCACCGACATCGACCCTTCTGCTGAGGACGGACGCTTCCTTATCAGGTTGGGGCGCTCATCTTGCGGACCTCCAAACCAAGGGCTCTTGGTCGACACAAGAGTCCCAGCTCCACATCAACGTGTTAGAGCTCAGGGCCGTAAGGTTGGCGCTGAAAGCCTTCCTACCGGTTATAGCTGGTCAAGTTCTTACAGTCCAGACAGACAACACGACCTCCATGCACTATACAAACAAGCAGGGAGGCACGAAGTCACAGATCCTGTCGCAAGAAGCCCAACAGCTTTGGGCATGGGCCTTGCACTACGGGGTGCAGATCAGGGCAGAGCATCTTCCAGGAGTGGACAATGTCCTAGCGGACAGGCTAAGCAGAGAATACTCAGCGTCCCACGAGTGGGAGCTGGACGAAAAAGAAACCCAACGGATATTTGCCTTATGGGGCCATCCGCAGATCGACCTTTTTGCCACCAGGAACAACAAAAAATGCAAGAGATTTGCTTCAAGATACCCGGAGCACCAATCACTGGGAGACGCGTTCTCAGTGAATTGGTCGGGGAAGTTCCTCTATGCCTTCCCACCCATTCCCCTCATGTGGAGGGTACTTCGCAGGGTAAAAGAACAGGATTGTTCTTTGATTCTAATTGCACCGGATTGGGCACGGCAAGTCTGGTACCCGACGCTGAGGCATCTATCCTGTCAACCCCCGATTCGTCTCAAGACACATCAATATCTACTGACGCAACAGAACCGCAAGGTCCTCCACCACGACCCGAGGAGCCTGTCTCTCAAAGCATGGTTCCTGAGCAGCGCAAACTGATGCACCTAAAGTTACCATCGGAATGCTGGGATATCATCAGGGCCGCTAGAGCCCCGTCCACGCAAGTCACCTACACCAGGAAATGGACCAGGTTTTCCAAATGGTGCGAGACCTCTGCAATCGATCCCCTCACGGCCTCGGTTAATCAGATTCTGCCCTACTTGTTGCACCTGGCTAAGTCAGGGCTCTCACTGTCCTCTATCAAGGTCCATCTGTCAGCCATAGCGGCTTACACAGTAACCGCGGAGACGCAAGCCTTACTTTCCTTACCAGCGATTAAAATCTTCCTGAAAGGACTGATGCGTACTTATCCGCCTACACCTACACCAGTTCCGGACTGGAGCCTCAACACCGTCTTAACAGCCCTCATGCAACCTCCCTTCGAACCCATACACAGATGCGAAATGAAATTCTTGTCCTGGAAGACATCTTTCCTGATAGCCATCACATCAGCCAGAAGGATCAGTGAGTTACAAGCTTTGTCTTCTGAACCCCCGTTTACTTTGTTCCAGAAGGACCGCGTCATCTTAAGGCCTCACCCGAAGTTCCTCCCCAAGGTACTTTCGGAGATGTCGTTCACTGAGCGCATTGTTTTACCAACCTTTTTCCAGAATCACGCTTCTGAAGCGGAAAGAACATTACATTCTCTAGACGTTGCTAGAGTGTTGAAGTTTTACTTGCAAAGAACCAAGGAGTTCCGCTCCTCAAACCGGCTATTCATTTCTTTCTCTGGCCGTACCAAGGGTCAGCATATATCTAAACAAAGTCTGGCACGCTGGGTATCGTCCTGCATCACCCACTGCCATCAGTTGAAAGGCGACCCTTTAACTAGACCGCCGTCTGCGCACTCCACCAGAGGAAGGGCGGCGTCAACAGCATTCCACGCAGGGGTGGCATTGAAGGACATATGCAGAGCCGCCACGTGGAGCACTCTGCATACTTTCGCCAAACACTACTGCCTGACTGAAGATACCAACAAAGAAGCTGCAGTTGGACAGGCAGTACTCCGCCATCTCTTTGTATAAGGTAGGACCAGCCTCCTTTCCCACCTTTCCCGAAGTATGTAACCGTTGTGTTGCTGCATGGTAAAGGTTTGATCAGAAATATGTTTTTTCTGTATTTATGTATATATATATGTATATATATGTATATATATATATATATATATATATATATATATATATATATATAATGTGGCATGTTTTAACTGCTTGGTATTCTATTCAAGCATCTGAATCTATGAAAGATCCAATGCTGGAGAAGTCTTAGTTACTTACCTGTAACTGTATTTCTCCAGCATTGGTATCTTTCATAGATTCAAATGCGCCCGCCCGCCCGCCTCCCCTGAGAGGCTACTTCTATGCTCGGCATCCATCATACTGTAATCTCTACGGTTCAAAATCTAAAGATGGCTGCCGGGGGCGGAGCTTAAGCCCTGCCACCTCATTGGCTGGGGCCATAAAGGACCAAAGTGAGGTGGAGGGACTACACAATGAAATGGCTCATAAGCCATAATGGGCTATGTACATGCACTGCTAAGTAGCAATGTGTGTATATTTAAAAATAAAAAAAAATTTATTATTAAATTTATCACCGAGGATTCCCAGTCTGACGACGGGGAATATTCAAGCATGTGAATCTATGAAAGATACCAATGCTGGAGAAATACAGTTACAGGTAAGTAACTAAGACTTGCACCAAACTTGTCCCACTCATCCTTCCCGTCCTCAATGATCTTGCTTCAGTATGCTCGGACCCTACGGTCTTGGTAGACTCTTACAATCAGACCATGTTAAAAGCATTAGATCTCATCGCTCCAGCCAAACTATGCAAACCCAAACCCCAAGCTCACCTTAATTCCTGGTTCACGCTTCAGCTGAAAACCTTACACAAGGAAAAAAGGACCTTTGAAACTCGCTGGAGAAGTCACCCGACTGAATCTAATAAAGCTAGCATGGCATTAGCAACGCTAAACTATAAAGAAGCCATACTGTCCGCTAAAAAAGAGACTTATAATAAACGTATTGAATTTTCTCAATCTAATACCAAGGAGCTCTTCAACATCCTAAAGGAATTGGAATCCCCCGCCCCTCCTCCAGACACTTGTTCTAAAGACAGCTCTTGGTGCACCAACATCCAAGAGGCCCTCCTAGGTAAAATGACTATGCTCCAAACTAAAATTTGCGGTAAAAAAAACAGCCTGCACTCATTTGTATCACAGCTTGCTCCGCAGGTTAACCACAAACCTAACACTGTGTCCTTGCAACCATTCTACTTCTCACCTCTCTCCACCTCCGAAGTTGAACATATCATCAATAGCCTTAAGCCATCTAATTGTCAGGGAGACTCCTGTCCTGCCACTATTATCAAGGAGGCCTCACACAACCTGGCGCCTTTCATCACCACACTCATAAACTCCTCCTTCAGAACGGGGATCGTCCCGGACAACCTCAAGGATGCCTGGGTCATTCCTCTTCTGAAAAAACCAACCCTCGACGCTAACATTCCTACTAATTATAGGCCAATCACCACTGTGCCATTCCTCTTAAAAATTCTTGATCATGCGACATACTTGCAGATCCATGATAATCTCGAAACCAACAACCTCCTGGGCCTAAGGCAATCGGGTTTCCGCCCTCGCCACGACACAGAAACTGCGCTGCTAGACTTAAAAACGCAAATAGAAGACTTGAAAGACAAGGGAAAATTGGCGCTTTTAGTCTTATTAGACCTTTCTGCAGCATTCGACTTAGTCAACCATCAAATCCTCTGTCACCACCTCAAAACTGCAGCCAACTTCTCTGAGAAAGCTACAGCTGGATTACCTCCTTCCTGGACAACAGATCCATGAGGGTCTTCTCCCCTACCGCCACTGCACAACCCTCCCCTGTCACATGTGGAATCCCCCAAGGATCCTGTGTGTCCCCGACACTTTACAATGTCTTCACAAAACCCCAATTTGACATACTGCACTGCATGGGCGTAACATGCTCTAACTCCCTAGCTATCAACGCCATCTATCAAGTCATCCAGGCCTGGATGGTGCAGCACGAGCTGTGCTTAAACAACGAGAAAACGGAGCTCCTCATCCTAGGTTCACCCCATGAACTCAGTAAACTTGACCCCTCATTCCAGTCCTTCTCGAGGGATGGTAACTCCATCAAAGTGGCCAAGGACACTAAGACACTAAGCTTGTACCTTGATTCCACCCTCTCCTTAACTAGACAAATCAATGCAGTCTCCTCAGCTGCATCCTACACCTGCAAGCTCATCAGAGCCTGCCGCCCTTTCCTGTCACCAGCCAACTGTACTACCCTAGCCAGGACCCTGGTCCTATCCAAAATTGACTACTGCAATGCCCTCTATTTAGGGACCAACCAATGCAATATCAGAAAACTCCAAATCATCCAAAATAATGCTATTAGAGTGGCCCTTGACATCCCTAGGACCTCACACATCTCAGAACACAGACGTAACCTCTGTTGGCTTTCAGTCTCCCAAAGAATATCCTTGAAAACTCTGACACTCACACACAAAAGTATTGCGAACCAAGCCCCCAGCTACCTTTCCAACAGGTTCACAACTCACTTAGCTGCGAGACCCCTCAGAAGCTCACATGCCAATTGACTTGTTATCCCACGCTTCAACCTGCAAAAATCTGGCGGTCGTAGTTTCCCAGTCCTCGCGGCTAAGTTGTGGAACACTCTTCCCAACCCACTCAGATCTGAACCTTCGTTCCCTGCCTTCAAGCGCGAGGCTAAAGACTGGCTGTCCACCCTAGACTAGGCATGACCTTGTCTCTCATTTCAGCATCTTAGGCCGCTTTGCATTATATCTTGACCCCATATTTTGCTCAGACTGTGCATCCTGTACACCACAGTTCTTGTATCATGTATATTCTGTATATTTCAAGGTAAATATTGTGCCTGTAACTATGTATATTTTGTATATTTCAAGGTAAACATTATGTATGTATGTAACCTGCCTGTAACTAAATAATGCGCCCGGTTGCCTTCGGGCCTTGTGCGCTATACAAATCAACAAAATACAAATACAAAGCATGCGGTCGAGATAGAATGATCACTCCAAGTATTCATGGTGACAGAGAAACTAGTACAGCAGTTCCTTAAATGACAATCAGGATAAATGTAGTCCAATATCGATGAGCTCTTTCCTCTATGCCACGTGTGCCATAATTTAATACAGTCTTCATCATTCTTAGGGCCCACCAATGGGAAGAGGCCCAAATTCCCAAGAGCCACATACCAGATTTGACCATTCTTTCTCTTAAGTGTACTTCCCCTTAAATCAGTGTCTATGTTACAGATTTCCCATGGTGGCTTGTTGAAAACACATTCTGCATTCAAGTCTCCCACCAAAAGGATTCGCCATTCTCATACTTCAAAGCCCACTCATCGATCACATAACAGACCTTCTCAACAAAGACCTCCACTGGAGAGATTCCATTATGCCAATATATGTTAACTACCAGAATTAGGTCCACCCCCCAGTGCCACAAACGGGAAATCTTCCTCATTCGTGCCACCAAGGCTCACAATTTTCTCATTTGTTATGAAGAGTCCTCCCGATGGCCGTCCCCCGGTATTTCCTTTGGCCGGTTGGATGAATATCTTATAGCCGGTAAGATAGCTCAGCGGGTTTAGCGCTCGTTGCTGTGCTCGTTGCTGCGATCTGAGCGTGAGCTGCAGGTCGCAAGTTCGAATCCCGGCAAGGCCAACTCTGCCTTTCATCCTTCTGAGGTCGATAAATGAGTACCAATTTCGGTTGAGTGATATTGTATGTAAATATGTGCTCTGTAAGGCGCTTTGGATTAAGGCGCTATATAAATAACACATCATTATCATCATTATTATAGCCATCCAAGGTGGGAGTAGAGGTCATCCATGTTTCTCGAAGACATATGCAATTTGCCTCTCTCAAATTAGCCAAGCAATCAAGATTACTAAACAAATGTTGGTTCCCTCTAGTGTTCCATGACTTTAGGGAGAGACATATATTTGTATAATCCCCCACACATTGGCAATCTGTTTATTGTACCAGTTTCTGCCACAAGGTTCAGATTACAGCGGCCCAGTCAATTTATTTTCTCAGCTCCTTCTCAATTCGTACTTTACCTTGCTCATTGCCCATGGGTTTACCCATGGAGGTCCCCCCTACCCCAGTATGCTTTTCTTTTACTTTCAAGATGCCCCCTTCCACATATGTCCTAAATTCAATTCAATTTCAAAGCTTAAGTTCCTTAAAGCCTCTTAAGTAGAAATAAGTTCCTTTACCAAAAGAGAGTCAATAAACATAGTACTTGTATCTAATTGATTTTTGGCTGGAAAATCTACTCTGTGTGTCTCTAGAGCCCACTAATGCCAGAGCTGGTATTTCTGCAAAAATTGTCAAAATATTTGACCTGTTCAAAAAAATCTGTTCATCTGGTTCCAACAAGCTTTTTATTCTAATTAGATAAGGTTCTTTGTCAGATTGTTCTTGTTGCGTTTACCACTGTTTAACCTTTTCAATTTGTTTCTTCCAGTCTCATCATTAGACCCTTGACAATCCTTATTTGTTCCTTCTTCCCCTTTCCCAATGTTCGGTCATTGGAGCCGATTTACCAGGTCTCTCATTCCAGAGGCCAATCTGGGTTATAAAGTCGACAAAGGAATATCCTCAGCCTGTAATTTACCTAACCCATAACCCCTCTCTGATAGTTTGTTGACAACCTCTGAATATAGGGGTTTGCAGGTAGAAGCAGCCCCCTCCATTGGCCCCCATCGGACAGAGGGGCGCCAATTTTGGCCGCCCCACAATCAAGTGCCAATTGGGAGTATCCTAGCCGGTTCAAATCACTGCACATTCTCAAGTCACCCTCACCTGTAATTCCGAAAGCACTGAGGGTCCTAGATTTCCCCTGCCCAATTTTTGCCATCCCAGATACACGCTGCAACTGAGAATGTCCTGACTTACTTACACCGCCGGACCCTCCCACTTCGCTCTCTCTTATGGTACCCATAACATCGAGGTTCCTTGATTTACAGGGCCCACAGCTCCATACAATTCTATGGTGGGCTGGTTCATTGTTCACCCCCTTTTGTGGGCTTGATTGAATTCTCCCAGGGAGTTCCCCTGCCACTCCAAACTGTGATTCTCCCCCTCCTTCCCATGGTAAATTAGGGACCACATAGTTGTCCAAAGGAACCACATCTGTTTGAGCACTCAAGTCCATTGTCAATGGATTCTTACTTGCCTCAGGCTGCCCATTTCCAATTTCGACAATAGGAGTCAATTTAGATTTAAAAAGCGTATGGTAAGCAGATTTGACATTCATAGTCCTCACTTTTCTAACCACGGTCTCCGCCTAGTCTGTCTAGGTTTTTTATAAACCTTTGACTTGGTAGCTTGTGATGACCCACAATTTTCCACCTCTGCACCTCTTCCCTCATCCAGTCGCACATCCTCAACATTATCGTACATTGTTTGTCCATTCCTTTCACTCTCAAGCCGCAGGGTGTTCATTGGTATGGCCTGCTCCCCCTCTTCCACCACACCAGATACCAATCCTACCTCACACTCTACATCAGAAATTTCAATTACATTTATAAGGTCAATAAAAGTTACATGATTCAATTGATTTCCTGTATCAACCGGTCTCGCTATGTTCAGTTCTATACCTAACGGTCTAAATCTTAATTCTGAACCAATATAATCCAGTTTACTATTGACTTCAGCCGTCAACATATTGGTTGATTTTAGGTCAGCCCATATGTTGTCATATAGCTCAACAAAGGAACTCAACACTGCGTTCAAAGTAGATACGGTCGGGTGCATCAGCCTTATTCTCTCGTCAATTTCTTTCAGTGTGTGGTGCATTTTTGAAGACCCACAGTCGGCCCATAGTTCACTCAAACTTCCATTTCTATTGTGTTCCTCTTCCTCCCATTTATTTCCATTGTCAATTGCCTCAATAATGTTATTAAGGGCTGTAGGAGAGTCATGTATAGATGCATCACATGTTTGCTGAATTACACTTTCCATGTTCCTTGTAGATTACCCTGTTCCATTGCTTTATCTAGCACATTCTATGATGCTACTGTCTGTGATGTCGTTCTGTCTCCCAAAAAAGTCTTGTATCGTTACAGCGGAGCAATCCTGCATCGCATTTCCTCTGATTCCTTTAGACATTTTAACATCAGTGCTGGTTGGTGCTGATTTAACAATGTAATGATCCATGAACCTTTGACCCATTATTTTATTTATTTTTATTTCATGTATTTATATTGCACCAAAGGCCGCAGGCATCGTATCGTGCACAAACACAAAAGTACAAACAAGCTCATATGAAAACATACATCAAAAGTCCCTTACATCAAAAAGAGTGTCAAAAAACCACATAGGTAATTTCCTTATGCCGTCTTTATCATTTCCAGTGACTCAGAAAAACTGGAAGATTACTAAGTCCACAACCCACCACAATACAGTCACCATCATCTTCAGTGGACTAGCCCTTGACATGGACCCTTCGTAGGAATATAAGGTCCTGCATTCTGACAAAACCAGGCCCAGTTTCTGTATGAAGCCAATGTAAAATCTCTTCGTAAGAGTTTCCTTAAATAGCGGGTGTTTGTAAAGGGTATCATTGCATGTCCACCTGCGCTCTGTGCCGGGGGGGACCCAGATCTAACTCTAGGCAACAGAGCTTGTGATCTGTCCATGCCACTATCTCAATGGATGTATTTATTATGGACCCTTCGCTTTCAGCTCCAATGAACAGGTTATCTATCAACGAATAGTGTCTATTAGGTGGCTTGATCGCAAATGGCTGAGGAATTTCTCCCCCAACAAGCTATATGTTGTTTCTCATAGAGTCCCAGTCCATGTTTGGGTCCGCTATAACATTAAAATCTCCACCACACACCAAGGTGCCCTCCCTCCAACTGTCCAGGAAGTCGAAAAGGGACCTGCTAAAGTGGGTTTGATTCAGGTTGGGAGTGTATACATCAAAAAGAGTGATGGGACGCGGCCCTATCTTACCTTTCAGGGCCAACAATCGTCTTTCCCCGTCCTTATGAGTTTGCTCTACTTGGAGGCCTAACGCCCCCCTTTTTGTTCTCATTTAATTTCCACAGAGGCCCATAGAGTACCCCTATTTCTCTACCAGTGATTCGAAATTCTTTCCCTCTGGCGTATTTTGTCTCCTGTACAAACAGTATGTTGAGTCTAGAGAGTTTAAACTCTCTTGCTAACATAGAGCGCTTCTTCTGGGAGTTAAGGCCTTTGATGTTGAGGGACCCAAGTTTTATATCATCAAGCGATGCCATTTTGGTGTTTTAGACATAGCAAGGTTCGCCAGCTGAGGTGGATAGGCGCGGTATAAGTGTAAGGCTTGTGCATAAACAAACGTAGAATCAGCAGCGCATGTAGCCGAAATGGCAAACGGATAGTGACATTCAGTTGCACCCTTTTTCCTTTCTGATGTGTGTCCCACCCCCTCACACTTCCCTTTTCCCCTGAAAAACGCCATACTGAGCGCTTCTCAACAACTAAGACGCCCTTAAAAAAAGGGCCACACTACAGGGGCTCCTCTCCTGGCTTATAAACAAAACTTCATGACATAACAAATGATATAACAAAATGCAATGACGGAACCTCCCCTCAACATAACTTGCGTCAACAATTTCCAAACTCTCATAACAAATCTGAGTTTTTACGCTTCCTTCTTCAAATATGGTCCCTGCGTGGGCTATTCCATGTCGACTAAAGCAATGGGTAATTTCCTTTGATGTTAATAGAGCAACAACCTTCTCCAAGTAGATTCCCTTTCACAGGGAATCTACTGATTCCTGCTCCCGGCAGATGGGGAGCAGGTACAACTGGATCTAGGTCACCTGGCCTAAGCCCTGCCCACCTGGTGCCTTCCTGCCTGCCGCTCTTTTTCACCACTTAGCAAGGCCCCGCCAACCTGGTGCCTTCCTGCTTCCCGCTCTTTTTCACCACTTAGCAAGCCACGCCCACCTGGTGCCTTCCTGCTTTCCGCTCTGTTTCCCTACTTAAGGAGCCCTCCAGCTTCTTTTCCTTTGCAGATGGGGAGCAGTTGCAAGTGGATCTAGGTCACCTGGCCTAAGCCCCGCCCACCTGGTACCTTCCTGCCTGCTGCTCTTTTTCACCACTTAGCAAGCCCCGCCCACCTGGTGCCTTCCTTCACCATCACTGTCTTGTGGCCAATGCTGGATTTGACTTTTATGGACTTCATTCATTCACGGTGCGTCACTCTTTATCAACTCTCATACTGGACTTCCTTTGCATCTTGTACTCATGGTTGCCCTGAATCATGTTGTTCCCATCTTCATCTTGTATCCTGGCTTGCAACATTATGTATTACTACTGACTTCTGCAATTGTATTCGCTCTCCACTTTTGCTTCTCCACTCTTTTTGACTGCTTACTCTCTTTTCTCTCCTCCTTTCCCTTCTCCCTTTTCCTATCTCCTCCCCTTACTTTCTCCTATGCACTTACTCTATCAGAATTGTCCCTGGACCTAATATGATAGCAACCTCTGTTTCCTCCACCCTCCCATTACTGTTTTTTTCCTCCCCACCACCCCTCCAGCACTATCTGAAATGTCGTCAGGCCTAGTATGATAGTCACTTGTTTTGTTCCTCCCCTCCCTTTCTGCACCCCTCTCCCTCACCTTTTGTTTTTCTCCGGCTCTACCAGAAATGTCGTCAGGCCTAGTACGGTAGTTGCCAGTCTGTTTCCATTTCCTTCCCACTCTCCCCCTCCCTTCCTTATCTCTGTCTTAGCTCTTGCACTATCTGAAATGTCGTCAGGCCGAGTACGATAGTTAATTTCACATCCTTACTGTTCATGGCCTGTAAGAATGTGGTTGTATTTTCCCTTGTTCCCTCCCTTGCCTTGAAGCGCTTTGAAACACATTGTGTATAGGCGCTATATGAATAAACGATCATATCATATATCATATCATATCATTGACACAGGAATATCTCCAATGAACACCACTCTCAGGGCATATTGTAGCGCTTGTATTTCCTAGTTCCCCTTTCGGTGACAAAGGTGTAGCTCTTTGCGGCAGGCCCCTGGGTTTCCTGGATTTGTCTCTGTCAGAGCCTGATGTTCCTGCGTGTAAGCTCTCCAGTACACCTCTCGCTTCTTCTTCTGAGGTAACACGATATCCCTCTCCATCGTGTTCAAAGCTGAAACAGAAGGGAAACCCCCAGTGATACCGAACTTCGTGCTCTTGTAGCCAGCTGGTCAGTGGACGGCACCCTCTTCGCCTATTCAGCGTGGTGGCAGAGAGGTCTTGGAAGTTCTTCATACTTAACCCTTCCAACTCTATAGGTTTCTTCTCTCTCATCTTTTGAAGAATGTCCTGCCTTTGCCGGTAATAGTGACTCTTGACAAGTACGATCTTGGGCCATTCGGGGGGCCTCTGGCCCTGTGGATTCTATCAAACTCCATGACAGGGGCTTCCGCGGAGTCAAATAGGGATGCAACCAGGGCGTTGACTCTGCTCTCTAAACTGGACGGGGTTCTGCCTTGCTTCTAATTGAGGCCCATTATGCGTGCATTCAACTTCCGCTCTCGGTTTTCCAGGTCGTCAAGCTTTAATTCGATATCTCTCTCCTTCTGTTCTAAGTCTTGGAACATGGCCTCACAATTAATTACTGCAAGGTCTCCCGACAGTTGGTTTTCTCCTCCGCTTCGATCCTGTCCTCCACTTTCACCATCCTGGCTTGCAGGTCTGCGACGGTTTCGGAGAGGCTGGATTTTATGGAACGGATCTCTCCGAGCATGAGGCAGATGTCCGCCTTAGGGGCGCTGTCCCTGCGTTTCCCGATATTTCTGTGGAGCTTTGAACCTCATCCTGCTCCATTTCCCTTTGTTAGCGGCTAAATGTCCTTAGCCTCACAAGTGTGTTTGGATCCAGCACTCCGGAAGCTAGGCGAACTATACTATGAGGGCCATGTGTGACACTTCCAGGGACCGGGCTCACTGTTTGCTTTTTCCTCCAATATTGGAGACATTTACTATGGTTGGCTTAATCTCTATCCCCTGGTTCCTCTTCTGCTTACACTTGGGATCCCCTTTCTTCTTTTACTTATTCACCTATGACACCACAGTCTCTGGTTTAGACCATTGCCCCCGTGTCCCTCTATTGACAGATCAGTGGCTGAGTCTCTTATAGGGGGCTTTCTTGGGTCTGGGGAGGCTGTTTTCTCTGTACCAATGACGTTGGTTTATTGTGTGCTCTTGCCACTTAACACTTTGGAGCGCTTCATTGTCTGGAGTAGATAAGACGTGGCGGTGCTGCTGTGCTCTCATTGAGGTAACTTTAACAGTAGGCCACCCTGTTAGTGATGGCCGTGATGCAGGCGCTGTGTGTATCACCCCAAGCGCCTGGGGCTTCTAGGTTAATTGGTGTGCTTTTTCGCAGTTCGAGCCGTCTTTTGTCTCCCTTTCCGCACCCCAGGGGCTCCTCTGAGTAGCACCTGGTCGCGCTCCAAGCGGCTGTTCGAGGGTAGTGGCGCTGGAGTCCCTATTTGTTGCTTAGGTGTTCATGCGGGCGGACATGCAGGTGCGCATATTAATAGGTGCACGGATGGGCAGATGCTTTCTCCGCTTGTGGTTATCTGGAGGTCCAGTAGAGCCAGTGCGCACTCAGGCGCAGCACTGTGCGCCCCGAGGGAGCATGTGGGTGACCTGGCTAACAGGCTTCTTTATACCATCGGGAGGATCCTACAGACCGGGCTCCGTTGTACTTGCCGGCGGCCACTAGAGCGGGATGCTGCTCTAGGATCTGGTTGGCGGAGTGGGGGGACATCCCTCACTTGGAACAGCACACCTAGTCTGTGTGTGCTCAGGCTGTTGGCGCGGGGAAGTATACATGCAACCAGGCTTTATGCTTAGGCATTAAGATTTCTTACCGGCTGGGCGGGACACGCTCTCTCGCCGCTCCGCTCACTCACGTGTGCTGCAAAATCAGCCGGTCTGCACCTCTCATTCTGCGGGTGTGCTGGAGCTTCTATGCCTCCACCCAGTTTCGATCGCTCTGGTGGCGAGTGCTAAGGCTGCTCCAGGAGAACACTTGGATGCCATTCACTGTTTGTTGGTGCCCACCATCTTAGTAACTCTTTTCCAGGGCCGCTTTCTAGACATTCGTTACCATATTTACAATGAAGTCGGTCACGATTCTGCTTCTTCTTTTGTCACTCGGTGCCCCTGCTGGTTTGGCACGGAAGCGTTTCTCCAAGTGTTTGTGAAAATGCTTCTTAAAGGGTATTGAATGCCATTATCTGTAGCCTGAAGCGGGAGACGACGGCTCAAGCTGCCATAACGTCCGCGCCCCCCTTGTGGGCTCTGTCTCTCTTTCTTTAATAAACCTCCTGGTATACACCGCTGCCAGGATTTATTTAGTAGGTTCTTCAGATTCCCTGGTATACTCTCCTGCCAGGTATCTTCCCACAATGTCTTCTACTTACATATATTTTGAGTGGATTGCCTGGTATACTCCACTGCCAGGAATCTCCTTCTGGGGTCTTGTAGATCCCCTAGTATACTCTCCTGCCAGGTATCCTTCCCCCAATTGTTCACTGCCTGATGTATTCCTTTCACCAGGACTTTTTCTCTCCCTCACTGTTCTTGAGTATAGCAAATTTGTATTACTTCACTGTACTCCTATTTCATTGTCTTGAGGTATTACTTGTTCCAATGTTCCCTACATTGAGATTTCATACATGGGGACTTCTTAAATTTCTGCCTTTTAATATGTTCAATAGTATTTATTTGCTTGGGGTAATACTTGCTCCAACTTTCCACACATTAACATCTCATATATGGGGACATGTTCAAGTTTTGTCTTAGTACTTTACTTGATCTGTATTCAAAAATTGTATTTGCTCACACGCCCCGGAGACCCCAATAGCTCTGAGTAGACTCACTGGTGTCTTCCAGCGTTCCTGACTCATAGTGTGATTCTGTAAGGAGGTTTCCTCTCTGAGCCAGCCTGCCTCGCACTGCAGACCTTCCTCCAGAATTCTCTTCTGCTCCGCATTCACCCGCCAGTAAGACTGCTGCTTCTTGACAAGACTGTGTCTCCGGTAGCTCTGCTGCTGCTGCCAGTACTCCAATGGTGCTTGCACAGTGTCTGTTGTCTCTCTTATGGCCTCATCCAACGCCGGTAGGTAACACGTGTAGTGGCGAGGGGCTGTCTTGAAGTACCTGCCTTCCCCAGCACGGTCTTTACTGTACTGTACTGCATCCTTCCAAGGCTCTGCCTTCTTCTCCAACTCTGCTCTCTTTTCTGGCTCTGCTCGCCTCTTGTTTGTAGACCCCATTTTTAAATGTCCCGCTCACTCGTGCTTCACAAAAGCAACTAGTCTGCATGCTTAACTTTGTGTTTCTATTAATCTGCATTAACTGCTCCTTCCTCATCTCAGTTCTTGAGGCTTTATGGGAGTGGTGTCCATAGAATTAATATGATTTCTAGATTGATATTTTTTAGGGTTTTTATTTAGAAGATTATTAGAAACAGGAGATGTTAGGTGTGTATGCGGTATGAAAGTTATTTTGCCTAGAGTGATTTGCAGGAAGGTGTTTCTGGGTTTTACAATGGGAGGGATTTGTATAATAACAACAAGCCATCAAGAACTTGGGAGTGATGAGGTCCTCCTCTCTCGAAGGGGAAGAATACTGCAACTCTCCTCATGGTGTCACCACCTCTCCCCGACAGTCGTCTCCTCCCAGGTGATCCTCCCCCATAGTACCACCCCACAGGACAAAAGGTCACTGCAAAAAGTGAAAGCAACCCGCTCCTGAAACCTGCTTCTCCCTCAGTAAACACACAGCGTTAACCAGTGAATGAGCTCAGGACTACATGTGGGCAGGTACCTTCTTTTATCCATCATGAGTGAGCCGTCTGTGCTTAGACAATCTTCAGACAATTTTGCACCTGCCAAAGTTTTGTTGACATTTGTTTGCTACTATAATGGCTTTTTTACACTTGTTTCACTCTGCTGCTGCAATGTGAGGAACAAGGAGTGTTTTTTTTTTCTCATTGTCTACCGGAGCTCTGCAAGCCTGCCTGCAACTATTTCCACTTACCTAGACCCAACCGCGAAGCTGGCCGCAAAGTGTTCAGCCCGCAGTCCGCAGTCTGAGGGGTGTGGTTTGGCAGGAAGGTGCTAGGTGCTGTATGATATGGCATTTATAACATGCCTATACACAAGTGTTTCAAGGCGCGATGAGGCAAGGGACGGGCAACAGATGGAAGACAAAGACAACGATCCTACTAGTCCAGGTGACATTGAGATCGCGCAAGTGCAGGGGGGAAAGGGAAAAGTGTGGGGAGTAAGGGGGGAAGGAGTAGTGCAACACATAGGATCGACGGTGAAATAAATAAAATAAGAACAATAGGTAAAAAGTGCGGTCAACTTGTGGCAAGTGCAGGGGTAAGTGCAGACATCAAGTCTCGAGAGCTGTGTATTTCTTTTTTTTTTTTTTTTAAACCTTTGTTTAAATTGCCAATTTATGGAGTAGAGCAGCAAGGTAATATCAACATGCAGATATTGAATATACATATCAACAGTATTGGTATCTTACACAGTTCACAGCGCACATGTTTTACAGCAACTAAGACCTGTAAGGAGACAGTTATTGGTTACATCAGTAGTACATTCACTTGTCCGATTCCTTACGAGCGAGGTAAGTGCGGAAGTCCCCCCATCTGTCTCTAGGTCTGTGTGTCGTGGGCAAAGTCTGAACATATTGATCCTCATTCTCCCGTGCCCAAGTCAGTGCCGTCAGCCATTCCTTCACAATAGGAGGGGACTTATTTTTCCAGTTCGGGAAAATTGTTCTTTTTGATTTCATGCACCCCATACTCGCAAATGCTCTATGACATTTACTAAGGGTTCTGTTCCACAACCCAAACAATGCCCGAGTGGAAGCTTCTCCAGTGTGGTGCCCACCACTTCAGACATGATATCTAGAGTGCCGTTCCAGTAGTCTGCCAGTCGGGGGCACCCACAAAGCATGTGTAGGTGCTCTGCAGATGCAGTGTGGCATCTGGGACAGTATTGCTCTGTTGGGGAGGGGGGGAATTTTAGAACGCCTAGCGGGTGTGTAATATAGTCTGTGTAGTATTTTGAATTGCATGAATTTAAACCTGAAATTAAGAGACCATCTTGGTTTGTGCACACATGTGTGATAATTGAGAATCCGAGAGTTCCAGATCTGTATAGGGAGGATAGTATGTGTCTACATTCCCCAGAGTTTGCTATGTACGCCAGTATAGGTATTTCGGCAGGTTCACTGGGGTATATTGGCCATCGGGATGACACAGAAGAGCGGATTCTATAGTACTGAAACATTTCTCCCCCTGTACCCTCATGTGCAGGTTTCCAGGTATCTGGTGTAATAAATTCCCCGTTGGGGAATAGGTCAGCCAATGCCTGTAGCCCAACCCTTCCCACCTTGCTTGGACTGCCTTGTGCCGCAGTGGTTTTAGCTCGGGGAAGTTCCAGAGCGGCAGCCACCGGTAGAACAGGTGTTCGGCCCCTATGAGTGTAAAGATGGAGGCCATGCTCACAGCGTGGAGGCATCTGGGTCCCATGGAGAGTCGTTCGTGTAGCGCTGGTCGAGTATTAGGGTTTCGAGGTCGGGGCATCCGGCAGCCAGTGCTTCCAGCCTGATATGGGTGAGGTTGCCCCAAGATGTACCAATATGAGGAGAATTGTGCTTGGGCGGCCATCCAATAGAGTTCCAGGTGAGGTGCCAAGAACCCACCCTTCTCATATGGGAGTGTAAGTTCAACCCATTTTTTTCCAAGCCGTCCCCGAGTGCCACAGAAAGTGAGCTAGGATGGAGTGCAGTTTGGTAAAGTACGGTTTTCCGGGGCCAGATTGTGACGTTAGCGAAGATATACAGTAACTTGGGTAGTACTGTCATTGTAATTAGGGAACGTTTAGCTGCGGTGGAGAGAGGGAGGGATTGCCATTTAAGCGTTTTATGTTTGATTGCCGCCCTGGAAGTATTATAATTGTTCTTTTGTAATGTGCCTCGTGCCCTTGATACCATCACCCCCAGGTATTTGGTATGGTCAGGAGCCCATCTCAAGGGGAAGGGTCCCTGATATTCATATGTGTTGTCCACGAGCGGGAATATTTCAGATTTTGAGCGGTTAATGGTGAAGCCGGAGAATCCCCCAATGTGTTCTATATCATGTAGAATGGGGTCACGGGTAATGTGGGGATCCCGGGCATATAGCAACACGTCATCAGTATAGAGAGATATTAACTTAGGTGGTGCCGTTAGGCAGAACCCACTTTGTCTGTGGCGTTCTCTGATAATGTCCACCATGGGCTTGATGGCCAGAGCGAACAAGATTAGGGGAAAAGGGGCAGTACTGTTGGGTGCCTCTGCCCAGCTTGAATTGTTCGTATAAATAGTTCACGAGGACTCTAGCTATGTGTTGTGTGTATAGTAACTTGATATACTGTATCATGTTCGGGCCAATCTCCATCTTTTCCAGAGCCACCTACAGCCACCTACAGGAATTCCCATGAAACCATTCTGCGCATCGATGGTGACTGCCACTGCCTGTGCATGGGGGTCCGTGCCGGCCATGATCGTCTAATGTTTAGTGAGGTTGATCTACCGGGAATGAGCCCAGCTTGATCGGGTGAACCAAGTACGGCATCAGGGGCAGTAGGCGGTTTGCCAATACTTTGGAGAATATTTTGGTGTCGCAGTTCATAAGCGATATCGACCTGTAGGAGCCGCATTGGTTACCGGGCTTGTCTTGTTTGAGGATTACCGTGATTACGGCCTCCCGTATTGAGGCAGGGAGAAGTGACACCCCCAGGGATTCTTCCCGCACATCCAGGAAAATAGGGGCTAACGCTGCTGCATATTCACTATAGAATTGCACGGTTAGGCCGTCTGGGCCAGGGGCTTTCCCTTTGGGTGAATTGGAAATTACCCTCATAGTTTCTTCCAGAGAGTTGAGGTGTGACAGTGGAATGCCCTCCAACAGTGCGTGAATGGCTTGGTTGCTTCAGGGCGGTCCTGCGGTATGTAGGTTTTTATACAAATTACAGAACACCTCCACCACTTCAGCATCTGACCAATTTAACATTGCACTCGCAATAGAGAATAGAGTCTACCTGGGATCGCTCCCCCTTCTCCCGCACCAGTCCCGCCAGCATTTTCCCAGTCTGTCGCCTTCCCCATATTTCATAGCCGCCACAGGGTGGGTAAAGTAGCACACCTCTCTTATTGTGTGTGCCTCAAATGCATTGAGTTCCGAACGTATTTGTAGTCGTGTTTGGGGATTGGTGGGCTGTGAGTGTTCAGACTCCAGTTTCTTGAAGGTCGCCTCAGATTTCTCTAGATCCCTTTGTATGCACTTGAGCACCCCCGCTTTCCTAGAAATCGCCATCCCTCTAATAAAAAAACTTCAATGTCTGCCATCTGACTCTGTGGGAGGTGGCGCCTGCCTCTTTGTCTGCAAGGAAGTTACTGATGTCTGCCTTAATGTCGGTGCGGAATATAATGTCATCCAGTGAGACTGTTTTGAATCTCCATGTGTAGCTATTATGCCTGTCTCCCCACTGTAGCGTCAAGAACACCGTGGAGTGATTGGATAATGTGCGGGGTCTGATATCTGTGTCCGTGACTTTCCCCATCAGTGAGCCGGAGATTAGAAACATGTCAATTCGGGATGCCATATCATGGACAGAGGAGTAGAAAGTGTAGTCCCTAGTCAGAGGGAGCATGATCCGCCATGGGAACGAAGATGCCCAATGCCTCTATGATGGAGTGGAGCCGCCGGACGGCTCTGGGCGTGGGGTTGGTTCTGTCGAGTGAGCGACTTAGTACCAGGTTCATGTCTCCACCCCAGAGCACAGGTAAACCCACATATGTATATAATATCCTCTCCAGCACGTCGAAGAATTTGGGGGGAGTCAATGTTTGGCCAGTATGTATTAACAAGGATCATTTCAGTGCCTTCCATTATGCAGTGAATCACAACGCACCTCCCCTCTAGGTTGATATGAGTCTTTTTCCCCACGAAGTGTAGATTCTTATGAACGAGTGACATTACCCCCCTGGACTGGGAGGAGAAGGTGGTGAAGTATCTGTTCTTTGCCCAGGAAGGGGCAATGTTGCGAAAAAATCTCCTTGCCATGTGTTTCTTGTAGGAGTAGCAAGTTTGCCTTGTGTGGGTGTGCTTACGCCAGTATCTTGCGTGTCTTGACAAAGTTACCAAGCACCCGGACATTCCAGCTCAGTATTTTTAGCTGCTGTGCCATGCTTGGTGCGAGTTAAGCACATTTACTTGGTGCAGTGTGGTATAGCCGTGTATCATATACAGTGAGATCATCCTCACAGAGTGCTCAATTGCCAATTATTTTTCAGTTTTCTCCCCAGTGTTTCCCAAAGAAGTGCAACGGGCGCTAAAACTGCCACCGGGGTGCATCTTAATAGCACTGCCCGGGCTTCTCCCACCCGCACCCACCGCTACCCCCAACTTAGCAGTCCCTCTACCCTTCCCTCCCTCACCCTCAAACTCACCCCTAGTCCGAGGACCGGGGGTGCATTGAACCTTTAAAACACATATAGCAACTGCAAAGGGGAACGCTGTTGTCTCACGGCGTTAAGTGTTATAAGTGGGGCGCATTGCCCTCATATGTAGGTTTATGGTCTTTTTACCGAAACAAATGCATTGAAAAAGAAATCCATCGTAGTAAAAGAACCGAATGTAAATGCATCGAAATGCTATCTTTTACATTTAAAAGTACATATCCATCAAAACTTGTCCATACAATATAGGAATGGACAAGTTTCGATGGATATGTACTTTTAAATGTAAAAGATAGCATTTTGATGCATTTATTTTTCAAGTTAAAACATTACATGCCATCTTCAAAGTATTTCGGCACTGGCCAGCTTCATGTAACGTTTCAGAGTTTATTATTTTTGGGGGGGTGTCCCACCCCCAATCCCCAAGTGATCCCCCCCTAACCCAACCCTAACCCTAACCCCAATCGAAATCCAACAAAATGTATTCTGATGGATAGTCCTAAATACTGCATGTGTAGCATGTAGAAGCAGCCGTTAGACAAAAGTGCTACTATGAACTCATATTTTGTCAGTGACCTTTAGATAAGGATCAAAACATACAAACCCCCAACATCAGTCCTTCATTCGGATCAACAGCTGGGTTGTCCAGAGGTATTTGTGCTTCATACATTTTACAGCCTCGCTTGGGACCGTGAAGAGGTAGAGTTTGCCCCGAAAGTGGAGCTTCAGACGCGCCGGGAAAAGCATGGCATATTGGATGTTGCGTTCCCTCAGCATTTTCTTAACACCATTAAATTGGCGTCTTTCCTGTTGTATTGATGTAGAAAAGTCTGGAAAGATCTGGATGGTCTGGGAGCCCAGCCCTAGTTCCTTATTTTCTCGGGCTAAACGGAGGATATGATTTCTATCCCGGTAACTCAAAATCTTAGCGATTATGGGCCTAGGGAAGTCTCCCGGTTTGGGGCAGGGGGCCAAAGCACGGTGGGCCCGCTCCACTGGGTGAGAGGTCTAGGCGCCGTAGGAGATCTTTGAGTAGGTTCTCGATGGCCAGTTCCATTTTCCCTTTGACTGCGGTTTCTGGGACCCCGACTATCTGAAAATTGTTCCTTCGTGAGCAGAACTCGGGTCGTCACACTTGGTCTTTACGTACTTCATGTCTCTGGTCAGGGTAGCAACAGTATCTTGGAGGACGTGCAAGCTATCTTCATTAGAACCTATTCTGGTCTCGGCTTCTGTAATCTGGGCTCCCTCGTGGGCTAATTGAGATCTCATCGAGGCCATGTTTGCCGTTATATCATCACATTTTTCATGTATGGCCACAAACCCTTTTGCCATAGCCTCCATCATACTGGTTAGGTCCGGGGCGGGGGATGGAGAAGGATTTGGCAGGGGGGGTTTCCAGTTTGGGCTGGGCCGCCTACTCCTTCACAGATCTGGCTGTGGACTTTGCAAATGTATCCATGGCGCCAGATTTCATTCCGCCCTGGCACCTTTGGGCATGACTAGTGTTCAGGGCACCCTCCAGCAAGCTTGTCAATGATGTGGAGAAGGTCTCTGACCAAGGTGTGGGTTGTGCTTTCTCAATACTTGGGCCGCCCTAGCTGGTGGGAGCAGCTGTCGTAATGGGCAGTAGTACTATAATGGGTTTTCACAAAGTTTGCAGTGCTTCTGCCAGGCGGCGTCAGCCCTGCCACTCTCGGGACAGGACAATGATGCAGAGCTGTGGCCTGTGTGTATCTAATGTCTCTTTTCCATACCCTCTCCTGGTTTTGGTGTTTAGTATATTGGAGTGTAGCACAGTGGTCAGTGTGCCCCCACTTAGGCCATAGATCCAGAGCACAGGGGGACAGCGCTAGAGGGGGCTGGATGGATCACTGATGTGGTTGCCTCCAGGTGTATTCACGGGCGTGTTGTGTCTCTTGAGAGTTCTGTATGAGGGGCGGTTGGGGCCATTTCACCCCATGTCCAGCAGTATCACTTGCCAGGTGCTTTTAAATATCTGCCATACCAGTAGGATCTGTACATTGTCCCTTCATAGGGTGTGGGCGTGAGCTACCCTGACCCTGCAAATGCAGGAAGCTGTAGCCTGTAGCCCCCTGCGTCTAGCTAAAAGGGCAGGAGACACTGGGGCTTGTTGTATCTTTTTTCCGGGGCGGGGGGGAGAGTTTCATTTATATATCAGCCTCCAAGGGTTTGGTGCCCACCACCCCCCTTGCAGGAGGAGAAGCTGTGCCCGGGTACCTGGATTAGGGTGGTCCTGGGATGGCTGCTGATGCGTGTGGCCCAACATGTGCTCCTCACCTGTTGTCTCACGCTGCAGGCTCCACAACGCTCAACCTCCACTAGAGTCTTGGTCGCCACGGCCCGCCTTGCCCTCTGGTTGTCCGCCTCGCCACCACTTGATGTTGTGCCTCAAACTAGACCTAGAGCAGCTTGTATCTCAGCCGCTGCGCGTCTTCCCCGGTCAGTGCAGCCGAGGCACTGTCGCCGCCCCGAGTGGCGGCTCCAGTGTGCGGCTTCCAGCACCCCTGGACAGGGCACACCTGTCATGATCTCTGCTTCCAAAAGATCAGGACTTGCCCGACTCCCTTGGAAGCAGACCCATAACCCCGGTTCCAAGTGCCAGCCAGTCCCAATTGGGACCTTTTGGACCCTGTCCTGGCGCCAGTGGCACCAGGCTCATAAAGATGCCCAGTCCCAGCGCTGGAAGCGCCGGGCTCATAATGCTTGGGTGGACTTACCTGCAGCAGACCATGCTGCTTACTTACCTGCCAGTTGAACCCCGGATCCTCTTCTGTTTGGGACTACTTTTCCTGTTGGGTGGGGCAGGAGCCACTCCCTAGGTTCAGAACACTGGAACTCTTCTGGAAAGCAGGAACTCTTTTCTTACCTAGGCGTGGCTGTGGAAGGAGACACCTAAGCACTACAGGAGGCTATTTAAACCACACTCGATGGATGAATCTTGCTTTGTGTTATTCTGCATTCTCTGCAGCAGAACGCTCATCGTGTCTTCTGCTTCTGATCCTGGGCCTAAGGAAACAAAGGCTTACCATCCTGGAATCCAGTCTTCAGCAGCACATGTAAAGACAAAGAAAGAACAGGTTAGCACTACGGTCTTCAGTGGCAGCGCATCTCTTACCTGGTCCATCGGCTGTCACCAACGCCTCGCGCTGCATTCCGGCATCTGAAAGACAAAGGCTTACCTACTCTTCGCATGTTCCGGAGGTCTTCGCACTGCATTCCGGCATCTGAAAGACAAAAGCTTACCAGCTCTTCGCACGCTCCGTAGGCCTTCGGCGCTGCATCCCGCATCTGAAAGACAAAAGAAGGTGCGTTTAAAGACATTGGGCAACTTTATCACTCACGTGCCATTACTCCTTCCCACGCCGAATCCAGTGGGTATTCCAGCACCCTTCAGCTTCTCTAAAGCTCCGAACTTGTACCTGCAAGATAAAAGGGACAGTTAGTGCGCATCGTGAAGCAGGCTACAAGCGCTTACCTACATGCTTCCAGGCGCTTCTATTCCTCACGCGGGTTCGATCCTCAACTCTCATCAGCCCGCCATCGCCGGAACTCTGCAAAACAAGAGATATCATTACAAAAGACTTTTAAGACATTTGAAGCGCCCAGAACTTACCGTTCGTGCAGTTAACGACAGACAGCAGTTCTCTGAGGTCAAGAGGCCTGCACCCTTATTCAGTGAAGGAACTGGTTACGGCACCCTGCCCCGAGGCAGATGGAGAGCTCGGCGTTCACTTACCTAAGGTGAGGGCGTTAACCTTTGGGGTTCTACAGGAGAAGAGAAAGGGAAGAGGAGAGAGGCACCCAATAACCCCAGTTCATTAATCCCATATTTTCTATCTGCAGACATCTTACTCTTCGAGTCAGACATACAGTGCACAGAGGTCCAGCCCAAAGAGGCAACCGTGTGTTACACATCACCTTTGAAGATACGGCATTCACCCAGTCAAGACCGGCGCCTCTGCGGGAATCAGGTGAGCGTAGTCAAGACGCGGCATCACATTTCAGCCTGTCCACACGGGTACTCCAGGCACGCGGATGTTGTGTGGTGGGGGCGGGGGCAGGCGGCCCCTGGGCTGCGACGGCACGCCCAGCAGGGGGCTGGCGCATGTGCAGGGCCACCTGTGTTCTCCACTCGCTGCCCACACAGGTCGAGCCTTGAACCACGTAGTAGATGGAATCACGGCTCTCAGGGGCTCCCAACCCCTGCTGCTCGGACCGGTGTGTCTAGGGTATTCCCTGTCTGGGCACTGAATATTAACGGATTTCACAGTTGTCCAAGTACATAAGCCGTGGAACAGAGCAGCTATGCTAAGCAGCCATTGCGTTCGGCTGCTCAACAGCGCCCCCCCCCACCAGCTGTGTGTTTTGCCTGCCACGCGGTATATGTGAGGCTGATGAGTCTTCAACAACTGACTTTGATCTACCCGGGCTCTGTTGGCTTTGTTCGCCTTGTGGGCCTTGTTGGCTTTGTTAGCTTTCTCTAATCAGCAGAAATGCTATCAGGCCTCTGAAGTCACCCTGGTCCTGAAGCCCAGCCAGGCCATGAAACTGTACAGGTACCTAGGGAACCTCAGGACAGCGCTCTTTTAACAAGCTGTAACATTCAGGCCTCCCAGGTTCCACAGGACTCTCCATCACTATGTAGGTTCCCAGTGGTACCTCAACTGATGCTAAATCCGGATGACCCGTTTACTCCAGCTAGGTTGCGGAGAATGGATGCAGCTAACTTTGATTCTGCTCAAGCTGGAACATGTGTTAATACCTTCAGTAAACCAGTAGCTGCCTTTAAAACTCAATTTTTTCACCCATTGTTGGCCAACGTTTGCTGGATCACTATTTTGTGAAATTGGCCGCCACAAGCACGAAACTAAAATCTGTACCCCCTGTAAGGGGAAAGGCGATACTTGACCACTCAGTGATGAAAGTGCATGACAACCTTGATGGGCATAAAGATCTTAACGATCTCAACATCGAGCTGGAGGTAGATCTCTGTTTTCGGCTTTGGCCTCCCTCTGGAACACTCTCCCTGCCACTCTAAAACTTGAGGAGAACCATCTCTGGTTCCGAAAGCACCTCAAGACTTTCCTCTTTGCTTCTGCCTTCGCTCCCCTGCTGATCTGTTCTCTCTTGGCACTGTGCACCTGGCCACCCTCTGACCTTTGGGCCCAAGTACCTGTTCACCCTGCCACCCTCCCGCACTGCCTCCGGGCCACTCCTTGCACTGGGGTCTGTATCTGTACCCATACAGCCCTCCCCCCTTTTTTCTTCTGCACGTATCAGACCTACCCTGTCTGCTAATTGCTGGCTGCACTATCACTGTATGTTGCCTTTATTATTTATTTATTTATTTATTTATTATTATTTATCTGTTTCTCCTTTGCTCCGCACTCTCCACTTCTCCCCCTTCCATGCACTTTTCCCCTCCCCCACTCCCATGCACTTGCGCATTCTCAATGCCACTGGGCCTAGTAAGATCGTTGTTTTGTTCTCCCCTGTTCCCCTCCCTTACCCTGTTGCGCTCTGAAACACTTGTGTACGAGCGCGATAGAAATAAAATATCAATATCATTGAGTTAGCGGATCAGGCTGTGGAAAATAACACTGTCCAGGGGCCTACATTGTTTGATAATGCAGGCAGTGTCATCCAACAAACGTGTGACGCATCACTGTTGGGTTCGCCATCGGACCTAACCAACATAATTGACAAATATTCAATAACAAATGAACCTGATGAACATGCACGGGTTCGAGCAGAATCATCATCTGAGGCAGGCGGTCATTATAAAAATGCTGCAATGCACCATACTTTGAGAGAAGTAGACGAAAGAATCTACTTGACCCACCCGATGGTTTCTGCCTTAAATATGGTATTGAGCTCCTTTATATCACTGTGTGATAATATTTGGAGTCAGTTAAAATTGACAAGCATCTTTATATTTGAGGTGAATGGAAAATTGGAATTTATTGGGTCATAGCTGCGCTTTCACCCAATAGGCAATGCTTTGGGATTATCAAAAGCTGTTCCTGGGCCTTCAAATAGGAAATCGACAGATGCAGATGAAATAATTGAAATCTCTGATACATCGAATTCGCCTGCTGTGGAACCGGCTTCAGTTATCCTTACTGCTCCATTGCTAGAGCAGCGTCATAGCACAGATCATGCCCCCCGGCTGGTTTGCCCCCCTATAAGGGTTGTTCCACCAACTCGATCATCACCACCCTCCCCTCCAGCCTCACCCTACCTGAAACCCCCTCCCTCGAATTCCCACCGACCACAACTGAAACTCCTAACCCCCCAGACCCCACCTTCAAATCCTCTGACCCAAATCCAATCAACCCGTCACACCAGTCCAACTCCTCCCCCCAAACCCACCAACGCAACTGCCCGCCTACTCTTCCCATCGACCACCAACCACCCCCCTCTCGCTCCCCTTTTTCCAAACCCTCTCCACTCCCTCCCCCCCACCTCTGCAACTCCCTCATCATCCTCTTGTACCGAAGTAAATTGCATCCTCTTTAATGCCCGATCTGTAGCAAAAAACAGACACAGCATCTTTGACAAACCAGACCTGGTCTTTATCACTGAAACCTGGTTCTCTGACGACTTCGCCCCTATCGCCAATGAAGCCTTCCCCCCAGACTACTCCCTCATCCCTCTGCACCGTCCCTCTAGGGGAGGAGTCATATGGTTGGAGGAATAGCAATCGCCTTCAAGTCTCACTTCCACGCCTCAATCATCGATAACCAGCCATCCATCCCTTCCTGCGAATCACTCCTCGTAAAACTATTCCTCCCCCCTTCATTCTCCCACAGTTTCCTAATCATCTACAGACCCCCTGGCTACAATAGACAATTCTCAAACAACCTCTGTGACTCTATTGCCACCCTCCACCTAAACTATCCCACCCGCACCCTTCTAGGAGATTTCAACATATGGCTTGACATCCCCACCAACCATATGACCCACTCTCTGGTTGACTGCCTAGACGCGATTAACCTCCATACCCACATAAACGTGCCGACTCACTATAAAGGACACACACTTGATGCCATCTTCAGCTCCCACAACCAGAAACATCTAAACCCCCTAACCCCTATCATCTGGTCCGATCACCTCATTGTCTCTTTCGCTCACCCAACCCGCTCTCCTTACCCGAACCAGAATCTCTGAATCTACGCAAATGCTGGAAGAAACTAAAAATCCTTCCCGACCTAGCCAAGGCACTCCTTCAGTCTCCTCCCCCTACCCACCGACCCAATGAACACCTAACCTCCGACACCTTTGACCCATTGCTCAACACCTTTCTAATCCCTCTCACCCCCTCTTGCAAACCATCAGCTCGCCATGGACTTTTTCCTAGATGGGTCACACCAGAACTGAAGACCACTAAACAACTATATAAATCCTGAGAACGCAAATGGCGGAAAGATAAAACTGTCACGCCCCTTAGGAGGCGCTGGTCCCTCTGGCATTGGTGGACTCGACGGTATTCGGTGTCAATTTTTTCTCCCAAAATGGCGGTCTATTCCGCTTGCAGCAGTCTAGATGTTCGACTCCCGAATGGCAGTCTGACTCCGCCCCCTGTGCCGCGCACAGCATACCTGGAGCTCTCTCCAACAAGCAGATGCGTTGCTACTCTTCTGAAACAACGCTTCGTAAGTACGGACCTATGCTTTGTCTTCCTGTCCCACCTACCAACTATGTTCAAGCTCACTTTCTGTTTCTGTTTTCAAATTATCAGAGCGCACGGACTCATACTCGCGGACCTGAAAACTCTACTCCAGACTTCCCGGAACTAACGTTTACACATACACAGATTTCTCCTTCACGTTCCCACTCCAATCCTTTTCCGGCTTCTTTGGAGGTTAAAGACCGTGTTAGCTTTTTAGTTCTGCTTAACTACTAGTTCTTCCCTAACTCCGTAAACTCCTATCTTTCAGTCCTCTCCTTACAAGAAGCGTTACACGACTTTCTGTTTACTGCTCAGACACTATCCAGTTTCACGTACCAGGTACATTTCAGTCGGTAGAAACCCAGTCACTGTTCCTTCTCACTATCTTGGTCTCTCATTTCTTTGATAGTGGAACCTCTCAAGGATCCGGATCTTCGGTCCTTGTGTCATTACCCACTGCATTCAACGTTTAAAGGGGTGAATCTCATCCGCTTCTCTTTTTACTTACCTTACTATACCCTTTATTTTACAATAACTTACCATGTCCATTTCGTCTTTTCCTGGGTAGACATCACCACCTTGAACCAGCCTTCTGCCTAGAAGAAACATCTGAAGCAGACGACATCCAGACGTGCAGGGTTTTATTCCCCCCGAGGGTTTCCCTGGAGTTCTTCTCTCCGCCTGGGGCTTTGTGTCACGGGGTGAGAGAGGGGTTTCAGGGGGATTCTATAGCATCGGTTCTCCTACACTTAAGACACAGACGTGTTCCAGAATCCACTCAGCTGGTGAGTCTTTGGCTGTTTTTGGTGTTAAAACACCTTTTTACCTATTCAAGAGCAAAATAAAAATATACTTTTAAAAACAAAATTCGACCTTTTTGTTTTCGGTCAAATTGACTCGCGCAGTTTGTCATTCGATCAAATGCATGTATCATGTATCAAATCCTGACACCTGTATCATCTATTTCAACTCACCTTTAGTGAAGAAGCTTGTCCTCTCCCAACGATCTTGCCTACAGGCTTTGGGTTTTCAGAAATGCCCCATTGTGCTAGAGGAGGGTGGCCCCTTAGGCTCTCGGAGATTTCTACGGATTGTGGTCCGGCCATACAGTAATGGTGCCAGAAGAGTGGTAAGGTAGATGAACAGGCAGGTGGGGGGGGGGGGGAGTATCGATTGGGCAGCGGTTACGTCAGCACTTTGGCGGAAACCTGTCCCATAACCTATTGAGATTATTTGGTACGGGGAGGAGAGAGATAGCCTTATGTCTTAAATCTTGGAACACACATGGGAGTCGACATCTTTTTACTAACCCTGTCTTCTATGGCTGTCCTCAAATAGGCAAACTGTATACTCCTACAGGAGACGTAGCTGACTAGTGCCCCAGTGTTCGATGGCTATCAAGTGTTCACCCAAATGGCGAAGTCCAGCAAGGGTGGGAGAGCCCCTGGATGACTATTAATTGCAGTGGACTCAGCTTTGGGTATGACTGCAGTTCCCCTTGATTATCTCCCATTTGGTGCCATGGGAGTGTTTCTTGTTTTCTGCCGACCCAGCATTAAACCTCTTGTTAGTAGATATATACTGGCATAAGGGAATTACTGAGCTTACATATTTTGTGAAGGCGGTGTGTGAATGTATAACCATGTGCTCATGTAGACATCCTTGGGGTAGAGTCATTGTAGCAGGAGTTTTTAATGCTGATTGCCTCCTCCAGGGCTTGCATTGGGATCTGTGTGGTCTGTCATCAGACATGATCCCGCAGAACTCTAAATGCCAAGCTGGTAGAGACTGGTGCCTTGCTTTGGGGGCACTTGGGCTGTAGCCCCTTGTGGGTAAGGTACCTAGTTAATCCAATTGGACAGAAATGCATTCTTGGCATAGAGGGAGGAGCTCCTCCATGCTGGATTATATTTTCGTGGAAAAATGCCTGACAAATTGCTGTCCCTCTTACTCAGTGTTTAGAAATAACTGGCATGACCATGCCATCCTTAGGGTGGACTTTGATATCGTACTGATCACCAGAGAGTTTACCCGTTTGAACCACCTAAGTACTGCTTTCTCGAGTAATGCAATTTAAATCAAAATCTCCAATCAATTATGAAATCCACAACATTGGAATAGGAAATGCTCAACTTTAATGTGAATGGCACTCAGAGTTCTCCAGCATTGGATCTTTCATGGATTCACATGCTTAGAATATTCCCTGTCGACAGACTGGGAACCCTCAGTAAGCCTATAAAGCCTTTTCCCATAGGAAAACGTTCGACACTTTTGTGTCCTATCTATGTCGTTTTGGGCCACGCACGCACGCCCCACTTGGACGTAGTGGTATAAATGCCCCGCCCCCGCTGCTTCAGATTTCAACCGTCTCCAAAGTGGGAACACCTCGTGTATTTTCTACTTGGTTAGGTTGTGCTGTTGCGGTTTTTCTCCTAATGTCGGGAAAAGCACTGTTCTGCCCGTGCGCTACGTGCGGACTGAAAAAGGTGTACGAGGGGGACGGACATATGGACTGCATTTACTGTCTGCACCCTCATCACTCGGCTGACAAGTGCGATATATGTAAGGGCTTCTCCCAGAAGACTCTTAAGGATCGGAGTCGCAGACTTGTCGCATGGTTGAACGACGGAGCGGGGGCATACCCGCCTTCGGAAGTGGGCTCCACACGCAGCGCGGCCTCGGTGTCAAAATCTTAAGGGGCCCTGCGCCGCTCATCGTCATCGGAACCCCCGGTAAAGAAATCGCGATCGGTGGACAAGGAATCGTCGGTAGGCCATTCCAGGGAATCTTCTTCTAAGAAGGCCTCTTCGTCCTCATCTTCAGCGAGGAAACGCAAAGAAAAATCTAAATCCTCCTCGGGCGATCGTCATAGATCAACCTTGAGTCGAGAGACAAAGAAACGCAGGTCGATATAGAAAAAGCAACGCATAAGCCTGCGCGACCACCACCGTCGTCGACGGTTGGGCTGTCGTCAACTACTTCTCTGCCACTGACGCAGTTGAAATCAACCGTTCCTGGATTGCCGGCGATGACGACGACTGGGCCGACTATTGCTTCGTCAACGGATATCCCGCAAGAGGCCTGGCGTCCAGAGGTCTACGACCCAATTTTGCCGGACACACTTCTACAGCAAGAAGCCTTGTCGGTGTCTTCGGGAGACGAGGGTGAAAGGATAGCTGCCCCTGCAGACCTGGGGTTACAAGTTACCACACCTTTCTCCGGGAGCATTACGGGTTCTGCCCCCCCCCTGCTCAATCCGCAATCAATTTTATCATTGGAGGTCTTGTCCACGCTGCAAACGCTGCTGAGGACACTGGATGATAGACTGCCTTGAACAACTCCTGCCAGGTCGGTCATCGACGACCCGGGCCCGTCTCGCCGCCCACCACCTTCAACCCCCGTGGCAGGGCCTCCGGAAGCAAATCTCTCGGCCCCACGCCACGAGGAAGGGGAACTGTTGGATTCGGAATCAGGCAGCAGAGCGTCATCGGTGGTCTCCCTTTCCCCCTCCAGGGATCCGACCTGGGAGTCTGATGCAGAATTGGAAACCCTGAGGAGCCCGGCTCAGCCATCTCCCCCAGACGATATCAGGTCATTTCACAACATGATGGCCAGGGCTTGCACGGAATTCAGGCTGGCCCAAGAAGAAGAAAAGAAGGACTGTTTTCTTTTCGACCACATGGGGAAAAAGGAGAAGGTCGGTGTTTTCAGTGCCCATCCTGGATCATGTGTGGAAGGAAGGTCTTCAAACCATGCGTCACCCTTTCTCAGAGCCAGCGATGAAGGGTCGCCTAGAGAAAAAATTCAAAGCACCGGACTCTACTTCCAAGTGCCTTTCCTCACAACCAACACCTGACTCTGTGGTATCGGCGGCGGCGAGAAAGGCAAGGGCTCAACACAAGTGTACTGTCAATCTGGAAAAATGAATACCCTTCATTTGAATGATAGACGTAACTTGATGGCCGTGGGCCAACCGTCTTCTGCACCGAATTGGAGAAATATGAACTGCTATGCTTGACCGACGAGCGGCCATTTTAAATGTAGTAAGAAAAGCCATTTTGCTTGTTTACCATTGCTCATTGCTTGTTGTCTAAAAACTGCTTTGCAGCTTGCAATTCTTGCGGATTCTGCTTACTCTGCTCAACTGTTAACATTGTTGTCTGAATATGAAAGGACAAGGTCGCGGGACTGAAGAGTTTGCTGAAACTCCTCATGAGTAGCCCAGAGAGGAATGCCCACGCTCCCTCTCTGTAGCCTTGGGAGGAAGCTGCAGGGCATTTAATCACTTCACAGCTGCCAGCCAGTCTCGTACGATGGTAGAATATGTTAGAATAATACAGTTAAAGGCTTGAATTATGCTTCTCTTACGGCCCCCCTTTGCAAAACCCTTTAGAACGTGTCGGCTTCCAGGACACGAATAGTACATCATAGATAGCAAAGCTTAGAATGTGGCTCTTCCCCCGTGTACAGATTGCTTCCAAGAACAGAACCACCGTGTTCTAAAAGATGCCTCTGCACATTGTTACTAGAATAGACATCGAAAGCATTATAATTGTCATACTCGTCGGATATGTCCACCGTCATCCCGAGTTCAAAGGAACTTAATACAGAGGGGTGTTGAACATGACTTTGCTGATTGTATGATATGCATTTTGTATATATGTAACTGATGTACGTAATTCGCTCTCTTGCGTCCCTCGAGGTCTAGGAAACACACACCGCGGGGCGTGAGATCAGAATTGGCCAATTGATACAATCTTTTGCTTGCAATAAACCCTAGCATTGGGAATTTGAAACCTCGCGTCTGGCGCATCTTTTCGTGTATGGTCATTGCCTTGTTTCCATAGCACGAGGGGGGGCCGCTTTCAAGATGGCGCCCGAATAGGGACCCTCCCCCACTTGCCCCATCGTATACGTTGTAACAGAGTAAAGGCGGAAGAACGGCGAGGGTGGGACGGTCGAGCCGGGATCAAGAAGTGTACGGGGCGCCCTGTCGAAGAGAGGAGAGATTCCTTCCGCAGATCTGCACACATCTGATCCCTGATAGACGTACCGGGCCAGAGGGCAAGGAGGCGAGGGTCCCGAGACGAGGCAGAAGCCAGAGAAGCACAGACACGACGTGGGGAGAGCTTGCGTTAGAACAGGCGACTTGTTTTATCAGGTGAGTCATTCCCCGATTCAAAGAGAAACCTGATTTTTGGTAGAGTGTTGATTTTGCAAACTCAAACGTCCAGGTAAAAGAGGCTAACCAAAAGGGAAGGTTAAAGAAACATGCCTGGAGTACTGTCCACTTTAGCGGGGCTTTTCAGCTGCGGTAGACAGTCCTTGGAATATGGCCAAAGTGCACCGCCTGGGGGTACGCTGGCTTATGATATGTATGCAAATTATGGTGTGGGTGCGATAATATTTTGTGAAATTTGGCATAGGCAAACTAGAAAGCAACCCGACCATCAGTGGCCGATTAATGGTAGTTTTGAGATGGGGAGGATAGATAACCTAGAGAGGGTGCTGATTAGAAAGAAAGCGCGACCTGCAGCTTTTGAGACCGTCAAAGATTGGAGGAGGGAAGCGAGTAGAGAGAAGCATGGTCATAGGCATAAAACAAAGCTTGAGATAGCAGAAGAGAAGGAAGAGGAGGAGTGGACTGAGAGACTAAGACGGGAAGGGAGACAGGACCAGATGAACATAGACAGAATATACCCGCAGCGGGAACTACACATAGCAGATGAATTAATGGAACATTTGTTAACTAACACGGGTCGAGGCCCAAAACCAGAATCGAAACCAAACACGCCAGCAGTGACTGCGTGGGCCCAACCAGTAGCTCTCATACCCCCTCCCGCACCCCGAGCACTTCCCCTCACGCAAGCGTTAACCCAAGCCCCAACCACAGCACGAGCACTCCCACAAGCGCAGACCGCAGACACACAATTTCCCAGCACCCAGGAAGGCCCTTCACAGATGCCACCTGTGTCACTTGTCCCATCCGCACCTCCCGCTCTAGAGACAGATTCAGCACCATCCGCCCCTCCCGAAGTCGAGATTGAGACTGGGGAGGCGAAAGGCGAGGCTGAAGGAACAGGATTTGGAAGGGTAACTCGAAGCGCAATCAGCAAAGAGAGAAAGATTGAATTATGACAAGAGGCACAAATGTACATAGAAGGAAATGATGAGACGGCAGCATTGACCTCATTGTATGGGTACCGAAGAAGAGACGAGAGACAGGTAGTGTTGGAATGCATGGGGACATTTTTGGGGGGAGAATGGAAAAAGTTGCTTGACAAATTACCACCACAACGAGTGTTAGATTTGAACCAACTAGCATGTTGTAGAATAAAAGACAAAGAAGTGAAGGAACATGTGGATAGACTTTTTGATCTTAAAAATGAGTTGGATAATGAGTATGCCGAAATGTTTGCTGCGCCTTAGTACAGGGGTTGGGATATTAGAAGAGAGGGGAGAGGGACAGTAGAATCATACATAGAGCGGAGACATTCAACGTCATCTGTACAGAAGGGCGAGAAATTGAAAGTATGTATACGAGAAGCGGTAAAATGGGTATCAAATCCTAGTAGTCCAACAATGGTTATACATGATATATTTGATGAATATTCCATACCAATGAAAAGAAAGGCACTGCAATCGATGGCTGAGCATTTGATGGAGAAGGATATAAAAAATAATAAGACCAGCCCACCTGAGATACTAGCGGTTCGAGCGAAGTACAGGAGAAACGGGCCTATCACTGGACTTAGGAATACTATTGAACCTAAGAGAAGGGGGAGGGATCGTGAGTGGGGCATTTCCAATGAGAGAGGTCCCGCCCACGTTTGTACCAAAAGTAGAGATCCCTGCGACGGGAACAGTAGGAGCGCAGGTAACACCAGCCCATTTCACCGCCCAGTATGTGCATGTCTCCTTTTCCAGGCAAGAGGTGAATACTATAAAACAGACGATTCCCGATATAAGAAAGAATCCGGCAGGGTTCTACAAGGAAGTGGAGTCAACCCTGAGATCAGCAGTGCTTACTATGAGCGATATAGATTTGATTTTCCCAGCCATTTTGCCAGCAGATATTTGCAAACAGATGAGGACGGTAGATGACGCGGGGGTTTTTGGCGCCACATGGGCGGAGTTACTAGTGGAGGATAAAAATAGAAAAGTAGGGGAAAATCCGGGAACCCGCATGGCAGATCTACCAGAACGGATAATGCGGAGATTGAGGGAAATAATTCCAGAAAAAAGGATTCAGTGGGACAAATTAACTACATGTGTACAGGGCAAGGATGAGCCATTAACAGATTATTTCAATAGATTTGAAGGAGTATTCACAGACTTCAGTGGGCAGGATGTGAGCACAGAGTCGGGGAAAAGGCTATTTGTTGATAAATATGTGAGGGGACTAATATCGCCAATTCAAGATATGTTAATGACGTCAGAAAGTTCCTGGGCAGCAAAACCGGTGAGTGAGATATTACACAGCCCAATATTACGAGAACAGGGTAAATGTGGCGAAAGAAAGAGAGGTGAAGGATAGAGTCAATTTAAAAACGAGGGTGTTACTGCAGCAGGTCATTGGATACAATAGAGGGAGAGGAAATGCACAAGGCAGAGGCAATTTGAATAATATGCACGGGGTGTCATTGGGATTAAATCAATGTGCGTACTGTAAGGAGGAAGGACACTGGCGAGCGCAATGCCGGCACCTACAGAATAGAGGTGGGTTTGGTCAGAGAAGGCCTCATAGAGGACATCAGGGGTCGAACGGCCCAAGCAGAAGTAACATGCAGCAGCAGCAGGGATATACCAATGGAGGTACTCAAACCCAATCATATGGTCAAAACCAAACACAACAGAACCAGACATTGAACCAAAGTGTTTCGAACCAAAATCAGGACGGGCAGGGCCAACAGAGAAATGGTCAGAGTGGAGAACATCGAGGGGGAAATGGGAATATTTTTGATGCACAACCAAACACGTATTATAGTAGTAGCGGTGACTACACATCGGACGATGTGTTATTTTCACGATTGGATAGCCCACGACAGGGGTCGGAGCCAGTGTCTAGAGAGGACCCTACGTAGAAATGAGAGTCGGGAATAAGGAGCACCGTTTCCTTGTAGATACAGGGGCACAGAAGTGTTCAATAGACCACCACTTGGTTCCGGAGATACCACTGTCGGGGCAGAAGAATGTTTCTGTAGGGTTCGCAGGTACACCAGTAATTAACCCCATGTCCGAAGCTGTCCCAATTACAATAGGACCATTTATGGAGCAGTGGCCATTTCTTTTGACAGAGAATTGTGGAGAGAACTTGCTAGGATTAAATTGTTGAGAAAATTGGGGGCAGTCATACATTGTACGGCAGACGGGGTGTTCCTCACGATGTGGCCTCACGATGCACCGGTGACGGAATTCATGTCAAAAGAGTCGCAGAAGAGTTAAGTGGAGTACCAACCTGTCTGTGGGCAATGCATGATACTGATGTAGGATGCTTGAAAATAGAGCCAGCAAAAATAACTTTGAAAGAAGGTGTAACACTTCCACGAATTCCCCAGTATAAAATTTCTGTTGAAGGTGAGAAGGGATTGAAAAGCATTGTTACTGATCTGGTGAGATTGGGGGTGGTTGAGGAAATTGCAGGGAGCACGTGCAACAGCCCGATTCTTCCAGTTTTCAAGAAAGGAGGCAATGAAGTACCCTATCGTTTCATAATTGATCTGCGCGCATTAAACAAAGTGGTAGACCCACAATTCCCTTTGGTCCCAGATGTCACAACAATACTGACAATGATACCGGCCACTGCAGAATACTTTAGTGTAGTTGATTTGAAGAACGCATTCTTTAGCATCCCAGTGGATAAAAGCAGTAGATATCTGTTCGCGTTCACTCTAGGAGGTCGATCATTCACATTCACACGCATTCCACAAGGATATACAGAAAGCCCGAGCATTTACAGCAGAGCGCTAAAAGAGCAGCTAGACATGCTAGAACTACCTGAGGGTTGCATACTCTTGCAGTACATAGATGACTTGTTATTAGCTGCTAACACGAAAGAGATCTGCAAAGAAAGTACTGTATTACTCTTGACACATTTAGCGACCCATGGTCAAAAGGCAAGTTTGAAGAAATTCCAGTATAATGAAAAGGAGGTGTCTTATTTCGGATACCTACTTTCGAAAGAAGGGAGAAGATTAACACCAGAACGCATAAAAAGTATTTTTAGTATGCCTATTCCAAAAACTCAAAAAGGAGTGAGAGCTGTAATAGGCATGGCCTCTTATTGTCGGCAGTGGATCAGTAATTTTGCGTTGATTGTGAAGCCGATGATAAAATTGACTAAAAAGGATGCAGAGATGCCTTTGCAGTGGGATGAGGAATGTCAGAAAGCGTTTGAGCAATTGAAAGTTGCATTGTGTGCTGCGCCAGTTTTAGGCACTCCTAACTATAAAAAGATCTTCAGACTATTTGTGAGTGAGAGTGAAGGATGTGCATTGGCGGTTTTGACACAGGAACAAGGTGGAAGAAATAGGCCGTGCGGCTATTTTTCTTGCGCGTTGGACCCTGTAGCGCACGCACTACCACGATGTTTGCGATCCGTCACAGCGGCTGCTGCGTCAGTGAAACAAACGGAAGGAATGGTATTGGGGCACACTTTAATTCTGATGGTGCCACATGCTATAGACGTTCTATTAAATAGGACGCAGACGCAACACCTCAGCTAGACTGACAAGATATGAGCTCATCTTGTTTGCACCCCACATCCAAATTATGAGGTGTAGCGCATTGAATCCTGCAGAATTAATGCCACTGCCCATAGCAGAAATTGGTGACAACGAATCAACACCCCATGATTGTTTAATGATCACTGAAGAAGAAACAAAGGGAAGGATTGATTTGAGCGATATCCCACAAAAAGAGCCAGATGGGGAGTTATTTTGCGATGGCTCTTGTTTTAAATTACCTGATGGCACATCAACGGCTGCATATGCAATTACTACCCTAAAGAGAGTTGTAGAGAGCAGAAGGATCCCCTACAATTCGGCACAAGCCGCAGAAATAATAGCACTGACCCGAGCCTGTGAACTCTCTGAGAATCTGAACGTAAATATTTATACTGACACCCAGTATGCCTTTGGCGTGGTTCATAATTTTGGCCGACTTTGGGCTGAGAGGGGTTTCTTGACATCACATGGAGCCAGGATTCAGCATGGCCCTTTGATTGTGCGATTGTTCTCTGCGCTCACGTTTCCAAAGCGCCTAGCTATAGTAAAGTGCAAGGCGAATAAGAAAGTAACATGCAGAGTGGGAGAGGGAAACGCGTTTGCAGACAGGATTGCGAAGCAAACAGCCACAGATTTGGGGAATAAAATGATGGCAGTACAGACTGAGGAAGTACCTTGTATGATAGAGAATGGAGTTGCCACAGTCAAAGAAATGCAGGCTGAGGCCACGACCAAAGAGATTCAGGGGTGGGCTAAGGGCTCTGCAGAGTTAGATTTGGAAGGATGTTGGGTGGACAAGGAAACAAAGAACTGGATGTTGCCAAATTGTTAAGTAACTGCAATGGTTATAATGGCACATAGCCCTACCCACATTTGCGCAAAGAAAATGGTACAGCATTTATCCACAGTATGAAAGAATGAGCACATAAAAAAGATTGCAGAAAGGCTAGTGCAGAATTGTATCACGTGCCTGCAACACAATGTAGGAAAGGGAACCGTGACTCCAGCAGGTAGTTTCGGCCCACCCTCTATGCCGTTTGAGGTGGTCCATTTTGATTTCATAGAAATGGAAAGGTGCCAGAACTACAAGTACGTGTTAGTGGAAATCTGTGCATTCAGCAAGTGGGTGGAGGCATATCCTTTAAAAGACTGTACTGCCATGTCCACAGCAAAAGTAATGCTGAAGGAGTATTTCTCCCGGTTTGGGTTGCCTCGTGTCCTGTGGTCAGACAACGGCCCCCACTTTGTGGGCGCAGTAGTGCTACAGATCTGTGCAGGTCTGCAAATAGAGAAGCGATTCCACAGTTCCAGGCATCCCAGTTCTGCTGGGCTTGTGGAGAGACACAACGGAATCCTGAAGTCAAAGATAGCGAAAATTTGCACTGGGAGCAAGTTGCGTTGGGTGGATGCATTACCCCTAGCGCTGTTGTGTATGCGCACGTCTGTGCAGGCTAAGACTGGGCTCTCCCCTTATGAGAATATAATGGGGAGACCAGCAAATGTATGGTGCACACCCCAGCCCAGAAAATTATGTGAGGTCGAGCATCCTATGTTAAGCACTTACTGTGGACTTTTAATACAAAAGTTGCGTTTGATTCATCAGCAGGTGCAGGAGGCATTGCCGATGCGATATACAGGACCGGGGCACTCACTGGAGCCTGGGAGCTGGGTGCTAATCAGAAACTTTGAACGGAAGACCGCATTAGCACCCAGGTGGCGCGGCCCCTATCAAGTACTTTTGGCAACACAGACGGCCATCCGGCTACCCATGCCAAAAGGTTCCCAGCGTCACTGAAAACTTTGCCTGATCCAGACGATGAGAAAAAGACAATGGTCTCGGAAACAAAATAAACTGTTGCCAGTCCAGTGCCACAGCATCAGCCTGAGCGAGAAGTGAAAGTTGAAACAAAGCGCAAACGAGAAGTGAAACTCGAAACAGAGCCTGAGGAGGCTGCCAGTAAGGGGGAAGGGCGAAAAGTGCCCCAACGTTGCTCAGCGGAAACAACATCACTGCCGAACGACACAAACCCTGCATTGCAAACACGAGCAGAGACAACGCGTGCACCCCTTTGACGCCCACCAGTTCTCATGAATGCACCAAAGCCAGAGAAAGAAACTACTTCATTGCCACGACGCCCATCGCTGCCCATCATTGTGCCACATGCTGACACTGAGCATGATACTGGAAATGCAAGGGCACTATTCACAGATCATACAATAGCAGGAGTGAATCGATATAATCTGCGGCCTCAACAGGCAAAGTGATCCACAGATCTTTGGTGCTTTTCTTTTTGGCCTTTGGTTCTACTTACGGACGGAGTAGGAACCAGGGGCGTAGATGAGAGAAGTGTGAGAATTGTGCAAGTCGGACAATTCAAAACTCACGGCTCCTCGGTGCGCTTATAAAGTACATGTGTCCTAAGCCAGAGCGGGACAAGCTGGATGCACATAGTACTCTATCAATAGAGAACTGTTCAGAAATCGTCTGAGCAGTGGGAGAAAGAACAACTAATCTTGCTCGGGAGTGGATAAATGATTCAGGCTGTGAAAAGGCTGGGAGAATTGAACTGTGGCATTTATCGTTGAACTTTTCTGGCATCAAGAACGAGAGACATTCACAACGAACTTCGCCAGCAAGAAGAAGGACGATGAAGAACAAGTCAAGACCGGTTTCAGCCTCCTCCTGCTAAAAAAATAATAGATTTAGAGACTGTAAATTTAGGGAGAAAGCATGGTAAAAGGAATAAGGTACTGATTTTGACATTGGTCCTATGTTTCTTAAGTATGATAGTACCAACAATAACGGCTATTACACTATGGTTCCTGGAGTACGTACACCCATTAGAAACATATTAGAAACACTTTTGCCAAAAACAGCTACTGAAAGCCTGGTTCATGTAATCACTGGTACTTTGCCCCCAATGGAAGAAAGACATAGAGAAGGTTACGGCAACAATACATTGTTGCTTATCATGAACATGACCCATGCAGTGTTAAAGAAAAAAGATTGCTGGGTTTGCGCCCATTTACCACAGCACGGTGGGAAAGGGATAGGCTGGTATGCACAACTATTGCCATTGATTTATTCCTGTGAAGTAACTTTAAGTGCAATGTTCTTTGGGAAATGGAACAAGAGTAATACGGGTCAGCTAGATGAGACCAATATGAATGAATTAGAGGAAGTAATCATGAGACCTGTGGGTTGTTCCATATTCCAAAAAGCTCGCGTATTTGCACTAGAACCCATGAGAAAGAATACACGAAAAATAACAAGACTAGATAGATTACATAGGCAGAATAGACCAACCCCGCCAGCAGAAAGAACATCAGTAATGACATTTCGGATGAGGGATGAATGGAACAAAGATGCACAGCCCCAAACTGCTCCCCTATGTCTACAGAAAAAGGGTTCCTATAAAGTAGGAACGTTTAGCAACTGCCTGAACACAGTGGTTTTAAAACATGAAATATAACAAAGAACACAGCCCCAAAACTGCTCCCCTATGTCTACAGAAAAAGGGTTCCTATAAATTAGGAACGTTTAGCAACTGCCTGAACACAGTGGTTTTAAAACATAAAATAGAACCCGTGTACGTGGGAGACCCTGTTTATTTTATATGTGGAGAAAAAGCATATCCATGGTTACCTAGGAACTGGGGAGATACGTGCTACCTAGGTCTACTGTTTCCAGGAGTGTTCCTCTTGGAGACAGCAGAAGTAGCCAGACGAACAAAAGGTAGAACTCAAAGGAGTAGTTAGGATGGAATGATAGCAATGGATATAGCTAAATCATTTATACCGTTCTTGTCCCAAATAGAAAACTCTTACAATATAAGAAAACTGTCTGGAATATTACAAAAAACAATAGATTCCACAACGGATATTTTATTGAATATGACGTTAGAAGAAAAAGGAATAAGACAGGATGGCTCTCGATATAATATTAGTTGATCATGGGGGAGTTTGCAAGCTCGTAAAAACTGCATGCTGTGTGTATATAGACGACTACTCCCCTACGATATTTAAAGCGATCCGGAAATTACATGTCATAAATTCCACACACTCTACTGAAGCAGGGGGTTGGGGTAATAGAATCCTGGTTATGGGGATTATTGCGGTCTTGGGGATGGAAGTTAATTTCGATACTAATGATGGTACTCTGGGTATTCATAACATTCTGCTGTTGCATACAATGCTTACCAATAATATGCACTGAAATAACTGATGGATGTACTAAGGGATGTATGCACATGGTGTCGAGAGGAAAACAAACGCATGGCCGGAATAACAGAGACACTGAGGAAACAAAAATAGTAAAACAATTCATGGCGATAGACATTAATTATGGAGATGATTCAGATGCAGATACCCCAGACTCCTTAGAAGAGGAGGATACAATGAATAAATAAGACGTTTGGCACACGGCCAAAAGGAGGGTTTGTCAATCTGGAAAAATGAATACCCTTCGTTTGAATGATAGACGTAACTTGATGGCCGTGGGCCAACCGTCTTATGCACCGAATTGGAGTAATATGAACTGCTATGCGTGACCGACGAGCGGCCATTTTAAATGTAGTAAGAATCGCCATTTTGCTTGTTAACCATTGCTCACAGCTTTTTGTCTAAAAACTGCTTTGCAGCTTGCAATTCTTGCAGATTCTGCTTACTCTGCTCAACTGTTAACATTGTTGTCTGAATATGAAAGGACAAGGTCGCGGGACTGAAGAGTTTGCTGAAACTCCTCATGAGTAGCCCAGAGAGGAATGCCCACGCTCCCTCTCTGTAGCCTTGGGAGGAAGCTGCAGGGCATTTAATCATTTCGCAGCTGCCAGCCAGTCTCGTACGATGGTAGAATATGTTAGAATAATACAGTTAAAGGCTTGAATTATGCTTCTCTTACGGCCCCCCTTCGCAAAACCCTTTAGAACGTGTCGGCTCCCAGGACACGAATAGTACCTCATAGATAGCAAAGCTTGGAATGTGGCTCTTCCTCCGTGTACAGATTGCTTCCAAGAACAGAACCACCGTGTTCTAAAAGATGCCTCCGCACTTTCTAAATTGCACATTGTTACTAGAATAGACATCGAAAGCATTATAATCGTCATACTCGTCGGATATGTCCATCGTCATCCCGAGTTCAAAGGAACTTAATACAGAGGGGTGTTGAACATGACTTTGCTGATTGTATGATATGCATTTTGTATATATGTAACTGATGTACGTAATTCGCTCTCTTGCGTCCCTCGAGGTCTAGGAAACTCACGTTGCGGGGCGTGAGATCAGAATTGCCCAATTGATACTATCTTTTGCTTGCAATAAACCCTAGCATTGGGAATTTGAAACCTTGTGTCTGGCGCATCTTTTCGTGTATGGTTATTGCCTTGTTTCCATAGCACGAGGGACCCCTAGGGGCCCCTTTCAAGACCCCCCCGGAAAGTGATGCTAGACGACAGGATGCTTTCGGCAAAAAAGTGCTGTCGGTAGGTGCTGCCACATTGAAGGCGGCCAATTCTCTCACCATAGTTGCTAGATACGACAGTGAGATGTGGCATCGGTTGGCGCCTATACTCGAACACCTTCCGGATGAACATCGAAAAGCAGCTATGTTGCTGGTCAGGGAAGGTGAGGAGGCTTCTAATCATGCCATAAACATCGCAGTAGACCTTGCGGAGTCGGGGTTTAAGCAGGTGAACAACGGCGTAGTTCTCCGACGACAGGCATGGCTAAAATGCACCAACTTCCGACCGGAGGTGCAGTACAAGGTACTGGATATGCCTTTTGAAGGAGACCTCCTCTTCGGCGAGAAGGTCGACGAAGCCCTGAAGGGCATGAAGGAGGACTCGGTCACGGCGTGTTCCTTGGGGGCCCTCCAGAGTGGTCGAGTTTCCAGTCTTTTCGTCCCTTCAGAGGAGCATCGGGGAATTCCAGATTTTCAGCATCGAGGGACCGACCCTTCGGTAGGCCAGCATATTCCTCTCAGGGATACAGGCGAGCTTTGCAAGCGGCTAAACATCGCCGGGACTACCAGGCACCCAAGAAGAGAGCAGGTTACTCATCGTCGACGAGGGATAAACGGAGCAAGGACCAGCAATGACAGGCATCGGAACGTTCTGGGGGGCAGAGTATCATGTTACATCAACGAATGGGAGCTAATAACAACAGATCAATGGGTGTTGGACACTGTAAAATATGGACATTCCCTGCAGTTCAAGAGCAACCCTCCGCATATTCCACCGGCGTGTGTAGCTCAATCCCATCTGAGCGTGTTGCTGCAGGAAGTAGCACTTATGCTACAAAAAGGGGCTATAGAACTGGTCCCGTCGTCACAAAGGGGTCAAGGGGTTTATTCCCGATACTTTGTGGTGAAAAAGCGAAATGGAAAGTGGCGTCCCATCCTAGACCTGCGCGAGCTAAACAAGTCGTTGAAAAACATAAAGTTCAAGATGCTCACGCTCCAGGTGGTGACCAGGTCAGTTCAAGAAGGGGATTTTCTGGCGTCTCTGGACCTGCAGGACGCGTACTTCCACATACCGATGTGTCGGCGACACAAGAAGTACCTAAGGTTTGTGGTAGGGCGGACTCACTACCAGTTCACAGTTCTTCCCTTTGGACTGAAATCTTCCCTCAGAACGTTCACGAAATGCCTGGCTCCGGTGGCAGCTTGGCTGAGAAGGCAAGGCCACCATGTATACCCGTATATCGACGACTGGTTGGTGAGGGGGTCCTCCCCGGCGTCGACGCACAGGAGTCTACAGGACACCATGAGCCTCTTGCAACGATTGGGGTTTGCAATAAACTTAGAAAAATCCTCGTTAACACCGTCAAAAAGCTTGGTGTTTCTGGGTGCACAGTTCGAGAGCCAGTTGGGGTTAGTCAGACCATCCCTCGACAGGATCACCAGGCTCAGTCGATTGGCAAGTCAGTTGAAAATCAATTCCAGACTGTCGGTGAGAAAATATACATCAATCCTGGGAGCTATGGTGTCCTGCATTCCTCTGGTGCCCAACTGCCGCCTTTTCATGAGGCCAGTGCAACAGTTTTTGGCGGATCGTTGGACTCAGGCTCAGGGCCTCTGGTCAGACAGGCTGACCGTCGATGACGACAAGCTCCTATCAACTCTTCGGTGGTGGAAGAGAGTTCAGAATATTTCCAAAGGAGTACACCTACAGGAGCCGGAGTTCCGGTTCACCGTGGTGACGAACGCGTCCCTAACTGGCTGGGGAGCGCACATGGGCACTCTGCAGACACAAGGCCGTTGGTCTCGGAAGGAATCTCTCCTGCACATCAACGTTCTGGAATTGAGAGCGGTCCGCTGGGCCCTGAGGGCGTTCCTGCCTCACATCAGGGGATCCACAGTGAGAGTTTTGAAGGACAACACCACAGCAATGTTTTACTTAAGGAAGCAAGGCGGCACACGATCCAGAACCCTCTCCATCGAGGCTCAGAAGGTGTGGCGCTGCGCTCTAAAACACGATATATCCATCGTAGCTCATCACCTTTCAGGAGTGAGGAACGAGCAGGCGGACTCGCTCAGCAGAAATATGGACCAGATTCACGAGTGGGAAATAGACACCGATCAATTGTCGAAGGTCTTCGAGAAATGGGGGTGACCTCCGCTGGATCTCTTTGCCACGAAGGCGAACAAGAAGTGCGAGATGTACGCCAGCAGGTGGCCATAGGAAGATTCGGTGGGAGAAGCGTTTTCCTTCCCGTGGATGGGCAAGTTCCTCTACGCCTTCCCTCCGTTCCCTCTGATACGGAGAACTCTGCAGTGGATACGCAGGTACAGGTGCCGAGTCATCCTGATAGCGCCATGGTTTTCCGACCTGCTTCATCTGTCAGCGGATCACCCGATAACGTTCCCGAAGGTACCCAACCTCTTGTCCCGGGACGAAGGAACGGTGTGGCATCACAACCCATGCAGCCTCAACCTCACAGCTTGGCTCCTGACTTTGGCGCCTTGAACATTCCCTCGGACTGTCGGAAGATATTACAGGCTGCGCGGGCCCCGTCCACCAACAAGTCCTACAGGTGTAAGTGGAGAAGATTCTGTATGTGGTGCCAAGGACAGGCAGGAGTGGAACCTCTGAGGGTTACTCCGGAACAGCTTCTCCCGTATCTAGCACATTTGGCGAAGAGTGGTTTGTCTTTTTCATCACTAAAAGTTCACCTGGCGGCCATCTCTAGGTTCACAAGAGGGAGGAAATCAATGCCCTTGTTTAGCGACAGGTTAGTGAAACACTTCATGAGAGGTTTATTCCGGACGTTTCCCCTGGTTAAGCGTTTTCCACCGACGTGGAGCCTTAACATGGTACTAGCAGGGTTAATCAAACCACCCTTTGAGCCAATGGCCACGTCGTCGATAAAGTTTTTATCATGGAAAGTGGCTTTTCTAATAGCCATAACATCGGCTAGACGGATCTCAGAGTTGCAGGAATTGGTCATAGACCATCCATATCTCAGATTTTTCAAAGACAAAGTGATCTTGTCAACAAGTCCTCGTTTCATCCCGAAAGTTCCTACGACTTATCATAAACATTCATCCATTGTCCTGCCCACCTTCTTCGCAACGCCCTCATCACCCTGGATGTCAAGAGAGCTCTAAAATTTTACCTTCATCGAACTCAACAACTTCGATCTACGCAGCAACTCTTTGTTGCATATGGGCCTTCGGCAAAGGGGAAGGCAATTTCGAAACGAGGACTGGCCCGATGGGTCTCGTCGACGATTGCCTTCTGTCACGCAAAAGCGGGAAAACCGCTGCAAGGACGTCCGAGAGCTCACTCGACCAGGGCGACTTCGTCGTCAACGGCATTGTGGGCGGGGGTTCCACTGACAGACATTTGCAGGGCGGCAGCATGGTCAGTGCCCCATACATTCACCCGTCACTACTGCCTCGATCGACAGCATGCAGACGAGATACAAATGGGACGAGCAGTCTTGCGACATCTTTTTCAGTAAGGTAAGCCCTTTTTCTTCGAGAAGGGTCTATGCTGGTTTGGATATGTATTTGTATATTTATTTATATATATGTGTGTGTACGAATATACGCATAAAGGAAATCGCGTGTGTTTTATGTATGCTTTTTTGGCTTATATGAATGTTACTCGGTGCAGTACTGTGGCATGTTAATTTCGAATCTTATGTGATCATGATTCGCCTTTTGCAGGATGGGGTTGGGTGCTGGATTGCATTTACACCTCCTCCATTGTTTCAAGTTCACTGCTGTGCATTCTATTCTAAGCATGTGAATCCATGAAAGATCCAATGCTGGAGAAGGGAATAGTTTCTTACCTGTAACTCCATTTCTCCAGCATTGGTATCTTTCAATGGATTCACATGCGCCCTCCGGCCTCCCCAAAATGCAATCATCTTGTAGTTTTTGTTTCACCCCGTTCCACTTTGGAAGGGTCGAAATCTGAAGGGAGCCGCTGGGGCGGGGCATTTATACCACTACGTCCTAGTGGGGCGTGCATGCGTGGCCCAAAACGACGTAGATAGGACACACGTGTGTCGAACGTTTTCCTATGGGAAAAGGCTTTATAAGCTTACCGAGGGTTCCCAGTCTGTCGACGGGGAATATTCTAAGCATGTGAATCCATGAAAGATACCAATGCTGGAGAAATGGAGTTACAGGTAAGAAACTATTCCCTTATATTCATGCCCTGGTAACTGGGGTACCATCTCATCCCGGATTTAAGCCAATAAGATCATTTAGACCCCTGTTGTCATGAACCATCGGACACGCCCCTTCTGGGCCTCCTGGTCCCTGAAATGTCGGGGCTTACGCTCTGTTATACTACCAACATGGCCGCAAGCACAGAACGCTGCCTACCAAGCCTTCACGTCCAATGCAGCACGTTCTATAAAGTAGCCACATCCCCGCGGCCCTGCGCATCTCAACGCTACTGTTAGCTGTGGCTAGATGTGCGCTCCGTAGTTCGCCTTCGCGGAACTCTGTTGTTACCGGATGTTAGGACAGTTTTTCTGAAGTCCAGTTAAGGGCCTAGTAAAACCATTCAACTGAGGCAGTACAAGACTCCACTCTTAGTACAAGACTGTACCACCTGAGTACATGGTAGCGTAGGCAGAGCAGCCAGGCTTATTTTAGGAGGGAGAGAGGGCAGTAGATACAGTACAAGTGAAAATTGTAATACAAATGATCCAAAGAAACACTGAAACACTATGTATTATCAAAATAAAGGATTTATTTAAATACAAGTAGGCCCAGATAAATCTAGGGGTTAAGTAAATACTGAAACATTATATGAAATCACAATATAAAACACAACACTATACTTGAAAGTACACAGACCCAAGTATAGACCTTATTTGGAACACCTAACAGTAGTTCTAGGGAAGTCAAAACCTTGTTATACACATTTAGTATAGGCCAAGCCTATTCTTTGGGAGTAAAAGACCAATGGTTACTTTTTAGATTACTTTTGGTAATACAAGGACAGTAGGCCCTTCCAGTTGTACAGTGACTCTTGGAACAAATCACATAAACAGTCAACTGGACAATATACTTTTGATGAATAGTGGAACACTTATTCTAGGTGCAGTAAAAACCTATAACTACTTTTGTCATAACACACAGTTATACCAGGTGAGCAAAACCTAATGGATGTAATATACAATTACAGATGCTTTGGAAATCAGGGATCCCCAGATGGAGATAAGCAATAACTCTTGTAACTTTTTTTGGATGGCACACAGCTAACACAAGGTAAGTAAAACCCACTTACTTTAACTTCACAATGAAGGGGAAAGTAAAACCCAATGTCACACTTTACTGAATAGCTAATTCTAGGCAGGCAACAACCTAATGTAGACTTATTAAAGACAGGCTAGCAGCAAGTCAGGGGAAGCAAGACCCAGTTGGGGGACACTCATACAGATATCCTAGCAGGACTAACCTGGTGATACCAACACATTACTTTTGTAAAGAGGCACAACCTAATCACAGGAGAGTAAAATACCTTCACATCTACTTTCTTTTAGACTGGCAAAACAGTGGCTAAGGAAGAAAAGATGTTAACCATACTTTTAAGAACAGTGCACCACACATTCAAGATCAGTAAGAACTTTTGTAACTGTTCACTCTTAGAATTAAAGTTACCAACCAACTCTTTACAAGTAAGTAAAAACACTTGATTTCTTTTCTAGGCAGAAGTCCCAATCCCTTCAAAGTCTTTTCCCTTAGAGCATGAGTGTTCTCAGTGGCAGAAGGGGGGTCACTAGGACTAGGGACCAACAGGCAGTGTTAGAATAAGTTCTTTAGTAGCAAAAGCCAGAGTTTCCTTAGGAAAACTGGGCAAACAAGTGAGTACTTTACTTCTAGGGTTATAAGAGGGTCCAGGGGCTTCACAGAAGACACCCCAGCAGGATTCTAGCAGTGGGACTGGGTGTACTGGACGAGGGACCTCCCAATCACAGAAAACACCCCAGGACTACACAGAAATCCCAACAGGCTTAAGGTAACACAGTACCTCAGCAATGAAGAAGAGATTGCAGCAGGAGAACTTCAGGGACTGCAGCCAAATACCCGGTCACTGGATTCCTTGTCCTGGAGACTGAACACAAGACCTCAGAAGGGACTTTGCAGCAGGGATCGATGAAGAAGGCTCTAGGCAAGATTTCTCTCGCGGCTGAATGCGGTTCTGCGGGTTTGGCGCCTTTTCAAGGAGCACAGAAGAAGACAGAAAATCGCGGTTGAATTCTCGTCGTTTAAAAGGTCCAGCACTCTTGTGAGGGGACTTTTTGGACTCGATTCGTGTCTCTGGAGATAGACCAAGATGCCCACGAAGTTTCAGTGAGATTCGGAATTCGGAAGACCGTGCACCGCACAGTGGCAGGAGGTCCCAGGGTATTGGGGTATTGCAAGAACGCAAGGTCGCAGGAACCCGTGGGATGGCTCAAAATGCAGGTCGTCTTGAGTCTAGTGGGTCTCACCAGGCTCTGGGTTCGGGTCGTCGTTTTCGGAGACCCCAGGTCGATCGGAAGGAAGGGCTGCAGCAGGCTCCGGTTACAAAGCAGGCTCTCCGGCCGCTGGAAATCATTCCCGCCGCTTTTCCTTCGTCATCCTCTTCGGTTTTCAGTTCCAGTGGTCGACATGACTTCAGCTTCCAGGTTTCCAGTATTTATCAGGAACTGCAACACAACCTCTGCATTCTCTCCCCGCATTTTACAAGAAAGGGGCGTTTGGCTGTCCAATCAGGACAGCCAACCCCCCACTGGGATTTGGCCCAGTTGAAGGAAGACCTAAGACAAAGGAGGGGGAAGTTTGGGACCCCTCCCCCACTTCCTGTGCTTACAGACTGACTGGAGCCTGGGCGGGGTGTCCAGGGGACTCCCGCCGAAGACAAAACTCAAACAAAGGATTTTCCCGCCCTGGATGTCAGGGGAAGGAACAAGAAACGACAAGAAACACTAAAATGGCAGAAAAAGAAGACAGGGGCCATTTTGGTAAAAATGAGCACCCTTAGGTGCCTTTACTGCAGCTGTGATTACAGCACGCAGTAAAGGTGCACCAAATTAGTAAAAGTTATCACTGCCACCAGCCATTAAAGGTAAGCTTGTCACTGTAACATAATTGTTACAGTTTAAATGTGAAAGGGGATACATTGTATCTCCCCAGCACTCCACATAAGGTGGGGTGTGCTGGTTTCACAGAAGTAAATGTAAAAGGGATCCAAAGATCCTTTCTACCCTTGGGAACAGTAGTTCACTCAAGGTTAGCACAAGAAAGTTAAATGGGGAGCCCCTAGGGCAACCCAGCAACAACAGGCACTTACTGCCAATAAGTTGTTAGACATGATAACTTTAAAAAGACACTATGGAGAGTCTTAAAAATGACACCCATAAAAAGAGTTAAAGACAGGTGAGTGTGGAAAAAGGTTCCCACTCACTGAGGTATTAATGGAAAATATCTCACTAGAAAAGCAAAAAGTTCTGGAGTTGAACCAGGCAAGGAAGATTTACCAGCCCTGTGGAAATCTTACCTAACACCGGACCCTCTGCTTTCCTACTATTCTCACTCCTTCTTATTCAGCCTTCTCCCGGATTCCGTGCACCCGCCTCCGAGTGCTCCTTTCCCTTTTCCTGGACTTCCTGGAGTTTCCCAGCGATCCCGGACGTTGAAGCTGAACGAACACTGGAAGCCGAAGACGGCCGAGCGGGCTTGTATAAGACCCGAACCATACGAAAGAAAACTCCTCCCAAGGATTCCATCAAGCAGCGAAAACAGGTGAGAAAAGGGGAAACCTGTGACACCTACACTGCTACAACGAAGACCTTGATGCTATGGTAAGATCTAGTATTGCAAAAAAGATCAAGCAAAAATAGAAAAACTACTGCAAATCGTTAAAGGGAAGGTTATTGCAGCAGGATGCCGAGAACATGCTTGGGCTGCTTATAAACTCCTGTCTGAGGGCTTTCTGGTAATTAATTAATTAATGCCCAGGACCCACATTTTGTCATATCTCAATTAAATCCTGTTCCGGAGTCCGAATGGGCACGTTTCTTTGAAAACCTGTTTGGATCATCCATTAGTCATTTTTGGGATGATCCAGGACCATGCCTCTGTACTGCTGGCTATACTTGGCAGCGTGACCTGGATATTAAAACTATGCACTTCCCTCTAAAAAGGTGTAATAAATCTCGCCCACCTGGCCCGAATGGCTTAACCAACAACACCTTTGAGAATGACCAAATCAATTGGGCAAATTTGTTGTTCTTGCAATTTGGCACTATTATTCACACAGGAGTTTTACCAGCCTCATGGAGTACGGCGCATGTTGTACCCATTTTTAAATGTGGCAGTCGGTCTGAACCTAAAAATTACTGGCAAATTTCCCTTATCGATGCAAGATCTTTTCAGCTTTCCTTCTGATGCATTTGGAACAATGGGCATTCTCTACTCATGGCCTAAATAAACTGCAGACAGGCTTCTGTGAAGGGCACTCAACCAACATAAATGGCCTTGTACTAAAGTGTATCCAAGAATCAGCATGGCCGATGCCCGAAGGCTGCACTTATATGGCCTCAGTCGACTTATCAGCAGCATTCAACTGTGTTGTTCGTAACCTTCTATGGGTGAAATTGGCCGGCTCGGGTATGCTGTCAGGCGCTGCCCTTGGAAGATGTTGCATCGGTGGAGACTGCAGACTGGACGTCATTAACAACGCGGTCTAGTCCTCATGTAATATGGCCGCTCGCTGTTTATCTAGGAACGGTGCGTTGTATCCGTCACTTCCTGGACCTCGCAGCTGTGTTTCACAGTTTTCCCTGTCGCTCCACGTCTCTGCGTTCCTCCTGTTTAGCCCTTCTTGTGAATCCTTATTCCTTTCCTGCTACCTGCAACTGCTCTCTCCTCTCGACCTCCTCGGAACCTTTCTACTTCCGGTAAACTTACTATTTCCTATCCTTCAATATACTTTCACTTTAGTCTCCTTTTCGTCTCCCGTGATTCTTCTCCTCTCTCCGCCTCTCTGTGCACTTATTGTGCACCTCTCTGCCCTTGATCTATACTCCTTGCACTGTTCTTTCTGCAGTTTGCTGTCATCTTACTTTAGCTTGCCTCCCCTGTATTTCCATTATTTCAGGAGCGTCTTGTGCGACTCTCTGAGTTCCGCCCGGATTGAGTTATCTGTTACGGCTCACTTTGGTGATCCGTCGTTCCAGCATTCATTCTTCTGTAGTACTTCTATTCTTTCTCAGCTATTCTTAGCTCATTCACCTCTTCTTTTCTCTACTTAGCGTTTCTGCGTCTTTCTACTGCTGCCTTTCTTCTGTTCAACTTCTTGTTCATCTTTCCAAAACTATCCTCCTCTGGTTAAATACTCATAATTGGGACGTTATCCTACCCTCCTGCATTCACGTATGAAGAGGACCTGTATTATAGCCAACCATAGTACCACCTTGAGTTTGTTGTGGTTGCAGACTTGGAAACGGTTCTTACGTGTTGGTGCAAGACTTGCTAGCATCTAATCCACCGGTTCTGCTGCTGCTATCTGTACCATCAGCCAGGGTTTTTTGGTGCCATCGGCTTTTTCCCTGGTTTCAAGTATCGGCTCCCTGGAGTCCCCCTTGGCCAGGTCCAATTCGGTCAGGGTGGCCTCTAGGAAAGCTAGACTCTATTTGCACGAGAAAAAAGAACCGAAGTCCAAAGAAGAAGAGGAAACCCGTCCAAGAAGAACAAGCAGGAGAAAGACTACAGGCTCAAGAAACAGCACCTTTGAGGAGCAAGGTGAGGAGGAGGCTCGGGAGGCTGTTCCTTTGCATGACATATGCCTGCAGGGCTTTTGCGGATGGTCAACAGCGTTTCCGAGAACTGTGGAATCAAGATTCGGTTAAACCAACAGGGTGATCTCTCAAAGAGAATATGCTCCTATCCTATCTCAGGCAGGGATGTATGTTAGCCCCTTGGCTTTTCAATCAGTACTTGTCTGGCGTTGCTAATTGTCTGGGTGAAGGTGGTCTTATTTCCCCAAAGGTTGGTCAATCGAAGATCTCATGGTTGGCGTATGCCGACGACTTCCTAATTTTCGATAAAGCAAGGGTTGGTCTTCAAAGGTTGTTTAAGACCTCTATGCCAGGGAGAATGTGGCTTATCGTCAACCCTAGAAAGACTAACATTTTGGCATTCTCAAGGAAAAGGCAGAAAACGACCAATACCTTCTGGCTTGTTGGGGGTGTAAACATTATAAATAGACTTAGTGTTGTATACCTGGGGTTCCATTTTGGGGCTCATGCAGGCATAAGAAATATTACAGACATACTCTTGCAAAAGGTAGCCCAGCTCCAGTGCCAGATAATTAAGATCGATCAGAAATTTGGCAGATTCTCCCTCAAACCGGCCCTTATGTTTTACAATGGGAAAATCGTCCCAAAAGTAATTTATGGCCTTGAATTATAAAATGATACCATATTTAGATTACTGGATAGAACTGAGGATAAGCTGTGGAGAAAGATATTGGGCATTCCGAATGCAATACCGTTAGCGGCCATCAGGTTTGAACTTTGGGTTATATCTCTGACAGCCTGGGTTGAGTGGTGGCTGCTGACGTTATATTCCGGATTCCTTGTATGAGACCCTTGGTGCTACTATCAGATGTAAAAATACTTCTCAGGATAATACCAATTATCTTGCTCATCTTGGGAAGAGATACAAAGCTATTATATTGCAAATTGGCGTGGATTTGGAGACATTAATTAATCCAATGAAGGCTAAAAGATTTGTTTGATCTTGATTGGGCTACAACAACCAACGTGTTTCATTTTGTCCCACCTTTTGGCACCTGGCGACTGTGGAACAGTTGGAAACGGCGTCCTCCATTACAGTTGCCATCACGTTCTGTACAACGCAGAGTGCCGGTCTAGTCTTTTGTTGCAGCACGTCCGACGCCGGTAGTTTTCTTTCTGCACTTCCGACTTTCGGGCGCATTGCTACGTCTTGTGTTCCAGTTCGTCTGCGTTAGCCTGCGTTTCACCTACTTCCCAGTGCTCCTCGTTTTTCACTCCTTTGCTTCCTTTTTCGGTCCTTCTCGACCGTTTCCTTCCTAGCCTTTTCCTCTGCCCCTATCCCTGCTCGTACCGTTCCTTCTGTTCTTCTACCTCCCTGTCCGCCCGTCTCCTGTTGTTTTCTTCTGCTTGCTCTTTTTGCCTTCTTGTTTACTCCCTCCTTTTTCCTGTTTCTTCGTGTGGATTCCTGTGTATCGACTTTGCCTGCTTTTGTATTGCTTGCTCTCGACCTGTGTCTTGTTTTGGCTCCCAAGTTGCTGACCCTCGCCTGTTCCCAGACTGCCTTTCTTCAACCCTGTGCAGCCTCGAATCTGTTCTCGCTGAGACTTCATTCCATACTTACCTTTTTGAGGAGTTTTTATGGGAGTTTCCGTCCCGCTCTCCACCCTGTTCTACCATCGGACGGACTGTAGCATACACCTTACGGAACTGCTTCAAGAACTCCTGGATCCCATTTTTCAACTCCGTCTCTTGTGAACTTCATTGGGGTTTTTTGTGCCACCGGCTTTTTCCCCACATTCAGGCGGCTGCGGAGGATAGCCACAGGTTACCTCTTAGGTGACACTGTGGCGTCCTTCCACGGTCGCCCCTATCTACATAAAAAAAAGGAGAAGACCAGAACCAAGGGAAGACAAAAGCCTGCACTTCGGTCGAAAGACAGAGGTGAGGTGGAAGGGGAGGTGGGAGAAATGGAGTCCTCAGTGGAGGAAGAAGATATTACAGATCATTCTGACAGATTGCAACGTCCACAACCCGTCATGGCCACTCCACAACAATTTCAGGAACTTGTGGCAGCTGTTCAGAATCTGAACTTGGAAGTCCAAAATCTTAAGAGTGCCAATGCCACTCTACAGCAAAGAGTCTCTGAAAGAGAACAGCCTACAACGGATTTACCTCCGCTTCCCCTAGTCTCAGGGAAATTCAATGGCACCCCAAAGAAAGTGAAAGAGTCTTTGGATGCCTGTAACTTACATTTTTCTTTTCGAGCACAAGCCTATTCTTCGGATCATGCCAAAGTTGGCTTTATGATCACCCACATGACCGGGAACGCTCTGGCCTGGGCTACCCCCCTGGTCAACCGGACAGATCCAGTACTGCAAGATTATAACGCCTTCAAGACATTGATTCAACAGACATTTTTGCGCACTGAAAGTACCTACTTGGCTTTCGAGGATCTCCTAGACATCAAACAAGGTAATTCTGACCTGCTGTCTTATATCACGCTCTTCAAGCAAATCGCAGCGGAAGCGGGATGGCAAGAACAGGCACAGTATGCCATATTCCGGAGAGGGCTGAGAGAAGACTTGAAGGATGAGCTGGCACGTATTGCCCGACTTCTCACATTCGCAGATTTGATTACAGCTACACTCTGCATTGACTTCCGGTTATCCGAAAGTCGAGCTGAACTTAAGAAGACCAAGGGCCATGGGGCTTCTCCTCCTGACAATCTCCCTCCGTTACCACCTCCTTCCACTCGCTCCTCCAGAGATGAACCCATGCAAATCGGAACTACCTGTGCCCCTCTTAGGGCTCAAGAACGCAAAAGGTGTCATGAAGGAAGTTTGTGCATGTATTGTGGCTCATCTACCCACCTGCTTCGGGACTGTCCGGATGTGCCCCCCAGACATTCGGGAAACGAACGCCCTCAGTGAGTGTGGGGACTCACTCCCGAGGGGTTGTTCCTAGTCCCTATAGTACCCGCTCCATTACTTCTATGGATAGATCAGAAGATGCTCGCCTCATGGTGGTTGCAGTGTCTTTACTGGTCGGAGAGTCCACTATCCAGACCCAGGCCTTACTTGATTGTGGAGCCGCAGGAAACTTTATAGACACCCAATGGGCGGAACAAAGAGTATTAAACTGTATCGCCAAAACAAAAGACCAGAATGTGGAGGGAGTAGACGGCGAACCCTTGAGCTTGGGCCTCATTACCCATACTACAGAAGAGCTCACAATGTTGATCAAGCGACATTCCGAGCGCCTCACCTTTGATATAATCAGAGCGGCGCATTTCCCTCTCATCCTGGGTATTGGTTGGCTTCGCAAACACAACCCCACCATAGACTGGTCCAAGAACCTGTTGGGTTTCCATTCTTCCTTTTGTAAAACAAACTGTCTGCCAAAACCTACCTTTGAGACTGTTCAGACGATATGCAGTACTGATACTAAGATGGTTCATTGCCTGCCAGTTCATCCTAACGAATGCACGGAAGTGGTTACAGAAAAGGTTTCTTTAGAACTACCACCACACAGACCGGAGGATTGCAGTATTGATCTCCATCCCAGAGCTTTGGTCCCTTTTTGCCGTATGTATCCTCTTTCGTTGCAAGAAAGACAGTACCTTTGAGACTATTTGGACAAAAATCTTGCCAATGAATAAATCCGATCTTCCAAATCCCCAACAGGGGCCTCGCTGTTCTTCATCCCTAAAAAAGGGACTCACGAATTGCGACCTTGCATTGATTACAGGGGTTTAAACAAGGTAACTATAAAAGATCGCTACCCCATGCCACTGATTGTGGAGATCATACAAGCCGTTCACGGAGCCACCATCTTCACAAAATTGGACTTACGCAATGCTTACCATCTACTCCGCATTCAGACCGGCGACGAATGGAAGACCGCTTTCAGGACTCCATTTGGTCTCTATGAATACCAAGTGATGCCTTTTGGTTTAGTCAACGCACCTTCCATTTTTCAACGCTTCATGGACCGACTCTTCTCTGATCTTCTTGGTCTGACTACCATTGTCTACCTCGACGATATACTGGTCTTTTCGCCCACTCCAGAAGAACATGACTTACACGTCAAAGAGGTCTTCCAAAGACTACAAGACAATCACTTTTCTGTGAAACTGGACAAATGCGTTTATTCTGCCTCTTCCACCTCATACTTGGGTTTCATCCTTTCCCCCGAGGGTATCGCCATGGATCCCCAAAAGGTCAGTTCCATCCTAGAATGGCCATCACCCCAGTCCGTAAAGGATGTTCAGAGATTTCTCGGATTGGCAAACTTATATCGTAAATTTATATCCAACTTTTCTCAACAAGTTGTGCCGATCACTACACTCCTCAAGAAATCTTCATTGCCATTTAACTGGTCCCCGCAAGCTGAAGAAAGCTTTCAACAGCTCAAGACCTTACTCTGTTCTGCTTCGATACTCCGGCAACCAGATCAACATCTTCCATTCATAGTGGAATCAGATGCATCCTCAGCCGCAGTTGGAGCGGTATTATTACAGAAGCACCAAGAAAGGGAACACCCTGTGTCCTACTATTCTAAGACACTCAACAGCAGTCAGAGGAACTATTCTGTAATAGAGCGCAAGCTGTTGGCCATGAAGTTGGCCTGTTTGGAATGGCATCACCTTCTCCAAGGGGGAGAACACCCCTTTACCATTCGGACGGACCACAAGAATCTACAGATTTTACGACAGTTCGAATGTTTCAACACTAGACAAACTAGATGGGCTCACTTCTTCGCACAGTTTAATTTCAATATCACATACATCCCAGGCGAGCAGAACCTGGTGGCCGATGCCCTATCCAGGCACAGTGATTATGCTACTGAGCCTGAACAGTCTAAGGAATTGATGTTCCCCTAACCCAAGAGAATTGGGATCCTGTCCACTTTTCTACAGCAAGTTAAGGAAAATTTGGGAGGAAGGTTTGAGGTAGAAAGACATTCCAAGAAGGCCAAACATGTTGTACAGGATGGCCTGTATTTGGTAGATGGTCAATTATACCTACCTTCTCAGTCTTTAAGAACGACCGCCTTATCTTGGTGTCATGATTCCAAGTTAGCAGGGCATCATGGTATAAAAGGCACTATTGAACTGCTATAACGACATTTCTACTGGCCTGACATGAGCGAGGAAACCAGCCTTTATGTTCAGTCTTGTCCGACTTGCCTTCGCAGCAAATCCTCTTTGCAAAGACCCATTGGACTGTTGGAACCATGTGCCATTCCTACTGGTCCCCGGAACGTTCTATCGACGGATTTTGTCGAATTACCCAAGTCCCAAGGATGCTCCTGTATAATGGTGGTGGTGGATTCATTCACTAAGTTGGCTCATTTCACTCCCTTACCCGGAGTACCCTCAGCTTCGGAAATGGCAGCGGTCTTTCTGAGAGACATCTTCAGGTTACACGGTCTTCCAACCAAAATTATACCAGATCGAAGAAGCCAATATACCTCCCATTTCTGGAAAGCCTTCTGCAAGAAATTGGGGCTAGAAAGGGCACTGACTTCTGGGTTCCATCCGCAAACTAATGGGCAAACAGAACGCCTTAATGGCACTCTGGAACAATACCTCCGGTGCTTTGTAAATCAACAACAAGACAATTGGGTTCAACTTCTCCCCACCGCAGAATTCTCGTACAATAACTCCTTTCATTCCACTCTAGGAATGAGTCCTTTTTTTTTGTACGTATGGTCACCACCCTCGTTCCATCCTTCTCTTGACATGTCTGGATTCCAATGTTCCCTCTGTTGACTCTTCCTTAGCCCTGGTCCAGGAAGCCCACGAGAAAGCCAGGCTAAGTCTTAAGGAGGCCCAGGATCGGAATAAGACTCAGGCGGATAGACACCGTAGACCCGTTCCCGATTGGGGAGTCGGATCCAGGGTGTTACTGTCCACTAATTTTCTGCCACGATGGATACGCCCATCTAAATTATCACCCAGATTCATTGGTCCCTATAAGATCACTCGTGTCATCAACCCTGTGGCATTCCGTCTCCAACTCCCTACGAGTCTACGTCGCGTCCACCCGGTGTTTCACTCCTTGCAGCTGAAGCCTTTTGTGGCGGACAGATGGGCTTGTGGCTCGGGTAATGCTCCTGTTCTCCCTGATACTTCCAAAGATATATTCGAGGTGGCAGTATAGGTGACTCCAGGTATCGCAGGGGTCGTTTAGAGTACCTTGTACACTGGAAAGGATACCCCAGGTCTGAAAGTTCCTGGGAACCCAGATCTCATCTGAATGCCCCCCTATTATTGCGCAAGTTCCATCAGAACTATACGGGGAAACCGCGAGGGGTAAGCCTTGGGAGGGGGCATACTGTCACACCTTTTGGTACCTGGCGACTGTGGAACTGTTGGAAACGGCGTCCTCCATTACAGTTGCCATCAAGTTCTGTACAACGCAGAGTGCCGGTCTAGTCTTTTGTTGCAGCACGTCCGACGCCGGTAGTTTTCTTTCTGCACTTCCGACTTTCGGGCACGTTGCAACGTCCTGTGTTCCAGTTCGTCTGCGTTAGCCTGCGTTTCACCTACTTCCCAGTGCTCCTAGTTTTTCACTCCTTTGCTTCCTTTTTCGGTCCTTCTCGACCGTTTCCTTCCTAGCCTTTTCCTCTGCCCCTATCCCTGCTCGTAACGTTCCTTCTCTTCTTCTACATCCCTGTCCGCCCGTCTCCTGTTGTTTTCTTCTGTTTGCTCTTTTTGCCTTCTTGTTTACTCCCTCCTTTTTCCTGTTTCTTCGTGTGGATTCCCGTGTACCGACTTTGCCTGCTTTTGGATTGCTCGTTCACGACCTTTGTCTTGTTTTGGCTCCCAAGTTGCTGACCCTCGCCTGTACCCGGACTGTTTTTCTTCATCCCTGTGCTGCCTCGAATCTGTCCTCGCTGAGACTTCATTCCATACTTACCTTTTTGAGGAGTTTTTACGGGAGTTTCCGTCCCACTCTCCATCCTGTTCTACCATCGGACGGACTGTAGCATACACCTTACGAAACGGCTTCAAGAACTCCTGGATCCCGTTTTTCAACTCCGTCTCTTGTGTACTTCATTGGGGTTTTTTGTGCCACCGGCTTTTTCCCCACATTCAGGCGGCCGCGGAGGATAGCCACAGGTTACCTCTTAGGTGAGACTGTGGCGTCCTTCCACGGTCGCCCCTATCTACATAAAAAAAAAGGAGACGAGACCAGACCCAAGGGAAGACAAAAGCCTGCACTTCGGTGGAAAGACAGAGGTGAGGTGGAAGGGGAGAAACAGAGTCCTCAGTGGAGGAAGAAGGTACTACAGATCATTCTGACACATTTTTACTCATCTATGAGACCCCTATCTCATGAGCATAAATGTCGGGGAATTCTATCTACATTGCTCTCCAAATTCCCTAATCGCCACCTTAGGGGCATTTTACTTAGGTTGCACTGGAATTTGCTCCCAACAAAGGAGATTTTGCTCAGGAGAAGCATATCTAGAGATGCTGAGAGTACATGTGGATTCTTTAAAACCGGTTTGGAAACTATAAAGCATGTAGTACAGGATTGTGCTGCACTAACATCTTGCAGGGTCAAATATATGGTGCCTCTCCTGAAGTATCGATTGGGCTGTATAGATGAAAACCTATGGAAACAATGCCTACATTTTCAAAATGCTCATGAAGGCTTAGCCTTATCGGGTTTTATCAAAAGCCTTAACCTGCTGTAATAACTATGTGCTTAAAATATTAGACATCAACTTTTGTATGCTTTCTTATTATGCTGCACTAGCTGTGACCCACAATTTGATGCAGAGTAATTCTAAATATATGCTATGAAAGACTTTTACTTAATTTACTTTTTCTTTGTTTCTTATGTCTAACCTGTATAAGTGGTTTTGTTTTATGTAATTTATGTAAATATTCTGTATTTTCGAAGGGATTGTGTCCTCCGACGTATTCCTCATCTTAGATATCTCCTTCCAGCTCTGCTGGCCTCGGAAAAATTTTTCTCTAGAGGGCGCTGCGCGTCGACGTCATCCTGCCTATAAAGGCCGTGCGCAGCGTCCGTTGCTCAGTTCCGTTTTTCCGCGCTTACTCAGTGCCTCGGAATACCGTTGCTCAGTTCTTAGTCAGATTAATCCTATTTACCTCGAGTTATTCGATCCGTACTCGATGGCTTCCTCGTCGGAACCGACAACTCCTCGATCCGGCTTCAAGAAATGTCGAGATTGTGGGAAAAAGATGTCGTTGACCGATCCTCACAGAATTTGTCTGTGGTGTTTGGGAGCTGAACACCATTGTTCGGAATGCGAGGACTGCATGTCCATGACAGCTAAGGCCCTGAAGGAGCGTAGGGGGAAGCTGGAGAAAGGTAAGACTTTTAAAGCTTCTTCTTCGTCGACGAAGTCGAGACATTCCTCATCACCATTCGCGCTCCAGGTCTCGGAGTGGGTCTCATCACTCCTCGAGATCGAAGCACTCGAAGAGGAGACGTCGAAGATCCCCTTCTCCGTCTTCCTCTTCCTCTGTTTCCCCAAAAAGAATCCCTTGCCCCACGAAACATAGTTCCCGGGCTGAATGGGAGGAATTCCGAAAGAATATGATGAGCGTCTTCGAGAAAGCGGCCTCGACCCCCTCGAAGACTGCCGAGAGCGATGCTCTGGTCGAAAGACCCGAAGGTCAAAAACGCCGCAAGTCGCAGTACCCGGCGAAAGAAACCTCTCGAGTGCGTCTCGAACCATCGAGCAGGACTATGACCTCCAAACCTTCCTCGAAGGTTCCGTCGACGCCGTCGACGAAGGTCCCGTCGACGTCGATGTCTTCGACGCCGTTGTCGAGGGGACCTTCGACACACGGGTCTGTCGACTCGACGCCAGCCTCGACACCGGCGTCGACTCCAAGAAAAGTCACGGTTATCACACATCCAGTGACTATCCCCAGGCCCTCGACGTCGATGGCTTCGATATTGTCGAGTAGAATTCCAATTCTGTCGAGGTCCTCGAGGCCTCCACCTCTGTTTTCGACGCCACGCTCGAAGCCTTCGACGTCGGCGTCATCGACGTTTTCGAGGCCAATAATGACAAGTTCGGCACCCTCTGCTTTGGAAATGGGATTTACTCCCTTTATGAGTTCAGAACAATTGAGAACTATATCCTCAATTTTAGAAGAGGGTGATTTTGTCTGAACAAGACACATTTGAGTTACAGGGACCTGTAACCCCAGTTAGAGAGGAATTTTCCTCTGAAGAGCGCAGATTAAAGGATCTTCATGATTCTTTACATGAGGCAAGTGGGTTAGACACTTCCCCTGAGGTGGAGTTTGCTAAGCCAGACCCGGGGGAGCATGCTGAAACCCCCTACAGAGCCTTAATGGCCAGGATTACAGAGTTCATGGGGTGGTCTGCACCTTCACAATCTTTCCAACAAGATGACCTCACGGATATTCTTGACAAAGGCCCACAAGAGGATCCTGTGGTGCCCTTTCATAAAGCTCTTCAGAGAAAGATCATGAGAAACTGGGAAACCCCAGATGTAATACCAGCAGTAAATAAAAAACTGTCTACAAAGTACAGGGTATCTTCCACAGACCTCGGGACGATAAAATATATGATGCTATGGCAAAGAAAGTCTTTTCAGCATGTAGCATGGCGTTAAAGTCTGTTAATGCTACTTGCACCCTTGCTAGGTTCAGCCATACACTTTGGGAGTGTGCTTCTACAGCGGCTGACTGCATCCCGGAGGGAGAAGAAAGGGATGCGTTCCTGAATATTATACAGGACGTTAAGACGCTATGTGCGAATCCCTCCCGACGGGCATTGATTCGGCTGACAGTATCAGCAGAGCAATGGCGGCAAGTACATCAACCAGGAGATTCGCTTGGTTGAGAAAGTCGGGTTTTGCCCCAGATGTGCAAGCCAGGCTCTTGAACATGCCATTCGATGGCTCTTCTTTGTTCGGGAAAAAGGCGGATGACAGTTTAGAGAAACTGCAAACTTCAAAAGCAGCAGCAAAATCCCTAGGAGCTGCAATCCGTCAGACTCCTTTTCGTCCCACAGGAACCTCTGCGAGGGGCAAGTCCTTTCGCTTCTACTCCGCATTCGGAAGAGGTAGAGGACGACCGGCTCAAAGGGGTCAAAGAAGAACTACCCGAGGTGGACGGGGTAGATATTCAAAAGCCGCAGCAACAGCAGGTGCCTCTTTACCATCGGCATCTGCATCAGCCGCCCCAAAACCACTCTGAGGACTTCCCTCACAGGACACCTGTAGGAGGCAGGTTGACTCAACATCTGGCGGTATGGCAGGCTATCGCGTCAGATGCTTGGGCATTGGAGACAGTTGTCCAAGGTTACTGCCTGCCTTTCCTACGTATACCTCAGAGTCATCCACCGGGGATCAGCTCTCAGAAAGCTCCAGATCCGCTCCTCTTGCAGGAAATTTTGGACCTGCTAGAGAAAGGTGCCATAGAACCGGTACCTGTAGCGGAGAGGAACAAGGGCTGGTACTCCCCTTACTTTCTCATTCCGAAGAAAGACGGAGGACTGAGACCCATCTTGGACTTGCGAGAATTGAACAAATTCCTCAGAAAAGACAAATTCAAGATGGTCACTCTTTCTCAGATCCTCCAGGCCCTTCAGTTCCAGGACTGGTTGGTATCTCTGGACCTTCAGGACGCTTATTTCCATGTGTCTATCCATCTCAGACACAGGAAATACCTGAGGTTCGCAATTGGCAACTCTCACTATCAATTTCGAGTGCTGCCATTTGGGCTGACCTCCGCCCCGAGAGTCTTCACCAAGTTAATGTCGGTAGTGGCTGCAAGTCTAAGGAGGGAAGGGATTCACGTCTACCCCTACCTGGACGATTGGCTGATCAGGGCTGTTTCTCCGGAACAAGCTCAGATCCAGCTAAATCACGTGTGCCACTTCCTTCACAGACTGGGCTTCTCCCTCAATTTAAAGAAGTCACAAATGATACCATCGCAGAGACTCCAGTTCATAGGAGCGATCCTGGATACTTCCCTGGGAAAAGCCTCGCCACCAGAGGTGAGGGCTCAAGATATTCTACAGATGGTTACCAAGTTCCAGCATGCCTAACGTCTCCCAGCCTTCGACTTTTTGAGGTTGCTAGGCCTCATGGCATCCTGCATTTTCCTTGTGCCAGAGGCTCGCCTGAGAATGAGATCCCTCCAGTGGGCACTGAGGACTCAGTGGTCACAATTCTCAGGGAGAATGACGGATCTTCTTCAGGTTCCCGGCAGGGTGGCTCGAGACCTTCAGTGGTGGGCCTGTCAGGAGAACATTCTGAAAGGAGAACAGTTTCGGCAACCCTGGCCGGAGATAACAGTAGTCACGGATGCCTCACTCACGGGGTGGGGAGCCCACGCCAACGACTTGACCATCAGCGGTCGTTGGTCTCCATCGGAGTCCAGACTACACATCAACCTGTTAGAGCTGAGAGCCATCAGACTTGCGCTGAAGGCGTTCCTGCCAGCTGTACAAGGGAAGAACGTCCTGATAATGACGGACAACACGGTGGCCATGCATTACCTCAACAAAAGAGGAGGCGTAGGATCACTACCCTTGTGCAGAGAGGCGATGCAGCTCTGGTTTTGGGCAATCCAAGAAGGAATCTCTCTATCGGCAGTTCACCTAGCCGGAGAGAAGAACTTGACAGCGGACGCTCTGAGCAGGCAGAACACAGTCTCCCACGAGTGGGAGCTAGCTCAGGAAGTCCTTCAAGAGATCTTCGCCCTTTGGGGAACCCCTCAGGTAGATCTGTTCGCCACCAGCCTAAACAGGAAATGCGACATGTTCTGCTCAAGGGAATTTCCCCCGAGAGGAGCTCTGGGAGACGCGTTCATAGTGGACTGGGAGTTTCCGCTTCTGTACGCGTTCCCACCGGTCCCTGTCATTCCTCAAATGATCAGGAGGTTGAGAAGATTCCGGCGAACCATGATCCTAATTGCCCCGGATTGGGCAAGGAGAACGTGGTACCCGGACCTTCTAGACTTGTCCATCTGCCCTCCAATTCGACTTCCACTCAGAGAGAACCTACTCTCACAGAAGGGAGGTCAGGTTCTCCATCCAGACATCAAAACCCTCAACCTTCACGCTTGGCTTCTGAAAGGCTAAGGTACAAGGATTGGGACCTCCCTGATGATGTTATGGAGGTGTTGCTTTCGGCAAGGAGGCCAGCAACAAAGTCTTTATACCGCTGCCGTTGGAACAGATTTTGCAGCTGGTGTAGAGAACAGAATATCGACCCATTTTCATGTGGTACACCAATGGTTTTGTCCTTCCTACTACATTTGGCAAATTCAGGCCTTCAAATTGGCACCATTAAGGGCTATCTCGCAGCGCTATCCATCTTTAAGCGTAATGCGGAAGAACCATCCTATTTCAAATTACCCTTGGTAATACAGTTTCTAAAGGGGTTAACCAATGTTTATCCCCCAAGACCATTCCAAGTTCCCCTATGGGATTTAAACTTAGTACTAACTTTCCTGATGGGTACACCTTTCGAGCCTCTCCATTCTTGTTCGTTAAGATTCCTTACCCTTAAAACTGTTTTATTAATAGCACTTACATCTGCTAGAAGGGTGAGCGAATTACAAGCTCTTTCTTGTAAACCCCCTCATACAATCTTTCACAAAGACAAAGTTGTCCTGCAAGTGAAGCCTAATTTCCTCCCAAAGGTGGTTTCTGAATTCCATATCACTCAGAAGATTACCCTACCATCTTTCTATCCTCCTCCTCACTCGGGGAAAGAGGAAGAGAGGTTACACAGGCTAGACCCTAGGAGGGCTTTAAGTTTTTACATTAGTAGACTAGCCAGGATAAGACAGGCAGACCAGCTGTTTGTAGGTTACACAGGTCACAAGCTGGGGTTACCAATAACTAAGCAGACCATTTCCAGATGGATCATTCTAGCCATTCTGGAATGTTATAAACTGGCAGGGAAAGAGCCCCCTCAAAACCTTAGGGCTCATTCGACCAGAGGTATTGCAGCTTCATTGGCCCTCAAAAGAGGCGTGCCGGTTAAAGACATATGTGCGGCCGCTACATGGTCTGTCCATACCTTTACACGTTTTTACAATCTGGATTCCTCCTCCAGTCAAGAGACTAGGTTTGGAAGGGCTGTACTGCATTCTATTCATCAATAGAAGACAGCGTGAAGTCAGTACTCCCTCCTCCGAATATAGAATACTGCTATGGGAGCCTATCTAAGATGAGGAATACGTCGGAGGACACAATCCCTTCGAAGAACAAGTTACTTCTTACCTTGTAACGTTCTTTCGACGGGATGTTCCTCCGACGTATTCCTCATCGACCCTCCCATCCATCCCCACAGTTCTACTTCCCTTGTTGTTGCAGCTTACGCTCCTTCAGGGTGATTAGTTAGTCCAGAAAGTATTATTGTGGGCTACAAAACGGAACTGAGCAACGGACGCTGCGCGCGGCCTTTATAGGCAGGATGACGTCGACGTCGATACGGCGGCTGTCGAAGGACATCGACTCGGAGGACGTCGACGCGCAGCGCCCTCTAGAGAAAAAATTTTCCGAGGCCAGCAGAGCTGGAAGGAGATATCTAAGATGAGGAATACGTCGGAGGAACATCCCGTCGAAAGAACGTTACAAGGTAAGAAGTAACTTGTTCTTCTTTCTTTGATGGTTTGTTTTGTAAAGGTTGGATTTAAACCAGATACCATATTCTATCCGGCAACACTGATAAAAGAATGTGCTCCAGAATTTGCACCTTTTATCACCAGTCTTATTAACAGCTCATTTGCTTGGAACACATTACTGAGCGATTTAGAAATAGCCTGGGTTCTACCCCTACTCAAGAAACCAACACTAGACCCCAACATCCCTACTAACTTCCGTCCCATTACCACCATACCGTTTTTGCTAAAAATACTTGATCGTGCAGCCTACCTGGAGATCCAAAAACATCTAGAAGATAATAACTTCTTGGGCCTAAAACAATCAGGCTTCAGGCCAGGTCACAGCACAGAGACTGCCCTACTAGATCTGAAAACGCAAATGGATCAATACCATCACATGTCTCTGTTGATACCTTGTAACCTTTGCACCGACTTCTTACTTTCTTGCGCCCTGTTACCCTTGGGTCTTGCGTGCAACAAAGGGGAACTGTGCATCCTCCTTCTCTTCGATCTCTCTGCGACCTTCAATCTAGTCAATTATGGCATTCCTTGCCAGCACCTAGAGAACACTTCCCAATTCTCAACTGACTCCATTAAGTGGATCAAATCATTCCTTACCAACGAACCATGAGGGTTTTCTCTGACAATTCGGCAGCCCCTTCATTCCCTGTGACCTGTGGCGTACCGCAAGGCTCCTGTGTATCACCGACACTTTATAATGCCTTTACGAAGCTTCTGTTTGATAAATTAGAAAACATGGGTATCACGTACACAAACTACGCGGACGATACGCACATACTAATACCCATTACTGGATGACACGATACTGACTCCAAAAACTTAAACAAGATATATCTGGCCATCCAGGTGTGGATGGTGCTTAACAAATTGTGTCTTAATGATGATAAGACCGAGTTAATCCTCATTGGCAATAAAACCAAACCCAATAACCTCCCTCAGACATACAAATCTTTCAATATCGGCGGTAATACCATTACAGTCGCCAAGGAAATAAAAACCTTGGAGGTGTATATCGACTCCTCTCCTACCTTAAACAGACAGATCAACACTTTCGTCTCACCAGCAGCTTACACCGCCAAATTGATAAGAGCCAGCAGACCATTCCTCTCCGCTGTCAATTCTATCACCTTGGCCAGAGCCTTGATATTATCCAGGATAGACTATTGCAATTCCTTATTCGCAGGAACTAGCTCAAGAAATAAAAAGAAATTACAGGTTGTCCAAAACAACGCCATCCGAGCTGCCTTAAACATTCCCAAACATGAACACATTTCTACCATCAGTAGGAAAATCCACTGGCTCCCTGTTCAGGACAGAATTAATTTCAAAATTCTGACGCTCGCCCACAAATGTATTACAAATAAGGCACCCCTATACCTCAGCAACCTCCATCCGCAAAGTCCAATCTAACAGACCAACCCAATCTCAGTACACCAATCTTCTCATCACCCCCAAATACAAAAGACAGAAAGCAGGAGGAGCAAGTTTCCCTACCGTAGCTCCTAAATTGTGGAATGCCCTCCCTACTCATCTCAGAAATGACACCTCCTGCTGGTCCTTCAGAAAAAAAAAAAAAACCTTACTCCTCATGACAGACACACCGCAATAGTTGTTAGGCATTAGCTCAATACCGGCACAACGCGTGTATATAAACTGTATATAAATGTATTTGTGTAAAAATGTAATTCTGCAACCATGAAGATTTGTACCAAATTAACTTGTAAACACCTCCTTAAGAATGTAACTTCATCTAGCTGCCTCTGTGCTTTAAGCGCTATATAAATTAATACATAAATAAATAATAACAAGCCATCAAGAACTTGGGAATTATGAGGTCCTTCTCTCTAGAAGGGGAAGAATACTGCATCTCCCCTGATGGGGTCAGCACCTCTCCCCAATAGTCGTCTACTCCCAGGTGATCCTCCCCCATAGTACCACCCTCCAGGGTTAGGATCAGTTAGTGGCTGCTGTCCCCTGACCACATTGGAGGAGATACTTGCTGGGGAATTCAGATACCACAGGATTCATCACATAGGCTTCCCCTAAAGATCTGGCCTCCCGCACTAGGGTCCTTGGCTTGATAAAAACCGATAGTCTCCCCCACTTAAGAAAGAGGTTCCTTATTTTGGTTTTCCAAATCCCAAACAGGGGCTGTTAAAGAAAATCCTTTCCTCTCCCAGGAATGAGTTGGAGAATATCAGGAGAAGGCTTTCTTATAGTCAATGTGGGGCTCTTTATATATTTCTTTAATGACAGTGTATTACAGTCCCCCCCTTTACAAAATTCTCTCTAGCTTTATGCCAAGAGAGACGCAGCACAAGCCTCTTGTTATCTCAGCACATGATACTTTAATATGCTCCCTGGCGGCACTTAAGGCTGTATGTTATGATCTGTTAGGAGAAGCCTCTGGCTCTGCGGTGGTTCAACTTCTCCCCATAGGATTTAACATACTCTGTATTGACTGAGTTGCAGCGCACCCACGTGGAGGGGTTGCTATTGTATTTAACTCTAGGATCACATGCACCTTATTGCCTTTGTTTTAGTTTCAGAATCGATGCTCTTCTTGCCTGCCTCACCTTTTCTCGTATCCATCCATGTCCTGTTTATCTATTGCCCCCTGGAACCTCATCCTAAGCTCCCAGATCTTTTTCTATAATTTGTTTCTGATCTCCAATTTTGATTTGCTAACTTGCGGGTATTAGGTCATTTTAATTTTAAACCTAAGGATCCTTCTAACGTGGTGGCATGTCGCCATATCTCAGTCCTGTTTGACCTTGCTCTCCCTCAGTTGGTCGCTGTTCCCACCCACAGATTAGGCAACACGTTGGACCTGATCTTCGCTTCTGAGATCTCCACTACAGTGTTTCCCCCGCTCCCAGTTTCATAGACCGATCATTTTTAGGTCCCTTTTGAATGGGAACTCCCCTTGCCAGCCCCTCTAAAAAGAATCCACTCTTCTGCTTGCCGCAACTGGCGTACTATCGCTTTTGCTGATATTGCTGCTCAGCTGCTTTCTGCGTGTGAAGGCCAACCTACTTTGGACTTGGACTACATTTTGCAGGCGTGCTTGGGAACTGCTGATGCTCTTGCTCCTCTCAAATCTATGAAGCCTATACTTGCCGCTCTGAACCCTGGTTCACTGATCAGCTTCGATCTCTTCATCCTCAAAAGCGTCAAACTGAGTGGAAACGGTGCAGCACGTATGGTCTGGAGGATAAGTCTCTCCTTTATCAAATTTCCTCTTTGTACCACCAAACCATCCGTGAGGCCAAAGGCACTTACTTCACCCATCGGATGGAAGGCTCACTTAATAAATCTAGAGGGCTGTTGCACATTGTACGCTTGCTCGCCTCTCTTCTGCCTGAGGAAATTGCCCCTTCACAGTCAATATGTGACTCTTTGGCTACATTTTATGTTGAAAAAAATGAAAAGATCCCAAAAAAGATCTGTTCCACAGGTGCCCAGAGGGACCAATCAACTTCAACGGCTCTTGACTCTGAGTCACCTTCCCAGTGATCCTCTTTTCTGGCCTTTTCTCCAGGGGATATCATTGTGGCCTCTACAAGGCTTAGCTCTGCCTGTCCCTTGGACCCTATTCCGTTACCTGTGTTGAAGGAAATGATGCCCTTGGTTGCCCCCTGTTTGCGCATGTAGTCAATCTTTCCTTCAGCACTGGCCTCATTCCGGCCAACCTAAAACATGCCCTTGATATTCCGCATCTCTAGAAACCTTCCATGGATCCCTCTGTGTTGGTTAATTTTCGCTTCATATCTCTTCTACCTTTTTTGTCTAAACTGTTGGTCACTTGTGGTTCCCTGTTTTAGTTCTTTCCTGGAAGGTTCCTCTTTCTTTGACTCCTCTCAGTCTGGGTTCCGACCGGGTCACGGCACCAAGTGTGTGCTTGTCTCGGCAGTTGATGATATGGTGCGGTTGTAGGGCCAGTGCGGCATGAGAGCCTTTCTTTTACTTGATCAATTACTCGATCCTGCTTGAGTGCCAGGCCGGGTGTAACGTTTTGCGGAAGAAACACCCGCCCGTTACGCAAACAGCGTAGTCCTTCGTTCCCTGCGCGTCCATGCCGGATGGTATCCTGTGTTGTCATGGGTAGCCGACGTACGTCGGCACATCACTACTGGTCCTGCAAATGCATAAAGAACAGCATTTCCATGGCACCAGTGTTTCTAATTGAAATAAGTTCCCTGACGTTCCGACATTTGTTATTACTGCTTTGAATGCTCTGACCATGCTCTGTCTCATTGACCTTCTCTTTGGATTGTGTTTTGGTACTGTTTGTTCGTGACTATACTGTTAAATGAACATTGCTCCTGCCATACGGATTGCCTCTTAGGTCACCCTTTAATCCTTTTTCCTTCTGATATTGACCGTCTTGTTTTTCATGTTGTGGGATTGTGGAAAAGCGGGAAACTGCTTTGTTCTTAGGACCACCTCTGTGCATTGGATGCATTGCAGCTTTAAACAACTGTGTACTGTAACTGTCGTTAGTGCGTTTTCATTCTGCCCATGGGTAGGTCCCTTTTAACCATACTAACATCCCTTCCCTTTCGCATATAGTCCTTTAATTCTCCTGCATTTCTACTACAGTCCTCTTCACTACAGGACTCCTACTCTGTACATATTAGGTAAGCTTTTACACAAGCAGGATAGTTTGGCTTGCTCTCGGGTACACGTTCCACATCTTTGTTTGTTCTTTAGACCACAGAGTGAAGAGTTTTATTGCCACCAGACAACCTCTTCTAGGACTCTCAGCATAGGGTCCAGCATTACACAGGTTAGTGTTGTCCTAACTTATGCATATTTTGCTTTTGCTATTAGCACTAAAACCCTATCTTTATTTTTGCAGCCTGGTGTATACTTGGTGGTATTTTTGCTCTTTCTCTCTTTCTGTCCTTTTATGCCCGACGCAGTACTCTCGACGTGGTGAAGAACAAGAAAAAGGACAAGCCTCTGTCAGATGAAGTCAACTTTCGAATGGACCCCTTTTGGCCTTGGAAGGCCCAACAGGCCTAGGCCCTTACAGTGGGGAGGGTGGGGGGGCGGTCATTATACAATGATTTTTTCCTCCCCTTACCGCCCGGCTGCCTTCACCAGACATGGATAAGACACCCTTCAAATTCTGCCCATACTGTAATATAAAATTTCCGTGGCTCAACAAACACAGGGTCTGTAACCTCTGTTTAAATTGCGACCACAACGAAGGGCACTGTCGAGCTTGTAAGCTCGTTCGACCCAATACCCTTAAGGATCGCAGAACAAAGCGCAGGGCCCATCACTCCATGCAGGCCGAGTCTGCCATGGACATGGAGGGAGCCTCCAGTGACGGCAGCAACGCCGCCTTTTCGGAGGGCGAGGGTGACAGGAACAGATCGGTGGATTCCCTGTCCTCTTTCCACTCAGAGTCACGGTCGCCTCATGACAGGCCCCATAAGACAAAAGATGCCGCCCATAAAACTTCTACAACCGACATCGGAGGATGCGGCGGAGGTCCTCCCCAGTGGCGAAACTCGGCGCTTTTCATCTAAGGCGGTAGAGAAGCCTAAAGATTCAGAGTTGTCACACCTGATTCAAAAACATGTCCCTGAAACCCTTATTAGAGGTTCTAATTCCAAAAAATCCTCCTCTAACAGCCCAAATCATAAGGACAAGTCCCAGAAAACCAAAATCCATAAAGGAAAGTCTCATAGGGTGGAGGACACGGTAACTGCCCACAAGAGGATGGGGAGTATGTCCCACAAGATGAGGGGGAGGGCCCATAAAGTGAGGCCCTACATAAAAAAGATCTAACCCAAACAACTACTGTACCTTACTCTGGGGTCTTCCCCAGCTCAGCTAAGTGGTCATCAGAAGACATAGATAGAGTTATGTCTAGAATGTCTTTCTTTGCAGATTTCTTTGAAAAAATCCTAATGCTTTAGAAAGTTTTCAAAATACACCTCTAACTGATCAGGCCTCAAGCTCTCAGCCCAGGTCTTCCACTATTCAGCCCTTGTCTTCATCCCAGCCTCCAACGTATAGGTCTCGCACTGCAGACCTTTATGACATACATGCAGATACAGAGGGAGATCAGGAGGAGGATGAATAATATGAGGGTAATAATGACGATGAGTCAGAAGTTTACACTATAGACTCTCCAATTCCACAAGACTCCCTCTTACCTGATTCCCCAGTGAATAATCAGCCAGCCTTTAATGATCTCTTAATCAGAGCAGCTGAACACTTCGAAATTGAGATCCACGAAACTCAGCAAGACAAAGATTTTGCATAGGATATCCTGGGGGACAAAAAAGCGGCCACCCATTTTATACCTATCTTGAAGTCAGTTCAAAGGAGGATCCAACCCTCTCTTGAAACGCCCAATCAAACCAGGGCAGTCAGTCCGTGAATAGAGAAAGTATTCCGGCCGGCACCATCTGATCCCTTATATATCGGAGGACAGTTTAAGCAAGATTCACTAGTAGTCACAACTACCCGGAAGAGGGCGGGTACACCTCTAGCCTCTTCAGAAGCTCCCCTAGACAAGAAGAGCAATAAGCTCTACACCATGTGTAGGAAGGTCGCAACTTTGGTAGCGTACCTAGCTAGAATCACCAGTAATTCCACACTGTTGGCGAGCTATGACTGCAACAAATGGGATGAAATTACGGCCCTTGGTGATTCTGGTCCAGAGTCTATAAGAAGTAAACTTGCCCTTGAAGCAGATGAAGGCAAAGCTATTGCCAGCAGCCTGTAAAAGAATAACCTCGATGCTGCAGACAATGCTGGACACATAATCGCAGAAGGAACCATTCTCAAGCTTCATGCTTTGCTTCGCCAATCCGGTTTTAAACTGGAGAGACAGGCAACGTTGCTCAACATGCTAGTGGAACCATATGTGCTATTCGGCAAAGCAGTGGAGGATGCTCTGAAGTTGGCCAAAGTGGTGTATGAAACTCTCAAATCTCTTGGCCAACTTACCAATAAACAAACTGGGCAGAGTGGCGGAAACCATTTTTGTCGTTTTCATGGACAAAACTCCCAAAGACGTTCAGGCTATGGACAAAACCAAAATTCTTCATGGAACAGCAACCAGGGTCAAGTGTCCCAGGGCTATCCTAGAGGCCAGCGCAAGTACCGCGGCCTGGGGGGAGCCTCCACTTCCAGAGGTGGAGGCACGCCTCCCAATCAATGACAGCTCGCTACTGGTCCCCCCATGTCTCCCCAGTAGGGGGACGAATTTCAAACTTCACCCACGCATGGGACGGAATAACCACGGACAAGTGGGTGTTATCAATAGTAGCGGGTGGTTATTGAGTGGAGCTCCTAGGAACACCATCAAACCTCCCTCCGCTCCAAAGGAAAACATCAAAAGAAGAACAACTCATCTTAATAGAAGAGGTCAACGCGCTGCTCCTCAAGGACGCCATCGAGATTGTGCCATACAACGAGGTAAACAAGGGTATTTATTCAACATACTTCCTTGTACCAAAGAAAGATCTTACAATCTTACAATGCGTCCCCATTATTGGACTTGCATCCTGCGAACACTTGTGTAAAGCCACAAAAGTTCTGCATGACAACGCTACAAGAAGTAAATCCCCTGCTAAAGCAGGGGGATTACATGGCAACATTAGATATGAAAGATGCCTATTTTCATATTTCAATGCTCCCAGCGCACGGAAAACTCTTGCGGTTCAAAGTAGCAAACCAGCACTACCAATTCAAGGTGCTGCCCTTTGGAATAGCATCATCTCCAAGGGTATTCACCAAAACACTGGCGGTGGTGGCGGCTAACCTGCGCAGGGACGCAATCCCAGTGTACCCCTATCTGGACGACTGGCTGGTCACAGGAGAGACTCCCCATCTTTGCAAACTAAACACACAAAGAACCACAGATCTTCTCTTCCAATTGGACTTCTCGATAAATGAGAAAAAATCAAGTCTCGTACCAAACACATCAAAACAGTTCCTAGGAGCTGTATTAGATACAAAAACAGGCTTGGCCTTCCCTTCCATGGAAAGAGTGAAGGACATGCTTTGGCAAATATCCCAGTATCAAGCTGGTCTCCAGTACGCGATGCATTTGCTAAGCATGATGGCATTGTGCATATATCTAGTCCAACACGCATGTCTGCGCATGCGACCAATGCAGGAGTGGTTGGCGAAACGATGGTCTCAGGCAAGTGGTCAGTGGAACAATCTAGTGGTCGTTTCGCCAACACTAGTACAGAGCCTACGCTGGTGGTCAAGCGAAAACCTGTTAAAGGGAAAACCCTTCCATGACCCGGAAGCGCAAGCAATTGTCACAACAGGCGCGTTACTGTCCGGTGTGGGGTCTCATTATCTTCACCACACAGCAGATGGTCTGTGGACCCAAGTCACTGCACAGAACCATATCAACCTGCTAGAACTATTAGCACTACTCAAAGCACTCCAAGCACAACTGACCAGCCAGTCGGTTCAGATCCTGATGGACAGCACAACTGCGATGTTCTACATCAACAAACAGGGGGGCACATACTCTCCAAGTCTGTCCAAGTTGGCACAGAAAATATGGAAATGGACACTCAGACGAGGCATATCCCTATCCTCACAACACATTCCAGGGGTACTGAACACTCTAGCAGACTCTCTGAGCAGAGATCCCCTACCAGAGGAACACGAGTGGCAACTAGACTCAGACGTCGTAGACCACATCTTCTCTCAATGGGGTTACCCCACAATAGACTTGTCCGCTACAGGTGAAAACAAGCAATGGCCAGACTTCGCGTCCAGGTTCCCCCAGCCAGACTCCAAGGGGAACGCCCTATGGATGAACTGGTCAGGGAAATTTGCTTACGTTTTTCCCCCGACTCCATTAATGACAAGGATAGTGAACAAGATGCACAGAGAACAGATGACGCTTATCCTTGTTGCTCCTATTTGGGCGAGACAGTCATGGTATCCATATCTGTGCAATCTGGCGATGTGCGATCCAATCAAACTCCCATACCTAACCAACCTGTCAAACCAACACAAGGGAACAAAAGTGCACCCTCTACCACACTCCATGAACTTGGCAGCATGGCTCCGGAAGTCATAGGGCCTCATTACGACCCTGGCATTATGGGGTTAACGGCACCGGTAGAGCTGCCGGTGCCGTTAACCCCATAACACCTCATTACGAGGTCTGCTCGTGGGACCCGCTCAGGACGCCTTAGCGGGTCCCGCAAGCGGCCCAGCATGCTAACAACGGGCCGGTCATTAACGGGCCCGTTGTTAGCATGCTCCCCATTCCCATTTGAGCCCTATGGGTGCTCAAATGGGAATGGGGATGTACCGGGTCCGGGTTCCCTGAATGGGGAAATACCGGGCCCTCCAATAGCCCGGTATTTCCCCATTCAGGGAACCCGGACCCGAGTTTGGAGGTAGCCATGCCCTTATTAAGGGCATGACAACCTCCAAACTCGTAATGAGGCCCATAGAGTTCGGACACCTTAATTTACCACAGCGGTGTATGGATATCCTCAAGGAGGCAAGAAAACCAAAAACTAGACACTGTTATTTCGACAAGTGGACGAGATTCGTAATTTGGTGCCAGTCTAAACAAATAAACCCCATAGAATGTGCTCCTTCACACATTCTCAACTATATGCTTCACTTGTTAGACTCTGGGTTAGTATTCAACTCTATAAAGGTTCACCTGGCGGCTTTATTAGCTTATACCACCTCTCAGAGTAAGGTATTGTGGTGGAAAATTCCAGTCATTAAGGCTTTCATGGAGGGAGTCAAAGACTCCACCCTCCTATTTCAAACCCACTGCCAGGATGGGATCTCAATGTGGTACTAGCAAATCCCATGGGGCCCCCATTCGAGCCTATGCATAAGTCGAGCTTTAAACACCTGACATACAAGACTGCCTTCTTAGTAGCTATTACTTCCATAAGAAGAGTTAGAGAATTGCAAGCATTGTCAGCGCAGGACCCATTCTTTATCATACATAAGGAAAAATGGGTTTCATACTCATCCTAGGTTCACCCCTAAATTAATTTCTAATTTCCATGTGAACCAATCCATTGAGCTTCCGACTTTCTTTCAGAGACCAACTAGCTCAGCTGAGGTGAATCTCCACACACTGGATGCGAGGAGAGCGGTCCTTTACTACGTAAACAAGGCCAGACTGCTTAGGAAAACAGATCAACTGTTTGTCTCCATAGCACCAGGCAGAGAAGGGGACTGCATTTCTAAAAATGCCATCTCCAGATGGATAGTAATATGTATTCAATTGTGCTATTCATTATCAAACAAAACACTGAAGCTCATTATGAGTCAGCTGGTCCGGAAACAACGGTGGCGGTAAATCCGCCGCCACCGTTGTTTCCGGACCGGCTGATTCTGAGTCCTGCAGGCGGACATGGAAACACCGGCCCTGTCATAGACGGAACCAGTGTTTCCATGTTCCCCATCCCCATGGAGTCCTATGGGACTCAATGTGAATGGGAATTTACAGAATTCCGCCTCCGGAATTACTGGGTCACCGGGGTTGTAATGCCCCAGTGATTCCGGCAATCACGGAGGCGGAATGGTATTATGGGTCCGGCGGCAGCCTGCTGGTTTTTCCAGCACGGCTACCGTCGGACTCGTAATGAGGCCCACTGCCTTTTACACCAAAAGCTCACTCCACAAGGAGCACTGGAGCTACGCTGGCTTTTATCGCAAATGTCCCATTAGACAGGATTTGCAAAGCAGCTAAATGGAGCTTAGTACATACCTTTACTCAGCACTAGTGCATTGACACACATTCCAAGACAAATACACAGGTGGGACAAGCGGTTCTAAAACATCTTGCTGCTGCTCCTTCTCATGACGCACCACCTTCTCATAACTCTGCTCGCTAATCTATGCATAGCATGTGATCTAAGCAGATTCCACAAGCCTCAGAAGGGATACATTACCGTAATCGTATTTCTGATGCTTGTATCTGCTTAGATTCACATGTGGCCACCCTTCCTCCCCGGAGAGAAGGTGCATTGATGTTGCATGAGCTTTCTGCCTGAATCTGCTTGGATACAACTGTACTCACACTACACTTCATGCAACCTCATGTCAGAACAAAACAATCTGAGGGACATTGACGCGTGAAGGACCATGGGTACAGTAGTATTACTGGCACGCTCTGTCGACATCCCTTTTTGAGTTTCGAAAACAGCAATTGTAATACTGTGCAGCTTCCACTAGATGTCGGCCTAGATACAAGCATCAGAAATACGATTACGGTGAGTAATGTATCCCATATATATAACGTAAATTAACATGCCAGTGGAACCAACACTCTTATTCGGCAAAGCGGTAGAGGACAGCCTGAAGTCCACCAAGGAGGAATATGACACTCTCAAATCCCTTGGGTAACTGACTAATAAACCTCCTGGCCAGAGAGGCAAGAACAATTTTCGCTGCTTTCGTGGCCAAAATTCCAAAGGAGGCTCCGGGTACGGACAAAGTCAGAATTCTGCCTGGAATAACATCCAAGGTCTGGCGTCACAGGGTTACCAGAGAGGCCTGCGCAGATCCCGCAGCCAGGGGTGGTCCTCCACATCTAGAGGTGGAGGAAAGCCTCCCAAGCAATGATAGCCTGCTACAGGTCCCCTCCCATGCCTCCCCAGTAGGGGGACGGATTTCACTCTTCAGCCACGCATGGGAGGAAATAACCACGGACCTTCTCTTCCTATTGGGTTTCTCAATAAACGGGAAAAAATCAAGTCTTGTACCAAACACAACAAAACAGTTCCTAGGAGCTGTTTTAGACACAAGAGCAGGCTTGGCCTTTCCATCCATGCAAAGAGTTTAGAACATGCTTCGGCAAATACCCCAGTATCAAGCCGGTCGCCAGATAAGCGTACGCAAAGCAATGCGTTCACTAGGCATGATGGCATTGTGCATATACCTGGTCCCACATGCACGTCTGCACATACGCCCCATGCACGATCGGTTGGCGAAACAGTGGTGTCAGGCAAGTGGTCAGTGGGATGATCTACTGGTTGTTTAGCCAACACTAGTTCGAAACCTACGCTGGTGGACAAGGGTCAATCTGTGAAAGGGAAAACCCTTCCACGAACCGGAGGCGCGAGCGATCGTTACAACCGACGCATCACTCTCCGGGTGGGGGTCTCACTTCCTTTACCACACAGCACATGGTTTGTGGATCACCTCACGGCACAGAACCACATCAACCTGTTGGAACTACTAGCAGGATATAAAGCTCTTCAAGCATTCAAAGCACAGTTGACGAACCAGAAGGTTGAAATCTTAACAGACAGCACCACTGCAATGTTCTATATAAACATATAGGGGGGCACACACTCTCCAAATCTGTCCAAGCTGGCACAGAAAATATGGAGGTGGACACTCAAACGGGGATGTTCCTATAATCCCAAAACTTTCCAGGGGAACTCAACACCCTAGCAGATTCTCTGAGCCGAGATCTCCTACTAGAAGAACACGAGTGGCAACTGCACCCAGGTGTAGTAGACCACATCTTCTCCCAGTGGGGTTACCCCACGCTAGACTTGTTCGCTACATGGGTAAAAAAAACAATGCCCAGACTTCGACTCCAGGCTCCCCCATCCAGGCTCCAAGGGGAAGGCCCTATGGATGAACTGGTTAGAAAAATATGCTTATGCTTTTACTCCCCCCCACCCGACTCCCTTAATCAGCAGGGTAGTCAACAAGATTCACAGGGAACAAATGATGCTCATCCTAGTCGTAAGACAGCCATGGTATCCACATCTGCGCAAACTGGCGATGTGCTATCCCGTCAAACTCCCATGTTAGACAAACCTATTGACCCAACAGGCGGAGAATGACAGTACACCCTCAACCACAATCAATGAATCTGGCAGCTTGGCTCCTGAGGTCATAGAGTTTGGACACCTCAATCTGCCACAACGGTGTATGGATATCCTCAAGGAGGCTCGAAAACATAACACTAGACACTGTTATTTTGACAAGTGGAGAAGATTTGTAATCTGGTGCCAGTGTAAACTAATAAACCCCATAGAATGTACTCCATCCCACATTCTAAACTATATGCTCTAATTGTTAGACTCTGGGTTAGTATTCAACTCCATAAAGGTCCACCTGGCGGCTTTATCAGCGTACACCACCTCTTAGAGTAAGGTATCATGGTGGAAAATTCCAGTCATTAAAACTTTCAAGGAAGGGGTAAAAAGACTTAATCCTCCAATTTGTAATCCACCGCCAGGCTGGGATCTCAATGTTGTACTCACTAAGCTCATGGGGCCCCCATTCAAGCCAATGCACGAGTGAAGTCTTAAACACCTGACATACAAGACTGCCTTCTTATTGGCTATTACTTCCATAAGAAGAGTTAGTGAATTGCAAACATTGTCAGTACAGGATCCTTTCTTTATCATTTATAAAGACAAATTGGTTTTACACACTCATTCAAGGTTCTCTCCTAAATTAATTTCCAAATTCCACATGAACCAATCCATTGAGCTACCGGCCTTCTTTCAGAATCCAACTAACTCAGCTGAGGTAAAACTCCACACATTAGATGAAAGGAGAGCGGTCCTTTAATACGTAAACAAGACCAGACCACTAAGGAAAACAGACCAGCTGTTTGTCTCTGTAGCACCAGGCAGAGAAGGAGACCACATTTCTAAGAATGCCATCTCAGATGGACAGTCAGATGCATCCAACTGTGCTATTCATTATCAAACAAAACACTGCGTTTTACACAAAAAGCTCACTCCACTAGAAGCACAGGAGCAAATGTCTCCTTAGACAGCAAAGCAGCTACATGGAGCTCAGTACATACCTTCACTCAGCACTACTGCATTGACTCCCATTCCAGAGCAGATACACAGGTGGGACAAGCGGTTCTAAAACATCTGTTTGCTGCCGCTCCTTCTCACAACCCACCGCCTTCTCATAACACTGCTCGCTAATTTATGCATAGCATGTGATCTAAGCAGATTCCACAAGCCTCAGAAGGGACACATTACTCCCTGTAATCGTATTTCTGATGCTTATATCTGCTTAGATTAACATGCGCCCACACTTCCTCCCCTGAGAGAAGGTGCATGGATGTTTTATGAGCTTTTCGGATATGTATCTGCTTTAATACAACTGTACTCACGATGCACTTCATGCTACCCCATGTCAGAAACAAAACAATCTGAGGGAACTCGACGCGTGAAGGACCATGGCTACAGTGGACATCACACTAGGGATAGTATTACTGGCACGCCCTGTCGACGTCCCTTTTCGAGTTTCGAAAACCAAAACTGTAATACTCTGCAGCTTCCACTAGATGTCGGCCTATGCATAGCATGTGAATCTAAGCCGATACAAGCATCAGAAATAAGATTACGGTGAGTAATGTATCCCATATATATGGGTTATGTCGAAGAAGAAACTATATATCCTACAGGTCTATTCATGAGTACTAACACCGTAGCTGGCATCTCTGGTACCATCCTTTCCTGGTTTGGTTCCTTTTTGTCTGGACGCACTCAGTCGCTTTCTCTTTCTCCTTTTCGCTCTGCCCCGTGTCCCCTCACCTGATGTTTCCCCCAAAGGTCTGCCATCTCGCCCATACTGTGCAAAATCTATGTTCAGCCTCTAGCCAGACTCATATCCTCCCACGGCTTTCTATGCTATTCATATGACGATGACACTGACACTCATTGTGTGTTTGAACCTCTCCTCTTCCAAAACTGTGGCCAGATTTCAGACCTTTCTTGTAGCCGTGGGGCAATGGATGAATAGTAACTCGCTGAAGCTGAACGACGATATAACTAAGGTTGGTGGTAACCCCACCCCCCGCTGCCACAGCTATATGGACCCCCTGGTTTTGGCCTCCTTCCCTTGGTCCTTATCCTGCTGCTGTTTTGGCTGTAAAGGACCTTGCAGTTAATCACTGCCAACCCTGTCTGCTGAGTTGCAGGTTGGTGTGTGGTGTGCCAGCAAGGCCACTATCCGCTAAGAATTCTTACAAGGGTCCTCCCTTTCTTACACTTTCTTACCTTCTATGGTTGCTTCCCTGTTTCTGTCTCCCCTTGATTCCCTTGATCCATCGGCTGCAGGTCCTTCAGAACTCTGCAGCCAGGGCTGCCATTCTGCACCCCCATTATACTCATGCTACCCCCATTGTCTTGGGAGTCTGCTGTCAAGTGAAATCTTGTACACCTCAAGTTATGTTTAGAAGCTTATGAGTTAGAAAATCTCTTATGCCATTGCTTATAGAAAAGTCTACCAGAGATTTTGTCATGGACCAGAGGAATTTTGTCATCACAAATATTGAGAAGCCCTGTGTGATCGAACCGAAAGAAGCCCTATGGAACAAAGTGCTGGCATGGCTTTGGCTTCGGCAAAGATCCGTGCCAGGAATCATGAGGAGTTCTGACCTGAAGGTCCTACGGAAACTTGAGTTAAATGACTGGTGTTCTCATGAGAACAGAGACTGTGTGCTGGTAGGATGTGGGCCGAGTAACCTGCAGTACTATATCAGTATTTGTCCATATTTGCCCAAGAGTTCCATAAACCTCAATCTTATAGTTGATTAAGATACTGGTGCCTTTTTCTTTCTTTTTAGAATTACTACTATGATCTTTTTTGTTGTTGTTTTTGTTGGTGTTTGTAATTTCCTGTTGTTTGTAGCGCTCTGATGCCTGCGGGCTATATTAATAAATCCTTTACCATCTGCACTGGCTTCCTGTTGCCAAACAGATCTCCTTGAAGTCAATTTGCCTGGTCTACTGTGCTTTCTATGGGAACGGCACAGAATATCTTCAGCAGAAATTCTGTTGCTATGTTCTGACCCAGACTGCCAGGTGATTGTCCCTTGCATTCATTTCATGCATGAAGGTGGTCAAACCTTTTCTGTGGTGTCAGCTAAACTGTGGAACTCTGTCCCTTTGTGAATAAATGAGGACTACCTGTCCTTCAGGCAAGAGCTAAAATGCCTTTGGGCGAACGATGCGCTCTAGAAGTAAAATAAAGAAATAGTTTTGTGCATTTTCATTTCTATATGGGTCACTTAGGAGATCCACTGGTCAAAGTGTGGAACATCTCTTCCCAAGACTAGTTGGGGTGGTAGGTTTGGGAATTACTACTACCAACACATGTATTTTCCTTCCAAGAATCATAACCGGGATTTGAGTTTGTGAATGTCCATGAATACACACCCTATGTCCTTTTGTCCAGTTGGTTTCCATCCCTGAAGAAGTAAGTAAGCGCTTATGGCACATCCCCTACTCCCTGTATCTAATTGGGCTCAAGCGATCTTTCCTATTAAAACAACTGGGATTTTGTAAAGACTTTTTTACACAGCATAGTATTTGATTTCCTTAGAGGTAACGTTTCTCTAGAATGAAAGGACATAGTGCTTTCACTGGAGAATTCAGTATCTATGTTTTGCTGCTCTGCTGGAAAATTAGACATTTCTGGCCTATAAGATGGACAGTGGTGTATAAAATATCTTAAACTCCCACAAATACAACATCACAGTTCTAAAGAGTGGTTGTTTACAATAGACTCATATTCTTTCCAAGAGGGATCTGATTCCTCTTCAGAATATGAGACAAAAAGGTTTTTTGATTTCAGGTTTTATTTTTCTTTGAGAAACCCCTTTTAAAGAGATTGGCCCATTGGGGGTTTTAGTCCCTAGCCCCAAAATCTCTTGTTTAGTTGATTTACAATCTGTTTCATTTATCAAAGAATTAAAAAAAACATTTCTGAGATGTTATTTTCCAACTAGTCTCTATGTTTGTCTTCAGTGGATAGTGTTAGGGAGAATTCTCTGTAAGGCTAATTTCCCAAACCTAGTGAGTCCCCCAGCAGCTTTGCTGGATTTTTTGGGGTTTATTTTGTTCTCTCCTACTAAGAGTGAGATTCTTTTGCTCCCACTCTTAGACATGATTTGAGGTGTTCCTTTTACTTTCCATGTGTTTTATGGGCTATGGGGTCTTTTACTCCATAGGGTTTCATGTGTTTTTTTATGTGGGTTACACAGCACCCTCCGTGCCGTAACCCAGGGGTGTCGTAGCGACCCCCCAACATAGACTCCATACCCTGGGACTGACTACTGTCTCCCAGGGCATGTAAAGTCACCATTGTCTTTGCTAGTCCCAAATTATGAACAGAAACCAGTACAAACCATCATATTGTGGAAGTACTGGTCGGGGCAATTCGATTGCCCTGGGGTCTGTTGTTCGAGGGGGCACATCTCCGTCCCCCCTGATCGAGTTTTGGCTGGTGGCAGTGGATACTACTTTTTATATTCGACCGCGAATATATCTCTATGGGATTTTCCCATTGTTCGAGGCTACCAACTTTAATTATTTAATTCTTATAGCCTCAAACATGCCGCCGGTTTATTTATTTAATATTAATTCACCGGTTGGTATTTTCTGCCAGAACTCGATTCTAAAATGGCGTTTGTGTTCTCTTCTGTGACTCCAACCCAAGTCGAGCCCTTTGTTCCACTTTTTGGTGGACTTCTCCACAGAAGCCTCCAAAAGTGGTGCCACTCTGTCTGGGTACCACAGGGGATGTGGGAGGGGGTTTAGGCACCCTGGACTGAGTTACCTTGGTAACTCAAGTCGCATTCTTGTGTGATTGGCCCAAGTGGTGAGCCGGCCGGCTCACCACTTAGCATGTTTGATTGACAGCTAGGGTGAGTGAATGGGGGTGTACTGCATAAAAGCAGGGCTTTGGGGACTGGAACTTCAGAAGTCGCCACAGGACCTAAGAATCCGAGGAGGGAGAAGCTGAGCCGACCTGCAACGACGACACCACCGGTGGAGCCCTGCTGAACCGTCTCACCACTTTTCCCGATGACAGAGGAGATCTCCAGTCCGGAGAGTCTTCTTCCTTTGACTGGTGGGGATAACCAGTTTAGCCTTCTTTTCACCTTCCTGGAGCATCTCGTGGCCGCCTTACCCGTGCCAAGCACCCCGGCAACCGGAATACCACGGTTTACCACTACAGCAAAGAGAAGGGTAGTACCTTTTAACCGGGGGACTCTGCGGCTGGTTTCTTCCCTAGCAGTGCAACAACCTTCATCTTTCCTCCACGGCGAGACCTCGTCTTCCTCTGGACGAAACACCGACTTGCACCTGCTGCCAGGAACAACTGCCCCCGCTGGAGCTCCTTTCCCACTTAAGGTACTGTGTCCCGCCTGGCTTCCCTTGCGACAGATCGTTCGGGGTGACAGTAAAGCCTCGACTTTCTAACCTGGGCTAGCCTGGGGCAACCTAGCTAACTTTTCCTGACTTGAATTTCATCCTTTTTGTGCGAACTATCTACACGACGCATAACCCCACTGTGCGAACCTGGACCCCTTCTGCTTGCTCTCTCCAAGAGTGCGCCTGGCAATTGACTTCCTTGCTCTCCAGTAGAACTCTGCCTATCCTGCCTTATTGTGGTTCTTTGAGAAAGTATTGAAACTTGTGTGCTTTTTTAACTCTGCCTTTTTCCCTCCCTTTCTTTACAACTTATTAGAGTGTCATCTTATGTTAAGCGCTCACCTCTGTCTGAAAATAATGGTGTTTCTCACTAAGCTTTGTCTAATAAGTGAATAGGGTTGTATATATATGATAGTGACTGTGTGTTGAATTTACTTACCTCATTTTTGCTAGTGTAAACTGCTAGTGTAAACTACAAGTGTGTTTTTAAATAAATAATTATATACTTTTACATTAAAGCTCTGGTCAGTGTTTGTTTGTACTACTGTGTCTCTGTACCTATTGTGTATACTCTGCATACTGCCTAGCTCTTCTTGAGGGAAGTCTGACTGCTCAGCCACAGCTACCAAGTGAATCTGGGTGGTACAGACTGCTACCAAGTGGGTTTACTGCCAAACACCTGTAGTCTTAAATCTTTTGCAGTGGTCCCTAAGGGAACTGCACAGGTTTCTGCCTAACAGATACTTCCCAAAAAACCTCATGCAGCTGGTTTCCCACAATTTTTGCTCCTATTGATTTGTATAGGAACTAGAGAAAGATTAAAAAAAAAAAAACCTCAATTCTTCTCTACAAGAAAGATTGGGTAACATGTTTTACTTTCCCTCTTTACAGGGGATAATATAGAGGGACACACTGATGGGGGGAAAAATATCCTCAAGTGCAAAGAAACTGGTATCAGACAGTCATGGGGACAAAAAAGATGATAAAAGTTACCCGCTACTGTTTTTGTAGCTGGTAAAAAGGCTTGACTAATTGAGAGTTGGAAGACAAACCCCTACATTAGCATGTAAAGGAATACGGCTCTCATGATCTTTTCTTAAGGATCCTAATCTACTGGCAGGGAAAAGGACCTGCTTAGATTTCTCTCCTGATATCAATGTTAAGGACATAGAACATGGTTCAATTTCTTGACTATAGCACCCTTAGTAGGAGGGGTATTGCTATTCCATATTAAGCCAGATGTAAGAAATGTGGGGCTAGTATTTATTATACTCGTGTGGAATCCCCAGTTTGTATCAACTGAGTTCGATCCCACTCTGACACCATATGTGAGGGGTCAGCAATGAGAGGCGGACACAAAGTTGTATTTTCATTATCAGACCTCTTTATTCAAATAAAAAGGGTTGGATAAAGGCCTCTCTGTCCCTATCCTAAAGAGAGTTTCCCTACCTAGGAAACTAAAATTAAAGATCGGTCCGTGGCTAGTCGTCAAAACATATAAACTGTCCTTGTTTCCAAAACATACTAATCTGACCCTCACACTATAAATAAATAACTAAGAGTGCAAGGAAATGTTTCTGATTTATGTTTGGTGAAAAAGTGTTTTCTGTTAAAGCAATTAGGTGATTCCCTTCCCCAGGATATTTTGGTAGGATAGGAAAAAGTGTTTCCATCAAACAACAGTTTAAGGATGGTGAAAATGTCTCTTTCAAACAGTTTCTTTAATAAACCGCCTGGTATACTCCCCTGTCAGGAATCATTTAGTAGGTTCTTCAGATCCCCTGGTATACTCTCCTGCCAGGTATCTTCCACAATGTCTTATACTTCCATATATTTTGAGTGGATTTCCTGGTATACTCCCCTGTCAGGAATCATTTAGTAGGTTCTTCAGATCCCCTGGTATACTCTCCTGCCAGGTATCTTCCACAATGTCTTATACTTCCATATATTTTGAGTGGATTGCCTGGTATACTCCCCTGTCAGGAATCCCCTTCTGGGGTCTTGTAGATCTCCTGGTATACTCTCCTGCGGGGTATCTTCCGCCCAATTGTTCACTGCCTGATGTATTCCTTCACCAGAACTTTTTCTCTGTCTCGCTGTTTTTGAGTATAGCACAGTTGTATTAATTCACTGTACTCCTACTTCATTGGCTTGAGGTATTACCTGTTCCAATTTTCCCCACATTGACATTTCATACTTGGTGACTTGTTCAAGTTGTGCGTTTTAATAAGTTCATTAATATTTATTTGCTTGGGGTAATACTTGCTCCAACTTTCCCCACATTGACATTTCATACATGTGGACTTGTTCAAGTTTGTCTTCATACTTTACTTGGTGAGTAGTCAAAAACTCTTATTTGCTCACACGCCTATCGGTAAGTAAGTTTCCTCTCTGGACCAGCCTGACTTGCACAGTAGACCTTCCTCCAGCACTCCAGACTGCTCCGCATTCATCCACCCGTAAGACTACTGCTTCTCGACACAACCGTGTCTCCAGTAGCTCTGCCGCGGCTAACGGTACTCCCCCATAGTACCTGCCCCACAGTTGGGATCAGGTAGCGACTGCCGTCCCCTGGCCACATAGAAGGAGATTCTTGCCGGGGAATCAATGATTACTCCACAGGATTCATCATAGTGATGTATAGACTGTATGAGAGCACATTGAGGTCATTGTAAGCAGAGACTGACTCTCCTGGTATGTGGTAAATGCACGCACAGCTTTTATCACACAGAATTAGAGCACATTGAGGGACTACTAAGCACATTGAGCTTCATTCCAAGTATGCCGGTCCAGAAAACAACAGTGCCGATATGCTCACCGTTGTTTCCGGACTAGCATACTACAGGTCTACCTGCCGGAGCCGCTATGCCCGACAGGTTGAACCCTGCCGGACCGCCACGGAAGCACCGGCACCATTAAAAATGGTGCCGGTGCTTCCATGTTCCCAATTCCCATAGAGTCCCAATGGGGAAATACAATTTAACAGCGCCTGACTTCCCAGGCCGCCAGGGTTGTAAAGCCCTGGTGGCACACGGAAGTCCGGTGCCAGTAAATTATTCTGAGTCTGGCAGTAACCCGCCGGACTTGGAATGAGGCCCATTGACTCTCCCCTGGTACTTGGTAATGCACAGACCACGTTAGAGCACATTGAAGCCATTGTAGACAGAGACTGACTCTATCCTCCTGGTACGTGAAAATGCACACTCATTTTATATCACCCAGCATTATAGCACATCCCCTCTAGCCTCTCCACTATCTGCATGTCAACACATGCCCAATGCATACCACCCAGTGTTACAACACATTGAGGGAATGGTAACCACAGCTTGAATTCTCCCTCCGAAGTAAGCAATATACAGAGATTGTATGACAGTTTTAGAACACCTTGTTGGAATTTAATATACAGATTGAACTGTCAGTACCTGTCAAGGTACACCCAGCTTGTATCACATAGCATTATATTGCATTCTAGGGACACAGAAGTGTTTTGTTTGCAAACATAATCTTTGCCTTCAGTGTTAATAAATACCTCTGCTCGAGATTGATGTTCTCACTTCTCTTCAATCCACAGTCTGTCCAACACCGGCCTGACGGATGAAAGCACTGGCACCCTGTTGTTGACGCTGAGTACAAAGGAATCCCTGCAACACTTGGTTCTTTATGGCAATAGATTCACTGGGAGATCAGTTGTTTCATTCTACACCCTTAAGGAGACTATCCCTTACTTCAAGTTTGAGGTGTGTCACGTTACCTTGCTGCTGCCTAATACTATACCAGTAGGCACAGATGCTGCATTGTGTGTATGTTTCCATTAATGATGAGTTTAGGTAACTGATTTTATGCAACCTATATATCCATTATGGAATTGTGATTCTTAGTAGCATATGACACAGACCCTCCAGGCTTAAGAAATCATAGCAAGATACTCAGAGATCAAAATGAACAAGTGGAGGAATTAAGACCTAGGAAAGAGATAAGAGCAAAGGTAATAAAAACAAGCATTGGCAACATCAAAAGTTTTGATTTGTAAATGGCCCATTTTTTTACAAAGCCACACAGCAGGACAACAAAGAACTGACTGCATTTGCTAAGCCAGGCCTATTAGCTTTGCCAGTGTCTATTGGTATAGTTTGCCATTGAAGAGAATTGCCAATGATCCACTTCATGCCGGCCAGATTTCCAGCCTCCATGTTTGTACTCATGTATATTTGAGTTTTCCTTTCTTTGACCAGAACGCAGACTACAGAAATCGGCCAGCTATCCTTTGCATACCCATAAAACCTTGGTCTTTGCATTAGTTTGTCATTGCCTCTCTGGTGAATCCTTTTAACATGCAGGTGGACCCTTGAAGGCTAGACCCTGAAGGCTCACACTCTGGTAATACAACCCGCTTGTGAAAAAATGCCCAAGTCGATCTTGTAAGGATAACCCATTTTAATCTCGCACACAGATGAGAGCAACAGCAAAGAACTCTGCTGCTAAGAACGTTCTGCCGAAAAAGGGTACAAGCAGAGGCTTAAAAGGAGACACATAGTCATTGTGATGCAATACATACAGTAAAAACCTGTGTTCAGCTGGTCGGTGTGTGCCTATAAAGAATCTGCCTCTCCCATAAGTGATGCCAGGTCATTGGTTCCATCCCAGTCCGTCCTTCTTCCATCACATGGGTGCTGTGGAGATCATCTTCTTCTCAACGACGAAGGTCAAAGAACAAATTAACTACACTCCTAACACAATGCTAGTTTCTCATTATAATGTGCACCTGACAGACTTTAAGACTGGCACAAAGGAGGTTCTGGGGCACTCTAACCTCCACACACACACATTGCACGCACTCCCTTCCGCGCCATCCGGCTCCAAGGTCTCCACTGTCATTTTAAACTATAATTTATCCCACCCAGCACCTCACAATACAAATCATATGATTGTAGCTCAAAGATGTGCAATGTCCGTCCTCTTTGACCATTTCAGGACTTGTTACTTTGGGTTGGTGGTCAAAGGGCACCTGGTGCCATGGAATACAGGGATTTTGATGTTTAGTAAGTTATAGGAGCTATAACTCGTGGTCGCCTGCGGAGGGGCCGGGTCATGCTTTGGCCAGTGTAAGATAACATGGACACCAAGCGCCGGTCTATGACACATTCCTTGCAGATAGAAAAACATCTTTGCAACACTATTAGAACAATGAATGAGCTTTATGGCGGTTGGGGGTGTGGGTTGTCCTCATGGGAGCTCAGGCATGACTGGAGATTTCCCTCGTCTTGCAATTAGGTACTAATACATAAAATGCTGAATTTGCCACACAGGCCTTGTCTCCAAACTATGGTTACTAACATCTACACAGAATGCACTAACATTTTGCAGTCTTGCTCGTGCCTTGGGCTACACTATGTGGCTTGATTATATTGGGGTGGAGTCCTACCATTGTCTGCCCCGCCCCCCGCCTACCCATCATAGTGCTTACTCTAAAGCGCTTAGGGTGTGGGACGCGGTCTGACCCTTCCCAACATTCCCATTTCCATTACTTCTACAGTAGCAAACTCCTTAATTGCCCTCCGCTCCCATGGTCTCCTCTCTGCTTTCACGTATGGCTGTGTTCCCTTTATTGGTACCCACGCCCTGCAGACTGACCGCAAACTCTCCCCCCTATGAGCAAGTAATATAGATGCTTCCCACATCCCCTGCCAGGTCCACCCAAACCTCTGTATAATTCTCTATATCAGGGGGTGGAGTAATGATAGTGTGGTATAGGTGGTCAACTTAATCTCCATACAGGATGGGGAGCATTTCATGCTTAGGGCCACACTGTGGGAGGTCAGTCTGTACTTCAATATTTGTCTCGTGCTGTGCTTTGAAACTCCAATTGATACCATCATTCATGCACTATTGGTTGTTGCATTGGCACAAAATCGAAGGGCCAGTTAACAGGTGCAGAAGATAACAAGGATGAACACGATGATGGACATCAACATCTTCATGATCGCTCCAAGCCACGACAGGGCCCAGTCAAATGCCATGGTGAACCAGTCACTCTCCTGTACTCCTCCCGCCTCTTCATACGAACACCCATGCCATGTACAGCTACAATGATGTGGGATAACAATGCAATCTCTGCATCCTCTAACTGCACAAACGTGCAACAGGAATCGCCAAATCTTTTGCAAACCCTGCCTTCCATTGCTGTTAACATGTCCAGCACATAGCGGTTTTGCATTGTCATAAGTCTCAATGAACGCAACTCAACCTTGATCACGTTGAACCCGTTCTCTGTATCGTTTGCGAGCTGGTCCGTCTCCAATCGCACGATTTGCAACCATTCTGTGTTTGCTCGGCCTGCACTCCAGGCAACAGTAGAGATGCAAAAAAGCATTCTGCTGAGCTGAAGAGTCGGTATTCCCCTGGTTTTTCAGCAAGCAATGCATAGGAGTCTTTGGATAAGAAATTCAATCTTTTCTTCCTCTTTAGGTGTTGAAACTGCCCTTTGCCTGGCAGGATGCAAAGCCCTTGTGTGGACAATGGGTTATCTTCTTATTCGAATATGGGTGGGGGCATTTGGTTCCTTGGCAGGGTGTGCTCCCCCCTTCAGGTATTCTTCTGGGATTTCTAGTAGCGCTGAGTACACGTTAGCTTTTTGATGTGATCTACCCATATTTGTGCACAGAAATTCTCCACTCGTCCTAACATGTTCTTGTTATATGTTACCCGTCTTTCTGCCAGGGAAGGTAGTGTGGTGTTCTGCCATTTGTTATTGACATGTTTACGCCTTTTCACTATCAAATAGGGTAACTCCATACACTTGATGTTGTTTGGATTGTTGTTGCATTTCACAAGATCTGGACCCACCAATTGCAGTTGCACACTGTGTGCCTGGAATGTTCCTTTTATTCTCCATTGTACAGGATGAACTCTATAATTGGGACCTCATTGTGCCTCTATAATTGGGACTGCTTGCGGTACTATCACCTTGAGAGCCCTTGACTCCTGTGGAATGAGTGACCACAAATAATCTTCCATTCACGTTTCTCACCACACCACTCATATCAGTATGCCAACTGTTGGTAAACTCGGGATTTGCGTATATCCTCAATCACATCCAAACCCAGCCCTTGATACGTATTGTACTTTTTTGTACTTCCCCTTTCATTATTCTATACACGCTCTCAGCGGGGCCAGCTTTAACAGTGCCATCGAAAATATCATATTGCTTTGATCTATCAAACGATCCACAAATTGAAGGAAACAAATTCTTCACCATCACCCTCATTGGCAAGTGTGCACATACTCTTGCTGTCGTATTGTTCCTGCTATAATCATCACTAACACTTATATCTACACTATTGCTATGCCTATATTAATGTCCATTATTATTGTTAGCATTCATGTTGCTACTAATATATGTAAATCCACTAATATTATTAACTTTTATATGTACTGTCGCGCCTAATTACACAGTCTCATTCCCCCCCCTTTATAGGACTTCCCCGTATAACATACTCTCCCCAATAAAGCCCCAATACTGCCATCAATATCATACATAGACCTGCAATAATGGTCATTCCACAATAGTAGGCATAGGCCCATATATTGTCATTTGTGCATCTACACTTCAGATCCCAACTTACTGAATAATTATTTACATTAGTGAGATTCATCATCTCTCTCCTGAAATGGAAGCAAAAGACACAAAACAAAGAAAAGGAGAGACGTACAAGACATACCTTTACAGAGAGAGAGAGAGAGAGAGAAAGAGCTCCCAAAAAAAGAAGAATGTGGAGCTAGTAGCCGAGCTTCAGCCGGTCAATGGAGTCTGACACTGCACACATAATGTGCCTTGACAGGCAGGTGAGGTAGATAGGGTGTAGGTACTATTGCCCCTCCTTTAAGATAACTGAAGAGCAGACGTGCATTCTGTTAGTGCCTTGCGGACATGGGGGAGGTGGACCCAATATCTCAAGCCCTTTACCTTCACAGCAAAGGGAGTGAAAAACACCACCTTGTAGGGCCTGTTCCAACTACGTACAACAAACGTACACAAAGCCATCAGGCAGCAGCGGTTGTGCGGTGATGCACTCAGGATCTGTCGCCGTCATGGTTGCTACGTCCAGTGTGTCTGCTGTCTCAATTCTGGGAGGTTCAATCTGTCGGGAGACGCATTTAATTGCCCGTGTTAGTGTGGTCAAATAACCTTTGAACTCATCACCTAACACCGCTACTGCCCTATGTGCATCTAAAGCTCTTCTTGCAGGGCATATGGGGGTATGTATACGCCGACCAGTGACCACTTCGTGAAGTGACAAATGGTGGTCTGTGCTGGGCTGTGTACGTAGACTGAAAAGGGCCAGGGGCAAACGGTGCACCCAGTTCTTCTTCAACGTGGCACACAGTTTGGACAATTTGCTTTTGAGGAGCCTGTTGATCCTCTCTACAACACTGTTGGCCTGTGGGTGGTAAATGTAGCACATCCGGTGCTTAATGCCAAGTAGTGCTGTGACGGTCTGAAACAGTGCATTGAAAAAATGTGTGCCGTTGTCTGACCTTAAAACCTTACACACACCCCATCGAGGAAAAATCTTGCGTACCAAGAATCTAGCAGCACATTTGGTATCCGGATGTGCGCAAAGCCCTGCTTCCACCCACCTTGAGAAAAGGCAAACCACTACTATGAGGTACCTGGAGCAATTGCAATGCTCACCCTTATCAGCATAATCTATGGGTAATTCACGAAACGGCCCACTAGGGCGGGACAATGTGCCCCTTAACATCTGTAGTATCATCCTTGTACTGTAACTTTGACGGGTGGTGCAGTGTACGATCATTTCTGTGATGCTCTCCTGAATATTTGGTATAAACCATTCCTCCTGTATATCTGCTGCGATGTGCTGCTTCAAACTGTGGGATGGTGTTCTGACTTGAGTGTCGTGTAGACCGATGAGACCTCCGTCCCCAAGTGACGCACAGGGGAACAAAATAGAAACCCGCTGTGCGACCCTTGAGGCCACAGGTGAGAGATGTCTTCCCAGATCCACGGAGCCTCTGGAACACCGATGCTGCTGTCAAGAAGGAATGAGGTTAAGCACCAGGCAATCACAATACAGGCAGGTAAACAAAAGAATCTAAAGTGTCTTACCTATCTGGTGTAAGGGAGACCCAGGTAACCTAGTAGGGAGGTTCGAGGCTCAAAAAGATACAGCGGTCCCTGGAGTGGTAGAACCGCAGGTAAGCGTGGATACAGGCAGGCCACCTGTAAGATAGGGCTTGACTTGGGGGTAGAAGTACAGCAAGATACTCAGGGATGATCCAAAGACAAGTCGATGTGCAGTCCAAAAATCCGGCAACAGGTAAACAGTTCCAAGCAAAGGTACAAAGGGGTGTCCAAGAGAGTCCAAGATAGAGTTCCGTGGTCGAGGTAGCAAGGAGCAAGTAATAACGCCAAACAGGGTCCGAAGCCAGCTGAGAAGCAATGATCGTCCTGCCTCTCAGTTCTTTATACTGTGTGTCCCTGGGTCATGTGACGTCTCTGGGCCATGTGACGTCCACCAAGATCACGTGAGGAACGCCACACTGTATCACGTGACCGACGTGATGACGTAACGCCGTCCCTTCTGCGATACATCCTCCAAGGCAGTTGCCAATGCAGGAAAGGTTGTAAACGAGCCCGTACACCAAAGAAGGTACGGTGTTTTCGGTTCTGTGGGTTCACCGAATCCCTTGAGCCTCGAAGCAGGGGTGGAGATGTTTGGGGAATGTGAGCAGTGTTCTGATGTGGGGGGGCCTGATGTGCTGAGGATCGCCTAACATAGCCCCTCCCCAACGGCCCACGACCCCGTGGGCAGGATGGATGGTCTAAATGGAAACGGGCTACCAAGCGAGGGGCGTTTAGGTCAGAGGCGGAAACCCATGAACGTTCCTCCGGGCCGTAACCCTTCCAATCCACCAGATACTGGATCCCTCCCCTAAACCATCTGGAGCCCAAAATGGCCGACACCTCGAAAACATCAGGAGAGGACAAGGACACCGGCGCAACAGGGGTACGAAGACGGACAGAGTCGGGACAAGGTTTGAGGAGGGAGACATGAAACACAGGATGGATGCGCCAAGAGCTGGGAAGCACTAGACGGAAAGCCACCGGATTAACAACCTTTGATATCACATAAGGACCGACAAAGCGAGGTAGCAACTTCCGACAACCCACTAGGCGAAGATGACGGGAAGACAACCAGACCCTGGAACCCACCACCAGAGGGGGAGCAGCCCGACGTTTGCCATCCACACGGGCCTTCATAGCAGCCTTTGCTTCAGTGAGATGAACCACTGTACTAGCGTGTAAGGCAGAAAGATCCCTAAGACATGTTGTGGCCGCAGGGTTCGCAGAATCAGAAGCATCAGGGACCGGCAAGACCTTGGGATGTTGGCCATAGAGGGTGTAAAAAGGAGAATAACCAGTGGCTGAATGAGCCGCATTATTATATGCGAACTCCGCAAGCCGTAAAGCGGCCAACCAAGAGGTCTGATGTTGCAATATAAGGCAACGAAGGTATTGTTCCATAGATTGATTCGTCCTTTCGGTCTGTCCATCGGTCTCAGGATGATAGGCCGAAGAATACCTGGTATCAATGCCCAAAAGCTTCGTCAGGGATCTCCAAAACCGAGAGGTGAACTGTGAGCCTCGATCAGATATAATGACCGAAGGAAGGCCGAATAGCATGAACACATGTTCAAAAAACGAATCCGCTAATACAGGAGCCGAAGGGATACCTTTGCAGGGAACAAAACGGGCCATTTTAGTGAACGTGTCCACCACCACCCAGATGGAGTCAAAGCCCTTCGACTTGGGGAGATCAGTAACGAAATCCATCGTCAACGTATGCCAGGGCCTGGGAGGTACCGGAAGCGGAAGCAACAACCCAATTGGTCGACCCCTTTGATGTTTAGCCTGAGCACATACTGCGCATGATCTAACATAACATTCTACATCGCGCTTCATAGAAGGCCACCAACACCAACGCTTGAGAAGATCTAAAGTGCGCTCTTGTCCGGGGTGAGCGTTAAAGGGAGCGTCATGAGACCACTCCAGGGCCAGATTACGTGTGTCAGGTGTGGGAAGGAACAGGCGTTCATGTACGAACGGTAATCCATCAGAAAACACTGGGTCCCATTCTCGCAACTGGTCAGAATGATCGCTAGTCCAGGATAGAACCGAGTCTATCAGTGACAATGAGGGAGTACAGAGACAAATCACATGACTCTTTCCGAGAACAGTGTCGGGGAATGTAGGCAATTGGACCCCCCCCGGGGAACGTGACAAGGCATCCGCCTTCCCATGTGCCGTTCCAGGACGGTGCATAATACGGAAGTCAAAAGAGGAAAAGAAAAGATGCCATCGGACCTGTCTGCTATTAATGCATTTCAGAGAGGCCAAATCCTGTAGATTCCGATGATCGGAGTATACTGTGATGGGATGTTTAGCCCCCAGAAGATGATGACGCCAAACACGGAAAGCGTCCATGACAGCCAAGAGTTCTTTTTCCGTAACGGTATAATGAGACTCAGTACTGGAAAACTTACGGGAGTGGTATGCCACTGGATGTAATTTGCCTGTATTAGGACATGTTTGTGACAGTACCGCCCCGAGGGCAAAGGAAGAGGCATCTGCCTCGACTATGAACGGAAGATCAGGATTGGGATGTTGGAGTACCGGTGCGGTAGTAAAGGCGGTTTTCAAAGTCTCAAAAGCCTCCTGCTGTTCTCTCTGCCACTGATATGGTACCCGAGGACTAGTCAGGGCCGTGAGTGGGGCTACAATCGTGGAAAAGGAAGAAATGAAACGCCTATAAAAGTTGGTGAATCCTAAAAAGGCCTGCAAGGACTTGAGTGTTTGAGGTGCTGGCCAATCTAAGACTGCTTTGACCTTAGACTCGTTCATGGATAACGCCCCAGGGGTGATGTGGAAACCCAAAAACTCAACAGAGGTCTTATGGAACTGACATTTCTCAGGTTTGGCAAATAAGGAATGTTTGCTTAAACGGGTTAATACTTCTCGGACGTGTTTTACATGGTCATCAAGATCACGAGAGAAGATCAGGATGTCGTCCAAATACACAACCATGTACACATCCAGAATATCCCTGAAAATGTCATTCATGAATCGTTGGAACATGGCCGGGGCGTTACATAAGCCAAAGGGCATGACAAGATATTCGTACAAGCCGTAACGAGTACAGAAAGCAGTTTTCCACTCGTCTCCCTCGCGAACGCGTACCAAATTGTATGCGCCGCGTAGATCAAGTTTGGTAAAAATGGAAGCATGTGTTAAATGATCTAAGAGAGGAGTAATTAACGGGATGGGATATCTATCCTTCTTGGTGATCGCGTTAAGACGCCGATAATCTACACAAGGACGTAAATCCCCCTCCTTCTTGGGTACAAAGAAGATAGGACTTGCCGCTGGTGAAGTGGAGGGGCGGATGTGTCCTAAACGCAGGGCGTTCTGTACATATTCTTTTAACACCAGTTCCTCCGAAGGAGACAAAGAGTAGATCCTGCCCGAAGGAACAGTGGAATCAGGAAGCAATTCGATTGGGCAGTCATAAGTTCTATGTGGAGGAAGTACCTCAGACGAGCCTCGATCGAAAACTGATTCGAAAGCCCGATATTCTGGCGGAATCCCAGACATCAACCCCCCAACAGTATGGGACTGTATGACTTCTGGATCGTCAACTGTCAGTGTGAGTTGTGCTAAGGCTCCCAAGACCCGAGAGGGTGTGTCAGGGGCTTGATGGATCGGGAGACAATAATACTGACAAATATCGGACTCAAAGAGTACAGTGCCTGCTTGCCAATTGATCAGTGGATTATGTTCACGTAACCAGGGAATCCCTAGTATGATACCGAATTGAGGTGCGGTGATCAAATCAAAACTTAAGGTTTCTGTGTGTATGTCTTGTATGTTCAACAAGAGGGGTGCAGTTTGATGTCTAACAGGACCAGAAACCAATGCAGAGCCGTCTACGGCTTGGACATGTTCCGGTCGTGTTTTTACCACTAAGGGTAGATTGAGGGAATGGGCCAAATCAATATCTATGTAATTACCAGTGGCACCGGAATCAATAATGATATTGACTGCATGAAGAAGGCCAGTAGAGGGACATAGAGTAGCCTTTACGGAGATGGGTTGAACACGAGCAAAGGCAAGAGGGGTACCCGGAGAAGATGATGGGACACTCGACCTGGTCTCCGGTTCTAAGGTCGAGCCATCCGAAAAACCTGACTCTTCTTGGGACGTCGAGGACACTCTTTCACGAAATGTCCAGTGGTGCCACAGTAAAAGCACGCATTATCTACCCTTCTACGTTCCCTCTCAGATGTTGTAATAGGACTGCGTAACCCTCCCACTTGCATAGGTTCTTCAGTACCGGAAGCGGGAGTATTAACAAGAGTAGGAGAGGAAGAGGCCCCCATTTCAGCTCTACGCTCCGATCAGCGTGCATCTACCTGCAGGACGAGATCAACCAATTCCTGATACTGAGTAGGCATAGAAGGGATCACTGCTAAAGCGTCTTTCATGGTGTTACTCAACCCCCTATAAAAGACCACCGCCCGCTTGTTTTCTGGCCATGATGTTTCCGCAACTAGCTGATTGAACCGGGTGATGTAATCTATCAGAGTTCTTTTGCCCTGAGTCAATTCCAACAACTCCAAATCCCTAGACTGTGCCCTGTGTCGAGTATCGAATACTCGGGACATTTCTAGGACCAACAAATCAAAGTCATAAAGAACTGGGCTATTGTTTTCTAACAGGGGATTAGCCCAAGCGGCAGCTGTTCCAGCTAAATGGGAAAGGGCGAAGGCGGCCTTAGCAGTGGACGTGGGAAAAGCCAAAGGCCTGCATAAGAAATGTAACTTGCACTGGTTAACAAAGGTTCTGAATTTCTTGGGATCACCCTGGTAACGTTCAGGAGCAGCCAGGGGGGAAGGAGTTGGGAGGATTATTGGAGTCGGGACTGTAGAAGTAGCCAAGGGAGGGGGTGTAGTGGAGGAGCTGCCATCTCCAAACTCAGGGTCTGCAGGAAGGGAATGCTGAACGCTCTGTATGGTATCCAACCTTTGATGGATCACTGTGTTCGCGGCGGCCATATCTGCCCTTAATATTGTAATTGCCTGAACTAAAGCAGTTATGGGTTCGTCCGTGGATCCCTGCATCGTCTAACACGACTATACGGCTTCTCAGTCTGTTCTGACTTGAGTGTTGTGTAGACCGATGAGACCTCCGTCCCCAAGTGACGCACAGGGGAACAAAATAGAAACCCGCTGTGCGACCCTTGAGGCCACAGGTGAGAGATGTCTTCCCAGATCCACGGAGCCTCTGGAACACCGATGCTGCTGTCAAGAAGGAATGAGGTTAAGCACCAGGCAATCACAATACAGGCAGGTAAACAAAAGAATCTAAAGTGTCTTACCTATCTGGTGTAAGGGAGACCCAGGTAACCTAGTAGGGAGGTTCGAGGCTCAAAAAGATACAGCGGTCCCTGGAGTGGTAGAACCGCAGGTAAGCGTGGATACAGGCAGGCCACCTGTAAGATAGGGCTTGACTTGGGCGTAGAAGTACAGCAAGATACTCAGGGATGATCCAAAGACAAGTCGATGTGCAGTCCAAAAATCCGGCAACAGGTAAACAGTTCCAAGCAAAGGTGCAAAGGTACAAAGGGGTGTCCAAGAGAGTCCAAGATAGAGTTCCGTGGTCGAGGTAGCAAGGAGCAAGTAATAACGCCAAACAGGGTCCGAAGCCAGCTGAGAAGCAATGATCGTCCTGCCTCTCAGTTCTTTATACTGTGTGTCCCTGGGTCATGTGACGTCTCTGGGCCATGTGACGTCCACCAAGATCACGTGAGGAACGCCACACTGTATCACGTGACCGACGTGATGACGTAACGCCGTCCCTTCTGCGATACATCCTTCAAGGCAGTTGCCAATGCAGGAAAGGTTGTAAACGAGCCCGTACACCAAAGAAGGTACGGTGTTTTCGGTTCTGTGGGTTCACCGAATCCCTTGAGCCTCGAAGCAGGGTTGGAGATGTTTGGGGAATGTGAGCAGTGTTCTGATGTGGGGGGGCCTGATGTGCTGAGGATCGCCTAACAGATGGGTAATGTAACTGTTCAAAGGCTACTGCTAGCAGCTCCCGGGGCCTTACTGTCTTCCCGAAGCTCTCTTGTCTCCACAGTAGATGGGTTGGGGATTGCTTGCATCACCTTTGTAGCCACAATTCCTTCTCCCTTTCTGGGAGATGGGCAATGCTGTGTAAGGTGTTGGATGTTCGCTTGCTGGTGGAGTGGTCACAATGTACTCAGCAGGCATTTTATTTGGCAGATACGCTGCCATTTTGGCTGTTGTGTTAGTGGCTGTATTCCCTGTCAATATTTAGTCTGTCCCGTTAGTGTGGGCAGCACACTTGACGACCACCACAAAAGTTGGCTGGGATAATGCTCTATCAGTGTTTCTAGCACTGCGTCATGCTGTACCGGAGACCCATCCACCCTGCAAAATCCCCTCCTCTTCCAGTGGGATAGACTGCTGTGCAAAGTTGTTGTGATGTATAAAGAGTCTGAATATATTGTGACATGGCACCCTTGGGACGCTCTCAATGCTTCAATGAGTGCTATGAGTTCCGCCACCTGTGCAGAATAATGCATGGGCAATCTTTTCATAACCACCGTAACGTACTCCCCTTCCTCAAGTCATACCACCGCTGCACCTATAAGTCTTTGTCCATCATCCTGGTCAATTGTGGATGCCCCATCAACGAAGAGTACCTCACCCGTTTTCAATGTGCAATATTTCGCTTTGGAATTTCATTCTCCTCCCCCTCGTATGTGGCACAGTCGTGCACCATCAGATCTTCGGCAGTGGGCATAACTGTTTGCAAAGTGGCAGGATTCACTGTTTTGCAATTAACCACATGAACATGGGGCTCTGAAATAATATTCTCATACGTCGGAGATCTCTGTGTAGTCAGGGTGGACTTTGACCTTTCTAGGATTGCAAATAGAGAATGTTCCACATAAAACATAACCGAGCACCTCATTACAATAGTATAACTTTTTCTATTGCACATGTAGCAGCTGCTAAAGCTTGTTCGCACGCAAACTGCCCTTGCATCACTGAATCAAGTGTGCTGCTGTAATAGGCCAATGACTTATTGCCCATAGTGCTCTTCTGTGTCAATACTGCGGTCATGGCCATCTGAATGTGAGAACAAGTAAAATTCCTGTGTGTAGTCCAGTGTATGCAGTACGGGTGCTGAACTAATGACTTCTTTTAGATCATCAAACTGTTTGATCATATCTGCAGTCCACTGTAACTTATGATCTTTAAACTTCTGCATTTCTTTAACCATTGTATTTTTACCATTCGCTGATATGAACTGCCCCGGATAGAGCACCTCCTGTTGGCAGTATTACAACTTATCTTGTCCACCTTGTACCCTTTATAGGAGCGTAATGGAATCCCCTTGGCAGTGCTGCTCACTGTCAGTACACACTAGCAGATCTTCCATAAACTGGATAATCGTGCTGTGTACCTGAATGTTCCCTAAATCTGTGTGCAGTATTCTGTTAAAGATGCTTAGGCTCTCACATTACCTTTGTGGTAACCTAGTATGTTCAAAACGTATCTGGCCCTGTGTAAATGACGTGAGGTACTTCGACTCAGGATGGAGTGGAATCGAGACAAATGCATTTTTCAAGTCCACTACAGTGAAGTATGTGGCTTCTTTGTGGATATTGTATAAAATTGTTGCAGGATTAGGAACAACTGGAAATTCTTTCTGTACCACATCATTTAGGGGGCGCAAGTCCTGAATTATTCTCCAATTGCCCCCTGTTGATTTTTTGACAGGGTATATCGTGGTGGTGCACGGAAATGTAGATGGCACGATGATCCCCAGTTCCAGTGGGGCCTGTTTTGCATTTCTAATACCTTCCTCCGCCTCCTTTGATAATAGATATTGTTTTACCCTAGGTAGCACTGCACCTGGCTCAGTGTTATATGCACAGGGGTTACGTCTTTCAGTAATCCCACATCATGTGGATTTGTAGTCCACAACTGTGAAGGCACGTGTTGTAGGTCTTTGTCAAGAAATAGAGGTGGAGTTGGTACTGCCATCAGGGGAAACTGCACCCTTCGGTACTGTACCATTAAAATAATAATATTTTATTGTGATTTAGTTTACATTGAAACTTTACACATATAATAGCTTTTATATAAGAAAACATAAAAAGAATAAAAATTATCATAAAAAAAGAACACAAGACATTTAGATACAAAATTACAAGGAAGGGGAAAACATCATATTCCCTAGGCAAACAAACCATCAAATCATTAAGATTTAGGATAACAATAGTCTCAGTTTAAGTAATAGTTCAGAACCATACATTGCCTCATAATGTCAGCTAATTTTGCGGGGAGACTTTCAGCATTTGATAACATAATTAAAAGGTTTTGATGTTACAGCAGTTCCTGTATAAATGCAAACTTGAGGTAAGTAGCAAAATCATTTAGGCTACAGCAGTTACTATTCAGTAACTCATCTTTGTGTCTTCCTATAAAGTTATGTTAAGGGTTGTTTCCACCTTCAGCCAACTATTGTACAAAGCCATCAGGAGCCTCATGCTATTAGAATTAATGCAGTGATGCCAAAATATCTCCTCTTTGATGTGGCCGTGATTGTGCACAAAACAACCCAGACCGAGGTTTATGGCACTTATCATTTTGTGGCATTCAGTCAGCAAATGTCTGGCCGTCTCTGGCTGATTCACTTCGTTGCATAGCCGGCAAAAACCCGTAGTTCTGGAGCGATCATGACTCTTCTGCCAGTGATCATTACCGTAGGTAGTTGTTTGAGCCTTAAAAGTAAAATGAAGCGTCTAAGTCTCACATCCGGGCACAGATTAAGGTAACTCTGAGGTTTTTTGAAGTTGTACAGTCTATATTGGACAAACTGCTAGCTTTTCAGCTTCCGGAGATGAGCGTAATTCTCTAGCCAATTCCAGAGATCTATACGCTTACCCAAGGCCCTCTGTACTTCTTCTGTGACTCTATCCACCCGGATTTGCCACCCAATGGCCGTTAGAAGTTTGGACATTTGCTCCTTACAGGGGCACGGGGAGTGAACCTTACAAATCTCTTGATGGACAGCTTTTAGTAGCCCGTTCTTAGTCTCACCACTCATTTTCACATAGAGTATGGCTCACTTTTTTAGTACTAGAGCTTTCAATGAAGTCAGCCCCAGTTCTAATCTTATTATTGCCATAGGAATTCCTAGTGATAGGCCCAAGATAGAGCGCCAACATTTACCTTGAATCACCTGTAACCATTTCAGGTCAGTGTTAAGGAGAGCTTCCAGGCCATATGTGATCATAGGGGACAATACTTGTACATAGAGTTTACGTGTGCCCCAGATAGTAAAACCGCCCTGATTTACTGTGAATTTATGGAACAGTGCGGTCAATTGTGCCGCTCTTGCAATGCGTGACTGTTTGCATATTCCATAGTTGCCAACGCTCTCAAATTCAATCCCTAAGTAGCGATAGTGAGGCATATAGGCGATGATGTCAAGGCCTACTCTAAGCTGCACACGAGTGGTGTTCTTGTTGGTGAATCTCATGGCCTTAGTTTTTTCCAGATTAATTTTAAGGCCATTCCTCTCAGCATATTCCCACAAGGCAAAGGCTGACCTACGTAGCCCACTAATAGTGTGGTCAAGTATTACAAGGTCGCCGCATAGGCAATAACAGGACAGATGGAGTCTCCTATTTTCGGTGGACAATTGGTCGCCGCCCCAATGGCCACGGGGATGTCATGTACATATAGGTTATATATTAGAGGGGCCGTAACACAACCTTGTTTAACCCCCCTGTTTTGGAGCACACTTCTAGTAGTATGACCTTCCTGATCCAGTTTTACTTTTACATATGTATTCTGGTGGAGCAATCTGAGATAGTAAGACAGGCCCTCAGGGCAACCCATTGATTTTAACTTCTGCCAAAGGCAGTCTCGGGGAATAGAATCGAATGCCACCGAGAAGTCTATATAGAGGGCATATAGTGGGGGCGGCCCCCCTGATCTAGCTCATGTCCTCAGGAGGTCCAAAACCATGATTTTGTGTGCCGTGGAATAGCCCTGCCTAAAGCCACTCTGGAATTTACAGAGTATGTCAGATTGCTCTACCCAAAGTTGTAACTCCTTTAATAAGAGTGAGACAAATATCTTCCCCGTGGCATCCAACATTGAGAGGAGTCTGTAATTAGTTGGGTCCGCTCGATTACCCTTTTTAAAGACCGGTATAAGCATCGCCATTTGCCAGGATCGGGGTATTTTCCCCTCATTTAAGATTTTTTTAAACATAACTAGTAGAGGTGCCCAAAATTCAGGATGAGACTTCATCACCATGTTTGCTAGTCCATTCGGGCCAGGAGCACGAGAGGATTTTAATTCCATAATTATGTTCATCACCATTTCATAGGATGCGTTAATAGGAGGAGTTAACGGCCTATTGACCAATGTATAGGATTCCTCCGTATCTACCTTAGCATTCCGATTTTCAAGGAAAGCTATCCATGTTTCAGCCTTAATAGGGTTAACTAACATGCCTTGTACAGTGACTCGCGCTTCGCCCAGCAAAGACCAGATGTTACGGGTTTTACCTGTACAGATCGTATTTAATAGCCTTTGCCAGGCTAAGATTTCCTTTTGGCCTTAATAATAGCTCAATATTTATTTTTGACACTCCTAACCTTGATAAAATATTGGTCTGGGGGATAGGCTTGTCTCTTGGCAAGCCGAAGTTCTGCTCTACACTCTCTCTTCACATCTCTAATCATTTTGTCAAAGGGTGGCTTTTTTTCCCCCAGCTGGTCATGGTCCCTATGCGACAAACGGCGTGATTCTCAACGAAGGAGCAGATTCAGTTTTCGATGGAATTGCTAGTCATCTCCCCAAAATTCGATAGAAGGTGTAAGTTGTCACTAGCCAAAGCTGCCACTGCGTGGGCCACATTTTTGTTAGACCAACTGATCCTTGTGCCTGCTTTATTTAGCTTAATGTTACCCATGTTAATAGCAGGGGAGTCATTTACCCTGATTTTCAATTTGCATGTGAGTGTGGCATGGTCACTCCACTCATTAGGGATCACTTGCATATCATCCACCATCTCATATAGTCTAGGGCAGACAATGATGTAATCTAAGGTACTACAAGAAATACCATTAGACCAAGTGTGGCGACCAGGATAATCACTAACGGTTTTGCCGTTGACCATTTCGAAGTCCCATAAATCAAACAAGTGTTCCCACCCTCGGCCTTCAGGATCACTTTTTTTGGTATGTTGCATATAATTTTTAGCTTTCAACTTAGGGTTATGAGACTTCCCTCTATTACCAATCATGTGGCAGTTGAAGTCGCCAACCACTATTACCCCCGTGTTTCGAAGTTTTAGCAGCCAGGTAGCCATTAGGTCATGTAGGGCCTCCTGGAGTTGTTCTCTTAATAATGCACCAGGGGGGTTATATAGGCTGACTAATAGGAAATGATCCTTTCCTGCCTTGTTGTCATAATAGACTTCAACTGCCATCATGTTGCTAGCACATTCGGTTTTCACTTGTTTAGAACCAAGAGTGTTGGCTACCCCCGTAATAAGGCCACCATAGGGTCTACCCTTGGCGCCTTTTTTGCTGCCATTTGATAAGTGACAAAGCCATCCAGAATCAATGGATCCATTGCCCAGGTTTCTTGGAGACAGAAACAACTATGGTTATCCAAGATCTTGGTAGAACCCTCTGTTGACAACAAATGAGCAAAACCCCTGCAGTTCCATGACAAAATAGTAACATCTCATTGTTTTAACAACACACCAGGTAGCAAATCCGCGACGTCCACATTCTTCCCTTGAGGGAGATGGGGACAGGGACTGGCCTCAGCTGGCAAGTCTATCTTTCTGGGCAATTGTCTTAAGTCGACTTCATCCAAATCGACATTGACCTCCACGTCAACCGATTTCAGTTCGATCTTATAGTTCCTTAGCAGTTGTGCGGTTGATAAGAACTTACAATGCAGTGCTGAAACCTGAAGATTTGGGCCTTTTAGTGGTTCCACAAATTGAAGTCGTCTGACTTAAGGACCCTCAATTGCGGTACATAGCTCAGTCTAGTTAACAGTTCTGAGCGAGAGAGCCATTTTGGTTCTTCACTTAAGTAGAAGTTCTTTATCAGGCATATGCGATTTCCCTCCGTGGCAATTTTAGTTTCATTCGGAAGAGTTGTATTAGACATTAATGCTGGTGGCTCTGGTATACTCCCAGGGCTCTCCTCGTCCACATTCACTAGCTCTTCACTCTGATTGTCCCCCTCGAGTAAGTCCTCCACCTCATCAGGCTCAGTCATCTTTTCTCTGTCAGGTATTAACCAGCTGGTTAAACAGCCCTCTCCACTGTTCTTCCTTTTCTTATCTCTGGATGCCCTTTTTTTAGCTTTCTTTGAGGGATGCCCAGAGGATTCCTTGTCGGGCTTGGACAGAGCCATAGCTTTGGCTCTTTTGATTTCAGCCGATTTCAGCCGCCCTCCTCGCCATTCTACGTTGCTTGCGCGAGAAGAATGGTTCATTGTTTTCCTTGTCAGCCTCCAACCCCGGGCTTTGTGGATCCTCAAATTGATGTTCTTCAATTTCGTCGACCAATTGTATGGCTTCATCCGAAGGGTCAACATCAGCGATTCCATCCGCTTTCTCCCTCTGGATCATGCCTAGGGTTGGGGCATTTGAGTTGTCCAGTATTTTCCCCGCCATTTTCAATAAGATTTTAAGAGCGAATTGCAGGGATGCCACTGAAGACTGAATCTCTGTAATCTCAGTCTCCCTGGGATAGGTGTCAGCCAGGCATTCGTTTTCAGCTTCTGGGCTGTCTTCCATAGAAGCCATCTCCAGGTTCGGTGACACTGATAATCTGCCTGTAGAGTAGGAGAGGCATATGGAGTATTTCCCTGCTTATTTGCTTAGGTGCAGTCAGTGTTGATGGGCATTGAACCTGGGGCGGGGGTCATATTTCTTTGGATATTAAGACATAGTTCCAGTAGCGAATTGTTGTCAATGTCGTCGTAGTTTGAGGCACATAATGAAACAGCATTATAAGGCGCTGGAGCAGTGGCTTCCTCAATAGTAGTGGAGTTAGTTTCAGGGAGTGGATTTTGTGGGAAGAACTCAGTAATCATGCCCTGGTCCGCAGGTATGGCATTCTTAGCTTTCTTCCTGGGCTTTGCCCATGCTGTAACATTACTCAGAGGACTCTTGACTGCCTCCATTCCCTTAGTTCTTCTAAGGTTATACTTAAGCTCTGTAGATCTCTTCATTGGAGACATACGGGCTTTCACCAAATATAAGCCTCCGCAGTTTGATTAAATCACAGTGTAATAACAGTGGGAATAAATCCCTGCAGTTTCCTCGAAGTATCAGTGGTCAGGATCAAAGGGATCAAGTCCCAACAGTCTCCTAACCACAACTATTCACAGTATGTCTGTTCTTTATGAAGGGAGGCGGTGTGGCTGGCCACAACTCCAAGTAGCGCCCTGCAGTTTTACAGCCAACTCGCTTCCTAAAATGGCACTTAAAGAGTGCCTAAACAAGCTCAAACATTCACTCCCAACTAGATTCAAAAAGAGGAGCAAACACCAGTATGGGAGATGAGGATGGGCGTTATTAGGAACTCATTAGCAACAGTTTGGCCCTGGAGCCCCCATCAAAGGCAGTGTTATGCAGTGTTAAACACTACACAATTATGGCCAGCGACAGGCAATCAGAGTGGCGCCCCCTCAGCACCCTGCAGGCTGCTGTTCAATTGATGATAATGTCAGCAGCCCTGCAGTCCCACTCAGCATTAGCCGCTCAGCAAAGCACGGCACCGCTCACCGCCAGCTGCACGAGATGCACGCTTCCCAACTCAGCCCCTCTCTCACCAATACTGCTCCGACGGTGGCATACTCGCCTCGACACTCCAGTCCAAGGCTGTATCGGGAATCAGAGAGTCGGGCGGCGGGCAGCGGAATTCTTCTGCTCCGACGTTCCAAGGCTCCAAGATTCGAGGGAAATGACGGGAGAAGCCCTGCGTTTAGAGCAGCAGACTGCGGGCTGCAGGCAGCAGGCGACAGGCAGCAGGGAGCGGCAACTCGCCGATACACCGATTACCAGCGACGAACAGTGATTGTGGGCATGTCAAGCCGCACCTCCACCCACAGTAGCACACGCAACAACGCAGTGATACGCAGAGGCACACAAGGAGGAGGCCGCTTCCAACAACACTCAACTTTACCATTATGTTGCAGGGGATACACATCTCTAATATCTCCCCATTGTTGTCATTGTTCTCAAACAGCTTGTCATCCATCACTTCCTTTAATTGTACTGTTGATCTATACAGAGCACTGTGCGCCACTCACACCCATCCCTGTCAATTCCTAGCACAACACCCCTCTTTTCAGAGACCAGCAATCCCTGTAAATCCAGCAACAATATTGTTCCCGCCACCATCTCAGGTGACATAGCTGTACTAAAGATGAAATCTGTGGGAACTTGCCAAGACTGTTTAGCAATCTGAGGCACCGCTTCCACAAGCACAGTAATACCATAAATAAATATGACTGGGTCCACGAGAGTCCCACGAACCACCACCTCCCTTTTCATTGTGTGCATTATCAACATTGCCCTTATTGCGCACATCCCAGGCGTGGAGCAAACTATACCGCGATCTGTAAATTATATTGTCATGTTTAATTTGCTGAGCAGGTCCCTGCCCAGCAAGTTGACGGGGGAACTTTCAGAATATAGTAAGGAAGCCCGCACCACCTTCCCTCCTACCTTTACGTCCAGCTCCTTAAGGAACCGTGGAAATCGCCCCAGAGAATCTCTGTCTCTCAAGATATTTGCATGATAATGGAAAATACCCCTACATGATGCATGAATTTGTCTTGAGTCCACGATAAATATGAACTGCTTGTTTCCGATCTTCGCCCATTCCAGGGGTTCCTCCTCAGGGTGGAGGGTCGCTGCTGTGACCCATAATTATACCCCATTGCAGACCTGCTTCTGCATTCCCTTGCAAAATGCCCCCACCTCAAAAAATTCCAAGATTTTGATGGTCCGAACCCACCCCCTCTGGGTCCAACCTCCCCTGTTCCTCGGAATGCCCCTCTTCCTCGCTGCGGTCCTCCTTACTGCCCCTGTGGGCCTGGGTACTGTTGCCCCCTCCCCATTGTCATTATCCTTCAGCCCAGAGTGCAGCAATAATGCCACTCACAACCTGCTAGGTGCTCTGTATCCTTTCCACCTGTACTTTTGCCAAATTCTTTTGTACCAGTTTGGCTTCCTACGTTTGGTGCCTTTGGGCTATTTCCCTATCCCGCTCCTTTATTCTTTTGCAATGGTGCACTATTATACTTTGTATCCCCGGCCACCCCTTTGCTTCAATACCCACAATCATATCTAACACCCCCTGCACTTTCTTTGGCAAACCCTTGTTATCGCTTAAAAAGAGTCTATTTACATGTACATGCTCACCCGAACTCCTCCATCACGGGGCTCCAACACCAGCCTGCACTCCCCACAGAGATGTGCCCCACTTCAAAGAGCAGAGAGGACTTCTTTTAAAATGGCTCCTGCTAGTACACTAGGAACACGGGACCGGTCGCTGTAGGTGGGCGTGGCTACTTATGGAGAAGTGGCCTGGAATCCTCCACAAATTGGGGGGCGCTGGGATCACGTCGGGGTCACCAATTAAAGGCACGCCCCTGAACGCTCGCACCAGAGCAAATACAACCCACTAGGGAAACATCTTGTAAGGATAACACATTTTAATCTCACATACAGATGAGAGCAACAGCAAAGAACTCTGCTGCTAAGAACGTTCTGCCGAAAAAGGGTACAAGCAGAGGCTTAAGAGGAGACACATTGTCATTGTGATGCAATACATACATTAAAAGCCTGTGCGACTGGTTGGTGTGCGCCTATATAGGAACTGCCTTCCCCATAAGTGATGCCAGGTCATTAGTTCCAGCCCAGTTTGTCCGTCTTCCATCATGTGGGTGCTGCAGAGATCATCTTCTCACCAACGAAGGTCAAAGGACAAATTAACTACACTCCTAACAGAATGCTAGTTTATCATTATACTGTGCACCTGGCAGATTTTAAGACTGATACAAAGGATGTTCTGGGCCACTCTGACCTCCACACACACATTTCACTCACTCCCTCCCTTGCGCGTCATCCGGCTCCAAGGTCTCCACTGTTGTTTTGAACCATAATTTAGCAGCATTATCCCCGGGTGGAGCAGGAGCTCCCCAAACACTGCAGGAGCAGTGCCCTCTGCATGCTGATAGCACGGAGCACCATCTTACTCTGGGGTAAGCCAAGGGGCTTCATCTCGCTCTAATCAGCAGATTGCCTCCCATCCAACGCGTCGTAATGCGCCTCTTCCAACCGCTTCATATATAATTGAGGCGATTTGCCTTTTAATACTTAAACGAAGACGTTTGTGCTGGGACATCTTGTGTACCATTTCCCCATTGATCACCACCAGGGTTACTACAGTCCAAGATTGCCGTTTTACTCGATGGAGCTGCATCCTCAACCTAACTACGAGGAAGACCTGCAGCCCGTATTCGGATTGGATGCCTACTTTCTTATCAGCACCAATCTGCAGATGGCAGGCGTAGCTGGCCCAACTCACGAAGGCCCACGAAATAAGGGTAATTTCCTGTCCTGAGCCTGTCCGGAGCTACAATAGGCCAAGGCCTCTAATTCTGCCTGTTTTCCTTCACTTAAACTTGTCTACTCTGCATAGACTTGGGTCACCCATTTACGCCTACCCAACTACTTGGTAAGCGACATACCCGCGCACTAACACGTGCGAATTACATACTTGACTTTCCTTTGTTAAGCCTACCTAAACTGTGAAGACCTAGCTTCTTGCAGATCTCTACCCTTTGGTCCGTAAACCCCGGTCCAACCCCTCCACCTCTTGCTAGTAACCGCACCGCGCAGCCCACTGTATCCATCCCGTTGCCTCAGCATTTTATCCCTCTTGTGCATTATTACATCGTGTGTACTAATGTATGCTATTTTGTACCTTTGTTAACACACTTGACCGTTCCCTGCCCAGATTATTGGTGTTGCCCCTACTACACTATTGAGTGGGTTTAGCACTCTCTGCCAGGCGTGATCAGATTCATTGTGATTAGATTTCACGGTGGAACCGTCGATCTGTGTTCCGTGGCCCACGCTCTCCTTCCTTACCATCTGCTTTGTACAGCTTATGAGCCTAAACACTGCTCAGTGCCTCCAACCTACCAAAGCATGCATATTGCTCCGGGCACCTACTCATAGCCACCAATTTTAGCTTGAGACGTTGTAACTAGCACCATTAACTAATACCATCAGGCTGAAATCTGTCTGCTATGTCTCTCTGTTTCCTGTCGCCACTGCACCAATCCAAATTATCTCAGCAGATTGAGGTTACCTATATTGCTATGGGTGCTATCTGAATAGACTTATCTGATTGATGTTACCTACGCTGTTATGTATGCTACCTTATAATCGCTGTTCATCCTTACCTGCAAATATTATTGCGCCCTTAGTCTTTACCACCTAGTTGAGACCAGTATGTCTTTTGCGTTATAGTAGACATCCAAGCACCCTTGGATTAACACATTTGAACCTGCACCTCGTAATTTTCGCTTTGTGTGTTAACTTTGCATTGCTCATTTTGACCCCTACTGTTCTGCCCCACTGCATTGATTTCACCTCACTATGTTCATGCATTACCTATTACGCCGCTCGCTTCGGCTACTTTCCAAGATAATATCCTTGGCTTGGATACTCACCTATTACTGTAGCGCTTTACCAATCCAGCCTACCTCCGCTGAGACACTTAATCTCATTATGTTGTACTTAGCCAGCTACGCAGGTTATAATTTTCCATTATACCAGAGAGTACCCACTCCCAGTCCAGTTTTGCCCCTTGCCCTGCAGCATAGCATAAGCACCTCAACGACATCCACAACATCACCCACCAATCCTTGCCTGAACTCTCCTGCCCTATGGTTGCAACACTTTGCTACCAAACCCACCCCCAATCAAACATGCGCTCTGCACCTCAGGAACCTCAGACTTGGCCTCAGATTCCCTCGTGCAGCCCGTCACCCTCACAATAAAAATAATACAACAAAATCACCATTATCTCCGTCTACCTCTACCGTCAGCCCTTTGCCTTCTGGCACCAAAAACACCTTTCCCTTAATCACTCCTAACCTCAATACGAGTACTTCTCTCATCCCTAAAGAAACCTCGATTAAGGCCGCCCTGGTTAATGCTAGGTCCCTCCCTGCTCATGCAATGGACATCGCTGATCTTATCACAACTCAAGATATAGATTTCCTCACCATAACAGAGACTTGGTTACATGCAGCTTCTGGACCATTACTCTCCCTTGTCATTCCCAGCGGCTATGCCATCATTAGATACGACCGTAATACTAATCAATCTAAAGGCGGTGGTGTCACCTTTATTCACAAAAGCTCCATCGGTCTCAGAGTCATTCCCAATCAACAGAATCCTTTGCCGGAGTTACTCTTGGTCAAACTATCTATCTCACCCAACCAAACCGCCACCTTGCATCTTATTTACAGGCCACTAGGACCTGTCGCCACAGTTGCCGACAACATTACCTCCATCCTCGCAGATAAAACTAAGATTAAATCTCAAATTATCCTACTTGGGGACTTAAACCTTGGTTTCCAAGACCCCAATGGCCTCAAAGCACTGGGCATTGTCAGTACCCTAATCGACTTAGGCTTCTCCCATTGCATCCGGGAACCTACACATAACAAGGGGAGAACACTTGATTGGCTGGTCGATTTAAATTGCAGCATCAATATACAGTCAAACCTACCGTGCGCTTGGTCTGACCATCATACGATCACCTTCAACATCAAAGCCAACGACCTTTGCGCCAGACAGGACATTGCTCCATCAATTTGTACGAGAAACAAAAGGGACATAACAAGTGAAAAACTGCTCCCTCTCATCCTACCTATTCTAAACAAAGTCTCACTGTCATGCCCGGACCCCACAGTCCTAGTTGATACTTTCAACCATACCATGCTCAGAGCAATGAATTCCATTGCCCCAATCAAATCAAGGAAACCCAAACCGCGTGCACACCTTAATTTGTGGTTCACACCACACCTGAGAGTGCTACGTAATGAAAAGCAAAACTCAGAAGCCTGTTGGAAAAGTCATCCCTCTGACGCCAACAAGGACAGGCTCATTATAGCATCCCTTAATTATAAAGAGGCATCTTCCAAGCTAAAAAAGATACCTATAATAAGCGCATCCTGCAAGCGGAATCCAATACCAAGGAGCTATTCAAGATATTGAAAGAACTCGAATCTCCATCAACCCCTCCTGACACCTGTAGTAAAGACAGTACATGGTGTTCTAACATACAAAAAGCGCTCCTCCACAAAATCTCCACACTCCAATCCAAAATCAATGACAAAAAAAAAACAGCCTTCAGATTGACCCGCAGCTCAATTTTCCCACTGGTAAAACCATCCCTATCACTCAAACCCATAAACCCTTCAGCTTCTCACCACTAACTATCCCAGAGGTTGAAAGCATCATCAGCAAACTTCCAACTGCCAGGGCGACATGTGCCCAGCTCCCATTATCAAGGAGGCTACACATGAATTAGCTCCTTTTATCACTGCCTTTATAAACTCATCGTTCAACTCAGGCATCGTCCCTGATGACCTCAAGGAATCATGGGTTATCCCCCTTCTCAAAAAACCCACCTTAGACCTCAGCATACCCACTAATTACAGGCCCATCACCACTGATCCCTTTCTGCTTAAAATCCTGGACCGAGCGGCTTATCTGCAGATCCATGATTACTTGAATCCAATAAACTCCTCGGTCTCGGACAATCTGGCTTCCGGCCCAGGCACAGAACAGAAACTGCCCTCATTGATTTAAAAACTCAAATTGAGGATCTGAAAGATAGCGGGAAGCTGGCCCTTCTGCTATTACAAGACTTATCGGCAACATTTGATTTGGTGAACCATTGAATCCTCTGCCGGCATCTCAAATCGGCAGCCCATTTTTCAGACAAAGCCACCACTTGGATTAGATCCTTCCTGGATAATAGATCCATGAGGGTCTTTTCCCCGTCTGCTTCCGCTGAACCTTCACCAATCCAGTGCGGGGTACCCCAAGGATCTTGTGTCTCACCGACACTCTACAACGTGTTCACAAAGCCACTCTTCGATATTCTTGACTATCTGGGTGTCACCTATACTAATTACGTCGATGACACCCAGATATTCATCCCCATCACCGGAGACCACACAGTGGACACAAAAGCTTTAAATGATGTCTACCAGGTCATTCAGGATAGGATGGTACAACATGAGTTCTGTTTTAACAACAATAAGACATAGCTTCTCATTTTGGGCTCCCATCACTAACTTAATAGATTAGATCCTTCCTTCAAATCGTTCATCATTGATGGCAATACCATCAAGGTATCCAACTATACTAAAACCTTAGGCATCTATCTCGATTCAACTTTATCGCTCTCCAGACAAACCAATGCTGTAATCTCAGCATCTGTCTACATGTGCAAATTTATCACAGCTTGCCGACCTTTCCTTACCACTGCTAATTGCACCATCCTTGCCAGAACCCTTATTATGTCAAATATCGCCTATTGTAATGCTCTTTATCTAGGGACGAGTCAACAAAATCTAAACAAGCTACAGGTCACCCAAAACAACGCCATCAGGCCAGCTCTAAATATCCCTAGGAATCAGCACATGTCTGACTCCAGACGTAGCCTACGTTGGCTCTTAGTAGCCCAAAGAGTCTCCTTCAAAACGCTTTCCCTTACGCATAAATGTCTGGCCAACCAGGCTCCCATCTACTTGGCAAGCCGATTCACACCCCACACTTCTTGCCGTCCTCAGAGAGTAGCCCAAGCTCACTCTTTCTCCTTACCTAGGTGCAAGCTTCAGAAAGCGGGCGGGTTAGTTTCCCGGTCCTTGACACTTAACTGTGAAACTCATTGCCCAACTGGCTCAGATCGGAATCTTCCTTCCACTCTTTTAAGAGCAAAGCCAAATTGTGGCTGATAGCTCAAGACACTCAAAACTCTCACCTGCCACATCGGCCATAAATCCTCCTTGGAATGACCTTGTACCATTGTTATTGCCATTGTCCGGCAAGCACCCTGAATGTAAATACTTTGTAAATATCCTGTAAGTAATTTGACTGCATGTACATTCTGTATATTGTCACTGTTCGTGATGTATTCTATGTTACTGTAATTTAAGATATGCAAACGGATGCCTTTGGGCCAGGCACGCTTTCCAATAAACAAAATACAAATACAAATGTATCCCTCCCAGCACCTCGTAATACAAATCATATGATTGTAGCTCAAAGACATGCAATGTCTGTCCTCTTTGACCATTTCAGGACTTGTTACTTTGGGGTTGGTGGTCAAAGTTCGTCTGGTGCCATGGAATACAGGGATCTTGAGGTTTAGTCAGTCATCTGGGCTATAACTCATGGGGCCTCATTACACGTTAGGCGGTAAGGGTTTACCGGTACCGGTAAGGGCACCGGTACCGGTAAACCTTTACCGCCTTACTACGAGTTCCCTTTGCGGGACCCGACCTTAATGGCTGGTTTTACCAGCCGTTAAAGTAGGGTGCCGCAAAGGGACCTTGGAGCTAATTACGGTACCGCAATTTGCGGTACCGTAATTAGCGCCTTCCCCATTCCCATTATGCCCTATGGGGGCATAAATGGGAATGGGGAAGTGCCTTGGTGAATGGGGAATTACCGCCCCCACTCACCTTGGAGTAGGGCGGTAATTCCGCCATCCACCAAGGCGGACACGGTAAAATACCGGCGGCAACCATGGCGCTAATAGCGCCATGGTTACCGCCTACCGTGTAATGAGGCCCATGGTCTCCTGTGGATGGGCCGGGTCATGCTTTGGCCAGTGTGAGATAACATGGGTTGATTATATTGGGGTGGGGTACTACTACTGTTCCCCCTCCCCCCTGGCCCATCATAGTGCTTCGAATGCTGCTCACCTTACACTAAAGCACTTAGGGGGTAATAAGGTCTATGCCTCTTCATCAGCAAATGCCAAACTCCACCTTTTATGGTCCTTTATCACCAGCTCCTCCTACCATGAACATGGCCACAGAATTTGAGGTTGTTATTCTTCATTCACATCATGTTATCATGTTTGGATGTGTCTGTAATATCTTTTTGACTTCGTCAGGTACAGTTCAGTTAATTCTAGAAAACGCGCTTCCTTTGCCAATGCACCTGCAACTCCATTTCATTGAATCCAACATCATGCGTTCCAACTCCTTAGAAATTTAAAGGGCATTAAAGCGCTAACATGTAGCCAAAAACAGGTGAAGGTCAAGGCTGGGGGTGTGGCCAAGATGCTGGAGCAGCCAGACGTCCTTTTTCGATGTGCTCTGACCACAGACCTGGCATGCCTATACAGCTGCGAACCATCAGCCTTAGAACGGTTGTAGTGCTGCGAGATAGATGCCTGAGATGGCGGGGCACCTCTGAGGAACGAAAAGACTGCTGCAACCTTGGCAATGTTGGAATCCGGCTGTGGGCCCTGATCGGCAAAGATGGAGCTGAGCACTTGTGAGTGCCGCCTACGGGCCAGCGAGGCAGTGGCGTGCTTGTGCCGCGGTGTGGGTGGTCCACTTGCACCCCTGCTCCCCCTCAGAGATATCTGTGGGCAGTTTGGTGGGTGGGTGGATGGAGAGGCGGTGTCCACTGCCGGCGTGTTCCACCGGAGAGGAGGAGCGGGAGCGCTTCCAGGGCAGTGTGGGCTGTCGCGCACCATGAGGAACGCCCTGAGGGACCTTCATCAGTGCTGGGGTCCACATTGGAGAAGGGGCGCATGTTTACGAGTGGGCTCCCTTCCCCCCTTTGCAGAAACATCACCATGCGGACGGAAGGAGGCCCAAGGGAGCGGACCCACCTTGGGGAATCCAGCAGCAAGAGAAACACTGTGGCCGGCAGAGAAATTAAATGAGATCCCCAGCACAATCCTTGTAAGAGCCTGCAGGGAGCTAGCGCATGGTCACTGCAGGATCTGCCTGGAAGTTTGAAGTGGGATACCTTGGTGCATGGTGTGCTGCCTCCCACCTCCCCATTCAAGGAGGGAGGGTATGAGCTACCACGACGGGACACATTGAAATTTAATCAGTCCGGGTATGGAGGTGGATCTGGTTTGCTGGTGGTTAAACAAATACAACCAGTCTGAAAACTCATACCATAACCCTCTTGGTTGAGAGGTACAATATGTCCAGGGCCTCTAGGAAAGGCAAGCATGGATCCAGGCTTACTTGAAGATTTCCCATAAGCAGTCATTGCAGCATCTGGGAATGGAGGGGGGTGAAGATGGCGGAGAGGGGACTGGTCCCCTGGGTGAAGTACTGCAGCTCACCCCTGAATTCCTCATACGTTCCCTCAATGCTCTTAATACTTAATAGTAATATTAAGGACTCCTTACATAGTGAAATTGCAGACTTGTGCAAAGAAATGCTTGATTCTGCCACTGAATTTCACAGAAACATAGGGGCACTGTGGGATAGGGTTGATCACAATGAACACTCTCTGACTACCCTGGAGGCTGGAGTCAGAGAGGTCCGAGGAAGGGTAGCCATTCTGCAGGAAGGTAATGAGCTTCTGAAGTACAAGTGTGATGACCTTGAAAACCGGTCTCGTAGAGATAACTGCAGGATACAATTATTAGCTGAGGGTGCAGAGGGTGACAATATTGAGGATTGCGCCCAGAAGCTCCTATTCTAGATCACGGCACAGGCCCCCCGGGGGTCATCAAGATAGATAGGGCACACAGAGTTGGTCCTAGAAGAGCGATATCAACTCGCCCCCAAGGGATATTGTCGTGAAATTTCATGTCTATAAGGTAAAAGGAGCAATTTTGGGGGAAGGCGTGGAATGCTAATAGACTTGGTGGTCGAGATCTATCAAGTTGTCTCCTAGCCAACCATGGCTAAACGCAGAGTACCAAGACCCATCACTGAGGAGCTACGACGCCAAGACATTAGGTATAAGTTGACATACCCCTTCGGGCTCCAGTTTAAATGGAAGGATACGGTCCACATGATTTGTAGAATTGAGAAAGGTGCCCGCTTGCTGGGCCTTACTCTGGAAGAGGAGGGCACGTCCCAGGGGGCGTCCCACTGAAAGGGGACCAGAGCTGCGGGCTCATGGCAGACCATCCCGCCGAGTAGGAAGAAGACTGATAGATGATCAGCGATGGTGGTATTTCCTCGTCTTAAACTGTGCTCTCCGGAAGGGGTTCAAATAGCGGAGAGAGGTGGACTTCATAACAATGTGATCCCAATTGCTGCCGGAGCTACGTGGTTGTAAGCCAATGCCTGAGCTTGTTTAGTTTAGCTGATGCAGCACAAAGGTTGAAAACAGTTGGTTTGCCTGTTTTCTTAAGAGTTGATAGTGGGCCGGGTTGTTTGGGAGGAGGGCGGAATACATCCTCTAATCCAAATATGGAGTGGGACAAGGAGGATGCAGTTGGGGATTTACAGGAGTTGTTTTTATGTATATGCGGATGGTAAATATTGCAAGATGGGGGCGATACAGAGGGGGCCTCTGTCTGTGGCAGTACAAGTCTGGGGGAATATGAGAGGGCGGAGTGAAGATGAATCCTTGGGGGCCCGGGGTACTTGACGTAAGAAGGGTGGCTATGGGGGTTAATGTAGGTACCTTGAATGCCCGAGGCCTTAACACCCCAGGCAAGCGCACCCAGCTCTTCTGGGAACTGCAACAAAGACCTTGGATGAAGCAGAACTACCTCCATTCGAAATTTTAACGGAGCCAAAAGAAAAAAAACTCAAGAGTCCAAGTCTGCAATAAACGTATGTAGAAAGCAATGTAAGGATATCCTAATTCAGCTGGCGACTAATGAAAAAAACACTATGTTTCAACCCAAATGGAGTCAAGAAAAAGTTGCTACAATTAGACTGGATTGGAACTGTAGAAAAAAAGAGTAACTCACAAATGTATGACAAGCTTGCCTACTGAAGCTTTTTTTTTCCAACACAATCCCGAAATACATGGTCATGTGGCCGTTCAAACGTCTGAGAAAGCTGTATTTAAAATTCAGACTAAATCTTTTTGAAACTAAGGAAATCCTGAAACAGAGAAGAATGATTCATGCTGAAAAGATCAACTGCAGATTTTGTAATTACAAAGAGGAAAACTTAAAACATCTGATCCTCTTTTGTCCTTGCTTAAGCAATTTGAGAATATTCTATCTGGGGAAAGAGATGGACAAATGCTCGACCTGTAGTATAGAAGAGTGGTGGTGCCAAATGCATAACAGCGATTGCAAAAACTTGACATTAGCACTCATGAGGTTTCTAGAAAAGCTACAAACGAAGTTGGAGATGGAGAAACTTACATGCATTGATGTGTAAAGATTTATTTAGATGAGCTGAGACGCTTAGTGTAATAAGTTAATTGCTTCTCCGCTTGCAGCTTTATTTAGATGAGCTGAGACGCTTAGTGTAATAAGTTAATTGCTTCTCCGCTTGCAGCTTTATTTAGATGAGCTGAGACGCTTTGTGTAATAAGTTAATTGCTTCTCCGCTTGCAGCTTTATTTAGATGAGCTGAGACGCTTAGTGTAATAAGTTAATTGCTTCTCCGCTTGCAGCTTTATTTAGATGAGCTGAGACGCTTAGTGTAATAAGTTAATTGCTTCTCCGCTTGCAGCTTTATTTAGATGAGCTGAGACGCTTAGTGTAATAAGTTAATTGCTTCTCCGCTTGCAGCTTTATTTAGATGAGCTGAGACGCTTAGTGTAATAAGTTAATTGCTTCTCCGCTTGCAGCTTTATTTAGATGAGCTGAGACGCTTAGTGTAATAAGTTAATTGCTTCTCCGCTTGCAGCTTTATTTAGATGAGCTGAGACGCTTAGTGTAATAAGTTAATTGCTTCTCCGCTTGCAGCTTTATTTAGATGAGCTGAGACGCTTAGTGTAATAAGTTAATTGCTTCTCCGCTTGCAGCTTTATTTAGATGAGCTGAGACGCTTAGTGTAATAAGTTAATTGCTTCTCCGCTTGCAGCTTTATTTAGATGAGCTGAGAGGCTTAGTGTAATAAGTTAATTGCTTCTCCGCTTGCAGCTTTATTTAGATGAGCTGAGACGCTTAGTGTAATAAGTTAATTGCTTCTCCGCTTGCAGCTTTATTTAGATGAGCTGAGACGCTTAGTGTAATAAGTTAATTGCTTCTCCGCTTGCAGCTTTATTTAGATGAGCTGAGACGCTTAGTGTAATAAGTTAATTGCTTCTCCGCTTGCAGCTTTATTTAGATGAGCTGAGACGCTTAGTGTAATAAGTTAATTGCTTCTCCGCTTGCAGCTTTATTTAGATGAGCTGAGACGCTTAGTGTAATAAGTTAATTGCTTCTCCGCTTGCAGCTTTATTTAGATGAGCTGAGACGCTTAGTGTAATAAGTTAATTGCTTCTCCGCTTGCAGCTTTATTTAGATGAGCTGAGACGCTTAGTGTAATAAGTTAATTGCTTCTCCGCTTGCAGCTTTATTTAGATGAGCTGAGACGCTTAGTGTAATAAGTTAATTGCTTCTCCGCTTGCAGCTTTATTTAGATGAGCTGAGACGCTTAGTGTAATAAGTTAATTGCTTCTCCGCTTGCAGCTTTATTTAGATGAGCTGAGACGCTTAGTGTAATAAGTTAATTGCTTCTCCGCTTGCAGCTTTATTTAGATGAGCTGAGACGCTTAGTGTAATAAGTTAATTGCTTCTCCGCTTGCAGCTTTATTTAGATGAGCTGAGACGCTTAGTGTAATAAGTTAATTGCTTCTCCGCTTGCAGCTTTATTTAGATGAGCTGAGACGCTTAGTGTAATAAGTTAATTGCTTCTCCGCTTGCAGCTTTATTTAGATGAGCTGAGACGCTTAGTGTAATAAGTTAATTGCTTCTCCGCTTGCAGCTTTATTTAGATGAGCTGAGACGCTTAGTGTAATAAGTTAATTGCTTCTCCGCTTGCAGCTTTATTTAGATGAGCTGAGACGCTTAGTGTAATAAGTTAATTGCTTCTCCGCTTGCAGCTTTATTTAGATGAGCTGAGACGCTTAGTGTAATAAGTTAATTGCTTCTCCGCTTGCAGCTTTATTTAGATGAGCTGAGACGCTTAGTGTAGTAAGTTAATTGCTTCTCCGCTTGCAGCTTTATTTAGATGAGCTGAGACGCTTAGTGTAATAAGTTAATTGCTTCTCCGCTTGCAGCTTTATTTAGATGAGCTGAGACGCTTAGTGTAATAAGTTAATTGCTTCTCCGCTTGCAGCTTTATTTAGATGAGCTGAGACGCTTAGTGTAGTAAGTTAATTGCTTCTCCGCTTGCAGCTTTATTTAGATGAGCTGAGACGCTTAGTGTAATAAGTTAATTGCTTCTCCGCTTGCAGCTTTATTTAGATGAGCTGAGACGCTTAGTGTAATAAGTTAATTGCTTCTCCGCTTGCAGCTTTATTTAGATGAGCTGAGACGCTTAGTGTAGTAAGTTAATTGCTTCTCCGCTTGCAGCTTTATTTAGATGAGCTGAGACGCTTAGTGTAATAAGTTAATTGCTTCTCCGCTTGCAGCTTTATTTAGATGAGCTGAGACGCTTAGTGTAATAAGTTAATTGCTTCTCCGCTTGCAGCTTTATTTAGATGAGCTGAGACGCTTAGTGTAATAAGTTAATTGCTTCTCCGCTTGCAGCTTTATTTAGATGAGCTGAGACGCTTAGTGTAGTAAGTTAATTGCTTCTCCGCTTGCAGCTTTATTTAGATGAGCTGAGACGCTTAGTGTAATAAGTTAATTGCTTCTCCGCTTGCAGCTTTATTTAGATGAGCTGAGACGCTTAGTGTAATAAGTTAATTGCTTCTCCGCTTGCAGCTTTATTTAGATGAGCTGAGACGCTTAGTGTAGTAAGTTAATTGCTTCTCCGCTTGCAGCTTTATTTAGATGAGCTGAGAGGCTTAGTGTAATAAGTTAATTGCTTCTCCGCTTGCAGCTTTATTTAGATGAGCTGAGACGCTTAGTGTAATAAGTTAATTGCTTCTCCGCTTGCAGCTTTATTTAGATGAGCTGAGACGCTTAGTGTAGTAAGTTAATTGCTTCTCCGCTTGCAGCTTTATTTAGATGAGCTGAGACGCTTAGTGTAATAAGTTAATTGCTTCTCCGCTTGCAGCTTTATTTAGATGAGCTGAGACGCTTAGTGTAGTAATTTAATTGCTTCTCCGCTTGCAGCTTTATTTAGATGAGCTGAGACGCTTAGTGTAATAAGTTAATTGCTTCTCCGCTTGCAGCTTTATTTAGATGAGCTGAGACGCTTAGTGTAATAAGTTAATTGCTTCTCCGCTTGCAGCTTTATTTAGATGAGCTGAGACGCTTAGTGTAGTAAGTTAATTGCTTCTCCGCTTGCAGCTTTATTTAGATGAGCTGAGACGCTTAGTGTAATAAGTTAATTGCTTCTCCGCTTGCAGCTTTATTTAGATGAGCTGAGACGCTTAGTGTAATAAGTTAATTGCTTCTCCGCTTGCAGCTTTATTTAGATGAGCTGAGACGCTTAGTGTAGTAAGTTAATTGCTTCTCCGCTTGCAGCTTTATTTAGATGAGCTGAGACGCTTAGTGTAATAAGTTAATTGCTTCTCCGCTTGCAGCTTTATTTAGATGAGCTGAGACGCTTAGTGTAATAAGTTAATTGCTTCTCCGCTTGCAGCTTTATTTAGATGAGCTGAGACGCTTAGTGTAATAAGTTAATTGCTTCTCCGCTTGCAGCTTTATTTAGATGAGCTGAGACGCTTAGTGTAATAAGTTAATTGCTTCTCCGCTTGCAGCTTTATTTAGATGAGCTGAGACGCTTAGTGTAATAAGTTAATTGCTTCTCCGCTTGCAGCTTTATTTAGATGAGCTGAGACGCTTAGTGTAATAAGTTAATTGCTTCTCCGCTTGCAGCTTTATTTAGATGAGCTGAGACGCTTAGTGTAGTAAGTTAATTGCTTCTCCGCTTGCAGCTTTATTTAGATGAGCTGAGACGCTTAGTGTAGTAAGTTAATTGCTTCTCCGCTTGCAGCTTTATTTAGATGAGCTGAGACGCTTAGTGTAATAAGTTAATTGCTTCTCCGCTTGCAGCTTTATTTAGATGAGCTGAGACGCTTAGTGTAATAAGTTAATTGCTTCTCCGCTTGCAGCTTTATTTAGATGAGCTGAGACGCTTAGTGTAATAAGTTAATTGCTTCTCCGCTTGCAGCTTTATTTAGATGAGCTGAGACGCTTAGTGTAATAAGTTAATTGCTTCTCCGCTTGCAGCTTTATTTAGATGAGCTGAGACGCTTAGTGTAATAAGTTAATTGCTTCTCCGCTTGCAGCTTTATTTAGATGAGCTGAGACGCTTAGTGTAATAAGTTAATTGCTTCTCCGCTTGCAGCTTTATTTAGATGAGCTGAGAGGCTTAGTGTAATAAGTTAATTGCTTCTCCGCTTGCAGCTTTATTTAGATGAGCTGAGAGGCTTAGTGTAATAAGTTAATTGCTTCTCCGCTTGCAGCTTTATTTAGATGAGCTGAGACGCTTAGTGTAATAAGTTAATTGCTTCTCCGCTTGCAGCTTTATTTAGATGAGCTGAGACGCTTAGTGTAATAAGTTAATTGCTTCTCCGCTTGCAGCTTTATTTAGATGAGCTGAGACGCTTAGTGTAATAAGTTAATTGCTTCTCCGCTTGCAGCTTTATTTAGATGAGCTGAGACGCTTAGTGTAATAAGTTAATTGCTTCTCCGCTTGCAGCTTTATTTAGATGAGCTGAGACGCTTAGTGTAATAAGTTAATTGCTTCTCCGCTTGCAGCTTTATTTAGATGAGCTGAGACGCTTAGTGTAATAAGTTAATTGCTTCTCCGCTTGCAGCTTTATTTAGATGAGCTGAGACGCTTAGTGTAATAAGTTCATTGCTTCTCCGCTTGCAGCTTTATTTAGATGAGCTGAGACGCTTAGTGTAATAAGTTCATTGCTTCTCCGCTTGCAGCTTTATTTAGATGAGCTGAGACGCTTAGTGTAATAAGTTAATTGCTTCTCCGCTTGCAGCTTTATTTAGATGAGCTGAGACGCTTAGTGTAATAAGTTAATTGCTTCTCCGCTTGCAGCTTTATTTAGATGAGCTGAGACGCTTAGTGTAATAAGTTCATTGCTTCTCCGCTTGCAGCTTTATTTAGATGAGCTGAGACGCTTAGTGTAATAAGTTCATTGCTTCTCCGCTTGCAGCTTTATTTAGATGAGCTGAGACGCTTAGTGTAATAAGTTAATTGCTTCTCCGCTTGCAGCTTTATTTAGATGAGCTGAGACGCTTAGTGTAATAAGTTAATTGCTTCTCCGCTTGCAGCTTTATTTAGATGAGCTGAGACGCTTAGTGTAATAAGTTCATTGCTTCTCCGCTTGCAGCTTTATTTAGATGAGCTGAGACGCTTAGTGTAATAAGTTAATTGCTTCTCCGCTTGCAGCTTTATTTAGATGAGCTGAGACGCTTAGTGTAATAAGTTAATTGCTTCTCCGCTTGCAGCTTTATTTAGATGAGCTGAGACGCTTAGTGTAATAAGTTAATTGCTTCTCCGCTTGCAGCTTTATTTAGATGAGCTGAGACGCTTAGTGTAATAAGTTAATTGCTTCTCCGCTTGCAGCTTTATTTAGATGAGCTGAGACGCTTAGTGTAATAAGTTAATTGCTTCTCCGCTTGCAGCTTTATTTAGATGAGCTGAGACGCTTAGTGTAATAAGTTAATTGCTTCTCCGCTTGCAGCTTTATTTAGATGAGCTGAGACGCTTAGTGTAGTAAGTTCATTGCTTCTCCGCTTGCAGCTTTATTTAGATGAGCTGAGACGCTTAGTGTAGTAAGTTAATTGCTTCTCCGCTTGCAGCTTTATTTAGATGAGCTGAGACGCTTAGTGTAATAAGTTAATTGCTTCTCCGCTTGCAGCTTTATTTAGATGAGCTGAGACGCTTAGTGTAATAAGTTAATTGCTTCTCCGCTTGCAGCTTTATTTAGATGAGCTGAGACGCTTAGTGTAATAAGTTAATTGCTTCTCCGCTTGCAGCTTTATTTAGATGAGCTGAGACGCTTAGTGTAATAAGTTAATTGCTTCTCCGCTTGCAGCTTTATTTAGATGAGCTGAGACGCTTAGTGTAATAAGTTAATTGCTTCTCCGCTTGCAGCTTTATTTAGATGAGCTGAGACGCTTAGTGTAATAAGTTAATTGCTTCTCCGCTTGCAGCTTTATTTAGATGAGCTGAGAGGCTTAGTGTAATAAGTTAATTGCTTCTCCGCTTGCAGCTTTATTTAGATGAGCTGAGACGCTTAGTGTAATAAGTTAATTGCTTCTCCGCTTGCAGCTTTATTTAGATGAGCTGAGACGCTTAGTGTAATAAGTTAATTGCTTCTCCGCTTGCAGCTTTATTTAGATGAGCTGAGACGCTTAGTGTAATAAGTTAATTGCTTCTCCGCTTGCAGCTTTATTTAGATGAGCTGAGACGCTTAGTGTAATAAGTTAATTGCTTCTCCGCTTGCAGCTTTATTTAGATGAGCTGAGACGCTTAGTGTAATAAGTTAATTGCTTCTCCGCTTGCAGCTTTATTTAGATGAGCTGAGACGCTTAGTGTAATAAGTTAATTGCTTCTCCGCTTGCAGCTTTATTTAGATGAGCTGAGACGCTTAGTGTAATAAGTTAATTGCTTCTCCGCTTGCAGCTTTATTTAGATGAGCTGAGACGCTTAGTGTAATAAGTTAATTGCTTCTCCGCTTGCAGCTTTATTTAGATGAGCTGAGACGCTTAGTGTAGTAAGTTAATTGCTTCTCCGCTTGCAGCTTTATTTAGATGAGCTGAGACGCTTAGTGTAATAAGTTAATTGCTTCTCCGCTTGCAGCTTTATTTAGATGAGCTGAGACGCTTAGTGTAATAAGTTAATTGCTTCTCCGCTTGCAGCTTTATTTAGATGAGCTGAGACGCTTAGTGTAATAAGTTAATTGCTTCTCCGCTTGCAGCTTTATTTAGATGAGCTGAGACGCTTAGTGTAATAAGTTAATTGCTTCTCCGCTTGCAGCTTTATTTAGATGAGCTGAGACGCTTAGTGTAATAAGTTAATTGCTTCTCCGCTTGCAGCTTTATTTAGATGAGCTGAGACGCTTAGTGTAATAAGTTAATTGCTTCTCCGCTTGCAGCTTTATTTAGATGAGCTGAGACGCTTAGTGTAATAAGTTAATTGCTTCTCCGCTTGCAGCTTTATTTAGATGAGCTGAGACGCTTAGTGTAATAAGTTAATTGCTTCTCCGCTTGCAGCTTTATTTAGATGAGCTGAGACGCTTAGTGTAATAAGTTAATTGCTTCTCCGCTTGCAGCTTTATTTAGATGAGCTGAGACGCTTAGTGTAGTAAGTTAATTGCTTCTCCGCTTGCAGCTTTATTTAGATGAGCTGAGACGCTTAGTGTAGTAAGTTAATTGCTTCTCCGCTTGCAGCTTTATTTAGATGAGCTGAGACGCTTAGTGTAATAAGTTAATTGCTTCTCCGCTTGCAGCTTTATTTTCTTTCTTTCTGCTCCTTTTGCTCTTCCTCCTTCTGCTTTTTCTTCTCTTTTTCGAATATCTGATAAGGTTTAATGTATTTCATATTTGAGGTATGTATATTGAAAAAGTTTATTTTTAAACTGTATGAAATTAAATTTAAAAAAAAATAGCAACACCGTGGTTCTCGTATACCACTTCAGACTTTCCTTGCTTCTGGGGTCCACCACTCTGTTGAAGTGCTCAGGCTTGGTTAGTCCTGCAACAGGGAGGTCCGGAGGATCTTCCTAGCGCTCGGATCCGACTTAAAAGCAACGTACACAATCTGGTGTTCCTCTCCCTGGCTCTTCGGTTCCAGCGCAACTGCAGTGGAAATGCAACCAGCTTCAAGAGGATGTCCAGACGGGCTTACTTTGGAGTTGATTGGTCCCACCAACTCAAAGGGACAAGTTGTCCTTCCACGGCTTCTCTAGTCGAGGCGAATTCGGAGCTTCAGCACAGTAGCAGGGCTTCACCGGGCAAACCAACGGTCCAGGAATTGCAGCAGGCTTCTCTTCCAAGTTCTTCTTCGTCCAGTGGTCGAGTCTGCCTTCCAAGCCAAAAAGCGACGCCTTTTATGCAGGTTTCTACCATTCATTCCAGCCAGCTGTCAATCACACAGCAGGGTGGCTGTCCTTGCCAGACAGCCAGCCGGCCAATCACCTTTGGGTGCATTCCTGTAACCAAGGGGATTAAGCACAGGGAGTTTTGGGTACCTCCCTCACTTCCTGCCCCTGCCAGAGATACTGGAGCCAGAGGCTTGTGAATCCTGCCAAAGACAAAACAAACAAAGGGACCAAATGTGGTTTGGCGCACAAAGTAAATCTCAAGAAGGACCTTTCAAACAAGAAATGTTGAAAAAAAGAAGACCAGGGCAATTGTGACGAAATGGGCTTCCATGGATTCCTTACTGCAGCTGCGAACGCAGTCCGCGGTAAAAGCACACAATGGTAGTAAAAAGTAAACCACTGCCACCAGCCATTAATTGTAGAAAGGGTAACATAAAAATGTTACATGAGAAAATAGACAAAGGGGATACTAAGTAACCCATCCAGCACCCTATGGTAAGATAGTGTGTGCTGGGTCTAGAAAGTTACAAATTGTAAGTAAAGTCAATTTCACTTCACTGCTCTTGGAAACAGTAGTTTCTCCAAGAGAAGGTATTTAAACCTTTGGGAAATCTAAGAGTCTTCCCTGTGTCACTACTGCACTGAAGGTGCTGTGTGACACAATGCAAAGATTGATGCCTATGGAGTTTGTCAGACTCCAAAGTAAAAAGAAACATAGAGAATAAATCACATTACAATTATGAGAGATAAAAAGTCCTAAAGTCCAGCAAAAGAGCTGGGGGTCTCTAAGGTAGAAGGGAATTAGCACATTTCTGAGAATTCTCCCTAACACTCATCACCCCCCCCCCCCCAAGACTAAGGGATAGGAGGATTTAATCCACTCCTGGATGAATCTCCTTACTCCAGTCGGTCATACTTTCTGGAGAGACATCAGCATTTTGGTGATTACATCCTGACATATGCTCTATAGTAAAATCAAACCCCTGAAGGCCGATTGATTGACCATCATAACAATTTAGGATTCACCCCGTTCATTTGCATTAACCATCTTAAGTGTTGGTGGTCTGTTTGAATTCCAAAAGTAGATCCATACAAGTATGGCCTAAACTTCTTCAAAGACCACACAATGGCAAAACATTCACGTTCTATGGTTGCCCACCTTGTTTCTCGTCCTTCAGTTTTCTGAAGCAGATAGGGGGATCCCTGTCATTCTCATCCAGCTGACTCAGTACTGCACCTATACCTGTATTGGAGGCACCTGTTTGTACAGTAAATGATTGGTTGTAATCAGGAGTTCTTAAGACTGGAGCTTGACAAAGGGCTTGCTGCCTTAGTGCATTCCTCATTCCACCTGACCTTCTTGGGGAATTTGGGTGAGTAGATCACATTCAAGGGAGAAGCTATGGTCCCATAGTTCTCAATGAAGTTCCTATAATAACCAGTGAGACCTAAAAAGGCTCTCACCTGGGTTTAAGTAGTAGGGGTGGCCCAGTCTTGTACAGCTTGTACCTTGCTAGGCAATGGCCTTATTTCACCTCCTCCTACCTCATGTCCAAGGTAGACCACTTTACTCTGACCAATTTGACATTTGCTTGTCTTTATGGTCAGTTGGGCCTGCTCAAGAGCATGCAATACATATCCTAGGTGGTAAATATGCTCCTTCCAAGTATGCCTGAACACTGTAATGTCATCCACGTATGCCATGCTGAAGTTCTCCATCCCATTCAGAACATGATTTCCGATCCTTTGGAATATAGCAGGTGCATTTTTTAGTCCAAAGGGTATAACCTTAAACTGGTAGAAGCCTCCTGGGGCACAGTTTTCTTCTTGCCATGGGTGTCAGAGCTATTTGCCAATAGTTTGAGGTTAGGTCAAATGTACTGAGGTACTTGGCTGAACCAAGTTTATCCATCGGTTCATCTGTCCTAGGTAAAGGATGGGCATCAGTCATGGTGACTGCATTAAGAGCTCTATAGTCCACACAGAATCTCAACTCCTTGGATCCTGCCTTTGGCACTATTACAATAGGACTAGCCCATGGACTTGTATATGGCTCTATTACTGAGTTCAAGCATATTCTTAACCTCTTCCTTTCTGTGGGTTTTTACATGGTCTGCCATTCTGTACCCCCTGCTTTTGACAGGTAGACAGTTACCAGTGGGGATATCATACTGGCCCCAAGGGGGTCAAGCCTGGTGTCAATGAAAACAGGGAGGCACACTGATTTAACTGAATTTTGCACTCCTCCTGTTGGTCCAAAGTCAGATCAGAAGAGAGATTACCTCCTTCTATTTTCCCATCTAAAGGCTGTCCCCTGAGAAGGTCAGGCAGAGGTTCACTCTCCTCCTCTTGATCAGATGCTAAGAGCAAAGCTCCCATTTCTGGTCTGGATATGTGATTTAGGCAATTGGTGTGAAAGACCCTGGGGGCCTCCTTGGGATTGCCCAAGTCCACCAGATAATTGATCCCTCCAAGTTTACCCACAACCTTGAAGGGTCTAGTTCATTTGTCCTATAAGGCCCTCTGCCTTTTAGGTACCATAACTAGAACTAGATGGTCTTGAGTAAGCTCAACCATGTTGGCCTTCTGGTCATGCCAATGTTTGACCAGCGCCTGACCTGCTTTCAAATTTTATGTAGCTTCTGTCATCATGTGTGCCATTCTCCTACAGAGACCTAACACAAAGTTAGTAACTCTCACTGGCTTGTGGGAAGGCGCACTCTCCAACCCCTTCTTGATTAGGGCCAATGGACCTCTAACCGGATGACCATAGAGAAGCTCAAAGTGACTGAAGCCAGCCCGTTCTTGATGGACTTCTCTCTAAGCAAAGAGAAGGCATGGCAGTAGAATGTCCCACTTTCTTCTAAGGGGCTCTTCTAAAGCACCTATCATGCTCTACATACTTCTTTTAAACCTCTTCACCAACCCATTGGTTTGGGAATTGTAGGCTGTTGAGAACTTCGTAGGTCACTCCACAGTTTTCCCACATGGCTTGCATGTAGTGGGACATAAAATTGGTCCCCCTGTCTGAGTTAGCCTCCTTAGGAAAACCTACCCTGGTGAAAATCCCAAGTAGGGCCTTAGCCACTGCTTGACCAGTAACAGTTCCCATATCTATTGCTTCAGGATACCTGGTAGCATGGTCTACTAAAACTAATATAAATCGGTTGCCTGAAGATGTGCGAGGCTCCAGGGGACCAACAATGTAAATCCATACCCTCTCAAAAGGAACTCCCACCACTGGGAGAGGCACCAAAGGTGCCACATTCTTAGCTCCACTCTTGCCAGAAGTCAATCACACATCAGACCACATTTTAGGCCAGTAGAAATACAGAGCAATCCTTTCCTTGGTCTTCTTAAAGCTTAAGTGACCAGCAAAAGGAATCTCATGGGCTAACTGTAGGAACTGGGGTCTCACCTCCTGAGGCACTACACGTCTTTTGTAGTCCCCTGGGGTAGTCTCTATAGGCTCACTGTGAAGGAGGCCATCCTCCCAGGATAGCCTGTGCTTCCCTGGCTCTTGCCCTTACAGCTGGGAAGCCACTTGTTGGCAAAGTCCTTCGAGAGTAGGACACTCTCTTTGACCTCTGCTGAAGTCTGCCCTACAGGGGCCACCTTCTGGAAGCAAAGTCTGCAGTTCAGGATGGTCTTTAGGATCCAGATCTCCAACAGGGGGAAGGTCTTCTTCCAGTTCTGTTTCACCAGTAACCGTTTCACCATCTTCGGGTTGGTTCTCCCACTCAGCGTCAGCTGGTGGAGGGGTCACAGGTGTGACCTTGGACTGTCCTCTCGGGGATGTCCTTGTTTTGTGAACAGGAGTGATACTTTCTTTCTTCCTGAGACCTTGGGTTTCCCTTTTGACTCCTTCTTCTTGGAATTAGAAGTTTGTTCTTCATGTGGACTAGGTGTTATAGGTACCTCTGTAACATCCCACTGATAGTCATCTAAAGTGAGCTCTCTGGCCTTCCTAGTCAGCTCATGCTTCCTTTTACTGGGAGGCCTGGGGGTGCTTGATACATCTCCAAGAGCTTTTAAGTCATTCCCTAACAGGACTCTCCCAGGCACCTCATTCTGAACCCTGACAGGTATTCTGAAAGTCATATTGTTGCACTGGATGAGAGCTGGTAGTATTGGAACCATCTGGATAGGGACTCCAGCAAGGCTAGTGGGACCTTTGGATACCTTAGCAACATCCTCAGGTTTGAAAAAGGTTTCATCCACTACAGTAATGCTGGCCCGCCCCAGTGTCTATAATAGCAGGGGTCTCCTGCCCATTAACAAGTACACTGTCCTTGTAATATTCTTTGGTGTTATCTGGAATAGAGTTATACACATCTGCATTCTGCTGTTCCCACAGACCCAGGGACACTAAAGAAGCACTGGCTGAGACTCAAGTGGGGTCCTCAGCCAACAGATGAAAGTTTCCACTTGCCATATGTACCTCTCCCTCAGGGATGATGGGTAAGGAAGCAATGTGGACCCCTGAAGGTTTACCCTTGCATCTGGGATCTCCTTTCACATGGTCAGTAGACCCACAAGCATAACATTTACCAAATGTTTTCTGGATTGGGGGTTTCTGCTGACCTCCCTCTGGTTTGGCACCAGAGGTTTAACTAGACTGACCTGGTTTCCCATGTGGCTTACCCTTCGTATGTTTGTGGCCCTCTTTTGAGTGGTTGGATTTAGAATTCTTCTGGTCATCATTTTTGTACTGCTTCCCTTAATCCTTTTTGTGAGTGGCCCCAGAATCCTTGTGAGTAGCCCTGTTGGCAACCCACAAGTCAGCAGGCTTTGCTAGCTTCTTGGGATCAATCTCTTTTGAGTCAGCCAAATGCTGTTTCGGCTTAGGAGAGCAGGCATCAAAAATATATTCCAACAAAAACAGATTTCTCATTCTTTCAAAAGTAGTCACTTTGTAACCCTTAACCCATCCATCTAAGCTTTTCAAACATTCACACACCCAGGTAGCCCAAGGGGTACCATCAGTCTTTATGAGAGTCCTAAACCTCTTAAGGTACTGGGAAGGAGTTTTCCTAAATCTAGCTATTAAAGCCAGCTTCACATTCTCATGCTCCAATCTTTCAAGTTCCCCCACCTCCATTACAGCATCAGTTGCATTCTGGGGGAGCCTAGACAAAAGCCAAGGAATCAGCTGATTCCCTGGGAGACCCTGAATCCCATGATTGTATTCAAAAGCACTCAACCAATCCAAAATATCAAGTTTTGCATCATACATTCTCACTGCTTCTTTGGGCAGGCGAGGCCTCTTTGGACTGGAAGACCTAGAGGACTCTGGGATAGAAACATTTTCAAGAGACAATTTCCTCATTTCAAGCAAGAGCATGTTGCATTTCGAGGGGATTGGGTCATCCGACGTATTCCATATCTATGACAGGTAATCACCACAGCTGTGCTGCTTTGGAAACATTTTTCGGCGTCTGCGTCGATGACGTCGATGCGCCGTCGTCGAGGACCTCCTCCGACGTCATCCGATGTGATAAGTAGGACGCACGACGCCCGTAGCCTCAGTTCCGTTTTTTCCGCGAACGTGTTGCTTCATAAATCTCGGTTACGCCTCGACTCTTTGGAGTTCTGTTCTTCTTGGTTCTTCGAGCCTGTTCGTTTTTGTGAGAAAATCCTTCGTAAGAAGATATCTTCTACTTCGTCTTCGACCCCGCGTCCGGGCTTCAAGAAGTGCGGGGAGTGTGGGTCCAAGATGTCGGTGACGGACTCGCACGACGCCTGCCTCTAGTGCCTCGGGGAGGCCCACGACATGGATGACTGTATCGACTGCCAGTCGCTCACGTCCAAAGCCTTACGGGAACGTAAGAAGAAGTTGTCGGTAGGTCGGGTGTCCAAGCCCCGGAAGTCGAAGTCTGCGGGGCTTTCGACGGATGATTCGAGAGGTGACTCTCTGCATCGTCGTCGGAAGTCTCGTGGGTCTCCTTCTAGGAGTCGGTCTCGCCACTCCTCGGCCTCTTCGAGGCATTCTCGGAAGCGCCGACAGCGGTCGTCTTCCAGGTCATCTTCTGAGGACTCTGCCCGGCACGTCGCTTACCCCACCAGCCGTGCGACGCCAGAGGAATGGGCTTCCTTCGGGAAGAAAATGCTGGCGATTCTCGAGTCGCAGGGTACTAAGCCGTCCGCGCCCCCGAGTGGGGTCGGCCGTGAGAGGTCGAGAGACACCGCTCGCAAGAGTGGTCGGCACGAGTCACGGGAGAGGTCCCGTTCGGACAAGGGGACTCGTTCTCGACGTACCCGTTCCAGGTCCCGGTCCTCGACGCGTTCGAGACCGTGTGCACCTGTGATGTCTTCGAGGAAGACATCGAAGCCTGAGGCGTCGACAGGCTTTCTCGAGGCTCCGGCTCCGAGGAAGTCGTCGAAGCCGTCGACGCTCAGGTCGTCGGACACGCTCGGAGCTCCGGCTTCGAGGACTGTGTCGACGCCGTCGATGCTGGCGGCGCTGCATCTGACGTCGACGCCGATTTACTCGACGTCGACACCGATCCTCTCGGTGCCGATGTCTGTTCTCTCGAAGCCGGCGCCGATTCACTCAACGCCCTCGACGCCGGGGTGTCGGAGGTACCCCGTGGCACGGGGGAACCCCCTAGAAAGGCTCTGGTTAAGAGCAAGCACTCTCGGGTGCCTTCTTTTCACCACCTGGAATATATTTCAGAGGTGGATGAGGATTCTGATGGCCTGGTTCCTAGTCAGGTTCCAGATGAGATGGTCTCGGGCATAGCCAATTTGACGATTTGAGGCAGTCACTGCATGATGCCAGTGGACTGGACACCTCTCTGGAGGTGGAGTTTTGTAGGCCTGAGCCTGGCTCTCATGCCGATTCCTCGTACCGGCGCCTTATGGCTAGGGTCTCTGAGTACTTGGTATGGTCTGCTCCCCCAGGGGAGTTTGTGCAGGATGATCTCACGGACATCCTTGATGTTGGTCCCCCAACTGACCCGGTACTGCCATTTCAAATGGCTGTACAGAGAAGGGTGGCGGCGGCTTGGACTGCTCCGGAGAGTCTCCCGGCGGTGGGCAGGTCCTTGTCGCGAAAATACCATCCAGCCATTAGCGACCCCTGCTACTTGACCAGGCACCCCACTCCGGAGAGTTTGGTGGTGCAGGCGGCCCCGGCAAAGCAGGCGTCGTACCCTACCATCCCTCCTCATAAGGACGACAAACGTTTTGATGGCTGGGCGAAGAAAGTGTTTTCTTTGGGTGGTATGGCGCTTCAGGCGGCCAACTCCATATGCGCCTTGTCTCGTTTCACACACACTCTGTGGAACTGTGTTGCGTTAGCGGCTGAACATATTCCCGAACGGGATGAACGGGATGGTTTCCTTGCTATGGTCCAGGATGGTAAGGATGCCATGTGTGAGTCCGTTCAGTCGGGTTTGGACATGGCTGAATGCGTCAGCAGGTCCATGGCGGCGAGCACCGTGATACGCAGGTTTGCGTGGTTGCGGAAGTCGGGGTTTGCTCCTGATGTGCAGTCCCGGCTCCTCAACATGCCCTTTGACGGTGAACACCTTTTTGGCAGCAAGGCTGACGAGAGCCTTGAGAGGTTGCAGACCTCCAAAGCTGCAGCGAAGTCGTTGGGCGCTGCAGTTCGCCAACCTCCGCCTTTTCGTCCTAGGGGACAGCAATGGAGGGGTGTTTCCTTTCGCTATTACTCGTCCTTCAGTAAAGCGAGAGGAGCTAGCAGTCAAAGAGGCCAGCGCTGGGGTACCAGAGGTGGACGACAGGGTACCCGTGGTGCCAAGGCCGCTCGGGCAGTTGCCTCTTTGCCCTCAGGTAACGCCACAGCCGCTACCACTCAGTCATGAGGCCATGTCCCATGGTTCGACGGTTGGGGGAAGGCTGGCGCAGCATCTTGTAGAGTGGCGTGCCATTACTTCAGATGTGTGGGTTCTGGAGATCATAGCCCACGGCTACTGTCTTCCCTTTCGGCAGAGGCCTCACGACAATCCACCAGGGAACCTCTCTTTGAAGAGTCCGGATCCGCTCCTTGCGCAGGAAATTCAAGCCCTGCTGGAGAAAGGCGCCATAAAACTGGTGCCTGTGGCGGAGAGGAACAAGGGATGGTATTCCCCTTATTTTTTGATTTCGAAGAAAGACGGGGGATTGAGACCCATCATGAACTTGCACGGTTTGAACAAACTCCTCAGGAAGGACAAGTTCAAGATGGTTACTCTCTCTCAAATCCTCCAGTCCCTTCAGCTTCAGGACTGGTTGGTGTCTCTTGACCTCAAGGATGCTTACTTCCATGTGCCGATCCATCCCAAGCACAAGAAGTACCTGAGGTTCGCGGTTGGCGACTCGCACTTTCAGTTTGGGGTCCTGTCGTTCGGATTGACCTCCGTCCTGAGGGTTTTCACCAAGCTCATGGTGGTGGTGGCAGCGCATCTCAGGCAAGGGGGGATTCACGTCTACCCCTACCTGGACGATTGGTTGATCAGGGCGCGCTCTCCGGAGCAGGTCCTGGATCATCTGTCAGTCACCTGCCACTCCCTTCACAGGCGGGCTTCTCCCTCAATTTAAAGAAGTCCCATTTGACGCCAACACAGCGGCTCCATTACATCGGAGCAGTGCTCAACACTTCCCTGGGGCAGTGTTTTCCTCCCCAGGTGAGGGCTCTTCACATTTAACAGATGGTGCACAAGTTTCAGCATGCCCAGACGCTCCCAGCGTTCGAGTTCTTGAGGTTGCTCGGCCTCATGGCATCCTGCATTCTTCTGGTGCCAGAGGCTCGCCTGCGGATGAGATCTTTGCAGTGAGCACTCAAGATGCAATGGTCGCAGTCCTCCGGCAGGATGTCGGACCCGGTTCAGGTGCCGCCCTCGGTCGCCCAGGACCTTCTGTGGTGGGCCGTCGAAGGCAACTTGATGAAGGGGGCTCCGTTTTGGCTTCCCTGGCCGGAGGTGACGATCGTGACGGATGCATCCCTCACGGGATGGGGAGCTCATGCCAATGAGCTGACATTCAGCGGTCGTTGGTCTCCGTCGGAGTCCAGACTCCATATCAATCTGTTGGAGCTGAGGTCCGTCAGGCTAGCCCTGAAGGCTTTTCTGCCGACTGTGCGAGGAAAGAATGTCCTGATCCTGACGGACAACACAGTGGCCATGCACTACCTCAACAAAAGGGGGGGGGGCAGGGTCACTTCCTCTGTGCAGGGAGGCGATGCAGCTCGAGTTCTGGGCCATCCAGCAGGAAGTTTCGATCTCGGCAGTTCATCTGGCCAGAGACAAGAACGTGACGGCGGACGCTCTGAGCAGGCAGAGCACGATCTCTCACGAGTGGGAGTTGGCTCAGGAGATTCTCCTGGAGATCTTCACCCTTTGGGGGACCCCTCAAGTGGATCTATTCGCCTCCAGTGTCAACCGGAAGTGCGAGAGGTTCTGCTTGCGGGAATTTCCTCCAAAAGGAGCCTTAGGAGACGCGTTCGTGGTGGAGTTGTCATTCCCACTGCTGTACGCGTTTCCTCCAGTCCCCGTCATCCCGCAAGTGCTGCGGAGGTTACGGAAGTTCGGTTCCCGGATGATCCTCATTGCTCCGGCGTGGGCTCGGAGGACGTGGTACCCGGACCTTCTCGACTTGTCCATCTGCCCTCCACGTCGTCTTCCCTCCCGAGACGATCTGCTCTCACGGGAGGGGGGTCAGGTTCTCCATCCAGAGGTCAGAACCCTCAACCTTCACGCTTGGCTTCTGAAAGGTTGAGGTATAAGGATTGGGACCTCCCTGAAGACGTGATGGAGGTGTTGCTCTCGGCCCGACGGCCAGCAACAAATTCTCTGTACCGTTGGCGTAAGTTCTGCGACTGGTGCAGAGTTCAGAATGTGGATCCTTTTGCATGTGACATCCCCATAGTTCTGTCCTTTTTACTTTCTTTGGCCCACAGGGGCTTGCAAGTGGGTACCATTAAAGGTTACCTGGCGGCGCTGTCCATCTTTAAGCGCTCGTCTGAAGAGTGTTCCTACTTTAAAATCCCTTTAATTTCACAGTTTCTGAAAGGGCTCACTAATGTGTTCCCTCCGTCACCTTTCCTGGTGCCCGGTTGGGATTTGAACCTTGTTCTCAGGTTTCTAACGGGTACTCCCTTTGAGCCTTTGCACTCTTGTCCTTTGAGACTGTTGACTCTTAAAACTGTATTTTTAGTTGCGGTCACTTCCGCTCGCAGAGTGAGTGAGTTACAGGCACTTTCAGTTAAGCCTCCCTTCACTGTTTTCCATAAGGACAGGGTTGTCCTTAGAGTCCGTCCTTCTTTTCTTCCGAAGGTAGTGACAGAATTTCATTTGGCCCAGAAGGTTGTTCTTCCGGCATTCTATCCTCCTCCGCATCCTGGTAAGGAAGAGAAGAGGCTCCATAGGCTTGATCCTAGGAGAGCTTTAAGCTTTTATGTTTCATGGATGTCCCGGGTCAGAGTGGACAATCAACTCTTTATTGGTTATGCTGGAAAGCGTTTGGGACAAGCTGTGACGAAACAGACTTTGTCTCGCTGGATTATTTTGGCCATCTCGGAGTGTTACCGCTTGGCGGGTAAGGACCCACCGGCTGGTTTGCGGGCCCATTCTACCAAGGGTATGGCTGCATCTACTGCCCTGCAGAGGGCTGTTCCTATTCGCAACATCTGTGATGCAGCCACCTGGGCTTCAGTACATACATTTGTACGTCACTATTCCCTCGATTCCATCCGAGGACAGGATCTGGCCTTTGGCAAGGCGGTCCTTTGCTCTGCTATTTGATCGGCGATTCTAAATTTCAATTCTAAATTCTTTCCCTCCTCCTTGCTCTGGTACTGCTTTGGGAGTCTGTTATAGATATGGAATACGTCGGAGGAGCCAATCCCCTCGAAGAACAAGTTACTTTCTTACCTGGTAACGTTCTTTCGATGGGATGGTCCGACGACGTATTCCATATCACTCCCTCCCTACCTTCCCCGCTGCAGAATTTCTTTTGCGATTGCAGCTTACGGTCCGCAAGGCTTTGTGTTTGACTGGCAGTAGACTAATTTCACACGTTCTGGGGGAAAAAACTACAACTGAGGCTACGGGCGTCGTGCGTCCTACTTATCACATCGGATGACGTCGGACGCCGGAGGAGGTCCTCGACGACGGCGCATCAACGTCATCTACGCAGGACGCAGACGCTGAAAAAAGTTTCTGAAGCAGCACAGCTGTGGTGATTACCTGTCATAGATATGGAATACGTCGTCGGACCATCCCATCGAAAGAACGTTACCAGGTAAGAAAGTAACTTGTTCTTCTAGTTCCCTGAGTTTGATGTCTTGATGTTTGGCTTCAGCTTGAGCCTGTATTCTTTTGAATTCCAACTCAAGTCTCATTTTTTCAAGAGATACATATTCTGGACTCACTGATGGACCTTGTGGGGTCCCAGTGGACACAGGTTGAGGCAAAAGGGCAGGCTGAGGCATAGAGGGGTTCCTATCCTGGGACTCCTCTCCCTCTTCGGATTCTTCTAAGACATTAGAGTGAGACTCTGAGTTATCATTCTCAATATCAATTTCCACATTTCCTGGAGTAGTGGGAGTTACAGGCCTACTATCCAACCTTTTGATGATCAAACAAACTTGTAATCAATTTATTTTTCTTTCCTTTAACAGGGAGATTCTTGACTTTACAAATTTCTTTCAGTTGTTCTACTGTTATAATGAGCAGGGCTTCCTGCTTGAAGTTATCCATACTAGGCATGTTACAATTGTTATTTATAGTGGAGCTTAGCCTTGTGAAAGTTTTTAGTTGAACAAAAGTGAAGCAAACACTCTGTGTAATAACTCTACAATAGATCCTCACCGCCTGCCACCAGTGTTAGGCAAGATTGTATGCAGTACCCGTTGGGTGAGCTACAATAACCCTGACCTCCTGGCAACAGGGACCCAACCTTTGGTATAAGTCTGAACTACACAGGTTGGTAGTGTGGTCGAGCAGCCAAGCTTATCTCAATTGGGGTCAATGTGAGCAGTAATGTTGTGACACAGTACAGTTTTCCAAATAAACACTTATACTCAAGGTTTCGTGATAAAACAATTATTTATTTCGCAGTCAGTTATATAAGCCTTCTTTAGAAAGTGAGCAAAACTTGTAACACTTAAATGTACTTCAAAACACACTCTTAAGTTTCTGTAAATCAGATGATACCCATTGGGGATGACACAGACAATTCTTACACCCTCAGGTGACTTAAATAGTTAGGACACTGTGGACATTGATTTATCACTGGTACATTTAGAGCAGTACTGAGTTTGTACAAAAGATAGAATAGAGGAATAACTCAAAGGTTAACAAATAATTCAGAAACAGGTAAGTACTTTTTGAAACCTTCCAATGCAGAGTAAATTAACCCTTTCTTGGGGAAAGAGGGATAAAGCACAGCGTCAGAGTTAAGAAGAGTCACTCAGGGAGCCAGGACAGCCAATGTTAATTGCACAATGTCAAGGGGAGCTGAAGATCTTCTTCGCAGGTAGGTAAAAAGTCTTACACAATGTTTGCAGAAAGATAGAACACTTGTATGGCCACAAGCTTGGAGGCTTGTGAAGTGCAAAGCTTTAGCAACACTGCAAGGTAACCAAGTTAGGTCTCAACTGAGAGCAAGCAAGGCTACACAACAAGAGGTAAGTTCTCTTAGACTTTACAGTACCTCTGGTTAGAAGAAATGATTCCAGCTGGCTTCTGTTCCTGTACAGCTCTGCAGATCCTGTTGTTTCTGGGCCTCAGTCGTGGGTACAAGAGGGAGGACGTCTGTGAACTCCTGCTCTGCAACGGGACGGTCAGCGGCATCAATGGGCAAACTTCAATTCAGCAGTCCTTCTGTGTTTCAGCTCCTCGCATCTGACAACAAATAGCAACACTGCGGTTCTCGGATACCACTTCAGAATTTCCTTGCTTCTGGGGTCCAGCAATCTGTTGAGGTGGCTCAGGCTTGTCAGTCCTGCAACAGGGAAGTCCGGTGGATCTTCCTAGCGCAGCCGGTCCGATTGCACAGCGATTAGAGCACTCGCTTTGACATCTGTCCAGAGCCTGCTGATGCAGGTTCGAATCCTGACAGGGCTAAATTCAGCCTTTCATCCTTCTAAGGTCGATAAATGAGCACCAAACACTGTGGGTAATAATAAGTAGCACTCAGATACCTGAGGGTTGGTAACGCTATATAAATGCAAATTATTATTATTATTAAAAGCAACACACACAATCTGGTGTTCCTCTCCCTGGCTCTTCGGTACCAGGAGCAACTGCAGTGGAAATGCAACCAGCTTCGAGAGGATGTCTACACAGGCTTACTTTGGAGTTGATTGGTCCCACCAACTCAAAGGGAGAAGTCGTCCTTGCAGGGCTAGTCGAGGCGAATTTGGAGCTTCAGCACAGCAGCAGGGCTTCAACGCGCAAACCAACAGTGCAGGACCTGCAGTAGGCGTCTCCTCCAAGTTCTTCTTTGGATTCTTTCGTCCAGTGGTCGACTCTGCCTTCCGAGACAAAAAGACCCACCTTTTATGCAGGTTTCTCCCAATTATTCCAGCCTAGCTGTCAATCACATAGCTGGATGGCTGTCCTTGGCAGACATCCATCCGGCCAATCACCTTCAGGTGCATTCCTGTAACCAAGGGGATTAAGCACAGGGAGTTTGGGGCACCTCCCTCACTTCCTGCCCCTGCCAGACATACTGGAGCCAGTGGCGGGCTTCACTCGTTAATCCCGCCAAAGACAAAAAAGAACAAAGGGATCAAACCTGGTTTGGCACGCAGAGGAAATCTCAAGAAGGACCTTTCCAACAAGAAATGGCGAAAAAAGAAGACTAGGGCCATTTTGACAAAATGGGCACCCATGGGTGCCTTACTGCAGCTGCGAACGCAGCCCGTGGTAAAAGCACACAATGGTAGTAAAAAGTAAACCACTGTCACCACCCATTAATTGTAGAAAGGGTAACATAAAAATGTTACATGAGAAACTAGACAAAGGGGATACTAAGTAACCCCTCCTGCATCCTATGGTCAGATAGTGTGTGCTGTCAATTTAGTGTGTGCTGTCAATTTCACTTCACTGCTCTTGGAAACAGTAGTTTTCTCCAAGAGAAGTTGTTTAAACATTTTTGAAATCTAAGAGACTTCCCTGTGTCACTGCACTGAATTTGCTGTGTGACACAATGCAAAGATGATGCCTATGGAGTTTGTCAGACTCCACAGTAAAAAGAAACACAGAGAATAAATCACATTAAAATTATATGAGAGATAAAAAGTCCATCAAAAGAGCTGGGTGTCTCTAAGGTAGCATATCTCTGAGAATTCTCCCTAACAGCATTGGTGACAAGAGGGGTGGCCCATGCTAGGGCATTCCCCACCATGTTGGATATCATGAACCCGACTTGTGCATGCTCAGAAGCGTACGTGCCGGCTCTGAAAGTGAAATGGACCCCAGAAGCCTCGATGAACTCCTTCCGCTTCTTAGGTGAACCATCATATTTTCCGGAGGAAAAACCCGCAGGTGCATGCAGTAACCAATTGGCGTAACACTGCATTTTCTGTCTTTAGTCTTTGTACCTCCTGGGTGAGCCCTTGAACTGCTGCTACTAGTTCCTGCACCTGTTCCGCTGTAGCCATCGTAATGCTTGTGCATTGCAAACTGTCAACCTCTGAGTCTTCGGTATCGGTTTCAAAGTCCCTCTCTTCCTCCTCACCTGAAGAGATGGAGCCCGGAGATGGTATCTTCTTCCTTCCCCTGACCCTGTAGTCCTTTTCTTTATGAAGATAAGGCCTACCATGGAAGGAAGCCACTAGGTCCGCGAGGAGTCAGTAGGCCAGTGACCTTGCTTCTGGAGTAGCCAAAGAAACAGGGGAAAAAGCTCCCAGGCACAAAAAACCCCTAGATGCGATGGAAGCATGCAGCGGTGGTAAGTGATATGACTGTAGGTGAATCCTTGCGGTGAGCCCTTCAGGGAAGTGCTGATTCTGGTCTGGTTGTAGGAATAAGAATCCAGAGAGGCAGGGAGCAGCAGATATCCTGAAGGAACAGGTAAGTTCCCAGGAAGAGTTCAATGGTGTCTGCGCCGAGGACCCAGGAGGGGGCCGTACCGCTAAACGTGACTGGGACTACGGAGGCAGCAAGCCACAGGCAAGCAGGAAAGAAAGGCAATGGAGGGCGCAGTTAGGACCATAACTGATTGTGGGGAGAAAGAGAGAAAAGGAAGCAAAGCCTAAACAAGGAAAGAGAAAGCTGCCGAGGACGGCAGAGGGAGAGAGGGAGACCGCAGGCAGGAAGAGCACCGGCGCGGAGGGAGAGAGAAAAAGAACAGCGGAGCTTGTCGGAGGGACGAGGAGAAGGCTAGCAGAGCTCTGCAAAAGTAGAGAGCACTAGCCTATCGACCCCAAAGTAGAACGCTAAGGGTTGCAACACGGCGGCGGCTGGGAGGAGATGGAATAAGAACCTCCCGGCGGCGCCCATCTTGGTGAACAACTAGAATGCGCCAATGGAACGGCGAGCAACGTGATGGCACGGGTCAATGGAGATGGACCCTCCATTGATTCCATAGACGCCATCCCCCAGGACCTGTGACAGTACTCTATTATTGTGTTTGTTAACTGTTGTGGAGAAAGTGAGTTTGAGATTTATGAGATTAGGGCATCCCATGTTTAGCAGAAGTGTTATTAAAGAGTGGGTTTTAGGAATTGCAAGACACAGCAAGGAAAGGGTTTTCACAATGGCGCCAGAGTTCCTCTATGTCCGCCCTAGCAAGACATGACAAGGAAGTAGATGCCACTAGCGGTACAGAGTTCCTCTATGTGTGCTGTAGCAAGGCACAACATGGAAGTAGATGTCACTGGAGGGCTAGAGTTCCTCTATCTATACCATATATCATGTCCCGTGAGGATAGCTCAGGGGCAACGTGCTTGCCTTGGAAGCAAGACGACATGGAGCAACACAGGTTCAATCTCCGAGTCTGCGCTTAGAAACCTCTGGGGAGGGGGGGGAGGCCAACAGGGGGTGCGGGCAGGATGGCCGCATAAGCCTTTAGCTCCATCTGTTGCCCCGAAAAACCTGAGGAGTCAGTGAGGAGATAATAACTCAATCCCTATAAAAGCCACAGGAAAGCGTATTTGCCCTCATTGCCCATCTGGAGGTGTTACCCCAGTGATCTAAGACGGCTGCAGGACTGAGATACTCACACATCGGTGCGGTGCAGCCCCATCTCCCCCTCTACCGGAGCCCAGCAGACCTGCAGCTGGGGAGGCAGTGGAGTTCCCCCACATCGAGAGTGCCTGAGGGACGGAGCTGTGTCGCCCTCTTGTCCTGGAGGGAACCCTGTTACGGGCGGTCCGGGACACTAGCCCTGGAGATTGCAGAGGACCGTGGCGGAAAGGCAGTGCCTGTGCTGAGGTGCCGTGGGCCTCAGGCGCTTACCTGCGGGGCCGGGGGGGGGGGGCGAGGAGGATCCTGCAGCCCCGGCTGCCGGTTGGAGCGGTCCCGGCATCGGCCCGACATGCGGGCCTCCTCTCTCCTCCCACCCCCAGCCTACAGCGACCACACAGGGCCAGCGCGGCGCCCATGCAGGAGCGCCTCCTATGGCTGCCTGGGAGGCTGTGAATACCGAGGAGGACCATTAGAGATTGGGCACATCCCGTGCTGCGGGGAAGGCCCTGGTGTCTCTGGGTGCTGTGCCTCGACCTCCCCATTCCTAGTGTTCAAGAGAGACACACACGACGGAGGTCAGACAACGTGGAGCAGTGCAACAGGTGAGGGGCCAGCAGGAAAGAACACCTCCTCCCCTCCTCTGGCAACTGGTTGGGCTATTACCACATGTGCTTCTGAGTGGGGGTGCAACGCGGGCCAGCAAATAAAGACTTGACAGTGGGAGGCACTCCTCTAGTTGGTGATAACTGTAGATCCCCGCAGGAGATTAGCTATTTGGACCCCTACCGGGACACCTACACGACCCCGATACCCAGCTTAAAGATCTTCGCTGGCCTTGAACTGTGTGGCTATTGCCCGCAACATTGTCGCGGTGGACGTCCCAGGGTTGGGGCCCGCGGGACACCAGCGCTGCTGCTGCCCTCGCCCGTGGTGCCCGGGCCTGCCCTCTGCTCCTCACCGGATCGACGCATGCGGGTGTGCCCGCTGGTGGTGTTCCTATGGCGGGCAACCTGTAATATTCAGCGAAGACTGGAGAAAGTACTGCATCGCTGTCCTATGAGGTTGCCGTTCCCCCCCCACCCTGACAGCGGACCCACACATCGTTGCCCTAGGGAGATACCCCACACTGGAGCATACAGGCGACTCAGATCAATCCCGAACAAGCTGGAATTGGACATATTGGGCTGAACCTGGGCAACACGCTGGATCGGCTCCCATCCTCAAGGCTGCACCCCCGATTGTTGAACCTCATTGGCCGACTCTGCTGGCATGACACTGCAGTAACGGTTTTGCTTTCACCCGTGCCTCAGCCGAAACTACACAAAGAGCCTGGGCCCTTCCTTGCACTCAGCCAACACAGCAGGGCCGCGGCAAGACCTCCATGAGCTGGAAGGAAACCCTATCTAAATACCAGTTCCAGGTCAGAGGTGAGGAGATGGCGTCCGGGGGGGCCCCCCCTGTCCCAGCCCCGGACCTGAGTACTATGCAGAATAACATCCAGATGATCTTGGAAGAGATCAGGGGGATAAGGACCGATATGGGGGCCAAACTAGCGGACCTCACATCAAAGGTGTCCACGTTGGAAGACCGCATGGAGGAGGTCGAAAATAACAAACTATCAACGGTGCTCCTAGAGACTCAGATGGAGGCACGATTTATGGCAGTACAACGGCGTGAGGAGGAATTGCTTTTTAAGGTGGACGACATGGAAAACCGGGAAAGAAGGAACAATCTACGCATCTTTCGCCTGGTGGAGTCGGAGGGCGAAAGCCTGCGTGGCCTGGAAGGCAAGGTGCAGGACATAATACGGATTGTATTGGGTGAAAACTCCAGAGAGGAGATCATACTGGCTAGAGTTCACCGTGCCGGAGGGGGAGGTCGGGGCCCTCGATCAGTGCAGGCAAGACTGCACTACTACAGAGGCAAAGCCAAGATCCTGGTGAAGGCCAAGAATCTTCGGAGCATACAGTATAGGGACTCTGCGGTTGCCATCTATCAGGATTTATCTGCCCTTACACTGTTGATGAGGAAGAAGTGTGGTAACCTCACCAGATGGCTGCAGGAAAAGGGGGGGTCAGATATCGCTTGGGTCACCCCTTCTATCTCGCGTTTGAGTGGCAGGGGGAGAAGCACCATCTTGTGTCTGAGGAAGACATCCAGAGGGTCACGGAGGACCTTGTGGGTGCCCAAGCTGGTCCCTCGGAAGGTTGGAATGGGAGAAATTTTGATCCTGTTTGGGGTCCCAGCGGCCCGGATGCGCTGAAGAGGAAACCTAAGGTGAAGGGGACCCGGAAGTTTCAAAAGACCAGGCACCCCTCAGCCCCTTTTGAGGGACACTTAAAGTGATGTTGAATATGTCTTTGGAGTACTCTGGTCACTGTTGGCATTTGTGTTACCCCCGTGGGGGTGTTTAAAAGGAGGGAGATGGTCGAGCCTGCGGTCAGATGAGTTGGGCTCTCCACTCAAGTTACACAATTGCTGTGGTTACTCCCACAGTTGGGAGGATGTTGGCTGGTTTGTTCTGGCCGCTAGTGTGGTGTTGAACACACAGTTTACTGGGAGCTGTGCTACGATGGGGGTCATGGGGGAGGGGAGTGGATAACTGGGAGAATTTTGACTTGGGGTCACTGAAATATACTGAAGGCGATTGCAAAGGAGGGATGTTTAGGGTTGGGACACCCACTGTAGAATGACTCTGGGCTAAGGATGAGCTCCTGGTGGTTCGTTGACTGATCCCAATAGGTTTTGGGAGATGGAGACGGATGCCGCAGTGTGGGGGGATCTGAAGGTGGGAACTGTGAGGAGACAAGGGAGAGGGGGCGGGAGGGCGGGGTGGGAAGGGGCGAGCACAGGGGGGGTTAGATTGGGGAAGGGTCCGCTGGATCGAAACATTGAATAAGGGGTTGCAATGGGCTCTGAATCGGGACTGTCGAGGAGTAGTCTCAGGGAACAGGGCCAAGGATGTTAATGGTTGAGGGGCGAGTGGGCACACTTAACGTTAAGGCTTGAACTCCCAGAGTAAGAGATCCCTGACTAGCAACCTGTTTCGTAAGCAGCAGCTGATGGTCCTCTTCTTACAGGAAACTCACTTTAAGCAGGGAAAGTTGTCGACGATAAAAGGGAGGGAGATTGGGAGGAATTTCTGAGCTTTCCATAGGAGCACTAAGAAAGAGAGGATAGGCATACTCCTCAGTAAGTCACTCCAGCTCACGAATGTTGAAACTAAGAGGGGCTTTGGAGGGCGGTTTCTCAGGGTCAAAGGCACCTGCGAAGGTGAACGGATCACACTGGTTACCTTGTATGCACCCAATGTTGGACAGGTATCGTTTCTGAACCAGGTCTTCCAGGTGATGGACGAGTGGGCTGAGGGGACCATGATACTAGGCGGAGACTTTAATCTCATAATAGGCCCTCAACTAGATTGGTGGTCAGCTAAGGGTGCGGGGGCCAAGGAGATCACAAAGGATAGCATTGCCCTGCGGAACCTCCTACGGGAGCACTATTGGGTGGACATATGGTTCAAGTCATGCCCAGGTCCAGGAGGTTACTCTTTTTTTCTCACCTCCCTACCACACATATACAAGAATGTACTTCCTTCTGGCCTATGAGGAAGGGGGAGGGGAGTTTTGTATAACGAGGGTAGATGCAATAACCTGGTCAGACCACAAACTACAGGTGGTCAGCTGGTCACTCCAGGGAACCCCGAGAACCTTTAGATGGCGCTGTAATGACACGCTATCCTGAGGCAACTTCATGGCGACTTTGCTTCTCACCCTAGCGCCATCCCTCACAATTGCCCAGCTGCCCCTCCTGCATCCTGAGCACCCAGATCTGCACCGGAGTGCATTATTTTGCCATTGGAAGCCACGAGGCTTACCTCACTTCAAGATGGCCGCCCGCCATCATTACAGCCTCCTATCCGGCCTCTCAGCACTGCGCGCGCTGTGATTGGCTCCCCACCACCACTTACTGCCAATCACAAGCCGGCAGGCTGAGAGCCGGCCCACGCCTCGAAGGCACTCGCCCTAAGGCACAGTGCCTGTCCCTCGCCTGTCCTAAGCCGCCTACGCCGCTAGCCAGGACCCCTGGTCGACGACTACCACCAGACTCTGCATAACCTCTTAAGGTAATTGATTGACACTATCCCCGTGATCGGTACTTCCATTTCACTGAACAGCGTTATCTCCGTGATCCGAACGGTCACGTGATCGAATATGCATCAAGCCTTGCCCTGAATTGATTTGCCAGTGATTGAACTGCATTTTAGCCTGTCTTGAGCGGCCACACTATTGATTGGTATTTTGTCTTGCCCTGAATTGATTTGCCAGTGATTGAACTGCATTTTAGCCTGTCTTGAGCGGCCACACTATTGATTGGTATTCTGCCTTGCCCTGAATTGATTTGCCAGTGATTGAACTGCATTTTAGCCTGTCTTGAGCGGCCACACTATTAATTGGTATTCTGCCTTGCCCTGAATTGATTCGCCAGTGATTGAACTGCATTTTAGCCTGTTTGAGCGGCCACATTACTGATCTGCACTTTGCCCGGCTATGAATGGCCATGTTATTGAATTGCCATATCACTGAACTGCATTATCCCCTGGTCCAAAACTGCCATTTCACTGTACTACAGTATCCCTGTGCCCTAACCGCCATTCCATTGAATTGCATTATCCCCTGCTTTTAGCACTGTACTGCAGTACCCCGTGATCGGATCTGCCATGCCACGGCGCATAGAACCTAGCCATTACTGCACCTCTGAACTCCACTGACTTGCATCTGGACATCTAGACTGTCACCCTACCCTATTAGACCTGCCTATCTCGCAGATAGCATCTACACAGCTATTCCCGCCTTGCTCACACAATGCCAGCGCTGATTTGCAGAAAATGCTAACTGTATTACTCACCCTCTGTGCGATGGCCACGCTCACATCCCCTGATACTCCCATTCAGGATACCGACTCAGGAGCCCCCCCCTCTCAGTTAGCCACCAGTCCTCCTAATGATTCCTACATAGCCAGCCATTATCTTGACCCTTCTGGCCCAAGGTATCATCGCAGGTCAGGACCAACAACCCTTGTCTCCCGGCCTTGCCCTACCACCGAAAGAAACAACAAACTTTGCGCTAGACTCTCTAAACTATATGAGCCGCCCCGAAGACTCCTCTCTGATTCCAAAGACGAAACTAAAGGCTACCATACCAGAAACTCCATCGCCCTAAAGCACCCGTCTGCCCCACCTACCACCAAAAGTCCCACCATCCCCAAAACTAAGTCCAAACCAATCTCTCATACAAACATCCCAGAAAAAATCGAAGAACACTCCTATAAAGGAGCTCTCCTTAATACAAGATCACTGGTCGCACATGCCCTTGATATAGCAGACCTAATTATTAAAGATAAACTAGATTTTATCGCTCTAACCGAAACTTGGCTACACAATGCAGCAGGCCCGTCTCTAATGCTGGCCATCCCAGATGGCTATACCATATCCAGGCAGGACAGGGTGGGCAACCGGGGTGCCGGCATCGCCATCATATCTAAAGAAAGTTTAGCTCTCAGACTAGCCCCGACTCAAACCCTGCAATCGTGCGAATCCCTCACTGCCAAACTCCCTATAAATAACACCCAATCCCTCACCATCCACCTGGTCTATAGACCACCGGGTCCGCTCGGGACTTTCGAGGAAGATTTGCATAGCCTACTAACCAACAATGCGAAACCCACCTCACAATTACTGCTACTAGGTGACTTCAACCTAGGGTTAAACGATCAAGCAGGCATGCATGCCTCCATCATAGCCAATACTATCTCATCACACGGACTCTCACAAAAAGTCAACCTACCCACTCACCTGAAGGGAAGAACCCTAGACTGGGTTGCTGATGCTAATTGCTCAGCGGTCATCTCCTCTACCACACCACTACCTTGGACCGACCACTCCTTGGTCTCATTTAACTTACTGACCTCCAGACCACCTACTACAACTGGGCCTCTGGCACCACCCTGCCTAACAAGGAATAGGAAAAATATAACAGTAGAAAGAATCATCCCAGCCATCCTTCCAACGCTAAACGCATTGCCTGACAATCTAGATCCCAACACACTAGTTCACGAATATAACAAAATTATGTTAAACACCATGGACAAAATTGCCCCACTTAAACTTCGCACCACCAAGCCCAAAACCCATTTAAACAAATGGTACACACCTGAACTCAAAGCCCTCCGCCTAAAAAAGAGAAAATGTGAATCTGCTTGGAAACTATGCCCCTCCAGCGAAAAGAAAGCCACTCTAGATACGATTTCCCGTCGATACAAAGCTGAAATCTGTCTAGCTAAACGGAACTCCTACAACAACCGCATTGCCAATTCCAACTCAAGCATGAAGGGGCTCTTCTCCATCTTGAAGGAACTTGAGTCACCCATTGCCACACCCGACACCTGCACCAAGGACCAGACCTGGTGCGCAGACATCCAACAGGCTCTAGCAGATAAAATAAACACCCTACAAAATAAAATTCAACTAAAAAAAGACTCCTTAAACCTCACCAACCCTCCCAAACCTCCGTCTAATGTTTTACCTAGCACACACACTAATTCATTCTCCTTCTCTAAAACTACCACCCTGGAGGTTGAGAAAATAATACTTTCTCTCAAACCCTCAAACTGAAAAGGCGACATTTGCCCTGCACACATAATCAAGGACGCAGCCAGAGACCTATCGCCCTTCATTTCCAAACTCATAAATAAACGGTGGGTGGTCATAATTTCGAAAAAAAAATGTCGACAGACAAAAATGTCGAAAAAAAAATGTCGACTTTCGTTTTTTTTAATTATATATTTATTTTAGGGGTTCGGGAGTTAAAAAAAAGGGAAACATTTTTTAAAAATGTTTTTAAAAAAATGCATTGAAAATGTTTTTTTTTTTTCGACATTTTTTTTCGATATTTTGACGTTCGACATTTTTGTTGTCGAAATCATGACTATAAACCGTTCGCATCTTTTTCCTCAGGTAGCATCCCCTCCAACTTAAAACAATCCTGGGTGCTCCCCCTCGTTAAAAAGCAGACGCTTGATCCCCTCATCCCCACTAACTACCGTCCCATCACCACGGTACCCTTTCTACTGAAAATCTTGGACAAAGTGGCCTATGTCCAGATCCAAAAATTCCTAGAACTACACAAATTACTAGGCTCCAGACAATCAGGCTTCCGACCACTACACGGTACGGAAACAGCCCTCATTGACTTGAAGACCCAAATTGATGATCTGAGGGATAAGGGAAAAACAGCACTCCTCCTACTTGACCTTTCCGCGGCATTCGACCTTGTCGACCACAAGGTCCTCTGTAGACACCTGGACTCAGCTACTCACTTCTCCGCAGAAGCCATCAGATGGATTGAATCCTTTTTGAGCGAGAGAACAATGAGAGTCTTCTCCCCATCAGCAGCAGCAGACCCCTCTCCTATTACTTGCGGAATCCCGCATGGTTCATGCGTCTCCCCCACACTATACAACATCTTCACCAAGCCTCTGTTCGACGATCTGGATCATCTGGGTGTCACCTACACCAACTACGCAGATGACACTCAGATTCTCCTCCCACTTTCAGGGGATCACAGTAAGGACAGAGAGTTGGTGAACAGGGTGTATCTCATCATTCAGGCATGGATGGCATCTCATGGCCTATGCCTGAATGATGACAAGACAGAGCTCATCATCCTGGGTACCCCCGCCAACCTCAACAAACTAGGCCTTGAATATGCCGAATTCAACATAGACGGCAATATCATCAAAGTATCCAGGGAGGTAAAAACTCTCGGCTTTTACCTGGATGCCACTATGTCATTCACTAAACAGGTCAACTCACTAGCATCTAGCTCTGCGTACACCTGCAAATTAATAAGAGCAGGCAGACCATTCCTGTCTAATGATAGCTGCACGATCCTGGCAAGAGCACTCATACTGTCCAGGCTCGATTATTGTAATGCCCTATATAGCGGTGCTAACAAAGCCATTACCCATAGGTTACAAATCCTGCAAAATAATGCCTTGAGAGCTGCCCTCGGCATTAATAAAAGAGAACACATCTCTACTACCAGACGCCAACACAATTGGCTCTCCACCGATAATAAAATCAAACTAAAGTTGGCCTCCCTAACCCATAAAGCCCTCAACAATGCTGCCCCCAGCTATTTGATGGACAAAGTTAAGAGAAAGTCATCCATTAGACAAACAAGAACTATCAATTCCAACTGTCTGATAATTCCCAGGTTCAAACTCTCCACCATTGGAGGTAACAGTTTCCCTGTGAAAGCCGCCACATTCTGGAATTCTTTGCCACACAACCTGAGAGCCGATCAACCCTACCAGCACTTTAGAAGGAATCTCATCAGTCATTTGAACTCCAACAACCCCCGTACTTAATTGTACATTTTACACCTCTGTATAGATACTTGAGGCCTTTGTTCTCGCCAAAGAGCCCTAGACGTATCTGTATATTTCACTCCTTTGTAAAGATATTATAGTTTTATGTGTAAAGTTTTGTATATTTCTCATTCCTGTAATCCTTAATTGCATATGTCTATAATTTTATCTTGTATATTTCTGTAACATTGTAAGCCTTGCATATCCTTTCTGCCTGCGCCCTGCTGCCCCTGGGTATGGTGCGCCATATAAATAAACAAACAAACAAACAAACAAACAAACAAACAAACGCTCCTAAGGGACCAAGTTTTCAGAAACTTCCTAACGGATAAAATGAAAGCCTACTTTGAGACCAATGATAATGGGGACACAGAGATGGTGATGGTCTGGGAGGCGGCTAAGGCCACCTTTCGGAGGGGCTCCTTATAGCGGAGGGAGCCTGACGTAAGCGGGAGAGGGTACTTATTGAGAGCAGGCTCCGGGACGAATTCAGGGATCTATGGGCCCGGCTCACCCGTAAAGGGGAAGACCGAGAGGCCCTCCTGGGAGAAATGCGGGAGAGGAGACAGGCGCTACACACGGTCCTTATAGAGGTGGTTAAGAAGATGAGGTACACACGACAAAGGTACTATGAGCGGGGTGATAGGGTGGGTACCCTCCTAGCCCGTAGAACGAGGGGATCTAGACTCGAAAGGGGGGTGGGAGCCATCAGAGACAGGGAAGGCAGGTTGACGGGGAAGGGGGAGGAGATTGTGGAATGTTTTGAAGACTTTGTTAGGAAGAATTCTCTGTTTAGGCTGAATTTCCTAACCTAGTGAGTCCCCCAGCAGCTTTGCTGGATTTTCTGGGGTTTATTTTTTTCTCCTGCCAAGAGTGAGACTCTTTTACCCTCACTCTTGGACATGACCTGAGAGTGTTTCTGTGACTTGCTATGTGCTTACGGGGTAGGGGGTAATTTTCCCCATAGGCCATCATTGGTTTTTGGATGTGTGTTACACAGCACCCTCAGTGCAGTAGCACAGGGGTGTCCTAGAGACCCCCAAACATAGACTCCACACCCTGGGACTGACTACTGTCTCCCTGGGTCTGTAAAGTTGCCATTGACTTTACTAGTCTTAACTTAGGAACTTAACCAGTACAAACCATCTTACTGTGGAAGTACTGGTAGGGGCAATTAGATTGCCCCTGGGTCTGTTGTCGAGGGGGTACTGTCCCGTCCCCCCTCGCCGAGTTCTGGCTGGTGGCAGTGGATACCACGGAAATATTCCACCGGAATATTTCCCAATGGGATTTCCCATTGTTTTTGATGCACCACTTTTTGGTGCAATGTTAAAGATACCGCCGGTTTATTTATTTAATATAAATTCACCGGTTGGGATGTTTTGCCAGAACTCGCCGCCAAAATGGCGTCTAGGTTCACTTCAGTAACCCTGAACCCGAGTCGAGCCTTTGTTCCACTTTTGGCGGTCTTCTGCACAGAAGCCCTCCAAAGTGGTGCCATTCTGTCTGGGTACCACAGGGGGTGTGGGAGGGGGTTTAGGCACCCTGGACTGAGTTGCCTTGCCAACTCATGTCGCACTCTAGTGTGATTGGCCCAAGTGGTGAGCCACCCCGCTCACCACTTAGCATGTTTGAGTGACAGCTAGGCTGTATGAATGGGGGTTTGCTGCATAAAAGCAGGGTTTTTGGGACTGGTTCTTCAGAAGTCGCCACAGGACCTAAGAAGCCGAAGAGGGAGAAGCCGAGCCGACCTGCCAAGACGACACCACCGGTGAAGCCCTGCAGAACCGTCTCACCACTTTTCCCGACGACAGAGGAGATCTCCCGCCGGAGAGTCTTCTTCCCTTAACTGGTGGGGACAACCAGTTGCTGCCTTCTTTTCGCCGTCCCAAAGCATCTCGTGGCCGCCTTGCCTGTGCCAAGCACCCTGGCAACCGGGATACCACTTTTTACCTCAACCGCGAAAGAGGGGAAAAATCCTTTGTGACCGGAAAACTCCACGGCTGGCCTCATCCCTGGTAGTGCAACGACCTGCAGCTTTCCTCTACGTCGAGATCACCTCTTCCTCGGGACGACGCCGCGACTTGCACCCACTACCAGGAACGACTACCACCGCTGGAGGAATCTTTCCACTTTTAAAGGTACTGTGTTCCGCCCGGCCTCCCTTGCCACCGATTGTACGGGGTAGATTTAGCCCTCGGCTCTCGAACCTGGGTAGGTCTGGGACACCCTAACTAAACTTTTCAGAACCATAGTAAAACCTTTTCTTCTCACCTGCAAAGACTTGTGACATTGTGTGATCTTGGACACATTTTTCGCCTGGCTCCCTCTAAAGCGGGCCCCGAACTAATTCTCCTTGTTCCACCATTGACTGTCTTTGCTAACCTTATGTGAAAAGTGTTTTACCTTACTGCTCTCTTTATTTCTGCCTTTTCCCTCCCTTTTGGTAATACTTGTTGGAGTACCATCTAACGTTAAGCGCTTACCTCTGGTTGGAAATAAGTGGGGTTAACTTAGAATTGTCCAACAAATGATTAGGGATGTACATATGAGTAATAGTAACTGTGTTTGACTTTCTTACCTTTTCTAATGTGCTAGTGTAATTTATGAGTGTACCTTTAATAAATAAGTTTATACTTTTACACCTAGCTCTGGTCAGTGTTTGCTTGTGCTACTGTGCCTCTGTACCTATTGTGTATCCTCTGTATACTGCCTAACTCTTCTTGAGGGAAGTCTGACTGCTCAGCCACAGCTACCACAGTGAATCTGTGCGGTGCGGACTGCTACCAAGTGGGTTTACTGCCAACACCTGTAGTCTTAAATCTTTTGCAGTGGTCCCAGAGGGAACTGCACAGGTTTCTGCCTAACAGACTTCTACAGAGGGTTGTACACTATACACTAGACAGGAGGGTGAGTCACGGGAGGACATCCAGGCCTACCTGGCCGAACACCCGCTCCCCCGGTTAATAGATCCAGAACGAGAGGTATTGGAGGGGGAAATATCAGAGGAAGAGGTGAAGGTGGCCTTCCAGAGATTAAAAACTGGGAAAGTCCCGGGAGGGGATGGCTCCACATCCGACTTCTATAAGCAGTTCCAACTCACCCTGGCAAAGGCATTGGCCAAACTGTTTAATTGTATTAGGGGTCAGGATACCATCCCGCCTACGTTCCTACAAGCTCTGATCGCTGTGATCCCCAAACCGGGAAAGGATCTGGCAGACTGTGGCTCATATAGGCCTATTTCCCGCCTAAACATGGACGTGAAGATCTTTGGCAGGATCTTGGCCATACGCCTGGAGAGATCCCTCCCTCGTTTGATCCATCCGGATCAGGTGGGTTTTGTGATTAATAGGCAAGGCTCTGACAGTATACGAAAGACCCTCCACGTGCTGTACTCAAGGGGGGTCCGCCATGAGGGGGCTCTCTCATTAGCCCTGGATGCCGAAAAGGCCTTTGACAGGGTTAGTTGGGCTTTCATGGGGGAGGTCTTTGCATCCTTGGGGATGGGCCCGAAATGGCTGAGCTGGTTGTCGGCTCTGTACTCCACTCCCACAGCCAGGGTGGTGGCAAATGGGATTGAATCGGGGTTGTTCCCTCTGGGAAGGGGAATGAGGCAGGGCTGCCCTTTATCCCCCCTCATATATGCATTGGTAATGGAACCATGGGCAGCCTCTGTCTGCTATGATGAGGCGATTTGTGGGGTGAAAATCGGAGAGTCTCACTGTAAGGTTGGTCTGTTCGCCGATGATGTGCTGCTTTCATCACCAAACCATCCCAGATGGTGCCCCATGTACTGCAAAGCTTGACACGATATGGAAATCTCTCAGGGTTTAAGGTTAATCTGGGGAAATTGGTGGCATTTATAGCAGGCAGACTGTTGGGTGCAGACATGGAATATGTGGAAGGACTCCCCTTTCGCCTCCAGAGAGATGGGTTTCACTAATTGGGTATCCAGGTGACGCACAGCCCGGAGATCCTCTTTCCCAACAATTTCCTCCCCTTCTGGACAGCAATTAAGAGGGATATTGACAGCTGGGTGAGGTCGGGGCTCTCCTGGATGGCGCGCCTTAACCTGGTGAAAATGGTGGTTCTCCCCAAGTTTTTATTTTTGTTCCAAATGCTCCCGGTAGTGGTGCCCAAGACGTTCCTATCGAAGGTGAAGCAGGCCCTCTTACGATTCCTCTGGGCTGGTAAGAAACACAGGATTTCTTATGAGGTGTTGATTAGGCTCAAGGAAGATGGCAGGGTGGGATTTTCAGACTTGGAAAACTATTACAAGGCCTGCCAATTAAGGATATTAGTGGATCACTTCACTCCAGGGACAGAGAAGCAATGGATGGCGATGGATAACAGGGTCCTGGCCCCAGTCACGCTGGATGAATGGCTTTGGGTCCCCAGGGCACGCATTCCTAGGAGGGTCCTGCAACATCCGGTACTGGGGGTTTTATGGTTGGTGTGGAAAGAAGGGGAGTATTATAGATGCATATATGCCAACCCACCCAATTTAGGCGGGAGACTCCCGATTTTTCAGTGAAAAATACTGCATTTTTCATGTTCTCCCGCCTAAAATTGTACTTTCCCCAATGCATTCCTATGGGGAAATTGCTCTCTCCCGATTTCTCTGAAGAAATCTCCCTCCCAAGTGCCTCGGAATGTTGGCATGTATGCAGATGGCTTACGACATGCCCCTCTCCGCTGAGTTGAATTTGGGGCCCCCCCCCCATTAGAGATAGGATTGATGCCCCTGAAATATTTCAACAATGGTATGAGGCTGGCCTCAGTAGGGCGGGTCATTTGTGGGTGGGAGGATCTTTTTTGCCCCTGAAAGACTTGGAGGATGCCCTGGGACATAGCAATATCGCCCCGTTTCGCTATCTCCAGCTGAAGGGAGCACTCACTGAACCCGCTTGGGGAGATACCCTCAGAAGAGATCTTACAGAGTTTGAAAAACTTCTCATCTCCAGACGTGGTTCTAAGGGTGTCATATCCAGCCTTTACAAACTCCTCATGTTCGCAACTCCAAGGGACCCTGCACCGGCGCGGACACAGTGGGGGGAAAGACTTAGGGGAAGAAATTGATGATAGAAGATGGTCCAAGATGTGTAGATGAGTCAAACCGCTCAACGGCCTCGCTTCAATTCCGACACCAGGCCCTGAAGGTACTTCACAGGTGGCACTACCTCCCGCAGAGGATAGCTAGGATGAAAGTGGGGTATGACCCACACTGTTGGAAATGTGGAATAGAGAGAGGAGATTACATGCATATGTGTTGGAACTGCCCAGCAGTGCAGATATACTGGGAATAAGTGCTATACTGGATTAAGGGGGTGGATGGAGTGGAAAGGAACATGTCCCCATGGCTCCTCCTTTTTGGGATTGACGTGGGTGGGGATCATGCAGAGACACAGGGTCATATGTTGCAGACCATGCTGGTGGCAGCTAGGTGTTGTTTGGCACAGAAGTGGAAAAGCCCGAGCATGCCTGTGGAAAAGGACTGGGTCATCAAGGTTCGTGCCATTTATGATATGGAGTTTTTGACGCACCTTATTGATGAATCCAAAACAGACATTGAAGGTTTGTGGCTTCCCTTTTTCGAGAAATACGGGCGTCTGGCATGAGGTGAAGGGTGCCCACTGGGAAGGTATTCTGATCATGATGGACCTTACAGAGCTCCACGTTGTTCAGGAAACATATTGCGTTGTATGGGTATTGACGGAAGAGTGGTTCTGAGCCCAAAGCCGGGTGTGCGACTAATAAGAATGTCCTGATGGTATTGGGCAGTGCTCATCATGAGCCCAATTGACATTGCTGACGTACATGCTTGATCCATGACCATGGGATGGGGGGGGGTGGGCTGGGGAGAGGTAATATAATAGATGTTAGGAAATGTGATATGTTGAACTTTGTATGTTGTTATAACCAAAAATGTCAATAAACTTTGATTTAAAAAAAAAGAAACCTCTGGGGATTAAGCGCGTTATGAATAATCTATCATACCATATCATAGAAAGACATGTCACTAGAGGGCTGGGGTTCCTGTATTTGTGCCGTGGCAAGAGATAACAAGGAACGAGATGTCACTAGGGTGCCAAAGTTACCCTATGTGTGTGCCGGCAAGCCATTACAAGGGCAAACACATCACTAGAGATGCAGAGTTCCTCTATGTGTACCCTGAAGAGACATGACAAGTAAACAGATGTGACTAGAGGGCCAGAGTTCGTCGATGTCTGCCGTAGCAAGACATGACAATGAGAGATATATTACTAGAGGGGCAGAGTTCCACTATGTGTGTTGTGGTGAGACATGACAAGGAAAGAGATGCTACTAGAGGGCTAGTGTTCCTCTATGTACACCACAGGCAAACATGACAAGGTACTAGATGTCCCTAGGGGACCATTGCTACCCTATGTGTGCCGTGGCATGACGTGCCCCAGCAACCTGGATGAAAGGTCCCAAGGGACTAGTCAGTAAGACACCCTTTGGTTTCTCACATAAGCACCAGGAAATTAATTAGCAGAGAGAGAAGAAAGATAATGTGCTTTTAACCTAGTACAAAAGATGTGAAGTGAGGGTGAAGAGTGAATGCCAGGAGGAAGAGAGATCTAGAATTTAGGCGCAAGAAGAGAAAAGGAGCAGAAGCGAGAAGTAGCATGGGGGGTTGGGACAGAGAGAAGATGCCAATGTTGTGAAGGAAGAGTGCCGAGAGTTATTAGGGTGATACAAGAGACCACTGATAGGGGGAGCATGGTAGAATTTAAAGACAATAGCAAGCAAACGGGAAAGAAGATGGGATTGGAAGTGAAGGAAGGAGATGGAAAGGAGAGACGGAATTCTAGACAAAATGGAATGGAGTAAGATCAGGAGAATGAAGGCCCACTAAGAGGGCAGAGCAATAATAGAGTCGAGGAAGAATGGAAGATGACATGAGGAGTTTGGCAGTTTGAAAAGATAGAAAAGGTTGTATGCGACAGATTAGAAAGATAGTAGCGCCAGATATGTACAGTCGCAGGGATAATATTTTTGAAAATGAAAGAGAGTTTAAAGGTCAACAAGGCTGTGAGCAAGTACAGAAAAGGGGAGAAAGACAGGAGAGAAGAAAAGACCAGAGGGAGAAAAATTCGGTTTTGGATGGGTAAAGATGTTGAAAGTGAGAAGACATCTAAAATTGAACAGTGAGACAGTGGAATGAAGAGAGCCGGAAAGGGAGGAGAATGAGAAAAATAATGGCAGTTGTTGGCATAAAAGTGAGATGAGAGCTTGAACGACTGAATAAGTGCAGAGAGGGGAACAGTGTAGAATGAGAACAGTAGTGGACCAAGAACAGAACATTGTGGGACCCCATAGAGAAAAGTGCAAATCGCAGAAGTAAGACCAGCCTAGAATACCAAGCAGGTGCACAAGGAAAGATAAGATCACAACCATTGAAGAACAGCATCAGAGAAGGCAGGAGAGGTGAGAGCAGAAAGTAATTTGAGGTGATCAGCTGAGTCAAAGGCAGTTGAAAGATAAAAAGGAATAGGAATAGATGAATTGTTTATTGTGACGGGCAGAAAGAAGAGAGTTGGAGACGTGAAGGAGATCCGTTTTGGTAGAGTGTGCCAAAGGAAATCCCGTTTGAACTGATGGCAGCAAAGGGTGGGAGTTGAGTTGAGGTGAGATGAAACTTAAGAATAAAGTGACCTTTCCAGAAGTTTGTAGAGAAATGGGAGGAGCAAAATAGTGTGAAAGTTAGAACGAGAAGAAGGAAGGGAGGGTGTCTTAACAATGGGAATTATAGTAGCATGTTTAAAGGGGGTACAGAAGGTTAAGAAGATAGTTAGTTTGGGAATTGAGGTAAGATAAGGAATGATAGGCTATATGGTAGACATAAGGGATGAGGGGATAGGGTCAGAGTTAGAAGCCGTGGGGTGAGCGTGTGAAAGGAGAGAAACAGTGGTTGTGGGGGCTTGTGAGAGGGGGTGAAGGGACGTGAAAGGTAGGGAAGGGCAAGAGTGGAGTGGAGACAGTTTCATCACAATTTTACAAACCTAGCTCATACTTTCTCAGAAAACATCTCAGCCCCATGAAATCTTTTCCCAACATTTCTTCGTGGGACTCCGATAGAGGGGAAAATGTTTCCATTATATTGTCTTAGTGCAGATATTGTTTAGCAAACATGCATTCCTGCCCTTTAATTTGGGCACATTATTTCTTCTGAACGGTCATCGCTACTGGATCCAGACCCCGGAGGTGGACCAGTGCGGGAGGATCACCTGGATGAGGGATCTCTGGGGAGTGTGCATGGGGCACCCGGTGGAGGGACGCAGTATTCCTACACCTATTTCCCTGTAAAACACCCTGATTCTATATACTATCTAGGAACCTTATAACCCCCCCCTTTCCTACACACACTCTGCTGCCCTGACAAAGCGCTTCGGAGAAAGACAGACTCCCACACAACCAGTCAGTTTGACATGTCCCAATATCAGGCTCAGGCACTTAATCTTGATGACTCGCACCTGAATCCTGTTCCCTTTCCACACTGGTATAAAAGACGGAGCATGAGCGAGCAGGGCAAGCAAGTCAAGCAGAACCAGCATAGCAGTAGGAGAATAGAGCCTGTGGAATTGGAGCGACCATGGAAGCAGAGTAGAAGAGGCCAAGAGGCGAGAGAAGGGCCATGGCCCGGCCAGCTGCAGAGTGAAGGTCGTGCCCTCCTTCGGGTGAACGACGGAGTCGGGAGGAGGCAAGCCGAATGGTATCGAGTGCTACCGGTGAGTGAACTGTGAGACCGGCTGGTGTTACCGGGTGAAACATTCCAAAGCATTTGATGAGGCTCGCGGGGTTTTGTGAAACCACAGGTGAAAATACAAAGAACAATGAAGGCAGAAGCTGTGTGTGTCATAGAAAACCGAGAGGGAAGCCTGCAACATTGCAAATGTTTTTAAAATTGAACTATGTTAAGAATAACGCAGTGGTCTGGTAATAGATTATTACCTTCTCGAAAGGCTATTCACCCATAGTCAAACTGTTAGTTTCAAAGTAAGATCATTGGAAAGACTGCAAATACCAGAAGGCCTTAGGAAAGGCGAACCAAAGTAAAAGAAAGTCAAAGTGGTCATACGAAGGTGCAAGCAAAGTCCTCGTACAATCGAAAATCTTTGACAAGTGGGAAACAAAGTGAACAATTGTAAAGTAAAGATCAGTGAACTATGTTGTAAAGGAAAGTGTGAACCCGACGGAGGGATGCCATACCAAATATTTGTTTTAAAAGACATTTAGAGTTCCTGAGTGCTATAAGCTAGTAAAACTGATGAAGTTAACTGAACTGTGATGTAAAGGCTTCAATGAACCCGACGGAGGGATGCCAAGCGAAAGCAAGGGGAAGTGAATCCCGTATTTTGTTAAAGTGACTTAACAGTGGTGTAAAGACAAAGGTGAATCCAACGAAAGGGGTATCACGAGGAAGTCGGGGAAGAAGGGAATCTCGCATGGTGAGAGCTTGTGAAAAGTCTTGTGATGCCAAACAAAAGACACTGATTTGAGAGATCCTGTCTTTTCTGAAGAAACTGCTTCCTGATGCCTATAGACTCTAGGGGTGCTCACAGTCATTCCACTGTTCCGCCTTGCCCCGTGATGTACCAGGGGGAAGGGAGTGTATTAGTTCAGCAGTCCTGAACTATTGAAACCCTTTTGGACAGTTCAATTTGCACTACACTCTTTTGTTATACATATCATTGTCCCACACCCTTTTGTTATATAGTGTAAGGATTGGCAATAGGTTTATTAGTATAGGCCATTTTGTTTTGACACAACACCACTAGGACAGTGTTTTCTTTACATTGATGTTTGTATCTTGCTCCCTTCTTAGATCAAGGCTTAGATTAGGCTTTTTTCTCACCCTTATACTGTTGAACAAACACTCTTGGATTATACTCTGTGTGTCTGTCGTGCTTTGGATAACCATGCCTTCCTTACACTTATTAATTTTGTATCTTACCAAATCCATATTCTGTACTGTTTTTTGTAAACCCTGTACAGTGCTTTGTCAAGACGATTTATAAATATCAATAAAATACAAAATGCACTACAACTTCTGCACCTCTGAGAACACCTCTATGCTGCACTTTCTCGTGATAGCAACGGATGGCCTCTGGCTTGGTTCCCTGAATGTGCATTGCTGCGTGTGTTTGTTGGTGCCCTGGCAATGACGGGAGCAAGGCTGAACAGCCATTCCATCCCTTCAGCAGCATAAAACCCAGCAAAGCAAGCGTTATGATGCATCTTAAACTTGTCTGAATCTTCCACTCCTTTTTGTTTTATTTCTGCTATCTCCACTCTCTCCAGTGCTTCGGTTGTGTTTCTATCTGGGGTCTGTTGTAATTGTCCTTCCATCTGCCCTGCCCTCCTGTTCCCTTGCTTATCTATTGTCTGGACCCCTTCCACCCTGCCCTCCTGTTCCCTTGCTTATCTATTGTCTGGACTCCTTCCACCCTGCTCTCCTGTTCCCTTGCTTATCTATTGTCTGGACTCCTTCCACCCTGCCCTCCTGTTCCCTTGCTTATCTATTGCCCAGACTCCTTCTACCCTGCTCTCCTGTTCCCTTGCTTATCTATTGTCTGGACTCCTTCCACCCTGCCCTCCTGTTCCCTTGCGTATCTATTGTCTGGACTCCTTCCACCCTGCCCTCCTGTTCCCTTGCTTATCTATTGTCTGGACTCCTTCCAGCCTGCTCTACTGTTCCCTTGCTTATCTATTGTCTGGACTCCTTCCACCCTGCTCTCCAGTTCCCTTGCTTATCTATTGTCTGGACTCCTTCCACCCTGCTCTCCTGTTCCCTTGCTTATCTATTGCCTGGACTCGCCTGTTCCCTTGCATATCTATTGTCTGGTCTCCTTCCACCCTGCCCTCCTGTTCCCTTGCTTATCTATTGTCTGGACTCCTTGCAGCCTGCTTTCCTGTTCCCTTGCTTATCTATTACCTGGACTCATTCCAGCCTTCTCTCCTGTTCCCTTGTGTATCTATTGTCTGGACTCCTTCTACCCTGCCCTCCTGTTCCCTTGCTTATCTATTGTCTGGACTCCTTCTAGCCTGCCCTCTTGTTCACCTAATTCCTTACCTGCCTCCTTGACTCAGTGCCTTGACTCCTTGTCAGTCTTCTTGGGGGTACTGCCTACCAGCTCTGCATCGGCCCTCTTGCGGTTCTACGCCACTACTGGTTATTGGACCCCATCCACCCATGACCAGTGCTTGCACTGTCCTTGTGCCATGTAAATCCTGGCTAGTTGTGTTTCATGATGCAGCGAGCCAATACTTCTGGCCTGGTGTTCCCCATCATGGGTTGCTTTGATGTGGGTTGTTTATGCCACACATCCACCATGCATTGTGCAACCAATGCCCCAATGTTGACGGATGGAACTGAAGGAGCGGATGGAACTGAAGGAGAGGATGGAACTGAAGGGGCGGGTGGAACATAAGGCGTGGATGGAACAGATGGAGTGGATGGAACAGAACGAGTTGAACGAAAAGTCGGAATGGATAGAACGGAGGGAGCAGATGGAAGGAATGGAGCGGATTGGAGTGGATGGAACAGATGTAGTAGATGGATCAGGTGAAGTGGATTGAACAGATGGAATGGATGAAACGGATAGAACAGATGGAATAAATAGAGCGGATGAAACAAATGGAGTAGATGGGATGGAACGGATGGAACGGGTGGAATGAATGGAGCGGTTGGAATGATGGATCAGATGGAATAATGGATCGGATAGAGTGGATGGAGTGGACGAGTGGATGGATCGGACGGAGTGGTTGGATCGGACGGGGTGGTTGGATCGGACGGGGTGGTTGGATCGGACGGGGTGGTTGGATCGGACGGGGTGGTTGGATCGGACGGGGTGGTTGGATCGGACGGGGTGGTTGGATCGGACGGGGTGGTTGGATCGGACGGAGTGGATGAAACGGATGGAATGGATGGAGTACATGGAACGGATGGAATGGATGGAGTACATGGAACGGATGGAATGGATGGAGTGGATGGAACGGACGGAGTGGATGGAACGGCCTTACTAAAAACCACCATATCACACTACCACACATACTCTCTCCTATACACCACCACTCAACTAGAACACAGCGATACTATGACACATTCAGTATAGCTGCTCTCATACTAACACCTACCTCTTACTCCTCAACATCCTAATTAAACACAGCTAGCTGAGCACACACCGCTAGCGTAAGCGTCTCCTCAGGCCTAACGCAGCCAGAAATCAGTCTGGGTGTCAACCCTCCATAATGAACACATATTCATGACCTCCCAAATACCTTACCTACCGCTAAGAGGCAGCTATCATGCAAGTGCCTCACCAGCTGCACACATATCCGGTGCACCCACGCACCTTACGTCTCTCTCTCTCTCTCTCTCTCTCTCTCTCTCTCTCTCTCTCTCTCTCTCTCTCTCTCTCTCTCTCTCTCTCTCTCTCTCTCTCTCTCTCTCTCTCTCTCTCTCTCTCTCTCAACTGACTTGAACTACGGTTCCCGAGGGCGTTCAACCTACCAGCGCTTTGAGATCATACCAGTGATACATAAGGCGCTATATAAATGCAAAGTAACATAACATAACATTCAAGGCAAAACGAGCATGTTTGAGCTTGACAATGTGATTATATTAGGCACACCTTCAGTTTTAAACTTGAAATGATCAAATATTTTCAACACATTTGTTCTTTTAATGACACATATTTATTATAGGATCGTGGTTGGCACTAGGTGTGGAAACGACCTGTGCTGGGCCCTGTTGTATCTTAAGCAAGCGTTAATGGGGTTCATCTGTTGCAAGAGCTGTTGGGATTTAGCCAGGACCACAGTTGTTGAGTAGAAAGAGAAAGTTTCCTCCTGGATATCTTGCTTCCGTAGTTCAAAAAATGGTTCTAACACGTTGGTTATTGCGATACAATTTTCGCTTTTATTTGTGCTAGTGCTAAGTTGCTTTTAACATTGAGTAGATACGTATTGGGTATATTGTGGGGCAAAATGTGCCCCTTGTTTGTCAGCTGACACATGTTTCGACCCTTGGGTCTATATCAAGGCTGATGAGAATTCAAAAATCATGTGAAGTGTGCATTTTGTGACATATATAATATTGGTGCACAGTGAGTGATGTTTAGGTGAGGTGAAGTGTTTAGTTAAGTGAAGCAAGGTAAATAATCACATACATTTGATGCAATGGTAAAGCATTCAGGGCAGAAAGAGAGAGGAGAAAGCACAAAGGAAAGATTAGCAAGGTAGTTGTAGGAGGTGGTTCGGGTTAGTAGTTTGAGCGGATGGATGCCTCTTACCTATTGTACGTGGTTTCTAGCCCCCTATGGGGTCCTGGTCCGTTGTATATGATGGCTGTCCTGTAGAGACAGTGGCTCCTGTTGGGCCCTGTAAGGTAAGTGGGTTGGAGTTAGGTGCGTTTTTTGCTGTCTGATGCTTAAGAAGTAAGTTAGTTGTTGGTGGGGGCTCCTGCGGGAGTCAGGATGCTGTGGTTCATGTCCTCTTGTGTGGTTGCATGTTGGGGCCAGGGGTGTGGGTCCCAGGGGAGGGATATCAACCCTTATAGGAGTTGGGTGCCGATGTGGCTGTCTGATGCCATAAGGAAGTAAAAAGATGTGGTGGGGGCTCCTGGTGGAGAATGGATGCTGTGGGTGATGACCAAGTGTGTGGTGGCATGCTGAGGCCCGGGGTGTGGGTCCCTGCGGCAGGATAGCACCACTGTTTAGTGAGGGGGCCAAGATCAATAGGAGGATGCAGCCCGGCGCAATGGTGGAGCGCCGCTGTGATTGTGTGCCTGCCCTGATGGGGGAGAGTGTGCCTTCCTTAATGTCTCATGGGGCGTGCGTTATCCTTGGCCGCCGAGGGCTGGGGTTAATTGCACAAAGGGGGAATGCCGCTCGGTTTAAACCAAAAAAGAGGGGAGACCGAAGATCAGGGTCCCCGTGCCCTCGTGAAGGTGCAAATCAAACCAGCCTAGGATATCTCCTTAAACATGAATCAGCATCACACCTTGACCAAGTGGAAATGACAAAGACTTTTCTCAAATTCTCATTGACCAACAATATATTTATTTTCAACGAAGAATACTACAAACAAACCAAGGGGATCGCGATGGGAGCCAGCTATGCTCCAGCGCTAGCCAACTGCTTCACGCACTCTTATGAACAGGAACATGCCATGCGAGAAACAAAGTTCACCACCCTTATCGTCAACTGGGCACGCTATATAGATGATGTCATCCTCATATGGAAAGGAACCCAAGAAGAACTCAACCAATATGTGGACTACCTGAATCAAAACACCCCATCAGGGCAGGCACACAATCACAGCGGCGCTCCACCATTGCACCGGGCTGCATCCTCCTATTGATCTTGGCCCCCTCCTGCCGCAGGGACCCACACACCGGTCCCCAGCATGCCACCACACATGTGGTCATCACCCGCAGCATCCATTCTCCACCAGGAGCCCCCACCACATCTTTTTACTTCCTTATGGCATCAGACAGCCACATCGGCACCCATCTCCTATAAGGGTTGATATCCCGCCCCTGGGACCCACACCCCTAGCCCCAGCATGCAACCACACAAGAGGACATGACCCACAGCATCCTGACTCCCTCAGGAGCCCCTACCAATAACTAACTTACATCTTAAGCATCAGACAGCAAAAAACGCACCTAACTCCAACCCACTTACCTTACAGGGCCCAACAGGAGCCACTGTCTCTACAGGAGAGCCATCATATACAACGGACCAGGACCCCATAGGGGGCTAGAAACCACGTACAATAGGTAAGAGGCATCCATCCTCTCAAACCACTAACCCGAACCACCTCCTACAACTACCTTGCTAATCTTTCCTTTGTGCTTTCTCCTCTCTTTCTGCCCTGAATGCTTTACCATTGGATCAAATGTATGTGATTATTTACCTTGCTTCACTTAACTAAACACTTCACCTCACCTAAACATCACTCACTGTGCACCAATATTATATATGTCACATCTATGTCACAAAATGCGCACTTCACATGATTTTGGAATTCTCATCAGCCTTGGTAAAGACCCAAGGGTCGAAACACGTGTCGGCTGACAAACAAGGGACACAATTTGCCCCACAATGTACACAATGCACACATATTTATTACATTGGTTAAATATATAAAATATGCATGTTTTTCCAGTGTGTATAATAGATGTGATGGGTTGCAGACTTGTCTGATAGGGTGCTAATATGGCATCCATTGTTTATTGATTGATAAAGTAGCAGGATGAATAGTACGACAAAAGCTAGTGTGTGACATGGGGATAGCTGTGACCGTCACCAGTTGAGGGAAGCACCCCAGAATTCAATGCTGCAACAAGGAACATTGGAGTATTAAGACTACTGCTGCATTGGTATAATCCTTGATTAAGATGCAGGTTAGAAGATAATTACTGTCTCTTTTCCTTTAGTTTCCCTCAGTCGCACTGCTGATTGATGAAGAATACATTGTGGATGAGAACGTGTATCGTTACCGGTAAGAGATGGGTGTTGCTGGCGACCTCAGTGTACTTTACTAGGCTATTGTCCTACACATTACCCTTTTTCTAATTCGGGATGAGGAAGTTTCTAAGAAATCATGCTTAATTTCCAAAATCATTTCATAGCTATTAGAGAATCTATCTCCCCAATATAATTTGCCACTGTTAAAGATGTTCTTTTTTTAAACAAATGTATTGTTTTCTTAAAACAAATTATATAACATTCAAAACAGTGAGACCCCATATATAAACCCGGTCACAATACCAATATCAATCCTTACATTTTAACATCAACAACCCAGAATAAAAAAAAAAAAAAACATAACCCACCCCCACTCCCCCCAATCTCATCCAGAAACTTGGCTAAAATGTCCAAATTGACTATCAGTATAGTAAAAGAATACAACAAAGAAACCTTTTTAACATCATCTGAATTACATAAATAATTAAAAAATTACTTATCTGTCTTGCAGCCCGCAAACCAAACACCCACTAGGACAGGTCTAAATCCAAGAATGACCCCCAAATCTTCTGAAAACTTGAAGCCTTCTTTTGCACCATGTAATTCATTCGTTCAATATTACAAACTCTGTACATTTCCTCTAGCCATTTGCGCCAATTCAAAAAGTCAGTTGTTTTCCAAGCCTTTAATATCAATTTCTTTGCCATTGCTGCTCCTCGCATAATCCAGGTGATTTGATTTTTGTTCAAGTCTTCCAACAAGACTGTTTCCCCTGGGATGAGTGTTGCAAAGTCGTACTCCAATTCCTCACCTATGGATGTTCTTATTTTTGCTTCCTGTAAGGTTGCCCAACCCGAGAACCCCCCCCCCCTAAACTCCACAATCACACAGAGAGAAGGAGAATCAAACCTTACATTGGAGCTCTCCAGTCCAGGGCAGATGGCTGTAACAAGTTTTATGGGGACACACTGGAGTTAGGTGCCCAAGGGCTGTAATGCCATTATAGAATGGCTGAGTCACTAAAACAGGCCACATGCAGGCTAGAAAGAAAAGGAAACAGTTGAACAAAGTGCTTAGCAGCAACCAATGAGCATTGCCCTGGTGACACTCTAGAATGAGGCAGAATGTTGGGGGAGAAACATCAAGCTTTGTAACAGTGGTTAGAGACCTCTGCTGACTCAGGTTTTACAATGCCCCATCACCATCGTGATATTATAATTAAGTAGACCCCCCTGAGGGCCGCGTCGGGTAATATGAGGATCGAGCGAAAGGCTGGCCCACAGCCCTGTATGGCCCATGGGCGGGGTCTATAAAGCTATGATAACCTGCATTGCTCTTTCCCGTGAAAGAAAATAGTAAAAAGGGCACAGATGGTGGTCGCAAGGAGTGCCTTTATATACCAATAAAAAGGCAAGTTAGCATTCTCGTCTTCCTAGAGATAATGCAGACTTTTTGGGTATTTGTATTAACATAGATAATCAATGGCATGTGGATACTATTTATATCCACCTGGGAAGTTGTGGGGTAATTGGCTGAGGATTCATATGTGTGGGCCTCTCGATAATCGAACCAAAACCACGCGGCTAATACAGGAAATTGGCTGCAAGTATGCTCTGTACTTCTGGTATCCTTAGAATGTGGCATTCTGAATAATCTGCAGACTGTGCCAGTTCTTCCTGTAGATTGTCCAATGCAAATGCATAATGAACTTTTTCCAATAGTTAGAATGAGGCGATGAGCCCCAAGGTGGTGGGCCGACCCTTTAGGTAACAGGCCGCCGCCCAAGTTAAGGTCCTGAGCGAAGCGAGGATCCCTTAACGAGGGAGGGGAGCTGTTACCTACAGAGTCGGCCTGCCACCTAGGGGCATATCGCCATTAGCATCCATGTAGATGCCTACACAAGTGTTAATGGTGTCTTTAACATATAGTTGTATATAGTTAGTTGATTTTGTTATAATTATGTCTGATGTTATATTGTTGTACATATGTTATGTTGATATACTTTTGAAAATAAATTTATTTTAAAAAAAAGAAATTGTGAACTAACATTTAAAAAAAATAAATAAATAAATAAATAAACGTACCTTGCTTGTGCGTCCCGGCACTGGCAGTACTGCTGTTCCTGAAGTCCATTTTTCATGTGGATGACACCATCTACATGGGTGCTGAGTTGAAGGGGGAGCGGCCTACACCAATGAAAATGCTCGGAACGCAGGCCTTCCTTGGTGAATACAGCCCACGTTCCGAGCATTCTCATTGGTTCACGGCACCTCCTAGGGTTCTAATGTGTTTTAAATAGCTATTGTTTGAACGAATCTCTCAGGACACTGTGTTCAATACCTCGAACAGCCCTTCGCCAACCTAAGTAGTCTTTGTTCTCCCTTGGGTGTCCTTCACTCACCAAAGGTAGCTGTCAGTGTGGAGCCACTAGCTGGGTGCTACTCTCTAAAGGTAGCTGTGGATGGGTAGCCACTAGCTGGGTGCTTCTCTCTAAAGGTAGCTGTGACTGGGTAGCCACTAGCTGGGTTCTGCTCTCTAAAGGTAGCTGTAGATGTGTAGCCACTAGCTGGGTGCTACCCTCGGGTGTCCTTCACTCACCAAAGGTAGCTGTGGATGTGTAGCTACTAGCTGGGTGCTACCCTTGGGTGTCCTTCACTCACCAAAGGTAGCTGTGGATGTGTAGCTACTAGCTGGGTGCTACCCTCTGGTGTCCTTCACTCACCAAAGGTAGCTGTGGATGTGTAGCCACTAGCTGGGTGCTACTCTCTAAAGGTAGCTGTGGATGGGTAGCCACTAGCTGGGCGCTGCTCTCTAAAGGTAGTTGTGGATATGTAGCCACTAGCTGGGAGCTACTCTCTAAAGGTAGCTGTGGATGGGTAGCCACTAGCTGGGTGCTACTCTTTAAAGGTAGCTGTGGATGGGTAGCCACTAGCTGGACGCTACTCTCTAAAGGTAGCTGTGGATGAGTAGCCACTAGCTGGGCGCTACTCTCTAAAGGTAGCTGTAATTTGTGTAGCCACTAGCTGGGTGCTACCCTCGGGTGTCCTTCACTCACCAAAGGTAGCTGTGGATGTGTAGCTACTAGCTGGGTGCTACCCTCGGGTGTCCTTCACTCACCAAAGGTAGCTGTGGATGTGTAGCCACTAGCTGGGTGCTACTCTCTAAAGGTAGCTGTGGATGTGTAGCTTCTAGCTGGGTGCTACTCTCTAAAGGTAGCTGTGCATGTGTAGCCACTAGCAGGATGCTACTCTCTAAAGGTAGCTGTGGATGTGTAGCCACTAGATGGGTGCTACTCTCTAAAGGTAGCTGTGGATGTGTAGCCACTAGCTGGGTGCTACCCTCTAAAGGTAACTGTGGATGTGTAGCCACTAGTTGGGTGCTACCCTCTAAAGCTAGCTGTAGATGTGTAGCCACTAGGTGGGTGCAACCCTCGGGTGTCCTTCACTCACCAAAGGTAGCTGTGGATGTGTAGCCACTAGCTGGGTGCTACCCTCTAAGGGTAGCTGTGGATGTGTAGCCACTAGCTGGGTGCTACCATATAAAGGTAGCTGTAGATGTGTAGCCACTAGCTGGGCGCTACCCTCTAAAGGTAGCTGTGACTGGGTAGCCACTAGCTGGGTTCTGCTCTCTAAAGGTAGCTGTAGATGTGAAGTCACTAGCTGGGTGCTACCCTTGGGTGTCCTTCACTCACCAAAGGTAGCTGTGGATGTGTAGCTACTAGCTGGGTGCTACCCTCGGGTGTCCTTCACTCACCAAAGGTAGCTGTGGATGTGTAGCTACTAGCTGGGTGCTACTCTCTGAAGGTAGCTGTGGATGTGTAGCCACTAGCAGGGTGCTACTCCCTAAAGGTAGCTGTGCATGTGTAGCCACTAGCTGGGTGCTACTCTCTAAAGGTAGCTGTGGATGTGTAGCCACTAGCTGGGTGCTACCATATAAAGGTAGCTGTAGATGTGTAGCCACTAGCTGGGTGCTAACCTCTAAAGGTAGCTGTGGATGTGTAGCCACTAGCTGGGTGCTACCCTATAAAGGTAGCTGTGGATGTGTGTACACTAGCTGGGTGCTACTCTCTAAACGTAGCTGTGGATATGTAGCCCCTAGCTGGATGCTACTCTCTAAAGGTAGCTGTGGATGGGTAGCCACTAGCTGGGCGCTACTCTCTAAAAGTAGCTGTGGATGGGTAGCCACTAGCTGGGCGCTACTCTCTAAAGGTAGCTGTGGACGTGTAGCCACTAGCTGGGTGCTACTTTCTAAAGGTAGCTGTGGATGTGTAGCCACTAGCTGGGTGCTACCCTCTAAAGGTAGCTGTGGGTGGGTAGCCACTAGCTGGTCGCTACAATTTAGAATGATGCAACATGTGGCACCTTCTTTGGGAAAACCGTGCTTAACATAAAATCATAATGTCACTGAATTTGATCTGCAAAAGTGAACGTTCTGTTTTTTTTTCACAACACAACATGACAGTGGTTTTCTGCAAGACAGAGTGCACCACTAAACTAACACAATTTCCACATATCCTCTGTGGTAAAATGCTGGTGTCAGTGTTTACACCTTTGCTTTCTTCTGCCAGCCATATACTGGATACATGCATTTTTCAGCTACCCATGGTTCAAAGACACACCAGCAGCTGATTAGTGAAATGGCCCGAGTGCAGCTGCCAAAGTTGCATGCATCTTCAAATGTCCACATGGAAACTTTGTAGCCTTTTTTCCTATATCTTCTTTTAGGAGTTCAAATGGGCAACTATTATATAGCGAATATTAAAACATCTTTTTAAATCAAGAGTTAAGGTTAATCTCATGAAAGTGTTTAAAAAGTGGGACTAATATAGCTCAGGTAAGAACACTCACTGTATACCACTACAAATCTAACCATACAACCTGGCAGTATAAACACACACTTCATAAACTACACATCTAACCGTATAAGAACTCACTCCATACCACTAAACATCTAACCAGGAAACCTGGCAGTATAGGAACTCACTCCATACCACTGCACATCTAACTAGGAACCCTGGCAGTATAGGAACTCACTCCATACCACTGCACATCTAACTAGGAACCCTGGCAGTATAGGAACTCACTCCATACCACTACACATCTAACCAGGAACCCTGGCCGTATAAGAACTCACTCCATACCACTACACATCTAACCAGGAACCCTGGCCATATAAGAACTCACTCCATACCACTACACTTCTAACCAGGAAACCTGGCAGTATAAGAACTCACTCCATACCACTACACATCTAACCAGGAAACCTGTCAGTATAAGAACTCACTCCATACACTACACATCTAACCAGGAACCCTGGCAGTATAAGAACTCACTCCATACCACTACACATCTAACCAGGAACCCTGGCCGTATAAGAACTCACTCCATACCACTACACATCTAACCAGGAACCCTGGCCATATAAGAACTCACTCCATACCACTACACTTCTAACCAGGAAACCTGGCAGTATAAGAACTCACTCCATACCACTACACATCTAACCAGGAACCCTGGCCATATAAGAACTCACTCCATACCACTACACTTCTAACCAGGAAACCTGGCAGTATAAGAACTCACTCCATACCACTACACATCTAACCAGGAACCCTGGCAGTATAAGAACTCACTCCATACCACTACACTTCTAACCAGGAAACCTGGCAGTATAAGAACTCACTCCATACCACTACACATCTAACCAGGAAACCTGTCAGTATAAGAACTCACTCCATACACTACACATCTAACCAGGAACCCTGACCGTATAAGAACTCACTCCATACCACTACACATCTAACCAGGAACCCTGGCAGTATAAAAACTCACTCCATACCACTACTTATTTTGTTTTAATGTGATACAGTTTTAAATAAAACTTTACATATAAGCAAAATACAATCAAAGGATTTACCTAGTTTAACTTTCATACAAAATGCAATGATCATAAACATAAAACCATATTCAAGTTAAAAGGAAATCATTAACCAAATAAGTAATACATATATAACTCAGTAAAATAGTAGAATAGTAAAAATGAAATGGAATAAAATAAAATAAACCAAAAGATTAGTATAGCCGCAGCCTAGGGAGTGACGATACATTCACTTAGAAGGTACATTATGATATTAATAGGGATGATTAGTCACCCTGGTGGCACTTGCTGTCAATTCATTCCAAATCATATGTACATTGTCCTTCACTTGGTTACAATTAGGTTTGGCATTTGTTCGACTAAGAGTCAACTCTGAGTTCGCGATTTTATCGGCATCATTCCACACTCTAAAGAGTGCATCTGTAACTTTGTGCTGAGGGTGTTAACACACTGGTTCCAGAAATCATTTTCCATGATGCTATCAATATTATGCACATGTATCGCATAATTACTTATGTAACTGGTGGTCATAGTGGGGCAACTCGTAAGTATATGTCTCGCTGTTTCTGGTTCGGATTGATGTTTGCACAGCCTACAATATCTGTCTGCCTGGGGAATTGATCTTTCAGCTCCTAAGTTCATCTGAGTGGGTAGGCGATTGATTCGTAATAATAGTATAAAACGCCTAAGATGTTCCGATGGGAATAGATTCAAGTACTTTTGTGCTTTCTTATGGGTATATATAACATATGACACAAACCCATAGCTTTTTAGACTTGCCAAGTGAGAGTAATTCTTCTGCCAATCCCATAGTTTTAATCATTTATGCATATGGCATTTTATGTATTTGAAATCCTCACCCCAAGGTATTGTCCAGTTCATTGACTCGAACAGACTTTCTATTACTAGCCTGGATTGTGTACCATCGCCCAAAACCTCCTTTAGAGATTTTGATAGGGCAGTATTAGGGCGATTCTGGATTTTAAGGTATAATTCTGCCCTTTTCCCCAGGACAATCACTTTCAGCAAAGGGATTCCCAATTCTAATCGAAGGATAGCCATGGGGACACATTGTGGGAGTCCCAACAGTTCCCTCCAAAATGTCCCTTCTATAGTCTGTAGCCACTCAAGATTCATTGTGATCAGTGATTCCAGACCATATGTTATCATGGGCACTAAACACTGCACATATAGATGGCGTGCTCCCCATATGGAGTAGCCACTCTGATTTTGCATGAACTTATAAATCATGGCTGTTAATTGTGCGGCTTTCACCTTACGTTGTTGAATACATTGCTCGTAATTGCCTTTGCTTTCAAATTCCACTCCCAGAAATTTGTAAGAGTGTGTATACCTAATTTCAACTGTTTCCAGAAGCATACGTGGGCGAGCACCCTTTCCAGCGGTGTACCACTACACATCTAACCATGAAACCTGGCAGTATAAGAACTCACTCCATACCACTACACATCTAATCCGGAAACCTGGCAGTATAAGAACTCACTCCATACCACTACACATCTAATCAGGAAACCTGGCAGTATAAGAACTCACTCCATACCACTACACATCTAACCAGGAACCCTGGCAGTATAAGAACTCACTCCATACCACTACACATCTAATCAGGAAACCTGGCAGTATAAGAACTCACTCTATACCACTACACATCTAACCATGAAACCTGGCAGTATAAGAACTCACTCCATCCCACTACCCATTTAATCAGGAAACCTGGCAGTACAAGAACTCACTCCATACACTACACATCTAACCATGAAAACTGGCAGTATAAGAACTCACTCCATACCACTACAAATCCATTGTTAACTTATGGTATTGATCTAAACTGCCTAATACTTGAAGTGAGTATTAAGATTGGATTTGTAGTGGTATAGAGTGAGGGTTTATAATTCTGAGTTTTATGGTTGAATTTGTTTTGGTGTACAGTGAGTGTTTGTACCCTAAACGTGTTTTCCACTCCTTGTAGACTTGAATTTTTTGCAAGATTAACCTTACATCTTGATATATAAAAAGGCTGTAATGGCCCGGTAATTGCCCATTCGTGGATGCCAGAATTTTTCAGAATGTTGGGGGCAGCCTGCCGGTTTTACCGGCAAGGCTACTGACAAATTTTTAATGAGACTCAAAGTTTTGTTGAATTCTCAACACCATATGTTAAAATAAATTCATTAGTATGTCCGATGTTCATTCATATCTACTAACACCCTGGGATGCTACAGGTGGTAAAACTATTTCTTTTTAATTGTTTAGGGTTTTGAAAAAATACTTTACAATTCATCAAATTACACATCACAAGGAGTACAAATGAAACATATGCACACCATTAACAACAAACAGTTATATAAAAGTGATCTTATCATTTTGCATCGCATTAACACCACCTTTAAAATCTGTCCTTCAATTAATACTCAGCCATATCAACATGAAAAAACATCCAGAATCAAATATCCTAAAAAGCTCAGTATGGAGAGGGAGGACTAAAAAAAGCAATTTAAAATTCATCTGTCACGCTGCACTCTCCTTAGTATCCGGTGGGGCACTCAGATTCAAGGAATGAAACCATCCTGCCACAGCAAACCCTGCTGACAGTCAATTGACACAGAGACACCGTTTCCACAAGATCTATTTGTCTGCCCAATTTATTTTATGGAGCTTTTTTTTAAAATACGCAGGAACCAAATCCTACCCCCTTTGGCAGTATGTTTCTGTGCAGACCACCTCTTGCTCAAGCCTTGACAGCATTAGCAGTTACTTGCCAGTTTCTCTGTTTTTTCTAGAAACAACCCATCAGACCCTGGAGGCATGTAGAGAAACCAAGGAGAGAAACCTGAACAAGCGTCCCAAAGAGTGAAACTGAAGCCTGACGAACTGAAGGAGAGATAGACACACAAAGAGAAAGGTAGCAGCCCTGCAGACGTGCATTGCTGGCTTCAGTGGCGTACCTCTGAGAAGGTGAGACGAGCCGGGTGGAGCCACCTATACATGCAGCCAAGAGAAAATCATTGTGGGGCTGCTGGAGTACTCCGGTATTCCCACGCTGCAATTCCCCCTAGACCACCAGAGACTAACGCCAAGAAGTATCCACCCTCCACCACAATATATCTCTGGGAAACTTAACAGAAACCATGTGATACCAACATCATGTTGGGCTGCCATGCCCATTCCTCACGTGAGAGAAGTGGGCAGGGCTTGGCCCTTTACTCATTGCTTTGCGATGCGCATACATGCTCTTTGTTGGGTATACAGGGTCAGATTGGTCAGAGAGAAGAGCCCCATCCCCCAGAAGGAGTGGAAATATAATGGAAGAACAGGAAGCAGGAAGTGTGGGTTATGCGGGTAAGGACAGAGGAGGGAGGAGCGGTGGACTGTAGAGTCGATTTCTGCAGCAGGTGAGCCATTGGATAAAGAGTGAAAGTGGTAAAGCGATGTGAGATAGCGTTTGCGTGTGTGTTTGTGTGATGAGTGTATAGGCAAGCTAGTGCACGGAGTACAGGATTAAAGGTGGTTGTTTGAGTAGTTTGGTGGGAGGAGGGGGTAGCAGTGTGGAGGAGGAAGGGTGAGACGGGAAGAGTAGCATTTAAGGATGGAGGCCAGACCTAGGAGGAAGGAGAAGATCAAAGGAACAGGAAAATAAAGGGTGAAGAAAGGGGAAGTGGAAGAGAAAAAAGTAAGACAGGGAGAGGTTGAAAGTGAGCATGTTAGATGGAGTCTGAATCAAGCAGCTTATTTGTAGGGAACAATCCCATATCCCAGAAGAACACTAACCCCTGGATAGAGTAGGAACAGTTAATAAGTCACTGCGAGGGCTTAGTCAGGCAACCTTTAGGGTGACATTGGTAATCCAAGTCAGTTCTTAGACAGTAGGGGTCAACATTCAATATCTATTGTGAAGGCATCATGAAGAAGACACAGACCACTGAATAAGGTTTGGGTTAGAAACCTTTATTAAAACAAAAGGAAGGTTGGAAAAAGGCCTAACTTGCCCTATGCTTAGGTTGGATTTCCCTACCTAAATAAAACTAATGATAATCTGTGTCAGGAAGTCCAAAGCAAATGTCTGTCTGCGTCAGAAACCTATACTTGCTCTCACATCTAATTGTATACAATATTCAGGGATGTCAGCCTCAAAGTAAGTAATGTTTAAATAGTTCAGAGCATCTTCCAGCTCTTCGTCGGAAAGGGGTTTTCCCTTTCCCAAGATTCAAGATAGTTCACTTTACAAAAAGAGGGGTTCCCTTCCCCAAGGTTTCAAGTTCCTCAGCTTTCAAAAAAACAACTAAATTCCTTGCGATACTTCCAGCTCTTCTAGCTTGGTTGCCTTTCATCAACTTCACAAAGTTCAGCTTCTTGATTTCCAAATCACCTATATTTCCTTTATTCAATTACAAGCTTGTTGGTGACTTAAATGGCTTTTCCTTTAGTGGGTGTTTTCGGTCTAGGCACAGTTGTCGGACCACACGTTCCACCCATTCTATGTCAAGACTAGAGGCAAACATTATGCTTTACTTCCTTTTAATTCTGCAACTCACAGCACTTCAAAACTTAAAACGTTATGTATTCAAAAATAAATTCTGTTGAAAAAACGATTAATGGACAACAAATCCCCACAAGTACCTTGCATCTTGTAGCCCTGGAGCCTCTCTTATTCCCATATACGCAATCAGAGTCCCTTTGCATCTCATATCCTGTCCGTATCCTTTACTCTTTCTTTTTTGCTGCTCTCAAGACCAGAGCTGATAACCACACAGCAGCTCGCTTAGTTCAAGCAGTCAGAGTGGCACTACCAATTATCAATGGTCCCTGTACACAGTCTGGCCTCCCTGGTTTCAAGTCACCCGCATGGCATCTAAAAGTACCTCCCTGAGTGGAGCGAGGAGGAATGGGCCCAGGACATGGCAGTAGAAGAGAAGGGCCTCTCCCTCAGTTTCAAAATGGTCCTGAGGGACTCCCTGACAGTAGCAGTATGCCAAGGAGTCCAGCCCCTAACGGAACGCCTAGAAGTTCTGGAAGCCATGCTAGCCGATAAGGGTGCAAGAGAGGGAGCGCACAGAAAAAGGGCAGATAGCCCAGGTGAAGGTACATCAGCTGGACACCCCTACACTGGGGTTGAACATAAGGGGAGTAAACAGGTTCGGAAGAGGCCGCTTTCTTCTACCCCCTTGAGCCAAATAGAAGGGGAAAACAAGGTACCCCGTGAGTGATTTGACCCTTTTCGATAAGCTCAAAAATGCATTTATGCAGAAGTCAACAGTGCCACACCTCCCACCCCTGACCCCAGGGGTGACTACCATAGGGGAAGATGATGCTGGATACTCGCCTGATGAAGAGGAGGAAGAGGAAGACGTACTCCTAGAGACCCGTTGGAAGCACGTAGAGAAGACCCACCCCATAATTGAGGACGACAATACGGGCAACATGTTTGACACAGACGATATTGGACTCCCCAAGTCTACAGAGTGGGTACCGTCACCCAGGGTAGCGCTGTATACAGCGCAACACATCAGAAAATCTCTAGACAGAAGTGCGCCTCGGCATGAGAGTGGAGTGCCCTAGACTGGAGCTATCCAGCCAAGTCACGGACACCCCAGATCTCTACCCCAAGATGTTGACTTTCATCACCAAGACTTCCAGAGACGTTCGGAAAGGGGTAGGTTGCGCTTGGAAAGGTTGCCAAGACAAACAGGCCCTCTAGCGAAAATCATGGCCCTGGTAGAGAGGGCCAGAGATACGGGAGAGTCAGTGGACCCATAGGCCCTAGGGACCTGGGCTCACCGCGCAGTCTGCCTCCTAGACAACTCCAACTGCGCCCTTTCTTCAGAAAGACAGAGGACTCTAGCTAAAGATAGATAACAAACTCATCAACCTAGCCACTTATGTAGCTGAGGAGCCCGCAAAAGACATGTTTGGAGAAGCCTTCACTAAAGAGATATCCCAGTTTGTTGGGACATACACTGCGTTGGAGAAAGCGTAGAGCTCGATACGGAAAATATTATTCCGAGGACGAGTTTTTGCTGGGATCGGGCAACACTGCGGCCGATCATGCGGTCACTTCAATATGCAAAGAAGGCCTCAGGGGTCATGAACCCAATACTGGGAAGTCAGGCAACAAGACACCTACTAACAAACAAGAACCTGACATCCCAGAGGGTGCAGAGGAAGGGGCACCTACAGACAACAAGGTGCCGCAGACGGTAAGTGCACAAACAAACAAATGGCGAGAATTGTCAAACGATGCCTGGGTGTTGCAAGCAATAGCCGGCTACGCCTAGAATTTACAGGCATGCCTGTCCAGCAGTCACAACCCCAGCCAATATACATGGCGAAAGGGGAGTGGGATCTATTAAAGGTAGAGCGGCGCAGCCTAGCCGACAAAGGGGCAATAGAGTCCGACGCGCCGGGAGGCCCAAGCTTCTTTAGCAATATATTCCTAGTTCACAGGAAAGCGAAAGTGAGACCAGTGATCAATCTGAAAGGTCTGAACGAATGGCTGGTTTATAGGCATTTCAAGATTAAGGGGATTCATATCCTCCGAGACCTTCTCCTAAGAGAAGACTGGCTAGCGAGACTAGATCTCGGGGACACCTATCTTCCCATCCCAATAGCACCAGAAGATCAGAGATTTCTCTGTTTCCGTCGGAAAACAGAAGTGTGGCAATTCACGTGTCTCCCGTTCGGGCTAGCGTCAGCCCCCTGGGTCTTTACCAAGATTATGAGGCCAGTAGCGGCAGCCATCAGAGAGCAGGGCATCAGGATCAGTGTCTACGTAGATGATATCCTCATCCTAGTGCAAGACAGTGCCGCGCTACAGGAACAAGTGCGCTGGATCTGTGCGCTGATTACAGCTCTCAGCGTCCTGATAAACATAGAGAAGTCTGAACTACAGCCCTAGCATAGGATGGAATTCTTGTTGGGTTTCATGATAGACACCAAGACGGCCATGCTAGAGCTGCTCACGCACAAGCTTAAAGCCATCAAGAAGGAGCTATGAGCAGTGATCAAGATAATATTTCGATTCGAAATCTAGCCAGGGTAGTTGGACTGCTAGCAGCATCAATACAGGCGCTAGTTCCCTGGCCACTGCATTACAGGGCCTTACACGGACTCAAGAACAGACACCTTCAAGGAGGTGTGGGATACCAGCAGATAGTCACTCTAAACAAAGACACGATAACAGAGCTCGAATGGTAGCTGCAGAATATGAAAGCATGGAACGGTCGAGTTATCTTCCGCGACGTCCCAGGGTTGATAATAGAGTCGTATGCGAGCAGAGCAGGCTGGGGAGCAAGATGCAGAAATCTAGAGACAGGCGGCAAGTGGTCTGAGGGAGAATTTCAATTACACGTCAGTTGTCTGGAATTGCTAACTGTCTCATTCGCAGTACAAGAGTTTGCCAAAGACAAGGCCAATTGCTGTTTTCTGCTGAAGATGGACAACACCTCAGCAATCCGGTCCACAAGCCGGGTAGGAGGAACAAAGTCGAAGATGCTTGTTGAGCTAGCAAAGGACTTCTGGCACCACTGCTTAGTGCAGAACTTAGTAGTGACAAAGGAGTACCTACCAGGGGAGCAGTACATTGTGGCGGATTGGAATGCGTGCTACCTAGTGGACTCCAGTGACTGGAAACTGCATCCTGCAGTATTCGCTCAACTGCAAGAGATGTGGGGTCCCTTCGAGACCGATCTCTTCATGTCCAGATTAAACGCCCATCTGCTTCAGCTGGAGGATCGATCTGGGAGCGAGAGGAACAAATACCTTACTTCACAGCTGGGTCGGAACAGTTAATTACGCATTTCCCCATGCATCATGATGACGAGGGTACTAGCAAAAGTCTGGAGAGACAGTGCGGAAGTAGTGATAGTGGCCCGCTGTGGAAGTCCCAAGTCTGGTTTCCAGTAGCGATGGAACTTTCCACTGATTTTCCGAGGATGATTCCGTACAGGCAGGACCTTCTGCTCAGTCTGAACAGCCAAAAACACCCACTGATCGGCAAGGGATGCCTGCAGTTAATAGCTTGCAGAGTTTCGGGGAAAGATGGCAGCTGCCAGGAATTTCGCAGCTCGCTGCTGACTTCCTCAGAGCCTCTTGGGTGCCTTCAACCCTTCGGAGCTATAGCACTGCATGGAACAGATGGGAAAGCTGGTGCACAGAACAAGGTGTTACTCCTGTTTCGGCACCTGTAGTGCTCATTTTGAATTTTTGGGCTGATCGCTATCGCAATGGATGTGCGTTTAGGACTCTTGGAGTGTATAGGTCAGCCATTTTAGCCAGACACGACAGAATAGACGACAAGGCGGTTGGGGAACACCCTTCAGTTGTATGACTTCTGAGGGTGGCGAGATTACACAACCTCCCGCACCTAAGTACGCAGTATTATGGGACGTGAGAGAATTATTTTGTTTGTTCCTAAGCTGGCCTGACAACGGTTTGCTCAGTATAACTCGATTATCCTGGAACCTAGCCATGCTACTCTGCCTTGTAACGTGTTGTAAGATATTCTACCCAGAGGGAGTAGCGTTCTGCATCACCAAACGCACTAAGAGTGATTCTAGAGTGATCTTTTACCCCTACTTCCCCGAGAATCCTAAACTATGATTGACTCAGTGTATCAAAGATTACGAATCAGCTTCAGCAAATGTTAGGCGGCGAGGGTTGTCCCAACTACTTAGAGCGCATAGGAAACCCTATCATGCGTTGGCTGCGGCCACGATAGCCAGGTGTGTCAGAGAAGTGATGCATTGGGCTGGTATAGATTTGAGCAAGTTCAGCGCTCAGTCAGCTAGAGGCGCTATGGCATCCAAAGCGTCTGCAGCGGGAGTGTCCTTACAAGACATTATGAAGTCGGCAGATTGGTCTTCACAGGATACCTTTAGGAACTTTTACTTTAAGCCAGTGTCTGAAATTGCTGCGACCGTGGTACATAGCTTTTAACAAGCATAATGCCTGCCTCCAGTCTTGACATAGAATGAAGATTAGCCAAGCTTACAGCCTAGGCAAGTCTTGATTCCATTAAAGACACAAAGGCAAGCATTATTCCCACCCAGAATACATGGGTAGGAAAATATGATTGCTGTTGTGATGTGTTTGACCTGTTGCTGATCCAGTAGGTGTATTCCCACCCTCATGGTGTTATTTCTTTTTTCCTTCATAGGGATGAGCAGAAGGCGAAATGAGGAGGTTGATCTAGACGAGTCATAAGCTTCTCTCTCGCATCGTTCTAGGTTTACCTGAAGGCGCAGTGGTGTTGTCTTTGGGGCCGTTGCCCTTGTTTGGCGATGGACTTGAGTTTTCTTTAATTAGGAAATTTTGAATTACGCTGTCGAGTTCAGGCAGATGTTCGCTGCCAAAGAAAGAGGAAAGGACCCAGACAGGTTATGAGATGTGAGGGACTCTGATTACGGATAGGGCAATAAGATTGTATAAAAGAAAGAACAAATGAGGAATACATAAAGTTTTAAGTTTTGAAGTACAGTGAGTTGCCCTATTAAAAGGAAGTAAAGCATAATGCTCGCCTCTGTGTCTTTAATAGAATCAAGACTACCCCATGCTGTAAGCCTGGGCAATCTTCTTTAAAGTAAGGCGAGATGCATTTAAGGCACTGTGATGAGCCAGTGGGGTGAAGGGACAGTGAGAGGGCCGCCTTCCCGTCCCCATGTTAATAAAACCAATTATAGTGTAGCTACATGGTGTGGCACAAGGCACGGGCGGCATCGCTATTCTGCATAGATATTAATATTTCCAGGTAGAATGGAAGGCCTGCGCAGCAAATGCAGCATTAGATGCACTAGGCCCAAATCCACAAGGCCACAGAAATATCCAGTCATGCTGAAGCTCCCATTAGGACAGTTCGTACCGCCACACCGTCTACTCATTGTTCTTGAAAGTGTTTCAAAGATGTCTTTTTCACCCAAGAGCAATGTGCCCTTCAAGACCGACGCCTGCTGTGCATGTTATCTCACACTGACCAAAGCATGACCCGGTCCATTCCTGGGTGACCACGAGTTATAGCCCCTGTTGCTCTCATCTGCGAGTGAGATTAAACTTGTTATCCTTGCAAGATCGACTTGGGACTTTCTTCCCTAGCGGGTTGTATTCTCTCTAGTGTGAGCGTTCAGGGGCATGCCTTCACAGGTCGCACAACCAACAGACCTTCATGGCTTCATCTTCGTAGGCACCTTGCCACTGTTTATTCTTCAAGTCACACAGATCTTTATATTCCTATGGCGCTTGCCAAAACACAGTTCCTTTTTTATCAGGGAATCGTACACAATTGCTTTCAATCAGATCTATATTAAAAAAGGCTCTTGTTATTAAAATCAGTCATTTTGTAGCAATCCCCAGTTTTCTCTGGCCCTCTCTTGACCTTGCAACAGATTGTTTAAACTCTTACTTTCATTCAATTCCTCCTGGGATTTTGCTCGGCTGCAGGTTAGCCTTCCTTTCAATTCTTTCACAGTTCAATATTCACAATTCATCCTGGAATTTCACTCATCTCCAGGTTAGCCTTCCTTTCATCTCCTTTACAGTTCGGCATTCATGAAACCTTTCGCTCAGCTTGTTTAACAGTTTCGTTTCATCGTTATTTTTAAAAGGATTCAGTAACTTGTCTGCTTTCAGGCTCATCCAAATGGTCTCTCGATCACCCCCGACCTGCAGCAACCACGCAGTCTGCATCCCAGAGTAATTCGGGCTTCTCGGACTCACCGGGTACACATCACCATGTTCTCGTCTCCGGGTCGGCAGGCCTGCTGTGGCTCTTGCTGCTCCTGGCTCAGTGTCCCTCTTTTCCAGGGTCTCTGTCACCTCATTCGTACAATGAGGGGGTCTCTCTGACTCCGGGAGGTAGGCAGACCAGCTCTGCTACGAGAGACCTCTCGAATGCTCCCGCCACACTCAGTTTCAATTGCAACGAGTCTGTAGCTCGTAGGCACTTGGGGCACGCGTCTCTCTGGCTTCACCTCCAGCTTCTACAGCAGGCGTTCTACAGTCGATTCCATTGGCCTCACCTGAGGGGGCCATTTATACCACTGCCTTGGCTTCATGTGCATGCAATGTTCGTTCATGCCACAATGATCGTGGTACTCGGCATCCCTCTTCCTCGTCCCAGTACCACAGTGATGTGTGTGTGTGTAAGAGTCAATAAAGAGAGGAGGTATGGTTCTAGTTTTTCTCTTCCTCATCCCAGTTCCTGACTGGTGTTTACTGGGAGATGATTTGTTGGAAAAGGGAAATGAGGCATACCGTGTCTCACCCAAGGGTGCCTTATCCCCACTCACCAAGTCTCCTCCACCCAGGGGATCCTCCCTCGCATATTCACTCCCAGGGTTCACGATCCGATAGCGACATCATTTCCCTGGTCACCTGGGAGGAGGATATATTGGGGAAAGAAGTGAGGACACCCTCAGATTCCTCACACAACTAACCCGGGGATCAGGTATACCTGACTTAAGGTGGTATGTCAAACTAAGGCGAGAGAGGGAGAGACGACGCTCTAGTGCCCTAGTGCCACAAAGACGTCAATAAAAAACCTTGAAACATTTTTGACACTTGGAGTGAATCGTGTTACATCTGTGACACTAGACTATGGATATGAGTCATTGTTTTAATGTACATAAAATTGTGTTTATGCTGACGTGTACCACACCTATTACTCTTGAGTAGGTATTGGCTTTGGTTACATGTGATTATAACAAATTAAATTACAGAGAATGCTTCAATAACAAAACTTCAATAACGAAAAAATATTGAATTGTTTATTTTTTTATTTTGGGGGATCTCCCTTGTGAAAAACTCATGGTGACAACAAATAAGACAGACACAAGGGATCACAGTTCAAGGGTGTTTATTGAACAATTAATTCTGTATGCGGGTTGAGAAAACGCCTATTCTAAAACGAAATCTACAAATGGAGCAAGCGTCAACCATTACATGAAAAATAAGCCAGTCCTAGTGGCGTTGTCAAATAAAAGGGCCTATACTAAGAAACATATTGCCAAAACTTACAACTAATACAAAAAAGGTGTGGGGTGATTCTCAAGAAAAGAAAGAAGTGTTTTCAAATAATAGGATGCGGTAGTCTGGGTCACCCTTCCCAACGGTTTTGGACACGGGGTAAGATGGGAGTGTTAGGGTTGGCTCTTATACTTGCATGTGTGCTGAGCCAGGATTGATGTCACCATCAGAATGTAGGCTGTGAGTCTGGAGTGTGAGATTAGAATGTTTGGGGTTGAATGGGTCCTAACCCAGGCAGTTAGATTATGTGAGCCTGGGTGGTGGGAGCCAGTGTGCTCCTGTCCCTTTCCTCTTTATCTCCTAATGACTGCCGGGGTTGTCTGTATTTTGAACATCCTGTGTTTGTGTGTGTGTTGTAGCAGTATGTGAATGTTTTAGTGTTGGTGCATGACCAGTGTTGGGTTTTGAAATCTTTTATTGTTTTTGGAATATGTTTTAATTGATGTACATGACCAGGGTTGGTCAGGGGACTCTGCGGAGTTGGAGGTGTTTGGTGTTTTGAGGCCCTGTGGGGTTAGTGATGTTACTAGTGGTAGGCTAGTATAGAAGCTAGCTGGAACTTTGATTAATTGGTTAGTGACTCTGAGGGGTCCAGAGGTACCTAGTAGGAGACTAGTACCATAAGCTTTGCAAAGCTTATATAAGCTTTGCAAAGCTGTGTTTTTGTGATGATTGGTGGCTCTGAGGAGTTCACATGAAACCTAGTGAAGCTTTTATGTTGTTTTGGATTGTGGCTCTGCGGAGCAGTCCAGAGGCATCTAGCAGGGGACTAGTGCCTGAAGCTGTGTGAAGCTTCTATGTTGTTTTTGAAGGTGTCTAGCTCTGCGGAGTTTACTTGAAGCTGTGTGAAGCTTTGATGTTTTTGGTGACCCTGGAGTTGTTAAGGTCCAGGGGTTGCTTGGAACTCTGGAGATGCAAGTTACATTGCATTTAGTGTTTTCTTTTAACTTTAGGTGACTTTTGGAATTGTTCTCGAGTCCGCTCTTGATTAATTTCAGAAGCCTGGCAACGTTTCATCTGCAGCTGTGTTCACTTTGGGGTGTTTATTTGGTTTTGAAGGGCTCATTTGTCTGGCCAACATTTGTAGCGTTATGCTGGTGGTGATTGTTTAGTGACAGCTGGTTGCGTTTCTTTATTGGTGTGATGAGGTGAGTGACTGGTGATTAGGTGTGTCTGTGTTGCTTGAATTTTGGAATGGATTTGACAGCGGCATGAGTTGTGACTGTGGTTTCTTGGTGACCCAGGTAGATTGTTGGGTTGTTAGTAAGTATCTTGCGCAGTTATGACAGTACCTGGTTTTTCCCGGTTTTGGGAGTTAGTACTCGGAAGTGGCAGTCCGAGGTTCCTGTGTGGCAGAGAGGAACGGAAGGAGCTTTGTGTTTGGTTGGTCTTGGTAGTGTTGTGGTTTGTTTGCCGAGGTGGGCGGTTAGTGCTCGAAAGTGGCAGTTCGAGGTTCCTTTGTGGCAGGCGGGAACGGAAGGCGATTTGTGATGTTTTGATTGGTTAGGAATGTTAGTTGTGGCGGCTGGGACTGTCATAGGATGTTAGTTAAGCCTGTTTGTTCAATCTCTGGGGTTAGCGGAACTCTGCTGAGAGTGAGGTGTGTCTTGCTGTTGTGAAAGTGTGTGTTGTTCTTTATGCAAGAGGAGGAGGTGTTAGGGTTGCTTTCTCTAAGTGTGTGTTTGAGGTGTGTTTGTTTGTTGTAGGAAAGGAGGTGTTAGGGTTGGCTCTTATACTTGCATGTGTGCTGAGCCAGGATTGATGTCACCATCAGAATGTAGGCTGTGAGTCTGGAGTGTGAGATTAGAATGTTTGGGGTTGAATGGGTTCTAACCCAGGCAGTTAGATTATGTGAGCCTGGGTGGTGGGAGCCAGTGTGCTCCTGTCCCTTTCCTCTTTATCTCCTAATGACTTGTTGACATCTGATCCTTGTAACAGAAGGACCTTAATAAAGTAACCACTATGCGTACCTGGCCTGTGTATCCTGAGTGTCCCTTGGAGTGAACCCTATGACCAAGAGCCGGTCATAACAGGGAGCTTGGAGCACAGTACATTCTCTGGCTTCTCCAGCACGAGACGACAATTCCAATGGCAGTTCTCAGGACAGTCGATGGCCAAGTGTCGTTTCCTGTGAAAGTCTCCTTCCTTCAAGGCCTGATGTGGTCAAATAACAAAAACAAAAGTTCCTTCAACCAAATGAAAGCTCGTTCCAATGTTCGCTAGGTGATGGGTTCACACCTGGGTCCCCTTCTGTTGGGCACTGACCCTTCTCAAATCTTTATCACAGTTTCACATAGGGTGATGGCTTCAACCTGTGTCCCCCTCTTTTGGGTGCTAACCCTTCTTGTATCATATTCCATAAATCTATATGTCAATTCTTTTCTTACTTGGCATTTGGATGGTGGCTTCCCCCTGGATCTCCCTCGGTTGGGTTCGGATCCCTCTAGACTCCTAGTACTCGGGGGAAGGCTTCACCCCTGGATCTCCCTCTGTCGGGCTCGGACCGCTCTGGACTTCTAGTACTTGGGTGATAGCTTCATCCTTATGGCATCTCTCCTTCGGGTTTACTCTTGCTGTCTCTTAACTTTTACTTCCACTTTTCTCAATCTTGGGGTGACAACACTTCACCCTTGGATCCCCCTCTGCCGGGCCCTGACCCCTCTCGACTCTTAGCCTCTCTTCACTGGGTTTACTGTGGTTCTCGATCAGGGTGATAGTGGCTCACCTCTGGGTCCCCCTCGTCTGGGCGCTGACCCCTCTTTTACTTTCAATGTTCTCCTCTTTACCCAGCTCAATGCTTTTGGGATTCAGTTCCCTTTCTTTCAAAGTGCTTGTAGATCAAATGCTTTAGATTGTCCAGGGATTTTGCTCGACCCTCTGTATGACCACTTTGACCTATTTCACTGGCCCTCCTAAGGCCTTCTGGTACTTTTAGTTTCTCTCATATGGGTCTCGCTCAGAGTCTCTTGAATTAGCACCCATGTGGTGCTGCTTTCCCTCTGCAACTGGAATCCCCTTAATACTTTTAATGTTCTTTCAAAGTTCATCAGCTTTGGTTCAAAACTTGCCACTTTGAGATTCTTACTGCGCACAGCCTGGTTCTCATCGGTCCCCCCCTCGACTCACCGGCTGTGATGAATCGCTTGGCTGTTACCTCTCTGGAGTCAAGGCCGGTACCATGGGCGCTTACCTCGCTCCTTCTTATCGGCATAGGTTTGCCCCGCGTACTGCTGACATCTACTGCAGGACAGTTGTGCTATTGTTCGCGGATGAAAAGGGCAATGTCACGTCTCTCTTCGCCACCCTCTCTATTCCTGCTGCCTTTCTCCTTCTGTAGAACTGCTGCGTGGTTGCCGTCTCGTTGTGCTGTCTGCCGTGCTCGCCTTGCTCTATCTTTTAACCCTGTAGGGAAAAGGAAGGGCCGTCAGGCAATGTTCTCTCTAATTAAATTTCTCTGTGTGCGGAAGTGGTTGGCTTTCCTGCGCACATTATTTTCCATGTGCGCAACTGACTAATGAGGGGAAGCCTTTTTGTGAGAATGAATAGATGGCGCTAAAGTGTGAAGCACTGTATAAATAAAATACAAATAGTGAGCTATCATCTCTCAAGAGCGTTTGGAGGGGAATTTCCCCCTCCTCAACCTCTGCAATTATTTATGAATATGTGTAAAAGGTACATCTTACTGCACTTTTCACCCAAATATAGTCTAAAAAAACATTTTAAATGTGATTATAAAGAGTTCATCACCCAGTTCATGATTTGAATATCTGCCACAGTATGTAGCAAAAGTACACCTATGCACATAGAAATGTGGACGCTCAGTATAAACAATACCTTTAGTTGAGGCTATTTGTTGTCAGTGCTTAGAGACCATGCAGAATGTGTTTTAGGCCATTGGAAAAGAAGCACTTGTGGTTATTAAAATCCAATTCTTATCACAACTGATGTGGCTGGCAAAACCTCCACCCATGAAACAATGGCAGCTAAAAGGAGTCTGCCAAAAAGAGCTCATGCACACTTTAATGAAGTGATTCACGGAGCCTACCCCCTGCTTCTACCCAAAATGTTTCAGTGATATTTTTGAATCCGTGACCAGCACATCTTTAACATAGGAAGGAGTTCCAATAATATTACTGCCCGATCTCAAGAAGAATTTTCCTCACCCTTCCTAGGCCCAGCCTAGATTAAATTCAGTAAGAGCCTCACTGAGGGTTTATATGGAGCCCCTTTTAAGTTAATAGCAGCAATGCCCCTGGGTACAACAGATGGAGTGCCTTCTCCTGTAACTAGGGCACCCCTTTCTGCAATACACATATCAGTTAAACAAGATGCATGAGGTGGCTAGAGGCACTAAACACAGAAAACATGATTATTTTGTAAACCCCTCCGCAGCTGAGCATGGAAAAAAACAGAAGGTGCAGATTCCGACACTCTTACTACAGTTTACTATCCTTTAATGCAATTAAACACATTTCCTTCACAGCACTGCACTGCCAAACTTGGTTGCTGATTTGTTTTTCACCCCCTGGGGTGTTCATCTGTGCCCCTCCACCCTCCACTATCTTGTGCTGGTCTAAAATACAAGCTGACAGAGCTATATAAAAAGTGAGGGAATGCAGCAGTAAAACACACACTGGGGTATTCACATACCCACAATACTTTGCAAACAAAAAATATTTATTTTATTTATTTATTTTAACATTAATAAAGTGCACCAAAAGCTCAGGCCTCGGGGCGCTGGTTGCAAGTGTAAAAAACTGATGCAAAAGCCTCATCGTGATATTATGGGCAGTTTAAGAAAATGTCATGAACATGCTTAAACACAATTATTTTGCAGTGAAAACCAGATGGTTTGCAACCTCCCCTAATATTGTTGCGTAGGATTGTACAAGTGCTCATTGAAACCAGCAGAACATTACCATAGCATTTGTTAAGGTCTATGCCCAATGGAACTCTGAAAATCTGGAAAGCATGCCGGTTGTTTGAAAAGCAGCGCAGCTGTTTGAATATTCATTACTTTAAAGCTATGCATTCATGGTGCCAGGCATATTTCCTACCAATAATCCCTTGTAGACCAAGTAGATTCTATTGCAACATTACCCTCCACTTATAGGGTAAGGCTAGCACTGCTAAAGTAGAAAAGGCTGAGCATGATATTTGCCTACTCAAAATCCTTAGAAGGAAAGTTAACATAGGAGGCCCTGCTTCAAAGCACCTCTTTGACATATGTATAAAGAATAAGAATCATGGTATGAGGTTATACATCCAAGTAGCCAGTTTACTTACAGTAAGTAACCAATATTTGAGCTGACAGGTTGCGTAGTGCGGGTGACGGTTTTGCTAAGGCAGCATTGTCTATGGAAATTCTGGTGCTTGAATGTTATTCACGTTACAAACAACATAAAACTACTGGTGCTCATGCCTTTTTAGTTCTTGAGAAGATGGGAATTGTCTGTGTGCGTTGCTAAACCTCTTCTGAGCGGCACCCATAAGAAAGCTGGGCAAGCACACATGCTCACAGCTTAGAGGGAACACTGCCGTCAGGTGTTTGTGGTTTAGGTTAGTTGCCTGACTTGGCCTGGCCCTTGTATTGGGACATGTCAAACGGTCCTGGTGTTATGTCGGTAAAAGATATTCGTGTCGGACAAAGAAGGTGATTGAGTTTCCGGTTATTCTACAGAATCTCAAAAGGTAGGGTTTGTGAGAATGGTAGGAGTTGGTTACATTTGACAGGGAGTTTGCAAAATGATAATCGGAGGAACAGGATCAATGGGGTTCGTGAGACATATGGGAATAACTGGAATCGTGAAATGAACACAGGGGATTCTGGGACCGGTAGTGTTGTCAGGGTAGACTGGGTGTTCGGAAAAGTATAATCAGAAGGACGTGAAAAAGAATGGTTGAGAGTTTTCAGGTATAAAGTGGGAAAGAAGGGTTTCTGGTAGATGTGATTTTCAACTCTAGTAGGGTTTGTGTTCTAAGGGGATTTTCCAGATGGGGTTTGTTTGGTAGATTTTAATACAGAAGATTTTATAGGAGAATGGTGGCCAACTGTGGCACTGCCCAGAAAGTCCTCAGGGATCTCTCCGTGCTAGTCTTCTTCCCTGGTAACATGCCGCGTCTCCCCTGGGGTATTCCCCCCGAGCCCAACCCCGGGACCCCTCACCCAGGTGATCCTCCCTCACTGGTCCAACCCCATGAACTGGATCCAAGAGCAATGACTGCGTCCTGGCCACCTGAATAAGGGATTCTCAAGGTTTTACTGGGAGAATACCCTCAGGTTTCTCACCCCCCCCACACCTGTTTCCCTAAGCTTTTAAACCCAACCCCTGCCCGTTTTAACCCCTTACCCCTCCCTCCTATACATTTTAATCAAATATTCGATATTTTTTCGTTATTATTGTTTCTTTATTAAAGTTAATCTCTGTTTTTTATTCGTTTACATCACTGGATACCATTAGCTTCATGTGAGCAAAGCAGGAAAGCACTATAGGAACGGATAGTTCTAATCGCTTGATGGGGAAGTTGTTCATGCTTATGGGAGATACAGTCAAACATAGTATTTGTATACTGGAATGCAGTGCTATGTTGCTGATTAAATTGTCTATTCATTTATTGCTAACATTAATTCAGAGCCCGAAGAAATGGTGCTGGTCCAGTAATCAGCTATAGGTACCTGCCTATGTGTGAGGCTCACTGGATTGGATCTATCTGCTCACGTGTTGGGCACGCATGCTGTGTTTGGCTTGTTGCCAGAAGGATAATCATTTTTCAAATGGTACCCTGGTTTCCTCTTAAACTCTTGATTGTATGTACACAGGGTGGAGTGTCCTTACCAATACAGTACGTTGCCATGCAGCTCTTTTTTGCGCACATCTTCTGACTGAGCGGAGGTGGTACAATCACCCAGAGTAGTTTACCAATCATTAGAAACATAATTATAGCCAAAATAGTTTAACCGAAATAAAGTTACCAAACTTGCAACCTTGCAAACATTCTCTCAAGATGAAAAGACAGGTTGCTGGGGAAGCATTCCTTCTTTAAAATTAATAGTAGGTGGTTTCAATCGTATCTTAAGTCTTTTGTAATCCCCAGGCTGCACAGTCTGGCTGACCACCTGCTTCGCCAAGGTTTTGACATTACGAAAGGGGCCGTTCCACTGGTGAGTAGGACTCATATTGTCACAACAAGATTTGTAACTGCAGTAATTGAACGCGAGTCGAGTGGAGAAGACGTCATCCTGGCCATAGAACAAATAAACAACAAGGCAACCACTACCCGGACGCACATCTACCTTGCAGATAAACTGAACGATTTGGAGAGTATAAGGAGCTAGACCATTGCTTCGCTGGAAACTAAAATAACTACTGCGTACTGGAACACCATCCCAATGGCAATCAGGACCGCTACAGCTACTTCTGCAGTTCAGAAAATAACTGAAATCCCAGCTCTTCAGGGAACTCCTAAGTTTGACTTAGATGACTACCCCCGGTTCTACAACTGCTCTGGGTTTATTGTGAACTGCCCTCCTATTCTTTGAACTCTTGTACAGCGCTTCGGTGCTCTCAAGCTAGGTTTACATCATATAATACAATACTAGAAGAGAACACAACCCTATTGCACCGTCAGTGTACTTGACAATCCTATCGACTTGATTGATGGCTGATTCAGGGGTTCGATCTTACAGTGATGATTCCAGTCAAAGCCTGCAGGCAAATGGCGGATAAGGATTGAATTGCACCTTTCTTGGGCGTTTTTGCAGTTTTGGCATGGTCAGCTACTGCTCTCTCCTCCTCACTCTCCATGATGTCGGGATTTGCAAATCTTCTCTCGCCTGGATCGCTTCCTACCTGGATGGTCAATCCTCTAAAGTCTCTTGGAACTCGCAAACCTCTGAGCCCCAGCCCTCTGCCTGTTGGCATTCCCCAAGGATCAGTACTTGCTTCTGCTCTTCACCCTCTGTGCCTCAGCCTTATCTCATCCTGTGGGTTTCGCTATCACCTTTTTGCTGATGACATTGAAATATTGTTCTCCTTTGCCTCCATCACCCCAACCACCTCTGAACAGGTTACAAACTGTCTCACTGCAGTTCATCACTGGATGGCACTCCACGGCTTCATACTGAACACAAGTGGGAGTCATCTTTCTCCCAGCTTCCAATGAAATCCTTCCCCTCCCCTATCACCCTCCTGCTTGACCTTCTTTGCTCCCTCAACCAAGGCTCACAATCTTGGGGTCCTCTGTGATAATGAACTCCAACTGCAGCAATTAATCACTACCAGTGCCTCTGTTGCTCACATTTACCACCTCAACATTTAAAAAGTGTCAGCCACTGTACAAAAACTTGAATGTCCACTCTTGTGTTCAGAAAACTGGACTACCGCTCAAGCCTACTCCTTGGCCTTCCTCTTTACTCATTCATACCTCTAGACAAAACCCTCAAAGTTTCTACCTGAACTCTCTACCACCTACCCATATGATCCCCGACGTCTACCTACCAACAACATGCTGGTTTGCTCTCCATGCACAACCTTCTGCTAGTGTACAAAGCTATCAATGGTCTTGCTTCTCAGTACCTGTCTGATTGTATCTCAGTTTACTCATCTTCCCTTCAGTCCTCCTCTACACTAACCTCACTGTCCCATACCCTACCTGTACCTTCACTTCTGCTCTTTCTCCCTACTCACCCCGCTCCATTGGAACCCACTGCCCATAACCAATCAAAGCTAGCCCAACTATGGATCTTTTCAAAGTTTGGCTTACACTTTGCCTACTTGCTACAGAGGGAGCTCTCTCTGGTCTCTTCCCCCATCCTCCCTCTTTGACCCCACTACTGCCTCCAGTGACGCTTAAATAGTAATTTTTGTATATTTAAATAGTACTTCTCTTTAGTTTGAAGCACTTGCCCCTTTAGGTTGATATTACCTTTGCAAGTTACCTTTTTTCTTAAATACATTTTGTTTCCTGTTTGTTTTGTCCCTGATATTATTTATTTTCTAAATCCTCATAAACTGGCTCACTACGTGCTCTCGTCTTTATGCTATTGTACAGGTACCCCTTGTGGGAATACCTCTGCCATCTGTATATATGTTACTGTAAAAAATGTAGATATGAACCCCAGAGCCTACAGAGGTCACCCATCAGACATATTATGATATGAAACATGTTTTACTAGAATTCAAAGGGCACAAAACCAGCACAAAAGTGTATTTAGTTGAACAAGGACCAGCTGTATTAGTCTGGCATGAGCTAGCTAAACTAGACTTAGTCCTCGATCCCAACAATGAGGACCAAGTACTCTGTGTAGACTGCACAGATTGGGTGCTCACAGTTGATCATTACAAAGACGTGTTCAGTCTCAAATTGAGATGTGTAAAGAACAATGTGTATTAAAATCAAGTTACATCCACAAGCAATTCCGGTCAAACAAAGTCTGTTCAGTTCCTGCAACTGAAAGACAAATGTTGGACGAATACTTACAGAAACCTCAAGTGGGAAAAACAATTGAACTGATTGAAACCTTGGAATGGTTGAGTCCAGTCCCCCAGTGACATACAATCTAGACTAGTGGAGGACTATGCCAAATTCATACTTGTCATTTTAACTAGTGAAAAGGCAGATCCTCAATGCACCTTGTCTCAAGCCATTTGATCCGAACATACACATGCATTACTGTTGGTGCCAGTGGCTACGGTTTAGGAGCCACCCCAACTCTGAGAAAAACGAATACGGAACACTTTGTGGCTTTTGCATAGAAGTGACTATTTCAAACCAAACAGAATTACTCAGGAATTAAGAGATGGTAGCCTGCGCTGGGGCTAATGAGCCCTTCCTAGCGTTCATTTGGGGAAACAAGTCCACATTTTGCACAGATCACAAGTTGCTTGTCGATATGTTGGTTCCAGGGGGCAGAAAGTTGTCCAGGAACACATGTTCACCATAAAATGCCTGCCTCAGTGGAAAAACAAATCAGGCAGACTGCATGTCTAGGCTACCAAAGTGAGAAGAGGGAAGAAAGACGTTCCGACGAGATGAATGTGTGATGGCCTCATTATCTGATGTATGCGTTAAAAGGTTCCCTTGCGACGAGAGATTTTATTTTCTATTTTATTTTATGTACAGGTGACGGAACAATGCTCTTTTGATCACAAAAGAACATACAGTACATAAGAAAATACATTTGACTGGAAGCAGAGAGCTTTTTACAATAGGGTGAGTTAGAGTGACATTCTGACAAGGTAGTGGAGGGGACAATACATAAGTGGACATACATAGTTTAAGGGCAACCAACATTGGACAGTGCGAGTAGGTGGTACGGCCAGCTATGTTAGGGATGTGACCATGATGGATGAAGTGCTAGAGTGAAGGCAGAGAAAGTGAGGTGCAGAGGCAGGTTAGAGGCGTGGGAAAAATGTTAGCTAGAAGACAGGTGTAAGGTGGGTTAAGAGGGTAACTGAGGCAAGAGGTAGGCTGTTTGGTTTTAAACACATCTGTGTAAACTGTTTCTTGGATGCCCTGGGAAGAGAATTCTATGCAAGTGGAGCAAGAAGAGTGAAAGAGCAGAAGCAAGAGGAAGCACAGGAAGGGGTAGGAGCCACAAGGGTAGTCAAGGAGGCAAAGTGGAGATTACAAGAAGGCTTGTAGAGTTGGATAGAAGAGGATGGATATGGTGCTACCTTACTGTGAATAGATTTGTGAACCAGAAGAAGAAATTTAAATCTGGAGCTGTTTTGCATCGTCAGCCATCCAGCCTGGTCATGGTACGCTGAAGTAGGTGTGAAGTGAGGGATTTCAAAGAGAGTCCTGGTAGCGAAATTAATGATCTTGTCGAGAGGACAGAGAGCATAGTTGGGGAGACAAAAGAGAATGCTGGTACATTAGTGCAATTTAGAGAAGACAGGAGTGGTTAAGAGATGGTTGGCTGTGTTGAAAGGAAGAAGGTGCCTGATTCTCCTAATATTTAGGAGGCTGGGTCAGGCTGCTGTTTCAGTTTTGGAGATGAAAGTAGTGAAGGTTTAAGAAGGGTCATAGGTGATGCTGAGGTTTCTAGCTGAAGGGGAGTAGGGAAGAATGTCAGGTGGGAGATGGATAGGCAGGGGAAGAGATGAGAGAGAGAGTGAGAGTATTTACCAGGGAAGAAGAGCATCTCTGTTTTGGTAGAGTTTAATATCAGAGAGTGCAAAGCCATCCAATATTATTTTTATTATTCTGACCTCCTATTCTTGCCATCCTCGCTTTCTCTTTCAGACTTTAATTTGTATTCTCTCCCCATGCCCTCCTGACTCTGTCTCATCTCTTCCTGGCCCGGGCCTGGCCTCCTACTTGCCCTCCAATGTCACCCTCTTGCGTTCTGCTATCACTCCTTCATCTTCTACTTTAATCTCTGCTCCTTGTTCTCCCTCTGCTTCTATGTCCTCATTTCATACTATCTTGATGCTGACACTGCTCTGTCTCTCTCTACAGCCCATTCTACCTCTGCATCCTCTGCCCCTTTTTCTTCCTCTCTAATCGCTGAAATCTATGCTTCTCTATTGCCTTACTGCATTGTTTAATGTCTCACTCCTAACCTCATCCTTTCCTTTCTTGTTTAAGCATGCCACCATTCTCCTGTCACGGCCACAGGCCCAAGGACACAAGCACCACACCCTCAGGTAATGGGTCCCATGGGTCACATAACCCATTTATGTTCCTTTGGGACATATAGACACAGGGGGCCCGGTTGAACTGAATCCTGGCGCCTTTGGCACCAGGCTCATGTAACGGTGTAAGCATGGGACTACTTTATTTCTACTCAAGCCGCTTTATTTCGGGGCCTTTTCCACATGCTTGTTACTGGGTGTGGCTCCCCAGGCTCAAGATTTACGTGCAAGCTCTAGGGGTGGTCGGGTGTGGCAGTCAGGCCAGACTAATGGGCGTGGCTCCAGAAGCTCAGCTATATAAAGCTGCCCTGTTCCAGAAGCCAGCGCTTCGCGTTACTTTGCACTTGCATGCAACGTGACGCGTACCGCCGCTTGGATCTGCATACTCACCGCCTGGAATCCTCCTGCATACTCACCGCGTGAGATACACCTGCATACAGACCTCTGGAATCCGACGTTCTACCTGCATATTCACCTTCTGGAACCCGACGGTTCAGATCCCAATGCTGCAGCACCATGCTCATCAGCCACAAACTTGATTCCTGCAAAAGGAACGAAAGACAAGGTTAGAGCATCTCTCACCTCACCATCCAAGAGCCGCGCCGCAGTCAGATAACGCACGCATCTCTAGTGGACAGCTTACCTGTGACCGGACCGTCGCAGGTCCAGTTCCTTGTTTCTTCGGCTACCGCATTCAAGTTCCACAGCTACCAGGCCCGCTACATCACCTACACGGGAAGAGAACGAATGAACAGCGTGAAAGAAGGAACGGGCAATTAACATACAGAACAGACAATAATACAAAGAACGAACGAGCAGTAAGGCAAGAATGAACTGCACAAAATACAACAAGGACAGGCTGAAAACAAGCAAGAAAAGACAAAGACAAACAAGAACACTTAACTGAAGGGAAGTGGGCTAGTCGCAGCTGGAGTGGACTGCCATTTGCATTGGACCAGTGAAGGAACGCGGTCCTTGCCAGACAAGCGCCTCTGCCAGAAGTAGCAGGACAGAGCGCCCACAAACATTAAGCACCAGGTGAGCCTTTCAGGGGCAGCGCAGCGCATCCACCGGGAGTCATGTCTTGGGAGGAGGGGACTGGAAGGGCAAAAGGGTCACAGACTGGTATACTCACGCCCATTGTATCCACGCAGGAGCGGTCCTGAGCAGCACTGCCCTTTCCTCGCAGTTTACCGCACAGGAGCAGAGGAAGAGTCCAGTCTAGTGCGACCTCACCCCCGGGAAGACTGCAACCATGCCCCAATGCCTCTGCAGAGACCAGGTGAGCGTAACATCTTCCTATCCAAGAAAAACCCTCTTTTGACCCTTCTCTCCCTTCCAACTTCCTCCCAATATCACTCTTCCCAAATCTTTCTAAACTTTTGAAACACTGTTTCCTCTTAACTTTCCTCTTTTATTACTTCTAACTCCATTCTTCTCCGCTTTCAATTTGGTTTCCGCCCCTGTCACTCCACTGAGGCCACCCTCCTCTCTGTTTGTGACTCACTCCTCTCTGCACGCTATGCAAAACATTCTTCTTGATTTGTCAGCCTTCGACACTGTAGATCCCTCTCTTCTTCTTTCTTATCTCTCCTCTCTTGAATTTTCTGGGGCTGTCCTGCGCTGGCTCCAGTCCTACCTGTCTGATTCCACTTATCCTGTCTCCTTGGCTGACAGATCTTCTACTCTCCTTCTCTACCACGACATCCTCCAAAGCTCTATTTCTCTCTCTAAACTTGTTGTCTTATTTATTCCTTTGGTTTGTCTCACCAGCTCTACGCTGATGACACACGGCTCTTTCTATCCTTTTCTGCATTCTCTCCCTCTATCCTTGCTACTCTGACCTCTTGCCTTCTGGCCACCCAATCTTGTCGGATTGGATGTCTGACTACTACCTCATTCTTAATTCCTCTAAGACTCAAGTTCTTTTCCTTCCTGCCTTAACCATCCCTTTTCCACTGTCCCCACCACCATTTCATTTCCTCCTTACTTGCTTCCCATCTCTCTTTATGCCCGCAATCTGGGCGTCTACCTTGATTCTTCTCTTTCCTTCTCCTCCCACATCTCATCTCTCTCTCGCTCCTGCAGGTTCCACCTGTTTAACATTTTTAAACCCTAACCTTTTCTCATCTTCCATGCCTCCAAACTCTTAATCTTATCCCTTATCTTTTCTCGTCTTTTCTGTTGCTTCTGTCTTCTCTTCTGACTTCCTATCTCTCACCTATGCCCTCTTAAATCTATTTGTAACTCCTCTATTCATCTTCTCTTTTCACTTTCCTCTCGTGACTCGATCTCTCCAGCTCTTACCTCCCTTCATTGGCTACGTTTCCATTCTTGCCTCAAATTCAACTTCTTCTGTTTTGTCTTCAAGTGTCGCCATAATCCCCCCCCCCCTTACCTCTCTTCCCTGCTCTCATGGTATTCCCATGCACAATCTCTCTGTTCCAGTCTCAATTCTTTCTATCAGTTCCCTGCCCACCTTGTGCCCGATCCCGCTTTCGTTCCTTCTCTCTCTTGGCCCCTCTTCATTGGAACACACTTCCACCCTCCCTCTGCTCTTTTTCCTCCAATACTCTTTCGTTCTGGCCGTAAGGTCCATTTACTTTCTCTGTAATTATTTGGCTTTCTCGTTATTTTAACATTTAAATCAGTACCGCGCTTGTTAAGTGCTTTGGCGTAAATCGCTCTATAAATCTAAATAAAATAAAATACAAATGCAGTTCTTAATGGCAGAGAGACATTTGAAAATGTTGGTAGAGTTCAGGAAAAGAGAAGATTTGGTGGTTGTCAGCGAAGTGTTGGTATAAGAACCCAACGGAGAAATTGAGTGCCCCAATAGCAGATTGTAGAGTGGAGGACCCCAGACAGAGTCTTGTGGAATACCAACAGTTAGAGCAGTGAGTTGAGAGGTGGTGTTTCGCCAGGCGACAGAAAATTGCCACAGTGCCAGGAAGGATTCAATCCAGGCAAGGGCTTGATCGCATTATCCCAAGAAGAGAGAGAGTATTACGGAGATCAGAACTGATCAACATTGTCAAAGGCCACGGACAGGTCAAAGAGAATTGGGAGAGAGCAGAGGCGTTCCCTGGGGGGGGGGCTTAGGGGGCTATAGCCCCGGGTCTTTTGGTTGTAGCCCCGGATAGAATCTCGGGGTCTACAACCAAAAGTCTAGCTAGCCCCGAGTCCCGACAATCCCGACATTAGTGTAGCCCCGGATCTTTTTGAGACCTAGCAACACCCCTGGGAGAGAGGATAGGTTGGAGTGCTTTGCAGAGGCGAAGAAGTTCGAGGCATTCATGAGAGCAGTTTCCGTGGAGTGACAGGAGCAGAAACCTGCTTGTCTGGGGTCTCGAAGGTTGTGCATGTCTAATAAACACAACCCTTTCAAGCACTTTGAGTAGTGCGGAAGGAGAGACACAAGACGAAAGTTAGCCGGTAGGTTTGGGTCAGACCCTTGCTTTTTTAGGAGAGGGGTAGCCATTTTGAAAATTGAGGGAAAGCAAGCAAAGTTGAAGAACAGGTTGACGTGGTCAGCGAGGTGAGAGGCCACTAAAGGGGCAATAGGCTTGACTAGCTGACGAGCAGCAAGGTGTGATGAGGAACAAGAAGGGGTTAGCGTTCATCAGTAGAGATAGCACTTTGTTGGTATTAGTGTGACTAAAGTGGGAGATGGAGGCAGCGGATGATGGTAGAGTAGACAGATTGTAAAATGTAAGGGAGGGAGTGTGAGGAAGGTCAAGAAAGAGTCTATAATTTTGGACATTTTTGCAACAAAGTATTCATTTATGCCATTACCTGTGAGATTGGAGTTGATAGTCATAGACTTAGGAGAAGTGAGTTTAGGGTGCCCTGTAACCAGCGAGGATAGTTGGAGTTAGAGTCAATGAGGGTGAGCTAGAACTCCCTTTTTCACTCTATCAAGAGAGGGCTTGAGAGTGTTCAGGGCAGAGCAGTAGAGTTCCAGGTCCTCATGTGAGTGGTTACTGTGAGAAATCTGAAGGTGTCTCCCGAGCTAGTCCCCGGGGGTCTGTCATCTAGGTGGCCAGGACACGGCCATCACTATTGGATCCAGTTTCTGGGGGTGGACCAGTGAGGGGGGGGATCACCTGGATGGGGGGGTCCTTGGGGTGTGGGAGACAGACGGATATTACAAAACACTGCCCCCCCCCCCTTTTCCCATACAAACATTTTCTCACAACACAAAAGATAACAGACTAACATCAGAGCAATTTACCTGACATCTCCCCATACAAGGGTCAGGCAAAATCAGGCAATTGAGCAGAATTACACACACCGGACAGCCCTTTCCCTTCCCCACAGGGATCACAGGTGGAGCATGAGAGCACAGGACGAGTAAGGAAGACCACACGATGTGAGAGCTAACCCTGCACGGCAGTTCAAGAGGAGGAGAATGACGGTGCAGACCAAGAAGGTGACAAGGAGAGAAGCGACCTTGCCCTTTCCGACCAATGCCATTGAAAACCCCAAAGACAGAAACATAGGTCCGCGAACAACAGCCAGCGTGTGGTGCAGCAGATGTCTATGGTACATGAGATGCTCCTTCGCTGATAACCAAGCCAGGGAGAGATGCAGGTCTCTGTGGTACCAACCTTGACTCGAAGGAGAAGAAAGTCAAGCAGTCCATCACCGCCAGTGAGGCGCGCGAAAAGCTGAAAAGAAACTGAACTGTGTTGAACGATAAATAGCCAACGGCTAAATTGAACTTGGAAAAGCTGAAGAGGGGGAAAACCAGCAACAGAGGAGGTCGGCACCACGAAGGTGCTCAGGCAGGATTACTCTGGGCGATTACCCGATGTTAGAAATAGTACCGTAGCCAGAGGTCCTTGGGAAGAGGCGAAGAGAGGTCAAAGTGGTCACACAGGGGTCTTGTAAAATCTGTTTAAAGCCTTTGTCCAACAGATAATTGCAAAGTAAAGGGAAATGAGTCCTGTTTGGTGAAATGAGCATATGAACAGTGTGTTGTACAAGTTGGCGAGAGTGAACTCGGCAGAGGGAAGCCGAAAAAAGAGGCGAAGCCCGATGAACTGTTTAAAAAGACATTACGTTTTGTGAAAGTAGGAAAGGGGTCCGAGCCCAAAATAGGGAGATCCGGGGTGGAAAGTTGACACCCAAAGTGCTTTGAAAAGGAGCAGTTGAATACGACTTTGTGAAGGGTCTATGTCCGAAGAGGGAGACCCAGGGGTGAAACCATCACCCAAAGTATACGTGAAGCAGAACTTTGTGTTTGTTTGTTTGTTGGATACATCAGGCCTCAAAGGCAAGAGAATTGTTATTGAAAAGAGACTTGGCCTCTAAGAACCCGACTGCTGATACGGAATTGTCAGCTTGTGCTGGCAAAGCTCAAGTGTGTGTTAGGCAGAATCACATGCAGTACCCTTTGGGAACACTACACACAATTAAGACTACAGATGCAAGTACAATATCACCTTTGGTACAAGCCTGTACTACACAGTTATGTGGTAGCAGTGGCTGAGCAGCCAGGCTTATCTCAAGAGGGAATTGAGCAGTACACAATGTTACACAAAGGACTTGCAATTACAGTGGTTCAAACACACACTTACTCAAGATTTCTTGGTAAAAGAATATACATTTATTTACACAGTTGGAAAACATTCCACTAGTAAGAAGCAGCTCACTATCACACAATAATACACTACAATACTAAACCAATAAGTTTCTGAACAAGTTAGGCTCCCCTGAAGTGGGAGCAAAATGGCACTTCAGTAACTTTCAAAAGGGGTAGAAAGGCAAAGGTTATCAGAATCAAAGCACAATTACTTTCATAGGCAGGGCAAATAGTTTCAGTTCACTACAACAGGCAATTCAATTCAATAGGCCTGGGCCAAATTCAATGGTTCAGAGTCTTGTATAGGATAGCACAGTTCTGGTAGTAAACGGTTAAGTCTTTGCCAATGTTCTCAGAAGTAGTTTGCCATAAAAAAAGTTATATGTCGGTTTGGGGGAGAACAAGCCTCCAAATTTGGGAAAGTTCCACAAACTTTCACCTCGGCAGAAAGGATTTCTTTACCGCACTTGCACAGTACCTTAGAATGAAGAAAAGCTGTAGCTGAGGCAGTTGTTCCTGGCAGTTCCTGCAGATCTCACTGTTCCTGAGCTTCAGTCGTGGGGAGAATGTTGGGAGGTTTCTGCACTGCCCAGGGAAGAGGCCACAAGCTTGGCAAAACGTCTGTTTAAGGTGTGAGTACCTTAAAGTCCACAAACTGGTATCCTTCTCACTGGCTACCTGGTTTTCAACAGCACTCTGAAGAAAATTTGACCAGTATAGAGATGGTGTCCAGGTGACTTGCGAGTTGGTTGTTCCCACCAGCTCAAGGGAAGAAGTCGTCCTTGAAGGGCTTCTCTGTTGAGGGAGTTTCAGGCAATTCGGACCTGCAGCAGGGCTTCACTGGTGGACCAGGAGTTGCAGCAGTCGTCTTCCTTCAGCTTGCCTTCTGTTCTTTCGTTCCAGTGGTCGACTCTGCTTTCCAAGTCCCATAGACCTGCTTTTAAACAGTTTTCTCCCATTCACCCAGCAGGGTGGCTGTCCTTGCCGGACAGTCAGCCAGCCAATCACGCCAGAGTGCATTCAAGTCTCCTAGGAGACTAAGCACAGGGAGTTTCGAGCACCTCCCTCACATCCTGTCCACCCCAGACACTCAGGCGCCAGAGGAGGGCTTCAGCACTGAAGCCCGCCAAAGGCCAACGAAGGGACCAAACCTGGTTTGGCACGCAGAGACAAACACTAGAAGAACCTTTCCTAAAAGAAACGGCGAATAAAGTTGACCGAAGTCTGTTTTTACAGATAGGTCTTGGGCGCCAAATTGAAAAACATGGCTGACCCGATTTTAGCTACCGGTGTTCGCGGTCGGGAAAAATCATGGTAGTTCATTCTAAACCCACTGCCACCAGCCATTTCAAGAGGAAAGGGTAACATTTGACTGTTACATGAGTGTTTAGACATAGGGGATGCTAAGCAACCCCTCCAGCACTCTATAGGAAGATAGTGTGTGCTGGGTCTGTGCTGGGTCTGTATAGAGTGGAGTGAGATCAGAGACTGTGCCAGCAGGCTTGGGTCAGAATAGAGTGCAGTGAGATCAGAGATTGTGCCAGGTCACTTGGGTCTGTATAGAGTGGAGTGAGATCAGAGACTGTGCCAGCTGGCTTGGGTCAGTATAGAGTGGAGTGAGATCAGAGACTGTGCCAGCTGGCCTAGGTCAGTATAGCGTGGAGTGAGATCAGAGATTGTGCCAGCTGGCTTGGGCCTGTATAGAGTGGAGTGAGATCAGAGACTGTGCCAGCTGGCTTGGGTCAGTATGGAGTGGAGTGAGATCAGAGACTGTGCCAGCTGGCTTCGGTCTGTACAGAGTGGAGTGAGATGAGAGACTGAGCCAGCTGGCTTGGGGCTGTATGGGGTGAAGTGAGATCAGAGACTGGGCGAGCTGGCTTGGGTCAGTATAGAGTGGAGTGAGATCAGAGACTGTGCCAGCTGGCATGGGTCAGTATGGAGTGGAGTGAGATCAGAGGCTGTGCCATCTGGCATGGGTCAGTATGGAGTGGAGTGAGATCAGAGACTGTGCCAGCTCGCTTGGGTCACTATAGAGTGGAGTGAGATGAGAGACTGTGCCATTTCACATGGGTCAGTATAGAGTGGAGTGAGATGAGAGACTGTGCAAGCTGGTTTGGGTCTGTATAGAGTGGAGTGAGATCAGAGACTGTGCCAGCCGGCTTGGGTCAGTATAGAGTTGAGTGAGATCAGAGACTGGGCCAGCTGGCTTGGGGCTGTATGGGGTGAAGTGAGATCAGAGACTGGGCGAGCTGGCTTGGGTCAGTATAGAGTGGAGTGAGATCAGAGACTGTGCCAGCTGGCTTGGGTCAGTATGGAGTGGAGTGAGATCAGAGACTGTGCCAGCTCGCTTGGGTCACTATAGAGTGGAGTGAGATGAGAGACTGTGCCATTTCACATGGGTCAGTATAGAGTGGAGTGAGATGAGAGACTGTGCAAGCTGGTTTGGGTCTGTATAGAGTGGAGTGAGATCAGAGACTGTGCCAGCTGGCTTGGGTCTGTATAGAGTTGAGTGAGATCAGAGACTGGGCCAGCTGGCTTGGGTCAGAATGGAGTGGAGTGAGATCAGAGACTATGCCAGCTGGCCTGAGACTGTATGGAGTGGAGTGAGATCAGAGACTGTGCCAGCTCACTTGGGTCTGTATAGAGTGGAGTGAGATCAGAGACTATGCCAGCTGGCTTGGGTCTGTATAGAGTAGAGTGAGATCAGAGACTGTGCCAGCTCACTTGGGTCTGTATAGAGTAGAGTGAGATCAGAGACTGTGCCAGCTCACTTGGGTCTGTATAGAGTAGAGTGAGATCAGAGACTGTGCCAGTTGGCTTGGGTCAGTATGGAGTGGAGTGAGATCAGAGACTGTGCCAGCTCGCTTGGGTCACTATAGAGTGGAGTGAGATGAGAGACTGTGCCATTTCACATGGGTCAGTATAGAGTGGAGTGAGATGAGAGACTGTGCCAGCTGGTTTGGGTCTGTATAGAGTGGAGTGAGATCAGAGACTGTAAAGTCAATTTAACTTTACATGCTCTGGGAGACAGTAGTCAGTCCCAGAGAAGGTATTTAAACCTTTCGAAGTCTGAAAGACATCCCTGTGTCACTGCACTGAAGATGCTATGTGACACACAAGAAAAAGATGCCAGTTGTCTAAAACTCCATATCCAAAGAACACAAAAGTAAAACACACATCAAAATACATGAAAGAGTGGGAAAAAAGGGTCACACTCTTTCCAGGTAAAAATTTAAATCCTAGAAATCCAGCAAAGTTGCTGGGGGTCTCAAAAGGTAAGGGAAATTAGCACATTCTTGAGAATTCTCCCTAACAGCGTGTGCTGTGCTCCAAGGTCCCAAATTGTCCCATGCTGAAAACGTGGGAAGGGAGACCCCCTGGCAGTCACATCCTGACTTATGATTTGAGAACATTTCTTTCTTTATTGGAACCCTATTCCACACTCTTTCTGTAATTAGTTGCAAGGATTGGCCATAGTTGTTTTTTTGGTAAAGGCCCTTTTATTTGACACACTGCCACTAGGGCTGCCTTATTTTTTATTTGATGGTCGACGCTTGCTCCATCTTAGATTTAGGTTTAGGTTAGGCATTTTTCCACTTTGCATTCATTGTTCAATGAAACCCTTGCACTATGAACTGTGATCACTTGGGTCTGTCTTTTCTGTTGCTGCCATGAGTTCCTTACAGTACACCTATGATGTATTTTCCGGAGAGAGCATAGGGGTGAAACTTAGCAGTGGGAAGTGTGAGGAGAATGAATCATACAGTAGGGATTGGAAGCTGGAGAAGGCAGTGTTCGTTGAAAAACCATCAAGTGTGAAGGAGGAAAGTGAGAACTGTAGGTCAGAGAGAAAGGGTGAAATGTTAGACGGTTTACTTTTCCCTTTAGGTTTAGGTGAGGCAAGTGGTGAGGAGAAGTCAGAGAATGGAAAGGAGATGGTACAGAAACAGGTGATCAGATATGGACGATGTGACCATAGTATTAGTGGCTGAGAGAGAGGTGGAATTGAAACAGAGATTCAAATGAGTAGCCGAAATACAGAAACTAATGGGCTTGGGGGACCAGGAGGGCGATAGATGGAGATGATGTGAACTGGGCATGGCAGAGCAATAGTAGAGATGGTGATTCAAAAGAGGTAGGAGGCGGACCACCAGGGGGCGCATGGAGGAAGTTGGCTTCCACGTGACCTCCCGGATCGAAGGTCCTTCAAGAGGGTCTGAGCCCCCACTTTGGACCCCCCAACACTGGGATTATTAGCCCACAAGGTGGGCGAAACCCCCACTCCAGGTCCGGTGACAAACAGCAAGGAAATTCCACTCAGGAATACGCTAGAAACGACTTCAGAAGCGGGACCGAAAGTGAAAGTGCTTCCAGCCTCCATGTAGGACTGCGTGGTTCGGCAAGACAGGGAGGTCTGTGACGGGACACACATCGCCCCCATGATGCAGTCCTGAGGTAGCACGCGCCCTCCGACCCCCTCTCCTTATCACAACTGTGGGTATACTACGGACCGACAGCCTGTTGTGTGTGACAGTGGAGACAGGATCTGCGCCCCTGAGAAGAGGGAGTACTGCAAGAAGAGTGCAGGGTGACGGCAGAGAGGAGGTGCACCCCGTGCTACACCGTCTGAGAGCTTCTACTCGGGGCAGGTGCCCATCGTCCAGACCTGGTGACCCCTCTCAGCAGCTATAAGTGAAGCTTTGGTGCGTGACCAGTCAGGTCCCACGCGAAGCACCACCTTGCCACAGCGAGGAGAACTTGCCCACATTTGAGATCGGTGGCAGCCCCTTGCCGCACCGACCGACCAGCATTCCACCCGATGACACGTTGGAACGAGGGGGCACCGCGGCAAACTGCAAGGTGAGAGGGAGTGGTTCTACTTTCCCGCGGGCACGACTCGAGCCCTGCAGCCCGCTGTTCGTGGGGCGAACCGGATCCAGAGGGCTGGCGGCCCCCTTCTGACTCGAACACGGGCGAGGCATGCCTGCCCAGGTGCCCAGAGCTTCTCATTACACACCCTCGCCTGGAGAGGAACGCTGTGGAGCGGGCTCCCCTTTCCTTACGACACGTTTTAATCAGCAGTCACAGCAGCACGCAATCAGCAATAATGCGGCTACGAAAAGCAAGGAGGTCAAACCGTGGCCTGGTAAGTGACACCCCTAGAAGCCCCCTAATCCCGGACTAAATTCAGGGCAAAGAGACTGGACCCTCTCTCGTACAGGCGCTATAGATCTCACAGAAGGGGAAAGTAGGCCACGGATACAATACCCACGAGGACTGCCACTTGAAGGGCAGCACCTCTGTGCAACAAGGAGAACGCAACCTCTGACACGGACTGAATAATAAATGCCTCAGGGCCCCCAACATATACTCAGTCTCCCGGGAGTAAACGATAAACTGTTTGGTGCAGCGCACTACGAGCCCACCTTCCCCCAGACGGAGGTTGTCCACTGAGTGTACTGCTTTATCACAGGTCAGGGGACGGTGGAGTCGCAGTATCTAGCACAGACAGCCCCCAACAACTACAGTGGAGGACACCAGAAGGTGCGCACCCCAGCTCGAAGGAGCAGTGGCAAGCTCATGACTTTTAATGTAGGTGGCATAACCCACTATAACTCACTATATTGTATGTACCCGCCTAGTCACACTAGGACCAAACTACTAAAGGCTTGCATAACAACACGGGTTAAGGCCCCCACGGATTAAGGAGAAGCACCGGAAGGGTTGGGCCCCCAATATTGGGGCGTGTGCTCTCCTTCTACATTATTAGCAGAGACCTAGCAGATACCTGTTGGCTCAAAACCGCAATTACAATCCAGAGACTGTCAAGCCAACACCAGGTTCGCAATAGCACGCCACGTTCGAAAGAAGACTCCCATCTGAGTTGATAAGTCCCCCCCCCCCTTCCAACATATATCCCTGCTGGTAAACTATACGAATGATACCGATTACCTCACGACTCCATGCTCTACCTGACCTTGTGAGGGTTGGGCCCCCACTCCTGGGCTGTGTCTCCTCCTCCAAGGCTCATACCCGATGAAATAAGAGACAGTGGGAGTTGCGCCCTGGAAGGGGAGAACTGAGCACTCCCCCATTCCAGGTTCATACCAGCAGAAAAAGGTCCAAAGGTGAGGAGGCTAACTAGGTGAAAGTGTCATAAAGAAAGAGTGGTAGCACGCACACAGGTTTTGGTAGAGGAGTGAATGGAGATAAGGCAGAAACTGGAGTCCTATAGGTATACTCCACTCAGCATAACCTCCCATAAATCTGCCATGGCGACTTCAGGGACCGAAGCTGCAGCAACTAAAGGAGACGTAACAGCCCTACTGGAAGAGATCAAAAACATCAGAGCAGACATTGGAGGAAAGGTAGCTAGAATTAAACAGAGAATTGACAAAATGGAGGAGAGACTCCAAGGAGTCGAAAACAATCAAACATCATTGAGTACTCTTCTCAAGATGGATGTTTTGGAAAATCGGGAGCGACGGAATAACCTAAGACTTTTTGGTATCCCGGAAAAAGGAGAGTCTGAACAGGATTTGGAACCATTGCTACATGAAATTATGGAGCTCTTATTTGAAGATGACTCCATCGACAAACCAAAGATTGAGAGAATACAAAGAGCAGGGGGAGCTGCAGGGGGACCAAAAACCGTCTTGGTCCGGTTTCACAGCTACAGCGATAAGACCAGCATTTTGGAAAAAGCTAAACAAAGCTGGCTTATCTCTCGCGATACCGCAAGAGTGACGATCTTCCAGGACCTGTCGTCACTAACCCTTGCCTTAAGACGGATGTGCATGCCCCTCACTAAGTGGCTCAAAGAACAAGGAATCTGTTATAGTTGGGGCTATCCATTCTCTCTTATATTTGAATTGGACGGCCGGAGGGAAAGGCTGAAAGCGGAGAAGTGTGACCACAAAAGTGATGGCTGGAAGGTTTTGAATGAATCTGTACCACTGGCGTTGCTCTGGGCAACCTTCCGCACCACCGTTTTTTAGCCCGTCTGCGCCATTGCAAAAGGGGTCCAGCCATATGCAAATCAGTCTGGTACTGCCACCAATGGTAGCAGCCCAGCCCGAACTGCTAGCCCAGGTCCCCTCTGCACGGAAACACAAGCAACCCCAAACATGTTTCGGCCTTGTTGGGCCTCCTCAGTGAGGTGCAGCTTGGTTCGCTATGGCGCAGCAAGCAAGGGACCCACGTCTGGGCATACCCTCTCTCACATAGTGAGACAAACTGTGACCACAAAAGTGATGGGTGGAAGGTTTTGAATGAATCTGTACCACTGGCGTTGCTGTGGGCAATGCCAGTGGTACAGATTTGTTTTGCTATCGTCACCCCGAGTGGGACGGGTATGCCCAGACGTGGGTCCCGTGCCTGCTGGGCCTAGAGACCAAAGCTACCCCTCACTGATGACGCCCAACAAGGCTGAAACATGTCTGGGGATGCTTGTGGTCTCGTGCAGAAGGGATGTGACCTAGCAGTTCGGGCTGGACTACCCCTTTGGGGGTGGGACCAAGCTTGATCTGCATATGGTCTTTCCTCTTTTGTAATGGCTTGACAGGCGAAGAACGATGGTCTGGAGGGTTGCCCAGAGCAATGCCAGAGGTTAGGATTTATTCTAAACCTTCCATCCATCACCTCTTATGTTTTGCTATTGTCACCCCGAGTGGGACGGGTATGCCCAGACGTGGGTCCCGTGCCTGCTGGGCCTAGAGACCAAAGCTACCCCTCACTGATGACGCCCAACAAGGCTGAAACATGTCTGGGGATGCTTGTGGTCTTGTGCAGAAGGGATGTGACCTAGCAGTTCGGGCTGGACTACCCCTTTGGGGGTGGGACCAAGCTTGATCTGCATATGGTCTTTCCTCTTTTGTAATGGCTTGACAGGCGAAGAACGATGGTCTGGAGGGTTGCCCAGAGCAATGCCAGAGGTTAGGATTTATTCTAAACCTTCCATCCATCACCTCTTATGTTTTGCTATTGTCACCCCGAGTGGGACGGGTATGCCCAGACGTGGGTCCCGTGCCTGCTGGGCCTAGAGACCCAAACTACTCTTCACTGATGACGCCCAACAAGGCTGAAACATGTCTGGGGATGCTTGTGGTCTCGTGCAGAAGGGATGTGACCTAGCAGTTTGGGCTGGACTACCCCTTTGGGGGTGGGACCAAGCTTGATCTGCATATGGTCTTTCCCCTTTTGTAATGGCTTGGCAGGTGAAGAACGATGGTCTGGAGGGTTGCCGAGAGAAATGCCAGAGGTTAAGATTTATTCTAAACCTTCCAGCCATTTCCTCTTTTGTTTTGCTGAAAATGGAGAAGGACAAAAAGGTTGCATATCTTAAATTCTGGGTAACCAGGAATATGAACAAAATCCAGACAGGAAAAAGGATGACGACAGACAATGGAATATACAAGGTCCGAGACGGAGGCGTAGGGTCCAGGAAATATATCCCCTGGGGCAGATGCCTGAAGATCACTGGTAATGTTGGCACATCGGCCCAAATGAACGCGGTTCCTTGCACATAGTTGTAAGTGGAGATCAGTGACTTGCCCAGCGTACCCGCGGGGTTAACCTCGCAGCGAACCCAATCTGACCAGCCACTAGCAGTACCCGAAAAGGGTTGAAACTTGGCTCATCGGAGCATTGAATCTAAGGACGGGTTGCTAGACGCATCCCACACGGGGGAGCAACGCTTCCACCTCACTTCGAAGTGTTACCGCTGGGAGGCTCCTCTTCCGGAAGACCTAAGAGCAATGGGTTATCGGTCAATGTATGCCCCGGACCTCGACGATCCGGGTGATGTATGACCCAAGAAGAAATGTTTGACTTGAGAAATGTTGGGGACGTTTGATGTTGTGTAATGTGTAAGAGGTGGGGAACAAAGGGGCTCAATGTTAATTTGATTGTTCTGAGAAAGGACCGGGAGTTATCAGGTTCCGCTGGTGGTCCAAACTTGGCTTGGTGATGCTAACCGAGTTGGATTGGACACCCAAATGGGGGAGGGGGTAGGGGATCGGGATGGGGGAAAGGGTAGAAACAAGATCATCGTCAAGCACAGAGTAAGTGGTTACATGTGCGCAGAAATAAGAACCTGGCCGCTGGGTCTTGCTAAAAGCTGGACAGGTGTTCGAAAGAAGAAATGGCAGTAGACCTAAACCCGAAAGGAGGTAACCTCCTCAGGGTGGGACCCCTAAAAATGTGAAGAGATTGAACTCACCAACAAAAAGGTCCCTAGTGTCCAAGGAGTTAAGGTGAAGGCGGCTAGATGTGATGTTTCTCCAAGAAACCAAATATGCACGTGGGAGGAACGCAGGAATTTGAACCTGAAACTGGGGGTTGGAATATTGGGGCTGAGGAAGTTGAGGGTTGGGATTTTGATCAGGAGGGGACTCGACCTCGAGGTCACCAAGTTATGGGCTGATGTGGAAGGTAGGGCCCTTGTGATAGTAGGTACCGCACAGAAAGTAACCGTAACACTTGTAACGCTGTACTCCCCTAACGTAGGACAATCCAGATTCTTACAGAGGACACTCCCGAAAATAATTTTGGAGGCCTCTGGGCATGTGATCTTGGGAGGGGACTTCAATTTCTGGGCAGACATTAAAATGGACAGGCAAGCGGGGAACCCCGAAACACGTGAACCGGCAGAAGGGGGTAGGACAGAAGTTATGGAGATATTAGAGCTACATGGTTTACGAGACACATGGCGGAGTTTCCACCCAAATGAGACAGGATATACCTTTTATTTGGCGCTCCATGGCACCTTCACCAGGATTGATTATTTATATACAACTGATGGCCTGATAGAGCTAGCTACAAGTTCTGAGATCTCCCCGATCACATGGTCAGACCACGACATGGTCACAGTAGATCTTGACTGGGCAGGCCTTACACACAAGGGATCAAAGTGGAGATGTAATGAGGCACTGTGGAAGGACCGGTCTTTCGGGCAGAGATGTACGATGAAATAAGGGAATACTTCAAGGCAAACAACACTGGAGAGATATCAAAGATGAAGGTGTGGGAGGCAGGAAAGGCAACGTGGCGGGCTGTTCTGATCAAGGAGGGGGCAAGTAAAAAAAGACAGAGGGCACTGATTGAGTGTAGGCTGAGGAAAGAGATTGCCCAGTTGGATAGAGTAGCACGGACCACTCAAGCGGGAAGGGAAGATCGGATCTTAAAGGCTAAATAGAAGATAGAGGAGCTCCGACTCCTAGAGGAAGGGCAAATAGTCTGAAAACTTCAGCTTCTCAAACAAAAGTACTACGAAAAGGGGGACAAGGCGGACGCGCTTCTAGCCGCCAGACTACGAGGACAACACACTGAGAAGATCGGTAGCGGCCATCGAAGAGGGAGGAGATACCCAGGTTAGAGGGACGGGAACTATCCCGAGGCATTCGCATCTTTTTATGAGACCCTCTATAAAACTGAGACAGGGCACGCGCGGTTGGAAATAGACAAATATCTGAAAAATGTCAAAACTATCCTGTGCGGAGGCTGATGAATTGGAAGCCCCTATAACCGCAGATGAAATTAAAAGGGCCATGAAGCGGCTCCCGCTGGGGAAGGACCCAGGTGAGGATGGTTATACAGCAGGTTTTTATAAATCCTTCCTCTCCTCACTCCTCCTATTTATGGTGGAGCTGTTTAATGAAATCTTGGACACTGGTGTTGCCCGTAGATCCTTCTCGCAAGCACTCATCACAGTGATCGCTAAGGAAGGCAGAGACCCCAAAAAATGCAGATCCTACTGCCCCATATCATTACTAAACATAGACGCCAAAATGTACACAAGGGTGGTCGCTGCGAGGCTAGAAACACTCATGCCCCATCTGATACATCCTGACCAAGTTAGATGTATAATGGGGAGGCAAGGTGTAGACACAATGCGGAAGACACTGCACCTGATCCACGAATCGAGAAATATAATAGGTGATCCAGTCCTCCTCTCCGTTGACACAGAGAAAGCATTCGACAGGGTCGAATGGGGCTTTTTGGAAGCTGTACTGGACAAAGCAAAACTGGGCACCAGATTTAAAAGATGGGTGAAGGCCATGCATACATCTCCCAAAGTGTCGGTAGTGGTTAATGGGGACTATTCAAGATGGTTTGACCTACGCAGGGGCACGCGATAGGGGTGCCTTTTATCAGCAATATTGTTCGCCCTTTCCCTGGAGCCTCTAGCCAGAGACTCAGAGATGATCAGCAAGTAGAGGGTTTCAGGGTGGGCAGAAAGGAATATAAGGTAGCCCTATATGCAGACGACCTGCTGCTAGACGTACAGAACCCGCTAACATCCATAGAGAGAGCAATACACCTAATTGAACAATATGAGAAACTATCCGGCTTTAAGATCAATAGATCCAAGTCAATTCTCTTTCCACTACAGGAACATGACCTGGGGGAGGCTGAAAGATTTGGCCCGCTGGGCCTGGCGATTGGAGGTGACACCCGCCGCTATTTGGAGATAAATGGAACAAGGAACTTAGGCTCCCTATACGATGCCAATTCCCCCACCCCCCTCCTATTAAGCTTCCATGCTGACCTAAAAAAGTGTTAAAAACTCACGATATCTTGGCTCGGGTGGTTGAATGCAATAAAGATGGTATGTTTACCCAGATTCCTGTACCCATTCCAAATGCTCTCGATCCGACTTCCGAAATCCTTCTTTGGTGAGGTAAAAAGGGCGATCTTGAGGTTCTTAGGGCAAGGTAAGAAGTCCAGAGTAGCATATGAGGTTCTAACGCTACCCAAGGACAAAGGTGGGGTGGGCGTACCGGATCTTCAGAAATATTATGAATCGGTCCCCCATTTGAGAGGGCAGAAGGCGCTCTAGTGGATAGACTTAGACAATATCAATCTGGCTCCGGCGACACTTGCGGAATGGCTCTGGGTTCCATGAAATAGACTATTACATAGAATAAGAAACCATCCACTGTTGGGCACCATCTGGGAGATATCGAGAGAAGGGGTTTGCATGCGGGGGATCACATCATGGCCGTCTCCTCTGAGTCATATCTGGGCACCGGGGATCCAGGAAGACATTCCCAATCACGAGAGGTTTCAACCCTGGTTTGAAAAGAGAGAGTGGGGCAACTTTGGAGGGGGGCAACTTTGTTACGATCATACAATTAGAGGAAGCATAAGGAGAGGCACATTGAAGGTCTTTCCCTTCCTCCAGCTTAAGGGAATCCTGATGAGGGACAAATGGATAGAGAAAATCCAGAGATAGCTTACTCCCTTTGAAGAACTCCTGAACAATAAAACAGAATCTAAGGGTCTAATCTCAGCCGTGTATAGAGTTTTAATGGAAGCCGGGAATGGGTCAACTGCGAACCTGAAGCGCAGATGGATAGAGACCTAGGTGCAGAAATGGACCCTGAGTTGTGGGGGAAAATATGTAAAGGGGCCTCACAGATATCGATAGCGAGCCAGTATAAACTTCACTTCCTCAAATTACTACACAGATGGCAATATGACCTACACAGACTATCCAAAATGTGCCAATCAACGAGCCCCTTATGCTGGCGACAATGTGGTGGGGATGCCCCCGTATCAGGATGTTCTAGGATGAAGTCTTGGGATGGATCAGGGAAATGGATGGGATCCAACGCTCCGCTGAACCTCTCCTCGCACTGTTTGAAATGGAAGAGGGTGAGAGGGAACTCGGGAGAATGATAGGATTGGCAGCCCCTCTTCAACTGGATGGTCGGGCCTGCCTTGTAATGCGTTGGAAGGCGGCTAGGGTACCCAGTTAGAAAGAATGAATAAATGTAGTCACTAATATCTTTATAATGGAAAGAATTACTGCAGCCCTTCATGGCAAATCTACCCAGTATGAACTGTTATGGAGTGAATTTGTGAATACATATCTATCAAACAATTAAGAGGTTGTGCTGGATATAGATCATCGAACCAAACTGGGCTGACCGACTAAGACTACTTAAGAAAACTAATTTACACCATAAGGATGACCCATCCGAGGAGGCCCACAAAACATCTTAGAATATGTTTCTGGCATGCGGCCAAGATCATTGACTGATAATGAATGAGAAACTGCCCACATGCCACGACCCGGAGAACAATCAAAAACATTACTTGTCGGAGGAGACACTGTTCCATGGGGGGAGGGGGAGGAGGAGAGAAGGTGTTGGGAGATAACTGTTAACAAAGGAGTGTTTGGGGGCGGGATGGTGGTATTAAGTTGATACTTATAGAATACGTCAAAAAATGTCTCCTCGTTTTATTTGATGTCTTTGAAAACTTAATAAAAATAAATTTTAAAAAAATAAATTAGAGGTAGGAGAAGACGTGGCATTGGAGTTTTGTGAGGTGTTGAGGCGGGGAAGAGAGTAGGTATTTGACGCCTCCACATCTGCCAGTCGGATGAGGAGAGTGCATGAAGGATAGTTTGGTGTGGTGTAGGCCACCAGAGTGGCAGTGTCAGATGAAGATATCCAGGTTTCAATGATAGCAAGTAGGTCTAGTGGAGGCGAGCTGGCGTGAAAGTAGTCAGTGATAAAGGAAGGTTTGTTGCATACAGACTGAGCATTCCAGAATGCAATGTTCAGTTGATGCGGTAAGGAAGAGTAGAGAAGTTAAGTCTCAGAGGAAGAGAGGCAAGGTGGATAGGTGTTAGGAGAGGTATGGTTAACTCATCGGTTTTGTTTCTTGGAAGTAGGTGAAAGAGAGATGGAGTAGTGAGAGTTTCGAGATGTGATAAGAAAGGAGGAAGTTCTAGCGCGATTAGAGAAAGTGCAGGGAGAGTTGAGTAGAAGGTGGAGCAGGAGTGAATGCATTGCAGCCCAGAACTGCAGTGTGGTGAAACAACACAGTAATTAGCAATCTCTAGGTACTCACTGTTGCAGCAGGGAGGAAGGCAAAAGCAAAGGAAAAGAGGCTAGTCAATGGCTGGTCTTCACCATTCACTGTACCGCCCTTAACTGTGATGCCCCTGGCTGGACACCCCTCGAGAGTTCAGAAGGGATGTCACATGTTCTTGTCAACTGATCGCCTAGTCCATCAGTGGTTGGTCTCTCCGATTTTGTCTCTGGTGTTGCTGGGATGAGGCGTTTACTTCCTCATTGGTGTTCCCAGAGGAGTCTCTTGTGGCCATGAGCTGGAGAGTGAGCAGGAAGTAATGTCATAGATGCAAGATGGCCGCAGGAAGGGATTTTATAAACAAAGTGAAGCCACACACCAGAAGCATTGACACGCTCTGAGTGGTAAGTGCATAGTGAACAGTTGGCTCGATAAAAGTTTACTGCTAACTTCATTAGTTATTTCGACAAATAGCCTGGATCTGTGTCACCAACAAAGTTATTTTCAATGGAAAAAAGGCAATCCTGCCTTTCTACGTCAGACCCATAATAATGGAGAAGGCCCATCATAGACATGTGGGGGCCCATACTAACAAGAGGCTCAGAATCATATTGTTGCCCACAGAGTTATGCTGGAGTAGACAATGCATTGGAACGCTGCCATGGAAGTAGCAATAGTGACAAAACACTTTAAAGGTTAAAGGTACGCCCAGCGCCACTCTACAATGTGGACTCACGAAGCAAGTGTTAGGGGGCAGTCAGACTCAACTTTATAGCATTCTTGACGAATAAATAACATGCTCACAAGTATGGGATAGTTATAGTGGATCATCTATCAAAATGGATCGATTTGTATTTCGTACTTCCATCATAAAAGCCATTTTCATAAAGTCATTCACAAGCAACTTTGGCCAAGAAGGATTTCCAAAAGATTTAATCACCTACAATGAAGAAATGCAAATTTCTTACAGAAAGACGACATTTCACAGTCAAAGTGGTGCTTTATCACCCAGAGGTGAACAATCAAGTAGAGCGGTCGAACCGCTGTTTAAATGGGATTTCCAGTTAACCTCTCATAGGGATCTGTATACCGTAGCATGGAAGCAGCCATCAGAATTACCCTAACACAGGAGTGTCACGATTCCAAATCATGAGGCTCCAGACCATGTTCGGCATTGATACCACACTGGCTTCTGGACATAAGGCTTTACCCCACAGTTCCCATTGATGACATTATATGGAAGGCGAGTTTCTGTTTATACTTGTATATACTTGTAATATAACATGAAAAACAAAACAAGTAGGAGCTTACACAAAATGATCTTAGCTACTGTCATAGATATACATATAATGTATAGGTAGCATTACACATCACCAATCACATTGCACCTCTTATAGGTGTTATGACAGTAGTTTGTTACATTATGATACGACATTACAACATTTAAGGGCTTACGTGTCAGACTTAACAGATTGTGCATGTTTTACAAGATAAGGTCGAAATTTCCCCCAGCAGTCTTTGGGACGTAATATAGAGCTTGCTATATTTCAGATTAGGTTCTACTGTTCCTTTACCCACAAAAGGCCTTTCATTCAGGTATTAACAGTTGGCATAGCGACTCTCATCCACAATTTTAATATCATCAATTTAGCTATTAAACATGGACGTCCAACACATTGTAAATCTGTTTTATGTTAAACTCCTTAGATAGCATCCAGGAATTCCAGGATGTGAGAACACAACCATGGCGTCCAGACATTTGGTCGACTGAAAACTGGTTGAAAGACATTTGGTCGACGCAATTTGGTCGAAAACCAAATGGTCGAATTTCTTTTTTTTATTTATATATATATATATTTCGGGTTTTCGTTTTTAAAAAAAAAAAAGGGTTTTTTAGAAAAAAAGGGGGTTGGGGGGACCCCCCCCCCCAAAAAAAAACAAAAAAGGGGTGAAAATAAAAAAAATTAAAAATTCGACCAAATTGGTTCGACCATTTGTCCAGTCGACCAATTTTTTTCGACCAAATGTCTGGTAACCCACAACCATGCTCAATGTAGGAAATCCAGACACCAAGTGAAAGAGTGATCAGAGGTGGGGGAGAGGAGCAGGTGTTGTGTGGTAGGCGAGGGAAATAGACGAGGTTGGAGATCTTAGGAGCACAGGAACATCTTACTTGAGGGGTATGAGTGCAGCAGGGAAGGAGGAAGATGGGAAAGCCGGAGACTGTTGCAGAAGATGCACCAAGCTGAGCCTGAAGGTTAAGAGAGAAGGTAAGGAGAAGAGTGAGTAGAAGGAGAAATGGAGCGAAATCAAGAGGCCTCACAGGAGGGTAGAAGAACTAGGCAAGTGAAGGCAATGAAGAAAGGGTGCAGCCCAAAAGAGAAGATGGTAGGTGGGTTAGTGGGAAGGGGTGGATGGTTGACCGTGAAGAAGTAGGTGAAAGTTCTTAGTTGGGCTAGAATGGGACAATAGGTAATCAAATGAATGTTCAGTCCCAAAACAGCAATGTTCCTTGGTCCAGTGAGGTAACAGAAGCTCCGTAGTGAATGGATAGTCACTGGGTGGAAGGATCCTTATGTGTGGAAGCAGAAGTCGGGTAACAGGTGAGCTTGGTGAAGTCTTGGCTTGAGCAGGGCTTCTGGTCCAAAGAGACAGCTGCCCTTTGTTGCTTTTGGCCCTTGGCTGCAGACGCCTAGGCTGGCTGGCTCCCGCCCTCTGGGAGCTCGTCCGTGTTCTACATGGCTTCTACACTTACTAGTATAGTACCAAGCTTGGGATTCCAGGCCCCCATCATCTAGTGGTTGGATTAGGATCTCCCATCTCACCCTGGGTTGATTCTCACCCCAGATCAGATTGTTAAGTAACTGGTGTATTTTCTTGAAAAAAGTTCATGTTAATTGTATGGGTACATTCATGAACAAGTATACCCGCTTGGGTAGTGTTGCCATATGCATTATGGATGCTCTCCCCAGCCTTGAAATTGGGGGGGGGGGTGCGCCAATTTGGATTTCTTTTGCTCAAGCTGCTGAATCAGTGCTGTATGATTTAGCATGCTAAACGATCAGATGATTGTACTGTATCAATACCCAGATACCAGCCAGTCTCTGTGCACCAGAGAAGTTGACCATTGTGGCTGTGACACTGATTTAGTTGGGTTATCTCTTAATTAAGAGATCTCACTAAAGGCCATTTAACTTCCCTAAGCAAAGGGTCCAAATTGTCGTTGGCATATATAGGCACAAGTGTGTGTATGTAATAGACATTCAGACCACTTTCAATAAACCTCTCTCTAAAGGCAAAGGGCAGGTGCTCTATTGTGATTTCAAATAATAAAGGAGCTCATGGGCAGCCTTGGTGCATGCCCCTAGCTATTGGGAAAGGCATCAACAATACACCATTTGAATACATTTTGACAGAAGGCTCTGAGAGGAATCAAAGGAATTTTGTCCCTTCTCCACAAAGGGGTGGGGGGCCTCCACTGTGAAGCTAGGGAGGTGAGCCCACTCTACAACACCCTCCCTAATGGTCGAGGCAAGTGGAACCTCACCGGGAGAGACTCTCCCTTAAGGGACAAGGACTCCCGTTCCCATGAGGAACTCCCTGAAGCTATGCGTACTGTGGCCTACATTGGATGCTCTCAAATATCAGAAACTTTGAAATATCAAGACTGGGCCTAAGAAACTCCTCATCTGATCACTGAGACACCCCGAGAAGCCGAGAGAGTACAAGAAGATAAGAGACTGCAAGAAGGGAACTGCCAACGAAGAGAAGGCGCCGCTGGTCCAGGACATGCGAGAAGGACCCGCGGAACACGACTCCAGAAGATGTTCTGCTTCAAAAGCGAAGTTAACGAGGAGGGGATCATTTTACCATGCAAGCAACTCGTCTCAGTAGCAGTCATGAGACAAAGTTAAACTTGAAACAAGTGAACTTAACAGGTGGCGATAAAAGAGAAAGAATCATTAAAAGTCTGAATAAAAAAAGAAAAGGACAGTGGCTAATACCCCAGGGAAAGAGGCAAGTTCAACTTGAACCCCATGAACTTAAAATGTGATGATACAAAAGACCAAATTATTGAAAATCAAAAAATCTGAATAAAGAGAGAGAAGAACCCTGGATAATAATACTCTGGGAAAAGGGCAAAGTAAGACACCAGATACAAGGTCAAGTAGTTCAAAGTGAACTGAGCTATAATTGCCCAGGTGGGAAGGCCTACCCGAGCAACAACAGTATCTAGGGATATGCTGAGAACCATAAGCAGGTGTATAACATTTGTAATAGATCCCCAGAGGGGATTTACAAAGAGGAAGGACCATTTGAAGAGTTACAGAGACTGATCCAAGAAATCATGAGAAACTATTTAAGAATTGAAGTGTTGCAAAGTGAAGCGGTCTGCAGTGAAGGAGGGACGTGCTTTTTTCATTTGCTACGATTGCTGCTTTTCCCTGCACAGTGTTGGGGCACTTGGCTCTGCCCTATTCGAATCCACCAAATGTAGCGGGGTCCGCGAAGCGGCAGCAAAGTGTTGCAAAGTGAAGCGGTCTGTGGGCAAGGAAGGACCTGCTACTTTTCCCTGCACAGTGTTGGGGCTCTTGGCTCCACCCAACTCGAATCCACAAAATATTGCAGGATCCGCAAAGCGGCCACAAAGTGTTGGCAAAGTGAAGCGGTCTGCAGTCAAGGAAGGACATGCCTTTCTCATTTGATACGATTGCTGCTTTTCCCTGCACAGTGTCGGGGCTCTTGGTTCCTAATTAAAGGAAACCACAGAGCTTGGAAGTACACTAAAGGCTCATTTAAAGAGGTGAACAAAGCATGGGAGTAAGTGAGGGAGGACCGACTCAAATTAACCAAACAGTTATTCTATTGTTTTCCCCATCGCTCCCTTTGCCTTCATTGTTCCTATAGCTGCAGGTGCATTTCCTGAATACTGTTGTTAAGCAATACACGGCCAGGACCGTTCAAAGGCAATAGTCAGGTTCTTGTGGCCACTTGAGACCCTGTATATGTTGGTATGCACAGGCCTAAGGAGCCACAGAGCTGCCCATGAAATTCCAAAGTGCTTATCCAGAAATACAAGCCTGTCTCTAGGAGAGCCTGTACCCAAACATAGCAGGCAGTATCACCTGGGGAATTGCATGTTCCTTCAAGAGGATGCGACTAAGCAGATTTATATCAAGCCGAGCGGGAGGACGCCAGGCAGCGGCGGACCTTCCTCTTCTGCCTATCTTCCATCAAAGGAACAACAGGAGGTCTCCTACTTGCTTGCCCATAAGATGCCAACTGATCAGCAACTTTTTTTTATTTTTTTATTCTGTTTATTAGGTTTACAATATATCAGTTTTACATAAGTACAAACCAACATTGCAGTACACTTTTTAGATGAAAGACATGAGCAAACCATTTAAGCCAAATTCTTTAGCAAAACCAACTATGTAAAACTTAACTAAAGGAACCTCATCAACTAATCTACCCAACACAGATAAAACATCACAAAAACAAAACAATACATCACAAAGAGAAGGAAAGTAGAATAAAAATAAAGAAATAAACAAATAAACAAATAAATAATTATTAATTCTATCCTCCAATTGTCACTAAACTCTTCCATAGAATACAAAATCAATCATAGAGGGCATCAAACGATCCCCATAGCAACAAATATTCATCTTCTTTACCTCTATTCTTCAACGAAACCTTGTTGTATCTTTTTTTAAAAGTCAGTATCAAGCACTGAAGCTAGACCCATGGTAGGCCTGAAAGCCACTGCAGAAGTCGGCCACTCTCATGTGAATGATTTGAGTATGATTTACTTTGTCAACTCAATGGCACGCGATTTGGCTCCTGTGCCCACGTTTGAGAGTGTGATGAGTGAGATGCAGCAATCTTGTGATGCCTCGGTCTTCGGTACACCGCCTGAGTTGACAAATATACTGGACAAGTCCACAATTGACCAACATATACAGGAGCAAAAAAGCTTTAATTTGTCTAATGAAGGGTGTAAGTAGCATTGCACATTGTTGGAAGCGGACAAATGTATCCGCCTGACGTCCCCCACAATCAACACTGAATGTTCGCAGTATTAAAGGAGTTAAGGGGAACGGTGGTCGAATCTCATATCGTCATTGAAAATGACTGGTGCCAACGTACACATGATGGCTTTATTTAAAACACCTTACACCATCTGCAGTGTATCTTAGCTCAGGTAGGGCCAGCTCAGATTTTAGAGGAGTTACCTCCCTCTGGTACACTCCCCTGCTCTGGGCGTCCCTTATTTGTTTTCGAACAGGCCTCAGAAAGACAAGTTATTGCTATTGTATCAAAGATGAAACCCACATCATGTAAGCATGATATTTTTCCTGCCTCTCTTTTTAAGGACTTTATTAAGACCCTTGTTCCATCATGGGTCACTAGATTTGTAAATCGCTCCTTTTAGGAAGCTCTCGTCCCTGACGATATTAAAGAGGCCTGGATCACACCCCTTTTGAAAAAGGAAACTCTGGCTCCAGCTGATCCAGGAAATTATAGACTCATCACCAACGTCCATTTCACGCAAAAAATACTGGACAAAATAGCATGTTGTCAGTAACAAAAATTTGTATTCTTGCTCCCAGACAATCTGGGTTCTTTGTGAATCAGGGGACTGAAACCGCACATCTAGATTTAAAATCTAATATTGCTGAAATAATTGATAGAGGTGTCACGGCACTACTCCTATTATTGGATCTATCCGCTGCTTTTGTTTAGTCGATCACAACCTTATGGCGAATAGACTGATTAAGGTGGGCGGTTGTGCACCTATTGCAGCCCAGTGGTTTAAATCATTTCTGGGTCCCAGAACTGCTAATGTGGTCAAAGGAAGCGCTTAATCTTCTAGAACATTCCTCAATTGTGGTGTGCCCCAGGGGTCATGCTTGTTACCACTTTTCTTCAATATCTATTCTAAGTCACTGTGCGACCTTCTTGCCACTATGGGGGTTCAGTTTGCAAACTATACAGATGACACCCAGTTTGTGATTGAATTATCAGGGTCTTATAACACTGACTTGGAAAGAGTAAATTATGTTTTTCAAGCAATTCAGTCATGGATGGCTACTAATTCTTTGGCACTGAATAACTCAAACACCGAGCTACTTATTCTTGGTACCTTGCAAAAGCTGAAAAAACTTGACCAACAATATAAAATAGTTCTTATTGCAGGAAATGTCATTCAAGCCTCTGAATCGGTAAAGACACTAGGTGTCTTTTTCGATCCTCACTTACATTTAAGAAACAGGTATCCCATCTTAAGTCTTCATGCTCTTATTAGGTCCATCTCATATGGCAGATTCAACCCTATCTATCTGACGCAAATAGAGCATTAATCACGGCAGTCATCGTTAACACGAAACTAGATTACTGCAATAGCTTATTGGTTGGTACTTCTCTAACTAATATAAAGAAGTTGCAGGTGCAGCAAAATGGAGCAGTGCAAGCTGTTTGTGGACTTGGTTGTAGATCTCAGGTGTCAGAGGCTTGTATGAAGCTGCACTGGCTTCCTGTTGACCAGATAATTCAGTTCAAGGGCTTCTTGATGGTGTGCAAATGCTTAAATTGTGAAGGACCTGTATATCTTTCATCTAGAATTCAGAAAACTCTACCCAGGCGCACCTTACGTTCCAATAGTCACATTAGACTCTTTCAGCCTCGAGTGCTACTGAAAGAAATGGGTGGTAGAAGTTTTAATGTGTGGGCACCTGCCCTGTGGAATGCTCTTCCTTCAGAACTCAGAGACTGTAGATTGACTGCACAATTTAAGAAGCATCTTAAGACCTTTTTGTTTGATAAAGGAAAGGGGTAGATTTCTGTACTTTTTCTGATCCGCTCTTCTGGTTTGAACCCCCTAGCTGACTCTTTTTTTGTTCCTTTGTATGTTTGTCTTATGAGGGCCCTGATGCATATGGGCGAGTGGCGCAATAGAAGAATTAGATAATTACAATTGCAATAGATAGAATATGGTGCTAAGCTCTTTTGTTGCCCTCTACGACAACGTCTATGAGGAAGTGAAGGGGCACTCAAATTATCTGGATTCCATTGCATGAAAATTGTATATTATGGGGGAACTGATGTGTCCAGTAATGCCAGCTCTTCCCCCAATGCCTTATGCCCCCTGCTACATTATCAAGGACCGTTCACTATAGACTCCTTTGAGGATGAAGCAGGGCTCAAAAGTGAGGCACCGGAGCACCATGAATGTCCTCAAAGAAAGTTGTTCCATGCGCTTGGCGCTGAATTCGAGACGAAGGACGCGGAGGGGGGATTAAAAAACCGCACCGATATAGTGCATCAGAAAGCACAAAGTTCTCACTATGAGAAAAAGAAATCAAAGAACCAAAGGCCTACAAGAAGGAAAAATGCCTCCTCAAGGAAATATCTGCCTAATTTGCCCATTGCAGAGCTGCTGTTTGGTCCTACGTGGAAAATAAAGAGCAACATTTCTGAAGCAGGCAGAGGAGGGGGATTACCTGAGTGGGGGCACAAGTTTCCTGAAGGCTCTGACCTATTCAGAAGGGCAGAAACCCACTGGCGGGGCCCAATCGATAACTGCACCAGTAAATGTTTCCAAGAGAGACATGGGGATTCAATTGGACAAAGTCGCTGTAACTTGTTCCCAAACCAAGGTGCTTACTAGTTATCAACAAAGCAGCAAGTTATCAGATCATCAAGGAGTGATCCCGAAGACAGCCGCTACTAGCGAGGCCGAGGAGGATGAGCAGGTGCAACAGTGCTGTCCTTAGGGCAGAGACCCTGGTTAACTAGATGCTCCAGGAAGCTGTATAGCTTCGGAGCCAGTTGGTGTCACAGAAACAACTAAATGGGACAATGTGAACATTAAACAAAGGCCAGAGGAGGGCTCGGTATATTTTACATCCACCTTGACTAAACCTAAAATTAACGTGGATTTGGATGGCGTGCTTGGGGATCTCTATTGGCCGGAACATCGGAGATGTTTCAAGTAATATCTGCCATATGTAGAAGTTGCGGCATGAAAATACAACTTGGAAAACAGCGGGGTTTCTGGGTAATACATTCTGGGCCGATTTGTGCAAGTCAGACCTCTGCGGATTCCCACGGGTGTCCTCTTTTCGGAAATGCACGGGATTCCCTGTTTTCCTTGGTGGCTTGGACACCCCAGGCCCATATCTGTATGGTGTGTGCTTCAGAAAAAATCCTGAAATTCAGCTGTCGGCAAGACTTGGGGTTAGCCGTGTTTTAGGCTTTCCCCTTGGCGCCCAGATAGGTGCCACCCACACATGTGAGTTACCGTTTTCATCGGGACACGTGTGGAACACGGGAAGGTAGGCCATGGGTTGTTGGCGGCGTGTTTCGGTGTGTGGCCAGAGCAAAATGTCTGCGAATTGTCTTTATTTCCAGCCAATTTCAGAGACATTTCCCTCTGTCCACTCACCGAAACACGTCGCCAACAACAGATGTCATACCTTCCCGCATTCCCACAGGTGTCCCGATTAAAACGGTACCTCACATGTGTGGGTGCACCTACCGGGGTGCAAAACGAAAAGGCTAACCCACTGGTAACCCCTAGCCTTTCTTTCGGCACAGCACATTTTGTTCATGTGGGCAACCTACAGATTTTGGCCTAGGGTGTTGAAGCCAGCAAGGAAAACCGGGAACCCCATGCATTTCCAAAAAGAGGACACCCGTGGGAATCCACAGAGGTCTGACTTGCGCAAATCGGCCCAGAATTTATTACCCAGAACCCCGGCAAAGTCCAAATTTGGGGGGGAAAACACAATTTCCGCATATTTTACTCTGGTCACCCACCAAAACACACTGCCAACAACACATGGCCTAACTGTTCTGACTTGAGTGTCGTGTAGACCGATGAAACCTTCGTCCTCAAGTGACGCACAGGGGAACTAAAAGAAACCCGCTGTGCGACCTTTGGGGCCACAGGTGGGAGATGTTACTTCCCGGATCCACGGAACCTCTGGAACACCGATGCTGCTGTCGAAAAGAACGAGGTTAAGTACCAGGCAATTACAATAATTATATCACAATAACCAAATGATCTGAATAGTCTTACCTATCTGGTGTTTGGGAAACCCAGAAAACCTAGGAAGGAGGTTCGAGACTCAGATGATGCGGCCCCTAGAACAAGAGGACCGCGGGCAAGCGTGGATGCAAGATAAACCACCTGTAGAACTGAAGCCGTGACTTGAATCCCAAAAAGGGAAATAGCGTAGAAGTTCAACAAGGTACCAAGGGACAATCCAAAGACAGGTTAGGGGCGTGTCAGAAATCCGGTAACAGGTAAACAGTTCCAGGCAAAGGTACAAAAGTGTAATCCGAAGGAGTCCAAGAGAGAGTTCCAAGATCAAGGTAAACCAGTAGTGTAATCCAAACGTAGCGCCAATCAGGGTCTGAAGACAGCTGAGAAGCAATGAGTGTTCCGCACATCAAGCCTTATGTACTGTGCGTTTCGGGGTCATGTGACGTCCACCAAGGTCACTTGGGAGACGCCAGTCTGGATCACGTGAGCAGGTGAACGATCGGCGTGTAGGTGTAACGCCGCCCTTTCTGCTGTATAATCTCCATGGTGTCATGATGCCTACCTCCAAGGAGCCAGGTCCGACCCAGCAACCCCAGAGGCAGGCATCATTTCCCCCAGGGGAGTGCCAGCGGGCCCAAGCTGGGGCCCTTTGGACGCAGTCCTGGCGCCTTAGGTGCCAGGCTCATGTTGGACCTCTGTCCTGGCGCCTTAGGCGCCAGGCTCATAAAGCTAGACATGTGTTCTAGTGTTTTAATGTGCACTTACCTGATGCAGACCATGCTGCCACATCCAGGCCCTCTTGAGGCCTGAATAGGAACTACTTTACCTGTGGGACTACTTTCCACCCGGGTGTGGTCGGGGAAGGATACATACCTGATCGGAGGAAGGATACACACTTGGAACTTCTCCCAAAGCTATTTAAACCACACCCGATCAGCAACTCACGCTTCGTGTTGTTCTGCTCCTCGCAGCTGGACGCTCACCGTGTCAGCTCCTGCATCTGGACTTCAGCCACGCCTGTCAGAATCCTGGGTCACCTGCAAAGGGAGACAAGAGACCTACCAGCTAATCTGCACCACGGAGACTTCACCGACGATCCTGAAAGGGAAGACATCATTTTTAAAAGCATTTCGTTATGATCGCTGCAGCGCTGCATTTCACTCACCTTTCCTGGGTTCCTCCATCTTCAGCAGCGATCATCCGGATACACAGCCACTTCCCAGAGCCTAGAGAAAAAGACAAGAATAACAGGTGAGAGAAGGAAGGGAATAGGAAAAGCTCAGTTTCCTTCTAAGACTTACCTGTTGGGTCATTCCCATTTCATTTCGGGGCTTGCTGCTTCCAAGCATTTTCCGGACCCCGGCTGTCAGAATCCAGTTGCCCACGTCGTGTAGCCGAAGAGTTCTTCCTCCCGATGGAACCCTCTGGCCCCAGGAATGGACAGCCAGAGCGATCAATCAGAGGAAAGAACGGATACCTGATGAGACCCAGAGGATGCAGGAGTTGTAATGTAGATGACGCAAAAGTTGTAATGCAGAAGTCAGGGTGGTACGAGTAGCCGAGGACAGGCGTTGGATCTGTAAGTGAGGAGTTAACACAATACAGATAATATAACAACCGCCCTTCTGACCAAACCCGAACACAACAGAAAGAATGCAATACGTTGATCCCAATTCTGATAACAACCCCTAGGCTTACCGTTACTCCGGGGAGAACCAGATGGAACCAGGAAGAGAAGAACTCCGAAGTCCACAATGCAGAATCCCAGCAAAGCTCAACCACCTATCCCGCCGGCACGAGGATGCCTACTACACACTAGATAGTGTGCGTCACAAGGAAACCCCAGGTTGGAAGTTCAAGTTCCAAGTTCAACAATCCAAAAGTTCAAGAGTTCCAAGGTCAACAATCCAAAGTTCAAGAAAAGTTCCAAAGTTCCTCAAAATACCCAGATGCAGTCCAGATGATTGATGATCCAGAAGACAACCGAAGAGCAACCAAAACTAAAGGGCGAAGGCTAGGAAATCCGTGAGCGGTCCGAGGTCGAAGAATGATGCGGGCAGCAAACAAGAACAAGGCAGTCCAAAATCCAAAGCCAGGTAAACGGTCCGGGTCGAGGCAACGAGGTAATCAGAAATGCTGGAGGGAAGGGGAAGGGAAAGGGACAGAACCGGGATGATAAGGAAAACTGGATACAAGGTACAAGATACGAGGCGCCACCAATTCGCAATCAGAAGCACCGATCTGGAGTGTAGGCGGAGAATATAAAGGTGAGGTCACATGACCGCGTTCCGCGGCTTCCAGCGTCGACCGTGGGAAACGCTGAGAGGACGCCAGCGTTGCCATGCCAACTTCCAAGCCCCTGGTTGTAGTGTTCTTAAAGGGCTATGCATCCGTTTCTTGACACTGCTTACACGCCGGTACATGACAGTTTCCTCCCTCAAAGGGGGTGTCACCCCCCGAGCAGACCAGAAACGAGACAAAAGGGCCGGAGCATGGATGTTTCCCACAGGTTCCCACGTACGGTCTTCGGGACCATAGCCCTTCCAATCGACCAGATAGAGACGTCTGCCCCTTCGGACTTTGGTATCCAAGATCGCACCCACCTCATATTCATCAAAACCACGCACCCTAATCGGAGGTGGATGAGCAGGAAGTCTGGTAGATGGGTGGCATGGTTTCACTAGAGAGACATGGAATACCGGGTGTACCTTCCATTTTGCAGGAAGAGCCAATCGGAGGGCCGCAGGGTTAATAACCTGCAGAATGCTGTAGGGACCCACGAACCGAGGCAACGGGGATCTTCGACCAGGCAGGTGTAGATTTTTTGTGGACAGCCAGACCTTCATCCCCGGTCGGTAGTTAGGAGCCGGTGAGCGATGTGCATCTGCCGATGACTTAGTACGTGACTGGGCCTGTAATAGTTGACTCTTAACTATAGCGTGGGTATCTGATAGGTTCCTAAGACAACCAGAGGCAGCCGGATTTTGTAATGGCCAATCAGCAATACTGGGCAAAGAACGGGGGTGCTGGCCATATAGTGCAAAGAACGGAGATACACCTGTCGCCGTATGCATAGAGTTATTGTAGGCGAACTCGGCCAGAGGTAGAACAGAAACCCACGTATCTTGGCGTTGGTGGGTAAGACATCGTAGATACTGTTCCATGGTGGCGTTAAGCCTCTCTGTTTGCCCATCGGTTTGTGGATGGTATGCACTAGAGTACCTGCCGTCTATACCCAACGTTGAAGTCACGGCTCTCCAAAAACGAGAAGTGAACTGTGGTCCCCGGTCAGTAACAAGAATGGAAGGCAGACCGAATCTTCGGTAGACGTTCTTCAAGAACAGTTCCGCCAAAACCGGAGCAGAAGGAATCCCCTGGCAGGGTACAAACAAGGCTGATTTAGTGAAATAGTCCACGACCACCCATATAGTGTCGTAGCCGTCGACTACCGGAAGCTCTACTACGAAATCCATAGAGACCATAAACCAAGGCTTGTCTGGAATAGGCATGGGTTGAAGCAGGCCCACCGGTTTGCCCGGTTGATGTTTGCACTGTGCACAAATGGCACAAGAAACGATGTATTCCCGAACATCGTGTGACATGGAGGGCCACCAGCACCACCTTCTCAAAAGGTCAATAGTTTTCCCAGTACCTGGATGTGCCGCTACCGCTGAATCGTGACACCATTGTATGGCGGTGTGTCTTGTGTCGGAGTCAGGCACATATATTTTACCCTTCTTATAAGGCAATGAATTGATGACCTCCAACCCCAGGCTAGAAATCTCGGAGGGAGTAGTTCTCACCCATTCTTGTATCTTTGTTTTCAGAGAGGGGCGCAAGGTACACCCACACACCACTTGATTGGGTAATAGAAGAGCTCCTTTAAGCTCGGATGGTTCAGGGACTCCATGGATGCGGGAAAGAGCATCAGCCTTCGAATTCAGAGAACCAGGGCGATAGGTAATGGTGAAGTTGAACATGGCCAAAAATTCATGCCACCTGGCATGACGTGCCGTGGTACACTTCACTGATTGCAGTGCCAAGAGATTCCGATGATCAGTAAACACTTGAACTGGTTCGGAAGACCCCAAAAGATGATGTCTCCATACCATAAAGGCGTCTCTTACAGCCAACAATTCCCGTTCTGTGATCGTATAATTCCTCTCGTAAGAGGTGAGTTTTCTGGAGTGATACGCAACAGGATGTAAACCAGCGGACTCGGGGCAAAGTTGGGACAGGATAGCTCCCAGTGCAACATCTGAAGCATCTGCTTCTACAATGAAAGGCAAAGAGGGATCCGGATGTTGAAGGACGGGAGCCGTGGTAAAAGCAGATTTTAAGGCCTCAAAAGCCTGTTGAGCTTCCTCGTTCCATTCAAACAAACTTTTAGTGCTGGTTAGTTTAGTAAGTGGAGAGGCAATGGCTGAAAAGTCTTGGATAAACCGCCGATAGAAATTTGCAAAACCTAGGAAGGATTGCAGAGCCTTCAAGGTATCAGGACGAGGCCACTCCAATATCGCGGTGATCTTAGACTGGCTCATTTGCACTCCCCGGCTAGTGATATCATAGCCTAGGAACTCTACCTCGGTTTCATGAAACCTGCACTTGTCCAACTTAGCATACAAGTGGTACTCTCTTAGACGTTGCAAAACGTTGGAGACATGGATGACGTGAGTGTCCACCGAAGGAGAGTAGACCAAGATGTCATCTAAGTAAACGACTACGTACTGGTCTAGCATGTCATGAAATACGTCGTTGATGAAGTATTGGAAGGTCGCCGGAGTGTTACATAGGCCAAAGGGCATAACGCAGTATTCGAAGAGGCCATATTTGGTTTTGAAGGCCGTCTTCCACTCGTCGCCTTCGCGAATCCGGACGAGATTGTAGGCTCCCCTCAAATCCAATTTAGTGAACACCTTAGCTGCACCCAATTGGTCCAATAAGACTGAAATCAGAGGAATCGGATACTGATTTCTGATCGTGACGGCATTTAAAGCACGGTAATCGATGCAAGGACGCAGGTCCCCCTCCTTCTTAGGGACAAAGAACATGGGTGAGGCAGCAGGTGAGCGGGAAGGACGAATAAAGCCAGTACTCAAGGATTTGTCAATATATTCCTTCAAAATCACGTCCTCTTTAGGGGTCAGGGAATATATGCGCCCAGACGGAATCTTAGCTCCAGGAATCAGCTCGATGGGGCAGTCATAGGGCCTGTGGGGTGGAAGTATCTCTGCCCCACGTGCGTCGAATACGTCCTGATATTTCCTGTACACCATAGGAAGGACAGTGTTAAGTACTGCCCCCACAGTACGGGTAGTTTCAGCAAGAGCATGACTTGGATTGGTGGTCTCCGAACTGATAGTGAGGCATCTCCTTTCACAGTAATCCGACGGAAAACATACCTCCCCAGAATGCCAATCCACAGAAGGATTATGCAATCTTAACCAAGGTAAGCCAAGAATGAATTTAAACTGTGGTGCCGCAATGAGATCAAAGTAGATGCTCTCTTGATGACCGCAGTCAGTGATCATGGTGAGGTCAGTAGTCCGCTTCATCACTAACCCAGAGACCAAGGAAGAGCCATCTACCGAATTTACCACTTCAGGACATGATTTGTGCATAACTGGCAGACCCAACCCCTGAGCATAAGTGGCATCCACGTAATTCCCTGTGGCGCCTGAGTCCAGGACCATCATCACGGCCCATTTCTCAGAACCGGGAGACGACAGGGAAACAGATAGACAATAAGGACTGTATATTGTAGGGTCTATCGAAGAAACACCCGGCATCTGGACCCCTTCAGTCACCGGGTTTTGGCGTTTCCCTGTTTTTTAGCGGGTTTTTTGGTACATTCTCGGAGCAAGTGGTCTGAACCGCCGCAATAGAAACATAATCCATTCTTTCTCCGGTGTTCCCTAACTTCAGCCGAGAGAGGAGTTTTAAGTGCCCCAATCTGCATGGGTTCCGTGGATCCAGCGGCAGGTAAAGGAACGGAGATAGCAACAGGAGGAACCGTTCTCTTTTCACCCCTCCGTGCTGCTTGTCGGGAATCGATCTGGAGAACCAAATCCAGTAGTTCCGAAAAAGCAGTAGGTATCACCGGAACGGTAGCCAGTGTGTCTTTTAGGGAGTCGGATAGCCCTTTATAGAAGAGAGAGGCCTTCTTCTCTTCGGGCCAATTTGTTTCCGCCACCAGCTGATTGAACTTGGCTAGATAGGACAGGAGAGGTGTACTGCCTTGTTGGAGACCAAGCAGTTCTAAATCCGTAGCTTGTGTGGCATAACGTGTGTCGAACACACGACTCATAGCCTCAATTAGGGCGTCACAATTGTAAAGAAGATGACTGCCCTCTTCCAACAACGGATTAGCCCAGGCAGCCGCGGTACCCCCTAAATGAGATAACAGAAACGCCGCCTTAGTAGTGGAATCTGGAAAAGAGGCAGGACGACACAGAAAGTGTAGTCTACATTGATTCAAAAAGGTCCTAAAGGTCTTGGGGTCTCCACTGAAGCGTTCCGGTGGAGCCAAAGGGAACTGGGAAGTCATATAAACTGGTCCAGCACCCTGTTGGGATGGACCAGCACCTGCCCCAGAGACACTGGCCAAAGGTGGGGCAGCTGCCCCAAGGGGTTGGAACCCTGCTTGCAACTCATCAATGCGTCGCTGCGTGGCTGAATGAGCCGCAGTCATATCATTACGTAAATCGGCCACCAATTGTAAAATAGTGGACAGCGTCTCATTGGTATCCATATTGAAAGGCTTCTGATTATGTCAGAATCCAGTTGCCCACGTCGTGTAGCCGAAGAGTTCTTCCTCCCGATGGAACCCTCTGGCCCCAGGAATGGACAGCCAGAGCGATCAATCAGAGGAAAGAACGGATACCTGATGAGACCCAGAGGACGCAGGAGTTGTAATGTAGATGACGCAAAAGTTGTAATGCAGAAGTCAGGGTGGTACGAGTAGCCGAGGACAGGCGTTGGATCTGTAAGTGAGGAGTTAACACAATACAGATAATATAACAACCGCCCTTCTGACCAAACCCGAACACAACAGAAAGAATGCAATACGTTGATCCCAATTCTGATAACAACACCTAGGCTTACCGTTACTCCGGGGAGAACCAGATGGAACCAGGAAGAGAAGAACTCCGAAGTCCACAATGCAGAATCCCAGCAAAGCTCAACCACCTATCCCGCCGGCACGAGGACGCCTACTACACACTAGATAGTGTGCGTCACAAGGAAACCCCAGGTTGGAAGTTCAAGTTCCAAGTTCAACAATCCAAAAGTTCAAGAGTTCCAAGGTCAACAATCCAAAGTTCAAGAAAAGTTCCAAAGTTCCTCAAAATACCCAGATGCAGTCCAGATGATTGATGATCCAGAAGACAACCGAAGAGCAACCAAAACTAAAGGGCGAAGGCTAGGAAATCCGTGAGCGGTCCGAGGTCGAAGAATGATGCGGGCAGCAAACAAGAACAAGGCAGTCCAAAATCCAAAGCCAGGTAAACGGTCCGGGTCGAGGCAACGAGGTAATCAGAAATGCTGGAGGGAAGGGGAAGGGAAAGGGACAGAACCGGGATGATAAGGAAAACTGGATACAAGGTACAAGATACGAGGCACCACCAATTCGCAATCAGAAGCACCGATCTGGAGTGTAGGCGGAGAATATAAAGGTGAGGTCACATGACAGCGTTCCGCGGCTTCCAGCGTCGACCGTGGGAAACGCTGAGAGGACGCCAGCGTTGCCATGCCAACTTCCAAGCCCTGGTTGTAGTGTTCTTAAAGGGCTATGCATCCGTTTCTTGACACTGCTTACACGCCGGTACATGACACCGGCCCCTATGGGGAAAAAAGACAAAGACATTAGATGAGCGAATGCAAAAACATTACCTGAGCGCTCATCTAGGACTTACCAGATCTTTACTGGAACTGCACGTGTCACTTCGGGTCGGCGCCATATCTCCAGCATTCCGAACCCCGGCCCCTATGGGGAAAAGACATCAACATTAGCGCTTTGTTGCAAGAAGTCTCCAAAGGAACCTTCATTCATCACCTGAAAAAAGACATGAACATTATTATTTAAAGCTTGAACTTTTGAACTTGCAACAGAACTTTTACAGCGCCTTACCAGTATCATCAAGCTTACCTGAACTCCCATCCAACCTCAATCCAGTGAAGTAACTGGGTTCAACGCGCCCCTGCGTCAGAAGCAGGATGGAGAGCTCGTCCTTTCAGACCCTAAGGTGAGGCTTCACGGGGAATCGTGGAAGGGTATCGTGGAGGGTTGGAAGAGAGTGGGAGGCTTGAGCATAACTCAGTCAGTAGGTAATACTCCCTTTTCACGCACAGGGGAATATTCCTGCGAGCCGGAGAAGCCAGAGTAGAGGGCCCTTCCTGTCCATCTTCAGAGTCCTGCGCTTCACCATTGAAGAAGCATCAGCACTCGAAGCCAGACCTGCGCCTCCGTGGGAATCAGGTGAGCGTTACACATGGCAACTGCCAGTGCAGGAAGGGCTGCAATCGAGACCGTAAATCGTACCTGGTACGGAGCTTTCGGTCCTTTGGGAAAACCGAATCACATGAGCCTCGAAACCTGGAGGGAGGTGTTGGAGAAATGTGAACAGTGTTCTGGTGTGCAGTGGATCGGCGTGCAGAGGATCGCCTAACACTAACGTCCTGCGTTCCCACAGGTGTCCCGACGAAAAAGGTACCTCACATGTGTGGGTGCACCTACCTGGGGGTGAGGTCGCTCGGGTCCGACTTCGCCCTCTGTGCTTATGTGGTGACTGGTGGTAATAGGGGATGCTGCTTGGAACTGCTCCTGCGTGGAGAATAGGGGGCGTGAGTATGCAAGCTTGTGCGCCTGATCCCATGCGTTGTCCCTGGAAAGCTCACCTGTTGATTAGTTTTGGCAAGCACTCCGTCCTGCTGCTTCTGGCAGGGGCGCTTGTATGATCTGGACCAAGTTCCTTCACTGGTCCCTTGCATGTGTTAGTCCAGTCCTGCTGCAACTAAGCCACTATACTTCAGGTAAGTGTTCCTGTTTGACATTGTCTTTCCTCGTCTGTATTTTGTTGTATTGTAAAGTTTGTTGTCTTGTATTGCTGTCCGTTCCACTTTTGATGTTCGCTCTTTTGATTTCTTCCCTTGCAGGTGATGTTGCCGGCCCGGCAGAAGCTGGGGAGCTTGAGGCATCAGCCGGAGGGAACGAGGAACGAAGCTGCAGCAGTACAGTAGCTGGTAAGTTGTTTACTAGAGGGCGCACAGGGTTTAAATGCGGTGCGGCCCTAGGACGGATGTTCTAACCTTGTCTTAATTCTTCTTCACAGGGTCCGAGTTCGTGGATGCGGAGCGCGGTGCTGCGGCGTTGGGAACAAGATCACTGGATGTCAGGAGAAGAGTCTGCAGATGAAGCGATGAGGCACGGGTTTCCTGGAGGTGAGTATGCAGGAGAATGCCTGGTAAAGGTAAGTAAACTGGTCGAAGCAGCGGTGAGCGTCACGTTGCACGCGAGTGCACAGTAACGAGAAGCACCGGCCTTAATGATGGAGCAGCTTATATAGCTGAGCTTCTGAAGCCACGCCCACCAGGTTCAGCCTGCCTGCCACACCTGATGAGTCAGCACATGAAGACCAGACCTAGGGAGCCACACCCGATGAGCCAGCACATGAGGATGTATCAGCTCCTGGAAAGTTCTTGTAAAATAAAAGCACTCCTGCACTGAAATAAAGTGTTCCTGCTCACATCTCTATATGAGTCTGGTGCCAAAGGTGCCAGGACTGAGTCCAGCCAGGGCCCCTGTGTTTATGGTTCCCAAAGGGACATAAGTGAGTCAAGTGACCCATTGCCCCAATCAATAGATGGTGTGGTTTTTGTGTTCTGTGGCCATGAAAACACTCCCCCACAAGGCCCCTCTCATGGGTGGTTTCTCCCCTGGCCATGGTTTAGTGGGGTTATTGCGGTGGAACTGCCTGATTAATCGTGGAGGGTGGACATGCTCACTGGGTTCCCAGGTCCGATTTGGGGTCCATAACCTTTCCAATCTATAAGGTAGTATAACTTGGACCAGACCATCTTGGAGTCTAGGATCCGTTTAACTTCATATTCTGGTTCTCCTTCAACTATTTCGGGATCCGGTGGAGTATCAATCCGCGTACCTGGTCTCAATGGTTTTAAGAGGGAGACATGAAACATCGGGTGGATCCGCATGTGGGCCGGTAATTCTAATTTCATGGCCGCAGGGTTGATCACAGCCTTGATAGTGTAGGGTCCCAGATATCTGGGATGGAACGCCCATGGTCCTTTCAGGGGGATGTTTTTGGATGCTAACCAAACCTTGTCTCCGACTTGGTAGTTGGGAGCTTCCCTTCGGTGTCGATCCGCAAACTGCTTCTGTTTCTCTTTGGCTCTGGCAAGATGCTCTGCTGCTTCTTTAAGAACCTGGGTGATGGTTTTGTGTAAGGTTGTTACAGCAGGCATTTCTATTGATTCGAGTGGGTCAAAAACGGATGTCCGTGGATGTCGACCGTACACTATGTAGAATGGGCTTTGACCCGTACTGGTGTGAATGGAGTTGTTATATGCATATTCTGCTAACCAAAGTATGTCCTTCCAGGTATCCTCGGTTTTTTGCAGCATACACCTTATGTATTGCTTGAGGGTCTGGTTAGTCCATTCGGCCTGGCCGTCGGTTTGGGGGTGATGGTTTGTAGATAACCAGAGGTAGATTTTGGCAATTTTACAACACCTTTTCCAGAATGCAGAGACAAACTAAGTATCGTGGTCTGATATCAATATTGATGGGAACCCGTGTAGCCGGACAGTCTGTTCCAAGAACACGGTAGCCAGAGTAGAAGCAGTTGGGAAACCTTTCAGGGGAATAAAGTGGGCCATTTTGGAAAACAGATCTACGACGACTAAGATGGTATTGTATCTGTTACAGGAGCGAAGGTCTGTAACAAAATCCATTGATAGTGTATGCCAAGGTGCTGGGGGTACTTCTAAAGGACGTAGCAGACCGGCGGGACTTTGTTTTTTGGAACTTGTGTTGTGCACAGGTGCCACAGTTTGCGATGAACTGGACAATGTCCTTTCGCTAAATTGGTCACCAATAACTTTTCTTTATTTTAGCTCGGGTTTTGGCTATTCCCGGATGCCCTTCTACTAATGAATCGTGATAGTTTACGATGATTTGATTCTGTAATTTCTTATCCGGGATGTACACTCGTCCTTGGTAGTATGGTAGGTGTCCACGATCGTATGCTGGTCTCCCTTCCCTAGCCATTCCTGTTGCGCTTGTGGACTCATCAAGTGTTGCAGGTCAGATTTTAAGTTGTCTAGAGTGGTGGTTGCTGCAATCATGCCTTGGATTCGTCCTTCCGGGATGATGGCCACGGGGTCTGGTGTAGTGGATGCCTCTTCTCCCTCACTCATGCGAAACAGGGCGTCTGCTTTTCCATTGCATACTCCCGGTCTATAGGTGATGACAAAGTCGTATTCCGCAAAGAAAAGAGCCCAGCGGAGTTGGTGTGATGATTGCGCTTTAGTGGTCTTCAGATATTGTAGATTGCGATGATCCGTGACGACAGTGACTGTATGTCTAGCTCCAAGAAGATAATGTCTCCAGGCTTTGAACGCTACCTTAATTGCTAGCAGTTCTTTATCAGTGATTGCCTAATTCAATTCAGGGGCTGAAAACTTGCGAGACCAGAATGCCAAGGGATGCAACTGAACTGTTTCGGGGTCTCGTTGTGACAGGACTGCTCCCATTGCTATGTTGGAAGCATCAGTTCCAACCACGTATTGTAGTGCTGGTTGAGGATGCTGTAGAATTGGTCCTGTGGTAAATGCTTGTTTTAGCTCCTGGAAGTCTTTCTCTGCCTCTGCGGACCGATTAAATTTTTTATTTTTCCGTAGTAAAGAGGTGATTGGGTGGATGATCTAGGAGAATCCTGGAATGAACCAGCGTTAAAAGTTAGCAAACCCGAGTACACTCTGTACTCCCTGTATGGATGTCGGCGAGGGCCAGTTAAGGATAGCGTCTACCTTGCGTGTGTCCATGCATATGCCCCGTGGTGTGAGAATAAAGCCGAGGAATTATAACTCTGTCACATGAAAGAAGCATTTCTCAATTTGGCATATAGCCAGTGTTACCCCAGTTTCTCCAAAACTGCCCAGACATGGTTGACGTGGTCCTCCTTGGTGGTTGAATAGATAAGAATGTCATCAATATAGACAAGAGCGCAGACGTCCAACAGTTCGTGGAGTACGTCATTCATGAAAAATTGGAATGCCGCTGGGGCATTACATAGTCCTAAGGGCATAACCTGATATTCATAAAGGCCGTATTTCGTATGAAAGGCTGTCTTCCACTCGTCCCCTTTTTGACGCTTACTAGATGGTAGCCCCCTCTTAAGTCTAGTTTTGTATATATCTGAGCGTTTTTGACTTGATCCAAGAGCTCGGGAATAAGCGGTAACGGGTACCGGTTTTTTACTGTGATCTGGTTAAGTGCTCTGTAGTCAATGCAAGTTCTCAGGTCTCCCTCCTTTTTAGGAACAAAAAAGAGGGGCGAGGATGCAGTAGACTTGGACGGACGAATGAAGCCATTTGCCAGATACTGATCGAGGTAGGTTTTTAGATGCTGGTTTTCTTGTTCTGTTAGGGCGTAAATCCGGCTGCAGCAAACTTGAGCTCCAGGTACCAGATCAATTTGGCAGTCATACGGTGTGTGCGGAGGTAGGGTTTTCGCTTGGTCTTTTTGAAAGACATCTTGGTAATCCAGGTATTCAGGTGTTAGTGAACTGGTGAGGCCCAGTATGGTTTGTTTCTTCGACGAACCTGGGTTGGTAAGACCTTTTAATAAGAATCCCTTGTTATAACAGGTGTCAGCACAGTCTTGGGGAAAGGTCAGAACTTGTTTACGCCAGTCAATCCTGGGATTGTGGGTCTCCAGCCAGGGCATTCCCAATATCATCTGGAACTGAGGAGCGCCGATGAGATCCAAGGTGATGTCCTTTTGGTGACCGTCCTTACACAGAAGCGTGATCTTCTCGGTGTAATGCGTTTACTGGGCCGGATGATAGCTGAGATCCATCAACTGCTGTGACGATTTCCGAAACCTGCTTCTGTTGGAGAGCAAGGCCTATCCGGGTAGCCAGATCTCGGTCCATGTAATTTCCCACAGCCCCACTGTCAATTTATGCCTCCAAGGCATATATTTTCTATGGTTGCTTGTGGTTTACCAGGAGCACAGGGATGACTAGATGTGAGGTCTGTATAGGTTCCTTTTCATCGCTTGACAAGTGGACCCCTACGCTTGCCGGGCGTGGGTGTTGGAGTTTCCTGAGTCCTGTTCTTCTTCTTCACCCTTGTCAGTTGCTCCAACTGCTTTGCTGGGTGGTTTCACCGAGCATTCTGGGAGATAGTGACCTGCCTTACCACAGTACAAACAAAGCTGCTGCTGTCTCCTTTTCTCCCTTTCTGCCTTGGTGAGTGGGCTCCGCAAGCCTCCGATTTGCATTGGCTCTGACTTATCGTGGGATTTGGTTTGATTCTCATGGGGTCGCACATAGACCGACCGCCCCTCGGCCATGGCCCGATCCATCTTCCGATCCTGCAATTTGTGATCGAGCTGCACTGTCAGGTCGATGTGTTCAGCACATCTTTCCGGTGGATTTACTACTTGAGCTAATACGTCCTTAAATTCCCCTTGCAAGCCTCGGTAAAAGAGCATAGTTCTTTTCTTCTCTGGCCAGTTAGTTTGTGCTATCAGACAATTGAAGGAAACAATATATGTTAGTAGGTCTTGATTACCCTGCCGTAGTGATAACAGTTCATTGTCCGGAGCCTGCCCTTGAGTATGCTGTGCAAATAGTTTCTCCATTTCACGCTGGAAACCTCCGAAGTCTCGAAGCAAAGGATCATCCTGATTTACCAAGGGTATTGACGAATCCACTGCACTACCTCCCAAATATGAGAGTACAAAGGCCACTCTTGCTTGATCGTTGGGGAATGCACCAGGTCTGCACAAGAAATGTAGGCGACATTGATTCATAAAGATGGCGTACTTATTCGGATTGCCTGTGAAGCGTTCCGGTGGGGTCAGGGCAACCCCCCCTGTAAGAACCACCTGTACTGGCGTGGGCTGTGGAGGCGCGGCAGGAGGGGCATACCCCGCCAGTGGGACCTAGCCTTCCTGTGCCTGGAGCATTTGCCTTGCTAGTTCATCTGTCCGCTCCCGGTTCACAATTAAGATCCCTCCTTAGGGCGTTGGTTTCCCTGTCTTGAGGCATGAACTTCAGCCCCTAACTCTCACAGTAATCGGGCCAACTGGTCCGTTTCAGAAGTTTCCATAACGCCCAGGCAGGGATTCGAAGAGGCTTCGCGTTCTGTTACGCTCACCTGGTCTCTGCGGAGGTGTTGGGGCACGGTTGCAGCCCTCATGGGGGTGAGGTTGCCCGGGTCCAACTTTGCCCTCTGCGCTTATGTGGTGACTGGTGGTAATAGGTGATGCTGCTCGAGACTGCTCCTGCGTGGAGAATAGGGGGTGTGAGTATGCCAGCTTGTGCGCCTGATCCCCTTCCAGACCCCTTCTCCCAAACCGTGGTACCCGTGGGATGCGCTGTCCCTAGAAAGCTCACCTGTTGATTAGTTTTGGCAAACACTCCGTCCTACTGCTTCTGGCAGGGGTGCTTGTATGATCTGGACCGAGTTCCTTCACTGGTCCCTTGCACCTGGTAGTCCAGTCCTGCTGCAACTAAGCCACTATACTTCAGGTAAGTGTTCCTGTTTGCCTTTGTCTTTCAACGTCTGTTTTTTGTTGTATTGTAAAGTTTGTTGTCTTGTATTGCTGTCCGTTCCACTTTTGATGTTCACTCTTTTGCTTTCTTCCCTTGCAGGTGATGTTGTCGGCCCGGCAGAAGCTGGGGAGCTCGAGGCGGCAGCTGGAGGGAACGAGGAACGAAGCTGCAGCGGTACAGTAGCTGGTAAGTTGTTAACTAGGGGGCGCGCAGGGATAAAATGTAGCGCGACCCTAGGACAGATGTTCTAACCTTGTCTTTCTTCTTTTTCACAGGGTCCGAGTTCGTGGATGCACAGCGCGGTGCTGCGGCATCGGGATCAAGATCACTGGATGTCGGTAGATAAGTCTGCAGATGAAGCAATGAAGCACCAGTTTCCTGGAGGTGAGCATGCAGGAGAACGCCTGGTAAAGGTAAGTAAACTGGTGGAAGCAGCGGTGAGCGTCATGTTGCACGTAAGTGCACAGTAACGAGAAGCACCGGCCTTAATGATGGAGCAGCTTATATAGCTGAGCTTCTGAAGCCACGGCCACCAGGTTCAGCCTGCCTGCCACACCCGATGAGTCAGCACATGAAGACCAGGCCTAGGGAGCCACACCCGATGAGTCAGCACATGAGGATGTTATAAGCTCCCGGAAAGTTCTTGTAAATTAAAAGAACTCCTGCAGTGAAATAAAGTGTTCCTGCTCAGATTGGTATATGAGCCTGGCGCTAAAGGCGCCAGGACTGAGTCTAGCCAGGGCCCCTGTGTTTATGGGTCCCAAAAGGACATAAGTGAGTCAAGTGACCCATTGCCCCCATCACTAGATGGTGTGGTTTTTTTGTTCTGCGGCCTGTGGCCATGACACCGCCGGGGAATTTTGTAATGTGAAGGGGGGTGCACCTCTCCACCCCCCACCTGTAACGCTCACCTGATTCCCGCAGAGGCGCCGGTCTTGACTGGGTGAATTCCGTATCTTCAAAGGTGATGTGTAACACACGGTTGGCTCTTTGGGCTGGACCTCTGTGCACTGTATGTCTGACTCGAAGAGTAAGATGTCTGCAGATAGAAAATATGGGATTAATGAACTGGGGTTATTGGGTGCCTCTCTCCTCTTCCCTTTCTCTTCTCCTGTAGAACCCCAAAGGTTAACGCCCTCACCTTAGGTAAGTGAACGCCGAGCTCTCCATCTGCCTCGGGGCAGGGTGCCGTAACCAGTTCCTTCACTGGATAAGGGTGCAGGCCTCTTGACCTCAGAGGACTGCTGTCCGTCGTTAACTGCACGAACGGTAAGTTCTGGGCGCTTGAAATGTCTTAAAAGTCTTTTGTAATGATATCTCTTGTTTTGCAGAGTTCCGGCGATGGCGGATGGCGGGCTGATGAGAGTTGAGGATCGAACCCGCGTGAGGAATAGAAGGGCCTGGGAGCACGTAGGTAAGCGCTTGTAGCCTGCTTCACGATGCGCACTAACTGTTCCTTTTATCTTGCAGGTACAAGTTCGGAGCTTTAGAGAAGCTGAAGGGTGCTGGAATACCCACTGGATTCGGCGTGGGAAGGAGTAATGGCACGTGAGTAATAAAGTTGCCCAATGTCTTTAAACGCACCTTCTTTTGTCTTTCAGATGCGGGATGCAGCGCCGAAGGCCTCCGGAGCGTGCGAAGAGCTGGTAAGCTTTTGTCTTTCAGATGCCGGAATGCAGTGCGAAGACCTCCGGAACATGCGAAGAGTAGGTAAGCCTTTGTCTTTCAGATGCCGGAATGCAGCGCGAGGCGTTGGTGACAGCCGATGGACCAGGTAAGAGATGCGCTGCCACTGAAGACCGTAGTGCTAACCTGTTCTTTCTTTGTCTTTACAGGTGCTGCTGAAGACTGGATTCCAGGATGGTAAGCCTTTGTTTCCTTAGGCCCAGGATCAGAAGCAGAAGACACGATGAGCGTTCTGCTGCAGAGAATGCAGAATAACACAAAGCAAGATTCATCCATTGGGTGTGGTTTAAATAGCCTCCTGTAGTGCTTAGGTGTCTCCTTCCACAGCCACGCCTAGGTAAGAAAAGAGTTCCTGCTTTCCAGAAGAGTTCCAGTGTTCTGAACCTAGGGAGTGGCTCCTGCCCCACCCAACAGGAAAAGTAGTCCCAAACAGAAGAGGATCCGGGGTTCAACTGGCAGGTAAGTAAGCAGCATGGTCTGCTGCAGGTAAGTCCACCCAAGCATTATGAGCCCGGCGCTTCCAGCGCTGTGACTGGGCATCTTTATGAGCCTGGTGCCACTGGCGCCAGGACAGGGTCCAAAAGGTCCCAATTGGGACTGGCTGGCACTCGGAACCGGGGTTATGGGTCTGCTTCCAAGGGAGTCGGGCAAGTCCTGATCTTTTGGAAGCAGAGATCATGACAGCACCCCCCCTCAAGGCCCCTCCCAAACCGGGCTTCTCCGGGGGTTTGGGCTTGTTAGGAAATGTTCAATGAAATCTTTTGATTAGACGAGGCGCGTGGACATATTCTGCAGGTTCCCAGGATCTTTCTTTGGGACCGTAGCCTTTCCAGTCAATCAGGTAAAATAGTTTAGATTTGGAGATCTTGGAATCCAGGATGCTTTTGATTTCAAACTCGAGTTCTCCATCAACTAGAATAGGTTTTGGAGATGTAGTCAGTCGGGTTTGAGGTTGCACGGGTTTTAATAGAGAGACGTGGAAGACCGGATGTATCTTCATGTGAGGGGGCAAGTCCAACTTGACCGCTACTGGATTTACTATGGTAGTGATGGAATAGGGACCAAGGTATCTTGGGTTGAATGTGGGTGGTCCTTTTAGAGGTAGATATTTGGTGGATAACCAGACTTGATCTCCTACTTGATATTGGGGGGCTTCCTTCCGATGTTGGTCTGCTCCTTTCTTGTATTGTTCTTTAGCCCTTTGAAGGTGAGAAACGGCTTCCTTAAAGGCTTGGGTGATTGTAGAATGCAGGTGGTCTACTGCTGGTGTTCCAAGATCTTGGAGTGGATCCAACTCCGAGGTTCGAGGGTGACTACCGTATAAAAGAAAAAACGGGGTCTTCCCAGTTCCCGAGTGGACAGAGTTATTGTAGGCATATTCGGCTATCCAAAGGATATCTTTCCAAGTTTTTTCAGTTTGTTGTAGCATGCAGCGCAAATACTGCTCCAGAGTTTGATTGGTCCTCTCGGTTTGTCCGTCGGTTTGAGGGTGGTGGCTGGTCGAAAGTCTCACATCAATTTGAGCCGACCGACAGCAACTTCGCCAAAAATGAGAAATAAATTGACTACCTCGATCCGAAATTAGAACTGAAGGAAAACCGTGCAGTCGGACGATGTTTTCGAGAAATTCTCGGGCCAGAGTTGCTGCTGTTGGTAAGCCTTTGAGTGGAATGAAATGCGCCATCTTGGAGAATAGGTCCACGATTACTAGGATCGTATTGTATCCGGAGCATGGAGGTAGATCGGTGATGAAGTCCATAGAAAGCGTATGCCAAGGGCGAGGCGGGATGTCAATAGGGCGTAAGAGGCCGGCTGGTTTTTCCTTTTGACTCTTGTTTTGGGCGCATACTCCACAGGACATTATAAAGTCTCTGATATCTTTTTTCCAAGACGGCCACCAGAAGTAGCGCTTGATCTTTTCCGAGGTCTTGGTCATACCGGGATGTCCTTCCATTAAAGAATCGTGATAACAAGAGGATTACCTTTTTCTGTAAATCTGTGCTGGGCAGGTATAACCGTTCTTGGAAATATAATAGGTTGTCCTTCACCGTAAAGTCCTTTCCCTGCAGATGCCAATTCTGTATGTCTGCTGGAGTTACCAGTAGCCTGGCTTTATCCTTAACTTCCTCTATGGATTGTGTGGCGATTACACCTAGAATTCTTTGTTCGGGAATGATAGGTACAGGTTTAGGATTGATCAAATGTTCTTCCACTCCCATCCGAGAAAGGGCATCAGCTTTACCGTTTCATGTACCAGGTCGATAGGTAATTATGAAGTCAAACTCGGCAAAGAATAGTGCCCAACGGAGTTGCCTAGAGGATTGAGCTTTTGCGGTTTTCAAATATTGCAGGTTTCGGTGATCTGTAATCACAGTAACGGTGTGTCGGGCCCCCAGAAGATAATGCCGCCAAGCCTTAAAGGCGGACTTGATAGCTAGAAGTTCCTTATCAGTAATAGTGTAATTGATTTCAGGAGGCGAGAATTTGCGGGACCAAAATGCCACGGGATGCAACTGATTGGTTACTGGGTCCTTTTGTGATAGAACTGCCCCCATGGCAAGGCTCGAAGCAACAGTTTCAACGATGTAGGGGAGTTCTGGGCGAGGATGTTTTAAGATCGGTGCAGAGATAAATCTAGTCTTCAAATTCTGGAAAGCTTGTTCCGCCTCGGTAGACCATTCAAAACGTTTGTTTTTCTTTAACAAGGCGGTGATGGGCTGGACTATTCGAGAGAATTCGGGGATAAACCTGCGGTAAAAGTTAGCGAAGCCTAACATGCTTTGAACACCTTTTACGGAGGATGGCGATGGCCATTTGAGAATTGCATCGACCTTCTTTGAATCCATACGCACTCCGCTAGGTGATAATATGAATCCCAAGAATTCAACTTCAGTCACGTTGAAAACACATTTTTCCAACTTAGCGAAAAGTTTGTGTTGACGCAATCTCTCGAGGACCATTTTCACGTGTTTCCGATGTTCAGTTTCCGATGAAGAATAAACGAGGATGTCGTCAATGTAAACAACAACACACACATCTATGAGCTCTCTGAGGACATCGTTCATAAAATATTGAAAGGCGGCCGGGGCATTGCAAAGTCCGAAGGGCATGACCTGATATTCAAATAGCCCATACTTGGTGCGGAAGGCCAGCTTTGTATATATGCATGCTTTTCTGACTTGGTCCAGGAGTTCAGGGATCAAAGGTAACGGATATCTATTCTTAACGGTGATCTGGTTCAGGGCGCGATAATCTATACAAGTTCTAAGGTCCCCTTCTTTTTTTGGAACGAAGAACAAAGCTGAGGAAGCAGGGGACTTGGAAGGACGAATAAACCCATTCGCTAGGTATTGATCCAGGTATTGTCGGAGGTGAAGATTCTCAGGCTCGGTGAGGGCATAAATTCTACTACAAGGAGGAGTAGATCCAGGTATCAGGTCTATCTGGCAGTCATAAGACCTATGAGGAGGTAGAGAGTTAGCCTGATCCTTCCGGAAAACATCTTGGAATTCTAGGTATTCAGGAGGTAACTGGGGAGCCTCTGAGGAAATTGCTGCCAGTGCAACACCAGGTCGAGGGTGACAAGTAGAGACACATTCTGGAAACTGAACCGTTCTTGCTCGCCAATCGATCTGAGGATTGTGCTTCTCTAACCAAGGAATTCCTAGAATAATCTGGAACTGAGGGGCCTTAATCACATCGAACACGATCTTCTCATGGTGTCCATCTTGACTTACTAGCGTCACTTCTTGGGTGGTATGCGTTACTGGTCCGGAGGCTATCTCCGTACCATCCACCGTAGTAATGACGTCCTTTACAGCCTTTGGACAAAGAGTCAGATTCATCCTCAAAACCATTTCATGATCCACATAATTGCCAATGGCACCGCTGTCGACGTAAGCTTCAATCGCATGTAATCGATCCGGATGTTCAGGGCTAATGAGGACCATACGTATCACGAAATGCGAGGTCACAGAACTGGTTTTAACGCTCGGCAAGAGGACCTCTATTCTTGTCGGGCGAGGTCGTTTCCCTGCTCAGAGTTTGTGACCCTGGTAACTGCAGCTCCTACTGCTTTCTTGGCTGGTTTCACCGGACAGTCTCGAAGAAAGTGCCCCGAGTTTCCGCAATAAAGGCATAATTGCAGCTGTTTTCTCCTTTCCCGCTCCTTTTGTGTTAGTGGTCCTTTCAGGCCCCCTATTTGCATGGGTTCCCCGGAGTCTACTCCTTTGGTAGGAGTTGGTGGTTTGGAAAATACTCGAGCATCAAACTTGGAACGATCGGCCTTCCTGTTTTGCAGTCTGTGGTCAATTTGAACGACTAAGTCAATATAGTCCGAACAGTCTTGCGGGGGATTCACTACTTGGGCTAACACATCTTTGAGCTCTCCACGTAGACCTCTATAAAACAGCGTAATCCTTTTGTCCTCAGGCCATCGAGTTTCCACTATCAGTCTGTTGAAAGACGCAATATAAGCCAAAAGGTCTTGATTACCCTGTCGCAATGAAAGGAGCTCATTGTCCAAGGCCTGCCCCTGTGAATGTCTTGCAAACAGTTTTTCCATACTGAGCTGAAAAGATTGAAAATCATGGAGAACCGGATCATCTTGATTAACTAGAGGGATCGACCAGTCTGCCGCATTGCCACTAAGGTACGAAAGCACGAAAGCTACCTTAGCTTGATCAGTTGGAAAGGCATAAGAAGTGCAACCGGCACTGATTAATGAATACTGCAAACCTCTTTGGGTCACCAGAAAATCGTTCGGGCGGAGCCAGAGGTACATTCCCAGGTAGGTTGATCTGCACTGGGTTCGTAGAGGATGTTGAAGGAAGATTTGCCCCTGATGCGGGTAACGGAGTTTGTCCGTCTTGTGACTGTAGCAATTGTCTAGCGAGATCGTCTGTTCGCTCCTTGGAAATAATCAGTTCCCTTCTTAGAGCATTCGTTTCCTGACGGGCTGCATGCACTTCTGCTCTTAGTTCCCCAAGTAACTGGGCTAGTTGGTCGGTATCCGAGGTTTCCATAGCGCCTGGGTGGGAGTTTTGCGGTAGGCTTTGTGTTCTGTAACGCTCACCTGATTCCCGCAGAGGCGCCAGTCTTGACTGGGTGAATGCCGTATCTTCAAAGGTGATGTGTAACACACGGTTGGCTCTTTGGGCTGGACCTCTGTACACTGTATGTCTGACTCGAAGAGTAAGATGTCTTAGGTAAGTGAACGCCGAGCTCTCCATCTGCCTCGGGGCATGAATAGATCTGGAGATATATGTAATAAAATATATTACAACTACAATCAACGTGTTGGAGAATTTTTCAGAAGCATTGAATAATATTAAAGATCTTCTTTATCTTCCTGCGGTAGTAATGGTCCCTAAAACTACTGCTGCTGCTGTTCAAACCAATATATTTGCCCCCATTTCTAGTCATGATTCTGACACAAAAGTTATTAATGATGGGGTTGGTGAGTAAAAACTCAGGGTCCTTAAGGTATGTAGTTTATTCTGTTCTAGAGAGATGTTTTACATTAACAGAGCTAGACTGTTGGATCTGTTGCATGGCATCCTACCACTTTGTGTCATTAGAAGCAATGACATATGGATTGTGGATATTCAAGAGAATACATATACCACTTTTTATATTTATTTTAATGAGCAGCACACCATTGATTTCATTTTATTGCATGATGCAGCGCTGGTGAAACTTGGCTATGCTTGCTCAGCGCTTGATGATAAATGTCATTTGGTTGGACATAAGCCCATGCTCTCAAGTATTGGTGATAGTAGAACACAGTCAAGGCTGCAGGGTAAAGACAGTGGACCAAGCCAAGATTGCCATCTCAATAAGGCCCTTGCGGGTGCATTTGTTATCTCTGCACCAGCAATACTACATGTTCGACCTGCTCAGCGAGATTGTACTGGGCATACTAGTGGGACTAGTGATCATCTAGCCTAGGAGAATGGCCGCTGGGAAGGGCTACTCCATATGTTACAACAGAAATAGACTATACAAATCTAGCCCGCCAGTTTTGATGATGTCTTTGAACAGCATGTGCCATAAACATTTATTTGAACAGGAAGGCCTCTTACAATTTATTGACAGGCTCTGCATAATTGCTTTACAAGAAACTTAGCATACCACTCCAATCACTATAGAGGGTTGGCATATTATAGGTAAACTGGCAACACAAGGATTGAGGGGTAGGCCCAAAGGAGGACTAATCATTGGAGTAAAGGGACAATTCATTGCACCTAGATGTGGTGAGGTATAATTTGAACTATGTTTTGATCGGTAAACTCGCTATTCCCAATGAAGGCTATCATAATGGTCACTCGCATGAGATCATACTTATTATCGCATGATATCATATGATAAGATATTTATAATGCGCCTGTAAACCAGTGTTTCTAGGTGCGATCCCCAGTATCGAAGTATACACTGAGATTTTAAGTGATCTGGATGCAGCTCTCGCTGATATTGGAAGTACTACTCCCTTTGTTTTATATGGTGATCTCAATGCCAAGATGCCTAGAGTTGGCACATCTTATGATTGATACAGAGCATCGCTCTACTCGAAGTGTAACCATTGGGTTGGACGTTTCCTGCAAGCGTGGCATGGGATGGGCTAAATTGTTATATTCTCTTGGCCTCCAAATGACGAATTGCTGCTGACCTTCTGATACTCCTCCACAGTATACTCAGACTACTATTACTAGTGCTAGTATCATTGACTATGTATTTTCTCTGCCACCTTTCTTAATTCATGATCTGCACGTAATTCAACGGCACGAAAGTGATCACTATCTGCTCCTTGCTAGTCTTGCATTAACCATCCCTTCTAATCAATATGTAGGCCTAGGGAGTCTTAAGTGTTAACAGTCAGTCGAATCGTATTACCTGCAATGCCAATTACATTAAGGTTTGCAAAGGAACTTCTCTTGACACTCACTGCTGAGCACGAACACACTAAGTTAACATTGATCAATAGTGAGTCTGCAAATTGGATATTACTAAATATGAATCTTACATAGATGAGATTAAATCTAGCATATCGGTCAACAGAAGAAGCTTTTTCTGCAGGGGTGTGGGGTTAGATCGGCACGTATATTAACACTCTTTCGACAAAGAACTGAGAGCTAGGAAACGGCAGCTAAGGTCTTTCTTGTGAGAGATGAGTACATTACAACTCATCCCGAACCAGCACGCCCCAGTTGTCAGACAACTCGATCTGACTATCGACTTTGGTTAAAAAAAATATATTCGCTTTTGAATGCAGTAAATGGGGAAACTTGGTACATAGTGCATCTATGAATGATCATAAAACCGATTGAAGGATAATAAACAACACTTATAATAGCTCTAGTGACATTTGCAGTGTTTCTGAGCACGATTGGATTAAGCACATAGAGGCCTCTTTGGGTGTCAAAGATGTGTATGCTAGCTTTGATGCTTCGATTACTCAAGCATATTGGGTTTATACTAAGGGTATTACCAACATATTTAAAATCATTGGTTCTATTAAATCGTTGCAGGCCCCTGTCCCCGGTGGTCTTTGTAACCTACTAATTAAGGTGGACTGTGCTGCGTGGGCAGGGGCACTAAATAGATTGTTCTGGTGGATCAGCATTGCCCACTTTCGTCTTGGAAGAATAGGATTATTGTCCCAGTATATGAGAAAGGCTGTCACAGAGATCAATGTAGCTATCGGTTATTAGCGATGCTCGATGCTCCGGCTAAAATCTTTGCGAGGATACTGTTAAGCACATTAAATACCTGGATTGCGGATAATAACATTGTGCCACTGAATTAGACTGATTTTAGAAAGGGCTCCAATACCATCATCAATGGGCTCGCACTTGTTACTACTATACAGAAAGCCTGGTTGATACGCAAACAAACTGTTTACATGGCCTTTATTGATTACAGTGCAGCCTTTGATACTATGGACAGGCATCCTTCAATCCGTTGGGATTGAAAAAAATGATAATTGCCTTACATGATGATACTAGAGTTAGGGTACGAATTAATCGACAGGGATCCAAGACCAACTGGATAGAAACGCATGTAGGACTTAAACAGGAATGCATCTTAGCCCCCAAGCTTTTTAATCTTTATCTTGCTAATTTGGGCCATAGTATTACCAACACTGGTTCTATTCCTCCTAAACTGGGTAATGCTGCTAGCCTTCAGTGGCTGGCATACGCAGATGATCTTGCTTTGCAGTCCACTTTGTACACTTATGCCCAGCTCAATTTGTTAAAGATAAACATCAATAAAACTAAAATAATGGTGTTCCGCCCAAAACACAGGAGAACACCTAAATGGATTTGGACATTGAACCAAGTTCCCATTGAAGAGGTGCTCTAGTACAAATATCTGGGGTTATAAGCGACAAGGGAAGTTGAGATTACATGAAAAGATTTGGGATGATTTTCTGAGTTTGTACTAGTTCTTTGATGGTTATTTGTATATTATATTCTGCGTGTATTTAATTTCTTTGTTTTAATTGTATTAATTGATTTATTTGTTTATCTTTGTGTAAATCTTATAAATAAATAAATAATAAAAAAAATATCTGGGGTTTACTCTCGATTCCAAACTGCATTGCAAGCCGCACTTGGAACAGATGCACCTGAGAACTTTGCAGTTAGTTGGAGTCATACGATCTCTCTCATATAAGGGTGTGGGGTATTCTGTTGGATCTATTGTAAAACTTTATCTAATATTCTTCCAGTGATACTCTATGAGGTGGACATTTGGGCCCTTAGGATCGTCCCCTCTCTTGTTAAGTTAGAACATAGCATTTTAAGGAGGCTATTGCGAGGACCTAATCACACACCAGCTGAGTATTTTATACTAGGATTCAACATTGGGAATATCATCACTAAGATGTATCTGCAATGTCTGTCTACCTATTGGAAGTTGACTCGTGCTCCTTACGGCACCTTATTTAGTCTTCTCAGGGATACTGTTGTAACACAGAAACATCTTCTTAGGCCTAGTGCCATCATAAAGATGCATGAGATCGCGGAGTCCCAGATGTCTTGTGCGTCTTTTCACACATTGAGCCTAACCATATGGTAGCTTCAGACGCAGCATGAGTGAATATCTTCACACATTCTGCATGGAGCGATTGATAGTTGATTTGACGTCCACATCTAGAAAAGAATTGTATATTGCTCACTATAATGTATGGGAAGGAGTGCCTGCCTACATCAGTAGCCTCCTTGGTAATCTCTATTTATGGGATTACCTGAACGCCAAGTTTAATTCTCTTCACACAGTGGAGGTAACTGGTGCTTGGACAGGACTCTCTTGGAATGTGAGATTGTGTCATTTATGCAGTGACAATTGTATCGAAACGGCTAAACATCTTTTGCTTGAATGTCCCTCCATATTGAAATTAAGAAATTGATATCCTGTGGCTGCTGGGTTGTGTGGGGAACATGAGGTTGCAGAGATTTTGACATTTTGGAGACCGATTATGATTATTTTAACCATTATTAACTGACTTTTAATGATCGTGGAATATGAAGTACTTATTTATTGATTCATAATATAGAATGTACATTTTGTGAGTTGTATGTATTAAATGATGACTATGTCAACAGTATAATACAATTGAATTTAAAAAGTATATATTGTGAAGCATGACCTCTGAGTGTCAGTGCCCTTCTGACTCGCCACAGCTCTTTGTACAATATTGTGACCATGTCCATGAACATCTGACCTGCTCCTATTTTCTGCAGCACAGTAAATAAGCAGTCCCATCACTGTGTATTAAACGCCTTTTGCATATCTAATAGACGCAATGCTACTGGAACATCTGGGGATTTGCGATGGAGCAGCATAAACATTCTTCATAGGTCGTGGTGTTACCCTTCTAATTTTTTCAACCGTATCATGTTACTCAACGCAAATCTTCTAGGAAGTGAGGCTTCTTTTAAAAGTCTGATCTATAAAACATTGCACATCGGCTGCTGTATTGAAAAAAGTGAGCCTTGTTACCATTTTTCAGTTTTGCTAGGAATACCATTTGATATTGAACATTCAGCTGACATAGTGATTTCTTGATGTCATTGAAGGTCTTACGCGCAGCCTGAACAGTAGGGCTAAAGTCTTGGAATATGTGTACCATTGCGCCACCGTAGTTAACTTTGGACTCGCAGTTCTTCTGGGCCTGATTCTGTACCAGTGGGTCATTGTTCGAATGCAGGGCCCTCGCGATTAGGCGCGGTTTATATGTCAGCGCCAGGTAGTTCTGATCATAATCCAACAGTGGCGCCCAAATGTTCGAAAATCGCTGGAGGGTCCCGCCTTAGCTGCAGTGACTTTCTTGACTATTAGAATGTCCCAAAGCTTGATCCACCAGAGCGCCATTAGGGGGCCTTCTGCTGATTTCCAAGTGCGGGCTATTGTGATTATTGCCGCCAGCAAGAGTTGGGTTATAAAAGCCGCTTTTCTGCTCGTTCCTGGGTATGAGCCCGGGACCGGAACCCCCAAAAGGACGCACTCGGGAGCCAGAGGGATGGTCACCTGGGTAATATCTTTTATCGCGGCGAGGCATCGGGACCAATATTCGCTAACCTTAGGACAGGCCCACCACATATGGAAGTAAGACCCCGGAGAACTGCAAAGACGCCAACATTGGGGATCTAGGGCCTGATAAAAATGGTGTAGACGGAGTGTGGGGTAGTACCACAGAAGAAGCAGTTTGTGTGCACACTCCCGATTGGTGATACAGAGGGAGGACGTCCGGGCTCTCGACCAAATGTCTACCCAAGTCTGGTCTTCTCTGGGGTGCCCCAGTTCCACCTCCCATTGGGACATATACAAGGGCTTGGAGATGAGGGGGTCATCCTGCAGTAATTTGTATAGGGCGGAAATTTTCCCCGGGCTGGCAAATCTTTCACAGTGAGTTCCAATGGAGTGAGCGCACGCGTTGCAGCCATTCTAATCAAAGGATGGGAGCACCAATGCCGCAACTGGGAGTAGGTAAATCTGTCCGTTTCCGCTAACTGGAATGACTCTTTGCATTGCATGAAGGAGCGTGGGCGACCCTCCTCATACAGTTGCCTTAGTGATTCCAGCCCTCCCGCCACCAAGTTACGGAAGTTCACAGGGCGGGAGCCCAGCGAGAAGGATGGGTTGTGGAAGATGTGGGAGGATGGACCCAGGCCCCCCTGAATGCCTTTACCTTTGCAGGCCCAGTCCCAAGCTTTCACCAGGTGTTTAGTAGAGGTCAGCATGGTCGGCCAGGTTTGGCGCAATGAGGGGGGGTGAATGGGAGAAAGCGGGAGGGAGAGGGAGTCGAGACTGTTCAATCTCCACCCACTTCAGACACCCCGAGACGACTCCCCATGCCTGAAAGTGGGCTAGTTGTGCTGCCATCTGGTACCTACGGAGGTCAGGATACGCGGCTTCCTGCCTCTCCAGATAAAGTTAATCCTCTGTCTTTGCAGGCGTCACAGGGGGGGGGGTGTAATCGAGATGGGCAGGAAAAGCAAGCATAGAGAAACTGTGGGAGGAGGTTCATCTTGCATGCTGTGATACGGCCTAGCAGTGAAATCTCTTGCGGGAGCCAACGCTTCAGGTCTTTTTCCAGCTCCTCGAAAAGGGGGGGAAAGTTAGCCTGATAGACCTCTGCCGACCGGGCTGGGATCTGCACCCCTAAGTAAGGGATAGACTTAACACTCCACTGTATTGGGCATTGCTTCTCTAGAGCTTCCTTCTCCCCCGGGCCTAGCCCCACCCCCAAGGCCACAGACTTCTCGAAGTTGATAGCAAACCCTGCCACTCTCCCGAATCTCTGAATCTCGGCAAGGGCCGGTTCTATGGACGCTGCGATGTCCGTGATAGTCGACAACACAATCTTGTGTTGAGAGGGGCCTATTTGTGGGCCTTTAATCTGGGGATTCAGGTGGATGCGTTGGGCCAGGTGCTCCATGGCCAGGGAGAACAGCAGGGGGGATAGAGGGCATCCTTGTCTCTTTCCACACAAAAGAGGGATCGGGTCCGATAGGCGGCCGTTGACTCCCAGAAGAGTATTGGAGGATTGGTAATTGGCTAGGACCAGTTTTTGGAACGTTGGGCCAAACTGGAAAGCTTCGAGGTAGAGGCGCAGGAAGGTCCAGACCACTCTGTCAAAGGCTTTGGTTGCGTCTAGGGCTAGCGGGGAAAGTTGTTGGGCTTCTTGTTTCGCGATCTCTATTAAATTCAGGGTTCTGCAGCTATTGTCCCTCGTTGATCTGTGAGACAAACCTGTCTGGTCCGGATCTATGATGTCAGGGAGGATGAGTGCCAAGCGATTTGCCAGGATCTTGGAGTAAATGTTGGCATCGAGGTTTAGCAAGGAGACGGGCCTATAGGACCTATTTTCCCTGGGGTCTTTTCCGGGCTTGAGGATGAGGGCCGTGATTGACTCCTGCATAGAGGGGGTAGTGCTTCCCATGGTGGCAAAGGAGTTAAAGAGAAGAGTCAAGGGGGCCACCAATTGAGGGTGGAAGATTTTGTAAAATCGGGTGTAGAATCCATGTGGGACCGGAACTCTAGATTTAAGGCCTTTAATGACCAAATCGACTTCCTCACCTGTGATGGAGGATTCAAGATTTTCTTTAGCCGCAGCTTTGAGATGTGGGAGGGCAGCACCCTTTAGGTAGTCCTGTTGTTCTGTTTGATTTCTTGGGGCTGCTGTCATTGTTTCTGAAAGGTGGGCCACCGCAAGCCGCAATTTCTCTCGTTCTGCGAACTGGACGGTGCCATTGAGGTCGCAGAGGCCCAGAATGGTGTTTCTTTTCTTGGCCTTGGCGAGCTTGTCCACCAACAATTTGTTTGCTTTATTACTTTTGGCGTAGTACCACTGTTTGATTTTGGTTAGCAAGTGCGCCGTGGCTTCGGCAAAGTGTGCCTCCAGCCTCTTCCGCGCCACCTGCAAAGCTCAGTAGGTTTTTGGGGACCAACCCTTCCGCTTATGGGTAGCCTCAGCCTCAAGGATCTCGTTCTCCAGGGTTGTGCGAATTGTGCGTCTTTGTGAAACGCTGCACCTTGAGCAATCAGTTCCCCTCTCAGCACAGCCTCCATGGCATCCCAAGTGTTGGCTGGGGAGGTGTCCTCATTCCGGTTTTCTGCGAAGAAATTTTGTATCGTTCTGGCAATGGAGTCACTCACCGCCATGTCATTTAAGATGGGATCATACAGCAACCATCGGCGACGGGGAGGAGGATCAGAATCGTGCTCGCAGGGTTAGCGAGACCGGAGCGTGATCAGAGAGGACCCTGGGGCCAATGGTGATGTCGTCTGCGAAGGCTAGGAATTGGGGGGAGGCCAGGAGCAGATCAATCCGGGAGAAGGTTCGATGCACGTATGAGTAGAATGTGAAGTCTTTCACATCGGGATAAAGAACCCTCCATGTGTCCACGACCTCTAGGTTCCGGAAGAGGTGGAGAAGGCTCTTTGCTAACCTCAAGTCTCTAGAAGATGGGGGGTGAGATCTATCTACAAGCGGGTCCGGGGCCCCATTAAAGTCGCCACCAATGATGACATGCCCTTCTATAAAGGGGAGGAGGGCCTCCTCCAAGTCTTGGTAAAACCCTTCCTGGTTATCATTGGGGGCATAAGCGGAGATGAGGGAATAAAGTTAGCTGAAGATGAGACATTTAATTGCGATGAAGCGGCCCTCTGGACAGAGTAGTGAATCCAGAATTTGCAGTCTGAGATTTTTTGCAAAGAGGATTGCTCTGCCCCCCTTCTTAGTGCCGTTGGAGGCCATGAATTGTAAGGGGAAGGGAGTGCTACAAAGACGGGAGAAATCCGCTGGGATCTGATGAGTCTCTTGCAAGAAGGCAACCGAAGCCTCCACATCCTGCAGACGCTGAAGGGTGGATTTCCTTTTTCGAGGGGGAATTCAAGCCCCTGACGTTCAAGGTGATGAAGTTTAGTTTCTGATGCAGGGGGCAGGGCCTCTGGAGTTGGTGTAGGTCCCAGGGGTAGGGGTGGGGTTGGGGGGGCCAAAGTCAGCCATAATCGGGGGGTATGTTCATTAAAGGATCATCCTGTGGCTGGGATTTTTTAACTAACCTCCAACGGGAGGACGGTCTTCCAACCTTGACCTCCAACGGGGGGGCAAAACCTGAACCTGGGGGACAGATTTCGTCTCATCAGGGTTCCCCAAAGCCAACAGGTCTATAACTAACCAGGAGGGTTGGATTTCGCTCCAAGGGAAGTATGCAGCAATTAATGCTTCATGTACCAGTGCTGTATGTTTCTCAGGGACGCTTACTTGGGTTTCCGATTTCTTTGTACCCTTGACCAGGGTTCCCACCTTGGTTTGGGGGAGGATCTGCCTGATCCGGTCTCTGCAGGGTCGGGGGGGGAGAGCCCTGTTGGTCCCAGGGGACGCGGGGTGAAGGATTGTGGTAGCATCTTCGAGGTGGCAGATTATTCGGGAGGAGCCCTTGTGAGAGAATTGGAGAGCCGTTGGGAATAGCCACCGGTAGTGGGTCTGCTGGTCTTGAAGGAAAAGCGTAAGCTGTCGATGGGCTCTCCGCTTCTGCAGAGTCAGGAGAGAGAGATCCTGGAAGATTTGGAGAGGGAAGCCCTGGAACGATAGTTCATCGCGTGTACGGCCTATTGCAGAGATGGCTTCCATGGTGGTAACGAAGTGAACTCTTATGATTACGTCTGGGGGGAGATCCGAGCTTGAGTTGAGGAGTTGAGATTTATCCAATTGGGGCAATAATGACTGAAAGAAGTCACCCATGTATTCCACTAGTTCCTTGCCGGGGACACCACCGGATCTGCAGGTTATTGCGGCAGGCTCTGTTTTCGAAATCCTTTTGTTTGAATTCGAGGATCTCGGTTTTGTCCCTCAAGGCCTGAATCGTGCTCTGCACCTCAGCGAGGGTAGTAGAATGCTCCTGAGCCAGGTCCTCTACCTCCCCCAACCTATGCTCAACCTCCGAGGCCCTCTGGTCTGTCTGCTCCATTTTCGATGTGAGCTTTGTCATGCAAGATATAAATTCAGACTTAATGTCCGACATGAAGGCTTGGAGGTCTTCTTTAGTTGTGAGGATCCCTCTCTTTTCCGGCGCTTTTTGTGGGGTATGTTTCGGGGGGTCCGCTTTCTTGCTTCTGTCCGCTGGGAGGAGCATGGTGGAAATGTCAGCGGACCTAGGAGGTTTGAGCTGCTTGGCCATGGCAGAATCCTGTAGCTGTTATGGACTGTAGTGGTTCTGTGGTTTTAGGCGCTGCAGATGAGCACCCATGCGCTGCAAGGCCTTCAGAAGAGGCCACCTTGTACCACTCGCTAGGCAGGGATGGGAGGGATCGGACCCCCTCCAGTAGTCCACAGTTGGGCCTGTGCCGCCTTGCAGGGGACAAGGGAGTGGGCCGGGGCACCCCAGGAAGCAGTGGGTTAGGCAGGGATTGCCTCAAGCCCCCCACGAAAGAGGAAGTACCGCGTGGTCCGTCAGATCAGGATTTGCCAAGGGGGAAGCCCCAGCTCTACAGGGTGGAGCCTGCCATGCCTGTGCCGCAGCGTTGTCCTCTAGATAATTGGGTGGGGAGTTGATGCCACTTCCGGTCTTGCAGGCGAGCTGGGCCCCCAATAAGTAGAAAAGGTGTGGCGAGTGCGGTGGGGGGAACCCAACGGCAGCGCTTCATAACCCTGTATTTTGCTGGCGGAGTTGAAGAGAATAACAGAGTGAGGCAGGTGTCTGTTTTGTCTGCCAGGAGCAGGTAAAGCAGTGTTAGGCGCACATACATTTTGTAGGAGGCACGTATCTATTTTGTGTGCCGGGAGCAGTCAAGGCAGTATAAGGCATGTGTGGTTTTGTAGGCAGAGAAGAAGGCCCAAGAGGATGTAGGCACGTCTATCATATGTAGATGGAGCAGTCTGAAGCCCGATTAGGCACACCTGTTTTTGGAGGCGAGGGCTTAAGCAGTGTTAGGTGCACTTCTTTATGGGCAATGGAGACCAAAACAGCACCAGGCACCTGTTTTTGTATGTGGAGGAGAGGAGGCTCAAGTGGAGTTAGCAGGATCCAGGCAGGCAAGGAATCATAAGCTGGGGCACCCCGGGTAGCTGAAGAGAGCTGCGGGTGGAGCGGTCCGCGCCCCCACCCACCAGGCGGACCTCCGATAAGAGTGTGCTGTCGGGCCTCCAGTTACCTGGCACGGCAGATCCTCCAGTGGGCGCACCCCTCAGCCAGCTCCAGAGGGGCCCGCACCACCGCTGTATGTGTCACGGAATTCCCCCCCTGAACAGCCGCTTCCATGTCGGCCTCGACTTCGGTCATTTGGCATCTCAAACTATCCGGAATTCCCCCTTTCTCACCTGGGAGCGATCCTTGCAGGATTTCTTGGGCGGTGTCTTCTTACGCACGGACCTGGTCTTGTAAAAGCCTGCGCGAGCCTCTTCTGGCTCCAGCGTGCGTTCAAAGCTCCAGGATTCAGACTCTCCAGGATCCAGGAACGAAGAAGGTAAGCACACAGCAAACGAGTCCGGGAAACAAGGAGGAAGGAAGAGGGTAATGGGAATGGAATTAGGAGGTCCATGAACAAGGACATCAGTGTAGCGAACTACGGAGCACACGTCTAGTCGCTGCTTGCAGTAGCATTGAGACGTGCGGGCCCGTTGGGGCGCGGTCTATTTGTAAATACGCTGCGTCTGACGTAAGGACAAGGAAGATGTTGCACGTTAGGCAGCCATGTTGGGAGTATCAAGGAGTACAAGCCCCGTTGTGACAAGGACCATGAGGTCCAAAAGGGCGTGTTCTGTGGGTCATGACAGCATGCCCCCTCCGAAGACTCGTTCCACTGGGTTTGCCCAGGTGTATGAGATGATATCTTCTGAGCAATCGAGGGGTATTCAGGTTAGAAGCTGGTTCCCAGGTTCTTTCACTTGGAGGATATCCTTTCCATTCAACCAGGTATTGACGCTGACCCCGTTTATACCTGGAATCGCATATTTGGGACACTTCATATTCCACTTGGTACTCCACCACCACCGGAGGGGGTCTGCAAGATTTCCGGGAAGATCGGATGTAGGGTTTTAATAAAGAAGTGTGAAAAACTGGGTGGATCTTCTTCCAGGAGTCGGGTAGCTTGAGTCGGTATGAGACAGGATTTATGATTTCCTTGACGGGAAAATGGACCATAGTACCGGGGGGCCAGTTTGTTTGGCCGTAAGTGTCGGGGTAGTAGCTTCGAGGACAACCAGACTTGATCACCAACTGCATATGAAGGCCCTGGTCTTCTTTTAGAATCAGCATTTTGTTTAGTTCGCATTCTGGCCTTCTCTAAGTGTTCCTTGGCTTCCTTGTGTACATTGATGAGTGTTTCCATCCAGGAGTGAACGGTAGGAACAGGTGTGGGATGTGGAAGAATAGAGGGTAACACTGATGGATGGAATGCTTGACTGCAATAAAAGGGGCTGGTGTTGATTGCCGAATGATCTGAATTGTTGCACACAAACTCAGCCACGGTTATTAGGAGCGACCAGTTGTCCTGAACCTTAGTGGCGAAACAACAAAGGTATTGTTCCAGGGTCTGGTTTACACGTTCCATAGCTCCATTGGTTTGTGGATGATAATCTGATCAGAGAGTGTGTTGGATTCCCAGAATGCGACAGAGATGTTTCCAGAATTGTGAGACGTATTGAGGTCCTCGGTCTTATATGATCTTGGAAGGAAGTCCATGTAGGCGGAAAATGTGTTCCAGGAAGATTCCAGCTAGCTCTGAGGAGGACGGTAGTTTATGCAGGGGTGTAAAGTGAGCCATGTGAGTAAACAAGTCAATGGTAACCATGATAGTCGTGTATCCCCTAGAAGGTGGCAATTCCACAATGAAGGCTGTAGCGATGAATTCCCATGGTCTTGTTGGTAGAGTAGGTTGTAGTAGGAGACCTGCTGGTCTCTTGTTATCGTGTTTGTTCTGACTACAAATAGAACAGGCTTGGATGTACAGTTGTACGTATGTCTTCATTCTAGGCCAACAAAATTGTCTTTGTATAAGACGGAGGGTGTTGGTGACGCCACAATGTCCAGAATGAAGGGTATCATGGCAGAGGTTGATTATCCTTTGTTGTAATTTCTGTGTGGGGATGACTAGAGCATTATCCTTGAACAAGTATCCATCCTTGAATCTTATATTCCATTGATTTTTCCTTGAAACATCCTTCCAGAGCTCAGGGCATTGGGTTTGTATCCGAATTTCTTCGAGGAGACTGATTGCTTGAGCTACAAAAATCGTGTGGGGAAACATCTTGGGATAAGTCCGGTCTTCAATTGTTTCCTAGTCAGGACGTCGGGATAAGGCATCAGCAATTATGTTCTGTGATCCTGGGAAATGATGGATGTGGAACTGGTACTGGGCAAAGAAGAAGGCCCAACGGGCCTGACGACTGCTCCTACACTCCAAGGATTGTAGAACTTGAAGATTCCGATGGTCCGTGCGGACCTGGACTGGATGTCTCGCTCCCAGGAGTAGGTGTCGCCATTCGGTGAAGGCTTGACGGATGGCTAACAATTCCTTTTCAAGGGCAGAGTAATGTGTCTCACTCGGAGTCAGAGTTCTTGAAAGATAAGCAGTGGGGTGTTCCATCTTGTCCTCAAACTCTTGCTTCAGTACTGCTCCTATGGCGTAGTTAGAGGCATCCGTCTCCACTATGAATGGTCGATTTATGTCGGGTTCGGCTAGGATGGGGGCTTCAGTAAACTCTGTCTTTATACGTTGGAATGCCTTGTCTTGAGGTGTAGACCAGAGAAAGGGAGTGTCTTTCTTCAAGAGTGCAATGATCGGCTGAATAATCTCCGAAAAGGCGGGTATGAACTTCTGGTAGAAATTGGCTAGCCCCAGGAAGGATTGGACTTGTTTCACAGAAGTGGGAGCCGGCCAGGATAATATGGCTTTTACCTTTGACTGATCCATACCAATTCCTTCTGGACTAAGGACAAATCCTAGGTAATGAACTGAGGTCACATTAAAGAGGCATTTCTCGGGTTTGGCTAGGTGTCTATGTTCACGTAGTCGTCGTAAAACAGCCTTAACATGTTCTTCATGCCTTAAAAGGTCCTTCGGATAGATCAGGATATTGTCCAGGTAGACGATGATGAAGATGAACAGCATATCGGAGAACACCCTATCCATGAAACGTTGAAAGACCGCAGGGGCATTAGCAAGTCCAAAGGGCATTACCAGTTATTCAAAGTGTCCAAAGGGTGTTCGAAAGGCTGTTTTCCATTCGTTTCCTTCCCCGATACGGATCAGCTGATGGGCACCCCTGAGATCCAGTTTTGTGAAGATTACAGCTCCTCTCACCGCCTCCAGGATATCCGAGATCAAGGGTAAAGGGTAGCGGTCCTTGAGGGTGCATTGATTTAATCCATGATAATTGAGGCAAGGTCTAAGTTCCTTGGTGTCCTTTTTGGGAACAAAAAACAGTGAGGCTCCAGCTGGGGATTTCTATGGTCTTATGGCGCCATTTTCAAGATTGGTATCCAAGTATTCTCGCAGGGCTCTCTTTTCAGGTTCGGATAGGATGAACATCCTCCCGAAGGGAATCACTGCTGAAGGTTCTGTGTCTATGGCGCAGTCTTGAGGTCTGTGAGGGGGTAGAGCCTGGACTATGGCAGTTGAGAACATATCAGCATAATTCTGATAGGCCTTTGGAACCGATACGATATTGGAAACCATGAGTGGAACTTGCTGATCTATTGATGGTTCTTTGGAAGGTGTCACGGATGATTCCAGGAATAGACAGTGAGACATACAAAACTCAGATCCAAGAAATAAGGATCCTGCTGTCCAGTTGATATAAGGATTATGCTTCTGTAACCAGGGCATACCCAGGACCATGGGATAATGAGCAGACTTAATGTCAAATCTGATCAGCTCTTGGTTATGGTTTATTGAAAGTTGGATCTCTTTAGTCTGCAGGCTTATAGGCCCTGAAGTGAGGGGTCTTCCATCGATCGCTTCCACCGGTTGCATGGTACTTTGTGTCTCGTATGGAATGTGGTGACACGTAACCCAATCTTGATCAATGAATACCCCCATAGCTCCGCAGTCAACCAAGGCCAAAATGGAGTAGGTCTTATTCTTGGATGGCGATAGAAGGGCCTGTACAATCACTAGGCTGTTTTGTCCAGGAGAGTTCAAGGATGGAATAGACGTGGAGCTAACATCTCTCTCCCGAAGCCTTGCTCCATCTAGGATCGGGAGCTGGCGTTTCCCGAACGCCGAGGAGGGGCTAGAGGGCATTCTCTAACCAGGTGCTTATCCAAGGCACAGTACATGCATAACCCTGTATGAATCCTTCTCATCCTTTCTTGCGGGGATATGGGTCCACGGAAGGCTCCTATCTGCATAGGTTCTGGTTCAGCAGCTGACCCTGGATTTGTGTCAGTCTTGGAGGTGATCTCGAAGGATGCCTTCGGGGGGTTACTTTGAATTTACTTTTTTCTGCCTTTCTTTCCTGGATACGAAAATCTATTTGCATGGCAAGGTCCAGAAGAGCCTGGAACGAGCTTGGGCGAGCCACTCTGGCCAACTCATCTTTGATCTCCTCATTCAGTCCCCTTCTGAAAAGTTTAAAACTTGCTTCAGGAGACCAGCCAGCTTCCTTGGTCAATTGTTTGAATCGGGTTACATACGTAAGCATATCCTGGGATCCTTGTTGAAAGTCTAGCAGGCGCTGCTGGGCACAATAGACCTGCTCAGGACGGTCAAACATGTTTTTAAGGGTTTGTATGAAACCATCATAGTCATCCAGGAGGGCATCACCAGAATTGACTAAGGGCATAGCCCAGGTTAGAGCATTTCCGGAAAGGTGTGAAATTATGAAGCCAACCTTAGCCCTAGGGGTTGAAAAAGTAGTAAGGCTTAAAAGTAAAGTAGACCAAACAAGAATCAAGGGATCCACGAAGGGTTTTTGCCGACCCACCGTATTTGTCAACAATGCCGCCCAGCAATACGCTTTCCTTTGTGGCAGAATCACGGGATAGAACTAATTGTTTGAGAGCGGCGTTTTCCGCCTTTAAATTTTGTACCTCGGTCGTTAGTTCTTGCATGCCACGCATGAGATCCTGAACAGCCGCTTCCATGTCGGCCTCGACTTCGGTCATTTGGCATCTCAAACTGTGCGGAATTCCCCCTTTCTCACCTGGGAGCGATCCTTGCAGGATTTCTTGGCCGGTGTCTTCTTACGCACGGACCTGGTCTTGTATAAGCCCGCGCAAGCCTCTTCTGGCTCCAGCGTGCGTTCAAAGCTCCAGGATTCAGACACTCTGGGATCCAGGAACGAAGAAGGTAAGCACACAGCAAACGAGTCCGGGAAACAAGGAGGAAGGAAGATGGTAATGGGAATGGAATTAGGAGGTCCAGGAACAAGGACAACAGTGTAGTGAACTACAGAGCACACGTCTAGTCGCTGCTGGCAGTAGTGTTGAGACGCGCGGGCCCGCAGGGGCACGGCCTATTTGTAAATACGCTGTGTCTAACGTAAGGACAAGGAAGATGTTGCACGTTAGGCGGCCATGTTGGGAGTATCAAGAAGTACAAGCCCCGTTGTGACAAGGACCATGAGGTCCAAAAGGGCCGTGTTCTGTGGGTCATGACAGCATGTTGAGAGGGGATCCTCCGCCAGGAGTCGGGGGGGCAGCAGTCCGCTCAGATGCAGTGGCCGGGTCTCCCACAGCCCGGCCGCCCAAGTCGAGCCGCCGGGGGCCCAGCCGCAAAGGCAGGCGGCGCCCGCTGTGCTCTGCAGCCCCACCCGGGGCCGGAGGAGTCTGGGTGCGAGGGCGATGCAGGGGGGGCTTGCTTCGCCCCTCGGCGCGGGCGCTCGTAGATGCTGGGGCCACACCGGAGGCAATGCAGACAGGCAGTGGGATGGTTAGGGGGCCCAGGCTCCCCCTCCACAGTGTCTGCCACCAAATACCCCGCCTCCAGGTCTCACTCCTCCCCGCCGGCACCTCGCTTGGGTCCGCCCGCAATCTTGTTTTTCTCCGGTAACGGGTTCGCAGACTTCAACGCCCCCGTTCCAGGCTTATAGCGGGCGGTAGGGCCTCATTTTCGCATCAATTTGTTGCCCAGAGGTTCCGACGGCCGTAGAATGCATTTAATTCCGGACAGTTTACTGGTGCATCGTTGTAACACGCAAGGGCTGCGGGTTCCCTAAGGAGGCCTTCAAAGGAGCAGCCACATCGCTGGCGCTCCAGGCCATGCCCCAGCTGGAAGGTTTTCAATCAATCTTAACCACTGACATAGCTATGGGGAACCCTCCAGATCATTGTTTATGAACCTGCCAAGCCATTACAGAAGGGGAAACACCATATGCAAACCAGGCTGGGTCCACCCCAAAGGGGGCGTGTCTCATGATAAGGATGGCAGTGTGAGCAGTACAGAGCAGACAAGGCATCAAAGTCAACACAGAAGGTGGAAAAGTCAGAAGGAAGACATACACCCACCAGCACGTGATCATAATGACAACATCATTGATTGTAGGCAAAATATGAAGGCATGGATACCAGAGAGAGAGGGGCACCCATTTATGGCACTAGAGGAGGCAAGTAGCCAAACCTCGCCAGTGCTTGTTGAACATTTGATTGGAAAACAAAAATGTAATAGTGTGACAAATCCAATATAAATGATGGAAAAAGCTTTTGTTAAGCAGGATTTCACTCCTCATCAGAGAAGAGAGCAAGCATCTCATCAGCTCTGTGGGCCTCATTATAAGTGTGCAAGTCCGGAAATAAAGGTGCCAGATACCAGCACCTTTTCTGGACTGGCTCACTTTGAGTCTGCCTGTAGAGGCACTGAACAACTGACAGGCCTGACCTGCTGGTTGTTCAGGCCCCTACCGGCAGGTTTTTCACTAAAGCACTGCCGCCGTTACTAACGGTACGAGTGCTTCAGGATTCCCATGGATATGATATGATGTGGCATTTATAACGCACCTGTACACAAGTTGTTCTAGGCGCGACAAGACAGGGAGGTGGAAACAAAAAGGAGGACAAAAACAACGATGTTACTAGGCCTTGTGTTATTCAGATCACGCAAGAGCAGGGAAAGCGGGGAGGGGAGAAGTGCAGGAGTGTGGGAGAGGAAGGAGAAGTGCGGGACAAAGGAGAAAAAAACAAGAGTGCAGCCAGCGGGTGGCAATAAGTGCAAGGGAGGAGACTGTAGTGTTACAGATACAGACCACAAGTGCAGGGGAGCCAGGGGCAGTGCAGGATTGCAGCTGGACAGGCAGAGACCTGGGCCCGAGTTCAGAGGGTGACCAGGTGACCAGTGTGTGAATGGAACGGGAAGGTGATCAGCCGGGGAGAGGAAGAGAAAAGGCAGAAGCGAAGAGAAAGGTCTTCAGTTGCTTACAGAACCGGAGATGGTTCTGCTCAAGTTTCAGAGAGGCAGGGAGGCTGTTCCAGAGGGTGCCCCAGCCGAAGAAAGAGACCTGCTTAACTCTTTGCTTGAGGAAGCGCCTGACTCTCAGAGAGTTGGAGGTGGAAGCGCTGAGAGCTCGAGAAGGCAGATATTTAGGAAGAGAGTTGGAGGTAGTATGGCCCCAGGCCCCAGAAAGCCCTGTGCACAATGCAGATGGTCCTGAACTCGATCCTTGCCACCACTGGGAGCCAGTGAAGGGATTTCCATGCTGGAGAGATACGATCCCTGGGCTTGAGTCTCGCAGTCCTTTTAGGAAAGTTGAATCTGGGTGCTTTTGCATTGCTGCAGTGTTTGAAAACTGTTTTTGAAAACTAGGCCTTTTCTCCCATTTTAGGAAAGTTGAATCTGGGTTTTTTTGCAGCATTGCTTCTGTGTTTGACAACTAGGCCTCTTTCCCCTGTGAGTCACTTTTTCTCCTCCTGTAATTTTCCTAATCAAAGTCCCACGTGAACTTAATTGTCTGTTGTCTATTGTTTCTTCTGAATTGTCTGCTTGATCCTCTTCTCCTTGTGTCCCAACCCTAGTGTCCCCCCACTCTTCTCACCACCCTTCCACCCACCCTCTCTTGCATACTCTATGGTGCTCTCTGTCTCACCCATCTTCTCAAACTACTTTTCCATTGACTATCCTGCCCTTCTCACTAAGTCTGCGAGGAAGAAGTTCAAAGGGTATCAGGTAATAATGTCCCCCTGAAAAAAGTCGTCCATACCCCTTCTAGAATATTTGGGGAAAGCGTTTTGGTAGCCAGGAGAAAGTCACCAGAACCCGATGACTTTTTCACAGCGACATTATTACATGGAACTGTTCAAAAGAGATATCCTAGTCTCCATGGGAATTGAAACTTAACGTACCGCTGCTGCGTGTTATATCCCGGTAGCACCGGGATGTCAGGCAGCGGTAATTTTAGTACAAGGTTGCCGGCGACTTGGTGGGTTACCGGCAACCTCGTAATGAGCCCTTGTCTCCTTTTCTGGATACCAGGCAGCTCCATTCAAAGTCAAACCACAACTTATATTTGTGAAAACTCATGTGACGTAGCCTGTAGTTCCTGAAGTGTGCTCTGTGGCAGGAAATACATGATGGCATGATGGGGGAAAAGTTTTACTTAAAATAATTTTATTCAGCTGGTAGCAATAAAAGTACATAAGAAACAATGACAAAATGACAATAACAAAACGATATCATTAGCACCAAATGAAAATGGCCACTTAGAATATTTAAAAACTCTTAGAATTTAGGTTATTGAGATCAGAAGATCTCTCAACCGTCCCAGTAAACAAAGTTGGATAAATAGGCCATGGCTTCTGGTGCCTCAAACATTTTGCAGCTACTGCAGAGGAGCTTTTGATATCGAGATCCACTAAATAAAGCGCAAAAGACTTGGCAGACCTAATGCCATACACTATAACATAAATAAAAAATGTTTTAAAAAATTACATAGTTTAAAACACAACAGTCATAAAACAGACCTACGGACAATAGATCCATGACATTACTTGTGACTACGGAAACTCTACTAGTATCAAGGTCCTCTGGCAAGTTCTCAGCAAAAATAAAAACATTCACACAATCGAAACAAAGACATTTAATTTGATAATCATAAAACCGATAAATAGTTCATTGACATTGCCAAACAACCACACCTGCTGGTTAAAAGAATGTTCAGTGCAGTGCACTGAAGTGTAAGTTTGAACTTCTTCCTACACATTTATTTTAAAACTAAACCATTCCAGAGCAGTTTCTTTTTAAAATCAAAGTCTAGGAGCAGTGAAACTGAATAAAAAAGAGAAAAAGCACTGCTATCAACTGCTCCTGCCCACTTCGACCTCTGTTATCCACGCTCTAAATAAAAACTGGGCCACATTTATGGCTACATCCCAGTCGTTGGGGGATTTGCAAAGTCTTAGATCATGTTCTGCATTTCTTATTCCTTTTGCAATAAAAAGGGGTTTCAACCAAAGTCCTCTTTTGGCTTGATGCAGCAGGCATTGATTTTTTTTAAAACAATTTTTATTAACATTTCTCAAGTTAATACAAGAAAACCCTGTCCATGGTCTCCCCCGCCCCTGCCCCCCAAATCACGTAGCTATGCCGCATGGGTCCTTGGAGATAGATGAACAATTTTGACCACTCTTGTCCATGAAGTAAACCGTAGGTCTTTCTACTTATCCAGGGTCCGAGTGTTTTGTAGGCACCATTGTATCATTCCTTACCCGGTCCTCTTTAGGTTGATCCGCTTCCCCTGTGTCATTTATTGTTTTATGCTTTGGCCTTCCAGTTGCGCGCTCAAAGGAACGGCAACTGGCCCGGCAAGCCGTGGGGAGGGAGAAGTGTCAGCCCTCCTCGTAAAGGCATCTTGCCTGATTGTCCTGGCGATCATATCATCTCGGGTCTGCTTGCCCAATATGGCTTCCAGTGGCAGCTCTCCTTCTTGTGCTCCCCGATGGCCTTGCGTACCTATGTTTCTTCCCCCCAACCCCAACAAAAGAAGCAAATTAGTAACTGTGCACGCTAACCCCCACCCACCCCTTACCCCCGTCCCCTCCAATGTCCCAGCCTTTTTCTGTTCCCATTCCCTGTAGGGGATCCCATTCGCTCCGCCGTGTACTGTGTCCTAGGTTTCAAGGGGGCATGTCATCTGATTGCACGAAAATCCTTTGGACCAGAACGTTCCACCCAGCAATGTCATTACTGGTTTTGTTTCTTCACCTGCGCGCTGCTCTGTTCCATACCACTGTCTCTGCTTCCACCCATTTTCCGTGGTCTCTCCACCAAGCCTCCACCCGGGGCCCCTTTGCTGTTTTCCATGCCATGGCGATCCGGGGTTTGGCCAGGACGCAGATAAGATCTTTCATTCTTGCTAGCGGGGCTTCATTGCGTTTCATTTAAACAGCCCCAATAAGCTTGCCTCCGGTGGCCTATCCCCGCCACCCAGACTTTTTCTGCTATGTGCTGTCAAAACCTAGCAATCGTTGGCACGACCACAACATGTGCATTGTCTGCTTTCTCGTTTGCACACCTCAGGCATTTCTGTTCCCCTGCGCCTGCAAAGAGTGAAATAGCATGTGGGTTCGTGTAGGCCCTGTGTCTAACCTGTATTAGCTTAAATCTAGCGTTTCTTGACACCTTTTGTGCATACAACAAGACCCTAGCACCATTCCCCATCACTAAAGGCGCGCCCCACATCCCTCTCCCATATTGCCCTTGTCTGGAGATGTGGCTTGCTCAGTGCATCTATTATCAGTTCATAGAGTCTGGAGATAACGTGGATACCTTCCACTAGGTCATATAGCGTTTCCAGCATGACGTCTCCAGTGATTCCCTTCCTGACTGCCGGCCATCTGTTCGCTACTAACCCTGTAACACTGTGATATGTGAGGAACTGCCCTCCCAGGATCCCATGCTGCTTCACTAGAACAGGTAAGCTCCTCAGTCCTCCCTCATGGGTAAGGTCTCCTAATGTGATTATCCCGTGTGATTCCCGTGTTGTCTGATAGTATGGATCTCCTTGCGCGACTCTGCACGGACTGCGGCTATATATGTTATCCGGATACGTGTCCCGTTTTCCCACCAACTTCCACATGACAGTGCCTGCCCCAGAGTCACCAACCCTGGCACATTCCCAAGCCTGCACTTCATTTAGGTGGTGAGGTTTGACCCCTTCCTCCAGCAGTTTTGTATCTAACGCCATGTGTCTTCATCCGCCAGCCAGTCTATGATCAATTATAGCTGCCCCGTCAGGTAGCATGCCTCGAAGTGCGGTACCCTGGCTCCCCGTTCTTGTAGTCACTATTTAGCACCTCCACTGAGATTCGGCACCTTTTGTTACCCCAGATGAACTCCTGCACAGTGGAGTTCATTTTGCGGAAAAACTCTCTGGGTACCACATAGGGGATGTTTACAAAATGGTACAATAGGCGCTGTAGCACCACCAGTCTAAGAAGTGCCACCCTACCCATCAACGAAAGGGGTAGTTTCTGCCAGAATGCCACTGATCTCTCCACTCCCTGGAGCGCCTTCAACGTGTTTGTCTCGTGTTCCTCCTTTGGGTCGTGGCGTATATTAACCCCCAGTTATCTGAAGGTGTCCACCGTCCACTGCAACCCCAAATTCGGAAGCTGCCTTAGCTTCAACGCTGAAAGCCCTGCCAAAGGGAACTATCACAATTTTCTCTTGCTTTTCATGATTCCTGATAGCCTTGCGAAGTTGTCCAGAACTGCCAGAATGTGCGGCAGGTTTTCCTCGGGGTTCTGCACATACAACAGCATGTCATCTGCATATAACGAGACTAAGTTTGTTTCTCCACTTACCGGGATTCCTGACTCCTTGCATTTGCTCCTAAGACAGGCTGTGCGTGGTCCAAGCATAGGGAAGCATAGGGAAGAGGGGGAACCCCCGTTTGGTGCCCTTTCCCAATTCCCACTTCTCCTAGACATGTATTCCTGTTTTGATTCTGGCCAAAGGTCGGTTTAACAGCAGCTGCACCCACCGCGCGAAGAGCGGGGCCACTACGAAGCACTGCAGTGTCGCTTGTAACCATTCCCACCTAACAGTCAAATGCCGTTATTGCATCTAGGGAGGCTACCGCGTATACTGCATCCACACCCTTCGTCCGTTATATAACATGATGCAATCTGCGCAGGTTCCAAGACTTACTTCTGCCAGGGACATATCCCGACTGTTCCGGGTGCAAAAGTGTACTGATCACTCTTTTTAGTCTGGCCGCCAGTAATGCTGCCAGTATTTTACAGTCCTGCTTCATCATCGAGAGAGGCCTGTATGACCGGCATTCTAGCAGAGATTTCCGGGATTCAGTATTGGTATTATTACTGCCTCCCGCAGGCTGGCTGGCAATATACCCTCCTCGAATGTCTCCTCCATCATCTGCAGGAGGTGAGGCGTGAGTTATGCTGTGTATTCCCTGTACAATTCTGACAGGAACCCATCAGTCACCGGCGTCTTGCCTGTGGGTAATGCACCTATAGTCTCTCGTAGTTCCTCCTCCGTGAGCGTTTGCATCAAGCATGTCCGCCTGCTCCCTCTCCAACCGGGGCAGCTCTATCTCACCCCAGGCTTCCTTGATGTCCTCTACTCTATCCTCCCCATTTGATTCAAACAGATTTTGGTAAAATCCCTAAAAACCGAGTTGATCTCGCTTTGGGCCCTCCACTCCTCGCCGCATTAATCTTTGATGGTGCTGATCATCTCCCTCCTGCTCTCGTTTGCCCCACATAGCTAAGCCAACAATTTGCCAGGTTTGTCTCCTCCCTCGTGGAGTCTCTCCAAATATTTGCTGTAATCATGCCTGCCTAGTCTCTCCTGGGCAGCTATGCATTCCTGCTTCAGCTCTGTGTGTCTCCCTGCTCCATCCCCCTGCTGCTCTTTGCCCCCGGCCCACGTTTCCATTTGCCCCTCTATATTGGATATAGTGTTCAGTAGATCCTTTTGGATTCCATTCGCCTTCCCGATTGCCTCCCCTTTAATCACCACCATGAATGATTCCCACAGAGTGCAGGTGCTGCTGACGCTTCCCTTATTGATCGTAAATAATTCCTCTATCTTCCTTCCAAGTTGCTCTCTGTAATGCACGTCTGACAGTGCCTCCGCTCTTATTCTCCATGTTGGGATAGGGGTTTTGTGTGCTGTGTTCTGCCATGTTACCATCAGTGGCGCATGGTCTGACAGGGCCCTGGCTTTGTATTCCAATGCCACAAATTCCCCCAACGCTTCCACAGCAGTGAGCATGTAGACGATGTGCGTGTACACTGCATGTGGGCTAGAGTAGTAGGAGTACCCTCTATTGTCCCCAATCAGTTGCCTCCATACCTCCTTCAGCTTAAGCTCGCTCATCAGGTTCCCTAGCGCTTTAGAGGCAGGTGCCCTTTTTCTGTGTGTCGCGTCTGATCTATCTAGCAGTGGGTCCAGGGTGCAGTTAAAGTCCCTCCCCCGCCCCCACAGCCACAGAGCACCTCTATATGGAGCGATCATCGGGCCCAAGGACTCGAAGAAGACGGTGGAGTCGTGGTTGGGCGCATATGTATTAATTATGCAGACTTCTCTCTGTTCCAGGAGCCCATGCAAGACTGTAATCCGATCCTCACTGTCAAATTTACAGTCCAATAGTTTATAGGGGACTGAAGGGGCTACCCATATAAGAGTGCCCTCGCGTATGCTGAGTATGTCGCACCCCTGACTACGCCCCGCCATTTCTTCTCGATTATCGATTGCCTGGCCGCTGTCAAATGCGTCTCCTGCAGGAGTGCAACTTGCACCCCTTTGTTGACCAGGAAAGTGTGGACCCTATTCCTCTTGCTGTTAAGCCCCCTCATGTTCCAGGAGGCAATTTTAATACTACCCATTTTCCAATTCTGGGGCCTTTTTCCCGTGGCGTCCCACTCGCCCTCTCGCTTCCTCCCCTTCTCCCCTTTTCTTCCCCATGCATCCACTCCCCAGCAGTGAGCACTTCCTGACAACGTCCCGCAGTCCAACTAATTGTACTTTCCCTTCCCGCCCTTCCATAATCTCACCCATGGTGGGGGTGCCCAGCGTGCAATTCAACATTACATAAAACTCCCCCAAACTCCCCAACATTAACAAGTGCCCAACGGTACTGGGTCCGTTAAGACTCAGCCGCTTCTTGCGCCAACCAGTGTTCTGCCCCTCTCTCACCAGCAGTGGAGTGCTTCCAGGCGCACTCCAACAGGGGTCCTTCAGGGTCGGCTGGGATGTGCAAAGCCCCAGTCTTACTCTGCAATCCTGCCGTCTGCTAGCCGGGGTCCCCAGGTGACTCGTAGTCCTTCTGCTCCTTGTCATTTTCTCACGTTAGCATTGTATTCTGCAAAATAGGGTTCTTCTCACTGTCACCCCACTTCAGTTAGTGGCTTCTTGACTCCTGCATAGTGGGGGCACTCCGACCGAGTCCATCCATGCCTATACTCCGCTGGTAATGTTGAAAAAGTGTGAATTGCCATTGTGAAGTACTTTTAGCTTGGCTGGGAATATCAACATGTACTTCATATTCGCCTGTCGCAGCCTTTCTTTGGTGGGACCAAAAGCTGCCCTTTGTTTCTGTACTTTCAAGGTGTAGTCCGGGTACATCGCTATCTTGGCTGATCCACTCTCTTATTAGTTCTCTTTGCCTGGAGAACACCAGAATTGTTGCTGTGTCTCTGTAGTTCAGGAGCTTTGTGATTAATGGTCTTGGTGGCACTCCTGGGGGACGTCTCCTAGCCAAGGAGTGGTGGGCTCATTCTATGGTGAAGCCCTGCAATAGATTACCCACTCCAACTTCCTGTAGCAGCATGTTCTCCACGTATGTCGTGGGGTCCCTTCCTTCCTACCCTCTGGGTAGGCCTAGTATGCAGATGTTGTTGCGCCTGACTCTTCCATTTGCGTCCTTGGCTCTGTTTTCCATTGCGGTCACCTTCATTTTCAGCTCTCTGACCTCAGATTGGGTCACTACTATGTCCTGTTTGTTTTTCCCGGCCTGTGCTTCGACTGACTGTATTCTCTCCGCCAGCCCTCTGACATCTTGTCTCAGCAGCCCCACCTCAATTCTGACCTCGTCGATCCCCCTTTCCAGGGTTGTTTGGAGTGTGGCTATAGGCTTGAGGATTTGTTTTTCATCCTTCTTCCCCTCGGCTGCGTGGTCATGCTGTCATGTTGGGATTCGCTGCTTCCTTCCCCATTGCGAGCAAATGCCTCCATCTTAGTCTGCTTCGACATTCTCCTGTTCTGTTGGTCAGTCATGTGTGCGGTCTTCTTCCTCTGTTTTCCGCCCAAATGGTAGTGCTTGATTCTTCAGCTGTTGGCCACTGCCTGGGTAGTTGGCGTGCCCTTCCCTCGGGCAGTCAGCTCATGATTAGGCCGGGTTAGGGCTCGCCCTCTGTAGTTTGTGGCCGTGCAGTTCTTTTCCTCAGCCTTCAGTTGCCCAGCTCTATATCCCTCACTGGAAGGACGGGGAACTATGCAACCCCGATTCTCTGGCCCCCAGTCGCAGCTTCTTCCAATGCATCTCAGGCTGTCGCTGCACTGCTGCCCAGTCTGCTGCTTCACCCGTTGGGCCACCATACTGTCCCCGCGGTGCCCCGCTGTCGCCTCCTCCGGAGTGAGGTGGGGGTTTCTCTGCTCTGAACAATTCAGTTATCTCACTGCAAATGGGGGTATGGATGCCCCCCCCAGCGGTCTGCCTGTAATATAGTCTCCTTTCTGTGTACTGCATGGGCGACAGGGGCAGGTCTCCCCGCACCCGCCATCACCCAGCCCAGCTAGTAGCCCCCCTCGCTCACCTCTGTGGGCCTGGTGTTCTCGCTCCTCCTCTGCACATCCACGGGGGCTCATGGAGTGCTTCCTCCCTTCCCCGATCTCTTGAGGATGGGGGGGCCACAATCCACCCACCTGTGCTGCTATTTTCCAGTCGCAGCTCCGGGCTAAGCAGGGACTTGGGTGCTTCTCCTCTCTTTCCAGGTTGGAAACTAGGGCCATCAGCAGTAGCTTTGTGCTCTTCTGCAAGGGGCCGGGAGGCTATGCATTCTTCAGCCGCCCCTCGCGGCTCCACTACTGCCTTCCCCTCCTCAGCGTCACCAGCTTCTCTCCTCGGTGCAGATACGCACGCCACCGCCTTAGTGGGGCTTCTCCCAGCTCCGGCTTCGTTCGCTGCATCCTGCAGGCGCAGGCAGGCATTTCTGGGGAGGTCCTCCGCTAATTGGATCGGGCTCGGTTGTGGCCCGCTTAATCAGTCGCCGCCATCTTGCTAGTTCACAGCAGATGCTCTTCACGGTCACGTTTACAGTTGGTGCTTTTCGATTCTGAAGCGCCGCTGCTTCAATGTACACAGGCCACCTTTCCGACACTGGTGTGCGCATTCCCTGGGCTCAGGCATTCATTTGTTCTGCTTTTTTTTTGAGACTCTGTTTTGGATCTGGCAGTAGCTCCAGAGGCTTGCTGCTTTACACCATGACTGCACAACACGCCCAGCAGGCATAACAATAAAACGTGAACTAACATTTCATCATGCATTGGGCAGAAGTAATAATGTGGAGATGTGTTTTGTCTCCACATAGCGGTAAATCCTCCTAGAGGTAGGCTCCCCAATCATAATTTGATGGGGAGGATCCTGTCCTTAATGTCCAGTCTATCTGGGTAATTCTTGCAACTAATAGAGGTTTACACATCCACATATTTGCTGATTTATCGACTACCTTTAATGGTCTGCAGTCTTTGCTCTGGCCCATCCTCTGTATGCCTTTTCTTTTTTAAATAGTTCTGTCCTGCAGACCATAACCACATGGGATTAACCCATAGCTCTGGGAGATGGAGTGTATACAACATACTTTTGCAAGGCATAAAATAAGCAGTTTCGCATAGCAATTTGCTATGTAATTCGGTATGTTTGCTAATTAGACACTTGTCTAGCAAAGCTAGCTGTTTATGTTACCCTATTCAATGAAAGCACAGTCACATTCCACTGTTGACAATGGGGCTCTCTCCACCTTCCATTCACTGCATATGTAAAGGGGCTAATTGAGAGAGAGTGCCACAGTAACCATCTCCTCCACTCTTAAGTGCCAATGCCCCAGGCCCCGGGCCGTACGAAGTACGGCACAATGGAGAGCCTGGGGCGTTAGGCGCAGGGTGGGGGAGAAACAGCGCGAAAGCCGAGGGGAGGGGCGGCCAGATGGCGCCCTCACCCCAGCGTTGCCAGGAAATGGCACAACAACGCCAAGGAAAGGTGTGAGGGGAAACAGGGGGGCCGGGGGAAGTCCGGTCCCCCAAGGGAAGAACAAAGGGGCCTGGGGGTATAAGTAGTCCCCAGAAAGAAGGAAGGAGCACAAACCAGGTAAGGAGCTCACCTCATTCGGGTAAGCTCCTAGGGCCTGGAAAAGGGGGAGGAAAAACGTTTGCTCTTGCGGGCTCACTGTTTTAAGTCCCCTTTTAACATACAGGCAAAAACGTTTGCTCTTGCGGGCTCACTGTTTTAAGTCCCCTTTTAACATACAGGCAAAAACGTTTGCTCTTGCGGGCTCACTGTTTTTTCCTCGCTTGAACATGCAGGCATCGTTTCACCTACCGTGTCGGAGAGCGGGCCGCCGTGGGAGGCCGGGAGGAGAAGACCGGCAGAATCTCCAAAGGGCGTGCAGGATCAGGCTTCTGTGTTCAGCAACGTGCGGAGCCGGGAGGAGAAGACCGCTGGAGCAGTAAGTTCAGTGGGGAAGCAGGCAGCCGGTGCGGCGACCAGCCCGTCGGAACCGCGAGAAGACCACTGGCGCAGCAAGTACCATGAGGAGGCGGGAAGCAGGGTGCAACGACCAGCGCGCACAGCCGCGAGGAGAAGACAGCCAGAGTCCTTCGAAGGAGAAAACAGAAGGCATCACAGAGATCCAGGGCGCGTCCCGGGAAGGCAAGTGGTACGCAGCGACCAGAGCAGGGCGACGCATACTGGAAGAAGGGACCCGCCCACAAAACAGCACAACAAAGGAAGCCCGCAAACCAATTTTGTTTGTCTACATAGACACGGCAAACAAAGGGGCGTGGCCTAAGTCAAAAACATTAAAGGAACACAACCAAGCAGCCCTGCAGAAAGAAGGAAGTCAGACAAGAAGGAGGGTGGAAGAAATGGCAAGAAGGGCCCAGGATTTCAGTGAATAGGCAACCAGGCAAGACACTCACCTTGTTCGGGTAAGTGTTTTGGGACCTGGACAAGGGAGAAGGAACCGGTTTGGAAACGTCAGCTGAGGAAGGAAGCATAACCCGGATGGATGTCGCCCAACGCAGCAGAAAGCAGTAATTGCGTTTTTCTTCGTTCGTGTGCTTCCCTGGGTGACTGTTCCCGAGCAAGAAGATGTGCTACAACAGAAGAGGAAGGGTTCCGGTTGTCTCGGGGTTCCAGCGCAGCGGCAATATAGTGGCAGCCACTCAGGTAAGGAGCAGAGCAATACGAGGGATGAAAACGGGATCTCAGCGCTGGGGGCCGCGGTAACCTCTGGTAAGGGGAAATGTCGAGTGGTATGTGAGCACTTTGGGGATTTAATTAACGCCACTGGCCCTGGGTAACACCCACCCTCCCTCTGCTTGCCTCGCCTGGGGGGTTGAATGGGGTATTTCATAGTCGCGTGCGCAAGGACCACTGTAGGGTCGCAGCTACGAACTACAAGGGGGTGTGGAGATATGCTCTCTAGCGGCTGCGCAGCAAAGAGGTCAATGCTTGTATGGGCGGCTATGCGGCAGACGTAATAGAAAGGCACAAGGCATTGGTAGCTTTCCAATGTTGAAGTAAAATGTAAATCTGCTCTTACTATGAGCACCTGGAGTTTCTCTAATCTCTTGATGATCAGAAAACTGTGTGCGTATATTTCCAGTTTGGGTACGCTAGGGGGATTCATTGCTGATCATTTCGCGTGCGTGGGGGTGTAATCATTCTTTTTCAGTAAAAAACTGTGAACACTTCACGAGAGATTTTAAAACCAGTATTGTTAAATGATAGCATGTGGGGAGTTCGTATCGTGGGTGAAATAGGCGTTTTACTCACAGTGGGAAAAGGTTGAATACTTTTCAAATATGGTTATGACAGCCAGGCAGGAAGCTAAGGGTGCATGTAAGAAGCATACTTGACTACCCGACAGATGTGGGCAATAGGCTACTGCTTTTGAAGCAGCCCTACCGCATACAGATATCAGTGACAGATCATACTGTTTAATTTACGTGGCTCTAAGGCAGACTCCAGGGCAAAGCAGGCAAGTTGATTAGTCTGCCTACACAGTAGACTGGAAGGTGATTATTGGGGTACAACAAAGGAGGTGTCGGCCAAGGTTTTGGTTGCACCGCGGATTGCAGGGCGTCGCAAGGGAGATTTTGGCAGGTCGTCCAGCGTGGTGAACAGGGGTGCCCACGGGGACCACCCTCGGGTAACGCGGCTTGGCACGTTGTATCAGGGGTGCCGCTCCGCGCGCAGTGATGTGGAAATAAGCGAGGCAAGGCGAAAAGAAAATGGCTGAGGTAAGAGCAAAGAGGGCAAAAGGAATGCAGCAGTTGGGCCGAGAAGGCAGAAAAAGTGTTTGGTGGCCGAAGGGGTACTGGGCGTTCTACGGAAGGAGGACAGGGCAAAGGAAAATGTCGCCTTTGCTGAGTGAGGAGCCCGGCGGCAGGAGAGGGGGCACTACCACCAGGACAGAAGGAACATTGGAAGTAAATTGTAAAGAGGTTAAGCTCAGGCATCACTGGTACGGGTAAATCGCCCAGAACCAGGGACAGGAAGGGGAGAAAGCCGAATAAATACAGGGAAGAATGGGTTTCGACAATCCAGCGAGGAGGAAGAGAGGGACCCCTTGGAAGCATGGGTAAAATGGGAAGGGTTACTAGGTAAGGAGAGAGAGAAGGGCTCTGGTATAGAAGGGATAGGCAAGAGTGCAGGGGCAGGTCCAATTCCACAACCAAGGTAGAGAGCAGCAAGGAGGAACAGTGGGACTCCTTGGAAGCATGGGTAAAATGGTAAGGAGTAATAGGTAAGGAGAGTGAGAAGGGCTCTGGCATAGAAAGGGCAGGCAAGAGTGCAGGGGCAGGTCCATTTCCACTAGGTGACCCAGGGGATCTGGGACACAGACCTCAAGGGGCACCATCGGTATTACAAAAATACCCAGAGGATGGAGTGACATTGTTAACTTAGCAACAAGGGGTCTTGAAGGTATACAAAGCATTGGGGGGGATGCATGAAAGGAATACAACCGGGAGTTGAGAAGGAAATGGACGGTTACCCGGACGGAGGGTGGGACGAGGAGAGTTATAACCGGTACATGTTTAACGGATTAAAAGATAAAGGGGATCACAGGGTCCACGGTTCAGGAGGGCAACAGGCATAATGGGAAAATAATGATAGAAGCAAAGACAGGTACAACAACAGGGGATACGATAATAACGACAAGGAATCGTTTAAGGTCAGGGGAACAGAACCTTTGGGGCAGTTAATAGGGGGCACAGAGGACGGCAGAGTAGCAAAGTAACATACCACCAACGGCTCAAGGGGGTGGCACGGGAGATATCGGGAAAACATAGGTGGGAGCATGGAGCATAAGCAGAAGGGCAGAAAAGGGGGAATTCCAAAGTGGTCAATAAGAACAGTTATATGGCAGTCGCATATCAACCATGAGGAAAAGATGGCTCGGGGGCAATAGTAGGCAACCGTACGTTAGAGAACGCCCACACCAGGGAAGGCATGGGTTCCACGAATAAGCATCGGAAATAATGGAAAGGCTAGCCATAAGGCTGACTGGAAAAGGAAAATATGGCCACATGTATGGCAGGAAAATAACGCCCATACCGGAAAAGGCATGGGTTCCACGAATAAGCACCGGAAATAAGGAAAAGGTTAGCTATAAGGCTGAATAGAAAAGGAAAAATATGGCCACGTGTATGGCAGGAAAATAACGCCCATACCGGGAAAGGCAGGGGTTCCAAGAATAAGCATCAGAAATTCGGAAATAATGAAAAGGTTAGCCAGGAGGTTGACTGGAACCAAAAGGGAGAAAACGCCCACGCCAAAGAAAGCATGGGTCCCATTGAAAGCACTGGAAAGGAAAGAACGGTTGACTACAAGGTTAACTCGAAAGAAAACGAAAAACCACAGGAAACAGAACAGGTCACAGAAAAGTTGCCAGGAACGCCCTAACGTACAAAACAGGTAAGCAGTACGGAAAGCATGGGAATAATGTATTGGTGGAAACAGGAGTGCAAGATGTGGGTAAAGTTGCAATGGAGAAAATGTGTGAATCTTTGGAAGGGGCATGTGCAAAGAGGAAAAAAAAAGAACTGGGCGGCAGCACACTTAGCCGCAGTTGCACACACCGCAAAGGTAGCCGGTGTACCAGATCCAACAAACAGCCCATGGGTAAAGTATGCACTGAAGGGTTGGGCAAAGTTAGAAGGGAAGAAACCGGGCAGCAGGAGGCCCCTGAATTTTGGGAAACTGGTGGGTCTGTTGAAAATATTACAAAGCGCAGGTAGCAGCAGATATGAAACAGCCCTGTTCAGGGCAGCATTCGCCTTGGTATACTAGGGGGCCTTCAGGGTAGGTGAACTAGTAGGCCGTAATACGATGGTTGGGGATGGCCTGGCAAAAAGCGACGTTGGCATAGGGAGCAAGGGCAGGTTCATAATGTTGAGAAAATCCAAAACTGACCAGGCAGGAAAGGGGAGAGCTACAGACCTCAAATGCATCAGAGAGAAGGACCACTGTCCCAGATGCACCACCCAGGCATTACTAGAGATCCGACCAGAGGTCGGCGGGCAATTGCCAATACATAGGGACGGCAGCGCACTCAGCAGGTACCAGTTCAGGGTGCTGGAGGAGCGGGGATGAGATAGAGGCGCTTTTGGGGGGGACCTGAGCGGCCGAGGCAACGCCCACTCAGGTGTGGCGGCACGTGTCCAGGAACGGATGCCTAAGGGTAACAAAGACTTGGTGAGGAGACGTTTTGGGCATCCACAAAGCTGGACACATCCAAAAGCACATTATTGTTATATATGTTTTTTGTGTATTTTCTGTAAGAAAATAAAAAGCCTATGGCCTATAATTTTTCCACAACAGAATTGGTCTGCAATTTTATTCCATAGGATGGGTCAGGTAACACGAGCAAAGGGAGCCCACACTACTCAGCCTATGCCCCAGGCCCCGGGCCGTACGAAGTACGGCACAATGGAGGGCCTGGGGGGTTAGGCGCAGGGTGGGGGAGAAATGGCGCGAAAGCCGAGGGGAGTAGCGGCCAGATGGCGCCCTCACCCCAGCGTTGCCAGGAAATGGCGCAACAACGCCAAGAAAAGATGTGAGAGGAAACAACAGGGGGGCCGGGGGAAGTCCGGCCCCCCAAGGGAAGAACAAAGGGGCCTGGGGGTATAAGTAGTCCCCAGAAAGAAGGAAGGAGCACAAACCAGGTAAGGAGCTCACCTCATTCGGGTAAGCTCCTAGGGCCTGGAAAAGGGGGAGGAAAAACATTTTACCACCCAACCCACCCTACAAAGATAACGAAAGAAGAAGGAAAGGGGCAGGAACCGGAAAGCAGAGTACTTTCCTCGGTACACCGTACAAGAAAGTCGTAGGCGGCACATGTCCAGGAACGGATGCCTAAGGGTAACAAAGACTTGGTGAGGAGATGTTTTGGGCATCCACAAAGCTGGACACGATGTGCCCAAAAGCACATTATTGTTATATATGTTTTTTGTGTATTTTCTGTAAGAAAATAAAAAGCCTACGGCCTATAATTTTTCCACAACAAAATTGGTCTGCAATTTTATTCCAAAGAATGGGTCAGGTAACACTAGCAAAGGGAGCCCACACGACTCAGCCTAAGCCCTGTGTGAGAATGCTAGGCAAGGATCTTTCTTTTTTCAAATAATATGAAACCAGAAGTAATTGGGGTGATACTTTTATTAAGCAGACTGTATCCTGCCTGGCAAACACCAATATGTGCTAACTTTATACACATTTTTAAAACAGTTATGCAATCCATTTCTAAAAATTGAAGTTGTTAATGCATAATTATAGTATTTCTAATGTAAAAACACTGTGTTGCCTCCATGCTTTACAGTCAAGTTTAGGTTAGCGTATCTAAATGTCATAGTGACAACCAGATTTCATTTTTGCATCACTTTGACGAGTGAACACTTTAGAAAATGTACATGATCACACAGCCATTTGCTTTCATGGCAAACCTAGTTCTGTGACTTGCTGGTTGCATTCATCTGTGCAACTAGTGCTCAACCTATAAGCTGATTCCATACTCTCTGACATTCTATCTCATCACCCAGTTGCTTTATACCAGCTACCCTGAAAGTGAGATGGCTGGAAACTACAATATTCCACCTAGATTGCCTAGTTCTCTGCTTTCTACTTCATCCATTCTGCATAATGAATACACTAAGCTAATTAGATGTTTATGCAAAGCAATGATCAATAGTTCCATCCATCTTAATACTATACTCTGTAGTTGGCCTCCAGGGCTTGCTTTTCTCTGATTATGATTCCATTATATATTAACACATATGGGGGAAACCTGACCATACTGTTTTCAGAGCCTTTTATCATATCTATGTATATGTGTCCATTCATGTAGCTAACCTTTTGCATTTTACAGAAAAACATCCAGGGCTCGTGAAGTCCACTTACATAGTTGAGTAGATTTTAAAAAGTGCAAACACCATTTGTAGGGGATGTTTGAAACTTTTATTTGACATTTACTTTGTTTGTAGTAAATGTCAAATAAAAGTTTGACTGTGCAGGGCTGACCTCTGGGTGGCAGCAGAGTGTCAAACAAAGTGGGTTTGTGGTGGCATGCACCATTTTACAGAAAGCACATTTGCATCTTTTGTCATCCGTTGCCGTGGGTCGAAAGCATTTCTCTTAGGTCGAGTAGGTAAACTAATTTACTCGACCTGTAGGTCTAGCATAATTTTAAAGCATTTGCAAGGCCTGACTCATCTCACTGATGTCTTACCTCAGCGGTACACAAATATATTGTATTAATGCTCATGTTATGTCTTGGGTACAAATCTTTTCTTGTGAAATTAAAAATATTAGTAACATATTGCTAATCAAATGGGTTTGGTTGCTACTCAAGAACATTTTAATTAGCAAACTCTGCTAATCAGTTTTTGAAAACGAATGTATGCCTTGATTAGACATACTTGAACCAGGGCATGTTGCTCATGCCTGCTGTGTAGAAGAGATCTTTGAGTGGATCTATGTACGCTTTTACATTCTTATTATTCCAGATCGAGATTCAATAAAGAAGAGGTTTAAGCGATTTCTTCTGTGCTATGTCGTCTATACCGAGGTCTGTCCTAATTGCAAAGATTGTGCACTAGACGGTAGCTTCAATAAGGTTTCAAGATCTTATTTTCGGCAACCTCAATGATATTCACATAGATATGCTCCCACATTTCTGCACTATATATATTGTGGCAGCAACAACCGGGACATTATAAGCCATCATGGTGCCTGATATTATTATCATTATATATTTTTTAGAATGCCAGCATCGCCTTCCCTCTTTGACTTAAAATAATGCTACTTTTTTGTTTGTGAGTTTTATCTCATCATTATAGTACTAATTTGAATACCGAGATTTCAACCCTTACACCATCTATATAAAACTGTGGACAGTGAGTCGTCTTGCCTCTCAAGGGGTTGCACACCATGTTTGTTTTCTTGACATTGAGCGCCTTATCGTTCACTAAATTACTGAAGAGTTCTACTTGTCACTGGAGGCCCATTGGTGTCTTTCAGAAATAAATGTTTCAAAACAACCCTGTTGATTGATTTCAGGACCCCCTAGGTATTAAAATATGATAATATGTAACCAAGATGATATATGCTGGACACTGTCATTGCCAAATATGTACAAACCTTATCCTGCTTATGATATAACAATTTCTCTTTCTCTCTCTCTCGCGCTCTCTCTCTCTCTCTCTCTCTCTCTCTCTCTATATATATATATATATATATATATATATATATATATATATATTTCTGAGGCTTGTGGAATCTGCTTAGATCACATGCTGTGCATAGGCCGACATCTAGTGGAAGCAGCGGAGTATTACAGTTTGTTTTTCGAAACTCGAAAATGGGCGTCGACACAGGGCGTGCCAGTAATACTATCCCTAGTGTGATGTCCACTGTACCCATGATCCCTCACGCGTGTAGGACCCTCAGATAGTTTTTTTCCGCCATACTGGTCGGAAGCATTTTGCGGAGTTCCCTGGCCTTAGCCATACTTTTGTAAAATATTGTTATATTTCCCCATTTCTCCACCCCAACGTCGAGTCACCGAACTTCCACACTCGACGCCGGCCCGGAGAAGGAATCGACCGTCGACAGCTGCACGACGGATTTGGGCCTCGGAAGGCCTCTGGCCTCGGCCCGGGCCTTGGAAGGCCTCTGGCCTCGGCCCTGCAAGTAGGGAGAGTGGGGGGTGGACATACTCTACACTCTTTGTTATATAAGTACATTATATATATTCCTACACTTATTAGCCCGCTGCCACTAGGGGCGTATGGAGGGTACCCCTTTCCAATTTTGCCCCAAGTGCAACTGCAAGTACCCTTGGGTTGACAGACACGCCACGTGCAATCTCTGCTTGCTGAGGTCCCACCCCGAGGCGAACTGCAGAGCGTGTAGTAGGTTCAAACCGAAAACAATAAAGGACCGTTCGATCAAGTGTTGGGCCCACCACGCCAGGCGTCAAGAGGCCATGGCAGTGGAGGGCGCCTTCAGCGATGGCAGCGACGCCGTGCTTTCGGACGGCGAGGGCAACGTGGCGTCGAGAGACAGCCAAGCGCAAGTCCCCAACCTCGGAAGGTCGTCCGGCAGGGCGGCTATGGGGAAGACACCCGGCGACACAAGCGCTACCTACACCACTTCCACCAAACATAAGTCCAACCGAGACTCGACAGCAACGTCGAGTTCTCGGAAAGAGGCACACAGAGAACGGTCCACCGAATCGGTGTCCTCTGGGCGTTCGCGATCAAGATTGCCGCATGACTCCAGGCAACCATCCACTGTTGCCAAAAGTGCCTCGCTCCCTAAGGTAACGGAGGTTCGATCACCAGAAGACGAAGCCGACCTCTATCCCTAGGCCGCACTCCAGGAGTCGGCGCCAGCAGACCGCGTAGCGGCTGCGTCAGAGTCCCAACCTCCACACTCTAGAGATAGGGACACTACCCCCGAACCTCGGCGCCAGGCTCCGAAGGGGCCAAAAAGCAGGGAAAACACTCTTCCACCCACGGGGAGGGGGAAAAACAACTCAGGAAGCATTCTACTCCACATAAACAGACAGACAAGTCTCAGTCTTCTGTTACCCCAAAGACCCCTGCTCAAACCAGTAGGTCTAGTCAAGATAAAAAAGGGAAAGTCCCCCAGGGAAGAGTCATTCCCAGTTAAGAGAATGGTCGAGTGATGACACAGACAGAGTCATGTCAAGAATGTCATCATTGGCAGATTTCTACGCCAAAAACCCTGCACACTTTCTCTCTTATACCCCGGACGGGTCAACACCCTCAGGCTCTAAGGATCCTATACCCCCAAGTAAAAAGTCCCGGGTTGAAGCTCCTACTTCAGACCCCTTCTATATGCAACCCTATTCTCAATATCAGGGAGATCCATCCTTTTGTGAGGATCCAGAATTGGGCATGTTGGAAGAACAAACTGGGACGGACTACTATGGGGATGATGAGGACCAAGAGGAGGAGGAGGACGACCCAGAAACCTACAGGGTAGATTCCCCGGTAGATAAAGAACCCCCGGTTACCGACTCCCCTGTCGACAACCAGCCTCTCTTAAATGAAGTTCTGTCCAGAGCGGCAGAACACTGCCACATTGACACCCAGGGTGCTCAGGAAGAGAGGGACTTTACCCTCACTTGTTAATCCCAATCTCACTAGGGCGGTAAACCCCAGAGTTGAGAAGCTTTTTAGGGCAGCCCAAACAGACCCACTGTACATAAGAGGGCATCTGAAACCGGACTCCCTGGTAGTTACAAACACCCGTAAGAGGGCGGGAACACCCTTGTCATCATCCGAATTTCCTCCCGACAAGGAGAGCAAGAAGATTTATGGCTTGGGCAGGAAAGTAGCCTCCACTTCCGCCTACCAGGCAAGGATTGCCAACTCCACCACCCTGCTGGCGAGTTACAACTGCCACCAGTGGGAAGAAGTCACAGCACTCATAGATTCCGCCCCAGAACCCTTAAAAAGCCAGTTGGCACGAGTTTCGGCGGAAGGGAGAGCCGTGTCCGGTTGCATATTAAAAGCAACCTTTGATGCCGCGGATAACGCCGGCAGATTGATAGCAGAAGGTACTGTTATCAAAAGGCATGCTTGGTTGCGACAGTCTGGGTTCAAAGCCGAAACCCAAACATCATTGATAGATAAACCGGTGGAGCCGGATCTATTGTTTGGAAAGGCGGTCGAGGATGCGCTGAAAAACGCCAAGGACGAGTATGAGACACTCAAATCCCTAGGCCAACCAACCAATAAACCCCCTAATCAGAGGGGGAATGGCAGTTTTCGTTGCCCACGTGGACAAAATTCCCAGAGAGGACCTAACTATTCCCAGGGGCAGGGTACACCATGGAACAATAACAACCAGCAGTCTACCCAGGGTTATGGGAGGGGTAATAAAAGAGGACGTGGTAAAGGTAGAGGCAGCCCCAGTAGAGGCGTCGGCACGCCTCCACCAAAACAGTGACGCTCCGCTCATTGTCCCTTCTCACGCAACCCCAGTAGGGGGACGCATTTCCAACTTCACCCAAGTTTGGGAAGGGATCACATCAGACAGATGGGTGCTGTCCACAGTATCCGCAGAGTACTGCATAGAACTGTTAGAGCGTCCCCGAAACCATCCTCCACGACAAAAAATACATTCTTTGGACCACCAGAAGATCCTCCTCGAGGAGATTGTCAATCTGCTAGCAAAGGACGCGATAGAACTCGTCCCGGGACACCAGGTAAACAAGGGTATTTATTCAACTTACTTCCTTGTGCCAAAAAAAGATTTGACAATGCGCCCAGTATTGGATTTACGGCCTGCCAACAAGTATGTCAAGCCCCAAAAATTTCACATGACTACTCTCCAAGAGGTAATCCCCCTCCTAAAAAAGGGGGATTACATGGCAACATTGGACATGAAAGATTCCTATTTCCATATTTCCATGTTCCCAGCGTACAGAAAGTACTTGCGCTTCAAGGTGGACAGTCGGCACTACCAGTTCAAGGTACTGCCCTTCGGGATAGCTTCGGTTCCAAGGGTATTTACCAAGGTAGTGGCGGTGGCGGCAGCACACCTACGCAGGGAGGCAATCCCGGTGTACCCTTACCTGGACGACTGGCTCATCACGGGGGAGACCCCAGTAATTTGCAGAACAAACATTCAAAGGACAATCAACTTCCTCTTCGAATTGGGCTTCTCAATAAACGAGAAGAAGTCAAGTCTGGTGCCAAGCACCTCCAAACAGTTCCTAGGAGCTATCCTAGACACTCAAGAGGGGTTGACCTTTCCATCCGAGGAAAGAATTCGGAATATACTACTGCAAATTCCGCATTATCAGGCCGGTTGCCAGATAACGGTACACAAAGCAATGCGTTTGCGTAGTATGATATGCGTCATGTATTTACCTGGTCCCCCATGTGCGCCTGTGCATGCGTCCCATGCAGGAATGGTTGGCGAAACAGTGGTCTCAGGCAAGTGGTCAGTGGGACAATCTAGTGGTCGTTTCGCCAACACTTGTACAAAGCCTTCACTGGTGGACAAGAGAAAATCTGTCCAAGGGGAAACCCTTTTACGATCCCGAGATACAGGCGGTAGTCACAACCGATGCATGCCGGACAGGGTGGGGAGCTCACCATCTCCACCACACAGCTCAAGGTCTCTGGTCTCACTCAGTGGCCAGGAATCATATCAACCTACCAGAACTTCTGGCGGTATTCAGAGCGCTTCAAGCGTTCGAGCCCTACCTGCAGAATCTGTCAGTGCAGATCCGGACGGACAGCACTACAGCCATGTTTTACCTGAACAAGCAAGGGAGGACTCGTTCGCCAAATCTGTCCAAGCTTGCCCAGAAAATTTGGATATGGGCACTCAGACGGAACATCTTCCTGTCATCTCAACATGTTCCAGGGGATCTCAATTCTCTGGCGGATGCTTCGAGCAGAGACTCCCTTCCAGAGGAACACGAATGGTGTTTACACAGAGAAATCGTAGAAGATATCTTCTCTCAGTGGGGTACCCCCACTATAGACCTATTTGCCACAAGCGAAAACAGACAATGCCCAGGATTTGCATCCAGGTTCTCCCAACCAGACTCCCAGGGGAACGCCCTGTGGATGAACTGGTCAGGGATGTTTGCATATGCTTTTCCACCAACTCCCCTCATCAGGAAGGTGGTCAACAAGATGAACAGAGAATCGATGACGCTCTTCCTAGTTGCTCCCATGTGGACCAGACAACCGTGGTTCCCACACCTACGCAGACTAGCAGTGTGCGAACCCATCAGGCTGCCAGGCTGGTACAACCTACTGTCCCAGCACCAAGGGCACAAGGTGCATCCTCAACCCAACTCATTGAACCTGGCAGCATGGCTCCTGAGGTCATAGAGTTTGGACATCTCAATTTACCACAGAGATGTATGGACATCCTAAAAGAATCTAGGAAGCCAAACACGAGGCACTGCTACTTTGACAAATGGAAAAGATTTGTTATCTGGTGCCAAAATAAGCAAATCAACCCGGTTGATTGCACTCCTTCAACAATTGTCACATACATGCTCCACCTACTGGATGCAGGACTGGTTTTTAACTCACTAAAGGTACACCTGGCAGCTCTGTCAGCATACACCACCTCCCATAACAAGTGGTTGTGGTGGAAAGTACCAGTAGTTAAAGCCTTCATGGAAGGAGCAAAGAGACTTCACCCTCGTATTTCAAACCCACCACCAGGATGGGACCTTAATGTGGTGCTATCTAAGCTCATGGGCCCCCCTTTCGAGCCCATGCATAAAAGCAGTCTCAAACACCTGATTTATAAAACGGCCTTCTTAGTAGCTATTACATCTATAAGAAGGGTCAGTGAAATTCAGGCTCTGTCAGTGCAAGATCCTTTCTTTACAGTTCATAAAGATAAACTGGTTTTACGCACACACCCTAGGTTCTCACCTAAGTTTATTTCTAAATTCCACGTTAACCAGTCCATCGAGCTTCCGGCTTTCTTTCAAGACCCACAGAGCTCGGCTGAGGTGAAACTACACACCCTAGATGTCCGTAGGGCGGTCCTCTACTATGTAAACAAGACCAGACCGCTAAGGAAAACAGACCAACTGTTTGTCTCCGTAGATACAGGCAGAGAGGGGGATCGCGTCTCTAAAGGTGCCATCTCTAAGTGGATTATTAACTGTATCCAGCTGTGTTACTCCTTTTCTGAAAAAACTCTGCCTTTCACGCCAAGAGCCCACTATACAAGAGGCATTGGGGCCACTCTGGCTTTCATTGCAAATGTACCCCTTGACACCATTTGCAAAGCAGCTACTTGGAGCCCTATTCACACTTTTACTCAGCACTACTGCATTGACACCCATTCCAAGACAGATACCCAAGTGGGACAAGCGGTTCTAAGACATTTATTTGCTCATAACCCTTCTCACATCCCACCTCCTTCTTCAGGTACTGCTCGCTAATCTATGCACAGCATGTGATATAAGCAGATTCCACAAGCCTCAGAAGGGATACATTACTCACTGTAATCGTATTTCTGATGCTTGTATCTGCTTAGATTCACATGCGACCCACCCTTCCTCCCCTCTGAGAGAAGGCGCATGGATGCTTGTAGTCTTACCTTTCTTTCTATCTGCTTGGATTATCTGTACTCACGCTACTCCTCGTGCTACCTCATGGCAGAAAAAATACAATCTGAAGGTCCTACACGCGTGAGGGATCATGGGTACAGTGGACGTCACACTAGGGATAGTATTACTGGCACGCCCTGTGTCGACGCCCATTTTTGAGTTTCAAAAAACAAACTGTAATACTCTGCAGCTTCCGCTAGATGTCGGCCTATGCACAGCATGTGAATCTAAGCAGATACAAGCATCAGAAATACGATTACGGTGAGTAATGTATCCCATATATATATGTATATACATACATAAAACAGGGCCTGCCGTAGCGGCCCTGTAGTTATGCTTAAGTTGCTCAACTCATAGAAAGAGTACTTTTTGGGTGGCTTATAACTTTGTCCCCCTCCCCCCGGACAAATCCTCACCAAACTTTGCAAAATAAGTATGTGACCCCCTCGGATTGATTCTGCAAAGTTTGGTGAGGTTTCATCCGGGGGTGGGGCAAAGTTATAGGGGGGTCCCAAAATGTGTGATTTTCCTCATAGACACAGCAGACATTTATTTTTGTTCACGCCTACAGCCCAACCCACTGGACGGATTTTCACAAAATGTGCGCAAGGAGCAGCAGCTTGGTCCCTAAAGTTTGCTTTTGTAAATTTGGTGTAAATTGGTCCAGTAGTTTATTAGAAAACGGCCTAAAAGTAGGTTCCCAAAAAATTGTGATATCTGGGTTTGTCTGCTGACTCACTTCCCTATTCGGTCTGGGGACATTCCCTGGGCCAATCAGGATTCGGCCTGATGTTGGCACACAATGTGTACGCGCCCGCTGATTGCATGGTGAAAAGCGTATGGTGCATCAGATATTTTGAAACGGCTGCCATGTTGGATCTGTGTACAGCCGTCAGTGTGGTGTTTTATAGATGTAAAAAAGGCATGCAGGACCTGCCCACTCCACAGACACTGCAGTAGTCTGCGGATAGCGCTTTGATCGAATAGTTTGGAAAGCACATTTTGGGTTATCTGATTGTTGAAAGAGGGTGTGGAAAAGGTAGGGGAGTGGAATAAAGATGATATGGGGCTGTTTGTATAGGTAAAAAAGGGTTTACAGGTGCCACCGAGTCCGCAGTCAATGTTGTTATCTGCGGACATCATTTCAATGGCAGGGGGTTCAGGGCGAGTTTAATTATTTGAAGGTGTATTGTATGTACTAGTTATATGGTTTAATTATATTGTGGTGGTTGTGGCCATTGGCCGCAACCATTATAGTAATATGTGTATAGTAATTATAGGTACTGTAGGGGGAGTAGAAAGTATATGGTATTTATGATTGCAGTACAACTGAGGATAGTGCTTATGGAATATGTATTTGTTTACACTGGTATGGTTACTTAGTTGTAAACAGTAGTAAAGCTGGAATCTCTGGTTCATTTTCGGTGAAATAAAACTGTATAATTTGTTAAGCTTTAATTGTATACAATGTTACATATACATTTACTTTTTTTGACCCACAAACAGTACATTCTATGTACTATGTTTGGTACAACATTAGTGTGTACTACACTGTTGTTGTATTGACTTGAATAATCATTGGGAAAAAAATCCATAAAGGATTAAAAAAGAAGTACTATAAATATGTCAGTGCAAGTGTGATAGTATGCTTGTTTGAAGTGTTGTCATTAAGGTTATGCTTAATATAGTTAGATACCCGTTATCGTATTGTAACTACATTAGACTTTAGAAGATGTTTTGTAGTAACAAGAATTGTGATGGCATATTTGAAGTGTATTGCAATGAAGGGTATTTTTCAAGTAGTTAGATACCTGTTGGCATATTCTAACTATCTTGACTTTTAAAAGTACTATTGTAGTATTATGGATGTAGTTAGATACCTGTTAGCGTATTCTAACTGTTTATTGTGCTACAGTTTAGTTAGTAGATTTGGGTAGGAGGAATATTAAGTAGGCATGCGTTAGATATGCTGGTAACCTATGTTTTGGAGTAACGGAGGTGTGGTTACATTCAAACCAACCACTTATTTTGTTGACATATGCAGTATAGTGCCCTGAGGTGGTTGTGGCACCAGTGTGGTATATTATACCTACTGTTGTGAAGGTTCTCTTCCCAAGAGATACTTGGCCATTTGTGAAGCCAATAAGCTTACAGTTTGGTACCATCTGCATTGTACATTAGAAGCATTAGTATGACATATTGTCTATGTGAGTTGATTTTCATGCTGGAACGATTGTCTGAATTGCAAAAATGGCATAATATGCCATGATCTGCATTCTGCAGAAGCTGGTGAAATGGAATGGATTTCCAATTTTGGATGGATACATATACAAATAGTTCATTAGGGATATGCTCTTGTGAAACATGGTTGCAGAGAGTGCATTTATGTTTCCACGTGTGTGAAATGTGGAAGATTTAATTTATAGGGATGTTTTTGCTTTCCAGTACTTGTAGTAAGTACATTATGAATTCTTGTGAATCCACCTGTGTGTTTATGGTGAATCTACCATTCATGTACAGTAGTCCAACTCTTGCCTTATACCTGAGACAGAGTGAGTGCTGTCAGGATTATTTGTGGCATTTCTATGAAGGATGAGGATTTGCAAACAGAACTGGTCTGAGCCGTTTAAGTAAATGTTGTGAACAATTGGTGGCAATTGGAAGAGAAGATTGATTGTTACATTTGCATAACAATTTACTCTGGTTGTGTTGCTTAATTTAAATGGGCCAGAAAGTTCTGCTTGGGCATAATTTGATGCGCCTGCAGATTTCTTTTGCGAAGAGACATTTGTCTCTTTGATTTCTGATGGACGTACAGTTGAGTTTGTACTAGACATTTTTGTGTTGTATTATTTGATGGAGAAGGAGTTGGTTGTTGTTTCTTTAGTGGTATTGCTGGGAGATCTGTTATAGATTCTGTTTGTATTAGTGTTCTTTTTAAAGGTTTCTATTTTTCACGGTACAGGGTACATATCTAGATGGGGTGTACAGTGCATGTAGCCTGTTGTATTCTACGATACAAGGAATGTCAGCATTGACTTTGTTTGCATCAAAGTTAACTAGGAATAAACCATTGAGTGTAGGCAGACATGAAAGTGCTACGTAACTCGTACCTTTTTTAAAGACTGTGCTGCCAATGTCAATCAATGCACGATCTAGGTTAGTCCTTGCGATTTGTGAATAGTGACAGCATATGCAAGAGATAGAGTAAATTGTTCTCAGCGTACTTACATGTCTTTAAAAAGAAGGAAACATGCTATTGTGCCGCCAATTCTTTTAACTTATGCAAGTTTGGCAGAGTGGATGTTGACAAACTGAATGCTGTTGTCATACGGCTATGTTTGGAAGCCAACAACTGTACCAATTGCGCCATTGACTAAACCTAGTTCTACGTCAAGGTTATGTTTTAGAATTATTCTGCAGTTTAGACACAAAGTTAATATTTTCTCCAATCCAGCTGTGTTGGAGATACATTTTTCTAAGCTATTTAGTTGTGCTGTTTATTGTTGACACATAGGGAATGTCATGCCATGGACTTCTAATTTGTCTGTGGAGCTAATATACACTATGTGTTGCATTTATTTTTTTAACATGGTGTCGTTGAATTGTCTACAGCTTGCAAGGGTTGGCATTAAGGACATGCATTTTATATTTTTTTGAGTTAATTTTTCCATGACATCAGGAGCAGATGTGTTTCGCCCATATAGCTCATGGATTAGTCTACTATTTAAGATGGATTTTGCATCTTTTGTAAGCAGACCAGTCTAATGCTTTTTAAAATGTTAGCATGGGTGAGGTCTGCAGACTGATGCATGTTTTGAGTTAGTTCTCTGTAGTGAAAATGTGGTCCGAGATTTACATTTCCAGTGCTGCCAAGTGTTTTGCCGCACTGTTTGTGTCCTAATGTTTTGAAAATAGGTTGACCTTTTGCTGGTGTTAACTGTAGGAGGTCTCTGAACTATAACATGCTTTCCTCCAAACAGTTCTTCGTAGTCGGTTTTTAGGACTTCTTGCATTCTAAGGTGAATTAAAGCCAACATGAGGTTGGAAACCATGCATACTTCATCTGTAAATAGCACTTTCATTTGTTTGAGAATTCTGTGTACTTCAGTAGCACCTTCTGCTGATAATTTATAGTATTCTAATTTGTTTTGGTATTCTTACTGGAAAGTAGTCTGTGTGTAGTTACACCTCCTATGTCGTAGGCAGCTAAACGTGTGGGGGCTGTTACAACAGCTGAAAGGTTGTTGTCTTTTAAGTTTTGTAGAAATTTGCTGACTATTTTAATTAAGAATGTTTTACCAGAACCAGCTTCACCGCTTACACAGAGGAGCAGAGGTTTATAGTTTTTACAGCTACATGTTTTAGTTTCATGTTTAAAACCCTGTTCAATTTGTTTAGTTACTACTAAATAAATGGTCAGTTGTTCCTCATTTAGCTGTGATTTGAGCACTAACAAGTCTTTCTCGGATTGTTTATATTCATACATGGTATGTTGTACCTCAGTCATAGCTATTACTGCTTTATTTACAATGAGCGGTTCTCCAAGTGGTTCTTGGCTTCCTGTAAGGGAAGGTTAACTGCCCGCAGGAGTATCTTTATCTAGTTGAGTTTCAATTTCTTCCTCTTGTTGGCATTCATTGTCTAACATTTCTTTGTATTGTTTGAAATTGACATTTGTTATATTGCTTTCATTTCCTTTCAATACAGCTTCAAATGAGTCATAGTCACCAAATGATTCTTCTTCTTTTCTCCAATGTTTAAAACGTTGCAGTAGGGCAGTGTACTACAGTTCTCTATGCTGCAGAGATTTAAATGATAACTTTATATGATTAATTAGGCTTGGTAAATTTCACTAGGCTTCCTTCACAAGTTGAGACTGAATATTTGCCAGTTGTCTCATCTGGTGTGAAATTGCTTGTGTAGGAGTAGTTTTGGGCTATGTCATGAAGGCACATGTTTTCCAAAGCAGTACTTCTGTTTGGGTATATGTGTCAATTAAATAGATTTTTAAAATGTCCTGGCTGATGGGTTCATTTTTTTTGCTATCGTTTCTATCTCTTGGCAGGATTTTAGTATTCATTTTCGAGATGAAGCTGTACCAAGTTTTAGCCTGACAATGTGTTCACATTTGCCATATAAGGCTGTTCCTGTTAAACGGTCTGCAGCTTCTTAGCACCCACATTCTCTATGGGAGAGAATTGTTATACCAAAGCTGTACAATTTTTGTGACAGTGTTTTGTCAGTTGATATGTCATCCCATAGGTCTTTTAGCTCTGTCTTCCTGCTTTGGTGAGATAGGTTGATGTTAGGGAGAATTCTTTTATAAGGCTAATTTCCCTTACATATAGAGTCCCCCAGCGGCTTTGCTGGATTTCCAGGGTTTCTTTTTTTCTCCTGCTAAGAGTGAGACTCTTTTTCCCAATCTTAGACATATTTTTGATGTGTGTTTGTGTCATGCCTGCGCCATGGGCGCATACATTTACGAACAATATGGACCTTATTTCCCATTTGCGAGGCTTTAACTACACGTACCACAATGCACTTGGCTATAACCATCTATTCCTGGCTATTCCTATTTTTCTTCATCAGAACTACAATCCCCAGAAGCCCTAGGGATCTCCTCTGCTTCCACCAGCTCAGGAACAGAGAGGGAGGTGGCCGATTGTCTACAGGTGTGCTTAGACAGGTGCGACCAATTAGCCTGCCTCTGTGCTGGGCTGGGCAGTATAAAAGCTGCTGCCTGCGAGAGCTCAGTCTCTTGCATTAGGAGTCTTCCCGGCACCTTGTTGCTTTGAGCTACGGATCTTGTTTGCAGCTCCTCCTTACTCCGGCTTTGGATCCAGTGCCCTGCCGGGCTCTCTACATTGCAGCTGATCACGCTCTGCTGCCTTCCAGCCCTCAGCCTTTGCTCTGCCGGGCTCTCTACATTGCAGCTGATCACACTCTGCTGCCTTCCAGCCTCAGCCCTTGCCCTGCCGGGCTCTCTACATTGCAGCTGATCACGCTCTGCTGCCTTCCAGCCTCCGCCCTTGCCCTGCCGGGCTCTCTACATTGCAGCCGATCACGCTCTGCTGCCTTCCAGCCTCAGCCTTTGCCCTGCCGGGCTCTCTACATTGCAGCTGATCACACTCTGCTGCCTTCCAGCCTCAGCCCTTGCCCTGCCGGGCTCTCTACATTGCAGCTGATCACGCTCTGCTGCCTTCCAGCCTCCGCCCTTGCCCTGCCGGGCTCTCTACATTGCAGCCGATCACGCTCTGCTGCCTTCCAGCCTCAGCCTTTGCCCTGCCGGGCTCTCTACATTGCAGCTGATCACACTCTGCTGCCTTCCAGCCTCAGCCCTTGCCCTGCCGGGCTCTCTACATTGCAGCTGATCACGCTCTGCTGCCTTCCAGCCTCCGCCCTTGCCCTGCCGGGCTCTCTACATTGCACCCGATCACGCTCTGCTGCCTTCCAGCCTCAGCCCTTGCCCTGCCGGGCTCTCTACATTGCAGCTGATCACGCTCTGCTGCCTTCCAGCCTCCGCCCTTGCCCTGCCGGGCTCTCTACATTGCAGCCGATCACGCTCTGCTGCTTTCCAGCCTCAGCCCTTGTCCTCTGGGCTCCCTGCTCTGCAGCCTGCCTCACTCCGGCTGCCTACAGCCCTTGTCCTCTGGGCTCCCTGCTCTGCAGCCTGCCTCACTCTGGCTGCCTACAGCCCTTGTTCTTTGGGCTTCCTACTTTGCAGCTGATCACGCTCCGCTGCTTACTACCTATCTTTTTCCGCTGGGTTCTCGGCCTAGCAGCCCTCTACAGTCCTCTGCAACCTTCTACGGTCAGCGGCCCTGCCCCTCAGGGCTCACTCCTTGCTGCCCGGCCCTTCTGGGTTCCTTGCCGTGCAGCCTGCTTTACTCTGCTGCCCTAAGCCCTTTCCCTCTGGGCTCTCTACCTTACAGCCCTGCTCCTGTGGGCTTGCTCATTGCTTTCCTGCTCCTCTGAGCTCTCAACCTTGTTCCTTACTGTCCTCTGCTATCCAATCCTGTTACACGACTTTCCCTTCATTTCCTTCTGCTAGTTTGCTATCAACTTCCTTTTCCTGGATTTGTCTGTAAGTATCTTCTCTTGTACTGTTTGTAGACCCTTTTGTACAGAGCTTGTCTGTTGGTTCCCATCAGTCAACCTCTGCCCCTTCCCTTGTCTCGTTTCTACATTACAGACACCCATAGCTGCTGTTCCAAGCCATGAGCAAACAGCGTGGGCCTCTGTTATAGCAAACTGTGCAGAAGGCTAGAGTTTTTCCTAAGGTTCGTGGAATACTCTTTTCCTATATCTGCATACACCCCTAGAGGGAATCCATTCTGTTGTATCTTCTCTTGTACTGTTTGTAAACCCTTTTGTACAGAGCTTGTCTGTACAGAGCTTGTTGTATCTTATTCCTTGCTACACTTGACTACTCTTCGTTCTCAATACTTTCAGCTGTGTGTGTACTATTCTGTCCACCTTACTTCGGCACAACCACCCGAAACCCTCCTGGGTGTTCTGTGCCTCTCCTTTCAGGGTGTCATCTCGTGACAGTTTGAGGCTATTTTTGTGCTTATGGTCTATGGGGTTTTTCTCACCCCCATAAGTATCATCTTACTTATGTGTGTTACACAGCACCCTCAGTGCAGTAACACAGGGGTGGCATAGTGACCTCCAAACATAGACTCCATACCCTGGGACTGACTACTGTCTCCCAGGGCATGCAAAGTTACCATTGACTTTACTAGTCAATTCTTATGAACAGAACCAGTACAAACCATCTTATATGGAAGTACTGGAGGGGTTAATAATTTTTCCCCTGTGTCTGGTTTGTAAGGGACAATGTCTCGTCCACCTTTTATCAAAGTATGGCTGGTGGCAGTGGTTACTACCATTAATATTCGACCGCAAATATTTCCCTATGGGATTTTCCCATTGTTCGAGGCTACCACTTTTTATGATAGCCTTTAACATACCGCCGGGTCATTTTATTATTAACTTTACTCCAGTGTTTTTTTTTGTCAGATCTTTGATAATATTTCTTTCTCGTGTCTCTCTCTCTGTAATCCAAACCGAGGTCGGGGCCCTTTGGTCATCCTTTGGTGGGCTTCTGGACAGAAGCCCTCCTTCAGGCGCCAGTGAGTCTAGGGTAGACAGGATGTGTGGGAGGGGGAGTAGGCACCCTGGACAGGGTTGTCTAAGCAACCCAAGTCGCACTCTGCCCTGATAGGCTGGGCGGTTATACCGCCGGGATAACCACCCCGCTGTGTGAGTGACAGCTAGGCTGTATGAATGGGTTTTTTTCTGCATAAAAGCAGGGATCTGCGGACTGGAAGATAAGACGTTGCCACTGGACCTGAAAAATCCGGAGAGAAGAGAAGCCAAAGACATCTGCAATGACTGAACCACCGGTGAAGCCCTGCTGCAGATCCTCACCACTTTTCTCCAACGACAAGAGAAGATCTTCACCTGCAAGAGCCTTCTTCCCTTGAGCTGGTGGGGCCAACGAGTTCGCCAATCGCCTTCCAGGACCTGCCTTGGTCGAATCGCCAGTGCCAAGCACTAGGAGACCGGATAGCCAGGCACCCGTTCACCACGACCGTGATTTAAAGGAGCGTACCTTTTTATTCCGTTTTGGCATCACCGTGGCTGGCTTCTTCCCTGGGCAGTGCAGTGACTCGAACCTTCCTCGACGACGAGAGCCTCTCTTCCTCTGCTGGATCTCCCGAATTACAGGAACTGCCAGAAACAACCGCCACCGCTGGAGCCTCTTCCACTTTTAAGGTACATTGTTCCGCCAGGCCTCACGTTTCGTTGTGTACTGCTAAAGGTGTTTTAAATCTTTTACTTACCTTCTGGGCTGGCCGTCCCTATCGTCTAACATTGTCTTTTTACCTTCTGCACCTTCCTTTTCAACCGTTAAACAAACACTTCACTACAGCTACTAGAACCGTTTGAACTTGGCACTTTGCCTTGTATCACTGACTCTGGCACAGGCCTATTGACTCTGGCTAATTCCAGAGTCAATAGGCAGATGCCTATTAACTCTGGCTAATTCTGTTACAACTGCCTTCTCTAGATTGCTTTTCATCAAGAAATGTGTTGGTGCACCTAAACTCTTATAACCACCTTTCCTTCCCCTTTATATATTGTTGAAGTGCCATTTTGCTCGGTTTTCACCTAAGTATTGCTTATGCTAAAGTACTGCCTTGCCTAACTTGTTCACAATCCAATTGGGAAGTGTTGCTGGTGTGTTTAGGAGTCGAACCCTGTATAACTTGGCCTTTCCCTCCCTCTGAAGAAATTGTTAGAGTGCCGTTTCTGCTTGGTTTACACTATGCCATTTTGCTCAGTTTTCACTCTTGCTCAAACTTGTCTACAATTTAAATAGGGAGTTGTGTATACTTTTCTTGACTGTTTTAACTTGCTTTAATGATAGTGATTTATGTGTTGAGTTAAGAGTGTGTAAAAAATATATATTCTTTTTGCTACAAAGCTTTGGTCAGTGTTTCCTTGTCCCATAGTACTGTGGTCCTATCGTGTAAACCCTGAATACTGCACATCTCCCTCTTGAGATAAGTCTGACTGCTCAGCCACAGCTACCAACTAAATCTATGTGGTACAGACTGATACCAAAGGGGATTTATAGCATATACCTGTCGTCCTAATCTTCTGCAGTGCTCCCTAAGGGAACTGCATAGGATTCTGCCTAACAGTTGACATATCTTGCAAATGCAGTGGAATTGTCTGCAATGTATTGTATGTCTATCTCCAAAATTTGTGGTTTTAGAAAATGTTGCTCTGCAGGGCGACACCTTCCAATCCCTTAAATTGGTAATGCACAACTGTTGAATCTTAGGTGAAACTTTTTTGTAGCCATCAAAGATACGATCCAGGATGTCGCGGGTCAACTGTATGTGGACGGTAACAAAAGCCTAACTGTCACCAAAAACAGTATATAGTCGAAAGAATACAGGACTCTGTGCCATCAAGATATATATATATTTTATATCTTAACAGATGTTTAACAAAGGAATAAGATGTAATATATATATATTTCTGAGGCTTGTGGAGTCTGCTTAGATCACATGCTGTGCATAGGCCGACATCTAGTGGAAGCTGCGGAGTATTACAGTTTGTTTTTCGAAAATCGAAAATGGGCGTCGACACAGGGCGTGCCAGTAATACTATCCCTAGTGTGACGTCTACTGTACCCATGATCCCTCACGCGTCTAGGATCCCCAGATTGTTTTTTTCCGCCATTCTGGTCGGAAGCACTTCATCGGAGTTCCCTGGCTTTGCCATATTTGCACTTAAAACTAGTTCTAATTTGCCCCGTTTTGTCACCCTTACGTCGATCAGCATCTCGACGCCGAACCGGGGAGGAGATCATCGTCGAAACCCGACGGATTGGGCCTTGAGGCTTCCGCCTCGGCTCGGGCCTGGGCCGCTGGCCTCGGCCCTACAAGTAGGGAGAGTGGGGGGTGGTACACTTCCACACTCGGTTATAGACACCTTCTTACCTACACACACTTGCCCGCTGCCCACAGGCGCGTATGGAGGGTACGCCCTTTCAGTTTTGCCCCAAGTGTAATAAGAAATACCCTTGGGTAGATAAGCACGCTACGTGCAACCTTTGCCTGCCCAGAGACCACCCCGAGGCGGGTTGCAGGGCCTGTAGCAGGTTTAAGACCAAAACCCTTAAGGACCGCTCCACCAAGCGTTGGGCCCACCACGCCAAGCTAGCAGCTATGGAGGCGGAGGGTACCTTCAGCGACGGCAGCGACGCCGGACTTTCGGACGGCGAGGGCACCAAGGCGTCGAAAGACAGCCTAACGCACGTCCCCGGCCTCGGAAGGTCGTCCGTCCCGGCGACTATGGGGAAGTCCCCCGGCGACAAGAGCGTTACACATACACACGCTAAACACAAAAAAGCCACCCGAGATTCGACGTCGTCGAAACCTCGGAAAGAGGCACAGAAGGAGCGGTCCGAAAGGACGTCCTCTGGGCGGTCCCGGTCGAGGTCGCCGCACGACGTCAGGCAAGCCTCCACACTTGCACATAGTGCCTCGCCCATTAACATCACGGAAGATCACTCGTCCGGAGACGAACACGACTTCCATCCCCAGCCTGCACCCCAGGGAAAGGGTACATCACTTGGGAGTAAGGAGGGCCCAGTGTCGAAGCCTAGTTCGAAACACAGGGATTCCACCTCCGATCCTCGACGCCAGGCGTCGAAAGATAAGGGAAATGGTAAACACACTTCCACCCACGGGGAAGGGGGTAAGCAACAAAGGAAACAACCCTTGCAATCCCCCACAACAATAGAACTGTCTTCCCCGTCCAAGTCTTCTCAGGGACAGTCCATAGAGAGTTCCAGCAAGGTCACCCCAAGCTCTAAACTCTGGTCATGCGAGGACATTGACAGAGTAATGTCAAGGATGTCCTCCTTAGCAAATTTCTTCGAAAGACACCCTGACCAACTCCTAGCTTTAAACCCTCAGGAATCTTCTCCCTCAGGTTCAAGGGACCCTATCCCTTCAAATAAAAGGCCCCGGGTCGAGACACCATTAAAGGCTTCAGACCCCTTCGAGGTCCAACCCTATTCTTGCCTTTTCCCTACAGGCCAAGGAGACTCTTCCCTTATAGAGGGCCAGGATTTTGAGACCCCAGAAGATCTCGCAGTGTCAGATTATTACGAGGAGGACGAAGACGAGGATGAGCCAGAAAATAGCCCAGATATTTTCAGAATGGACTCACCAGTCGAAAGGGAAGCCCCAGTGTCTGATTCCCCAATAGATAATCAGCCCCTCCTAAATGAACTGCTCTCTCGGGCAGCTAACCACTTCCACATAGACACACAAGGTGTCCAAGAAGAGAGGGACTTCGCGGAGGAACTAATAGGGGAAAGGAAGACAGTAGCCCAGACCATTCCCATCCTGAAATCTATTCAACGCAGAATAGCACCATCCCTTGTCAACCCAAACCTGACAAGACCTGTAAACCCGAGAGTAGAGAAGCTGTTTAAAGCTGCCCAGTCGGACTCTCTATATATTAGAGGCCAACTTAAGCCAGACTCTCTAGTCGTAACTAACACCCGCAAGAGAGCTGGAACCCCATTATCTTCCTCGGAGGCTCCCCCCGACAAGGAAAGTAAGAAACTCTATGGTTTTGGTAGAAAAGTAGCTTCCACGGCAGCCTACCAAACCAGAATCGCGAATTCCACCACACTGTTGACCAGCTACAACTGCCATCAGTGGGAAGAAGTTGCAGCACTAATAGATTCCGCTCCCGAACCCCTTAAGAGCCAGCTAGCTCGCATTTGTGCAGAGGGAAGAAACGTCTCAGGCTGCATTTTAAAAGCAACTTTGGACGCCGCAGACAATGCGGGTAGAATTATAGCAGAGGGGACTGTCATCAAAAGACATGCTTGGTTGAGGCAGTCGGGATTCAGAGCAGAAACACAAGCTGCACTCTTAGACAAACCAGTGGAAAGTGATCTCCTGTTTGGAAAGGCAGTCGAGGACGCTCTAAAAAACGCTAAGGAGGAATTCGACACCCTCAAATCCCTTGGCCAATTAACTACAAAACCACCTAACCAAAGAGGGAACGGCAATTTTCGTCGCCCCCGCGGCCAAAATTCCAATAGAGGAAATAGCTATTCCCACACCCAGGGTACACAGTGGAACACCAACTCACAACAGTCTACCCAGGGGTATGGTAGGGCTAGTAGAAGAGGACGTGGTAGAGGCAGAGGCAGCCCCAGTAAAGGAGGCGGCACGCCTCCACCAAAGCAGTGACGCTCATTTCAGGGTCCCTTCCCATGCAACCCCAGTAGGGGGACGAATATCCAGCTTCACCCAGGCATGGGAAGGGATAACATCCGACAGATGGGTGCTGTCGACGGTATCCAAGGGGTACTGTATAGAACTACTGCAACGTCCCCGAAACCATCCTCCAAGACAAAAAGTCCACTCGTTAGAACATCAAAAGATCCTCCTCGAAATCTACAATCTGCTCCTAAAGGACGCGATAGAACTCGTCCCAGGACACCAGGTAAACAAGGGTATCTATTCAACTTACTTCCTTGTGCCAAAGAAAGATTTAACAATGCGCCCAGTATTGGACTTACGGCCTGCCAACAAGTATGTCAAGCCCCAAAAATTCCGTATGACCACGCTACAAGAGGTAATCCCACTCCTAAAAAAGGGGGGATTACATGGCAACCTTGGATATGAAAGATGCCTATTTTCATATTTCCATGCTCCCGGCGCACAGAAAATACTTGCGCTTCAAGGTGGACAGTCGCCACTACCAATTCAAGGTACTGCCCTTCGGGATAGCTTCAGCACCAAGGGTATTCACCAAGGTACTGGCGGTGGCAGCTGCACACCTACGCAGGGAGGCAATCCCAGTGTACCCTTATCTGGACGACTGGCTCATAACGGGGGAAACCCCAGGAATCTGCAGGTCAAACATTCAGAGGACTATCGACCTCCTCCACGAATTAGGCTTCTCTATCAACGAGAAAAAGTCAAGTCTGGTGCCAAGCACCTCAAAACAGTTTCTAGGAGCTATCCTAGATACTCAGAAAGAATTGACCTTCCCCTCGGAAGAAAGAATTCGGAATATACTTCTGCAAATTCCGCATTATCAGTCAGGTCAACAGATAACAGTACGCAAAGCTATGCGGTTACTGGGCATGATGGCGTCATGCATTTACCTGGTCCCCCACGCGCGTCTGCGCATGCGTCCCATGCAGGAATGGTTGGCGAAACAGTGGTCTCAGGCAAGTGGTCAGTGGGACGATCTAGTGGTCGTTTCGCCAACACTCGTACAGAGCCTACACTGGTGGACAAGAGAGAATCTCGCAAAGGGGAAACCCTTTTACGATCCCGAAGTACAGGCAGTGGTGACTACAGATGCATGCCTGACTGGGTGGGGAGCTCACCATCTCCACCACACAGCTCAGGGTCTCTGGTCTCACTCAGTAGCCAAGAACCACATCAATCTGCTAGAGCTTCTGGCAGTATTCCGAGCGCTGCAGGCGTTCGAGCCCCATCTACTGAACTTGTCGGTGCAGATCAGGACGGACAGCACGACAGCCATGTTCTATCTGAACAAGCAAGGAGGGACTCGTTCGCCAAATCTGTCCAAGCTTGCCCAGAAAATATGGATATGGGCACTCAGACGGAACATCTTCCTATCATCGCAACATGTTCCAGGGGAGCTCAATTCCCTAGCGGATGCTCTAAGCAGAGACTCCCTCCCAGAAGAACACGAATGGGTCCTTCACAGAGACGTAGTAGAAGATCTCTTCTCTCAGTGGGGTTTCCCCACTATAGACCTATTCGCCACAAGCGAAAACAAACAATGCCCAGGATTTGCATCCAGGTTCCCCCAAACGGACTCCCAGGGGAATGCCCTGTGGATGAACTGGTCAGGGATGTTTGCGTACGCTTTTCCACCAACTCCTCATCAGGAAGGTGGTGTACAAGATGAACAAGGAATCAATGACGCTCATCCTAGTTGCTCCCATGTGGGCGAGACAACCATGGTTTCCACACCTACGCAGGATGGCGGTGTGCGAGCCCATCAGACTCCCAGCCTGGTACAACCTTCTGTCCCAGCAACAAGGTCAAACAGTGCATCAGGAACCCAACTCTATGAACCTAGCAGCATGGCTCCTGAAGTCATAGAGTTTGGACATCTCAAATTACCACAGAGGTGTATGGACATTCTAAAAGAGTCCAGGAAACCAAATACAAGACACTGTTACTTTGACAAGTGGAAAAGATTCGTTATCTGGTGCCAGAATAAACAAATCAACCCGGTTGATTGCACTCCTTCCAACGTTGTAACATACATGCTCCACCTGCTGGATGCAGGGTTGGTTTTTAACTCTCTGAAAGTACACCTGGCAGCCCTCTCGGCTTACACCACATCCCATAACAGGGTCTCGTGGTGGAAAGTACCAGTGGTTAAAGCCTTCATGGAAGGAGTAAAGAGACTTCACCCTCCTATTTCGAACCCACCGCCAGGATGGGACCTCAACGTGGTGCTAGCTAAACTCATGGGCCCCCCCTTCGAACCCATGCATAAAAGTAGTCTCAAACACCTGACTTATAAAACGGCCTTCTTAGTAGCCATTACCTCCATAAGAAGGGTCAGTGAAATTCAGGCTCTGTCAGTGCAAGATCCTTTCTTTACTATCCACAAGGACAAACTGGTTTTACGCACACACCCTAGGTTCTCACCAAAATTCATATCCAAGTTCCATGTAAACCAGTCCATCGAGCTTCCGGCTTTCTTCCAAAACCCACAAAGCTCGGCTGAGGTGAAACTACACACCCTAGATGTGCGTAGGGCGGTCTTATACTATGTAAATAAAACCAGACCGCTAAGGAAAACAGATCAACTGTTTGTCTCCGTAGCTACAGGCAGAGAGGGGGATCGCGTCTCTAAGGGCGCTATCTCTAAGTGGATTATCAACTGTATACAGCTGTGTTACTCTCTTTCTGAAAAGACTCTGCCTTTTACGCCAAGGGCCCACTCTACTAGAGGCATTGGGGCCACTCTGGCTTTCATTGCAAATGTTCCCCTCGACACCATTTGCAAAGCAGCTACTTGGAGCTCTATTCACACTTTTACTCAGCATTACTGCATTGACACTCATTCCAAGACAGATACACAAGTGGGACAAGCGGTTCTAAGACACCTGTTTGCTCATGACCCTTCTCACATCCCACCTCCTTCTTCTGGTACTGCTCGCTAATCTATGCACAGCATGTGATCTAAGCAGATTCCACAAGCCTCAGAAGGGATACATTACTCACCGTAATCGTATTTCTGATGCTTGTATCTGCTTAGATTCACATGCGACCCACCCTTCCTCCCCTCCGAGAGAAGGCGCATGGTTGCTTGTAGTCTTACCTTTCTGTCTATCTGCTTGGACTATCTGTACTCACGCTACTCCTCATGCTACCTCATGTCAGGAAAAACACAATCTGGGGATCCTAGACGCGTGAGGGATCATGGGTACAGTAGACGTCACACTAGGGATAGTATTACTGGCACGCCCTGTGTCGACGCCCATTTTCGATTTTCGAAAAACAAACTGTAATACTCCGCAGCTTCCACTAGATGTCGGCCTATGCACAGCATGTGAATGTAAGCAGATACAAGCATCAGAAATACGATTACGGTGAGTAATGTATCCCATATATCTTGATGGCGCCGAGTCCTGTATTCTTTTCGACTATATATTGTATGTCTATGTTTACATTCCACAAGAGGGCAATGATTGCATTGTAATCATTGATGTACTTGTATGTGTTTTTGGGCATTTGCCTTTTACACAGTGTTTAACAGAAGATATCAAGCTATTTACTGGTACTTTTTGGCAAACTGGTCTAGGGAAGCCAAAGCGATATTTGGTATAGTATTTACTTTTGTTTTTATATCTATGTCAGTGGTATTTGCCTCAGTTATGTTTTCGGAAGCGTACGATTTGTGTACATATGTCATTATCTGTGGTTTCTGTATGTGATGTATCTTTCAATGAACTGTAAAACAGTGGCGTCCGTGTCCTGGGCAAACCTGGAAGCATCTTTTATCCACAAAAGCATGTGGATGTGTGGTGCTCCTCTGGATTGATATTCTTTTCTCCAAGAAAGTGTTGCACTTCGAGTGAAGGGGTTGTTTTATTGCAGATAAAATGCACCATGGCAAGAAAGTGATGGTGAAAGTACCTAGATACATTTACTGGGTCAAGAGAACAGAGTTCTCCTGGTGTTTCTATGTCTATTCCGTCTTTATTTCGGTTTGCAGTGCGTAAGATGTCGTGCAAGTACTCTGCACGGCTTAAAGTAACACACCATGTGCGTGGGCCTAGGTTCCTTAGCATACAATGTGCATCAGCATGACGTTGGAACCAGTATTCTTTTGTACCACGCATGTTTGCCAACCGATTTGTAATACTTAACTGCAAAACGTAATCTTTGTCTTTTTAAGCAGTTGGGTAGTGGAGTTGTTTAAAAAAATTAGAGCCTTTTTTTAATGTGCGTGCCACTCCATAACATAGATTTGCTAGTTAACTTTCGAACAGGAGGTGGAAAATGTATTCTACATTTTGTCTGAATCTGGGGTCTTCAGAATACATTAATAAAGCACGATATCCTGATGCAATAATTTGTGTGGACCTTTCATCATATCTTCCTCCTTTTCCTATAGGAAACAGTAGAGGAAAAGAACGTGTTTATAAAAGAACGTGATCCTTGGGCTTGATGCATTTGATATGTTTCTAATGCATCTTCAATGGTGTCTTTGGAGTGTAGTGGGTGAATTGTATACTGGTCTAAAATGTTGACTGCAGTAGCCAGTCAAGTGGCACAGCGAGTAGAGCGCTCGCTTTGACATCTGTGCAGAGCCTATTAACGCAGGTTCAAATCCCGGCAGTGCCAAACTCAGCCTTTCATCCTTCCGAGGTCGATAAATGAGCACCACACACCGTGGGTAATAATAAGCAGCGCTCAGATACCTGAGGGTTCGTAGCGCTATATAAATGCGAAATTATTATTATTATTAATAAGATCTGCTCGTTCAAATTGGCCAGTTCCTGGTGAATCTTAAATTATTTGGGTGGTTTCTCTTAAGTTTTCCTCTGTTTATATCTTTGTAGTATTCATTGTTTTCTTTTAGATATTGTAGGGCTTGTCTAACTTTGTTTAAGTCGACTAGTTGTTTCCAAATGTGTTTCTTTTGTTGGTACACCATTAACTAGTACAATCAAAGTTTGATCTATTGGTCGTTCTACTCCTAGAGTGTCTTCATTTTCTTTATGATCTAATGGCAAATACTGTTTGGATTAAAATGGTCTCATACCAGTTAAGTTGTTGGTGATAGCACGTGATGGCATTTGGTTATTGTCAAGCTTTGTGTTGCAGTACGTGCAAATTATTAAGGGGTTAGCTATTTTGTATTTATTTTCTGCTGTTAGATATAAAGCTAATTGACACCATTGGGATTGTCCATTTTCCTCAATTTTGTAGGCCATATCTATTTTTGTGCTCTTTTCATAAAAAGTTCAGCAAAAACAGACACATACTTGGTCTGATATTTCAGCAGATGTGTTTTGAAATGTAGCTATTTCTTTTGCGTATGTGTTTGTTAGAAGGTTGATGTGTGTGAGATTTTCGTTCTTGTTTTCTGAAGTTACTGAATTTTCTAAGTCAACGCCAGTTCCAAAGTATTTACTTTGGATGTGCTGTATTTGTTGACAGAGTTATTTGGCTGTTCCATGTAGGAGATTGTTATTTAAATTTTGCACGTCTAGAGCAGGACTTTTTGAACAGTTTGATGTTGTGGAAGGTGCTTTTGCAAGCAGTTCCTAAAATGCAGGCTAATGAATATTCTCGGAGTCCATGGTTTGTAAAGTTCATTTTACTTGTATCTGTTAGTTTCACATAGGGATTGAGGAATTGTCATAAAGACTTAAAGGATTGTTGGCGTACGTTACACATTGAGCTGCATGTCCATTTGTACACTGGACGGTTTGTTTGGGTGAAAGGAACATTTGGCTGAAAGTTTGTTGGGGGACGTTTTTCTGTAAGGGTTTCTTTTGCCACAATGGTGTGTCTCCTCCCATTTCATACCCTTGGACATTACTGTCTATGGCAATTGTTTTTTTTGTTCTTGTTTATAAGCCTCTCAATTGAAATATTGTTCTGTGCTGCTTGTGTGAATCAATTCACCCTCACAGAAGTTTGAAAAGGTATCTATATTGACATTGTGCATGTTTACAAGTACTTTTTGTAATGTATTGATTAATTTAGTTAGTGGTTTCATTCTGTTTAAAAGTAATATAAACCAATGTCTCTTTAGTAGAAATGAGCTGTCAATTAGAGCTTCGAGGATTAGTCTCCTGCAGTCGTTTTTAAGGGTAGATCGGGACTTTTCAGCTACTTATGAGATTTTGAAGAACTCTACAATGGAACATTTTTTGTAACATACATTTTTCGATTGCTTTATAGTGGTTATGTTAACACTGGTAGATATAGTGTTGGGTACATTAGTAGGTCTGCTTTTCTTTGTATATCTTTTTTTACTTTTATTTTTTGCAAGAGGGGCTTTAACTTTTTTTTTGTTTTCTTGAGTGAGGTTACTAAATCTTTTCTTTTAATGTTTTCTATAAATTGTTTGAGGTGGAGGACTATATGGCTTGCTTTTATTCTGATCTGCTCACATTTTTCTTTCTTTTCCACAGAGTTGCTTTTTAGGAAGCATTTTGTTGTGTCTGTTGGAAAAAAGAGAAAGTTTTGGTTTGAAAGCTGTGGAATGTATATGGATGTATTGTGCATGGGTGTGTGGGTGTGATTGTAGAGATGAACAGAGTGTTGTGTGATTTGTGTAGTGGGATGAATGTTTTGGGTGGGATGGTTGTAAGAGTGTGTACAGGTGTGATGGGCTTGGGGTAGTGAGTAAGAGAGTGGTGGTGTGAATGAAAAAGTATGAACATTGTGATGTTTTGAAGAAAACAGTAGTTGTTATAATGGTGGTTTTCAGATGGGAATAGAAAGAGTGTGCATGTTGCAATATAATGAGTAAGAGTGAAATAAATGTTGATTTGAAAACAATACTCTAGGCTAATATATAGTGCAACTACAGTGTTACAATAATAGAGAGATGAATTCTATGTTAATGTACTTACTTTGTAAGATGTGAACAGTGTTCTTTTTTCGGTAGCTGTCTTTGGGAATGTTATTCTTTCCTGTAATTGTACAATAAAGTTAGTAGGCATATATGGTAATGGTCAAGTACTTTTAGTAAGAGAGGTTGTTATTTATGAAGGTAGGAGGAGTTGTTGGTAAAAAGAGTTAATAAAGTTGTGTTAAGGATGGTGTACTAAAGTATGTTAACTATGTTGTTAGAACAGTTGGAATATGAGTAGTGCTTTTTGGGAGATTAGAAAGAGCAGGGCAGAAATGGGTGTAAGAAAAAGGTGCATGTGTAGATTACTTTAGTGCTGCTGATTTTAATGAAAGAAGTGCTATGTTTGTGGTGCAACGTATTTGTAATGTGTTGCAGTGTTTTTAAAGAATAGGGAAACTGGTCTAGTGGTAATGCAATGTCAGATTGTTGCAGCAGTCTTTAGTGTTTTATAGTAGAAGTTGGAAAAGTGGAGTACTTTATATGGAAGGTGAAGTGTTTTATATAGATACTTTGACGGTATACGCATGTGTGAGCAGGTGGACCAAGGTGGCGGTGTTAAGGGATGTAATGAGTGAGCTGTGACATTTACATTGAATAAAGTATGGAAAGTGCTGACTGTTTAAAAATGTTTGTTTTTTAGGACTATTTCCTTCAAAGTTGAGAAGTGTGTGTGTGTGTGTGTGTGTGTGTGTGTGTGCGTGCGTGTGTGTTTGTTTAATATTTTGGCAGTACATCCATACTTGCCAAGATGATCCATTCCAATATGTAGGTGCTTTTGTAGTCCTAGTTTTTTTGTTTGCGTTCTTGGACTTGTAGTTCCACTTTTCTGATTATAAAACTTGAACGACAAGTTCCAGATTACAGAGAAAAAACCTGGACTGGGTAAGCACCTACAGATTCTAATGGGTTATGTTAGCAAGTATGCATGTTCTGCCAACGTATTATACTTCCACATACCAAGTGCCACTTAAAAATGGTCTACAAATCTTTTCCATCTGCTTTTTCTTTAGTTTAGAAAAATGTTGCACACAGTGCTGCTATAAATGCACATATGCATTGTTTTACTTTCATGAAAATGCTCCTAAAAATAAACATTTTTAAACGCACAGCATTTTATATTTTTCATTCGATATAAATGTCACACTTTCAAATCTTCCGGTCAAGGCCTGTTTTTTTTCTTTGTATTCTAGGACTTGTAGTCCAAATTTCATAATGGTAAAAGTGGAATTGCATGTCACAGAATGCAGATTGGAATGGGTTATGTTGGCAGGTATGCATGTGCTGGCAACATATTAAACTTCCATACACCTAGTGCCACTTCAAATGTTCTAAATTGTTTTGCATCTGCTTTTTTGTTTTAGAAAGAAGTTACACACAATGCTGCTATAAATGCACATATACATTTTTTTTACTTTCATGAAAGTGCTCCTAAAAAGAAATCTTTTTAAATCCACAGGATTGTATTTGCTTATTGATGTGAGGAGATGCTAAATGCTGCCACCATGGCGTTTGCTAGAGTGGTTAAAAAAGAGAATATGCTTATCGAGAAGCTTATTACAGGGCAAGTAGCAGGAACTCTGTAAATATATATATATATATATATGTAAAAGAGTTGAAGAAAATACTTTAAAAATATAAGCATACCTGTACAATGTCTTGTTAGTTGCAAATGTTGTTATAGAAATCTTGGAGAGTTTTAGGGTAGTTGTTGATGCAGATGGCTGTGATTAACAGGAGCAATGTACTCTCAGAGTTCACATGTACATCTGAAGTGGTGAACTGAGATGGCAACGTTACATGTAGAGTTTGTGGATGTGATTGGTGGATGGATATGTGACTGTTTGAAAGCAATCAATGAGGGCGTCTTACAAACATAAAAGTAAAAAGGGTAAAAGGATGCCCTGTGCTACGGCGTCTGCGGGCAGTGCGGTCGTCCGCGGATGGCACGTGTCACACCTGGGTCTTTTAAGGATGCCTGGCATGAAAAGGGGACTGCAGAGACCGAGGACAGTCGTGGATGTCAGCGGACATCGGGGGATCCCCAATCCGGTTTCCTGGGTGTGGTGTACAGGAAGAGAGGGTAGCAGGAGTTTTGTTTGGTGAGAGCACTGAAGATGGCTGTCTTTGAGGAGGCAGAGTGTATGGATTTCGAGGGACTCTTGGATCCATTGGCTGAATGTCTATTCTGAGCACTGTGGATTGTCTGAAAATCTTGGATTCCATGAATTTCAAGTGTCATGGTGTGGAATGCGATGAATGAAGTGGGCGGATTTCCTCCCGTTTTGTGAGTATATGGTTCACTTGAAACACCGGACATAATTGTTGTTCACTGTGGAAGGAATAGTTTGGGCTACGTTACCAGAATTTCATTACAGTTAGCAATGAAGGATACATTTCGAAAGTTGAAGGAACTGTTTACACGTTTAAAGATGATTTTTTCTCGGATTGCTCAGAGACAAATGTGGATGTGTTCGAATTTATTTGTCCACCAAACGAAAAAGCAAGGCGCAATTTCAATAAAGCTGTAAGTGCTTTGTTGCGAGATGTTGGTATGACATCTCTTTATAATGAAAACATTAAATTTGATATTGTCAACATTTTCCGAAGAGATGTAGTGCATCTAACTGATGTGGGCAATCAGATTCTTTTTTTAAAAAAATGTTCAAAATGCATTGAAGCAGTTTCTGTAAATACATAAAGTATGGATTCAAGTATTCGTTAGAAGATGCATTAAATAAAAATGAAAAATAGGAAAAAATATTTAAAGGTCAAAAAGACAAAAAACTTTCTTTTAAGGGCCACCATTTTTGTATGAAAAACAATTTAAATTATTTTCATTCCCCCACGCCTGGAATTGTCTAGATGTCTGCGGACGATGCAGTCTGCATAGCGGCCTGTGATTTATTTTTTCAGGTTCTATCTTTTAACTGTGAAAGGCGGTTCCTAAAGGAACCGTTATTTTTTATTTTCTTGATTTTGTATTTCTTTTGGCTTTTTAAAATATGTTTTCAGGAGAGGCAAGGTCAAGTGGGGGAGGGAAGGTAAGGAAGGGGCACACAACAACAGAGTCAGAGGGGCAGGTGAACAGGGGAATATGTTGGGCAAGCCTTAAATTTAAGGTGGGGGCAGTGTTTCTCATGCTCCTTGACCGCAGCCTCGAAAGTGTCATGTGTCATCCGGGATTAAGGTGGTCCTTATGGTGGAGGTGGAGGACACGCCCTTTCAGGGCTATATGTTTTACGGCATGCTGTGCCTAACCCAACATGGCGGACATGCTTGTCCGTGACTTTCTTGCTTCCTGCTTGCACTGCTCATCGGAGGGCCGTCTCACTGACAGGCACAGTAGGGATGCCATATGAGCTGTGCGCCTATAAAGATTACTTGAGACTGCATTACAGCGTGTCTCAATGCTAAGGTAACTTTGGCATCCTAGCGCAGCGCTACTTACCTTTGGTTCCTTCCGTGTTTCTTGGCATGTCTCTTGACAAACCTCCTTCTTTTGTTGTTTCCATTCCTGCTTTCTGGTCTGTTGCTTTGTCCTTCTGTCCTCCTACCTTCATTTTCCCCATTCCACAGTCTTCTGCAATTCCTTCCTGGGATCTTGCCTGTAGTCCAGAAATCTTCCAGTCTTCATTCCCTCTTGAATTTCATTGGATACTGTGCTTGCAAGGATCTTCCAGAACTTAATCTAAGCCCGCAATCTTTCACAGACCTCCAGTGCTTAATTGAGCCCAGCAGAGTATGCTGAGCACCGATTGGCTATTGATCTGATCTTAGCCACCTATCGTGAGCCGGTAGACGAAGCCGGCCCACTCCTACCAGGGCCAGGGAAACAAGGCTAATACCTGTCCTAGCCTGTCCTCAGCCTTCCTTGCCGTTCGCCCAGAACCTCTGCCCTTTTTCTGGTCCACTACCCCTGTGACCATCAGCACTGGGTACTGAGCCCTCGCAAAGACTAACTGCCACTGACTCTTTGATACAAACATGTCCCGTAAATCTAGTAGAGTTTAGGTTCACTCTGCACCTTATGCTTGTTCTCATATCCATTCATTGCAAAGAACTGTAAAGGTGTAACTTGTTGTCTGCAAGCCACAATATTGCCCACCATGATTGTAGCTCGAGCAAAGCGCAATGCCTCTCTAGTATAATCTGCATCTAGCCTAGCACTGCCTCCCATCTAGCCTATCCGATTAAGGTTTCTCATCCTAATATTCACCTTAACCTAATTGCATAGTATGACTAGCTTGTATACACGTGATGAAACTGTATTTTGTAGCTCCCAGTATTCTGCTAGCCAAACTGTATGACTTGCCTACTGTGCTGAAACTGCTGTATACTGTAGTACATTTGGCAAAACCGCATCTAGCCCCCCTGCAAGAACTGTTTTTCTGCACTCACACAGCTGAACTATATCCTAGGCCACATCTGCCATTTTGAGTGCACCTGTGGTCGCTTATAGGCCACATTTGCCCTATTGACCGTGCCTCTTGCTGTTCGTAGGCCCCATTTTACCATGCTCCTTACCAGGCTTACTTACCACTGTGAACATATGCGTGTTAGCACATTGTATTGCCCACTACGATCTGTGACTACAGCACTTGACTCTGCCTATTGCCTAGACTATTGACTAGCCCAGTAGCCAAGTTAGAATCTCTGAATAGTTGCTTTACCCTTATCCTAGTCCACTGTGCCCTAATCGAATGACCGCCTACTGTGCCAGCCTTAGGATCTTGTGCTCTCAACCCACTTATCTATACGACACATTATATAGTACTATATCCTCACCTCTAGCAGAATGCATTTTAGCACGACCCTATTAACATACGCCCCACTGCTGTTAGTACAGTTTATACTGGCAACTATGGACTAATTTAAACATGCACCCTGCCCTACTCTCCACAGAAACCCTAGGCTTCGCGCTAGACTCTCCACCCTCTACGAACCGCAGTTACCTAGCAACCGCTATTTGAATCGCCGTACCATACCCAAAAACCAGACTAGGAGCTCAACGCAACCTAAACCACAATTACCTGCCAGCACCTTAATGAAAGAACCCATCCTGGTTACTTCTAACACCAACTGTCTACCTAAAACAATCTCCATAACAGGAGCACTGATCAATGCTGGATCAGTCGTGGCCCACGCCACTGAAATAGCTGACCTCCTTACCTTAGATAACCTTGACCTCCTAGCAGTCACAGAAACCTGGCTACCTGACGCAGCAGGTCCAGCCCTCTCCCTAGCAATACCCAAAGAGTACCAACTACTAAGACTAGACTGCCCTAACGCCAGAGGTGGTGGCTTAGCCATCATCGCCAAATCCAACCTGAATGTAAGGTTAACAACACTGCCCACCTTAAAATCCTGTGAACTCCTGGCTGCTAAATTACCAATATCCCCATGCCAAACGCCAACTATTTATCTCATTTACAGGCCACCAGGGCCCTTAGGCCCTTTCGAAGAGGAATTATCCAGCCTCTTAGCAGGCAACACAAAAAAGTCATCCCAGACAATGATCCGTGGTGACCTTAACCTAGGTCTTAACAACCCAAATGACAAACAAGCGCAAACAATCGCTACCATGCTCGAAGGGCATGGCCTCACCCAAAAAGTCCTCACACCCACCCACGACAAAGGGAGAATACTAGACTGGGTAGCCACCTCCAACTGCCCTACTACTATCACTAAAATTACACCCCAGCCTTGGATTTACCACTTCCTCATCAATTTCTACTTAACACTTAACAAGATGTCCAGAATTGAAAAAAACAATGGCACCATCTGTTCCCACTACAGCCAGAAAAAACATCACACCAGACAATATCCTACCCCTGCTCCTCCCAACCATCAATGGCATGCCATTTGATTCTGACCCGGACATCATGGTTAAAATATACGACGACACCATGGCCATAGCCATGGACACCATCGCCCCACTGAAAAACTGTACAAGTAAACAACAATCCCACCTTAATACTTGGTTCACCCCCCCATCTAAAAGAACTGAGACTGGGAAAAAGGAAGCTTGAAACTGTATGGCAACACTCCCCTACAGCTGAAAATGAACTTAAACTGAAATTGTGCGCTACACATTATAAGAAAGCAATCATCCAAGCTAAAAAAGAAGTCTATAACGACCTAATTTCCAAAGCATGCTCCAATACAAAGGAACTATTCGCAATCTTGCGAGAACTCGAATCCCCGATATCACCACCCGATAACGTACCCAAAAACAAGCAATGGTGTACAAATATCCAAAATGCCCTCGGTAATAAAGTAAGGTCAAAGGATCAACAGTAAAAGGGTCGAGAGGTCAAAGGATCGACACCAAAGGGTTGACAGGTCAAAGGGTCGAATTTTTTTTTTTTTTTTACATTTCTTTTGGGGGGGGGGGGGGTTCCACCCCAACCCCCTTTTTTTTTGCTAAAAACCGCTTTTTTTCCCCAAAATATTTTTGGAAAAAAAACCCCAAAAAATTCGATCCTTTGACCGGTCCACCCTTTGGTGTCGATCCTTTGACCTGTCGACCCTTTATATTCAATCCTTTGACTAGACACCAGTAACAACACTACAAGCAAAAATTGCTATAAAAAAGCCTCACTCCCTTTTAGTGAAATTCCCAGCACGCCCACGCTCAAACCTAGCCTAAAACCCTTCAAATTCTCTAAAGTTTCCACTCATGAAACTGAAAAAATCATTGCCTCACTAAAACCATCCAATTGCAAAGGCTGCCCAGCCCAGACAATCAAGGATGCTGCTAAAGACCTTGCCCCCTTCATCACTAAACACATCAATGCCTCCTTCTCATCTAGCACCGTCCCAAGTAGCTTAAAAGAGTCCTGGGTTCTCACCCTGCTTAAAAAACAAACCTTAGACCCCTCCATCCCCACCAACTATAGGCCCATCACTACTGTCCCTTTCCTCCTGAAGATAATTGACAGAGTGGCCTATCTCCAAATCCAAAAATACCTGGAGACTAACCAACTCCTTGGCACTCGTCAATCGGGCTTCAGACCGCAACACGGCACTGAAACCGCCCTTATAGATCTCAAAGTCCAAATTGACGAGCTCAACGATAAAGGAAACACAGCTATGCTACTCCTACTTGATCTGTCGGCGGCTTTTGACCTAGTGGACCACGCAGTACTCTGCAAACACCTAGCATCAGCCACCCACTTCTCAAGTGAAGCCATAGCCTGGATCCAATCCTTTCTCGACAACAGAAGCATGCGAGTCTTCTCCACCTTAGACTCTGCAGACCCTATCCAGACAACATGTGGAGTCCCACAGGGCTCTTGTGTCTCGCCAACGATGTATAATATCTTTACTAAACCTCTATTCAACAAATTGGACAGACTGGGTGTCACCTACACAAATTATGCAGACGACACCCAGATCCTCATCCCCCTTTCGGGCAATTTCACTACGGATACAGCTTTAGTAAACAAAATGTACACCCTCATTCAGGCATGGATGGCAACCCATGGCCTCTGCCTGAATGATGACAAAACAGAGATCCTCATTCTAGGCTCACCCAACAACCTAAAAAAACTTGATTCCAACTACAGCTCCCTCAATATCGATGGCAATATAATCCCCGTCGCCAAAGAGGTGAAAACCCTCGGTTTCTATTTGGACTCCACTTTGTCCCTAAGGAAACAAGTGAACTCCCTGGCCTCATCCACAGCCTATTCCGGTAAACTTATTAAAGCATGCAGACCCTTCCTCTCACCAGCTAGCTGCATTATCCTAGCCAATGCACTAATCCTCTCAAAACTGGATTACTGCAATGCATTTTATGCAGGCACAAATAAATACATCATCAATAAACGTCAAACCCTACAAAACAACACACTCCGAACGGCCCTGAACCTCCCAGCGAGAGAGCACATCTCAAATGTGCGGAGAAAATACAACTGGCTAAAAATTAGCGATAGGATCACCTTCAAAATTGTCACACTAACATTCAAATGTCTGAAAAATGCAGCACCCCCATACCTTAGGGATAGAATAATAAGAAAAACCACTGCTTGACCAACTAGAACAGCCAACTCTTTCTGCCTCCAAACCCCTAGATTCCGCCAAAAAAACCCAGGAGGAAATACCTTCCCTGTGCAAGCAGCCCAGTACTGGAATGAACTAAGAAGGGACCAGCCCTACAACAGCTTCAGGCACCATACCCGCACCTGGCGTCGACGCAATGACCTCTGAAACCGGTGACCCTGAGCATTGTGACCTGATGACACACATACCCCTCCACTCTTACATATAAAATGTACATAATGTATTTACTGTATATAATTTGTTACCTTTCCACCCTTACATGTAAAGAATGTAAATAATGTAATTACTGTATACAATTTATGTTACCAACAACCTGTAATATGCAACCTGTAACCAAGTTATAAGCATTCTTGTTATTCTGTGCGCCCAGCTACCCAAGGGTTTTCGGGCGCCCTATAAATAAACAAACAAACAAAACAAAAGGTTTTTTTTCTCCCCTTCTGGGTTTTTCCCTTTATTCATTGGGGGTTCACTGTGGGGGGTCACACCGGCTGTAGCAACCAGTGCCAAACGGCGTGGCTACTGGAGAAGACCGCCCCTACCTGCGGGATTCACATCTGCAGGACAAACCTAGGAGCAGAATCCCACCCACCTTGACGCAAAAACCTCAGGTAAGACACAAACCTGACAGAAAGCACTACAAAATTGCTCCCCCCTACAGATTGCTGTGTCGCAGTACAAACATAAAACCGTAACCCTCTTAAGGTAAGGGTCAACAGTGTTTTGTATGGCCTGCAAGGCAGCCAGTGGGATCCTCTGCCCCAAAGGAGTACCCTGTGTGGTAGCAGGAATGATTGAGGAATATGGGGTAGAGGAATATTGCCTACTTCTCTCTGAAAAAGGAACAGCCTTTTTCAGAGCACCCAGGGGTTGGATTGGTGTGGCGCCGCATGGAGGTGTCCTGTAGGAGTACAACCCAGTGTAGCAGATGCAGGATTGCAGTCATCTCCACAGCAGGTGTGTCCTGGAGCTCTCTTCTGCATAGCCTGATTGAGAATGAGGAAAAGTAATGGGTTGGTCCCTTCAGAGGAACCGTCTGCAGATCAACCAAGAATTGGTCTAGAAGCTCTGGAAGGGTACACTTTCAACTTGAAACACTCTAGATTGGCGTAATATGCAGCTTTAAACTGTCCGTGGAGCACAGACACTGTTCATGGTCAGGCAGTCACATCACATGGGTGTGGCCACATGATGACATCTGCGGACGTCCGCGCTGACCGATGTCCGCGGACACCCATCGGGCAGGAGGAGCAGGGCACATGCTGTGAGAAACCTGAGGGTATTCTCCCAAGTAGACCTCAGGAATTCCTTATTCAGGTGGCCAGGGACGGGCTAGTGCTCTCAGACGTCATGGACATGGTGGATGCGCGAGGGAGGATTACCTGGGTTGGAAGCCCATGGTTATGCTTGGAGGTAGAAGTGGATAGTGAAGAAGACAAAGTCCTGGGATTTTCCTTGGTTATGCTACATGTACCTCTCTTACTTCCAAAGAAGCTCCCTTACTCAAATTCCGTCACCCCAACAAATCTGGCAAATCCCCTAAGAGCCTAAACCTTGTTACTCTCAAGAACCACAACATTTAGAATCCCTGTCTCGCAGTGGTTTTCTACCCCAATATTCCCAGTCATTTTCCTTCCCATCCCGTTGTTTATCATCTATCTATCTATCTATATTGGTTTTTATATTGCGCAAAATCACCCGAAGGCCTCAGAGCGCTGACAAGGACAAACACCACATAGAACATAAAACAGGCGGCAGGTAAAGACCAGAAGCAGGCAGCGTGAATTACTTGGTGCCACCATCGAACAACCACGTCTTGAGTTGTTTTTTAAATATACTGATGGATCCACAGTTTTTTTTATCAACAGCGGAAGTGAGTTCCAGGTTTTAGGAGCCCAAAAGCTGAACTTTGTACGACCAGCTCTTTTGAGGATTTGGCGAGGTTGTAGCAAATCAATGTTACTGTTGGATCGCAAGTATCTCCTAATGGGTGCTTTCTGTATTTTGTCCGAGAGGTATTTCGGAGCCATCCCGGACAAACATTTGAAGACAGTTACAGCACTTAATAAATTTAATTTGTTGTCCAACTGGGAGCCAATGCAGATTCCTCCTCTCTGCTGATACCTTAGAGTATTTACTTAAACCGTTCACTGCTCTAACAGCTCCATTTTGGATAGTCTGCAGCTTACTTAAGTTGGCCTTAGAGGTACCCATCAACAGGCTATTGCAGTAATCGAGTTTAGAATTAACAATCGCACCAGCTATTATGGCCAAGTTGGGCTTGGATAAATACGGGCAAATTTGCCAAAGGAGGTTAGAGAAGAACGCACAGGTTGATTTAAGATAAGATGTATGTCTTTTGTATGAGAGATGAGAATCCATGTAGACCCCTAGGGTTTTTACATGATCAGAAACTTTAATGATACTGTTGTTAATTTTGAAACTATGGTACTTATCCTCAAGGAGGTTAAGTCTCTGAGGGGTACCAATACTCATTAGCTCCGTGTTAGCTTCATTAAGAGCCTCTGAGTTTGATGCCATCCAGGTTTGTATCGCTAAGAAAATATCTCTTACTCTATTATTCCCTCAATTCTCAATCTGTTTTGACAGCACTACCACTCCCACAATCACCCTTATCAGATCCCGATGACGATCTCAATCATTTTCATTTCCCTCACAAACCCTACAAGTCTCACCCTTCTCCAGCGTGGGTTCTGGCCTGGATTCACATGCTCATGAATATTCCCTGTCGTCAGGCTGGGAATCATCGGTAAAGAAAAAATCAGTATCAGTTTCGTTTCTGATCTGTCTTTCTTAGAAGTAACCAATCACTGATCTCTGGGTCATACTGTCCCCAGCCAATGACTGCCCTCTCCCTAAGCCCCTCCCCTGGCAGCCATCCTCAGATTTCTACCGCACGTTCAAGTGTTGGGAGTCCTTGTGCTATAGCTCTCGAGCTTTTTCTGCGTTTCGCGCTTTTTCAAAGAGGTTTATCTTATTTTTCAGTTAAATCGAGCCTCAAGGTCCACCGTTTTCTACTTCCGATCAACGGGGACCCGTTTCGGAATTTTCTACGCCCCTCAAGGGTGAAGTTTCTGTCGACCTACGCTTCTTGGAGGATTCCAGAAGTTTCTGAGGCCTACCTCGTGGACATGGCCCAGGAGAAAGGAAGCTCGACACCCGGCAAGCTGTTCAGGAATTGCCCTGAATGCAAGCTACAGAACCTGTTCAAGGAGGACGAGCACTCGAGGTGCCTCTACTGCCTTCACGAAGACAAAACGTACGTGGAGAAGGACTGTGCGTTTTGCGTGAACATGTCGAAACGGACCATGAGGGATCGTCGGACCCGTCTCGCCAACTGGCTGGAAGGCAAGAGCCCAGCAGGTGTCATGATGCCTACCTCCAAGGAGCCAGGTCCGACCCAGCAACCCCAGAGGCAGGCATCATTCCCCCCAGGGAAGTGCCAGCGGGCCCAAGCTGGGGCCCTTTGGACACAGTCCTGGCGCCTTGGGCGCCAGGCTCATGTTGGACCCCTGTCCTGGCGCCTTAGGCGCCAGGCTCATAAAGCTAGACATGTGTTCAAGTGTTTTAATGTGCACTTACCTGATGCAGACCATGCTGCTACATCCAGGCCCTCTTGAGGCCTGAATGGAACTACTTTACCTGTGGGACTACTTTCCACCTGGGTGTGGTCGGGGAAGGATACACCTGATCAGGTGGAAGGATACATACCCGGAACTTCTTCCAAAGCTATTTAAACCACGCCCGATCAGCAACTCACGCTTCGCGTTGTTCTGCTCCTCGCAGCTGGACGCTCACCGTGTCAGCTCCTGCATCTGGACATCAGCCACGCCTGTCAGCATCCTGGGTCACCTGCTAAGAGAGAATTGGTGAGAAAGAAGACCTTACCTGCTAAAGCTGCATCACGGAGACTTCACACCGACGATCCTGAAAGGGAAGACATCATTTTAAAAGCATTTCGCTTCGATCGCTGCAGCGCTGCATTTCACTCACCTTTCCTGGGCACCTCCATCTTCAGTAGCGATCATCCGGATCCGCAGCCACTTCCCAGAGCCTAGAGAAAAAAAAAGACAAGAACACAAGGTGAGAGAAGGAAGGGAATAGGAAAAGCTCAGTTTCCTTCTAAGACTTACCTGTTGGGTCATTCCCATTTCATTTCGGGTCCTGCCGCTTCCTGGCATTCCGGACCCCGGCCCCTATGGGGAAAAAAGACAAAGACATTGAATGAGCGAATGCAAAGGCATTACCCGAACGCTCATCCAGAACTTACCTGTCATTTACTGGAACTGCACGTTTCACTTCGGGTCGGCGCCATATCTCCGGCATTCCGAACCCCGGCCCCTAAGGGGAAAAAGACATAAGCGTTAGCGCTTGCTGCAATAAGACAATGAACATTATTATTAAGCTTCAACTTTTGAACTGGCTACAGAACTCTTACAGCGCCTTACCTGAATAGTCAAGCTTATTTGAACTTCCATGAAACCTCAATCCAGTGAAGTAACTGGGTTTCAACGCGCCCCTGCATCAGAAGCAGGATGGAGAACTCATCCTTCCAGACCCTAAGGTGAGACTTCACGGGGAATCGTAGAAGGGTATCGTGTAGGGTTGGAAGGGAGTGGGAGGCTTGAGCATTATTCCGTCAGTGGGTAATACTCCCTTTTCACGCATAGGGGAATATTCCTGCGAGCCAGAGGAGCCAGAGTAGAGGGGCCCTACCTGTCCATCCGCAGAGTCCTGCGCTTCACCATTGAAGAAGCATCAGTACTCGAAGCCAGACCTGCGCCTCCGTGGGAATCAGGTGAGCGTGACAGAACGCAAAGCCTACCCACAATTTCCCACCCGGGCGCTATGGAGACTTCCGAGACAGATCAGCTGGCCCAGCTTTTGGGGGAATTACGGGCAAAAGTGCACTCAGCCCGCCAGGAGACTAACGCTCTCAAAAGAGAACTGATCCTATCCAAGGAAAGAACAGATGACCTGGCCAAAAGGTTATTGCAGGCCCAGGCAGGGCACACTCCTTTATCTAATTCCGGAGGTACTTCCACATCAATGGGTTTGAATAACCCGGTACAAATCAATCTACCTGGACACATGCCTTTGGCCCCGCCAGAACGTTTTGCGGGGGATCCCAAGAAATATGCCGTCTTTATGAACCAATGTCGTTTACACTTTCTATGCAGACCCGGGGCCTTCCCTAACGACCAGACCAAGGTAGCCTTTATATTATCCTACCTCAGTGGCAGTGCTGCCGATTGGTCTATTCCATTGGTAAATCAGGAAGATCCCATTCTCCAGAATTTTCAGGGTTTCCAGGCCAGCATGGAAAGATTGTTTGCTCGACACTCTCAAGGACAGGCCCTTGATAACGAATTGCTATCGTTACGACAAGGTAATCAGGATCTCCTGTCCTACGTTGCCACCTTTAATAGACTGGTTGTGGAAACTGGATGTCCAGAAAACAAAAGGATCACATTGTTTCATCGAGGCCTGCGCCTCGATGAAAGGATGTTCTAGCTCAGATAGTAGACCCACCCCAGGTCTGCGCAGACTACATAGACTTGGTGGTTCAACTTGATCACAAACTTCAAAATAGAAAAGCAGATCGGTTCAAGTACGAAACCCGAGTACCGATCAAAACCCACGCTAACTCCAAGAGTACCGACGTATCCGAACCTATGCAAATCGGCGTTGTTAAAGGACCATTAACGCAGAAGGAACGAGAGAGAAGGCGGCAAATGCAACTTTGTCTGTATTGCGGGACTTCCGGTCACTTTCTTCGAAATTGTCCGGTTAAACCACCTAAGAAGGTGGTTGGAGCCACTGATAACGATTTATTGACACCTGATTCGGGAAACGACCTAGCCCGACAAGCGTAGGGGTCCGCTTGCCGAGCTTGAAAACAAACTCTTTGACCTCGCATTTTGTCATGCCAATGGTGCTCGTGGACCCAAAACAGCCTCAGCAGTTGCATGCTATAAAAGCATACATCGACAGTGGAGCTATTGGAAATTACATAGACCGTGAATTGGCTTCCAGGATTAAGCTCCCTCTCCGCCCGAAAGTAACCCAAGATGTCATTACTACAGTAGATGGAACCGAAATAGCCTCAGGGCCTGTAACGCATTCCACTGTTGAAATGACACTGGTGGGTCAGGATGGACATCGGGAAGCAATCGTGTTTGATGTGATCAAGACCCCACAATTTCAAGTAATTCTTGGAATTCCTTTGTTAGAAACACATAATCCCAGAATTGACTGGCGAGCAAAGAAGATAAGTTTTCCTGATTGTGAACCAACTTGTTATCCAAGAAATCCAGTTATGGGTCTAGCCTCAGCAACTTCCACCCCTGTACAGCTACCGTCAGAATACCAAGAATTCCAAGACGTTTTTCAGAAGGAACAGGCTAACACGTTACCTCCCCATCGGTCTTATGATTGCCAAATCGATCTGGTACCCAATGCTCAACTACCTTGTAGTAGGATTTATGCTCTTACGGAACCTGAGAACCTGCATTTGCGTCAGTTTTTAGATCAGTACCTAGCCAATGGTTTTATTCGCCCGTCCAAGTCTCCTGTCTTTTCAGCTCTGTTCTTCGTGCCGAAAAAAGAGGACGACCTTAGGACATGTATAGACTATCGCGCCCTAAATCAAATAACGATTAAGAATCGTTATCCTCTGCCCCTGATCCCTGAGCTTATCGACCAGGTGAAAGACGCTTGTGTGTACACCAAGTTAGATCTCCGAGGAGCTTATCCCCTGGTGCGTATAAAAGAAGGTGACGAATGGAAGACTGCATTCCGCACCAAATTTGGGCTCTTCGAATATCAGGTGATGCCCTTCGGTTTGTGCAATGCACCTGCCGCCTTTCAGTACTTTATGAATGATGTTCTTCGGGAACTTATCGATGTCTGTGACATTGTTTATATTGACGACATCCTGGTGTACTCTTCTTCAGAATCCGATCACAGAAAACATGTTAGGGCAGTTCTTGAGAAATTGCGCCAGCACAGACTATTTGCAAAGCTCGAAAAATGCGTTTTTCATACCACAGAAGTTGAGTTTCTCGGATTCATCCTGCCACCTCAAGGAGTCCGAATGGACTCGCGAAAGGTGGACGCCATCCTCAAATGGCCATCTCCTAGTTCGGTGAAGGGAGTTCAAAGCATGCTCGGCTTCGCCAATTTCTATCGAAGATTCATCCCGGAATTTTCCCGAACAGTCCAACCCATCACAGCTCTCCTTAAGAAAAACAAACGCTTTGAATGGACTCTTGAGGCCGAACAAGCCTTTCAGGACCTGAAAACCAAATTCACCTCTGCACCTGTATTGAAGCACCCGCACCCAGATCTCCCTTACATTGTGGAAACCGACGCATCCAGTTCGGCCATGGGAGCTGTCCTGTCGCAAAGAGACCCAGAAACTAACCAACTACACCCTGTGGCCTTTTGGTCCAGGAAATTTTCTCCTCCTGAAATCAACTACGCAATTACCGACAAAGAGTTACTGGCTATTAAATCTGCTTTCAAGGCTTGGCGTCACTACCTTCTTGGGGCAAGACACACCATCACCGTAATTACGGACCACAGAAATTTATAGTATTTAAAGACGGCTAAAGCTCAATCTTCACGACAACTCCGATGGGCTCTATTCTTTGCGGAATTTGATTTTGTAATTACCTATCGCCCTGGCTGCAAGAATGGTAAAGCGGACGTCTTATCCCGGATTGGCATGGAAGAACCCAATTCGAGTTTAGAACCTGTGCCAATCATACCTGAACAAAGAATCTTAGGCCTAACTTCATTGCAAACTATTGAGGACATCCAAACGCAAGTAAAACAACTTCTAGACTCTTCAGCCTTACTGGAATGGAGTCAAAAGGGTCCTCATTACACCGTTAAGGATGATTTACCCTACTTCCAGGAGCGGTTGTTTCTGCCAAGTAAAGAATTGCAAGAACTTGTTATTGCCCATCATCATGAATCATTAATGGAAGGACACCCTGGTATCGCTAAAACGGAGGAAAAAATCAAACGCCACTTCTGGTGGCCTTCTTGGAGAAAAGACAAAGTTTTTTGTATTGTCTTGCGGAATTTGCGCCCAAAACAAGGGTCAAAAGAAAAGGCCAGCCGGCCTACTTCAACCCTTGGATATTCCACCGTCACCATGGCACACCTTGTCAATGGACTTTATAACTGACCTGCCTCCTTGTGCTGGTTACAACACTATCCTTGTAATTGTGGATCTATTCTCCAAAATGGCCCACTTTATCCCTTTAAAAGGTTTGCCTTCAGCTTCCACCTTGGCCAAGGAATTTCTGGAGAATATAGTTTGCATACATGGTTTCCCTTCCATATTAGTCTCGGATCGTGGAAGTCAATTTATCTCCCATTTTTGGAAGAAGTGTTGCCAACTAGCACAAATAGATGTGCGGTTATCCACCAGCCACCACCCCCAGACCGACGGACAAACCGAGAGAACCAATCAGACTCTCGAGCAATATCTTCGGTGCATGTTACACCAATCCGAGTTAAATTGGAAAGACATCCTTTGGATCGCAGAATATGCATACAACAATTCAGTGCATTCTGGAACCGGACAAACTCCTTTTTATACTTTGTATGGTCACCATCCTCGGACCTCTGACCTAGATCCACCTCTGACCCTGGAAATGCCCGCAGTAAAACATCTGCATTCCACAATAACCCGAGCCTTCAAAGAAGCTGCAACTCATTTACAGCAAGCCAAGAAAAAGTATAAAGAAAACCCTGATTTGCACCGAAGTAAAACTCCTCCTTACCAAGTAGGAGACCAGGTATGGCTAGCAACAAAACATTTACCCCTCAAGGGCCCGCGAACCTTCAATCCCAGATTCATAGGACCTTATCCCATCAAGGCTATAATCAATCCTGTGGCCTTTAAACTGGATTTACCGTCTAACATGCGTATTGTTAGGCAGAAACCTGTGCAGTTCCCTTGGGGAACACTGCAAAAGATTTAAGACTACAGGTAGAGCAGTAAACCCCTTTGGTAGCAGTCTGTACCACCCAGATTTACCTGGTAGCTGTGGCTGAGCAGTCAGACTTCTCTCAAGAAGAGTTAGGCAGTATGCAAAGTATACACAATATGTACCAAAACACAATAGCACAAGCAAACACTGACCAGAGTTTGGTTTCAAAAGTATATAGTTATTTATTTAAAAACACATAAGTTAAAAACACTCTGGCAAAATATAGTAAACACTTCAAACACAGTTATAATGAAAGTAGATTCAATCCTTTCTCCTATCTAGACAACTCTAGGTTAACACCACTTAATTAAAACAGAGGTGAGTGCTTAACGTTAGATGACACTCTAGTAGTTTTCAAGAAAGGGAGAGAAAAAGCAGAAATGGGTTAAACACACCACCCTAAGGTCCAGAACACTTGCAATAGGCTCAAAGAAGCACAAAGTCACAGGTGAGCAAAAGTCACTAGGCAGGGCCCACTCTTAGAGTAGCCGGAGCGAAAATGTGCCCAAGATCACACTGTTAGTTAGAGATTCAAAGTCTTGCAAGGAGTCAAAAAGAGTTTAGAGTGGCTCAGAAAGTTTAGCCAAAGTGTCCCAGGCACTCCCAGGTTCGAAAGCCGGGGACTAAATCTACCCCGTACAGTCGGTAGCAAGGGAAGCCAGGCGGAACACAGTACCTTAAGCGGAAAGGATCCTCCAGCGGGGGCAGTTGTTCCAGGCAGCGACAGCAAGGCTCGACGTCGGTCAGGGGAGAAGAATATCTCGCTGAAGAGCAGAAGAGAAAGGTCGTAGCACTGCCCGGGAAGAAACCAGCCGCGGAGTCCTCCGGTTAAAGGGTTGGTACCGACTTTCGCGGTATGGGGGTAAAGTGTGGTATTCCGGATGCCGGGGTGCTTGGCACAGGCAAGGCGGCCACGAGATACCTCAAAGAACGGAAAGAAGGCGAAAACTGGTTGTCCCCACCAGTCAAGGGAAGGAGCCACTCCGTTAAGAGTTCTCCTCGGTCGTCGGGAAAAAGTGGTGAGACGGTTCAGCAGGGCTCCACCGGGTGGTGTCGTCGAAGCAGGTCGGCTCAGCTCTTCCCTCGTCGGATTCTTGGTCCTGTGGCGACTTCTGAAGTCCCAGTCCCCAAAGCCCTGCTTTTATGCAGCAAGCCCCCATTCACCCAGCCTAGCTGTCACTCAAACATGCTAAGTGGTGAGCCGGGCGGCTCACCACTTGGGCCAATCAGGACGGAGTGCGACTTGAGTTACCAAGGTAACTCAGTCCAGGGTGCCTAAATCCCCCTCCACCCCTCCTAAGTACCCCAGACAGAGTGGCACCACTTTGGAGGGCTTCTGTGGAGAAGCCCGCCAAAAGTGGAACAAAGGGCTCCACTTTGGGTCAGAGTTACAGAGGCGAACACCAACGCCATTTTAGAATCAAGTTTTGGCAAAAAGTCCCAACCGGAGTTATAAAAATAAATATATAAACCGGCGGTATGTTTAAGGCTACCGTAAATAAATAATTAAATGTGTTAGCCTAAAACAATGGGAAATCCCATAGGGAAATATTCGCGGTCGAATATAAAAAGTAGTTTCCACTGCCACCAGCCAAAACTCGATCAGGGGGGACGGAGACGTGCCCCCTCGACTAACAGACCCTGGGGCAATCGAATTGCCCCAGCCAGTACGTCCACAATATGATGGTTTGTACTGGTTCTGTTCAGGATTCAAGACTAGCAAAGTCTTTGGTGACTTTACATGCCCTGGGAGACAGTAGTCAGTCCCAGGGTATGGAGTCTATGTTGGGGAGTCCCTAGGACACCCCGGGGTCACGGCACAGAGGGTGCTGTGTGACCCACATCACAAAAATACATGAGGCCCTATGGAGTAAAAGACCCCATAGCCCATTCAACACAAGGTTTAACCAAGAAAACACACTTCAACATGTCCAAGAGTGAGGGTAAAAGAGTCTCACTCTTGGCAGGAGAAAAAAAATTAAACCCCAGAAATCCAGCAAAGCTGCTGGGGGACTCACTAGGTAGGGAAATTCAGCCTAAACAGAGAATTCTCCCTAACACTCGCCCCCCCCAGACTAAGGGACAGGAGGATTTAATCCACTCCTGGATGAACCTCATACCTCTAGTCGATGATATACATCCTAGAGAGTCCATCAGCATTTTGATGGTGACACCTTGACCTTTGCTTAAGGGAGAACTCAAAGGTTTTCTTTTGCAAGCTAAAGGACCTACAAACCCTTTGAGGAACATCAGTCTTTTTGTTATAGGGGATCTGGTTGACCAGTCCCTCAGAAGTTGGTACAACTCCTGAACCTATGTTAGGCTTTTTGAAGGGGTCCTTATAAAGGATTCCCTTAGATCTAGAGGGGCCTCCAAGGTTCCTCACCACCTCTCTTGTGGGAGCAGGTTGGGTCTTAGGCCTCTTGGTTGGAGGGGTTGGGGTTAGGCAATGTACCTGCTTCCCCTTCCTCTTAGATCTACCCTTACCTATTTTAGGAGTTTCCCCCCTAATATTAGGATTTGAGTTGGGGTCTTCAGTAGAAGGTCCAACAGTCTGAAGGTTTTTGGCCTTAGACTTTTCTTTTCTGGTTTTCCACCAGCACTGAGAATTACCAGTTCTCTCAGGTCCAGATAGGGGCCTAGTTGGTCTATCCACCTCTTCCTCAGAAGCAGGGGGAGTCAGAGACTCTGAAACTAGGGGAACAATGATGGAGCTTGGTTGGGGCGCCCATGTTCCTGGCATACTATCCTGAAATGTGCCTGGGTTAGAGGTCAACTTACTAACACCAGGGCTTGTAGTGGGGTTCTCAGTAGAGGGTCCCACAGGCTTAGAAGGGTCCTTCAAGGTAGCCTGTCTAGCCAATTTGGTTAAGTTCTGCTTCTCCATACTGGGAGGCCTGGGGGTATGTGACACTACTCCTAGAGTTCTTAGGTCATTCCCCAACAGGACCTTCCCAGGTACCTCAGTCTGAACACTGACAGGGATCCTCACTGTCATGTTGTTACACTGAATGAGGGCTGGTAGGATAGGAACCATTTGGACAGGGCCTCCAGACATCTTAGTGGGACCTTTGGGTGCTTTGGCCACATCCTCAGGTTGAAAGAAGCTTTCATCCACTACTGTTCTGCTGGCCCCAGTGTCTCTCCTGGCAGGAGTATCCTGGCCATTGACAAGAACACTGTCCACATAATACACCTTAGAGTTAACAGGTAGGGAGTTATACACAACCCTATTCTGGGGACTAACCAGACCCATAGGCTCTAAGTTTACAGTTGCTTGAAGACCCAAGGGTTCTTCAGCAAAGAGTTCAAAGTGGGCACTAGCCATCTGTACTTCATCCTCAGGAGTGAAGGCTAAGGAGACTGTGCTGATCCCTGCAGGTTTACCCTTGCACTTGGGATCTCCTTTGATATGGTCAGTACCCTGACAGACATAGCATTGTCCAAATGCTCTCTGGAAGGGTGGCTTGTTCTGACCTCCTTCTGGCTTGTGGCCAGAAGGTACAGTAGCCTGACTAGGTTTCCCATGTGGCTTACCCTGGTTATTTTGTGGTTTTGGGCCCTCTTTGGGATAGGAATTATTAGAATTCTCTTTGGAGTCCTTTTTAGACTGTTTTTCCCCATCCTTCTTCTGAGTTACCCCAGAATCCTTGTGAGTGGCCCTGTTGGCAACCCACAAGTCAGCAGCCTTAGCTAGCTTCCGGGAATCTAATTCCCTGGAATCAGCCAAGTGTTGTCTGAGCTCAGGAGAGCAGGCATCATAAATAGTCTCCAACATAAACAAATTCTTCATACCTTCATAAGTGTTCACCTTGTAACCCTTAATCCATCCCTCTAAGTTTTTCAAACATTCATTCACCCAGGTAGCCCAAGGGGTACCATCATGCTTTTTGAGGCTCCTAAACCTCTTAAGATACTGGGAAGGGGTCTTCCCAAACCTAGCTATCAAAGCTAGTTTCACACATTCATAGTCCTTCCTATCCTCCTCCCCCATCTCCATTACCACATCAGTTGCAACAGGGGGAAGCCTAGAGAACAACCAGGTGAGTAAGTCATTTCCTGTGATGTTCTGGAGCCCATGATTATATTCAAACAGAGACAACCAATCCAACACATCCAACTTAGGCTCATACATACCAACCAATTCTTTAGGCATCCGGGGTCTTTTAGGACTGGAACTTCTAGAGGAGCCAGAGAGAGAAACATTCTCAACAGATAATTTCTTCATTTCTAAGTCATACTTGAGCTCCATTTCCCTTAGCCTTAGTTCTTTGTCAGTTTGAGCATTAAGTTTCTTATACTCCAATTCTAGCTTCATTTTCTCCAGTTCAAAGTACTGAGGACTAAATGTGGGACCTGGTAAAGGTCCAGTAGGCACAGCAGGTAGAGCAGGCAGAGGCCTAGGGGGGACAGTTACAACAGCCTCACCCTCCTCTTCTGACTCTTCCTCAGAAACATCAACATTTTGCTCCATGTTAACTTCAACACTGTCATCTACAGTTGCTGGAGTGGTAGGTTCCTCTGAACCATCACCCAGACTTTGGTTAGCTAACAATCTTTCAATCAGCTCCATTTTTTTGCCCTTAGTCAGGAGATCCTTATGTTTACAGAGCACTCTTAAACAATCAGCAGTTTTGGCTGCAAGGGACTCTTGACTATAGCTTTCTATAACTGACATGTTAGAGGTTTTACTTTTTCAGTGCTAAGCTTTGTGGTTAGTTGCACTAAGGTATCTAAAGCACAATAAAATGTATACTCAATACAAATCCCACCGCTGTACACCAGTGTTAGGCAGAAACCTGTGCAGTTCCCTTGGGGAACACTGCAAAAGATTTAAGACTACAGGTAGAGCAGTAAACCCCTTTGGTAGCAGTCTGTACCACCCAGATTTACCTGGTAGCTGTGGCTGAGCAGTCAGACTTCTCTCAAGAAGAGTTAGGCAGTATGCAAAGTATACACAATATGTACCAAAACACAATAGCACAAGCAAACACTGACCAGAGTTTGGTTTCAAAAGTATATAGTTATTTATTTAAAAACACATAAGTTAAAAACACTCTGGCAAAATATAGTAAACACTTCAAACACAGTTATAATGAAAGTAGATTCAATCCTTTCTCCTATCTAGACAACTCTAGGTTAACACCACTTAATTAAAACAGAGGTGAGTGCTTAACGTTAGATGACACTCTAGTAGTTTTCAAGAAAGGGAGAGAAAAAGCAGAAATGGGTTAAACACACCACCCTAAGGTCCAGAACACTTGCAATAGGCTCAAAGAAGCACAAAGTCACAGGTGAGCAAAAGTCACTAGGCAGGGCCCACTCTTAGAGTAGCCGGAGCGAAAATGTGCCCAAGATCACACTGTTAGTTAGAGATTCAAAGTCTTGCAAGGAGTCAAAAAGAGTTTAGAGTGGCTCAGAAAGTTTAGCCAAAGTGTCCCAGGCACTCCCAGGTTCGAAAGCCGGGGACTAAATCTACCCCGTACAGTCGGTAGCAAGGGAAGCCAGGCGGAACACAGTACCTTAAGCGGAAAGGATCCTCCAGCGGGGGCAGTTGTTCCAGGCAGCGACAGCAAGGCTCGACGTCGGTCAGGGGAGAAGAATATCTCGCTGAAGAGCAGAAGAGAAAGGTCGTAGCACTGCCCGGGAAGAAACCAGCCGCGGAGTCCTCCGGTTAAAGGGTTGGTACCGACTTTCGCGGTATGGGGGTAAAGTGTGGTATTCCGGATGCCGGGGTGCTTGGCACAGGCAAGGCGGCCACGAGATACCTCAAAGAACGGAAAGAAGGCGAAAACTGGTTGTCCCCACCAGTCAAGGGAAGGAGCCACTCCGTTAAGAGTTCTCCTCGGTCGTCGGGAAAAAGTGGTGAGACGGTTCAGCAGGGCTCCACCGGGTGGTGTCGTCGAAGCAGGTCGGCCAGCTCTTCCCTCGTCGGATTCTTGGTCCTGTGGCGACTTCTGAAGTCCCAGTCCCCAAAGCCCTGCTTTTATGCAGCAAGCCCCCATTCACCCAGCCTAGCTGTCACTCAAACATGCTAAGTGGTGAGCCGGGCGGCTCACCACTTGGGCCAATCAGGACGGAGTGCGACTTGAGTTACCAAGGTAACTCAGTCCAGGGTGCCTAAATCCCCCTCCACCCCTCCTAAGTACCCCAGACAGAGTGGCACCACTTTGGAGGGCTTCTGTGGAGAAGCCCGCCAAAAGTGGGACAAAGGGCTCCACTTTGGGTCAGAGTTACAGAGGCGAACACCAACGCCATTTTAGAATCAAGTTTTGGCAAAAAGTCCCAACCGGAGTTATAAAAATAAATATATAAACCGGCGGTATGTTTAAGGCTACCGTAAATAAATAATTAAATGTGTTAGCCTAAAACAATGGGAAATCCCATAGGGAAATATTCGCGGTCGAATATAAAAAGTAGTTTCCACTGCCACCAGCCAAAACTCGATCAGGGGGGACGGAGACGTGCCCCCTCGACTAACAGACCCTGGGGCAATCGAATTGCCCCAGCCAGTACGTCCACAATATGATGGTTTGTACTGGTTCTGTTCAGGATTCAAGACTAGCAAAGTCTTTGGTGACTTTACATGCCCTGGGAGACAGTAGTCAGTCCCAGGGTATGGAGTCTATGTTGGGGAGTCCCTAGGACACCCCGGGGTCACGGCACAGAGGGTGCTGTGTGACCCACATCACAAAAATACATGAGGCCCTATGGAGTAAAAGACCCCATAGCCCATTCAACACAAGGTTTAACCAAGAAAACACACTTCAACATGTCCAAGAGTGAGGGTAAAAGAGTCTCACTCTTGGCAGGAGAAAAAAAATTAAACCCCAGAAATCCAGCAAAGCTGCTGGGGGACTCACTAGGTAGGGAAATTCAGCCTAAACAGAGAATTCTCCCTAACACGTATTCATCCAGTTTTTCATGCATCACTTTTGAAGCAAGTACAACCAGGGACCCGACTGTCCAAGCCTCCAGACCCAGTTCAAATTGAAGGGGAATTAGAATTCGAAGTTAAAGACATTTTAGACTCCAAGGTTTTAAAGTCAAAACTCTTCTATCTTGTTGACTGGAAGGGATATGGACCTCAGGAGAGATTGTGGGAGCCTAGTAACCATGTTCTCAAGATCAATAGGAAAGAGCATATCTCCTCTATAAGAAGAGAACACAAATGGCTATCTACTCAGGACAAAATCCATCTCAAAATTGCCTCCCTTACTCACAAGTGCCTTAACAACATGGCACCATCCTACCTCATGGACAGGCTACACTTAAGAACCGCACCTAGACCAACAAGAACGGTCAATGCGCATTGCCTCTATGTCCCTCGCTTTAAACGTGCCACTATTGGAGGAACAGCTTCGAAGTCAAAGCAGCTCAGCTTTGGAATTCCCTACCACATGACATAAGAGAACCCCAGCCTTTCGTGAAATTCAGGCAGAACTTGACCAATTGGCTGAGAGCCAATGACATCTAACTAATCTGACCTGCCTGACCTGACTGTCCCGACCGGCGATCCACTTGCATGCCCAGCCCTGTTACCTCGGTCTCTATTTACACCATTGTATATTACCGCACCTATTCCACTGTATTTTATTCCCACATTGTTAATTATTCCTACACCTTTTCACCTTCTGTTGGGACCTAGCTCCAGCCCCGTTCATTCTTGATTATTGTATACTGTATTTGGCCATGCACATATACCTGCTCATATTTTATTTATTGTATAATGTACTATGATTATGTAAATGTACCTGTAACGAAGTTGAGCATATTCCTGTCTTGTGCGCCCTGATGCTCCAGGGCATGGCGCGCCTTATAAATAATAAACCAAACCAAACCTCGATTAATACAAAGGTTCCACCGGAGATTTCCGAACAAGCCAAAACCCCCGGAGGGAACAACCTTGCGAGGGGCCTTGATGGGGGGTACTGTCATGATGCCTACCTCCAAGGAGCCAGGTCCGACCCAGCAACCCCAGAGGCAGGCATCATTCCCCCCAGGGAAGTGCCAGCGGGCCCAAGCTGGGGCCCTTTGGACACAGTCCTGGCGCCTTAGGCGCCAAGCTCATGTTGGACCCCTGTCCTGGCGCCTTAGGCGCCAGGCTCATAAAGCTAGACATGTGTTCAAGTGTTTTAATGTGCACTTACCTGATGCAGACCATGCTGCTACATCCAGGCCCTCTTGAGGCCTGAATGGAACTACTTTACCTGTGGGACTACTTTCCACCTGGGTGTGGTCGGGGAAGGATACACCTGATCAGGTGGAAGGATACATACCCGGAACTTCTTCCAAAGCTATTTAAACCACGCCCGATCATCAACTCACGCTTCGCGTTGTTCTACTCCTCGCAGCTGGACGCTCACCATGTCAGCTCCTGCATCTGGACATCAGCCACGCCTGTCAGCATCCTGGGTCACCTGCTAAGAGAGAATTTGAGAGAAAGAAGACCTTACCTGCTAAAGCTGCATCACGGAGACTTCAAACCGACGATCCTGAAAGGGAAGACATCATTTTTAAAAGCATTTCGCTTCGATCGCTGCAGCGCTGCATTTCACTCACCTTTCCTGGGCACCTCCATCTTCAGCAGCGATCATCCGGATCCGCAGCCACTTCCCAGAGCCTAGAGAAAGAAAAAGACAAGAACACGAAGTGAGAGAAGGAAGGGAATAGGAAAAGCTCAGTTTCCTTCTAAGACTTACCTGTTGGGTCATTCCCATTTCATTTCGGGTCCTGCCGCTTCCTGGCATTTCGGACCCCGGCCCCTATGGGGAAAAAAGACAGACATTGAATGAGCGAATGCAAAGGCATTACCCGAACGCTCATCCAGAAATTACCTGTCATTTACTGGAACTGCACGTTTCACTTCGGGTCGGCGCCATATCTCCGGCATTCCGAAGCCCGGCCCCTAAGGGGAAAAAGACATAAGCGTTAGCGCTTGCTGCAATAAGACAATGAAGATTATTATTAAGCTTGAACTTTTGAACTTGCTACAGAACTCTTACAGCGCCTTACCTGAATAGTCAAGCTTATTTGAACTTCCATCAAACCTCAATCCAGTGAAGTAACTGGGTTTCAACGTGCCCCTGCATCAGAAGCAGGATGGAGAACTCATCCTTCCAGACCCTAAGGTGAGACTTCACGGGGAATCGTGGAAGGGTATCGTGGAGGGTTGGAAGGGAGTGGGAGGCTTGAGCATTATTCCGTCAGTGGGTAATACTCCCTTTTCACGCATAGGGGAATATTCCTGCGAGCCAGAGAAGCCAGAGTAGAGGAGCCCTACCTGTCCATCCGCAGAGTCCTGCGCTTCACCATTGAAGAAGCATCAGCACTCGAAGCCAGACCTGCGCCTCCGTGGGAATCAGGTGAGCGTGACAGCAGGTGAGAAGAAGAAGAAGTCCGAGCGGTCTTCTAAGTCCTGTGAGGGCGCCCCGGCGAGTCCGCGGGCACCGGGAGCACCGAACGGTCGGGCTCCTCTGCTGCCAGGCAGGGCGCACCTTCACTGACGCCATCAACCACGAGCCAACGCTCTGGCTCGGGGAAAAGAAAATCCAAAAACCCGGCTAAGCTTCTGGAGAGGCCCCGGTCGATCTCGAGGGAACCGGCCGAAGCGGAGCGAGGCGGTGACCCTCCCCCTAAGGTGAAGGCCTCAAGCGCGCCCAAGGTGGTGAAGGCCTTGATTCACCTGGCCAAGGCCTCTATTGAAGGAGTCGCGGCCCTGGCAAAGCCTGTGGTGGCTACCCCAGTGGAGGCAACCTCAGGGCCCAGAGTTTCCCTGCCTCCGCGGAGGGAATCCTCTTTTAAGCCCATCGAGAAGACCCCCATGAAGACCCCGGTGGAAAAAGAGGGGGGGGCCGGTGGCCATTACGGACACGGACACAGCCTCCGAGGTGGAGCTGGTCGAAGTCGAAGAGGGACTGGACAAGAATTTGGAAGAGGCCCGTTCCCACGGGAGGGATCCCGACAAGGGGGATGACGAGAGCGAGGGTGGCGACGACTAGGCTCCCGTGGAGGATGAGAAACCGTCGTGCCCATCGCAGCCCGAGCCACAGGACAACACAGTGGCCATTTTGACAGCAATCCAAGCCTTATGCACGGAGATAAGGACGAGATTGCCCCTAACCCCGACAGACGATCCGTTTGAGCCGGGTCTGTCGGGAAGCCCTCCAAGCAAGAGGAGGAGGATTCATCCAGCCCCGCCTTTTCAGCCCTCACGGCCCTCTCAGCCTTTGTCTCCTTCCCCGATCCCGAGGGATGACACGGGAACAGATACGGCCATGACGGGGACGGATGACGACGGTGGTGACGACGGGACTGACCTCCCGTCGCCGATTCCTCGGGCATCCCCGCCCGTCGAAATTGGCTCGTTTCACACCATGATTGCCAGGGCGTCCAAGCTTTTCCAGCTCTGCCCTGAAGAGAAGAAGGAAGGCTTCCTCTACCAACGGCGCGAGGCCAAGAGGAAGACGGTCCTCGCGGTGCCGTTGCTGGATGACATATGGGACGAGGGACATGCTCTCCTGAAGAACCCGTCCACGACGCCTGCCAAGAGGGACCGGTACGAGAAGAAGTACCGGGTCCCCGACGCCGCCCCTTTGTGCCTTAGAGCGCAACCGACCCCGGATTCGGTCTTCTCGGCAGCGGCCAAGAAGAAAGCGGGGGGGGGGGGCATCGGCCTCGACTTCTACTCTGCCGGACGGCGAGGGAAAGAAGCTAGATGCCATGGGACGACGAGTCATCTCGTCGTCGGCGACGACGATTAAGGCGGCCAACGCCCTAGCGATTGTGGCCCGCTATGACAGGGAGTTGTGGTACAAGATCGCTCCCCTGTTGGACTTCCTCCTGGACGACAAGAGGGCAGAGGCTCTGGCGATCCTGCAGGAGGGTGAGGTGGCGTAACGGTGGCCACGGACATTGCCGACACCGGTTTACGACAATTGGGCAACAGCGTTTGCCTTCGACGGCGGGGGTGGCTCAAGGCGACGGATTTCCGCCAAGACGTACAAGCCAAGGTGTTGGACATGCCCTTCGAAGGGAACAACCTGTTTGGGAAGGCGGTGGATGAGTCCCTTCAGGCCATCAAGACCGACACAGAAACGGCTCGGGCCCTGGGAGTTCTGCAGCAACGATGGCTGCCCTTTCGGAACTCCGGAGGCAAGCAAGGTGCCTCCAAGGGATTCGGCGGAGGCTCCTCGACGTACCATCAAGCGGCCCGTTCCTCGTCGCAAGAAGCCTACAGGGGACGAGGCAAGTCAGGTGGATCTCGCCGTTGTCGCCAAGGAGGCCAAGGCGGCAAGGCTGCTGCCAAGCGAAATTGAACCAGCCGTTGCGTCGGGCCACCACCAAAGCACCCCGGTGGGAGGCCGGCTGACGAGCTACGTCAGCGTGTGGGAGTCCATTTCCACCGACCGCTGAGTGCTAGATGCCCTGGCCCAGGGGCACACGCTCGAATTTCTAAAGAAGTGCCCCCGCATTCCTCCCGTGGCCAGGAAGGAGAACCACGTCCCTCAACTGCTGTTGGAGGTAAAGGCGATGCTCAAAAAAGGTGCCATCAAGCTCGTCCCAAAGAGGCTCCGGGGCTCCGGAGTGTACTCAAGATACTTCCTCGTCAGAAAGAAGACAGGCGGATGGCGACCCATCCTGGACCTGCGTCGACTAAACAAGTACATCAAGGCACAGAAGTTCCAGACGGTCACCCTCCAGCACGTGCTGGGACAGCTGGAGGAGGGCGACTTCCTATCGTCGTTGGATTTGGAGGATGCATACTTTCATATCCCCATTCTGAAAGGACACTGAAAGTTCCTCAGGTTCGTGGTCCAAGGACGGCACTACCAGTTCAAGGCCCTCCCATTCGGATTGAAGTCGGCGCCCAGGGTGTTCACCAAGTGCCTGGCACCGGTGGCGGTGCGGCTGCGCCTAAAAGGGATCCACGTCTACCCCTACCTGGACGATTGGCTCATCCGGGCAAGAACAAAGGATCTCGCCGTCGAACACACTGCAAAGACCGTCCTGCTGCTCACGGACCTGGGATTCTCCATCAACTTCCCCAAATCCCACCTGGTCCCGTCGCAGGTCGCACTGTTTCTGGGAGCTAAGCTTGATACAGTTACGCGATTAGCCTCGCCGTCGGAGGAAAGGACAAAGGCCATCCTGGGCAAGGTGCAGCGTTTGCTGGCCACGACGTGGCCAGGGTGAGGTCCATCAAGTCCCTTCTCGGGATGATGTCCTCATGCATATATCTAGTGTGCCTGTGCAGGCTTCGGATGCGTCCTCTACAGGAGTTCCTCAACGCCCTTTGGACGCAAGTGACGGGCAGCTTCAAAGACAGGATCTCTCTCAACGAGACATTCTGCCAGGCGATCCATTGGTGGGGCGCCCACGAGCATCTTGCGGCGGGCACGGACTTTCAGACCCCAGCTCACCAGGTGACGGTGACCACGGATGCCTCCCTGGAGGGGTGGGGAGCGCACACGGGATATCTACACGCGAGAGGCCTTTGGCTCCCGGGGGAGAAACCACTCCACATCAACATCCTGGAGCTCCGAGCAGTCTTCTGGGCCCTCAGGTCCTTTCTCCCGTCCCTCAAGGGCAAAGTGGTGAGGATCTTCACCGACAACACCACCACGATGTTCTACATCCGGAAGCAGGGAGGAACCAGATCCCCAGCCTTGTCCAGGGAAGCACAGGACCTGTGGCATTGGGCCGTTGCCCAGGGGATGTTTCTGGTACCCTTTCATCTGGCAGGGATAAAGAACACCATCGCCGACTCACTCAGCAGGGAGCTGCGCTCGTGCCACAAGTGGGAACTGTGTCAGGATCAAGTGGATCTTCTCTTCCAGCGTTGGGGCAATCCCCAGATAGACCTGTTCGCGACGGCAGCGAACTCCAAGTGCCAGAGTTTCGCCAGCAGGTTTCCCCAGCCGAGGAGCATGGGCGAGGCTTTCTCGTTCCCCTGGCCTGTTCCTGTATGCGTTCCCTCTGTTGCTGTTGCTGCTCCGACTCATCAACAACTCAAGAGGTCCCGGTGCAGGATGATCCTTGTCGCACCGGTGTGGCCGAGACAGATCTGGTTCCCGGACCTTCTGGACTTGTCAGCGTCTCCACCAGTCAAACCGTCGATGGACGCAGATCTTCTCTCCAGAGAAGGAGGCGCCATCCTTCATCACGCCCCGGAGTCCCTGGCCTGGTTCCTGCAGCACTAGAGTTTGGAGGGTACGATATCCCGGCTGACTGCAGAGAGGTGCTTGCAAAGGCCAGGGTGTCCTCAACTCTCAAGTGCTACGTACATAAGTGGAAGAGGTTCTCTGTCTGGTGCCGTGCACAGAAGATTAACCCTCTACGGATTACGGCTCCTCAAGTGCTAACATACTTACTGTCGCTGGCCAAGGGTGGACTGGCTCACGCTTCCATCAAGATACATCTGGCAGCGATCTCCCGATATACCAGAATTACAGGACGGCCGTCCTTGTGGTCTCATCACCTGGTGAAGGAATTTATGAAGGGACTGTTCCGATCGTTCCCGCCGGTGAAGGCTCCAGCCCCGGCGTGGGAGCTCAACGTGGTGCTAACCAGGCTCATGGGGGCACCATTCGAGCCTATGCATTCGGCACTGTTGAAGTTCCTGTCGTGGAATACAGCATTTCTTGTGGCCATCACCTCCGCACGGCGTGTGGGAGAGATCCAGGCCCTATACTGCAAGCCTCCATACTTGACTTTTTACGACACGAGGGTGGTGCTGAGGACGCACCCCTCCTTCATGCCCAAGGTGCCGTCGGACTTCCATCTCAACGAGCCCTTGGTGTTACCAGTTTTCTTCCCGTCGCCTTGCCAAGAGGACTTTGCACTTGCTGGATGTAGCTAGAACGCTGAAGCTCTACGTGGATCGCACAAACAGTTTTCTGAAGATGTCACAGCTGTTTGTGAACTTTGGACCTGTGAACCAAGGAAAGGCTCTCTCGAAGGCTTCCATTTCCAGATGGCTCTGCGGCTGCATCATGCACTGTCACCGGTTGGCAAACCGACCGTTGCCCGGTCGGCCGAGAGCCCATTCGACCAGAGCGATCGCTGCTACCACGGCGTTCTTGTCTGGTGTGCTTCTGCTGGACATCTGCAGGACTACTACATGGAGGTCGACGCACACCTTCACGAGATTCTACTGCGTGGACCGGGATTCTAGGTAGGAGTCCAGAGTCGGCCAAGCAGTGCTGCGCAACCTGTTCGCCTGAAGGTGGGCCTGGTAAGGAGGTAAGAGTTGCTTAATGTTGAGTCTATGTAATGCTTAATGTTGAGCCTTTGCCACCTCCCGTGGTTGTGCATGTGTGTACTGCTATGTATTCTTATATTCATGAGCATGTGAATCCATGCCAGACCCCATGCTGGAGAAGGAACAAGTTACTTACCTGTAACTGTTGTTCTCCAGCATGGGTCTGGCATTGATTCACATGCAAACCCTCCCTCCTACCCCTCTGCGGCTCTTCACTTGGTCATACTGCCACTGTACGTGCTACCAAATCTGAGGATGGCTGCCAGGGGAGGGGCTTTGGGAGAGAGCAGTCATTGGCTGGGGGCAGTATGACCCAGAGATCAGTGATTGGTTACTACTAAGAAAGACAAATCAGAAACAAAACTGATACTGATTATTTTCTTTACCGAGGATTCCCTGCCTGACGACGGGGAATATTCATGAGCATGTGAATCCATGCCAGACCCATGCTGGAGAACTACAGTTACAGGTAAGTAACTTGTTCCTTCTAAATTTACCAACACCCCTAGTACAAGGACTATAATTCCATACCACACCTCTTTCCCATCCTACTCCGTGGGATATCTAGGAAATCTACCAACCCCCTTTTCGACTTTCTCCCATCACGACAAACAACGGACTGATAATAAAGCCATTTACCTGCCTAGTCCCAACCCGAGTGTCAGGCAAAGTCAGACCATTAACCAGAACCACACACACCTGATGGCCCTTTCCTTTCCCCACAGGGATGGTGGAGCTCAAAAGCACATGACGAGCCGGGCAGACCGCACGACATGAGGGCTAACTCAGCACGGCAGTTCAAGAGGAGGCGAAAGACAGCGAATATTGAGAGAGTGAAAAAAGAGAAACCTCAGCAGACGGAAACATAAGTCTGCGAACAATAGCCAGCGTGTGTTGCAGCAGATGTCTACGGTACATGAGACCCTCCTCTGCTAATAACCAAGCCGGGGAGAGATGCGGGTCTCTGTGGTACCAACCTTGACTCGAAGGAGAAGAAAGCCAAGTAGCTCATCACAGCCGGTGAGTCGATGGAAAAGCTGATAAGAAACTGAACTGTGCTGAATGATAAATAGCCAATGGTTAAATTGAACTTTGAAAAGCTAAAGAGGGGGAAAATCAGCAAGAGAGGAGGCTGGCACCACACAGGTGCTCAGGCAGGATTGCTCTGAGTAATTACCCGATAGTAGAAAGCCTACTGTAACCAGATGCCCTTGGGAAGTGGCGAGAAGAGGTTAAAGTGGTCATACAGGGATCTTGTAAAATCCTCTGTACCATCAAAAGTCTTTGACTGACAGATGATTGAGAAGCTGAGGGAAATGAATCCTGCATGGTGAAATGAGTGTATGAACAGTGTTACAAAGGTTGGCAAGAGTGAACCCGGCGGAGGGATGCTGACGAAAAGGGGCAAAGCCTGAAGTCTCTATGAAAAGTGTGTTGACAGAAGTGAACCTGGCCGAGGGTTGTCCACAGTGAACTGTTTTGTGAAAGTAGGAAAAGCCATAGTGAACCCAGAAAAGGGAGGCTGCCATCTGAAAGGTGTCCGACCCCGGCGTAGGGAGATCCAGGGCTGGAAAGTTACCACCCAAAAGTTGATTAAAAAGGAAACTGTTCAGTTAAGTTGTTGAATACAATTTGAGAACAGTCTACGCCCAGAAGAGGGAGACCTAGGGGTAAGGCCCATCACCTAAAGTGTTCATAGAACAGAACTTTGTGTTTGTTTGTTGAGGGCATAAAGCCGCGAAGGCGAGATACTTTTTTCATTACAAAGAGACTTAACCGTCGAAGAACCTGATAGTTGATATGGAAGTACTAGCTCGTGCTGGGAAGGCTTGAGCGTGTGCTGTGCTCCAAGGTCCCACCTTGTCCTGTGCTGAAAACGTGGGGAGGGAGAACCCCTGGCAATCACATCCTGACTTATTATTTGTGAACACTTCTTTCTTTATTGAAACCCTATCCCACACTCTTTCTGTGATTAGTTGTAAGGATTTGGCAATTGTTTTTTTTTAGTATAGGCCCTTTTATTTGACACGTTACTAGGACTGCCTTATGTTTCATTTGATGGTGATTGCTTGCTCCCATCTTAGGTTTAGGTTATGCGTTTTCCACCCTGCATTCATTGTTCAGTAAACACCCTTGAACTATGATCACTTGTATCTGTCTTTACTGTTGCCCTGTGAGTTCCTTACAATGCGTGTGAGTGTCTGTAGAACAGGCGCGCTGTCCGCGGACAAATTAAAACTGCATCATGCGAAAACGGACATGTCTGGACACCGCGCATTTCCGGGGGCACCTCCATTTTGAGTGCGAAAGAAAAATATATCACACAACTTTTTTTTTTTTTTTTTTTTTTTTTTTTATTTATATGGTTAATAAAATCAACCTTTCAAATATCAAATATCACAGTATTAAAACACTACAATTCATAAAAAAATGTTTTACAGTTTGTTCATTCACTACAGTTAAAAATCAAATTTAGTGCTTCTCAGTTACACTGGCTTTGGGTATATGCTAAATATTTCATCTAAAAATCGCACAATTGCTATTTTGGTTTTTAGGGCAGTTGCTGAAAAAATGCAGTGCCATAAGTTCTTGTTAAAATGAACAGTTTGGTCTTCAAAGAAATTCCCAAAGCATTTTTGTCGAGTAGTAGCTAAGTTTGTACAAAACACTAAACAATGCTCCAGCGTCTCTCTTTTGTCAATCACCTTGCAAAAACGACATACATTTTCTGATTGCATAATTTGATTTCTTCGTGCCTGAACATCTAATGTCGGCCAAAGGTTCAATCGAAAACGGAGAAACTTCTGACGAGTTTTTGAGCAAGGAAATTTAGCCAAATAGTCAGACATTGTTCTACATTGCTTGTGCCCAAATAGCGCTCGATCAAAATCCTTGTAGTTGAGGCATTTATTTTGGGTCAGAATCCAATCGTATTGCTGAACTTTCTTTTTGGCACGAGCCTCATTATTCAAAAGTAACTCCAAGTTAACTGATGCATCAGACATTGCATTCATGGTAAAAGTGCACCATTGTTTTGAAAAGGTCTGATTTTGTTCTAAAAGATGACAGGCTACCTTTCCCAAAATGTCTGCTCGCTCTACGGACAAAAGGCACTTGCGGAAAAATGCACAATATTTCCAAATTACAAATGAAAACAATGAGAGGGATCCCAATTCAAATCGAATCAATGGTAAAGGTGTACAAACGGGCAGATGTAATACCTGTTTCCAAAACAAGGATTCAATTCTATCCCACCACTCCACCGGTTTAGGACTGCGAGCCTCAGACCCATAGGTCAAAATTGGTGTCACCTTCTGTAAAAAGAAGGTGAGAATATGTTTACACGTAAATTTGCCAAATTTGGCCATAAGTATCTTTGCTTGCGCAATTAAGGACCGTAATTTGCCCTGGATCTCTATGTCAGGGTCAATGCTTGATAAAGTATCCACTACAAAAGTGCCCAAATACTTGTAGTTGGTTACTTGTTCCAATGGAACATTGTGTAATCGCCAGCAAAAGGTTTTAACTTTACACTTTTCATGCCTTTTGCAAACCATTATTTGAGTTTTATTAGTGTTAATCGTCAGATGGTTCGTGTCTACATATGTTTCAAGGCTATGCAAAAGTTTCTGCAGACCTGTATGGGTTTTTGAGAAGAGAATCAAGTCATCGGCATAAAATAAATAAGGAACCTTATGCCGACCTAATCGAGGTGCATCACTCACAATTTGACTCAAAATTACGCCCAAGTCGTAGATAAAAAAATTGAAAATAGATGACGCCAATATGCAACCTTGTTTAAGCCCTCTAAATGTTCGAAATGTTGAAGTCAGATCACCATTCAAGTTAAGTCGAACCTGCATGGTAGTATTAGAGTGTAGTAAATTAATTAGGGACAATAAAGAGGAAGGACAGTTATGCCCAATCAACTTATGCTGTAACAGTGATCGATCAATTGAGTCAAACGCCACCCGAAAGTCGACAAAGGCTAGATACAAGGTCTGCTTTTGGACTGCATGATCAGAAAGAAGCATTTGTAGCGTAATGATGTTAGGGATGGTGCCTAAACCAGTCACAAAGCCTGATTGAGATGGATCATTAAGTTGAGCCTGCAAAATCCACTTCTTAAAGTCTCTTAAAATCAGTCGAGAAAAGATTTTTCCTGGCGCATCTAGAAGTGCAATAGGTCGATAGCTGCACGGCTCTTTCCTATCTCCTTTTTTATAAATAGGAACAATAATAGAATGCGTCCAGGTCGACGGTAATTTTTGAGACTTCAAGATGAGGCTAAAGATGGTAAACAGGATACGACTCCACACTTGTGGGTAGGCTTTAAACATCTTGTTAGACAAACCATCTGGACCACATGCGCCTGAATTGCTCGCTTTCTTGATGTAAAAAAGAATATCTTCAAGATCAAAATCTAAATGAAATCTAGGAAGAGAATGAGAACTATCTAAACATATATCCTGGACAGGTAATTTATACAAATTAGAAAAATAAGCAATCCAGGCATGCTCTGATACTTCATTTGCTTGAATTATTGTTTGGTAGCCCGAGGTCACTTGATTAAGATAAGACCAGGTTTTAGAAATATTCTTACCTTGGACCGCAACAAAAAGTAGCTGGCTATCAATGTGGTAAAGTTTCGCACGCCTTGCCTTCACCCAATTTGTATACTTTGTTTTAATATTGGAGAGATGAATATAACGAATATTAACTGGGAGATTCAATACATTTCTCTTCTGTTGTCTAAAAAGGCGCTTATAGTCTCTCGTTTCTTTGTCAAAGACGTGTGAAAATTGAGCACAAATAGATTGTTTCGATGATTGTTTAGATGAGCAACAAGGGACGTGGGACCGTAATACTTGTAGCATGTCAGAGTAGCAAACATTTGGGGAGTCAGCAGTGAGGGATGTAGCATCTACTGCCTGTGTCAAATAAAAGTGAAAGGCCTCAACTGACTTCTCAGTCCATCGCAGTCTATTACCAGCATTGTTCACACAGAATTGATTTTGCAACATTCTGTCTCTTTGCGAATTGCAACTGCTATTATACTGCCAGACCACTGTGAGTTGTTTATGATCACTCAGTTCAGAGTGCACAATTTTAAAATCCACAACATCATGGAACAGGGACGCATTCGTGTACATATAGTCAATAATGGATGCCGATGCGCCCCGTGACCATGTTGAAGATGGAGGGATGTCAGAGTAGAAAGCTCCGTTCAGCCTTAAAAGATTGTGATGTTTACTAAATTGTTCCCATTGTTTTATACGAATGGAATGGCTTTGTTTGGTTAAATTAATACAATCCAAATTAAAGTCTCCTGCAATAAAAAGTTTTTGAACTGATCCATCCATTAGGATCACAGTCAACATATCATTTAAGGCCTTCAAGAAGCATTCAGCCGTGATCCCCACTGGATTCCAATAGAGATTAATAATGGCATATAGTGTTGTAGATAATTTAAGTCTTGTCATTTGAATAAAGGCATTAGGTGAGGCCCATGGATAAATGCTAGCGTTGTTATCTGCCTGTATTGCAGTTAGGAGCCCACCACATGGCCTACCACTCAGGCCTTTATTGGCCGCTAGAGAAATCACATCATGAGCATCCCAGATGGGATCGGTAGTTAACCAAGTTTCTTGAAGTAAAACTAGCTGATACTTCGCCAGTGAACTAAGATCATTATTCAAAAGCTTAGAGTGACCCCTCGTATTCCAACTGATAATCGAAAAATTAGAGGGCTCAGCAGCATGTCCTAGCTAATGCTGGATTAATGGAGTCTGACACAATGTTTCATCTTGCCGCTCATAAGCAAGATTTTTGTGGAGGACATGGGAAACTAATTTCTGCTGATGTGGAGCACCTGGGGCAGTAGCATCCAAAGATACTTCAAAACCTAGATCATACAATTGTTTTTGGGCCCCCCATATAGCGTTTTGGACGACACGTGAGTCCATCCAAATACGCACAACATTCGTTTTCGAAATGTTACAAAAGTCAACCAGAGCCAAGTCGTACGAGCTAATATCTTCCAGAGTTGGCACATCAGAAAAGATGCTCAGAATAGAATTGCGATTTAGGACATATTGAGGGTTCGGGTATGGCCTACAGCCAAGCACCAGGCTAAAGTTAGCAGGGCGCTTGGCCATAGGCTTGGTTACAGGTTTATAGGCCACAGGCTCTGGGCCTCTGTTTCTTAGAGCCATTGCAGGCACTACACTAGGCTTGGGCTCTTTTTGACAAACAGCCTGTAACAATTCAAGAATTTCAGGGGCAATTCCAGCCAAGAGTGACCGTCCAACAGCACTCGTAGATCCCCGTAATTCAGTTTGCGGCAACGATTTTGCATCCGATGCCAATGGACCGATTGTGGGAGAAACTACTTTTGTTAAACTCACGCCGGTATTCGGTAAGGATGGGTTGATTGCACTTAAGGGGATCTTAGGAGACAGAGTCACAGATTGAGTGGCGATTTGTTGTGCCATGCCAATGTGGCCAGACATATATGCATCAACAGCACGACGAATCTCCTGTCGATGGAAATCCAAATGCAGGCTTGCAGTTAGACCGCTTAAGGCATCATCAGCTCTGGGCATGGTTGTGGGCATGGGAGTAGCCATCTCGGCTTGGCAATCCATGTCTTCTGCTAGTTCCGCCAATGCATCAAGTGGGGCGTACGCAGGCATAGTATTTAATTCTTGTAGAGTGGTAACAGGCGTGCGTATCAAAGCCAATTGATGGTATTTTTTTGCAACTGCAGATGATGCGATAAGCGCACTTTTTTTCGGTAGTGCGACACGTCGAAGAAAGCTCTTTGTTTGAGCTATACCATTTTTCCTAGCGGCTGGCAAGTTTTTAGATTTTTTACACTGGGGAGTTTGAATCGATTTCGCACCAGTCATAGGTATTTTTGGGGTAAAGATGGTATAAGGCACACATGGGTCACCTTTAGCACTGGCACAAGGTATGGGGATCGTTGGCTCCGCTGAACTCAAATTAGCCTGAACCATAGAATCCACAATAATACCTGCAATGCAGGGCACTGCTGACAATGTAGGTAAATTTGCTACAATTGTGGCAACATTATTTACCCATGGTCCTGAGGGTGCTTCGAAAGAAGTTTGTGAGCCTAAGGATACTTTAGTGACAACCGGCTTATCACTAGTGTCAGTTGAAACAAGGGGTGAGTTTTTATTTTTCTTTTGCTGAAGGATCATGGAAGCACTCTCTTGCCATGTTAAAATTTGATCCAATTTAGACGATTGCTCACCCATCTTTGAGATAACTGAGTCAAAAAGTCTAGACAAGGATTGTAGGGACACATGCATTGCCGATAAGGTAAGTGCCACCAAGTTTCCTGGATCCACTATCGCCTCCACTTTACCAGTTACTACTGCTGGCATAGGAATTCGACGTGGAGTCGGTGCATGATATGAGTCTTCAATTTCCGAGCACACGGAATTATGATCAGAGAACATAACTGGAGACTGCGACAAATCCAACAAGGCTCTCTCAGGTAACAATTGTTGAGAGAGGCTCGAGGGATCCATATCTAAATTAACCACTACCGCATCATTTATCACACAAATAGGCATATCAGCCTTTGCTCCAACGGGAGCTGTCGGTGGTAGATTATGAAGTATTATACTATCGGATAAGGATACTCGAGATGAAGAATTTTCACACGGTATGATACTGGTGTGCACTGAATAAACACCATTTATGGAAGTCACTTCTCTTGAAGAAGGCGGGCAAGGCACACCCTTAAAGTCAAGACCAGGAGTAGAGCACGCTTGAGCAGAGACTCTCGTATCAATAGGAGCAGAGATAGCATGTCTGTCTTTACAAAAAACCCTAATGTCAGGTAATGGCGGCCTTCTAGGACCAGCTTTCATGCTGTTCCGACCGCGCACACCGACTGGAGTAGAACAGCGAGGAGGAATGATTTTATCATTTAAATAAGGTTTTGGTTTAGATAACAAGGTGTTGAGAGGACCCTTATGACAACCAAGATGCATCACTGGAGGCATCCCCATCGTCAACGTAGGAAATCTTGCCTGCATAATGCAACCACCTATAATTACTAATAAATACAAACGGTCTACAACCAAACAATAATGTCTGAGACAAGTGCAGTTGCGCTAAAGTCAGATACCCTTAAATGTCTTATTGCACTAATTACATGGGTCCAAGGACAGACCTACTGGAAAAGCGCGATCTGTATTATGTTCATTAGGATTTTTGCTGAAGGACTCGTCTTTTCACCGTATCCGACACTTACGCCACAGCGCCAAACAGCCGCACAACAGCACAGTTGGCGGCCTTGTCACCACCGGGCTTAACGCCGCGAGGGTGAATGCGGGCGCGTTTTAAAGGCACTTCTGGTCAGGTGATGAGTCACGTGTTCACCAGTTGGCTCCGCCCCCTCCAGGGAACGAAAATCCCACAGCAAGAGTCCGTGCTGACTCGCAGTGCTGTGGTTCAGGACAAACTTCCAAACGATCGGTAAGCTTCAATCGCAGCTGCTTTTGCAGATTAGAACAAACGCCCCGCTCAGCTGAATGCGGGCGCGTTTTAAAGGCACTTCTGGTCAGGTGATGAGTCACGTGTTCACCAGTTGGCTCCGCCCCCTCCAGGGAACGAAAATCCCACAGCAAGAGTCCGTGCTGACTCGCAGTGCTGTGGTTCAGGACAAACTTCCAAACGATCGGTAAGCTTCAATCGCAGCTGCTTTTGCAGATTAGAACAAACGCCCCGCTCAGCTGAATGCGGGCGCGTTTTAAAGGCACTTCTGGTCAGGTGATGAGTCACGTGTTCACCAGTTGGCTCCGCCCCCTCCAGGGAACGAAAATCCCACAGCAAGAGTCCGTGCTGACTCGCAGTGCTGTGGTTCAGGACAAACTTCCAAACGATCGGTAAGCTTCAATCGCAGCTGCTTTTGCAGATTAGAACAAACGCCCCGCTCAGCTGAATGCGGGCGCGTTTTAAAGGCACTTCTGGTCAGGTGATGAGTCACGTGTTCACCAGTTGGCTCCGCCCCCTCCAGGGAACGAAAATCCCACAGCAAGAGTCCGTGCTGACTCGCAGTGCTGTGGTTCAGGACAAACTTCCAAACGATCGGTAAGCTTCAATCGCAGCTGCTTTTGCAGATTAGAACAAACGCAATATATATACACATTTATAGTATACAAAATAAATGTATTTATGAAAGGGATGTGGTATCGGAATGGGAAACATAAATGGGAGAATCAGGAATTTACGTACAGTAATGATTAAGGAAGGGAGCGAGGTTTCATCAAAGAGTCTTTCATTTAAATTTTGGGAATTTGATGGGGATGATTCCTGGGGATGGGAACAAGGCGAACAGGTGCAAGACAGCGATCGTGAACATTTTTAATCACATGCTTTTTGACATAATTAAAAATTTCCTTAATATCATGACTTAGTTCATCCAATTTTGCAGAAAAGTTCATGATTTAATTTGGGTAAAGTTGGGGATAGGGCTTCTCTTTGTGATTCTTGGGATTGTGTCTAATTAAATTGGGGCGTGGTTTCTTCATGAAAACTATGTACTGTAAGAAAAAAAGAAATTGTTTTAGTGAGGTCTGTACACATTACATTATTTGTTTATATTAAAAGATGTATTGTATACCATTAGAGAAGTTATCATCAGTTATTTTTTGTTTTGGGAAGTTCGCCTTCAACTACTCAAGCATGTTTGCCAATTCTGTCAAAATGAAAAAATAGTGCTTTTTCGTAATAAGACATGTTTATATAATGAATGCTAATAATAGAGAAATAAATACACTGTACTTACTATTTTGTAAGAGCTTGTTTTCAAATAAGTGCCTGGTTTATGTAAATCTGTATGCAGAGTTGTACTTAGGTGACAATGTGAGGTGCAAAGTTATGATTTGTGCTTGGTGCATTCCTTTATGTTGTGTGCCAAATGAAAACATAATTTGTAAATTTTCAAATGATGCATTTTGTACAAAAAGGTATATTTGGGTGTATTAAATATCTGTAATGTTTTATGTGTATGTGCTTGTTAGTGTAAGGGTACAACATTTTTTGTTCTCCCCTGTACTTCTGGGCTTTGTGAATGCTGCCTGATGTCCGCGGACATTCGTACTGTCCGCAGGCTCTACAGTTGCTACATTGAGGGGTGATTATAATATAAGGAACGTGTAGGGAATTAAGGGTGTATTTGTAAAAACCTATGAAATTCAGTGAACAAACGTTGTTAGAGGGAAGTTATGGTTAAGTTGCACTGATTAAAAAACTATGAAATTCAGAAAAAAAACTTTGTTAAAGGGCCGTTATGGTTACAAATAAAACCGAAAAACCCTAGAAATTCGCCAGTTATGGTAAGCTAAGCAACCATAACTCACACCACCACTGTGCACTGCTACAACTCACACCCAGGACATCAAAGATGACATCAGAAATGCCATTGATGTAAAGAAGAAGGCCTCATTACACAGAGTTTTATATGCTGGCTCCTACGAGAATTGGTTGTTCTGGGGTCATGAACATGACTCATTAAGAGCTTTGTTTCAGGTGTATTGTTAAAGTTTTTAATGTTGCACTAAATTTCTTTTCTTAAAAGTAAATCTTTTCTAAGAAGAAGAATGCACAATAGGAAGCCTCTGTTCTTGACATAACATTTTAAATATTAAGATACACTTTTTTAAATGCCCCGATGAAGGCGCAGCCACAGACTGATGAGAATTGGCGTTCAAACTATTTAGCTTTTACTCCTTGAGAAATTCTTTCTTCACTATTTTGGTTTTTATTTGTTATCTCATCCGTGGTGACTTTTCCAAAAATCTGTTATCTTATAATTATTTCCTACTTTCTTTTATTTTTGTTAATTGTATTGTCATTGTGGACATATATGAGCTAATTATTGCATGTATCCTTATATATGTTTGTGGATTCTTGTAATTAATGTTTATTGTCCATTCATTTATTATAATGTATTTTAATTTATGAGGCTGAGTGATGCCTTTTTCATGATTAAGGTATTAATCTGCTACTTATTTTATTTTTTAGGGCCACGTTTGCTGAACACGGCACCTTTGCATGTCAGCATACGCGCCTTGGTTTTGAGGTGTGCTCAGCAGGATCCCTTACATATGATTTGCTGCCTTGGAGTCGCCAGCTGGAAGATCATGGCATGCAGGACCTCAAGATTGCTGGGCCTTTGTTTGACATCCAAGCAGCTCCAGGCTTTGTGAAAGCTGTGTACCTCCCTCACTTTGTCAGTCTTCAAGGTAGAGTATGATGTAAGCATGTGTCAACAGCCAATGCTACTATGCCTTGCTCGCCTTGTCTTGCAGTGGGGCACTGTTTGTGGTGCTCTATGCTGGGGGAGAAAGACCCTATGCTCTCCTCTCCCAGTCTAAACAAAGATAGTATTCAAGGCCTCCATGTGACAAGATCTCCACCCAAGTTAACCCAATCACTCCACTTTGTTATCATAACTTATTTTATTAATATATTAGAAGTTCTTTGTTCAACGTGGTGTACACATTTAACAGACAATACATAGACAATTGAACATATTGCGTAGGTAGAAACCTACTCAATTCAACATAAATCCCAGACAATATTGATCAAAAATATATGTATAAAGTGCAAAGTAACCCCTGGCACATCAATGGACACCTTAAGTCTTCCTAGTCCTTTTTTCTTGACCTGCCCCTTATTTGCAGTGTCTCGATTGCTTTTTTAGAAGTCCACACAGTGTGTTTCAGCTGCCTAAAGAGCATCAGATAGTGCTCCTGCCAAACGCGGCCTTCGTCAGGACATAACCAGTTTTATTCAACAACCAAATGTGTTCCTGTGCCTACAATTGAAACATATGTACATACATTCTGTTAGTGTGGGTTTGAGGTGTGAAATGTCATTTCAATCGGACGTCTGTTTGCGTCATAGCCTATACATTTTGTCATTTAAGTAATGCTTAACTACCTACCATTTGGTAGTAGCCAAGCAGCTAGTGGGCTCTAATGTGGACTACATTTTCTTTAGGAGTTTTCCTACATTCACCGACTCCTGTAATCCAATATAATATATATATATATATCAACCAGGGAAACAAATTATCTTCCCTAGTATTCAATATCACATGGATGCTATCTATGAAAAATCTTAGCTGCGCAATGCAAGAAGCTGTGTCCAAATCAATAGGAGTAACAGTAAATGCCAGAGGCCTGCATGAGAAAAACACAACAAACAGACCCCTGAGCGATCACATCAAGAGGCAACGTCAGTGGAATATTCGATAGCCATATAGAGTCGATAGAATATTCGACTCACCAACTGTAACTCATTCAGCCTCCCAAAATCGTCAAAACCGCTTTAATCCTGTGATGTAAAAATGGCCAATTAATGTTGTATCGAAGAGGCATTCTCTTTTGAACCAATGTAGAATAGCATGCCCGCCACAGATTTACCAATAATGAGGCATATAAAATATGCAGTCCCAACACTGGGAAGCGCTAAATTGTACTGTGGTAGGCGGTGGAAAAATCGTTCGAGCCGCCTACAACCTACAATTAAGAGGCTTATATTAAAGATATGCCAGCTGAAAGAGACCCATAGTCGAAGGGGTATATGTACTGGAGTCCCGGCTGTGGGAGGCGCTGTTTCCAGCATTGTGTATACTCTCTGTATACTTATCTCTGCCTGGCAGTGACTCCCCTGGTAGCAATGCACACCGAAACAACTGCAGAAGAAGAAGGAGACTTGTGCTATTATCACCGCAAGTAGAACGTGGGTCCAGAGCCTGCTGTGCCTAGAGAGCCAAGCTACACCTCACAGATGATGCCAATGAGGCTGAAACATGTCTCGGGATGCTTGTGGTCTCAAGCAGTAGGGATGTGTCTGGATGGACAGCCTCTTTGAGTTGGGACCAATGTTGATTTGTATATGGCCTTGACTCTTTCTGTAATGTCTTAGCAGGTGAAGAATCGTGGTGTGGAGGGTAGCCCAGAGCAATGCCAGAGGTTAATATTAATTCTAAACCTTCCAACCATCCTCTCTTTTGTTATGCTGTAGTCACCCTGAGTGGGAAGGGGTATGCCAAGACATGGGTCCCTAGCGTGCTGGGCCAATAGAGCCAGGCTACACCTCACTGATGATGCCCAATGAGGCCGAAACATATCCCGAGTTGCCTATGGTCTCGTACAGTAGGCATGTGAACAAGCACTTCGAGCTGAACAGCCCCTTTCGGGTTGTGACTAAGCCTTATTTTTATATGGTCTTTCTTCTTTCTGTAATGACGTGGCAGGCTAAAGAATGATGGTGTGAACGATTGCCCAGAGTGATGCCAGAGGTTAGGATTAATTCTAAACCTTCAAGCCATCACCTCCTTTATTTGTTGCAGCTGTTGACAGGTTCAAGTTCTCTTGATTATGGAGGAAGACACAAGGGGGTGAGAAAGACCCTTCCCCTACTGTTCTTGGGGGAGATAAAGGGCATTTCCTGGATGAGCTTTCCTGCACGGAGGACCAAAAGAGCTAGCGACCTAGGCACCTTGTAATCATACGTGTTCCTGGAGGTGCCTTGGCCTTTCTAAGCCCATAGGGGCAGTGAAGAACATAATTCATGCTCTGTGCGCTTCTCCAGCATTGGATCATTCATAGATTCCCATGCAACATGAATATTTTTAAATTGAAACTTCTGTCACTTTAGTGCTCTAGTATCGTCATTCTTGGGGCACACAGGAAAGGGTTCCCTTAGCTCCACCCTTGGAGGCCATCTTCAGATCTTTTACTGTACGTTATTGTTGGGCGTCCTCCAAAATCCCAGAATAGATATTCAACGTTTTCTTCAATTTTGCCATGAGTTCTTCTAGTTTAACGACTGTTTCTAGAATCTTTAACTGCGGCTACATCTGGGGTTTACTCCTGTTCTGGTCCCCCATGGCGCGGATTGTCATGTTCGACCGTGAGGCCTACATCCAGCATGGAGAAGAACAAGAGGAAGAGCCTCTTCAAAGCCTGTACCCTATGTGGCCTAACACAACTGCCTCTACTGTTTACACTCAATGCATGACATACAGGGCTGTTTCATTTGCCTGATGTTTTCAAATAAAACGCCCAGAGACTGCCACAGCAGGTTGGTGGCATGGCTCGATGCTGAGGAGCGAGGGATCCTGTGACTTGGCCTCGGTCCACAGTCATGCCTCCCTTAGACAGAGCAGACCGATCCAGTCTCATAAAGAGGCTTCCCGGAGAAGAAAATCTCAGAAGACGCACTCAAAAGAGGCCTCTGCAGTGTCCTCGACGAAGACGCACTCAACGTCAGCTGCGCAAGGCACTCCAATGACTCATAGTAAACTGTCTTCAAAATCTTTGATGGTGTTCCAGGGTACTAGGTCTTCACCTAGGGCTCCGTCGACAGGTCAGACCAAGTCCTCATCAGAAATGCAAGATGAACCCCCGCTGACGTCCCTGTCGATGACAAAACATAAGACTTCGGCCACAACCCTGTCGACGACAGTCCGCAAATCGACTACGACATCGTCAACGACGTTCAAGTCTTCAACTGCTGCTAAAGCGAAACCTGCTACACCGTAGACGGCGATACCGTCAGCACCTGCAATAGCTCAACCATCTGTCCTGGCGGACTTACCCATGTCTCCATATCCTTTTCTCTTACCCCTAGGGGTCACCCCGGCTAATCTGAGCTTGTCGGCTATTCCGCTGGAGGACGTTCTTCTATCCAACATAAACTCAGATCTAGAGGGCTCCTTGGGAGTCTTCTCTGACGGTGACATGAAGGCGGAGCACTCCAGCCAGTTGACCATGGCCCCTCCAAAGGCAGTTCTGATGCCAGTTGTGGTTCCTCCTGCCATTGCTGCAGCCCTTCCTCGTACAGTGGACCCTCCTAGAGACATCTCCATGAACATTCTCTCCACTTTGCAGTTCTTGGTGTCTGAGCTGCAACATAGGAGGCTTCACCCTTCACCTCAACCATCTGCACCACAACCAGGCTCAAGTGGTTCACCCGCTGAACCCCCCCCCCCCCGGCTGCTCAACAACCGCCTACCACCCGGCCCAGTACACAACCTAACAGACACAGAATCAGATGATGAAATGGCAGATAATGATGACTCCATGTGCACCACAGGCATGGATGAGTTTGGCAACCTAATACCTGGGGATGGCGAGCCGATGAGGCTACTCTTCGTGATTCCCCTCTGGATGAAATTGGGACCTTCCATGCTTTAATGTCAAGGGCCACAAAGATGTTTCGTCTAGTCCCAGAAGAGCAGAAGAAATAAAGCTTGCTCTACCATCAGCGTGAGCAACCCAGAAAGTAGATAATGGCAATCCCTTTGCTCAGTTACATATGGGAAGATGGTATGTTGACCATTGCCGACCCTTCCTCTGCACCTCATAAGAAGTGGAGGTTTGATATAAAGTATAGGGTGCAAAATTCTGCAAAAATGTCTCTGGACACAACGCAGCCCCGACTCTGTGGTGTCTGCGGCAGCCTGCAAACGTTCCTCCAACCTCTCCTCCGCTTGCTCCATTCCCCCGACAAAGCATCTCAACAAAGTCACAATCTTACCGGGGAAACCAGCACTGCCACTGTTCCTTGTATATCGGGACCCAGCCATCCAAACAAACCTGACCCGTCTCGGGTCCAGCCTCCCCACATCTCCCCACTTTCACATCCCAGCGGGAGGAAGGCTCTCCCAGTTTATCGACCAGTAAAAATACATCACTACAGATGGATGGGTGTTATCCTTTACCCAGCAGGGGCACACACCGGACTTTGTGGAATGACCACCCACCATTCATTCCCATGCAAAAGGTAGAGAAGCACGTCCATCTACTACTAAAGAAAGTTCTGTAGCTTCTGTCAAAGGAAGCCATTGAAAGTGACCCATCCCATCAACAAGGATAAGGTGTGTACTCCAGGTATTGCCTAGTAGAAAAGAAAACAGGAGGATGGAGGCCCATCCTATACCTTCCGGTCCTCAACAAATTGCTCAAGGTTCAAACTTTCAGGATGGTTACTCTGTAGCAGGTTTCATCCCATCTGCAAAAGGGGGATTTTCTGACATCCCTGGATGTGAAGGATGCGTATTCCCACATCCCCATTCATTGATAACACTGTCGCTACCTGCGCTTCACAGTGGCAGAGCACCATTTTCAGTTCAGATCGATGCCTTTTGGCCTCCAGTCAGACCTGAGGGTCTACACCAAATGCCTGGCCCCAGTTGTGGCTCATCTTCGTCACTAAGGTGCACATGTCTAACGATACCTTGACGGTACGGGCAACATTATTTTCCCTGGCTACTCATTGTACCATACAGACTATCCAATGCCTACAATCTCTAGGATTCTCTGTGAACTTTGTAAAATCCTGTCTGACCGGGCTCTCTATTTGGGTGCTCAACTGGACATGCGTTCTTGTGTGTTGACTCCCTCGGAAGATAGGGTACAATTCCTTGTTGCCAAGGTCTGAATGCTTTCTCGACTGCCGATGGCCTCTGTCTCTTAAAGTCTCAAGTAGGGATGATGTCCTTGTGCATTCCGGTCCTTCAGCATTGCAGACTCTAGATGCGGCCTTCGATGCACGCTGATCACAGGCCTCTATGCAGCAATTCATGGAGGCACTACGCTTGTGGCCAGCCCGGCCTCACCTCGTACAAGGCGCTCCTTTTTTGCCTGTGTCCACATCACCATCACAGTGGACGACTCCCCGGAAGGTTGGGATGTGCATTCAGGGAATCTGCATGCCCATGGTCTCTGGACAAACGAGGAGAAGTCTCTCCATATCAACCTCCTGGAGCTGCGCACATTCTTTTGGGCTGACAAGTCCTTCATTCCTCAGCTCAGCAGTCGTGTGGTTCGTATCTTCACAGACAACACCACCACAATGTTTTATATACGCAAGCAGGGGACGCCTGGTCTCTCTCCCTGTCTACAGAAGCACAGACGCTGTGGCACTGGAGCGGCAGATGTTTCTCATTCCTTTCCACCTACTACGTGCTCAGAACGCTACGGAAGATTCCATCAGCTGGGAAATCAGCCCTTGTCACGATTGGGCATTCTAGGAGTCTCAACTTTGCCAGATGTTCCATCGCTGGGGCACCCCGAATATCAACCTGTTCACCACCCATGACAACAATAGGTGCGCAGCCTTTGCCAGCAGATTCTGTTATCCAGAGACACTTGGAGATGCCTTTACATTAAACTGGGAAGGGAAGTTCCTCTATGCCTTCCAACCCGATCACCCTAGATGGTTTGGGTGTTAAATGTCTTCAGACAACATCAGTGCAAACTGATATTAGTGCACAGTGCCTGTCCACAACAGTTCTGTTACTCAGACCTACTTGCCCTGCCCTCTGCTCCCCGATGAAGCTGCCTCCCCTGTGCAACCTGCTTTCCAGGAGCGGCAATGTATTCCTCCACCATAACCCAGCCGCCATGAACCTGACGGAATGGCTCCTGTGCTTTTAGAATTCGGAGATATACCACTGCCTCGGGACTGCAAGGACATTCTGGCTCGAGCTTGCGCTTACTCCACGCTGGTCTATTGCAAGAGTAAATGGACCCACATTTCCCGTTGGTGTGTAGCGTGGGACCTAGACCAGCTTGCCATTCAGCCAAAGGACATTTTACCATATCTGCTGTCACTGGCTAGATTGGTCCTGGAACACTCCTCTATCAAGGTGCACCTCGCGGCTATTTGCCGATATGCATGCTCCTCTTCTGCACCTTCTCTGTGATAATCATCAGGGGCCTATTCTGTTCCTTTCCGCCATTCAGATGACCTGCTCCGGCCTGGGAGTTAAATATCCTTTCGAGGCTCATGAAGCTTCCATTTGAACCTCTGCATTGAGTTCCACGCAAGTTCTTGTCCTGGAAGACCGCTTTACTCATCACCATCCCATCATGTAGGCGAGACCCAGGGTTTTTCTTGCAGTGGCCCCTTCGTAGTCTTCCACAAGTCCAAGGTTGTGTTACGCACTAACCCATCATTTGTATCCAAAGCTCCTTCGGCCTTCCATTCCAATGAGTCATTGGTGCGATCTGTTTTATCCGGCTCTCCTGTTTCTCCTGCAGAATGCTTGTTGCATTCTTTGGATGTGGTGTGGGCCCTAAAGTGTTATGTTTCCTGCACAAAATCTTTCAGGAATTCCACTGAGCTTTTTATGGCTTTTAGCCTCTCTGGGATGGGGAACACACTTTCCAAGTCATCAATTTCCCAGTGGATTTCCTTCTGCATCTCCTTCTGTCATAAACAGGCTGGCAGGCCATGTGTGGCAGACCCAGGGCTCATTGAACAAGGGCTGTTGCCGCAGCAACAGCTTTCCTCTCTGGGGTTCCCTTGTTAGACATCTGCAGGGCTGCAACATGGAGATCTGCACACACCTTTACATGGTTTTAATGTGTCGACAGGGATTGCACAGCAGGGTCCAGAATCGGTCTGGCGGTTCTGCGTTACCTGTTTGCGTCAGTGTCTCCTGTGGTGTTTGTACAACGAGCATACCCCGCCCATGATGATTATGTGGTACAGCTTTGTAATCATTCATACAGCATGTGATTCTATGAAGGATCCATACCTGTAACTCCTGTTCTCCAGCATTGGCATCTTTCATAGATTCACATGCGACCCTCCCGCCTACCCCTCCTAGGCTCATACTGCCTCTTTACGTACACTATTCCAAAATCTGAAGATTACCTCCAGGGCCGGAGCGAAGGGAGCCATTTCCATTGGCTGTGGGCAATATGACCCAAGAGCGACTATGCTAGAGCACTAAATTGACTGAAGTTTCAGTTTAAGAATTCTGCTGCTCTGTGTTAGTGACGTAGCCTGGCAAAAATGAATATTCATGCAGCATATGAATCTATGAAACATATCAATACTGAAGAACAGGAGATACAGATAAGTAGCGTAGCGTATTCCTTCTCTTGAGCAGCCTCTGCGCCTCTCAAAAGTCTAGTGGCATTGCCTATATCGCTTAATGTTACTCACCATTCCAAGAAAGAACTTCAAGCCTGTTACGGTTAACGTTTTGTGTTATTCGATATTTAATCATTGTGTATACTTTTTTAATTATTAAATATTCAGCCTGACTATATCCTGTGTTTTTCCTTTGCAGCAGTGGGTTTGTAATGCTTTTAGCCATTGTTTGGATAAAGACTGTATTTTTGTAGAATGTTGCTACAGCATTACGTTAATTTGAGTACTCACCACAGTATTGGTATTTGGAAGCTTCCACTGATGACTCACATCTCTGATGGCTGTAAATGTTAGCCTACTCTCCGCTGATGTTACTAAAATAAAGGTATACCATTTCCTTTTACCTGTTTAACCTTTACGATTGAATCACCACATCCCCGGTTCCGGAAGCACCGCAAAACCTTCCTCTTTGCTTCTGCTTTTTCTCCTCCTCGCCCCTGCTGAATTCCTGGCTGAAACTGCACTGGTCTCTGATCTCGGGTCCAGGTCCACTACCCCGCACGTTGCACACCTGCACTGCCCCCCTGGCAATACCTGCATTTGGGGACTGTATTCTGTATCCCTACAGTCCCCTACCAGCACTTGATACCTGTGTTTGCACTTACCCTTGCCACCAGCTGGCAGTACTATTTATTTATTGCTTTTTATTTATTCTATTTATTTCTTTTCACTGTCAATCCCATGTACTGCACTGACCCCCCCTCCCCCACACTTTTCCCCTTCCCCTTCCCGTGCGATCTCAATGTCACTTGGCCTAGTAAGATTGTTGTCTCCGTCTTCCCTCTGTTCCCCCTCCCTTGCCTCGTCGCGCCTTGAAACACTTTCGTATAGGCGCTTTATAAATGCCATATCATATCATAGTACAAGTGTGTGCATGGAAGCCTTTGAACCTCCTTGCACTTCGGGCCAGAATTGAAATGTGCCAGACTGATTTTACTAATGGCAGTGACCGAGTTAGCCAAGGTTTTGAGAACCATGTTTTTATATATTCATTGGACTTGATAATTGGAATATGTTATTTTACAGAATATAATTTATATTGCGCTATCTTTTTCTTTTACTAAGAATATATTGTGAAATAAGAATTACAAAAAAGAAAGAAATCGTTTTTCTTTACAGGAATTTGTTCTCTAAATGAATGATCTACAAACTCTAATGTTGATGTTGAAGATTTTTGAGTTATTTGTCTTTTTAAAGAAATGTATTATATATTTTTGATTTTCAGAACACTATTCTGGGTTTACCATTGTAAGTTATTAGATAACGTAGTGTAGGCATTGATTGGGAAACAAATTATTACCGGGTGAAAGGGGTGTGGGGTGTGTGAGGAATTGCCATCTGGCAAGGTTGCAAAGCCCCTTCTTTTTAAATGTTTATTAACAAATGGAATGATGAGGCTAATTACGTCTCAAAAAGGGCAAATCTGCCAACCAGATTTCCCGTTTCCGTCGACTCCATGCCAAAAGCATAGTTCACTCGTGCCCTGCCGTATCAGTGGCCTGATCCGCGGCACCTGCTCTACTAGTGGCACAGAGCAGGTTTGAAGGTCACAAGATGCCCACTTGGCAGCTGAAGAGACAGAGGCAGTATTTAAGCTATGCCCCCTGTACCCAAAACTATGATGATCATAAATCGCCCATGTTGCTGGCGGGGTAAACTCTCAATAAAAGATATGCCTGAGTTTTGGCATAATGCATGGTACTGCTTATGATCAAAACGGACACATTCCAATAGAAATCGCACACTGTGAATCAGCTTCGCTGTGGAAGGTGATGTGTATTCTGGTCAGCCAGGTGCAGCCCGCCAAATGGCAAGACGGAGACCTGGAAGGAAGGACCTCCTCTTTCATCTCTTTGTGGCAGCAGGCAACACCCTCTGCCGAGACAGCCTCATAGCAGTCAGCTGTCCCGTGCCCGGGCATCAATGTAGGACCCCATTCAAAAGGAGTAGCCTAATACCAAGGTGCTGCATCTCTAAAGGCCTTTGTTCTCAGTGAGAAGGAAAGGGGGCAGGATTATGATAGGCAGGAGGGCTCTGGTAAATGGAAGCCTCTTTCCACCATCTTGATTCTTACTGTCCCTCTCTCTCTTTCCTGCCCCCTTCACTTCCTCTAGAGCAAAGCACCTTGGGTGTAACAGCAACAGGGCAAACTCCACTCAGTTCCAGAGCATGGATTGGACCACTAAGACAGGCTATCTTTAGTCCAATCACTTATTTTTTTTTTGTTATTTGTTTTTTTTTCAAACCTTTAAAAAGAGAGAAAAGAAAATAACAAACAGTACAAAGTACATCTCTTTCTGTCCAGTTCTTCATCAGAGCCACCTCTTCCATCGACAAGGTGCACATAGTCTCGTCACGTCAATTAGGGGACAGGCTTTACGTCCAGACTCTCCTTTAGTACACGGAGAAAAGTGACAAGAGCGCAATACACAGATCTATTTGAGCCATCAAACAGAGCTCTCCACCAGTCTTCCCGAGATAGACACTGAAATTTCTTTGTTACTGGGCCGTAAATTGTGTTTCTTTGTTGTTTTAGCCCAGAACACATCATTATCAAGTGTTTGAGAGTTTCATTGGTGGTTCCACAGAGTCGACATAAGTCAGAGTCGTCCGACTGGGACCAAAAGCTTAGGCGCTCCTTGGTAGGCAGTGCATTAAGCCTAAACTGCATGTATAGTGTTCGTGACCGCTGGTCCGGGAAACGAGTTAAATATTCCGGGAGCAGGTCATATGCTCTTGCCTCTTTGGGAGCTTCTTTCATTGTTCGTGAGTCAGATCTTAATTTACATGTATTGATCCAATCAGTTCTCCACATCTTCAATTTCGGCGAGTCTGGGTTTTCCATCAATGTTTGTACCGTGATGTCGTATGTGTCTAGTACCTCACAACACAAGGCATTCCATTGATACAGAATTGTTTGGGTTTTTTCAGATTCTGGATTGTGGAGTATGGCAATTTGAGGTGGCGGATTTGTTTGTATTGTTTTCCTGAATAGACTTAGAAGGTTCCAAGCTACTCTTGCTTGGATTGAGATATAACCAAGTTCATATTTTACACAGGCTGTTGCAGTCCCCTTTGGGAGGTGTAGAACCTTTGACCAAAAAATGTTTTCAAGCGAGTTCCACACCTCGTGCCCACAGCCAAAAGCGTTTTCTCCACCATATATCAAGGCCGGCACCACTTTTTGCTGAAAAAAGACTACTGTGGGTTTTAAAGAAAATTTACCACATTTCCTATTGATCAGAGACGCCTGGCATGCCAACTGCCGGCATTTGCTCTTTGCTGATTCTACCCAGGGTGCGTCATTTCTACTGCCACTTATTCTCATCCCCAAATAGGAGGTGTTCTTCACGATCCTAATTGTCTCTTTATCCAGATACCAATTGAATTTCTTTGTGTTTCTTTTGGTGCCCTGAAATTTTCCAAATACCATAATTTCGCATTTTTCCTTGTTAATGTTAAGGCCATTCACTGTTATATACTTTTCAACGATGGTGAGTTTACGTTGAAGGCCTATGGGTGTTAAGTCCAGAAGGATGAGGTCATCCGCATAAACAAGATAATCAATGTGGGTACCGTGTATTTTAGGTGGAAACGTGGTCAACTCTTTAAAAATATCTTTGATGTCGGATATGAACAAGTTGAAAATGCTGGCTGCTAGGGGGCAACCTTGTTTCATGCCTCTAAATGTGTCAATTGGGGCTGATAGATTGCCCTTGAGGTCTAATCTGACCCTAATAGAGGTGTTTGTATGTAACTCACGAATAGCAGCCAGCAAACTAGATGGACAATTCCATTCACTCAGCTTTCCCCAGACTAGGTCTCTGTTTATACTGTCAAATGCTTGTGATAAATCTATTAGGGCCAAATAGATCTTAGAATTTGACTGATGAGCTTCCATCTTCAATAGACTTAACAACAGGAGATTGACACAACACCCTACACCCTTGACAAATCCTGTCTGCCTCGGGTCTACCCTGTTACATTTAGTAGACCACTCCAGGAGTTGCTGTTGTAAGAGGGTGGCGTACACTTTCCCTAGCACGTCAAGCAGTGCAATGGGTCTGTAGTTCTTTGGATTTCTTCGATCTCCTTTTTTGCAAAATTGGTACAATCACGGCGGATTTCCATGATTTCGGAGTATTACAGCACTTGACAATTCTATTGAACAAAGTTGCACAAAAGTCTGACCATTCTTCTGGGTGGCGTTTAATGGAGAAATTCGTAAGCCCGTCCGGGCCAGGTGCTCTAGAGTCGTGCATGTTCTTAATAACTCGCAAGATGTCTTCTTTGTCGCATGGGAGGTTCCCATTCTTTAGTAAGCACATCTTTGTGATAGAGATCAGAGTAGAAAGATGTCCACTCCGTCTCTAAGACCAAGTTTGCCTGTGGCGCGAGGTTGTTATTTATTAGTCTCCAATAATCTGCTGAGTTAGTGCTCGCCATTTTCATCAGCATAAGCTCAGCATCATTTTGTATCATGATGGCTTTGTGAGACTTGACCCAGTTCTTATAGGGTTGTTTGAGCTTTCGTCTTTGTTCACAGGCATCTAAAGAGGGGGATTTTTGCACCTTTCTCAATTGCCAACGCAGAGATCTTTTTCGTTGAGAGATGTCTAGATCAAATTTGTGTTTAGAGGTAAACTCCGCATTTCTTAAGTTGTTTTTCCGTTCCAAGTCTTGAGTCAAAAGGTAATCATATTCCAACGTTCCCGAATTCTGAAATTTGGCTGAAATAAGAGATAAGAGATAAGTCATCAGTATCAAGATACCCATCAGTATCAAGTCCAATCACTTAAGGACTTTTGTCCTTAAAAGAAGAGTCCCCCAACCCTTAAGCAGATTTGCTCAGTTTGTCTCGGATACTTTACAGCTGCAGATTTGTTCTGAAGATCTCACCGGACTTCCTTTGGGAGAGTTGTACTCTCCAAAGCCCTTGGCCTTAAGTGAAGAAGGAATCATCCAAGACAGAAGGCAGATCTGTCCACTACCACTCCCAGGGCACATCGAGAGTAACCTCTGCTGTGCATCAGGACCTACCACTCTGCACCAGAATCACTTTAGCTGGGAGAGCAGACCCTGAACGGAAACATCCTATCCTCGGGTTCCCCTGAGTTGACCTCACAGCAATCGGAAGACCAGACCCCCCAAAGCTCCCTGTTCTAACACACCGAACTGGTCACACTGTGTTCACTGCACCTGAGACAAGAGGGAAGAGGCTGGCGCTGGTTGCTGCTCTCCTCAACCACATTGAGCATTGCTTGCAACTTCGACCAGCTCGACACTGCATAATGTGCCAGCTAAAGCCCATCAGCTGGTAGGCCCAAAGCATTTTCTCAACGCCGGGACCTGAACTGAATCAGTGACATGCTGACTCTAACGAGGGGGTTATAATCACAGTTCAGCCCAGCTATCCCTTGAACTGCCATCTCATTGACTGCACATTGACTCACCCAAGATCACCACTTCGAGGACCATTGACTGCCGACTTGAACCGCTGGAGTATCACTCATCAACCCCTCCCGGTGGCGAAAGCCCGACTTGGCCTGGCCAACTGCAAAGCGTTCCTGGGACTGCCCCAGCTTAGTGCTGCCCTTCTACCGCACAGAGCCCCTCCATTCGCCACTAGCCACCCGCTTGCTGGAGGGGCCTCCATAATCCTACATTCCCGAACTGAGCCTGATCAGCTTGCATCTACATCCGACCCCGGGTCTGACTGCGTCAGCCAACCAAGAACTGAATCCAGGTACTGTTGACACTGAACTGCCCCTCGGTCCACTTGGACCCCAAAGACTGGTTAGGTCACAATTGTTCTCTATTCACCAAGATCTCCTTTTTGTAGGTAGTACTTTACCTACCAGCCCTGAAACTAGAGTCCTACTCTCTCCAGTCAGTTGCATCTTCTCTGGTGTTCCTTCGGGCTGGGTATTTGTATAGTATTTTGTATTAGTTCTATGTGCAGATGGACACAGTTTTTGAATTAAGGTATACATATTTTTATAGAAACTTTTTGGGACATTCCCTCTATTTTGGACAGAGATACTGTGTTTGGGTCACTTCTGGTACACCTTCACACCCCTCTTGAGAGCAAAGCATTCCATCGGCCGACGTTACTGCAAAAGGCAGAGGAGGTATATATGTTAACTGTCCCTTTTTTACCTTTATGATTGCGTTGTGTTTTATTTTCTAGAAGAGTGAGGAGTAGACTATTTCTCCCCTACTTCTCCTTGTACTACTGCAGAACTGAATCAAATTTGTCACACTGGTGGCAGCAGTGGGATTTCAAAAAGACTGGGCCGACAGTCCAGCCAGACAAAATAAAATTGTGCAGTGAATGTTAGTTTTTACTGCCACATTTTCTTTTTACAACAACCATGGAACTCGACATGAGCATGGTGCAGACCTTGACAGCAAGTGTCTTGTGCAACCTCTTTCAAGAGAGGGGTCTCCCTCGTGGCAGTATGGTGAAGAAAGCTGAACTGCTAAGGAGCCTCCAAGATTTTGAGGAAGGTATGGGGGTCGAAGGCTATCCGGGGACCATCAGTGAGCTGGCTCCTCTAGCCCGATTGTCCATGTGCCTGGGGGGCATGGAGACCGCTTATTAGAGCGACAGCGATAGCGCTTCTCAGCATTCCTCCCACTGGGTGGGCACTGTGTTCTCAAATGTCACAAGCCTCCTGCAAGGTGCACTCATGCATGGGTTCCCGTGCTTCGGCCAGGCACCAAGAGCATCTTGCTGTGCTTGACCCCGACAGTCTCTACCTCCTGGAAGACAGGGGAGTAACCCTGGTGGAACGGAACTAGGAGGCTGCCGAGGACTTTGCAGAAAAGAAGAAGAGGAACTTTGTGATGCTGTGCAAAATGGAGCTTGAGGCCCAGAAGGAGGCTACCAAGGCTTACAGTGGGGAAGGAAGTGTCTCCAGCGGTGGCTCCCAAGGAAAGCCAAGGCGCCACCTCCCCAAGGACTCAGTCCAGCCGTATGAGAAGGGAAATGACATTTTCAAGTGGCTTGAAAAGCTGGAGTTAGCTTTCCGCCTCCAGGAGGTAGAAGAGGAGTTGTGGGGTGCAGCCCTTATGAGCAGGCTACCGACAATTGGAACTGAAGTAATTATTCAGTTGACTCCGGAGGAGAGGCCTATTTATTCCAAGATGAAGGCTGCATTCCGAAGTTCTGAAAGACCCCAGAACAATACCTCGAGCTTTAGAGAGCTCACCGAAAAGGGGCCTTTGAGGCGTTTATGCATCAATCCCTGAAATATCAGAGTGGTTGGGTCACGGGTAATATAGTTGACACATTTACAGGCATGTTTAATCTGATTGCATTTGAGAGCATTCATAAACAATGTGAGATGGAGTTAGGCTAGCATCTATTGGACAAGAGTATCACAGACCCTCGAGAGCTTGCCAAGGCAGCCGACTCGTTTGTGGCTACTCTTATACGGACAAAGGTAGTGGCAGTTGCATCCAAACCAGATGGCAAGGAGGTTCAGAAAAGTCAATTTAAAGAGGGTAAGTACAAAGGTCTGCAACCTCTTGCTAAGAAAGGGAACCAAAAACCATAGGGGAAATTCCAGTCATCTGCATCGTCTGCTCTTTCAGAAAGAAGTGAGGGCACGTCTAGCACTGGGACACTCACATTCACAGCCCCTCGAGATGTGGAAATTGTAGGCATAGAAAGGGAAATCCCACCTGCAAGGGTAGACCCAAGCCGGACGTAGTTAGTGCTACGCTCATCGAGGAGGAGGAAGAAGAGGACATAGTCAATGTGGGCATCTTAGACTATGAATTCCCCCAAATGCACCCTAGTATCGCTGAGCCGGAAAGGTACTGCGTCTCTCACCGAGGCCCCGGTTCCCATGCATACATATATCTATTTTGGACCAGGTGTTCATTAACGGGAGCAGAGCCCCAGCACTTCGTGATACTGCTGCAAAACCTGACGCCAAAGTCATTGCTGCAGTCACACAATCTAGGGCAAATGAGGCAGCTCGGAAAGCAGCCCTGGTGGCCATTGGTCCAGGGGCTCTTCTGGCTGAGGACAGCAAAAGACCAGCTACACTGGTACTACCCAGACCGGATCCAGGGTCCACAGCAACACCGGCTCCTGCCAGACAGGGTCTAATGGTCAATGATGTGCCTGCTGCTGTGGCACCCGACTCTGTGACCTCAGGGTTGTCTGCAAGCATAGAACCCGAACCGAAGGTGGAGGGCACAGGCGTTTCAAACCTCAAGGCTCTACCCGAACTAAGTGACCTTTCCTTAGCTGCGGGCCCAAGTCAGGCTTTGCCAGGCACAGCGCAACTGCCCAACTTTGGCAGATCTGCGTGAACAGGCAGAGAAGCAGGCCCAGGGGATGTTCAGGGTGTACTGTGTGATGGCATCATTAAGCAGACACCTACAACTGTATACAAGTTGGGGTATAAACTGTTATTAAATAAAAAGGGGGGTAAGAAAAAGGACTAACTTGCCCTATGCTAAGGTGAGATTTCACTACCTGAAGAAAACAAAGGATAGTCTGTGTCAGGAAGTTCAAAGCAAATATCTGTCTGTGCCCAAAATCTATACTTGCCCTCACATCTATTTGTATACAATGTTTAGGGGTGTCAGTAATAAAGTAAGTAGTGTTCAAATAAAAGTTCAGTGCTTCTTCCAGCTCTCAGTTTGTTACGGGTTTCCCTTCCCCAAATTCAAAATAGTTCACAATGCCCCTTGCCCAACTTTTCAAAAAATACAATTCCTCGGGACACTTTCCAGCTCTTCTGATGTGGTTACCTCTCACCAAGTTCATATAATTCAGTTCCTTAATTTCAGGTAACACAAGGTTGTATTGCTTCTCAACACAAGCTTCTTTGTGGGTGCTTTCAGTGGCTTTTCCAAAGAGGGGTGCACTCGGTCTAGGCGCAGTTGCCGGACCACATGGTCCACCCATTACAGGTCACGCAACTGATAAACCTTACTTGCTTCATTAGTCCATTGCTACTGCTTCTGCTTTTGTCAAATCCTGAGGGCCACGTGGATTAGTATACCTCCGTCCCCAAGCACCAGTCAGAGAGGGGCAAAGTACTCGCTGACCGGTTATTGGAGCCACAGGTGGGGAAAACAGGAACTCCAGGTCCCGGGTGGCTGCAAAGAAAATACCAGGTTAGCTAATGGCTTATTCACAACAAGCATAAACAAATAATAAGAAAGACCTACCCTGGAGGTAAATGATGAGTGACTTGAATCTAAGTGAGTTTTCCCCAAGGGTCAGATGAGTAGTGCAGAGGGGATAACGGGACCACGGGATCTAAAGGGAGAGGAGAGGGCTTGATTGTAGGTGCACAGTTCTTGACAAAGTTCCAAGAGGCAACTGAAGGTTTATCAAGCGCCAAATCCAAAGGTCAATCCACAAACAATCCAGGAAAACAGTTCAAAGTTCAGATAATCCAAAGTTCCAAGAGGTAACTGAAGGTTTATCAAGCGCCAAATCCAAAGGTCAATCCACAAACAATCCAGGAAAACAGTTCAAAGTTCAGATAATCCAGTAATACAGGTCAGAAGAAATCCAAGCGCCAAAATTTGAGGGTAATCCAGAAGAAAAACAAAGTCCAAAATCCAAGAAATTCAATAAGCATGAAGTTCAAAACACAGGAAACCGCTAAACGCCGAGAGATCAGCTGAGAAGCAATGTGTGCAAAGGCCAAGCCCCTTTTATTGCAGTCTTCCTGATTCGTTGGCCAATCGGGGGACGGTTTCCTGGTCACATGATCTTTCACTTGGTCACATGATCCATTTTCCTGGTCACGTGATCTTTCACTTGGTCACATGATCCAGTGGTTCATTTGATGCCTGTTTCCTGGAAGCCATGTCACATGACCCCTTCTTCGTGACGAATCGCGTCGAGCGGGGGACAGCAGTATGGAGTGGTGATCTCCTCCGCGCTTGCAGGCGTGGAAATCGACGCCAGGGATGCCTCAGAGTGTAGCGTCCCACTAACGATCGAGCAGAGGTGATCGCGGGAGGGGTCCATGTTTCTCTCCGCCGTCTGCATATCACCCGGTCGTGATTGGGTGAGTCTGAAAGCATGACAGCTTTACAGTGACACTTGATTCATTCACATTTCACATCCTCATGATATTTCAGCATAGCTTGTTTTGCCACCATTTACTTGTTGCACTTTCATATTTTCTCCTGGCTCCCGCCAATGCTTGTTTGCCAGTGCTAGCGTTCTCAAATTACCAAGTACCTTATATTTGCATGGCTCTTGCCAATGCTGCCGTGCCAAAGTTTGCTTTCTCTCATTACACAGTTTCTTATACTCTCATGGCTCTCATTTTCATTCAGTTCAGCATCCATTACTGGCTTTGCATGCTCGCCTGCCACCCCGGCGTCCGCTTTCCTTGGTTGACTCACCGTTCGGATCTTTCAGTGTTCCAGCGAGGCCTCCAGCCACCACAAACTCCTTATCTGTCGTGCAGTGCCTCGCTCCATCTACATAGCGGCTCCCTGTGGCTCTGTTCACACGCTCTGTTCACACCGCTGATGCGTCTCTTGCAGCCCAGGCTCTACACAACAGCTTTGCCTGGTCACGCTGGTTCCCTTTCTGCGTTCCCCCACCGGCCCCCAGTTTCCTTCAGCCTCGCTTCCCTCTGCATGTGCTCTGCATCTTCCAGGGTCTCTTGAGCACTCTGTCTGCCGCAAAGCCTTCCAGGTGATGTCTATTCTTATCCAGCAGTCCGCAGACATGCTTCCACAGCTGACTCCATTTTCTCTGTACTAACTGCTTTTAAACCTCCCGCTGATTGGTCCAAAAAGGACCGCCTGGGAGTACTGGATTACTCTTGCTGGCCTACTCCTCATCCCAGTACATAACTGGTGTTTGTATGTGTGTGTGTGTGTGTGCCAATAAAGGAAGCATGTGTTTCTCTAGTTGGTCTCTTCCACGTCCCAGTACCATATTGGTGTCTATTGGGAAATATTGAAGGAGAATAATAGGGAAAGGATTGACTATAGCATATAAAGACCTGGGGGACAGTGGACTCATGGTTAAAGGGGAATGGAGGATACCATGCCCCGCCTAAGGGAGCCTCATCCCCAGTCCCAAAGTCTCCACCACCCAAATGATCCTCGTTCGCATGTCCACCCCCAGGGTCAGGAACCAAGAGTGATGGCCTGTCCCTGGCCACCTGCGAGGAGGATATATTGGGGAAAGAAGAGCGGACGCCCTCAGATTCCTCACAACTGGGAGAATGGTTTCCTGTACAGTGAGCCCAGACTTCTGAGGCAGGGGCCAGCCGGCATTTGGTAGTTACCCAGTGCCACAGAAGGTCCCTCAAGGGCCTGGCTCACAACATTCCATTTGTAGGTCATTCTCGGAATGACAAAGGCCACCAACAGGCTGTCTGCCCTTTTCTGTTGGCCCCAGATGGGGTCAAAGATATAAGAATTTGTCTGATCCTGCCACACTTGCAAAGCATCTGGCAAGGCAGGTGGCGCTGCCAAGGACCCTATAATTCCACTACCTGTGGTTGAGCTGCCTTTCGAGATGGACATTGGGGGGCATTTGGCTCTGCAGACCTCCTCTGGGAAATGGTATATCTTGGTCATGGTAGATCATGCCACTCAGTACCCCGGGGCTGTCCCCCTGAGTAGCTTCAAAGCCCCTGTGGTTACGAAAGCTCTGATCGGGATATTCTCTTGTGTGGGTGTCTCTAAAGACGTCATTTATGCATATATGAAGGCAATGTGGGATAAATGTTGAGTAACCTACTAGTTCTCCACGGCCTTTCACCCACAAACAAGCTTGTTGAGCAAGACCCTCAAGGGCATGAGAGGGGGCTTGCAAGAGCTCCTCAGGAAAAAGTGGGATATTCTGCTGCCATGCCTGCTATTCTCCTATCAGGAGGTGCCACAGAATGGTGTACGGTTCAGTCCCTTCAAGCTCCTGCTTGGCCATCCCGAAAGGGGTCTGGTGCGAGAAGGATGGGAGGGCAATTGCCAAACTCATTCCCACAATATAGTGGACTATGTGCTTGGTCTTCAATCCAAGATGGCAAAGTTCTGGTAACGGGGCACCGAAAACCTGAAGGCAAGCCAAGAGCTCATGAAGCACTGGCATGACCAAAGGCCTTCATGACAGAGTACACACCAGGCCAGATGATCTCGATCATGGAGCCCATCAATCCCAGTTCCTTGCATGCCAAGTGGACTGGGCCCTATGTGGTGCTGGAGAAGATAAGTGAGGTTAACTACCTCATTGACGCTAAAACCCTGAGGCAGACTCATCAGGTCTTCCATGTCAACCGCCTCAAACCCCATTAAAGCCGGGATAACTTGGTGATGGCGCTGGTCACGGATGAGGAGACTGGCCCCCTGCCCCGACTTGTAGCACGCAGAGCCCAATTGACTGGTCCCTCGGGGGAGTTCAGATCTCTCCAGACCTCACTGAACAGCAACGGCACAACTGCCAGCCGCTGCTGGGTCAGTTTGCCGGACTGTTCTCACTGACTCCAGTGAAGATTGATTGGTGTGTCCATGATATCGACACTGGAGACAGTAAACCAGTGAAAAGTAGGATCTACCAGATATCTTACTAGGTCAAAGACACCATCAAGGAGGAAGTCTACAAGACGTTGACCTTGGGGGTGAGCAAGCTGCTCCACAGCCCCATGGCTGTGGCAGTGTTACTGGTCCCTAAAAAGTCCAGTAGCAGGAAAACCAAGGTCCGCTTTTATATGGATTTTCTGGGGCTCAACTCTGTCACAAAGACAGATGTACACCCCATCCCGCGGCCAGACAAACTCATTGATTAGTTAGATGCTGCCAAGTTCATGAGTATTTGTCCTCACGGCAGGTCGGCCTGATCATGCACAAGAGGGGTCTGATTTCTCCACCCCAGATGGGCACCAGCAGTTCACGGCTTTGCCTTTCGGATTAAAGAATGCCCCTGCTACCTTCCAGAGGATGGTGAACCAGGTCCTAACGGGGATGGAAGACTTCAGCGCTGCTTACCTAGATGAAGTGGCAGTATTCAGCAACAACTGGGAAGACCATTTATCCCATCTGGAACAGGTGCTTTAAGCCAGGTGGAAGGCTGGCTTAACTACCAAGGCATTCAAGTGCTAGGGCAGGGTACTGTGATTACTTAGGTCTCCAAGTAGGTGGTGGTTATAAACAGCCTCTACAGGCTAAAGTCCAGGCGGTGAAAGATTGTGACATCCCCACCACCGACACTCAAGTGCAGCCCTTTCCCGACCTCGGAGGTTATTGCCAATCTTTTATTAAGAGGTACAGGACCCTTGTTCTTCACTTTAATTTAGTGACATCAAGGAAACTGCCAAAGAAGGTCAAGCTGGACCCCGTCCTGTCAGACGTCCTTTCAGAGCTTGAAGGAAGGCCAGTGCCCGGCCCCAGTTCTAAGGATCCTGGGTTTTTGTTTGGTCAAGAGTTTATCATTCAGACAGTAGTGTGTGAATTTGACATAGGTGAAGTATTAGTGCCACAGTACTTTGAAGGGGTAGAACAACCTTGTGCATACCTAAGTAGGTGCTTGACCAAGCAAGAGCGCAACTTGGCCACCATTGGGAAGGAGGGATTTATGGAATTTCGGGCAGTACACAAGTTGAATCCCTATATATTTGTGTCTCACTTCACTGTCCAAATCGGCCACAGACCTCTGAGATGGCTCATGGCCATGCAGGGAGAGAAGCCCAAGTTACTGTGTTGGCCCATATCCCTAGAGGGATTGGACTTGGGCATCTAACACAGACCTGGGTTGCAGCAATCCAATGCACATGGCCTCAGTCTGTACTTTCACCTGGAGGATGAGTCAGACCCTTGCAGGAGTGACTGTCAACTTTTGTGGCTGGGGGCATGTGAGAAATTGCCTTCTGGCAAGGGTGCAAAACCTTGACTTTTTAAATGTGTATTAACAAATGGAATGATGATGGTAATTCCATCTAAAAAATGGGTAATCTGCCAACCAGATTTCCCTTTTCCGTCAACTCCATGGCAATAGCATAGTGCCCTCGTGCCCTGACACATCAGTGGCCTGATCCGCAGCACCTGCTGTACTCATGGCACAGAGCAGGTTTGAAGGTCACGAGATGCCCACTTGACAGCTGCAGAGACAACCAAGTACCTGCGGCGCAAAGGCAGAATTTAACATATGCCCCCTGTACCTAGAACTATGATGATCATAAATCGCCTATGCTGGTCGAGGATCAACTCTAAATAAAAGTTCTGCCTATGTTTAGGTTTAAATGCATGGTACTACTTATGATCACAACCGCCACATTCCAATTGATGTCGCACATGTGTCAGCTCCTGTGAGTCGTCTCCTCTGTGGAAGGTGATGCGTATGCTGGTCAGCCGGGTGTAGCCCGCCAAATGGCAGAACAGGAACGCCAGGCCTCCTCTTTGATCTCTTTGTCATGGCAGGCAACTCCCTCCGCCGTAGACAGCCATGCAGCACGCAACTGCCCTGGGCCTGGGCATCAAGGGAGCACACCCATTCAAAATGAATAGCCTCGCACCAGGGTGCTACATCTCTAAAGGCCTTTGTTTATTTTTTTTTATTCTATTGTGCATTTGTTAGGCGCTTATACAACAAGTACATTGTGTTTCAAAGCGCCCACAGGGCAACAGGGAGGGAGCATGGGATAGAAACCAATTAATACACTGGAAGATAAAGATAAACCTACTAGGCCTTGTGAGGATTCACATTGTACAAGTCAGAGAGAGGAGAGGAGAGGGGAAGATGGAGAGGGGGTGAGTGCTGGAATGCCTGTGGTCATGAAGTGAGCAGCCGGTGTAAGTGCCCAGAGTAGGAAGTGCTAGGGAACTTTCATCTGTAAAAAAGAAATTAAAAATAAAAGTGACAGCTAGGCACTCCACCCGGTTTCTGTGGACACTAGTTGAAATGATATGTGAACAGTGATGGTATTGAGGTCATGCATACCTCGGGGGCTACCATGGATTTCATTACTGTGGCTTCAATAGTAACTTCTCTTTGTGATTTAACACGTGTACAATGTTTCTGTTTACTTATTATAAAATCAGTAAATTATGGTTTAAAAAAAAAAAAGTGACAACAGAAGGGGGCCGGATTATGCTACGCAGGAGTACTCTGGTCAATGAAAGAAGGCTGCCACCATCTTGAATCTCACTGTCCCTTTCTCTCTTTCCTGTCCCCTCCACTTCCTCTGCAGCAAAGCACTTTTGGTATAACATCAACAGGGCAAAGTCTACTCTGTTCCAGAGCAGGAATGGACCACTAAGGCAGGCTAACTTTAGTCCAATCACCGGAGGACTTTTGCCCTTTAAAGAAGGGGTGGCCCCTGCCCCCTTCAGCAGGTTCGCTCAGTTCCTCTTGAATCCTTTAAGACTGCAGATTTGTTCTGAAGATCTTACCGGACTTCCTTTGGGAGAGTTGTACTCTCCAAAGCCCTCAGCCTTATGCGAAGAGGGAATTGTTCAAGACAGAAGGAAGGTCTTTCCCCTACCACTCCCAGAGCACATCAGGAGTAACCTCTGCTGTGGATCAGGACCTACTTCTCTACACCACAATCTCTTGAGCTGGGAGAGCAGACCCTGAAGAAAACCATCGTAATCTCGAGTCCCCCTGAGTGAGCCTCACAGCAACCGGAGGCCCAGACAACCCAAAGCTTTCTGTTCTACCGCACAGAACTGGTTGCTCCATGTTAACCACACCTGGAACAAGAAGGAAGTCACTAGCACGGATTGCTGCGCTCCTCCACATCGAACATTGCTTGCATATTAGACCAGCTTGACACTGCATGGTGTCCCAGCCAAAGACCACCTCCTGGTAGGCCCGAAGGGACTGCTCGATTTCGGGACCCAACCGAATCACTGGAGAGTTGCATGCCGACTCTAACCAAGGGTGGCACCAATGGCACGGTACAGTTAACCCTTGAACTGCCGCCACAATGATTGTACAGCGACGCATTCAAGTACACCACTTCAATGACCGTTGCCCGCTAGCTCGAACCGCTGGTGCTTCACTCATCAACCCCTCCCGGTGACTAACACCCGACTCGGCCTGGCCAACTGCAAAGCTTTCCCAGGACCTCCTGACCTGCATCTTTGAGAGCCGCCCTTCTACCGCCCAGAGCACCTGCATTCGGCCAAACTCGTCGCCCACTTGCTGCTGGGGCCTCCAAAATCCTACATGCCCAAACTGAGCCTGTTCAGCTTGCATCTACGTTCAACCCCGTTTCTAACCGTGTCAGCTGTGATGAGCCTGAAGGTAACATCACTAACTTCTCTGGCAAAGTCTGTTAACAGGTGGCCAGGGAAGGGCAGAAGCTACCTGACACCAACTTGGGGTGGCTATTTGCGGGAGGATCACCTGGGAGCAGACCGACCCCGGGAAGAGGAGACTTCTCTATTGGAAACATACAATTCCCCTCTGGGTCAGAATAACAACTGCAACTTTACACTAACCACTGTCTGTATGTCATGTTGTATGATAGAAGATATAGGGGAAACCCTTGATTGCGACTAGATGTGTCAGGAAAAATTTACTGAGATGAAGATGAACAACCCGAGTAATGAAGATTGCTCATTTAGAGAAACCACAGACGCATAATAGTTGTTTTCATCATGCAATCAATACTGAGAACTTTAGGAACGAGCAAGATCTAAGAAGATGGAGTCTCTTGGATCACGGCACGATTCGGAAGCAGCAATGGCATGGTGTGGCGAGGCAGACATGAGAGAACCAGAGAAACCCTTTGGCGAAGAGTCAGAGTCAGAGAGACCACGCTGGCAAGGCTGAGAGCAGCAGAAGCTCCAGAGTGAAGGCTGAAGCAGTGAGCGGACCGAAAGGGACAGGAGTAGTCGACGCGACAAGCAGGAGGTTCAAGCCCGCAGCTCTCACACAGCAGAGGATGCAGAAGCCAACAAGAAGGTCCGGTGAGCCTGGGGGAAACCATAAGGGCACCGGGGTGCTTCAGTGCGTGTACCGCAAAGCAGCCGTAGAGACGAGTCTCCGTACAACGGAGATAAATAATCGAGTGAATGAACAAGAATGGTCAAATGCCAATAGTAATTATATTGAAAGTATATGGAAAGGAGGCCAAGCACATGAACCAATATTATATAAATGCAATGGTTATAACATTGAAAGTACAACAGAGGTGAATCAAGGAGTTGAACAAGCATTGGCCAAAGATCACATCCAGAGGGCTAAGAACTCAAATTAAGTTATTCAATAGAGAAGGCAACCCTTAACGAAAGACATTTGGGAGTCCATTGAAAGGTTGAAAATCACGAAGAGGGGAGAGAAGGAATTTGGAGTAATCTTGTCAAGTGTCAAGAGAGAAGGACCCAATGCTGGAGAAAATGAAAACTATTAGAGGTCTGGCGAAGTCCTGGCAGGAGAGTATACCAGGTCTTGGGAAAGTGAAATTGCTTATTAAGGAACTGGGAATCCTGGCAGGCGAGTATACCAGGCATTCTAAAGGTACCTGTAACTGTTTCGGGAGAATTGGGAATTTCCGGTTGGAAGGTACAACAGGTTTTCTCAAGGAAAGCTGAACCTAATAAGTAACTTGGATTATTAGAAAGCCTGTGCACTGGAACATTGTATAATCTAGGGGAAGGGAAAAGTCCTTCCTTCCTGTTTCTTTGGGAACTTGTGTACACTTATACTTTGTTTTGTCATGTTTGGAACTTTGTGTTTGATCTAATAGTGGTGTGATGATTCAAGGGATTTCGTCACTTCACCCCAGAGGGGAGCCCTTCCCTGTGAGGCTAGGGAGGTGAGGCTGCTACACAATAGTCCACTGAGGGGTCGTAAAAACTGCAAGGACCTCACAGGGAGAGACTCTCCTGCTGGGTATAAGGTCTCAAAGTCCATGATATTTGCAAGTCTTTCCTGAAACTACTGAGAAGAAGAGCATTCAAGGAGACATATGAACTGCTCGTTCACCGAGTACTGAGATGAGGAGGCCGTCAGGAAGAAACATAAGAAGGATCTGTGATCTTGCTCTGGGGACCCAGCTTTTTTGTATAAAAAGAGGTGGAGGAGTACTTGAAGGGAGATGCACCAGGAGTGAAGCCTGGAGAGCCCGGGTGATTCGAAACGCTGAGAAAGCTGATCCGGTCTGCTAAGGACACCAGTGGTGAACCGAGAGAGCCCATCGTAGCCCGAGTTAGTGCGGGCATATCTTGATGGTTGAAGCTTGAAGACTGTGGTGCTGCCTCGGGGAGGTGGGCCTGCTGGTCCAAGAACAGCACCAAAACTGTTCTGCTGCAAAAGGAGCCTGTGGAGCCGCCGCGGGACATGAGAGAATGAGGAAAGCAGTCAAAAAAGGCTAGTGCAGCGGTCCACTGCCCCTGGAAGAACCAGTGACATGTCCCGCTACAAGTGAAGGTAACAGGGAACAAGGGAGATCCGTCAAGGGAGTGGGACCAGCCGAGAGCAGCATCCATATTAATCTTCCTCGTCCAAGTAGTCAAGTTAAGGGAAGAATGCTCCCTCGTCTTAGTGATAGTCATAGAAGCACTATCCGTTTGGAAAGCCTCAGGAGTAATCTCCCTCTTCTATGTGAATACCAACAGAGGACTTCAAGTGTGAATATGATACAAAATGGATCTCCCTTGTTTCCGAGGCGGTGGAGAATATGAAGCAAGTTTGAGAAGCTACAGGAGTGATCTCCCTCATCAGAGAGACTTTGATAAAAGAACCCCAAGTAACAAAAGCATTGGGAGTGATCACCCTTGTCTCAGTGGGTGTGGTACAAGAGAAAGAGATATAAGAAGAAATGGGAGTGGTTTCCCTGGTTTAGGAATTTGATAAAGAGGTAGAAGAAAGAAGTCTGGAGTGACCTTCATGATCCTATTGGCTCCTTGAATCTCAGTGCTTGTTTGAGAGACATTAAAGATCAAAATGGCAAAGTGACTGATTCTCCTCAGTGGGCGAGAAACCAGAAGAAGGTGCTGTTTAAGCACACCCTAAAAGTAGTTTGAAAGGAGCTACAAGGACTCCTAAGAAGTGTTGTTTGATCGGGATTATACAATTGCTGCGCTTCATTTACTGCAACCCCCTAAAATGTCGACTTTTTTTTCGATAGACCCGTGCCAGCCGTGCCGAGTGAGCTTCTCATCAGCGATGGCCACGGAGGTCCGTTAAGCAAACAATGAGCAGAAGGGAGAGCCAGCACAGAGCATTGGAGAGTAATGGTCTGGCCAACATTAGTCTGACGATCTCCAATATTATGGTTGCTAGGTAGTGCCTAATTTGAACAAAAAAGATAAAAAAGAACCAGGGCACAGGTTATTTCTGGTATGACTGTGACACATCGGGTGGGTAGACCCCAGACACTGTTGCCACCATCCATGGCTATTCCCTAGACTGTTAATGTATTTGGGGTTAAAGCTGTGACCCACACACTGATTCATTAAGGTTGATGGGTGCACTGACTTTGGAGGATGTGTGATTTGCAAATACCAATCAACATAACACAAAATTACATAACATACTAGATGTTTAAGTGCTTCTTTAAACACATAGGGCCTCATCACGAGTTGGGCTGTATTCCCGGCTGTAATACCGCCGACTGTAATAGCCCTAGCACCGACCGGCCCGGTGGTATTACCACCGGATCACGGGTTGAGCCTTAACGGTAAATCCCCATTCCTGATTGGGTCCACTGGGGAATTTTCGGTGCTAATACTGCAGGCTAATACAGTCGGCTGTAATACTGCCGAAAACAGGGATTTTCACCTCCAGAAAAAAGCCGGACGTAAAACAGCCGATTTAGCGCCCAACTCGTGATAGGGCCAGCCCTTAAATGCGGTGGTAATACCGTTAACACCGCATTTAAGGGCTACAGCCCAACTCGTGATGAGGCCCATAATCATTAACATTTTGCTGAGGTTCTTCAGTTGGCAGGTGGAACTTATTGACCCACTAGCCACAGAAAGCACAGCAAACAGGCTTTCCTCCTACAGACAATTGATGTTCAAGTGAAGGCAAAACCATTATTGAACAGGAAATATGTCAAACACTGCAGCAAGATCTTCTTTTGTAGGTTGGCACTTCGAACCGTCCCTCCTCCTGGACAATGGGCCGGTGTTGGTGCAGCTGCCTACCGATCCTGCCCTGCACTTCCAGCAGAAGCAGCGTGCGGGCATGACTAGCACAGGTCATGAACTACAATGAGCCAGTCGAGGATGCAGAGACACAGGGCCAGTGCCCACTGTCGTCGTGTGGCTACTACTGACTGACTGACAGATAAAATATAAAGTTGTCAAAGCAACAAATCATAATCAAACTGAGCCTGATGCGTTAATAAGTGCCAGGCCTCAAAAACAAGTACCAGGGCGGAGCCCTAGCAGTCACCCCCACATTTTTATCACTGATGCTAGGTTTGCCGCTACCTGAGACTACATATTCCCATTTACCCCGCAAACACCCAGTATAATAAAGGGTGTCCCTTGGGGAATATCTATCCAGTTATGGAAAAGGTTATTCCAGGACATTGAATGCAAGAAACTTGGTTACTTGAAATATTGTCATGCGCCCTTGTCGTCAGAGAGAAAAAGCAGACAAATGACCCTTTTTCTCCAATTTGTAGGCATTTGACTTTTAATTGAACATAGTTTCTGAGGTGCCCTTTGTGATAACGCGTGTTTCGACGTCTACATCGTCTTTTTCAAATCAGGGATGATCATGTCCCATTTTCATAATTAGCATTACATTTGCAAAAACAAAAAGACCCCAATGGTTGTATACAAATTACATTGAAAGACACATATTTGTTACATAAATGCATATATACAGATGGCCATTGAGGGAGGGGAAAAGGTAGGAGTGTTAGGGATGGTTGAAAAAAGAGAATGCAGTAAATAAGCCATCGAAAAAATAATAAATAAAAAATAAAAGAAAAGAAAAGAAATCACATGGTTAGTGATTAGTATCCCATTCCACTTTTCCAATTTTCAATGTACAGGGAGTCATAAGTGGGCTGATAAATTTGGTAAAAGGTTTGTATGGCTCTTACCTAATATTGTTGATTCAGTATTCATGGTTAGTGGTTTAAGCTTATTGGTCATGGGTTAAATCCCTGAAATAGAAACATCATGCGGCCCATTAGTGAGCTTCCTTAATGTCACTAAACAATGTTCACTTTAAAATAATCAATGCGACCAATTTGCTGTTCTGAAAGTTTAAAAGATGACTGTCCATTTTAACTTAATGATGTTTACTTTGGAAAATTAGATGCAACCATTCTGCTGTTCTAAAAGGTAAAATGGTAACTTTCCATTTGTGTCATTGGGCTGTTAAGTTACAGTTTTTTTTAAAACGGTCTGAGGGTTAGACCTAGTATTTTTTTATGCCAACCACAATCTAGTTTTGAAGATACGCTCAATCAAAACACGCTTGTACTCGTGCGTGAATTATTAGCATTGTTCCTTGGGGCTCGTGTCATTTAACCCATGACCAATAAGCTTAAACCACTAACCATGAATACTGAATCAACAATATTAGGTAAGAGCCATACAAACCTTTTACCAAATTTATTAGCCCACTTATGACTCCCTGTACATTGAAAATTGGAAAAGTGGAATGGGATACTAATCACTAACCATGTGATTTCTTTTCTTTTCTTTTATTTTTTATTTATTATTTTTTCGATGGCTTATTTACTGCATTCTCTTTTTTCAACCATCCCTAACACTCCTACCTTTTCCCCTCCCTCAATGGCCATCTGTATATATGCATTTATGTAACGAATATGTGTCTTTAATGTAATTTGTATACAACCATTGGGGTCTTTTTGTTTTTGCAAAAGTAATGCTAATTTTGAAAATGGGACATGATCAGCCCTGATTTGAAAAAGACGATGTAGACGTCGAAACACGTGTTATCACAAAGGGCACCTCAGAAACTATGTTCAATTAAAAGTCAAACGCCTACAAATTAGAGAAAAGGGTAATTTGTCTGCTTTTTCTCTCTAACGACAAGGGCGCATGACAATATTTCAAGTTTCTTGCATTCATAATTCAAACGGAGTAAAGGAGCCAAGGTAACTCCATTGTTACATAGTCATGCGACCGTGACTAGTCAGCTAGCAGTTACTAAGAAGGGCACTGAGGTCCGCTTGTAGGGGAACCCAACCAAAAAGGCTCCTCACATATAAAAAAACAATATTCCAGGACATTGTTCCAGAAGTGATGCTTTCTTGCAGTTGGGCAGCGTATGGATGGAAGCACCATTATCCTCTTTCTTAACAATGGGGGCATGCCGCGGTTTCTCTTTTGCCGCAAGAGATTTATTTTAGAGACAAACATTCTCTTTTTTGTCTACTGTCTGGGACATTTAGTCTATTGCGCTCAGAGAATCCCATTAGACCGGATTTCCATGGTAGCATGTCTGCCCCATCTAGAAGATGTTCTAGGACAACTAACCTAACGCCCGCATACTTAGGGGTAACCTGCCCATAGTGCCAGTAAATCTGACACAGTGACAACGAAGATAAGCTCATCCGAGTTTACGGTATGTATAAGCGCACCACATTGGTGGACACCTGCCACAGGCACGGCTTCCCACCCACACATTCTCGAATGCAGCTACGACTAGGACAAATTCGGTCTAACTGGTCACATAACCTTCTTACTGAAACACCAGACTTGCTTGAACGCCTCGGTCATTCGAATACAGCGTCAACCAATGACACATTTGGTCTAGCTCACATAGTCGCCTGCACCAGCGCTCTGTCCTGACCACCTTCAGCCCCCACCCAGGTGCCTAACGTCTTGGGCTGCTTACTGGAGGCTTACCAGCCTTTCTAAGTCCTACTCTCGGCCAAATATGCACACGCATCTTAATACTCCTCTTGGACATGTTCCTATACCTGGACTACGGTCCCGAGGGCGTTACTACCACAAAGCGCTTTGAGGCCATACAAATGGGAAAAGGTGATATATAAATGAATACCACAATAAAATATAATTATATAGTTACAATTAGGTGGTAGAAGTGTAATTCTTTTTTGCGTGTGATATCCATAATGATCTCTGGGCAATATTTGATCTCCTAGCCATTTTCTTCTGTTTGAAAGCACCTTAGTTAATACATAGTTATTAACTAAACTAGCCTTTTGCCCGCTTTATTTCTTTTTCTTATCTTATGAAACATATACTTAATGTAATTTTTGGTTTACTTTTGTGATCTAAACGCCTCCAGCACTATCTGAAATGTCGTCCGGCCTAGTACGATAGTCGCTTGTTTTGTTCCTCCCCTCCCTTTCTGCATCCCTCTCACTCACCTTTTGTTTTTCTCCAGCTCTACCAGAAATGTCGTCAGGCCTAGTACGGTAGTCGCCTGTCTATTTCCATTTCCTTCCCACGCTCCCCCTCCCTTCCTTATCTATGTCTTAGCTCTTGCACTATATGAAATGTCGTCAGGCTGAGTATGATAGTTAATTTCACATCCTTACTGTTCATGGTCTGTAAGAAGGTCATTGTATTTTCCCGTGTTCCCTCCCTTGCCTTGAAGCGCTTTCAAACACATTGTGTATAGGGTCTATATAAATAAACTATCATATCATGTTTCATCATCAGGGTGAATGGGCAGGTGACCTCACTTCCAGTAATATCCTCAGGATGTGATGTAGCTTACATTACCCCCCCCCCCGCATTTTGGCAAATTCACATCCCTGTAAACAAGGGTTAATGATGTGCTCCTTGTCCACTATATTGTGAATTTACATATTTAGATTATTAATACCTGATCTCACCCAAGTCTTCCAGGACACTTGTGTTCTCTTGGGTGCAGTCCTTAATCTTTTCCTATAATGTTCAGACATTCGCACAAACCTCCTCACAATTTAGGCTGCCATCTTGAACAGAAATGACCTTCAAAGTAGGCAGCAGCACAGAGCGGAAGCAGTGCTAGAATTAGTGGCTTTTACCACTACCACGGTGAAGGAGTAGGGACAGGGACGGAACAGAGTGATGTGTACACTGGGGCCTGACCGTGTTTCTAGCTAGCGCATCAGCTGTGGCGGGCCATCAACATAATGTTTTGCATCATTGTAAGGGAGGGGGGAGTCCGAAGTGGAATCTTGCTTGTGGCGTAATCAGTCCTTGGCCTGCGCAAAACATCCTCCTTCATTATTTTAGGGAACCGTAAATCACTTAGCCTGGTCTCCCAAATGACTCTAAGCATCACACTTACTGTGATCGCGGTGCACCCATGACCCAGTCATTTCTACTCAGAAGAGGTTGACAGGCCTCATGCTCTGCATGACATCCATCCTCAGGCTCATTGGCCCCTATTGCGGTTACTCCTCTGGAATATTGGTGTCAGACACACTCCACGCTGGAGGACCCAGAAGGGGCCCTCAAAACACTCGCCAATGGAACGAGTGACCCGACTTCAGGAGGATGCAGCAAACAGCATTTATTAAAACCAAGAGATCTAGAGTCAAAGCAATGGCTCGTGAAAATCTCTGCTCCACCGCAAAAAGGTGTAGATGATACATTTTCCCGTGTTTGCTGGTCCCTCAGAGGTGCTTGTCCTTTCTGCCTTCTGATGTGGCTTCCTCTAATCTGGAGTTGGGTTTCATTTCATCTGTACCCAGTCACTGTGAGGTTTACATATCTGTCATCAAAGGGTTGTGTCATGGGTGTGCCTATGCCACAAGCCTCTCCAAGGCAGCCAGCTCTAAGGATTGCACATTTGAATACTTTCTGTATTTTTTGAAGTTTCTAAAATGGCAAACTCCCTCTCATGCCTGTCTACTGTGCAAATTATGAATTATTCCCATTCTGGACTCTTGGCACGTGGTCGTGCTCAATACACCTTTATCTGTGGCTCAGCTCAAAGTGTTGCTTTTCCCTGTCTGGGAGCCCATCTAGCCTCCAACCTTATGTTTGATCACTAATAACACTCATTATGACAGACTACAATATACCAATCAACTAACGATACCTCGCATCAACAGGACTAAGGCAGGAGGTATAAGATTCCCCTTCCTTGCACCTAAGCTTTGGAACTCCCTCCCCACTGACCTCAGAGGTGAAACATCTCTCTTCTCCTTCCGCAAAAAACTCAAAACTGCCCTCTTCAACTAACCATGCGCTCCCAGCTACCTGCCTCTCAATGTATGTATGTAAAGAAATAATCTCGTCCAATGTAACACCGACAGACTTGAATTGTATGTAACTAAGTAGAAGCACCAATGTAACAAGCGCCACGATGCCTTCGGTCTGCTGTGCGCTCAACAAATGCGAATAAATGAATCAATAAAAATAGATTCTAGAAGCTTCCACGGCCTTCCATATCACATAACCGGACTTGGCAGGTACCTGCAAGGATGGCTGCCAAGATGGCTCCCTGGCCAGCCATGACACCCTGTCTCATCACATAGTCGTTGGCTCTGTATGTGTGCTCTACTCTGTGTAAAAAGTGTATAAGTCAATCTGTAGCATCTGACACCATAATAGCCATGCTAACATACCAACAAAAAGCTCAGTGCTGGACACTTTAAGGGCACCATCAGAGCCACTGTTTCCTGCACATACCTCCACAAGACAATTAATCTGTGATCAAGAGAAGGTGTCTACAAAAGCATTGATAAATCTCATGACACTTAAACCGTTCTGTTTAAACCTGTTGATTTATCTTTTTTTCGTGTTGTTCTAAGCAGAGCAATTTCCTCACACAGCATAAGATAATGACACTTAAGAGGAACGTTGCAAGATGTAACACAAATAAATAAACGGACAGCGGTTTCCAGACAGGTGATGCATTTGTGATGCAATATGAGTGCACCTTTCTAAGTGACTTTCCCAACCTTTTGAACTTTCTCATACAAAGTGTGTACCTCAGATTAGAGAGCCCATACGTTTTGTCAAAAAGACGAGTTCAGAATGCAGTGGGGTTTGACTTCTATCAATAACATATGTATCTTTGTTTCTTGTGACAGCTCTTAAACGACTACTGTGAAGAATCCAGGGAATTCCTCCTCTCTTCTAAAAGGGTAGTGTGAGGGGTCAGTAATGCGAGGCGGACAACTGCTTGTCTGGTTCAGACAGGAATAGAGCTTCCTGAGAAAGAAAAAACCTGTGCGAAGTACCCAAATAAGGATCCAAGTATCAGCAGGCAGCCAAGTAGCAGGAAGACTGAAGCCACATCCCAGGAGTCGAAGATACAGGATCAAAACGGCGATGGAAACGGGTCGGGTGCATGAATATAAGCAGCAGGTTCCCATGAGCGTTCACTGGGCGGGTAGCCCTTCCATTCCACTAGGTACTGCAATTGCCCTCTACTGTATCTTGAGTCGCATAGTCTGGTTTCTTCGTACTCCACTTAATGGTTACCAGTGACTAACGGAGGAGGTATAGGAGCCTTTCTGGAGGACGATTGATATGGTTTCGGAAAGAAAGAATTAAACACTGGATAAATACTTCTCCAGGTAGTAGCTAAGTGTAGACGAAAATCGACAGGGTTGATGACCTTGTTCACTGAGAAGGGTCCATAGAAGCGAGGAGATAGTTTGTTTGGAAGTAGATGTTTAGGTAGGTACTTGGAAGATAACCACACCAAATCTCCCACAGCATAAGGGGGAGATTCATGGCGCCGGCGATCTGCGTATTTCTTGGTAGTTTCTCTGGCCTTGATCAAATGTTCCTTCACTTGTTTGTGGACAGAGATCAAACCGGAAATCCAGGTGTCCACAGTAGGCACCGAAGAGACTCCAAATGGGGACTGAAGGCAACATTGTGGGATCGTAGCCATAGTTGCAGTGAAAAGGACTGGTCTTCAGGGAGGAATGATTAGAATTGTTGTAGGCGAACTCTGCCACCGGAATGAGAGCAACCCAGTCATCATGTACTTGTGAGGTAAAACGGCGAAGGAACTATTTGAAGGTCTGGTTGACCCTTTCAATGATTCCATTACTCTGTGGATGGTATCCCAAAGATAAGGCTGTCTTGATGCTGAGTGAACAGCAAAATTGGGACCAAAATCGGGATCCCTGTCAGAGATGAGAACAAATGGTAACCTGTGTAGTCAAAACACTTCTGTAAGAAAAATGTTAGCCATTTCCATGGCAGAAGGTAATTTAGCCAAAGGAGTAAAATGACGCATACGGGAATAGGCATCTATGGTGACCATGATGGTGGTACCTCCTCTGGAAGGTGGAAGGTCCACAATAAAATACGTAGCTATGACTTGCCAGGGTCTGGAAGGTAGTTCCAGTTGGTACAATAAATCAGATGGTGTGTGGGTGTCATGTTTACTCTGAGCACATGTCACGCATGACCAGATGTGTGTCTTTACTGATTGTGTCATCTTGGGCCACCAGAATTGTCTTCGAAGAGTTTGTAAGGTGACTTTTTCTCCTTAGTGTCCTGCTGTAAGGAATCATGGCATAAACGACGGACGGCCTCCCTAATAGGGGCGGTAGGCAGAAATAAGCACATCCCCTTCAAAAGTAAACCTTCCTTCTTGGTGAGACCCCAAGGATCGAGTTGAGGGTAATTCTGCCACTCCTTGATGGCAGCGGTCTCCTGGCGAACATAATCCAGAAACTCATTGACATGACATAGAAAAACGGTCTCCGGAAACATCCTGGGAAATGCACTGGCCGGTCCGTTAATAAATCAGGACTTCGACAAAGGGCATCAGCGATGATGTTCTTTTGACCTGGTATGTGCGACACCTGAAACTGAAACTGGGCAAAGAAATAGGCCCCTACGGGCCTGTCTGCTGTTTCGGCATTCCATGGCTTGAAGAACCTGGAGATACCAGTGATCAGTTCTGATTTGTACCGGGTAAATAGCACCCAATAAAAGATGTCGCCAGTCAAGAAAGGCTTGTTTTACAGCCAATAACTCCTTTTCCACGATTGAGTAATGCTTTTCACATTCCGTTAAAGTTCTTGACAAATATGCCACTGGGTGTTTCTCTGCATCGTCTTGAAGCTGCTTAAGTACTGCCTCGATAGCTGTATCGGAGACGTCGGTTTCAACCAAAAAGGGTTTGAAGGTATCTGGTTGGCAGAGGATGGGACCTGCGACCAGACGAAGGGAATGCATTTTTTCAAAAGATGAACAATGGGATGCACAATAGCCCACAAATTGGCTATGAATTTCCAGTAAAAATGTGCTAGCCCTAGAAAATACTGAATTTGTTTAATCGTTGTTGATTGAGGCCAAGAGGTTACAGCCGAGACCTTGGACGGGTCCATGGAGATGCCAGAATGGCTCAAAATGAACCCCAGATATCGGATGGAAGTCACATGGAATTGACATTTCTCCGGTTTAGCTAAGTGTTGGTTCTCTCGTAGACGGGTTAGAACTCTAGTGACATGGTCTTGATGTTCTGCAGGATCACGTGAATAGATAAGTATATCGTCCAAGTAAATGATGACAAGCTGGAAGAGCATATCCGAAAAGATGCGGTCCATGAAACGCTGAAAAACAGCTGGGGCATTTGACAACACCGAATGGCATTACAAGATTACAAGATATTCATTGTGCCCAAAGGGCATTCTGAATGCTCTTTTCCATTGGTCTCCCGCTCTAATCCGGATGAGATGGTAAGCTTCTCGTAAATATAGCTTGGAAAAAAGAACAGCTCCTTGAAGAGCTTCCAAAATGTCAGAAATCAAGGGTAATGGGTACCTGTCTTTTAGTGTGACTTGGTTCAGACCGCGATAGTTGAGACAGGGACGCAGCTCTGATATGTCCTTTTTGGGCACAAAAAATAACGAGGCTCTGGCTGGAGATTTAGATGGTCTGATCAGCCCATTTTTAAGGTTAACGTCAAGATACTCTTTTAAGGCGCTCTTTTCCGGGGCAGAAAGTATAAATATCCTTCCAAAAAGAATTGTCCTGTTCTCATGTTTCAATAGAATAGTCCCCAGGACGGTGAAGAGGAAGCGTTTTCACGATAGACTCTAAGAACACCCCTGCAAAGAGTTGTGTAAGGAACTCATGGTGGCAACAATAAAGACGAACACAAGTGATCACAGTTCAAGGGTGTTTATTAAACTGTTAATGCAGGGTGGAAAAACGCCTAAACTAAACCTAAATCTAAGATGGGAGCAAGCGTCGGCCATCAAATGAAAATAAGGCAGTCCTTGTGACATTGTCAAAATAAAGGGGCCTTTACTAAGAAAAACCTATTGCCAAGTCCTTATGCTAAATACAAAAAAAGCATGGGATAGGGTATTCAAATAAAGGAAAAGTGTTCACAAATAATAGGTCAGGATGTGATTGCCTCGAGGTCTCCCTTCCGCACGTTTTTAGCATGGGACAAGGTGGGACCTTGGAGTACAGAACAGCTCGAGCCTTCTTAGCACAAGCTAACAGTTCCATAGCAGCTGTCAGGGTTTTTTGTCGGTTCAAATAAAAGTATCTTGCGTTCGAGACCTGATGCTCTTAACAAACAAACACAAAGTTCTTGTTCTATGAACACGTTGGGTGATGGCTTTACCCCTGGTCCCCCTCTTATGGGTGCTGACTCCTCGCAAGTCTTGTTCAACAACTTATCAAACAGTTCTTTTCTTAATGAACTTTGGGCAGTGACTTTCCAGCCTGGGATAATTCAACACAGTTCAGCCTCTCATCGACACTCCCCTCGACTCACTGTCACGGCTCGCTCCCTTCGCTCCCGTTCCCGCCACTTGGGAGCATAGTTTGGGGTTTATTCCCTATTGGACATTTCCTCCGAACCTTACTCTACAGTACTGTGATGAATTAGGAGCACTAAAACCCTATTTTCCAAGTTACTTCCCTTCCGGATCCATTCCAGGTTTTTGGCAGCCAGCATGCTACTTTAATCTAATGACTATGCTTTCCGGAATGACTATGCTTCCCAGAATGCCTGGCTCACTGCTTCACCTCCTCCCTTGCAGGACAAGGTTGGGTGGAGGATAGGCAACACCTGTGGCTGCAGGTGCAGCAGGCGGCACACCTGAGAGGTGTGCTTGTTAAGCAGCTTTAAAAGCCTCAGTTTGCTTCAGTCCAGCGCTGGTCATTGTTGCAGCGTTCCTGTCGTGACTGGTCCCTTGTTCCTGGTTCCTAGTTTTTGTGCCCAGTTTCTAGTTAGTGTTTCTTGTTCCTTGTCCTGGAATTCGTATTTGTATGCTTAATTGATTTCTGCCTTCTGGAAATCCCTTTCTCTCTTTCTCTGTCTGCAGGCAGCCTTTTTTTGAGCTTTCCTTTTGCTGCAGCCCAATTGCCTGTGTTCACTGTTTCCTAGAAATTGTCCTTTGCTACTGAAAGACTTGATGCATTAATCTTTCCTTTACAGGTTTAGTTTCCTGCCTTTTCACCTTGGATGGGTGGGAAGGTTTCCCTTTTGATATCGTTTTCACTGCTCCTGATCCTTACCTTCTATTGGGATCCATGCCATGTTTTCCTATACACTTTTGCATTTATTTCCTATTTTATTATTAGGTGTGGGAAGCTGTTGTAACTAGCTCCTGTGTGATTATCTTTTGTTTTCCACACTGTACTATTCCTTCTTGCCTCTTGACTTGGGTTTAGGTATTTAGTTCTCCAGCATGGGGTCTGGCATGGATTCACATGCTCATGAATATTCCCCGTCGTCAGGCTGGGAATCCTCGGTAAAGAAAAAACCAGTATCAGTTTCGTTTCTGATCTGTCTTTCGTAGTAATAACCAATCACTGGTCTCTGCGTCATACTGACCACAGCCAATGACTGCCCTCTACCTAAGCACCGCCTCTGGCAGCCATCTTCAGATTTTTACCGCACGTTCATGTGTTGGGATCCTCGTGCTATTGCTCTCGAGCGTTAGTGCTATTTTTTCGCGCTTTTTACAAAAACTTCGATTCTTTCGGTCAAAAGAGCCTCAAGCTCCACCGATCCTACATCCGATCAACGGGGACCCGTGTCGGATTCATCTGTGCCCCTCAAGGGTGAAGATTTCGTCGAGCTACACTTCGGAGGACTCCAGAAGCTTCTCAGGCCCTGTCTCGGAGATGGCCCAGGAGAAGGGAAGCTCGACGCCCGGAAAGCTGTTCAGGGTCTGCCCTGGATGCCAGCTGCAGAACGTCTTCAAGGAGGACGAACACTCTTTCTGCCTTTACTGCCTTCATGAGGACAAGACGCACGTGGAGAAGGACTGTGCGTTTTGCGGCAACATGTCGGAACGGACCATGAAGGACCGCCATCAACGTCTCGCCAACTGGCTGGAGGGTAAGAGCCCGTCTGGCGAGAAGAAGAAGAAATCCGAGCGGTCTTCTAAGACCTTTGAGGGCGCCCCGGCGACGGGGGCCCAACATAAGGCCAAGCACCGCGAGTCCGCTGGCACCGGGAGCGCCGAACGATCGGGCTCTACGGGCGCCAGGCAGGGCGCACCCTCCCCGGCACCATCAACCACGAGCCAACGCTCTGGGTCGGGTAAGAGGAAGGCCGAGCACCCGGCGAAGCTCCTGGAGAGGCCCCGGTCGAGCTCTAAGGCAGAGGAGGAGCGTGGCAGTGCCCCCTCCCTCAAGGATAAGGCGGTGAGCGCACCTAAGGTGGTGAAGGCCTTGATCCATCCGACCAAGCCCTCTATCGAAACGGTCGCGGCGGCCCTGGCTCAGCCTGTGGTGGCTGCACCAGTGGTGGCGACCTCAGGGCCCAGAATCTCCCTGCCTCCTCGGAGGGAGTCTTCCTTTGTGCCCATCGATAGGACCCCCGTGAAACCCTCCGTGGGGAAGAAGAAGGGGGGGCAGGGCGTCGTCGTAGAGTCGGCCTCAACCTCAGAAGAGGAACTGATCGAGGTCTTAAGCCACGGCCTAGGCGTGGAAGAAGGCCAGCCCGTCGGAATGGACCCCGACGCAGGTGACGACGACGACATCGTCGAGGATACCGACGGGGCCCCTGCTCGCCCGTCGGATTCCCCTCTGCCAGCGCCGCAAGACAACTCGGCGGCCATTTTGTTGGCCATACAGTCCTTATGCTCCGAGATAAGGACGAGGCTACCGTTACCGACGGAGGAACCTCTCCCGTCGGGGGATCCAGAACCGGGACCTTCTGGTGTTCCCCCTACCAAGAAAAGAAGGATCCATCCACCACCTCCTTTTCAACCGTCGCGCCCCTTCCAGCCCTCCTCCCCGTCCACCCGAGGGGATGATACGGGGACTGACACGGCAGCGACGGGTACGGACGACGAGGCATACGACGAGGATTTTCCGTCGTCGCCTCCCACCAGGGCCTCTCCGCCCGACGAGATCGGATCTTTCCACTCCATGATCTCCAGGCTTCCGAGCTTTTCCAACTCTGCCCTGAGGAGAAGAAAAAGGAAGGCTTCCTTTATCAGCGGCGCGAGGCCAAGAGGAAGACGGTCCTCGCAGTGCCTCTGTTGGACGACATTTGGGATGAGGGCCTTTCCCTCCTCAAGAACCCTTCCACGACGCCAGCTAGAAGAGACCGGTACGAGAAAAAGTACCGGGTCCCGGACACGGCCCCCCTATGCCTCCGGGCGCAGCCTACCCCGGACTCCGTCGTCTCCGCGGCAGCCAGGAAGAAAGCGGGGGGGGGTGCGGCCTCCACATCGACTTCCCCGCCGGACGGCGAGGGAAAGAAATTGGATACTATGGGGCGTAGAGTCATCTCGTCGGCAGCGACGACGATTAAAGCGGCCAACGCCTTGGCTATCGTGGCCCGCTACGACAGGGAGCTCTGGTACAAGATGGCTCCTCTGCTGGATTTTCTGCCGGACGACAAGAGGGCGGAGGCCCTTGAGATCCTGCAGGAAGGTGAGGTGGCCTCGGACCACGCCATCACCGTGGCGACGGACATCGCCGACACTGGATTCCGCCAGCTGGGCAACGGTGTTTGCCTTCGACGTCGTGGATGGCTCAAAGCTACGGACTTCCGGCAGGACGTCCAGACCAGAGTCCTGGACATGCCCTTCGACGGGAACAACCTGTTTGGGAAGACAGTGGACGATTCCCTTCAGGCCATCAAGGCGGATACTGAGACGGCCCGGGCCCTTGGAGTCCTGCAACGACGGACGCCCTTTCGGAGCGGCGGAGGCAAGGGCGCCTCCAAAGGTTCCGGCGGCGGTTTCGCTTCCTACCGTCAAGCGGCCCGCTCGTCGTCGCAAGAGGCCTACAGAGGACGAGGCAAGTCTAGCGGACCCCGCCGTCGTCGCCAAGGAGGTCAAGGCGGCAAGGCCGCGTCCAAGCAGGATTGAACCGGCCTTGGGGTCGGGCCCCCACCAAAGCACCCCGGTGGGAGGCCGGCTGGCGGGCTTCGTCAGCGTGTGGGAGTCCATCTCCACCGACCGTTGGGTGCTGGACGCCCTGGCCCGGGGCCACGCGCTCGAGTTTCAAAGAAGGTGCCCGCGCGTCCCCCCCGTGGCCAGGAAAGAACTTCACGTCCCTCAACTTCTCCTGGAGGTAAAGGCGATGCTCAGAAAGGGCGCCATCGAACTCGTCCCAAAGAGGCTTCGGGGCTCCGGAGTCTACTCGAGATACTTCCTCGTGAAGAAGAAGACGGGAGGATGGCGCCCCATCCTGGACCTGCGACGTCTGAACAAGTTCATCAAGGCGCAGAAGTTCCGGATGGTCACCCTCCAGCACGTCCTGGGTCAGCTGGAGGAAGGAGACTTCCTATCGTCATTGGATTTGGAGGATGCCTACTTCCACATTCCCATCCTAAAGGGGCACCGCAAATTCCTCAGATTCGTGGTCCAAGGGCGTCATTACCAGTTCAAAGCCCTTCCCTTCGGACTACGGTCGGCACCCAGGGTATTCACCAAGTGCCTTGCACCGGTGGCGGCGCAGCTGCGCCGCGAGGGGATCCACGTCTACCCCTACCTGGACGACTGGCTCATCCGTGCCAAGACGAGGGAGCTCGCCGTGGTCCACACGGCAAGGACCGTCCAACTCCTCACGGACCTGGGATTCTCCGTGAACTACGCCAAATCCCACCTGGTGCCCGCGCAAGTCGCACTGTTTCTGGGAGCGAGGCTCGACACAGTGTCCCTTCTGGCCTCCCCGTCGGAGGAGAGGACCAGGACCATCTTGGGCAAGGTGCAACGGATGTTGGTGGCCGACGCGGCCAAAGTGAGGTCCATCAAGTCCCTCCTCGGGATGATGTCTTCCTGCATCTACCTCATTCCCATGTGCAGGCTCCGGATGCGCCCGTTGCAAGAATTCCTGGATGCGCGCTGGATCCAGACGACGGGCAGCTTCGAGGAAAGGATCAAGCTCGACGAGAGTTTCCGACGAGCGATACGGTGGTGGGGCACCCGCGCGCATCTGACGGCGGGCATGGACTTCCAGACCCCAGCCCACCAGGAGACTGTGACCACGGATGCCTCCCTGGAAGGGTGGGGAGCGCACACCGAAAATCTGCACGCAAGGGGACTCTGGCTCCCGACGGAGAAGTCCCTACATATCAACGTCCTGGAGCTCCGTGCAGTGTTTTGGGCCCTCAGGTCCTTCCTTCCGTCCCTCTAGGGCAAGGTGGTGAGGATCTTCACCGACAACACCACCACCATGTTTTACATCAGGAAACAGGGCGGAACCAGGTCCCCAGCGCTGTCCAAGGAGGCGCAGGACCTGTGGCATTGGGCCGTCGGCCAAGGGATTTTTCTGGTGCCGTTTCATCTGGCAGGGATAAAAAACACCATCGCCGACTCACTCAGCAGGGAGCTGCGCTCGTGCCACGAGTGGGAACTACGGCAGGATCTGGTGGATCGCCTCTTCCGACGGTGGGGCACACCCCAGATCGACCTGTTCGCGACGGCGACGAACGCCAAGTGCCGGAGGTTCGCCAGCAGGTTTCCCCAGACGAGGAGCATGGGCGATGCTTTCTCGTTCCCCTGGGAGGGCCTGTTCCTCTACGCGTTCCCTCCCTTGCCTCTGCTAATCCGGCTCGTCAACCAGCTCAAGAGGTCACGGTGCAGGATGATCCTCGTCGCACCTGCGTGGCCGAGGCAGATATGGTTCCCGGACCTTCTGGACTTGTCAGCGTCCCCGCCGATCAAGCTGCCGGCGGACGCGGATCTACTCTCCAGGGAAGGAGGCGCCATCCTCCACCACGACCCGAAGTCGCTGAACTTGCAGGCCTGGCTCCTGCAGCACTAGAGTTTGGAGGATACGACATACCGGCCGATTGCAGAGAGGTTCTTGCAAAGGCCAGGGCGTCCTCGACTCTTAAATGCTATGGACACAAATGGAAGAGGTTCTCTGTCTGGTGCCACGCACAGAAGATTAACCCTCTACGGATTACGGCTCCCCAAGTACTGCCGTACCTGCTGACGCTGGCCAAAGCTGGTCTGGCACATGCGTCCATCAAGATTCATCTTGCTGCGATCTCCCGATACACCAGAACCACGGGCCGGACGTCCTTGTGGTCTCATCGTCTGGTGAAAGAGTTCATGAAGGGACTGTTCAGATCGTTCCCGCCGGTGAAGGCTCCGGCCCCGGCGTGGGAGCTCAACGTGGTGCTGACCAAGCTCATGGGACCTCCGTTCGAGCCTCTGCACTCGGCCCCGTTGAAGTTTCTATCGTGGAAAACAGCTTTTCTTGTGGCCATCACCTCCGCACGACGAGTGGGAGAGATCCAGGCCCTTTCCTGCAAGGCCCCGTACTTGACTTTCCACGACACGAGGGTAGTGCTCAGGACGCACCCCTCCTTCATGCCCAAGGTACCGTCGGACTTCCATCTCAACGAACCCTTGGTGTTACCTGTGTTCTTCCCGTCGCCTTCGTCGCCGGCTGAGAGGACTTTGCACTCGCTGGATGTAGCTAGAGCGCTGAAGTTCTACGTGGACCGCACGAAGGGTTTTCGGAAGACGTCACAACTCTTTGTGAACTTTGGACCTGTCAATCAGGGGAAGGCTCTCTCGAAGGCTTCCATCTCCAGATGGCTCTCCGGCTGTATCATGTGCTGTCACCGGTTGGCAAACCGACCGCTGCCTGGCCGTCCGAGAGCCCATTCCACCAGAGCGATCGCAGCTACCACGGCGTTCCTATCTGGTGTGCCCCTGCTGGACATATGCAGGGCTGCTACGTGGAGGTCGACGCACACCTTCACGAAATTCTACTGCGTCGACCGGGATTCCAGGGAGGAGTCCAGGGTCGGCCAAGCAGTGCTGCGCAACCTGTTCGCCTGAGGTGAGCCTGGTGAGGAGGTAAGATGCTTAATGTTGAGTTGATGTGATGCTTAATGTTGAGCCTTTGCCACCTCCCGTGGTTGTGCATGTGTGTACTGCTATGTATTCTTTATTCATGAGCATGTGAATCCATGCCAGACCCCATGCTGGAGAAGGAACAAGTTACTTACCTGTAACTGTTGTTCTCCAGCATGGGTCTGGCATGGATTCACATGCGAACCCTCCCGCCTACCCCTCTGCGGCTCTTCACTTGGTCATACTGCCACTTCACGTGCTTCCAAATCTGAAGATGGCTGCCAGAGGCGGTGCTTAGGTAGAGGGCAGTCATTGGCTGTGGTCAGTATGACGCAGAGACCAGTGATTGGTTATTACTACGAAAGACAGATCAGAAACGAAACTGATACTGGTTTTTTCTTTACCGAGGATTCCCAGCCTGACGACGGGGAATATTCATGAGCATGTGAATCCATGCCAGACCCATGCTGGAGAACAACAGTTACAGGTAAGTAACTTGTTCCTTATCCTCACTCTTTGCCTTTTCTGCCTTCTGGGTTCTTGTTTGATTTACAGGGTTGTGGGTTTAGTACTGACTTTTGAGTGGTCTTTCCGGTCCTCGTGAGTACGGACATCCAAGTGGTCTTTCCGGTCTTCGTGAGTACTGGCATTCATGTGGTCATTCCGGTCCTCGTGAGTACTGTTTCCAAATTCTTTATTCAGTACCGTCTAGAGTGTCAGCTCACAGATTCTGTCCCTGCTTGCCCTCTACGTGGGCTTAGCGCTGTCAGTATCTGTAATAGCATAGTGGGTAAGGAGTTTGCCGAGTTTCCTTTCAGTCATAAGGAGGTTCTAAGTGCTTACCCTACATTCCTTTTCATATAGTGGTATACACGAGTCTTGGGTATTGAATGCACGTTGTTAGATTCAAGGTTGTTTACTGTGTATTTTGTGCACATTTCCCCTGCCGGATCCATCGCCTTCTTCCTTTCCTGACAGAATGACCAGCCGTTGTTCCCGTTTGAACATGGCCAGATTACGAAGGAAAGGCAGCAAGGCCTCTAACAAGTTTATACAGAAAGCTTCCCTTACAATTACCCGTGAAAATCGAATCTCTGCTCCTGACTTAAATGAACTCCTTGACACAAATGGGTATTTACGTGCAAAGTATTTTTCCCACTGGGTAGCCCATCCTACATTGCCTGATCCTAGCTCTGTCTTTAATTCTGATCCAGAGTCTATGTCCGCACAAGCCTTAGCAGTGGAAAACAGCACACTGCTAGAATTTATACACACAAGTACCTCTGTTATTGAACCCCATGACTCCGGTTGTGCTTTACCTCAGATTGAACAGTTTCATGATTCAAGCATGAAGAATGGAGGGGTTCCTTGCATATCTTCTGTTTTCTGCCCTCAGTCTACAGCTTACTCCTCTGCACAGGTTCTTACTGTGGTCTCTAATGCCAAGGGGTCTGATGCCAATAGTCTGCTTAAAGGAAACACAGACCACGTCGGTAAGAGAGAGTATAGATCACAAGACCTGCAAGCAGTAGATGACAATATACAATCAGTGCACTTCCAGATGGCTAGGGCAGGATCCAACCCTGATGCCACCATGCCTTCCCCTGTGCCTACTGATAGGGATGTACAGTTAAGGCGGGACATGCTAAAAGCAGAATTTGAGGAGTTAAAACAACAATACATTTCCTTAAAAGAGGAGAATAAGATGTTAGTCTTTTCTGTAACTCCAACTTTATCCGTTGATGAAGTGAAAGTCTTTTTTCAAGCACAGCGCTTATTCAGGGCACAGGTTCTGACAACTGTCCTACCGTTTGTCAGGAATTGCTGTTAGCTGAAGATTCACAAGCCACTCCTTTACCTGAGATTTCCTGTGTAGCAGTTTGTCATAACTCTGAGCTTGAACACATACATGCTTCTGATTTCCAAACACAATCCACAATGGTGGCATACACAGAATCAGTCACAACTGTAGGCTTAGGTTCTGCCCTTGATCTAGCTGCTGAGACTGAAGTAGACATTCAAGCTGATGTGGAAAACGATGCTACTGCTGTGTTCGCTCTTCCTTCTGCCAATTTCGGTCACTACGAGCAGTCAAAGACAGTGCAGAATTCATGTTTTGATGGACTCATTCCACAGATTACTGAACCAAAAACCCGGCAGGCGATCCCTGAACTGTTGATTGTTAATCAGCCACTTTCAGAAGCTAAGACAGAGGAATGGTCAATTGACGAAATCCTGATTAACAGAGACTTTACTATGGTGATTCCTCTGGTTGATTTTGACTTCTACAAAGGAAGAGACTCTGTGTCATCCACTAAGGAGAGGGACGGCAGGGGTACAGCTCAGACTTTGGTTACTGGTGCCAAGGGGTCAACTGCCTTAAAGGGGCTTTCCATTCCTGAACCACAAGTGTGTCTGTCGACTTCTGGGACTTCAGACTGTCCTCCTACGACCATTGACTCTTCAATAATCCTGTCCACAGCTCTGCAGTCATCGTTGGCACACGTATCTTCGATCAATAAAAAATTGCTATGTCTGCCAGTCACCCAAGAGCCTTCACCATGTACGCAGTCAGAGCCAAAGACCTTGACAAGTTTGTCTTCAGCTAACAAGATGGCTCCAGCTTGCATGCCCTCAGCCTCAGAATTTCCTCTGGCATGTCTGTCTTCGGCTACAGTGACTCATCCAGCGGGTTATCCTTCAGCCATGGAGCCTCCGGTAGCATGTCCTAAGTGCATGTCTTCGGTCCCAGAGCCTACTGCTAGGTTGGCTTCGGTTCGTGAGAGACCCGTATCCTGCTCAGCCTCGCTGCCAATATCAAAGGCGTACCTGTCTACTTTGTCTGATCATGCTGCATATTCTTCTGCTTCAGAGATACCTCCTGAATCCCAACCATTTACTGATGAACGTCCATCTTGCCCTTCTTATGCTTCAGGGGGATCACCAGAATGTCTGCCTTGTACACAAAACAATTCTCCCAACTACTTGACTGTAGCATCAGCGCCTCCCGAATATGCAACATCTGAGCCTGAGACTTCTGCCAGCTCTCTCTTCAGAAACATCAAGCCGGATCACGACTCGGGAGGGCCTTACATGCGAGGCCGCTGGACTTGCCTGGAGTATTACGAGAGAGAAACGGATGCCATCCGCCACGGCCCAGTCACCGAACGAGTAGGCGACCAGGATAGCGGGCTGGACGGTCCGCGTTTGGAGTCCGGTTTGGATCAACCACTTGACAACCCTTTTGTTGCCGGATCCCACATGAGCCTGAGGGAAGGGACGGGCACGGCCCTCCAGCTGCAGCGGCAGTTGGGTGCTAGTAGCCAAAGGAGGGGAATGTCTGCTGCAGTTCAAGATGTGCCTGTTTTTGCTCCCGCTGCTAGTATGCCTGATGTTCCGAGTACTGCGTCTAACACTCCTATCAGTATGCCAAATGTTCCTGCGGTTGTATCCCACGTGCAACAAGGTGGCTACATGACTGGCTACATGACTGTCAACGGGAGTGCCAGCCTCGTACAACCCATTGGATCTCCAGACCTCCAAGGCATGGAACATATGCAGGCGAATCTTTGTCACTTTCAACCACAAACCTTTACCCAGATGGATGACAGAGTATCCGAACCTCTACCTCAGCCGCCACCTTCCTCTTCCGAACATAAACATTTCCTGAAACCTGCTGTTTCCTCACCTCCTGTGTGTCCACTCTCGGCAGTGAGGCTAACAGAACTTCTACCGTTGTCTAAGGCATGTTGCACCAGCCTGCCTCTCTCCTCAAAGATGTATGCATATCCTCTTCCAGTGACTAAGCTTCCTGGACCTTTCAACTCTGCTTCGGGTCCTGCAAGTCCTTCATGCCTTTCTTCGACCCATGAGTCTCTTCCTCACCGAATTCCTGCCTATGACTCTTATAGACTGCGGCCTGATTCTATGCATCCCAGTCCTTCTACTTTTGCCCGCGGGTCATCGTTTTCCTCAGTGCTACCTCCAAAGACAAAGCGCTCCTGTCGTGGAAGGAAGATGTTTTGTGCAGGTAGCGGTCACCTGGAGTCGGCCGTGGGAGGGGGTATACTGTCACGGCTCGCTCCCTTCGCTCCCGTTCCCGCCACTTGGGAGCATAGTTTGGGGTTTATTCCCTACTGGACATTTCCTCCGAACCTTACTCTACAGTACTGTGATGAATTAGGAGCACTAAAACCCTATTTTCCAAGTTACTTCCCTTCCGGATCCATTCCAGGTTTTTGGCAGCCAGCATGCTACTTTAATCTAATGACTATGCTTTCCGGAATGACTATGCTTCCCAGAATGCCTGGCTCACTGCTTCACCTCCTCCCTTGCAGGACAAGGTTGGGTGGAGGATAGGCAACACCTGTGGCTGCAGGTGCAGCAGGCGGCACACCTGAGAGGTGTGCTTGTTAAGCAGCTTTAAAAGCCTCAGTTTGCTTCAGTCCAGCGCTGGTCATTGTTGCAGCATTCCTGTCGTGACTGGTCCCTTGTTCCTGGTTCCTAGTTTTTGTGCCCAGTTTCTAGTTAGTGTTTCTTGTTCCGGAATTCGTATTTGTATGCTTAATTGATTTCTGCCTTCTGGAAATCCCTTTCTCTCTTTCTCTGTCTGCAGGCAGCCTTTCTCTGAGCTTTCCTTTTGCTGCAGCCCAATTGCCTGTGTTCACTGTTTCCTAGAAATTGTCCTTTGCTACTGAAAGACTTGATGCATTAATCTTTCCTTTACAGGTTTAGTTTCCTGCCTTTTCACCTTGGATGGGTGGGAAGGTTTCCCTTTTGATATCGTTTTCACTGCTCCTGATCCTTACCTTCTATTGGGATCCATGCCATGTTTTCCTATACACTTTTGCATTTATTTCCTATTTTATTATTAGGTGTGGGAAGCTGTTGTAACTAGCTCCTGTGTGATTATCTTTTGTTTTCCACACTGTACTATTCCTTCTTGCCTCTTGACTTGGGTTTAGGTATTTAGTTATCCTCACTCTTTGCCTTTTCTGCCTTCTGGGTTCTTGTTTGATTTACAGGGTTGTGGGTTTAGTACTGACTTTTGAGTGGTCTTTCCGGTCCTCGTGAGTACGGACATCCAAGTGGTCTTTCCGGTCTTCGTGAGTACTGGCATTCATGTGGTCATTCCGGTCCTCGTGAGTACTGTTTCCAAATTCTTTATTCAGTACCGTCTAGAGTGTCAGTTCACAGATTCTGTCCCTGCTTGCCCTCTACGTGGGCTTAGCGCTGTCAGTATCTGTAATAGCATAGTGGGTAAGGAGTTTGCCGACTTTCCTTTCAGTCATAAGGTGGTTCTAAGTGCTTACCCTACATTCCTTTTCATATAGTGGTATACACGAGTCTTGGGTATTGAATGCACGTTGTTAGATTCAAGGTTGTTTACTGTGTATTTTGTGCACATTTCCCCTGCCGGATCCATCGCCTTCTTCCTTTCCTGACACTCACCGTCTGTGATGAACTGCTGGGCTTTCTTTCGTCTCGGAGTCAAGGTTGGTACCACAGAGACCAGCGCCTCTCCCCGGGTTGGCAATCCGCAGAGGAGGGTCTTGTGTACCCTTGACATCTGGTGCAATACACGCTTGCTATTGTTCGCAGACTTATCATTCCCTCTGCAGAGGTTTCACAGGCCTTTGTCGGAAAGGGCAAGGTCGACTCTCTCCTTGTCACCCTCTTGGTATGTGCCGTTTTTCTCCTCCTCTTGAACTGCCGTGCTGAGTTAGCTCTTTTATCGTGCTGTCTGCCTTGCTAGTCTGGTGCTGTCGTGCTCCACCTTTTATGCCTGTGGGGGAAAGTAAGGGCCGTCATGTATGTGTGATTCGGGTTAATTGCCTGACTCTCTCTGACCCTTGGTTTGGGACATGTCAGGTAAACCGGTTTTAAATCAGTTTGTTTTGTGTCGCCATGCAACGAGGTGTTCGCATTGGAAAAGGGGGTTGGTAGAGTTTCCAACAGGGTTGGAAGGGAAAATAGTGCTATATGGAATTCCAGCCCTCTCAGTAGCGTTTTTGTGAAGCAAATGGGAATGACCAGGATTATTATTATGAAATAAACAAGGGGGATTGTGGGGACGGCAGTGTTTTATCTGAGCTGGTTGGGAATGCAGGAAATAATAATCAGAGGGATGGGTTGGTAAGGATTATGATTGGGAATATCCGAGTAAAAGACAGGATAGCAGAGATTCTGGGAGTTGTGGTTTGTAAGGGTAACAAGGTTCTTAGGTAGTTTACCAGAGTTGTTAGGGTGGTAGGTTTTGGTTAAGGGAGCTTCTTTGGAAGGGGAGGTAGAGGTGGAGTAGCCGAAGATGATTTCAGGGACTCTTCCGCGGTGTAGTACTGCATCTCACCTGGGGTATTTCCCTGAACATAACCCTGGGTTCCCCTACCCAGGTAATCCTCCCCCATTGGTCCACTCCCAGGATAATGGGAGTGGACCAATGGCCACCTGAATAAGGGATTTCCGAGGCTAATCTAGGAGAATACCCTTGGGTTTCTCACACTTGATACTCAATGGGAACGTGGTTGATGTTTAAAAGAGACACTATGTTGTCTCCTATACTTACCGTCTGAAGTTCCTGTGAGATCTCCGGTGTAGTAGAAAGACAATGAGTAAGCAGAAAGACAATGGGCCTCATTACAACTCACCCAGTATGGAAACAACGGTGGCGGGAAACCCGCTGCCACTGTTGTTTCCATACCGGGTGATCACGACTCCTGCAGGCGCAGGCGTCAATCCCGCCAGGTCTGACCTGGCGGGTTTAACACCGCCCGCCTGCAGGCGGAAGAGGAACCACTGGCACCATCAAAAGATGGTGCCGGTGTTTCCATGATCCCCATTCCTATGGGACTCAATGGGAATGGGGATTTACACCATTCCGCCTCCGGAAGTCCCGGGTCACCGGGGTTGTAATGCCCCGGTAATTCCGGGAATCACGGAGGCGGAATGGTAATACGAGTCCGGCGGTAACCAGGCGGTTTTACCGCCTCGGTTACCGCCGGACTCGTAATGAGGCCCAATGAGTAAGACAATACTGGGAGCCCAAAAACAAGGAACCAGGGTCCCAATTTATGTATGGGTTGTTCCTGTGCAATCAAGGCATTCCCAAAACCACTGGATAGTGAGCCGCCTTAATGATGTCCACTTATAAATGCTGAAGGTGGTTGTTATTCGTCAGCTGCAATGGTTTGGAATGTTGAGTAATGGGACCAGATAACTGTGGTCTTCCATCAGTCCCCTCAGCGGTCTGGATCTGCTCTTTCTCTTCTCGAGGAATGTTGTGGTTACATACCCAGTCTTCATCTAGGAATAGACCCATGGCACCACAATACACCAAGGCATGAACGATAAGGCATTTTCCATCATTGGACTGCAAGGACACCTGGAGGACCACCAAAGAAGTGCGTACCGGAGGCCCCAGGGCAGCAGAAAAAAAGGTGCTTTAGTTATCCTCCTGTTTCCTAGCTCAACTTGGGAATGAGAGGTGGCGTTTCCCGAACGCTGAGGTGGTACAATTAGACAGTTGTGGGCCATGTGCTTTGGAGAAGCACAATATAGACAAAGCCCCATCTCGATTCGTCTGTTCCTCTCTTCCTTAGTAAGTGGTCCCCGGAGGGAACCCATTTGCATGGGTTCTGGTTCCCCTGGAGGAAACATGGGTGGATCTCGTGGGGTGGGATAAACCGGTGTCGGCCTGGAGGTTGACACACGTTGCTTTCTTTTCTCCACCTTCCCTTCCTGGAGTCGGAAATCAATTTGCATGATCCGATCAAGAAGTGCCTGAAAGGTGTTGTGTTTTGCAACCCTGGCTAGCTCATCTTTTATCTCTTGGTTTAATCCACTCTGAAAGAGGGTACAGCAAGCATTCGCAGACCAGTCTGCCTCTTTAGCAAGTTGTTTAAATCTAGTCACATATGACATGTCCTAGGACCCTTGCCGGAATTTAAGTAGTTTCTCCTGTGCATAAAAGATGACATCTGGTGGTCAAACATAGCTTTGAAGGATGCCAAAAAAAGGCTGCATAATTATCCAGCTGGGGATCGCCTGAGGTGACTAAAGGTGTGGTCGAAGAAAGAGCGTTGCCGACCAAATGAGATATTATAAACCCCACCTTGGCCCTATCTGTGGAATAGAAATAGGGTTTAAAGGTGAAATGCACCATACAGGAGTACAGAAAGGTACAACGCTTCTTCAGGGATCCGTCATACCTCTCTAGGCCATCCCCCAAGGTAGAAGACTCCTGAGCGATGGTGTCCCGGGATAGAACCATCCGACATACAGCTGCATTCTCAGCCTTAAGATTTTGCACTTCTGTCGAGAGTTCCTGCATACCTCGAAGCAAGTCCTAAACCGGGTCCATCTCCACAGGTTTGAGGGTTTGCGGGGCGTCTCAAACTGATAGGAATAGTGCTTTCACCAGTATGGCTCACCTGTGTCTTCTTACATAAAGGCTTGCCATGGTCCTTTACCTTGTGAGATGTATGCTTTGTGCAGGTTTCATGAAGGAATGGGCACGCCTCCCCAGGCGCCACCATGCCTGTTAGCCAAAAAGCTCAGGCAAAGTAACCCCTGGGAGAACTGCCAAAAAGACAGAAAAAACCTTCCTGAGAAGGAACAAACCTGCGTGAGGTATCCAAATGAGGATCCAAGTATCAGCGGGCAGCCGAGTAGCAGGAAGACTGAAGCCACATCCCAGGAGTCAAAGATACAGGATCAAAACAGAACAGGAAGAAGGCAAAATTAAGAATTAAGGCAGGGAGCTGGAAAGAAGGAAGACAGGGCAGAGGGAGGTACAATAGAATATCAAGTGCTAAGCTGGATACCGAGGAACCAGCGCTGAGACGCAGTGATCCTCAAGTCTGCATCAGCATTAGTAATCGCGGATTTCCGGGCTGGCAAGAGCGGTTTGGGAACTAGACCGCACAATCAGCTTCGCAGAGGGAAAGCGAAGTGCCATATTGGAAGTAAAAATGGAGCCTGCGACCCGAAATCGAAGTTCCCATGCAGACCATAACGACCATGGTCGATAAGGCCTAACAGGTTCTCAGGGTTAAACATTTTATTAACAGAAAATAATGCAAATAAAACCTTGCCAAACCTACGCTATCAGGGAGTTCCCTACCTAGTCTAAGAACTAAGGGAACCACTATTAATAGAAACAACCTGGCCCTCAATAAACAACAAAACATAAAAAAGCAAATGACAAAGAAAATAAATTAGTAAATAATAAACAACCAGTTATTTGGATGACCTTCACCTGTCCTGGGTAAATCCCTTCTCCATGATTGTTCAAAGTCAATGTTCCCAAATGTTCTATCAATAGAATAAAGCTTTGAACCATTTCTTGTAAGTTCCAAATGAAATAAAAGTTCACCAAACAGAAATCCACTGTTAACAGTTCTTTAGCTTCCAGTTGAAAATATCCCTTTCCAATTTTAGCCAAGGAAATAGCACCAATGGTAATCCTGGATGTCTTCCTTCCAGGCTTTCTTTGCCACAGTTCAGAAAACAGGATAGTCAATTCTCTTTCTACAATTCTACAAGTGTTTGCAACCTCTGTAGTATCTCTCGTACAGTTGTCAGGATGCTTCTTCATGGGTTGTTGTTCACCCTTCAGCAACCCTTCCTCTACTACTGTCACTGTTGAAACTGACTCCTTGGTTCTACAGTGTACTATGACTCCAACCACTTTTAATGTGACAGTCTCATACAAAACCACAGTTCTGGTTACTTCTATTTCTGTTTCAAACGTAAGAAGTGTTAGGCAAAAGACAAAACACTTCCACCTCTAGAGGTAGGCAAGGCACTCTTCTTTTCCCTGCTTCAAGAAAAGGGCAGCCTCTTCGCCTCTCCAGTCTGCCTGTCTTGGTTCCAGTAGTTACCTTGAAGCTGAATTTCTATGCTCCCAACTTCAGATTGCAATGTCTCACTTGAATCAGAAGACACAGGTCCTTTAACAACTTCGCCCGTTAGAGATATCATAAAAGGAAGTAACGTTTATATTGACGACTCCAAGTAAATTAAATACATCCTATAGAAGCCATTAACAGTATCAAAAACAGCATATTCACAACATTGGAATACATTTGTCAAAAATAATGATGTACTTTTTGCATGACAACCAATAAATCTGTAAAATTCATAACATTATGTAAGCAGCAACGCATCAGCTGATTTTAGTTCAATAATTGAAAGTAATTCAATTAGTTTCAAGGTCATACGGAGACTATAGCCCTCCATGCATCATTTCCAGAATGTCTCTGTGACAATAAAATAATTATTAATTGGATTCAACTCGAAGATATGTTTGCGTGGTTCCTTAAATGATTCACAATAGATCACTAAGTGTTTCAAAGTTTCTTTATCTTTGTTTGAAGCACAGAAGCGGCATAGGCCGGAACCTATAGTACCTTGGCAATGATACCAGAATTTGGTTCTTTCATAGGTTTGGAATTGATTCAACCTAAAGCGGAGATATGTTTTTCTTGCACTTGAAGATGCAAATTGTACCAAATATTTTGGGCGATCGCCCCATTTTCGGCAAAAAAGACTATATTCATAGAAAGAGGAATATGTCCCAATCTTGTATGACATAAGACACCAATAATACCGTTCAAATTTTTTCTTTTGACTTGGCAAACACATGCACGTCGTTTCAGGAGTTTCATTGATCTGATTAAGAATTAACTTTAGTTTACAGGTAAGTGTATTAAGAGAGGAGATATTGGAATCACCAAGAATTTGAATAAGCTTCACATAGAGGGTATCTTTTGGTGGATCAAGCATTTTAAGATAATCTTTAAGGCTTCTCCAGTTTCTCTTTGCAGAAAGAGGAAGTAAGTTATTTTCATGGCAGATCAATGCGTTCGGGATGGACAGTGCTAATCCCAAGACGGTTTTCCATAGCTTGCCCTGCAGAGCATCGAGGATAGCTTCAATTTCAAATGTAGATATGTCCAAGCAATATCGCAAAATAGGTTCCACTTTGAGCAGGTAGAACTGAATAAGGGGTAGTAAGGAGAACATACAATATTTGTGGAATGTAATTTTCATCTGTGAGGTCAGACTAGTCATTTTTCCACATAGTTGGAGAATAGGTATCAGTGAGAGGATATCCTAAGTAGCGTATCATGGGGGCATAATTGATAGTGATCCCATTAAGAGACCAGATATAGCGAAGGGGTTTCAGTTTGCCATTTGCAATTGTCAAGATGTACGATTTTGCAGGAGATTGTGTGCTGATGCAAAATGTGAAAACAAGTAAAAATGTTCTTGCAGGCCAAAGGGGGTTCTGTCAAAGAACAGAAGGTCATCGGCAAACCGATCCAATCCAGTTTAATGGATCCAAGTTCAGATGGAAAAGTGACTGCGTTTTTCCATAAATTGTCGATTCCCAGGACATACAGATTGAAAAGGACTGCCACCATATTGCATCCCTGTTTGACGCCTATTTCGGTGGAGATGGAATTACTGTGCGCCCCCTCACTATTCAGCCGAATTCGGTAGTTGATATTTTGGTGTAACAGGGCTATGAGAGCGACCAAATAAAAGGGTATTCCAAGTTTTAGCATTTTGCTCCAAAGAATTTCGCGAATCACACTGTCGAACGCAGCTGTTAGATCTACACTAGCCATATAAACAGGACCTATTTTAGCATGGTGCGTGTGGGCCCGTAGGTGAGCCAAAATGGTGGTATTGAAAGGGCATCCAATTAATTTGCGAAAGCCCACCTGACAAGACGATAGCAAGGCATGTTGGTCAATATGCAGTTGTAATCGGTGGAGTACCAGTACGGAAAAAATCTTTGAAGAGGCGTCTGTGATAGCAATAGGGCGGTAGTTGCCGGGGAAATCGGGTGGTCCTTTTTTGTAGATTGGAATAATATGGGCAGATTGCTAGGAGAGAGGGCCAATACCAGTATGTATAATCGTATCAAAGCGTAGTTTTAAGATATGGGCCCATAGCAGAGGATCCGCTTTGTAAACGCACGATGGCAAGCCGTCAGGGCCTGGGGCTTTAGAGTTTTTTAGTTTATGTATGGCTTCCAAGATGTCAGTAATAGACCATATTGTCTGCATACCTGAATCTAGTTTGGGCACTTTTCCTCTAAGTGATACAAAGCGAAGAGGCAATTCATATTTTTTCTTAATGTAGTTTAACCAGACCTCCGCCGAGATAACCAAGTCTATGGCAGAAGAAGAGACAGTACTCAAGGTGCGCAAAATTGACCACACTTGTCTATTGTCATGTCTTAATAAGAGATATATCATGTTTTGATTGTCCGCTCGGAACAGTGCTCTTCTCATCCATACAATTTTTTTTTTGTAAGACTGTTTAATGTACCTTATATGTTCTTTTACATCAACCGAAAGGACATTATGTTTCAATAGACGTCTAATAAGTGAGTTTTTTCCCTTTTTTAAATGAGCAAGTTTTAAGTTTACGAATGAGCATGTATGTATTTTAAAGGAATTTGCCTCTTACTTAGGAGTGCCAGCCTATGTAGATGTAAATGTATGCAGGTAAAATTTCTGGCTTCAATTTGTGTCAAGGAGGGTCCACCTGAATCAAAAGTGGTAGTGATTTCACAATCTGATGCTATCAAATTGGTAAGCTTGCGACAGAAAGTAGAATTTCATTGCACTGTCAAAGCATGTCGATCGGGTTCTAACAACGTTAAGACAATGGGCCTCATTAGTCCGGCGGTAACTGAGGCGGTAAGACTCGTATTACCATTCCGCCTCCGTGACTTCCGGAATTACCAGGGCATTACAGCCCCGGTGTCCCGGGAGTCACGGAGGCGGAATGGTGTTAATCCCCATTTCCATTGAGTCCCATAGGACTCAATGGGGAAGTGGAAACACCGGCACCATCTCGTGATGGTGCTGGTGTTTCCACGTCCGCCTGCAGGCGGGAGGTGTTCAACCCGCCAGGTCAGACCTGGCGGGAAGATCACCTCCCGCCTGCAGGACTCGGGATCGGGCGGTCCGGAATTAACAGTGGCGGCGGGTTTACCGCCACCGTTATTTCCGGACCGCCCGACCCGTAATGAGGCCTAATGTCTTCAGAAAAATGGGCATTAGGGAGGGATAGCATTATGATAATCATCGTATGGTCACTGTGCTTCGGATTGATGATTTTAACGGGGGTAGTATACCGATAAAGAACTGACGATATAAAAAAAAAAACAATCATAGATCTCTTATCGCCTCTATACCAAGTATAATTATACGGCTCTATGATAGTTGGGAGCAGTTGAATATCCCATTCTAGAAAAACATTTGTCAATTTTTGCCCATTTTTCCTTGACATTTCTGATTGTTGTTTCCTCAATTCATCTGATTGAGATTCAGTCGTCACAAAAAGCATTGAAATCGCCACCAGCAATTATTCTTACAACTGGGTTAGCAATCAAGGCTAACTCTAGCAAAAGATTTGATTCATCCAAGAGAACAGATAGGGCAGTCATACATGTATTCCAGTATATCCAAATCATTAGAATGACATTTAGTGGGTTGTCATTAGTTTTTAGTTAAATAGCCAGTAATTCATCCGAGCTTTTAACAAGTTTGTGGAGCAATTGCATGCTGTGTTAATTAGAATGGCTAAACCTCCTGAAGGTCTTCCTACGCGACCCCGAGATGCCTCATGGGTGTATGCCATGTAACCCTCTGCAGTAAAAGGCATCTGAGACATTGTTTCCTGTAAAAGAATTACATTGGGCATATTTTGCTTGTTATTCCTGAGCCAGGAATTAAAGTTGTTTAGGCCACAGGAGTTCCAGGAAATTATCTTAAATTCATCGGAGCTAAGACTCTCTTGACACTCTCGTCAGAGGGTCTAATGGTTCTATACCAGATTCCATCCATGTCAAGCCTTTAAGAGCAGACACAAAGGCCATTAACTGTTTTATGGAGTTAGCATCTATATTTTGTACGACATTTTGGGTAGACTTGGGTGGAGATGTCTCCACTGGGGTGGGGGTCCACATAGCTAGTTGCTTCCTCAATTGAGACAAACATTGAAGGAAAGAGACCAATGGATTTTAGATCCTCACGTTGCTCCCAGATTAATTTCATAATGAAGGGGGAATTGAGTTGACAAATCATTCATTTGTTGTTGATGGAGGGTAGTTTTAACCATTCAATGTCATTGGATCCTATAATACGTAGAGATGGAATATCCTGTAAGGTGGTTAAGAAGAAAGATCGATTCATACGAGCTTTGCCATGTCGAGTTGGATCACTTTCCCAACCCATCAAAGTTGCAAATTTAAGCTCATCTGTCGTATGGAGATGAGTATGGGATGATGACTCAAAGTCATAGGCATCACTACACACAGCCTGGCCAGGTATCAGAGCATTTGAGTGTGCAGCTTCCTGTGGAGACCACTCTTCATGCTTTTGCTCTGATTTTTGGCCGCCTCCTTCATTGGGTTTGTGACTGCAATCTGTAGGCAGAGAGTGGAGTTCACTTTCATTCGAGTTTCTAGTTCTGACTGGAATCTTTGTATGCTTCTCATTACTTGACCCAACCATCACTTTCTCTGTTTTCTTTATTCCGAACAAAGGATAGAAGTTTGACAAAGCTGATTGTTTACGGGCAATCAGTACAATTGCCGGGACAAGGACAGGTGTCACAGAATCCTTTTCTCCCGGAATCCTTTTCTCCCGATGGCAGTATAGTTTTTTTGTTTGATTTGGTACTGACTTTTTTATCTGCTTTATCCTTAGGCTTAGAATTATCACCAGCTACCTCTCTAGTGCCTGATGAATCTTTAGATGTCTTTGGTGGCACATTCAAAGTTTGAGCCTGATGGCTTGGCTCGGAAAGATTGAGCATTGCTTTTGAGTCTTCATTTAGTTGGTCTAAATCAATTATAATATCACCACCTGATAAGTTACATATGTCTTTCATATGTGTATTGTGTTTTTCCGTGTTAGCTGCGGGCTGATTTTTTAGTATTTTTGTCCACTTCTTCCTTCATTCTTTTGCAAAAGCCTTTCACTTTTCTGTTCTATCATAGGTTCTTTTTTGTTTTCTTGTAAGGATTACAGTGGGAGCCTCTACAAGGCAGTAGGCCTCTTCCGTTGTTTTGAGGGGTGTTCTCGGCTCATTTGTCTCACCAACCAGATCAATGACATCAGATCAATGACATCAGTAAGCGCAGAGGGACTATCGGAAGTTACCAGCTCAGGAGTAGCCTGAGGTGCCAAAACATCCACGCCTTTAGCTCTTGATTGTATCAATTGATTGTTGGCCATTTCGCTGACTGTTGATATCAGTCCTGCAATCTTTGTAACATTCAGAGCAACCAATTGCAGAAGAGAAACCTCCACGCTCAAATCTGATCCGGATTTTTGACTTGAGCCTGCAGTCACTACCTCTGCAAAAGATTTGGTTTGAGTGGCCATGGAGTTGGTCTCTGCCCTAGTGCCATGATGTTGCAACAGTACAGAAATTGCATCACAGGTGAAGAGCAGACCCTCAATTCTGCATAATTTAGCAATCACCTCAGACATTTGGAGTTGGAGGAATCTTACTTCCCCATGTGTCTGCTCATGACCCATATCAAGTAAATTTAGAATCCTTGTAATTACAGGAAAAGCCTCTGGACTATATTGGTTTTCAGAGTTGCGAGCCAACGTTGGGCCTAAGTCAAGCTTTTCTGGAATTTTGGAAGAAGATTCAGAATTCAACGTACATTCTGATCTATTTAGGCCTTGGATGGGCTCACTAACAGACTTTTCTGAAATGGGAGAACTGTAATTTTGCATATGAACAGCAGCCGCAGGTGCAATTCTTGGTGTAAATATACTACCAATTTCTCTGTCCTCTATGTGCAGTATAGCGAGAGGGCACAGTATAGGAGTAGTTAGGCAAATTATTAATGAGAAAGACATTTTCAACACTGTATTTCCTTTGGTGACAGGAGTGGAGGGCTCATGCGAGAGTCCAATGTGCTTCCATAGCTCAGTTTCAATTGCTGGGGCTAGCATTGAAAAATCTGCAATTTGGGTTTTGAAACATTCAACGCCCATTTTTTTCCTTATCTCATCTCTATCTAGACTTTTGTTCGCATCTTTAATAGATAAGGAGCTAATTTTATGTGGGTATATAGGTGGCGTATTAGAGAGCCCCTCAATTTCACTTTGATCATAAATAGGTGTCTTTTCTAAGGCCTAGATACCTTTTTGATTTAATCAGTTTGAACACTAGTGCCGTCTAGTGGAGGACGGTTCAAATCATCTAACGGATGAAGTACCTCCTCCGGCATGTGTAGAGGATGTGGTGGAAACATAGCAGCTGGTAACAAGGGAGGAACTGAAGCGTTGGGCTCCTCTTCTGTCAAAGGGAGAACAGGAGTTGGACTTGAAGGGGTGTTGATTTCCTTTTCCGCTATATTAGTGTAGGGGATTTCCACCCCAGACGGTGTAGGAACCAAGCATTCATTTACTGGAGATTTCATTTTTCCTGTCGGATTTCTCCCACTGCGCAAACCATTAACCATCGTTTAATCGCGCTTATAGGAAACGTCTCACAGGTTGTATAAGACTTCTATAATAAAAAGCGGGAGTTAGCTCAGGTCTAAGATAGGAAATTAATAAATACTACGAGAAAAAGACACACCAAAGTAGGAAAACCACACACTGGTAAACAATAGACTGTCAAATTGAGCAATGTTTTAGGAACCACTATCACAATATCAAACTTGACCCACTCACCCACGCCTCATCAGCCTAACAGCCCAACAGCCACTTTGAAGCCACTTTTAAGGCACTTCGGATGCACGCGTGCGATGCGCGCGCACCGCTGTAGTTATAGGAAGTGATGCGGCGGGGGGGCGGGCTGGGAGGCGGGCGAGAGGGCGGAGTCAAGAAGAGCTGCAAGAAAAAGAATACGCTCAGGTAAGCTAGGGGAGGGACGTGCTTGGTCAGCACAGTAAGCCGCGGTGAAGCCGCGGCACACAGGATAACAGTAACAAGGTAACAGTATCTGAGTCCCATAAACAATTACTTGAGAGTAAGTCCAAAAGGATTTCACAAGTCCGTGTTGCGGCAGAGGTCGTACTTCCTCTCGCGGATGGCGAGTTTTGCAAATAACAGCAAGGCAGGCTTCGAGGGGATTGGGTCCTCCGACGTATTCCATATCTATGACATGTAATCACCACAGCTGTGCTGCTTCGGAAACTTTTTCGGCGTCTGCGTCCTGCGTCGATGACGTCGATGCGCCGTCGTCGAGGACCTCCTCCGACGTCCGACGTCATCCGATGTGATAAGTAGGACGCACGACGCCCATAGCCTCAGTTCCGTTTTTTCCGCGAACGTGTTGCTTCGTGTTTCTCGGTTCTAAGCCTCGACTCTTTGGAGTTCTGTTCTTTCTGGTTCTTCGAACCTGTTCGTTTGTGAATTTCATTCGGCGATGTCTTCCACTTCGTCTTCAACCCCGCGTCCGGGCTTTAAGAAGTGCGGGGAGTGTGGGTCCAAGATGTCGGTGACTGACTCGCACGACGCCTGCCTCTGGTGCCTCGGGAAGGCCCACGACACGGATGACTGTGTCGACTGCCAGTCGCTCACGTCCAAAGCCTTACGCGAACGTAAGAAGAAGTTGTCGGTAGGTCGGGTGTCCAAGCCCCGGAAGTCGAAGTCGGCGGGGCGTCCGACGGATGATTCGAGGGGTGACTCTCCGCGTCATCGTCGGAAGTCTCGTCGGTCTTCTTCTAGGAGTGGGTCTCGCCACTCCTCGGCCTCTTCGAGGCATTCTCGGAAGCGCCGTCACCGGTCGCCTTCCAGGTCCTCTTCCGAGGATTCTGCACGGCACGTCGGTTACCCCACCAGCCGTGCGACGCCGGAAGAATGGGCTTCCTTCGGGAAGAAAATGTTGGCGATTCTTGAGTCGCAGGGTACTCAGCCGTCCGCGCCCCCGAGTGGGGTCGGCCGTGTGAGGTCGAGAGACGCCGCTCGCAAGAGTGGTCGGCACGAGTCACGGGAGCGGTCCCGTTCGGACAAGGAGGCTCGTTCTCGCCGTACCCGTTCCAGGTCCCGGTCCTCGACGCGTTCGAGACCGTGTGCTCCTGTGAAGTCTTCGAGGAAGACATCGACGTCTGAGGCGTCGAGGGCGTCGACAGGCTTTCTCGAGGCTCCGGCTTCGAGGGCCTCGTCGAAGCCGTCGACGATCAGGTCGTCGAGGGACACGCTCGGGGCTCCGGCTTCGAGGGCTGTGTCGACGCCGCCGATACTGGAGGCGCTGCATCTGACGTCTACGCCGATTTCCTCGACGTCGACGCCGATCCTCTCGGCGCCGTTGCCGGTTTTCTCGGCGTCGGCGCCGATTCGCTCGACGCCATCGACGCCTTTCGTGTCGGAGGTGCCCCGTGTCACGGGTGTACCCCCTAGGAAGGCTCTGGTTAAGAGCAAGCACTCTCGGGTGCCTTTTCGCCACCTGGAATATATTTCGGAGGCGGATGAGGATTCTGATGGCCTGGTTCCTAGTCAGGTGCCAGATGAAATTGTCTCGGGCCATAGTCAGTTTGACGATTTGAGGCAGTCACTGCATGATGCCAGTGGACTGGACACCTCTCCGGAGGTGGAATTTTGTAGGCCTGAGCCTGGCTCCCATGCCGATTCCTCGTACCGGCGCCTTATGGCTAGGGTGTCTGAGTATCTGGGATGGTCTGCTCCCCCAGGGGAGTTTGTGCAGGATGATCTGACGGACATCCTTGATGTTGGTCCCCCAACTGACCCGGTACTGCCGTTCCATATGGCTTTACAGAGAAGGGTGGCGGCGGCTTGGACTGCTCCGGAGAGTCTCCCGGCGGTGGGCAGATCCTTGTCGCGTAAATACCGTCCAGCCAGTAGCGACCCCTGCTACTTGACCAGGCACCCCACTCCGGAAAGTTTGGTGGTGCAGGCAGCCACGGCCCCGGCAAAGCAGGCGTCGTACCCTACCATCCCTCCTGATAGGGACGACAAACGTTTTGATGGCTGGGCGAAGAAAGTGTTTTCTTCTGGTGGTATGGCGCTTCAGGCGGCCAACTCCATTTGTGCCTTGTCACATTTCACGCACACTCTGTGGAACTGTGTTGCGTTAGCGGCTGACCATATTCCCGAAGGGGTTGAACGGGATGGTTTCCTTGCTATGGTCCAGGATGGTAAGGATGCCATGTGTGAGTCCGTTCAGTCGGGTCTGGACTTGGCTGAATGCGTCAGTAGGTCCATGGCGGCGAGCACCGTGATACGCAGGTTTGCGTGGTTGCGGAAGTCGGGGTTTGCTCCTGATGTGCAGTCCCGGCTCCTCAACATGCCCTTTGATGGTGAACACCTTTTTGGCAGCAAGGCTGACGAGAGCCTTGAGAGGTTGCAGACCTCAAAAGCTGCAGCGAAGTCGTTGGGCGCTGCAGTTTGCCAACCTCCGCCTTTTCGTCCTAGGGGACAGCAGTGGAGGGGTGGTTCCTTTCGCTATTACTCATCCTTCAGTAAAGCGAGAGGAGCTGGCAGTCAAAGAGGCCAACGCAGGGGTACCAGAGGTGGACGACAGGGTACCCGTGGTGCCAAGGCCGCTCGGGCAGTTGCCTCTTTGCCCTCAGGTAACGCCGCAGCCGCTCCCATTCAGTCGTGAGGCCATGTCCCATGGTTCGCCGGTTGGGGGAAGGCTGGCGCAGCATCTTGTAGAGTGGCAAGCCATTACTTCAGATGTGTGGGTTCTGGAGATCATAACCCACGGCTACTGTCTTCCTTTTCGGCACAGGCCTCGCGACAATCCACCGGGGAACCTCTCTTTGCAGAGTCCGGATCCGCTCCTTGCGCAGGAAATTCAAGCCCTGCTGGAGAAAGGCGCCATAGAACTGGTGCCTGTAGCGGAGAGGAACAAGGGATGGTATTCCCCTTATTTTTTGGTTTCGAAGAAAGACGGGGGATTGAGACCCATCATGGACTTGCGCGATTTGAACAAACTCCCCAGGAAGGACAAGTTCAAGATGGTTACTCTCTCTCAAGTCCTCCAGGCCCTTCAGCTTCAGGACTGGTTGGTGTCACTCGACCTCAAGGATGCTTACTTCCATGTGCCGATCCATCCCAAGCACAAGAAGTACCTGAGGTTAGCGGTTGGCGACTCGCACTTTCAGTTTCGGGTCCTGCCGTTCGGATTGACCTCCGCCCCGAGGGTTTTCACCAAGCTCATGGTGGTGGTGGCAGCGCATCTCAGGCAAGGGGGGATTCACGTCTACCCCTACCTGGACGATTGGTTGATCAGGGGGAGCTCTCCCGAGCAAGTCCTGGATCATCTATCGGTCGCCTGTCGCTCCCTTCACAGGCTGGGCTTCTCCCTCAATTTAAAGAAGTCCCATTTGACGCCAACGCAGCGGCTCCAGTACATCGGAGCAGTGCTCGACACTTCCCTGGGGCAGTGTTTTCCTCCCCAGGTGAGGGCTCTTCACATTCAGCAGATGGTGCACAAGTTTCAGCATGCCCAGACGCTCCCAGCGTTCGAGTTCTTGAGGTTGCTCGGCCTCATGGCATCCTGCATTCTTCTGGTGCCAGAGGCTCGCCTGCGGATGAGATCTTTGCAGTGGGCACTCAAGACGCAATGGTCGCAGTCCTCCGGCAGGATGTCGGACTCGATTCAGGTGCCGTCCTCGGTCGCCCGGGACCTTCTGTGGTGGGCCGTCAAAGGCAACTTGATGAAGGGGGCTCCATTTTGGCTTCCCTGGCCGGAGGTGACGATCGTGACGGATGCATCCCTCACGGGATGGGGAGCTCATGCCAACGGGCTGACAGTCAGCGGTCGTTGGTCTCCGTCGGAGTCCAGACTCCATATCAATCTGTTGGAGCTGAGGGCCGTCAGGCTAGCCCTGAAGGCTTTTCTGCCGTCTGTGCGAGGGAAGAATGTCCTGATCCTGACGGACAACACAGTGGCCATGCACTACCTCAACAAAAAGGGGGGGGCAGGGTCACTTCCTCTGTGCAGAGAGGCGATGCAGCTCGAGTTCTGGGCCATCCAGCAGGAAGTTTCGATCTCGGCAGTTCATCTGGCCGGTGCCGATAACGTGACGGCGGACGCTCTGAGCAGGCAGAGCGCGATCTCTCACGAGTGGGAGTTGGCTCAGGAGATTCTCCTGGCGATCTTCGCCCTTTGGGGGACCCCTCAAGTGGATCTCTTCGCCTCCAGTGTCAACCGGAAGTGCGAAAGGTTTTGCTCGCGGGAATTTCCTCCAGAAGGAGCCTTAGGAGACGCGTTCGTGGTGGAGTGGTCATTCCCGCTGCTGTACGCGTTTCCTCCAGTCCCCGTCATCCCGCAAGTGCTGCGGAGGTTACGGAAGTTCGGTTCCCGGATGATCCTCATTGCCCCGGCGTGGGCTCGGAGGACGTGGTACCCGGACCTTCTCGACTTATCCATCTGCCCTCCACGTCGTCTTCCCTGCCGAGACGATCTGCTCTCACGGGAGGGGGGTCAGGTTCTCCATCCAGAGGTCAGATCCCTCAACCTTCACGCTTGGTTTCTGAAAGGTTGAGGTGTAAGGATTGGGACCTCCCTGAGGACGTGATGGAGGTGTTGCTTTCGGCCCGAAGGCCGGCAACAAAGTCTCTGTACCGTTGCCGTTGGCGTAAGTTCTGCGACTGGTGCAGAGTTCAGAATGTGGATCCTTTTGCATGTGACATCCCCATGGTTCTGTCCTTTTTACTTTCTTTGGCCCACAGGGGCTTGCAAGTGGGTACCGTTAAGGGTTACCTGGCGGCGCTGTCCATCTTTAAGCGCTCGTCTGAAGAGTGTTCTTACTTTAAAATCCCTTTGATTTCACAGTTCCTGAAAGGGCTCACTAATGTGTTCCCTCCGTCACCTTTCCTGGTGCCCGGTTGGGATTTAAACCTGGTTTTTAAGTTTCTTATGGGTGCTCCGTTTGAGCCTTTACATTCTTGCCCTTTGAGGCTGTTGACTCTGAAAACTGTGTTTTTAGTTGCGGTTACTTCCGCTCGCAGAGTGAGTGAGTTACAGGCACTTTCAGTTAAGCCTCCCTTCACTGTATTTCACAAGGACAGGGTTGTCCTTAGAGTTCGTCCTTCTTTTCTTCCGAAGGTAGTGACGGAATTTCATTTGGCCCAGAAGGTTGTTCTTCCGGCATTCTATCCTCCTCCGCATCCTGGTAAGGAAGAGGAGAGGCTCCATAGGCTTGATCCTAGGAGAGCTTTAAGCTTTTATGTTTCACGCATGTCCCGGGTCAGAGTGGATGATCAACTCTTTATTGGTTACGCTGGTAAGCGTTTGGGGCAAGCTGTGACGAAACAGACTTTGTCTCGCTGGATTATTTTGGCCATCTCGGAGTGCTACCGTTTGGCGGGTAAGGACCCACCGGCTGGCTTGCGGGCCCATTCTACCAGGGGTATGGCTGCGTCTACTGCCCTGCAGAGGGGTGTTCCTATTCGCAACATCTGTGATGCAGCCACCTGGGCTTCAGTACATACATTTGTACGTCACTATTCCCTTGATTCCATCCGAGCACAGGATCTGGCCTTTGGCAAGGCGGTCCTTTGCTCTGCTATTTGATTGGCTATTCTACATTTTGATTCTAAATTCTTTCCCTCCTCCTTGCTTTGGTACTGCTTTGGGAGTCTGTCATAGATATGGAATACGTCGGAGGACCCAATCCCCTCGAAGAACAAGTTACTTTCTTACCTGGTAACGTTCTTTCGATGGGATGGTCCGACGACGTATTCCATATCGCTCCCGCCCGGCCTTCCCCGCTGCAGAATTTCTTTTGCGATTGCAGCTTACGTTCCGCAAGGCTTTGTGTCTGACTGGCAGTTGACTTATGTCACACGTTCTGGGGGAAAAAACTACAACTGAGGCTATGGGCGTCGTGCGTCCTACTTATCACATCGGATGACGTCGGACGTCGGAGGAGGTCCTCGACGACGGCGCATCGACGTCATCGACGCAGGACGCAGACGCCGAAAAAGTTTCCGAAGCAGCACAACTGTGGTGATTACATGTCATAGATATGGAATACGTCGTCGGACCATCCCATCGAAAGAACGTTACCAGGTAAGAAAGTAACTTGTTCTTCTGCGCCACAGTCCACTACAGCCCAACAGCCACTTTGAAGGCACTTCGGATGTGCACCGCTGTAGTTTCACTTTTACTTCAAAACTGGATTTCTCCTCTAAAGTAATCATTGTCCTCTGGGTCATACTGGCCCCATCCAATGACAGTCCTCTCCCTAAGCTCTCCCTAAGCTCCACCCCTGGTTGTCAATATCTACAGATGTGCCTTGAAACACTTGTGTATAGGTGTGTTATAAATGCCATATCATATCATATCATGTATCATCAGTGTTGGGCGACACCTGGGGTCTCCTGTCACGGAGAGACTTTCCTCCAGAGAACGCAGCCTGCACGGTAATAAGGCACCTGTCAGGCCAGGGGCTCAGGTGAAAAGGCCGGGCAGCAGCAGAGGAGCTAGAGGGAGAAAAACATACCACAAAGGTCAAACTCCTTAGGATACACCAGTACACCACCCCCTGACCAATTCCCCAACTCCTACCTGGGGTTGTTGCAATGCAAGTCCAGAACCTACTTGCAATATGCCAGCCGAAGTGAGTCTTTGCAGGATGAAGATGTTCCAGTACAGAGGTCAGATGCCAGGAGTCCGCCAGAGGATGACTTGTGAGGAGGAGGAAGTTGCATTGCAGAAGTAGCCTAACCCCGGAGGAACAAGGGCACAACTAATTCACCCCCCGACCAGAGGCAGCTGACAGTTGTGAATTGTCCAAAATCCACAAAGAAAGTCCAAGAAGCCAGAGTTCAATGAAGTTGTTGAGAGAGTCCAACGTACTAGGAAGGAGTTGCAGTCGCTTGTACGTTTTCCAAGAGTAAGGTAGGTATAAGAAGTCTTGCAGAGAAGAGTGCAGGAAAGAAACGCCAGGAAAACGTAAACGCTGACCCAGAAGTGGAAGGGAAGGCAAAATGCAGTGATTAACAGCTGAGGGGCATGGCAGCGCCGGGAATGTAAAACGGGTCCATACAGGACCATATGCCAGACACAGTTACATGAGGAGAGGAGCCGTTGCCGAGCAAACAGAATGCTGGAGTCGAAGGTGCAGGGAAATCCGTCCAAGGGAAGTATGCGCTGGAAATCAGTTGAAGGATAAAGCAGGGGGAAGCCAAAAAACGATACGCAGGAGGTCGCAAACACGAGGAGATTAAGAATGCAGAATTGCAGGAAACAAGGCACACGGGCCAGAGCAACCTTGCCGGGCAAACGGGGCGGTTAAGTGGTGTCGCCCATCAACCTCACAACAGATAAGTATGGTTGCTTCCGTGTACCATCAGCTGCATGATGATGTGTCAATCCGCATGGAAATCGGGCATAAAGGGAACTGGGAATAGAAGTCTGCCTACGCCGTCGGAGCGGTATTTGGGTTAAGTGCCAGGGCAGATGCCAATGGTTCTTGAAATGGCTATTCTCAGTTGTTCTGGTCCGCATGTACGGATGGTACATGACAGTAACCCCCCGAACTCCACAAAGAACTCCCACCCCCACTGGGGCGCAGACGACTCATACAGAAAGCCTGTAGCAACTGAGGGGCATGAATGTTAACAGCAGGTTCCCAGGGCCTATCCTTGGGTCCATAGCCCTTCCAAACGATGAGATAGTATCGGGTCCCATTCCTCATACGGGTGTCCAAAATGGCATGCACCTCGTACTCCTCCTCCCTGCGCACAGTAACCGGGGGAGGTTTAGCCGGAAGCCTGATACCCTGAACATAGGGACATAACAAGGGGGCATGGAAGACGGGGTGCACTCACCATTGCGGAAGAATGGACAAGCGGAAGGTCACCGGATTAATACGCGTGGCTATCGTATAAGGGCCAATGTATCGTGCAAGCACTTTCTTCTTCCCAGGGTTTCAGAGATGTTTAGTAGATAACCAGACCCTGACCCTGGGTTACCAGGAAGGGGTCGGAACACAATGTTTATCGGCCTGTCGCTTGGTACATTCCTGAGTGGCTTGTTAATTTCGTGTGACTGCTGTACGGATGGAGACAAGGGAGCGGACCATGTAACGAGCAGCTGGAACCTGTTGAGGTGCAAGCAGGGGAAGAGGTAAGATTCGGGGATGTTGCCCATACAGGGCGTAGAATGGAGAGCAGCCACTGCAGAATGATGGGAGTTGTTATATGCGAATTCTGCCGCCCCTAATACTGACAACCAGTCAGATTGGTACTGATAACATAGACATCAAAGGAACTGTTCCATGGTGGCGTTAGCTCGCTCTGTCTGTCCGTGGATGGTAAGCTGAAGAAAAGTGAGCATCAATGCCCAGGGATCTTCTCAGGGCTAGCCAGAAACGAGAGGTAAACTGTGACCCTCGGTCTGTGATTAGAATAGAGGGTAGTCCAAAGAACTGGACAATATTTTCCAAAAACAGCATGGCCAGCATGGATGCCGTGGGAATTCCACGACATAGAATGAAGCTCGCCATCTTGGAGAATGCGTCGATGACAACCCCGACTGTGGTCATCCCTTGCACAGGAGGCATTTCCACCATGGAATTCATAGAAACCATGGACCAGGGTCTCTGTGGGATTGGCGCTCTCTGTAGCAGACCGATAGGTTTTCCGGGCATGTTCTTGCACTGAGCACAGATTGCACATTTGGAGACATGATCTACAATGTCGTTTCTCATATGCAGCCACCAGCACCATCGGTTTAACAGGTCGTAGGTCTTCCGTTGGCCTGGAGGGCCTGCAAGCCGGGTGTCATGGGACCACTCAGGGGCAAGGAGTCTAGTTTGGGCTTCTGGTATGTACACAAGCCCTTGGACATAAGGCAGGCCCTTGGTCAATTGTGCTTTCATCTGCACAAGCTCAGTGCGATGGTCTTTTACCCAGCGTCGAATCCCCTCTAAAAACGCTGAAGAGACGGCACACACACAAAGGACGGAACCCTTGGGTAGGAGCGGAACAACAGATGGATCTGTCCCGAGCTCTTCCCCCAGCCTTGACAATGCGTCAGCCTTGCCATGAAGAGGCCACGGACAGTAAGTAACCATGAAATCGAACATGGCAAAAAACAAATGGCATGCGTTGGTACATTTGGCATGTGTCAAGGCCTGCAAGTTGTGTTGATCAGAATAAACCGTGATGGGATTTCTGGTGCCCAGGAGGTGGTGTTTCCACTCCTTGAATGTGGCTTTTATAGCCAGGAGCTCCCGCTCCATGATGGTGTACGTCTTTTCAGACGCAGTCAAGGTTCTAGAATAATGGGCCACAGAATGCAGGCGTTGAGTGGTAGGACACTGTTGTGACAGAATAGCCCCTATACCAATAGCTGAAGCATCTGTCTCGACGATATATTGCTGGGAAGGGTTTGGGTGTTGTAATACAGGGCCGTGCTGAATGCTTTCTTGAGAGTCTGGAAGGCCGTTTGCACTTCTGTTGCCCAACAAATGGGACCAAAGGGCTAGTGAGACGGGTAAGAGGAGCTACTATAGCAGAGAATGAGGATATAAAAGACCTGTAGAAATTTGCAAAGCCGAGAAATGACTGTAGTGCCTTCAGATAAGCCGGTACCGGCCAGCCCAAAACCTCCTGAACCTTAGTCACTCATGTGAACGCCTTTGGAAGACAGAACAAAACCAAGGAATCCTACAGAGGTGGCATGAAAAACACACTTTTCAAGTTTGGCATACAAAGCGTGTTCTCAAAACCGTTCCAAAACTACACGGACATGCTGGACATGCTCCTCCAAGGATTCAGAGAAAATAGGGATATCGTCTGGATATACTATGACAAAGCAGTCCAGAACATCGCGGAACACATCGTTCATGAAATGCTGGAATGTGGCAGGGGCGTTCCATAACTCAAAAGGCATGACGAGGTATTCATATAAGCCGTACTTGGTTTTAAATGCGGTCTTCCACTCGTGTCGCTGCCTCATTCGAACCAGGTTGTATGCTCCCCGAAGATCCAGTTTGGTGAAGATATTGGATGAGGACAGGTGGTCAAGCAACTCTGAGGTAATGGATATTGGTTCTTAATGGTGACAGCATCTAATGCCCTAAAGTCCTCTCAGGGTCGCAGTTATCCATCCTTCTTTGGGAGGAAAAAGATGGGTAAGGCTGTGGGAGAGCGGGAAGGTCATATGTGACCTAAACGAAGAGACATGTCCATATACTCCTTGAGTATCCCCTCTTCCTTGTGAGTGAGGGAGTAGAGATGACCATGGGAAACCGTGGCACCAGGCACTAAATCAATGGGACATTCGTACTCCCGATGAGGTGGTAGCCATTCCGATAGGACCTTGTCAAACACATCTGCCATATCCCGATATTTGGATGGTAGACCAGGGTTGGATTCCTGTTGGGTGGCGCTGTCCAAAGACACACTGGATAGTAGTGCCACACAGGGAGAGAGAGCTACCTTCCGTCAGGCATTTCTCCCGACAATAGGCAGACTAAAAAGACACTGGGCCTCATTACAGGTCGGGCGGTCCGGAAATAACAGTGGCGGCAAACCCGCCGCCACTGTTAATTCCGGACTGCCCGATCACAAGTCCTGCAGGCGGGAGGTGATCTTCCCGCCAGGTCTCACCTGGCGGGTTGAACACCTCCCGCCTGCAGGCGGACATGGAAACACCAGCACCATCACGAGATGGTGCCGGTGTTTCCACTTCCCCATTCCCATTGAGTCCTATGGGACTCAATGGGAATGGGGATTAACACCATTCCGCCTCCGTGACTCCCGGGACACAGGGGCTGTAATGCCCTGGTAATTCCGGGAGTCACGGAGGCGGAATGGTAATACGAGTCCGGCGGTAACCAGGTGGTTTTACCGCCGCGGTTACCGCCGGACTCGTAATGACGCCCACTGTTTGGTTCACCCAATCAATAGCCGGGTTGTGTTGTTGGAGCCACGGCAAACCCAAGATGATCCCGAACTCCGGGGTCGTAATCAGGTCGAACGTGAGGGCATCCGAATGCCCCTCATGTGTACTCATGAGGACGGGTCCGGTCTGGTCTGTCACTAGTCCGGATATCAGACAGGACCCATCGACCGCATGTACAGTGTCTGGGGTTTGTCTCTTACGAATCAGTAGTCGTCCTGGCCAAATCGGAATCTATATAATTGCTGGTGGCTCCGGAATCGATCATCACCGGAAAAGAGAACTCCCTAGAATCCGGAACCAAAAAAGAAATGGGCAAGTAGATATGAGTTGTGGAAGTCACAACCCCAGGGCCATCAGAAAACAGACTCGTCCCTGTGGCCCTGTCTAGGGGCGAGTCTTGCTGTTTCCTGGATGCTTTGGGGGTCTCTTTGGGCAGACACGTATGAAATACCCGGTTTGTTCGCAATAAAGGCATAGATTATTGTTCATACGCCTCTTCCTCTCTTCCTTAGTCAAGGGACCTCGGGTGGGTGATTTGCATCGGTGCTGAATCTCTGAGAGGGACTATAGGACTGGTATCAGTTTTACTGGGACGCAACGCAGGGACCCGACGTTCGCCTTTCCTTTTGCCTTTCCTTTGTGAAAGGAGTGCATCCACCTGCAATACCAAGTCCAGAAGAGCAGAGAAACCAGAAGGAATGGAAGGAACTATTGCAAGGTCATCTTTTAAGTCCTCAGACAGGCCCCTGTAAAACACCATGGCTTTCTTCTGTTCTGGCCAGGACGTTTCAGCCTCTAATTGGTTACAGTGAGCCAAGTATGCCAAGAGGCTCTGCTTCCCTTGGGTCAAGGGCAGGAGTTCTAGACCCGAGGCCTGAGCCTTGTACCTGGCATCAAAGACTAGGTTCATCGCAGATACCAGAGCATCAACGTCATACAGGGCAGGATTGTTGGTTTCCAGGAGCGGGTTTGCCCATGCTGCCTAAATGAGACAGCACAAAAGTGGCTTTTGTGGTGGGGTTAAAGGAGAGTTCCGGGACTTTTTTTTTATTGTCCCTATGGTTCGGCCATGTGTTTTTAAGCATAACTCGGTAGATCGTAGAAAACTTTCCTATGGACCTTACCCGACTTTTCGTCCATTAACGCACTCGAAATCAGCCGCCATTTTCTGATAATCCTATCATTTCCCCCCATCGCCCTGGCTCACCTGCTTTTGCGGCACTAAATCAAATCCCCCGCCCCTGAAACAGACTTTATCAAAACATTCATATTCCCCGCCTCTATCCGTGACGTGACTGTGCTGCGTAGGCAAACGCGCCCAGGCGTCTTCTACGCGACTCCACACAGAACCCGGAAATCAACACAGATCAGCTCACAACACAGCGCGCCACAATTCGGAATATGAAACTGTACTTTTAAATCAAACCGCAAGATTGTAAATTTGGTAAAGTACATTTATTTGACATCAAATGTTTAGAGAATATTCAGCGATTTTCATTTTTATTTGCTCACGTTCCAAAAAGTTCGTTTTGAGGCACGCGATGTTCCTTTGCTGTACACAGGGTCTTAGATCATCTCACAATACAGCGCCACAATTCGGAATATGAAACTGTGGTTTAAAAGCAAACTGCAAGATTGTACATTTGGCAAAGTACAATTATTGGACATCAAATGTTTAGAGAATATTCAGCGATTTGCATTTTTCTTTGCTCTCGATCCAAAATAGTTCGTCTTGAGGCAAGCGATGTTCGTGTGCAGTACACAGGGTGTTGGTTTACGATAAAATAAGCTCTTCGGTCGCACTGATAATCGCATGGCTGTTCCAACAACGAGGCACTAGGCCACCACAACGGTCTGTATGTTGCATCTAGCCGTTAATACCGCGTAAGGGCATACTTGTACTTGGCGATCGTCCCATAAAATGGTCAGGGTGGTAACGTTGTTCACGCGGAGAAGCAACTGGCGGTTGAAAAACCCATCTGCCGGTGTCTGGTACTCGTGACACACACAATAATGAGTGATGTACCTGTTTTAAAAACATAAAAAATGAAATTAGTCTCAGCATCAGATCTTTATTAAAATTATTCATTTTATATATTAGGTCGGGAAATTATTTCATAGCTAGGACAGTGCAACTGGGTATTATACGTCATTTCCAGTAACCCACCCCCTCTCCTCCGCCTTTTTCACAGCCGCCTGAGCGCCAGTGGACCACTTCGTCACTGATATGATATAATATGGCATTTGCAACGCGCCTATACACAAGTGTTTCAAGGCGTGGCGAGGCAGGGAGGGGGGGGGAACAAGGAGAAGACAGACAACGATCCTACTAGGCCAGATGTCATTCAGATCGCGCAAGTGCAGGGGTAGGGGGAAGGTAAAAGGGGAAGGGGAGGGGGGAAGTGGAGTACAAGGTAAGTAGCATAAAATAATAAATACATAGGGCCAGCTGGTGGCGAGTGCAAGGTAAGTGCAGAACAAGTGCTGGGAAGGGGGGGCTGTAGGATACTGAGACAGTCCCCCAGTGCAGGGGTTGACAGGGAGGCAGTGCAGGTGGAGAGTGGAAGGGCCCAGGACTGAGGTTGCAGACAGTGGACCAGTTGTAGCAGGGGAGAGGGAGAGAGAAAGCAGAAGCAAAGAGTAAGGTTTTGAGGTGCTTCCGTAAAAGGAGATTGTTCTCCTCAAGATAGTGCGCGGTACAAAACAATATGCCACATTGAACGAACAAGTACAACTTAACCCGTCTTTAAAGCTACTGTATAGTAATTAAATTGCGGTATAAACTCATCTAAAGAGTTACTTACATTATATTTGCATTTTCCATTGTGTCTGTGCGTAGGGCAGCCCCGAAATACCACTCCTTCTATGCCGACGTTATTTCTTCTAATGAACGAACATTAAATGGCTATCATTTCTGAAATTGTATTCATTATCGTTTCTTACGTTATTGCACCACACCCCCAAAAAGAAGTCTTTCGGGGTGGTCCCGGCCTGTCTAGGTCAAATAACAATAGAACCTTATACTGAGTCGTGGGCCATTCCGGCACCCGAGCAAAAAATCAAAGCAGCTGACCTTCACTTTGAACGAGCACACATTCCTAGTTAGCTACATTCAGTGTAAGGCCATCTCACAGGACTTGAAATTTACACTCCATCTTTGCATTTTGTATGCGTGCTTTGCAGCCCCAGAGAACCATAAATACGGAGACATTCTATATTTTTTGAAAAATGATTTATATTACTGTTTGGTTTAATTTAATGCGCAAATGAACAAGGTTGGATAGACACATTGCATGTACACTGAGCAATCACTTTTATTTACACAATACATAGCTACACATATTCAATGGGCCTGCGACATGAGGAGACTCGAGAGAACAGACAATCAAATTACAATCATTTAAACCGTGATGTGTATTTCTCAATGAGCTCTTCTTTAGGTGGACATGGAACAGAGGCAATGTTGGGTGGGAATGCAGTTGTCCCCTGCACAGGTTCGTTCACAACTCCATGTATGTGCCTATCTATGACATCCACAATAAGTCTCTCAATAAACTCATATTGCATATCCTCAAACACTGGTTTGATCACCCATTGTTTACTTCTTTTAGTGAAGGCCTTATTGTAGCGAAGCAACCCCAAAGTTCCGGTCGTCCTACTTTGTTGACGGCCAACATTATGGTTATGTGCCAAGACCGCTAGAAGAGTCCGATTTATCATGCCCTCCATGCCAAAATGCAATCGTTTTGGCCTGTACTTTAGGCACATATTGTGGAACACCTCCAAATCTCCTGTGTGGCAGAATTCCGTGAGTCCCCTCAAATCTCTTGTTATAGTTTTATTAAATACAATCTTTTCAATGGCTTTGTGACTGGGTGATGAAGGAATCAACCACTTCTTCTTCCGTGCCTCCTCTGTGGACAAATGGCCATGTTCACAATTGTGGAAATGTTGGTTTGTGTTCCAACGGTGAACGTTGGTACAGTGTAGCATTACTGACCGCCATTTTTCCAGTAGAATTTCCAACGACCCTCCACATGTTTTTGAGCTCCACCAAAGATGGTTGCTGATTGACTTGGACCACTGTGAAATACCTTGCATATCTTTTTTTTACCTGCAGCCGACATTTTTTTATTGATTGTTTTTGCAAGATGCCAAACGTCAAATTGGTGATTTATATTTTTGTACTCTTCTCTCATTGTCTTGGCAATTGAAACGTGTCTGTCCGTGGCTATCAGGTCGATCACCATTCCCCGCGATTGTAGTTCTTGCAATGATGCTACAAAGCCAACTTTCTCCATGGCCACTGAGGATGTACTTTGTGACACCTGCACGACCACCGAACTCACAATTGTCTTACTTTCCATGTCCTGAAAGTAGTAGGTGCAGTACTTGGCTGAAAATCCTGGGCTGTCGCACTGTCCATCACCGGCTAGCCTGAACCGTTTGCCCGCGAATGTACGATCAATAGACATTTTTTCCATTCTCCAAGCTTCGCTAATGGCTGGAAATAGATAATCAGTTTGGTATTTGTAGAACTGAGTTTTCGCAATGAAATGGATTCCCACAAACTGAAAGAAAGACTCTAACTTTTTAAAACTTGAACCACTAAAAAGTGCAGCCGCTGCACAAAGTAGATTGCCTGCTGGCAGTTGCCCCAGCATGGGTTGTGCAGACCATGAGAAAGGATGATATTTTGTACAGGTGGCATGTATTTTAAGGTTAGTGCCTCGAATTGCACGAGTCACATTAATCAATGGCTCCCCACATACTTCCCCACCAACCGAATGCCCACATTTCATCCGAATAATAATATCAATCAAACAACTATCGAATACAATGAATTTGGCCTCTTTCCTTATACTGTCACTCTGCATCCCAGCTGGTTCGGCCTGTAACGTTGAGGACATGTCACTCACATGAAAGGTAGAATCTCTGATATCGTCTTCCGCTATGTTCAGTGATATTGATGGTGTTTCATTGTCGTCCACTTCATTCTCTTCCATTGCAACATCTGTTCCTTCTCCGGCGATGGGTGAATAAAACAATTTCTTCAACTTTCTCGCGGTCTTAGTTTTTGCGGGTGTGGATTCTGTGAATTGATCTCCGACTGCATCCGAACTACCAGGAGGACATTCACTATCAATGGCTGGTGGTGGTATAGCTCCGTTGTCAATCACTTCATATTCTTCCCATTGGCACGATGCATCTCCAGTCTCAAGTCCCTGCCAAAAGGTTTGACAAGCAACATCTCTCGTTCGCTTCACTGTCTGTGTAGATCTAGTTCGTACACCCACTCGCAACTAGAGGACAGATTGGAAAAGGGATGTTCAGTTTAAACACAACTTACAGTATTGAACTAATAACAGTGAAAAACAACATAATATAGTGACCAGGACACTAACCTTCTTTTTTTGTTTAATTTCTTTTTATTTTCAATTAACAACGTAAATACATACAACATACAAACATACGAACATTCAACTGGCATTTTGGCTTTTTTCGGCGGATTCTGCCGTGGGGTCATCGTCTTAAAGTGTCCAACAGCTTATCTGCCCAGTCTGTGGCTGCTTCCGCTTGCTGCCTCCGTGTCCATACAACGGTGTCTATTCTTCCATTCCTTGTGTCTCCCTGTCCTGGGCGCTCTGGTATCCCCCAGCCTCCTCCGGATCCTCCTCGTCGGTTTCCTCTTCTCCTCGTCCGAATAGATTCTGCACTAGGGAATTCCATGCCGCTATTTTCCCAGCCGTTTCCCCCTCCCCTCTTTGCACTGCTCTGATCCACACCGCAGTCTCCGCTAGTGTCCACTTTCGGAGGTCTGCCCACCATGCTTCTATTCTCGGGCCTCCTCTAGATTTCCAGGACATGGCTATCCTTCTTTTAGCTAGTATGCAAATCAGGTCTTTCATTTTTGCTAGGTGCACCCTGTCTCTGCCTCCTCGAGGGAAGAGGCCCAGTAAGTACCATTCGGGGTGCTCCGTCTGTATCTGGAGGCCACTTTTCGCTATTTTGGTCCTGATGCCTTCCCAAAAAGTCTGTATCACCGGGCATTCCCAAAACATGTGCACCATGTCTGCCTCCTCGGTCGAGCACCGTGGGCACCCGCTGGGGTCACCTCCGCGTATCACTTTCATCCTCTTAGGTGTGAGGTACGCCCTGTGTGTCACGTACAACTGGGCCTGTTTGAACCTGGCGTTCCTGGACACTGTTTTGGGGTATCTCAGCACCCTGTTCCATTCATTCTTCTTCCCAACTTTGTTTTATGTGTAGTTTTTAGTCTGTGTGGGGTCTCAGCATCTGCTCGTTATAGTCTGGAGGTCGTGTGTGTCCCCTCTGAAATGTCGTACCACATGTCTAATGCTCCTGCCGGTTCTTCTTGGTCTTCCCATTCTGGCCATCTATCCTTGATTCTGAGGATCAGTCTATTATACAGGATGAATTGGCCCTCATGTATTTCGTATTCTTCCCTCATCTCCTGGAAGTCTGCCCATCTCCCCTCTCTTCTCATGTCTCCGATTTGCGCTACCCCCTTGGCCTCCCATTGTGTTCGGAACGCTACCAACTAGCTCATGTCTGTGCCCACCAGGCCCGCCAGGGGTATTTGCGCTGAGTAGGGGTCCTTCGTCCCTTGCAGCTTCCATGCTCTCGACCACAATCTCACTGCAAGATTTAGCATGTACGGTAAAGTCCTGAGCAGGGGTTTGTCCAGCCACAGTATTTCCCTCAGGTAATGTGTTTTCAGTGCGGGCTGGAAGTTGGTTTTGTCCATTGTTTCATCCTCCCCTAACCATTTGACCACAAACTGTAACTGTCCAGCCAGATAATACTTTTCAAAGTCCGGCAAACGAATGCCTCCTCCCTCATAGTCTCTCTGTAGAGTGCTCATTGCAACCCTGTTTCTCCCCCCTGCCCATAGGTAATTTCTTGCTATTGTGTTTAGGTTCGTGAAGAATGTCCTGGGAATGTTATATGGGATGTTGGTGAAAAAGTACAACAGGCGTGGGAGTACTACCATTTTCAGGAGGGCGGCCCTACCTATCATCCCCAGTGGGAGTGTTCTCCAGAAGGCCATGCATTTTCGTGTTGTGTCCAGGGCTGCTTGCGTGTTGTGTCGGTGAGTGTCTGCAATGTCATGATGGACCTCTATCCCCAAATATTTGAAGGACCGTGGCGCCCATGTTAGGCCCACTTCTGGGAGTCCCTCCGGGGGGGCCCGTCTCAGATCTGCCAGGGGGAAGATCAGGGACTTCTCTTTATTTATTGCTATGCCTGAGAGTCTGGTGTATGCTCCTATTGCTTCCAAGAGGCAGGGCAGGTTAATGCGGGGGTCTTCCACAAACAATAACATGTCGTCCGCGTACAGCGAGACTTGATGGAGCACCCCGTCCACCTCAATCCCCGTGTCTCCATATTCTGCTCTAAGGAAGACCGCCAGTGGCTCCAGGGCCAGGATATATAGCATTGGCGATAGTGGGCACCCTTGTTTCGTTCCTCTATAGATCCTCCATTCCTTTGAAATATATCTCCCTGTCTTAACCCTGGCTCTGGGCTCACTATACAGTAGTCTGATCCACCTGAGGAACCCTTCGCCAATGCCGAAGTGGGCGAGGACCCTCACCATCCACCCCCAATTCACCGAATCGAATGCTTTGACAGCATCAAGAGACACTATCGCACGTTCTCCCCGTCCCTGGTTCGTTCTATCTATCACGTGGTGTAGTCTACGGAGGTTCCATGATGTGTTCCGCCCAGGAACGTACCCTGTTTGATCGGGGTGTATCAATGTGGGGATCACCTGCTTCAGACGGTTGGCTAGGGCCGCCGTTAGTATCTTAACGTCCTGGTTTATAAGGGAAATTGGCCTATATGCCGTGCACCTTGTGGGCAGCTTCCCTGGCTTAGGGATCGGGACGATGATTGTCTCCGACATACTAGCGGGTAATCGTGCATTTTCGTATGCTTCTAGATATGTCTCCAATAACCTTGGGGTGATAGTGTCTTTGAACTTTTTATAGAACTCTCCTGGGAGTCCGTCCGGGCCCGGGGACTTGCCTGTAGGAAGCTCTGCTATTATACCCGCTATCTCTTCCTCTGTGAGTGGGGCATCAAGCATTTGGGCCTGCTCCTCTGTTAACTTTGGCAACCTTATTTCTGCCAGTGCATCAGTTATGTCCTCAGGGTCTACCTCCGGGTTGGGGGCATATAGTTCCTCGTAGAACTCCGCGAATAACTGATTGATGTGCACTTGGCCCCTCACCTCCTCCCCTGTCTCGTCTTCTATCACCGTTATGGGTTCCCTCTTATTTTCTTGCCTAGTGAGCCAGGCCAGGAGCCTACTGGGTTTGTCCCCTTCCGCATGTAACCTTTGTAAATACCTCCCATAATTCAACCGTCCCAGCTTCTCCCAGAGTCCTATGCACCCCATTCTCAGCTCCATCAGTTCCTCTGACTCCTCCCCCGCTGCCTGCGCCCTCAGTTCCTCTATTTCTATCCGCTTTTCTAGGTCGTTGAGTTCTGCTATGGCCGCTCCCTTTAATCCGCCCATTTTACCGATCGCTGCCCCCCTTAATACCACCTTGAACGCATCCCAAAGCGTGGCATTGCACTCCACACTCCCTGTGTTGCGTTCAAAGTAATCCTCTATTGCCCCCTGTAGGTGTTCTTGGAATTCGCCCTCATCCAGAGCTTCTGCCCGGAGTCGCCACGTAGGTATCGGGGCTCTCCCTTGTGTGTGTGCCCATGATGTCAGTATTGGAGCGTGGTCTGAGAGCGTTCGGGCTTTAATGCTAATACCTGTGAATTCGTGTAGTGATTCAGTGCCCGTGAGTATGTAATCTATCCGTGTAAATGTTCCGTGGGGTGCACTGTAGTGTGTGTACCCTCTCCTTGTCCCGTGTACCTGTCTCCAGACGTCCGCCAGCTTCAGGTGATCTAGTGCCCTCTGTAGTTCCTTGGCTGGTGGTGCTGGCCTCCTGAGCTTGTCATCCGATCGATCCAGGAGCGGGTTCAGGGCGCAGTTGAAATCCCCGGCCCAGATGAACATTGTGTCTCTGTACTGGGCTAATTTGGGTGTTAGTTTTCTGAGGTACTCTCTCGTGTCGTGATTTGGAGCATAAGTGTTCACTAGGCACACTTCCCTATTCTCCAGCCTGCCATGCACTATCACCGTTCTTCCTTCTTGGTCGATCTCCTTTTTAATGAGTTGGAATGGTACTCCCGGGGCGATCCAAATCATTGCCCCTCTTGCATAGTTGGAATATGTAGCACTAAACACCTGCCCTCCCCATTTTTTGTCGATCTTGGACTGCTTTTCTCTTGTCAGGTGCGTTTCTTGGAGCATTGCTATCTTGACCTTCATTTTATTCAGCCAGGCGTAAACTCGCAGCCTCTTGACGTACGCGTTAAGGCCTCTCACGTTCCATGTCGCTATCGTTAGCTCATCCCGGCTCATGGGTGTTTGCAGTCCTGGCCTCGTCGTCCCATAGCCCTATTTGTTTGTCCATTTCCCTGCTTCCATGTTCACTGCTGTTGACCGGGGTCGCCCGCGTGGGGCTCAGTCTCTTCTCCTCTTGTAGGCCCCGTCTCCTGGGTCCCTGTTGTGGTTTGCTCCAGTCACGGTGTGCTGGCGTCTCCCCATCATATTCTTTAACCTTTCCTTCAACGCCAATGCCTTCTTCCGATTCTTCCTGTCTATCGATAACCTGAACTGTAACTAAACAACAACAACAAACGCCCAGCCACCCTCCCCCTGCTCGGGCCTCGCCGCTTCTCCTGCCTTGCTCCTCTGGGTGAGGCCGGCTTGCTGCAGCGTGATGCCTTAAAACTGGCATCTGAACTCTCGGTCGCACTTCTTGGGGGTGCGTCGTACTAGGCTAGTGCGGTTTGTTAGGGTTAGTTGCTCCCTTCATATTTATCGTCCTGTTCCTAACTTCTCGTCCGTTTGATACTCTGCACCCTTGATTCTAGTTATCTGCAGATTTCACGCCCGGGCTGGGCTCTGCCTCTGTTAGCGTTTCGCTGCTCCAGTTGGGGGATTCTTTGGGTATCCATCCACGCATTTGCCTCCTCCGTGGACTCGAAGAAGTGTGTCTTCCCCTTGTGTATCGCCTTTAATTTGGCCGGAAACAGGAGCATGTATCGTATCTCTGCTTTTCTGAGGCGTTCCTTTGTGGGGCCGAACTGTGCCCTTTGTTTTTGGACTGTCCTTGTGTAGTCCGGATATATGGCAATCTTGGATGAATTTCTGATAATCTCTCCTCCCCCCCTCGAGAACTCCAGTATCTTTTCTCTATCCTTAAAGTTCATGATTTTAGCGATCATGGCTCTGGGAGGGGCCCCGGGCTGGGGTCTTCGCATCAGTGCTCTGTGTGCCCGTTCCACCACAAAGCCTTGGGACAGGGTTCCAGCTCCGACCTCCTGTAGGAGCATATTTTTGATATATTCCGTGGGGTCGTTCCCTTCCTCCCCTTCCGGAACCCCGATTATGCGGATATTATTTCTCCTTGCCCTCCCTTCTGCGTCTTCTGCTCTCCTTTCCAAGATCTTGACTCTCTGGAGCACCTCCGTCAACTGGGTCCTCGTGGTGGCGGAGTCCGCTGTGTTCTGCTGTACCTGCTGCTCCGCTGTTGTCACTCTATCCGCCAGGTTTCTCGCGTCCTGGCGAAGGAGGCCTACGTCCACCATGACTGTGTCCAATTTTTGTTCCAGAGATGCCTTCAGGGCCCCTATGGCCGTGTCCATTTTCTTCTCGAGCGTCGCCTGTAGGGTGGCGATTGCCTCTAGGATTTGCCCCTCTTTACCTGGTGGGTGTGGGGTGTTGGCCTCCGCCAATGCTGTCTCCGATGAATTCGGCTGCCTATTGTCTGGTGCTTTGGCGAAGTGATCCATGCTAACTTGTTTCGTTTTCCCCTCTACCTTCTTGTTGGGCATACTCGCCGTGCGGGCCTCGGGTACTGCACTGCAATGCTTCTTGTCCGCTATCTGTGGCTTGTACACCGAGTGGGGTCCGGTTCTAGTTGGATGGGGACTGCCCGTTGTGCTATTCTCCTCCCGCCAGGGGTTCCCTGTGTCGTCGGGTGTTTCCACACGCCTCCCCGGGTGCCGTGCGCTCTCCTCACCTGCTAGCCGTTGGATCTCTCCGGCGCCCTGAGTTGGTCCGGCGGAAAGCCGTCTCGCCCCTTTGCTCTCCCTCGGGTCCCCTGTTCTCGTGCTAGCGAGGCCGGCAGGGGCCGGAGGTGACACTGTCCTCGGCACGGATCTCCCTCGGCTTGCGGAGCTTGCTGTGTTCCCGTGGCGCCGCCTTCTCGCGGCTGCGACCGTGCCCTGTCGCCGCTGTTCTCCAGGCGCTCGCTATTGTTGTTCCGCTGCCTGGGGAGCGTATCCTGCTCCGCCGTGGCCTCTCTCCCTTCCTTCCCGGGCTCGCAGCGCCGAACTACAGCCTTTCGTAGCCTCCCGCTCTGGGTCTCTGGGCCGTTGGCCGTGTGTTAGGGGGCCGCCATCTTGCTTTCGATGCTCCGCGTGTTTGCTGCCGTTTTTTCGCCTCGTTCCCCAGTCCGGTTCTCCTCAGAGCTTGGATCGGGTGGTCGGTGGATCTTCCTACACCCGTCGGTAAACTTTCCAGCCGAGTAAGTTAGTTTTAAAGCGGATTAAATCAGGATCGTACGGGAGCTTCCCTTTCGTGCTCCTCACCGCATGGCCGCCTAGCCACGCCCCCAGGACACTAACCTTCTTTTGCTTTCTTTTCTTTGAAACTTTCTTGCCTCGAACTTCAACATCAGGACGCTGTTGCTCCGACTCGTGTGTGCATGTCTCCACTTCCTCTTGCGCTGCAACGACTATATTTTCATGATAAGCACATCCATCACGCATTGACGCTCCATCGACTCCCTGAAACATAGAACTTTCATTAGTATGTATAATAATATCGAAAACACAAAATGTACTTGGGGACCAATACCCACGTACATCTCAATAGCAAAACACGAATGAACGCTTTGTGTAGAACATTCAAACGACAATTATTCACGCATTGTTGATCTAGTTAGATGGAACTGTCAAGATCCATACCTCGGGCTCCCTTCATAGACTTCCATTGATGATATTATTGAAGATGATGCTTCAGTAACTCCCTGAAACACAGTAATTGCATTAGTATGGTTTTCTATTTTGTTAAAAAGAACATAAACTTTGTGCAGGCGTCAACGGCTCATCTAAATAGACCGGCACAAATGATCAGTTGTCTAAAATAAATAATGGATATGTAAATATGATTCGATTTGCTCGATCGTTGGAAGTGTCACCACCCAGAGATCTGCATCAACTACTAGGGGTGATGTTCTTGTAGAAGAAGCTCTGTCATCTCCCTGAAACATAGTACTTGCGTTAATAAAGAAGGAAGTATAGCAGATGTAATCACGTCATATGATTTCGCTTGATCGAACTGTCAGTATCCATACCTCGAAATGCATAAGAACATCAAGGGACGATGTAACTGCGGTGCACACTTCTGCAAGCTGTTGCGCAGACCCGTAACTGCATGCTCCCCCTTCTTCTTGGACTAATGCTCCATCGACTCCCTGAAACATAGGACTTTCATTAGTAATGAACACAATATTGAAAAAGGAAGACACATAGGAGGGCGACAATCACGCTACAAGAATGCAAGATCTGATGATCTCCATCGATGGAACTGTCCGGAAACGTACCTCGAGCATCTGAGTGACATCAACGGTTGTCGTCAATACGTTGGACTCCTCAGCATCTCCCTGAAAGACAGTACTTGCATTATTTTGGATAACAATAATTATAACTGAAAACAAAGACTAGAGGACGAGTACAAGGGTGTACCATTAGGTAAAATAAATACACGATAAATTAAAACTATTGATTTACATGCCTAAAACAAGTCAGTGGCAGAATAGCCAAGTAAGATTACCCGATAGGCGCTTGAAGTGGCTGATGACTGCAATAACGACACGGATGGAGAATCTTCTGCCTTCATATTGAGTGGATACATAAATGGGGAAATTATTGTTAGCTAATGCTACACACTACCGCAAGGCCGAGAGATAAATACGTAAACTTGACTCACCAGTGGAGGGATGTGGACGAATAGAGTGGGAATAGCGGTTGAGAGCAATTTTCGCCTCGCTCGCGGTGTGTTCTTCTTTATTAGCAATGATGTGGAGTACATGTCTGAGCTAAAGTGCCTGCTGCAGATGCGGTATCGATCACCCCTCTTGTCCGCAAAGACTTCTAGGACTCTACTTTCAAGCTTAGACGGTGGATATCCGCAATATCGGACCCATTCTCTTATCTGATCTATTGTCTTAGGGAAAACATGCATTATAGTACCTTCAGATTTATTATGGGTCTTCGAAGGGCAACCGCCAATGGAACAGGCAGGCATTGTGGAAAGTTCTGAAAAGTAAAGATCAACAATTCTCTATGAATACCAATGTAAACTCAGAACATGTGACTAGTTCCTTGCATGTACTGTCTTGAACGAAAAGAAATTGGACGCAAAATGATTATGGTACATGGCCTTACCTTGATGAACAAACAGTTAGATGCAGGGATCAGAGTAGTTTCTTGTCGTAGAACAGGGAGCAGTTCACAGGTTGCAAACTGACGAGTTTCCTCGAAGTGGTCACGGAAGTTCACAGAGACGAAGAGCAGATAACCAGCACCTTCACGGGTTGACTAGCAAAGCGCAAAGAAGTTCTCATTAGAAATATGAAGTGGGTTATAAAGAATTCGAAACAGGGGTGTGTTTGTGAATGAATGACGTGTATATGTCGTGGCATTATGCGGTTTGCAGGGGGCCGTCCATCGTGAGGGGGGATGCTTGGCAGGAGACACGGGGTCTGGAGGTAGACATGGGAACAACAACCCATGCTCTATAGACCACTTTGAAGTGTACATGGTGTTTGGCACCTCTTGGCCTTTATCGCTCCCTGACAGCTCCACTTGCCAGCACAAGTACCCCGGTGCGAACTACTTTTGATAGGGCGGGGGGTGGATTGGGGCGGTGGTCGTGCAGACAAGACACAGGAAGACTCGTGAATGGAGACACACTTATGTGGATTGCAGGGGGCCGTCCAGCGTGAGGGGGGATGCTTGGCAGGAGACACGGGGTCTGGAGGTAGACATGGGAACAACAACCCATGCTCTATAGACCACTTTGAAGTGTACATGGTGTTTGGCACGTCTTGGCCTTTATCGCTCCCTGACAGCTCCACTTGCCAGCACAAGTACCCCGGTGCGAACTGCCTTTGATAGGGCGGGGGGTGGATTGGGGCGGTGGTCGTGCAGACAAGACACAGGAAGACTCGTGAATGGAGACACACTTATGTGGATTGCAGGGGGCCGTCCATCGTGAGGGGGGATGCTTGGCAGGAGACACGGGGTCTGGAGGTAGACATGGGAACAACAACCCATGCTCTATAGACCACTTTGAAGTGTACATGGTGTTTGGCACCTCTTGGCCTTTATCGCTCCCTGACAGCTCCACTTGCCAGCACAAGTACCCCGGTGAGAACTGCCTTTGATAGGGCGGGGGGGGGGTGTGGATTAGGGCGCTGGTCGTGCAGACAAGACTCGTTTGCCGCAGGGCCTCACCAAGGAGAGGCCATCTCACTGCATGTAAGAGGCAGGGTGAAGGATCTAGTACATGGAAGGCAGGGGGGTGAGTTTATAAATACCTCAGCCTCCCAGGAGAATATATGGGTGCAGTTCACCCTGGAGACCCTGGATGCCTAGGCAGTTAGTCGGCAGCAGGCTGGCCTGTGGTGGCAAGGCGGCACGGCCCAGAGGGGGTCATCTCTGTACCCGGTGACCAAAAGGATGATTTATTATGATCAACCATATTGATTATTTACCTATAACCATGTTTTGTATCAATAAAATCCAACGGCCTTTTATTGCCAACGCTTGAACAAAGTGGTGTGGTAAGTATTTTTGGGGGAGGAGGCAAGGCCGGGAGGCTTGATGCCAACCCGCAAAATAACATATGTATGTCTGCTGCATATGGGTTCAACGGTTATGTGGATTGAAGGTGGGCGGCCAGCGTGAGGGAGGATGCTGGCCGGAGACATGTGGTGTGACAAGACAAGGCACAGGAAGACTATTCAATGGAGACACACTAGATTCATTTAAAAAATCAAAACAACCATTGTTAAAATATATGTTGGGTTTTATTTTAGATCTTAATTTCAATAGAACATAAATAATAAACATTACACATTGTAAAGTTCCGGTTGCAGCACATCCAGGGAAAATCGGCGGTATTGTCCACTGTCGCTGGGGAAATGTTGTCTAATGGCAAGTACCGCACAGGCAGGTATTACTCTCCGAACGCGGTGTCCGAGCCTCCCGTGAAGCCACCAAGTGAAGCAACGATAGGCCACCAGCCTGTACCACCTGTGAAAATGAAAGATGAAAACTGTATTAAAATGACAAAACTTTCTTATCACTGTCGATTCAGGTAAAAAATGTCATTCTGCTTTGAAAAAAATTCTATCTAGAAAATGCACAATATGGAACCAATTTACATGCATTCGAATGATATGTAGATGTAATTTTATATGTGGGAGACGACCATGAAATAGTAGTGGCATCACTGACATCACAACCAGAGTATACTTACTCGTTACTCGGATTACGCGGACGAACAGTGCCGCGAAGTTCGTGCATAAGCACCATCATCATCCTCAACACGGTCCGTGAGAGGCAGGCTTCCCTGAACTCTGGCAGCTCGGTGATGCATTGCGGACTTGGCTCGCCTTCCGAAATGTAGGCCAAGCACCCGGAATTTTCACGGCAGCAGCAGTTCTCCTCCTCAGTTGGCATTAGCTCGCACCGATTGCACGTGCACCAGGTGGAGACGCCGTCCATGCGACATGGTCCAGGCTCTTCATCCGTTGACTGGTCCTCCCAACTGCCGTCCGAATCCCCATCGTTTTCGCGTGCTTGCCTTTCCAGTAGTTCTTCCTCGGTGTACTCGGGCTCGTACATATACGGCATTATTGTAGCCATTGTGTGGTAAAGAAAGTAAAATAATTTACAGAGATGGTACAGGTGTTCACAAGGCCTAGAAGCGGCGAATGTAGCTGACCAGAGCACAGAAACGAGTCACAGAATACTCAAAGTAACACAGCGAGAGTAATGGAATCGAAAATCTGCTGCTGTGTGTTGTGAAACGGTGTGTTTATACTTATTGAGGAAAGAGGCGTCCTGCCATTTCCATGGCGACACTTCATTAGCTGAGGCGCAGCGATTGTTGACACGAAACGTGCTTTGGCGTTGGGAAATGGGCGGTACGCGTCTGCTGATGTCAGGCTCAGGGGCGGGGGATTTGATTTAGTGCCGCAAAAGCAGGTGAGCCAGGGCGATGGGGGGAAATGATAGGATTATCAGAAAATGGCGGCTGATTTCGAGTGCGTTAATGGACGAAAAGTCGGGTAAGGTCCATAGGAAAGTTTTCTACGATCTACCGAGTTATGCTTAAAAACACATGGCCGAACCGTAGGGACAATAAAAAAAAAGTCCCGGAACTCTCCTTTAAAGAAAGCCAAGGGGCAACAAAGAAAGTGCAGTTTGCACTGATTGAGAAAAGTACGGAACGTCTTGGGGTCCTCCAAGAAGCGTTCTGGTGGGGCTAACGGAAGGGCCCAGGCAGAACGACTGGGGCGAGACCAGGGTTCGGGGTGGGCAGCCTGGTGGTAGGAGCCGCTGGCGCCCCATCACCGAATTCCTCATCCGAGGGCAGTGAGTGTACTAAGCTCTGCATCACGTCCATGCGCTGATGAAGAGACGCATGGGCCGCGGCCATATCAGTACGAAGAGCTGCAAAGGCCTCCAAGACAGCGGCCTTGGGTTCGGCTCCTGCATCCATGGTACGGTGGATGGTTGGCTCCTTAATCTGTCAGGATCAAGATCCAACGACATGTCAGGCGACACCTGTGGTCTCCTGTCATGGAGAGACTTTCCTCCAGAGAGCACAGCCTGCAGGGTAATAAGGAACCTGTCAGGCCAGGGGCTCAGGTGAAAAGGCCGGGCAGCAGCAGAGCTAGAGGGAGAAAAACATACCACAAAGGTCAAACTCCTTAGGATACACCAGTACACCACCCCCTGACCAATTCCACAACTCTTACCTGTGGTTGTTGAACCTACTTGTAATATGCCAGCCGAAGTGAGTCTTTGCAGGATGAAGATGTTCCAGTACAGCATTCAGATGCCAGGAGTCCGTCAGATGATGACTTGCGAGGAAGAGGAAGATGCAGTGCAGAAGTATCCTAACCCGGGCGGAACGAGGGCACAACTAATTCACCCCCCACCGAAGGCAGCTGACAGTTCTGAATTGTCCAAAATCCACAAAGAAAGTCCAAGGAGCCAGAGTTCAATGATGTAGTCGGGAGAGTCCAAAGTTCCAGGAAGGAGTTGTGGTCGCTTGGAAGTTTTCCAAGAGTAAGGTAGATATAAGAAGTCTTGCGGAGAAAGTGCAGGAAAGAAACTCCAGGAAAACATAAATGCTAACCCAGATGCGGAAGGGAAGGCAGAATGCAGTGATTAACAGCTGAGCGGCGCAGTAGCACCGGGGATGGAAAACGGGACCATATGCCAGACACAGTTAAATGACGAGAGGCGCCCTTGCCGAGGAAAAAGAATGCCGGAGTCAAAGGTGCAGGGAAATCCGTCCAAGGGAAGTATGCGCCAGAAATCAGTTGAAGGATGAAGCAGGGAGAAGCCAAAAAACTATAGCCAGGAGATTGGAAACACAAGGAGATCAAGAATGCAGAATCGCAGGAAACAAGGCACACGGGCCACAGCAACCTTGCCGGGTGAATGGGACGGTTAAGGAGCGTCGCCCGGCAACATCACAACAGATATATATGGTTGCTTCAGGGTACCGTCAGCTGCGTGATGACGTGGCAATCCACATGGGAATCGGGCTCAAAGGGAACCAGGAAGTGAAGTTATTCATCCATCGTCTGATCACCATCGAAGTTTCAAGAGGGCCCGGTCTTGGGCCTACTTCGTGCCTTTCATCATGACTGAAGAGAAGAAAGAAAGTCGAAGCCACGTCAAACTCTGCGCGAAGTGTGGATTAAGCAACTCCTTCACGGCGGATCAGCAATATAAATGCTTATATTGCCTGCATCTGGACCACGACGAGGACGGATGCGAGGTGTGCCATGGTTTCTCAAAGAAAACGAAAAATGACCACTAAAGCAGACTGTCAGCGTGGCTAAAGTCGAGCAAGGCCACTGACTCAGCCTCAGGACAGGGTCAAGCCTCATTCAGGATTAGCCAGTCCAAGGAGCAAACTCCTCTGGAAGGAGGTTGAGATCCTATGAGGATGCCCCGCTTGCGGGGGTCCAAGAGAAGGCCAAGCTCTGCTGTGTTAGCTGCGCTGAATTCGCAGCTGATATCCCGAATTGAACAAAGGGCGATCGCCATCACAGTCAGCCTCCACAGTGAGCCTGCCAACGAAAGGAACATCTTCGAAGAGAAAGTAACTAACCCGTCCAAACTCTGTGTGTCCACAGATAAACTGATGAGGGACAAGTCCGGGTAGGACTTGTCGAAGTTGGCTAAATGAGTCGACGACGGCACCTTCGACAAAAGCAGTCATGAGTACTTCGTAGACTAAGTCAACGACGTTCACTATGGCAGCTCTGAAGGAGAGTGGTCCAAGAAAGAAGAGACGCATCATCCCAGACCCCACTCCACTGGCGCCTTTCGCCCCCCAACCTAGGGACGTGTCGCTGGTCATTCTAACAACCCTGCACACACTCGTCACTGAATCCAGCAAAGGATGCCTCCATCAGGGCCTACACCTCCACGGGAGATGCCAGAGTCTCTGAGGTTGAGCTCTCCCCTGCGGAAGAGAAAGTCCAAAGGGGGCGCTGGTCCTTAGCATAATCCGACGACTCCACCACCACCACCACCTCGTCGCAAGAAGAACCCACCCAGATTTGCGCACGGACACAGGCACGAACATGGCTACCACGGCTACGGGCACTGATGAGGACAACAATGTAATCGTGGCTGATGGAGAATCCCCACATATGGATGAGCCCATTAGGGCCTCCCCACCGGACGAAGTTGGATCCTTTCATGTCAAGTCAAGGGCTTGTGAACTGTTTCAGTTGGTTCCAGAGGAGACTAAGAAAGAAGGTTTCCTGTACCAGCAACGCAAGTCGAAAAGAAAGACCATCATGTCCATTACCTTCCTGGATGACATCTGGGAGGAAGGCCCAGCTCTAATGAAAAATCCAAGTGCGGCTCCGACCAAGCAGGACAGATTGGAGAAAAGGACAGGATGCCAGATACAGCTGCCAGGTGCTTAAGGTCTCAGCCCTCGCCTGATTCTGTGCTCTCGGCTGCAGCCAGGAAATGCTCAGCGAACCAGTCATCGGCAGCCATGGTACCTCCGAACCAGGAGGCGAAGAAGCTGGATGCAATGGGCAAGAGGATAATTTATACAGCAGCCTCTACCATCAAAGCAGCTAACGACATAGCCATTTTTTCCCGATATGACCGGGAACTATGGCTGAAGCTGGGCCCTATCCTGGACTTCCAACCCGAAGACAAGAATGCTGAGGCACCAGAACTTTTTCAGGAAGGGGAAGTGGCCTCGGATCACGGCATCATGGTGGCACTGGAAATAGATGCAGATTTCCACCAGATCGGAAACGGGGTGTCCCTGCATCATAAAGGTTGGTTGAAGTCAGCAAACTTCCGCCAGGACGTTCAGACTAAGGTGCTGGATATGCCGTTCAACGGGGAGTACCTCTTCGTAAAGGCAGTCGATTCATCTTTGCAGGTGATAAAGACTTACACAGAGACAGCACGCTCCCTTAGAACTCAACAGCAGCAATGATCATCATCCTTTCGCTCTTCCAGATGAAAGCCAAGACGATCTTCCAAGGGTTATAATACCACATACAGATAGCCTTCACGCTCTTCCATTCAAGAAGCATCAGGGGACGATCTGAAGGCAGCGGAGGACAGCAGAAACCCTGACCCCCAAGCAGGCCTGAACCGGCCATGGCCTCGGGCCCCCACCTAAGCACCCTAATGGGAGGCCGGCTGTCGAAGTTTCTCAGCACGTGGGAAAACATCACCACGGACAGATGGGTGGTGTACACTCTCAGACAGGGGCACACCTTGAAGTTCCAATGCAAGTGTACTCGTATCCCTCCGATTCGGCGACAGGAACAACACAGGCCCCCGCTTCTGCAAGAGGTATGGGCCATGTTACAGAAGGAGGCAATAGAACCCGTCCCCCATCGTCTCCGGGGCTCTGGAGTATATTCCAGATACTTTCTGGTTCGAAAGAAGACTGGGCATTGGAGGCAGTTTCTGGATCTACGTCGTCTCAACAAGTACTTAAAGTCCCAAAAGTACCAGATGGTCCCGTTGCAACATGTGCTTGGCCAGCTTGGAATAAGGAGATTTTCTGACGTTGTTGCATCTGGAGGACGCCTACTTCCACATCCCCATTCACAACAAACACTGCAAGTTCCTACGATTCGTAGTTCAAGGTCAGCATTACAAGTTCACTGCTTTGCCTTTCGGCCTGAAGTCAGCCCGAGGGTATTTACGAAGTGCCTCACCCCGGTGGCGGCACATCTTTGTCTACAAGGCATCCACAAATACCCCTATCTGGGCGATTAGCTGGTGTGTTCCCGCTCACAATCTCTGGCAAGCGAGCACACGTCAAAGACCGTACGTCTGCTGACGGAGTTGGGGGTCCTCCATAAACTATGCAAAGTCTTGCTTGACGCCATCTCAGGATGTTCTGTTCCTAGGTGCACGACTCAACACAGTGACGTGTTTGGTGTTGCCCTCGGATGCGAGGGTGAGAGCCATACAAGGCAAGGTGCAGCATTTGATTTCGGCTCAGACGGTGACGGTTTGGTCCATCAAGTCGCTGCTGGGCATGCTGTACTCCTGCATCAGCCTCGTTTGCCTCTTCAGACTTCGCACAAGACCTCTCCAGAAGTTCCTGGATGCGAGGTGGATGCAAGTGTTGGGGATCTTTACGGACAAGATCTCCCTCAATGTCAGACGATACAGTGGTGGGGTGTTCGGCAGCATCTTGTGCAGGGAACTCCGATTCAGGTTCCTCCTTACCAGGAGACAGTCACCAGAGACGCCTCTGAGAGGGATGGGGAGCTCACACCGCACAGTTGCACGCCAGAGGCCTCTTGTAACTGGAAGAAATGGACCTCCACATCAACGTCCTGAAACATTGTGCCGTATTCTGGGCCCTCAAGTCTTTTCTGCCGTCATTGAGGGGGAAGGTGGTAAGGATCTTCACAGACAACATCACCACCATGTTCTACATCCGGAAACAATAGGGGTCCCGCTCACTGGCACTCTCCAAGGAGCCCCAGGACTTGTGGTGATGGGCCATTCGTCAAGGCATGTTCCTCTTCCCATTTCACCTGGCGGGAGTCAAAAACACCATGGCAAATCTTTGCTGCATTAATACTTTTGTCTTTAAATCTTTTCATTTTATTTCCTTTTCTTTTGTATGCCTATTTGCAAAATATCTGGCCATAGTCATAATTTGAGCCGCTCTCTGCCTGTGCCACGTTGATTCATATGTTTGTATGCCATGTTTCAAGTCTGGGAGCAGTCCTTCCACAACGTGTGAATAAAATGCTTTTTGCCCTTCTATGGTACCTAGATCCATAACACTGTAAGAGGAGAAAACCTCTTCTACTCTTTTGTCCCGTCCCCTTTCCTCCATATTGTATGGGCATCCCTTCCAAGGGACGGGACACAGAACCTTTTTCACCAGAAAAAACCTTCTTCCCCTTTAAATTTAGAGGTGCGCGGGGGTGCGGCCCTGGCAGCATGCACTGCCCTGACTCCACCCACCGGTGCCAAACCCTTGTCCCCTTTTTTGCGTCGACTGGAACGGGCCGAATTCACCAGTGCTCCTGGGGTTGGCTTCAGCAATGTAATTCCACGCGCATATACTTCTTCTGTCTTTTTCGTCTTTTTGTCATTCAGGTACTCGGTCCTCAGGTGTCATGCTCCTCCCCGGCGCATGTCGACTTCCACAGGGTTCAGCAGGTGACCATCCTGCGACGGGCTCTTTCCAACTTCAGACCCCTATGCCATCTGTCTACGTTGCCTTGACCCAGACCACGTTTGGCAAATTATACCGTGTGCAACGCCCTTTCGTCAAGATCTCTGAAGAACAGACTAGCCAGGTGGAGGGAGCTCTTCCATAGATCGCCTCCAGAGTACCTGAAGGACTTTGTCTACCATCGATCCAGGCCCAAGGTAGAGCCACTCTTCTCCATCGCACACTGCAAGGGAGACTCCTTCCCAAGCCTCGCCAGTGCGGGAGGGGCCACTCAGGGTCTTGTACATGCAGTGTGGAGGACGTTAGTCACTATGGTGAGTAACTTATAATTTTTCTACCGACTACCGACTCACCTTCGTCCTGTCCTTCGTCCTGTCTATAGGTGGTTAATTTATGCCAGTTAATTTGTTTCCAGGGAACTATTTGCTCAATTCTTTTGATAACCCTGGGTAGGGCCAATATGTCCTCATGCAATTGCCCTGCTTCCCCTCTAAAATTCACTACTTCCTTCTTCTCCAAAGCCTCCCACTTGATTGTTGGTTCTTCACTATTCTGTTTCCTACACTGTCTCCATATATCGGGAGGTAATATGCATGAAAAGGGTTGATCAATATCCCCTAATGTTAATGGGCCTGTGCGTTTAATTTTGTTAGTCTGATTATTCCACTGTTCAGGGTTTTGTCTGATGTCAGGCAAATCGTTGGTAAGCTCCATCCTATTCCATGGTACATGTACATGGTGAGTCAGATGGTCTGGGCTAAACCCCGGAACTTCCCTCATAGGGGCCTGATTTGAGTGGAGAAGGGGGATTTTGCGAGCCATTCAAGTAAGATTCGAACTCCCTGTTCACACCACAATTCATTTAAGTTAAACCTCTTGCAGCCTATATCCTCATGCTGGTCAGGCAAAGGCCGCTAATCAAGAGACCCCTTTGACTGCCATTATAATTTTTATATTTCTCAAACACTAGTACAGATCATTCATGCACAACAATATTATTTGCCCTTATGGACTGAGCTTTCATGATTTTAGAGGAAAGGGCTGGTCCATTAATGCCTACCTTAATCTATTATTCCAACCATCATTCAATGCGTGCCCGAATTTCTGGAAGTACGGAACCCCAAGTATAGGGTCCCTTGCCCTCTTTGCCAATCATGTCTATCGTATCATCCATTGGATATGGAGGCGAAAGAGGTTGTTTAGTCAATAAATGTTCCAACAAGGGTTCTGCCTCTAAATACTCAGAGGGTACAGAAGCCTCTGTCTGCGGCCTGTGGACAACATAAACCTTTTTTTCTTGCATGAGCATCTCTGTCATCCTGTTCCCAGTCCTCTTTTAACTTCTTTTGATCATATACTCTATCCTTATCTTTTTCTGACTGGGGCTTCCTTTGTTTTAGCTGTGCTTCCCTCATTGCTTTCTCCCTAGCATAATCTTCCCAGTTATTGTATGGTTCCCACTGAAGTGATCTAATTTCCTTTGGTCCCTTAGCTGACAACCTTCCCCTGAGGTACCCTAATTTTTCTAAGCCAAGAGTCCCATGCTCGGGCATTTGTAAATTGGGATTGTCAGCAGTATATCAGTGACATTCCTTAAAAAATAATACCACCCCTAGTCCTCTTTTGACCATTAATTCCCATCCCGGGGAACCTTCTGGGGGAGTCGGAATATGCTGTTCAAGTTTATTTAAAAATGTTCTACACACACAACATTTGGTGCTTGCATTCCCCATGTTTCATGAATATAGATACACCTGTGAACACAAGGTTGAAATATTTCTAGGTTCACTTAAAGTAGTCCCCAAATATTGCAATACTAAAGAAAAACGTAGGATGTATTCATACAATGTTTCATTCGGCACCAATCTCAGCAGTTATTCTGTAGTTCTCTTCCATTCACTCAATCCAGTATGTGCCAGTTTTTCCAAAGAGAAAAATGCTATTCCTGTCGAGGACCTCGGTCAGGGTAACTTGGCAATTCAGGAAATCTGGCTTGGTGAGACTTGGGGGGTCATTACGACCTGGGCGCAAAGGAATACCGGGCACCGGTAATGACACCGGTGCCGGTAATCCCTTTGCACCCTATTCCGAGGTCCCTTTGCGGGTCTCTCCCTTAATGCCTGGTTTTACCAGGTGTTATGGACGGGACCTACAAAGGGATACCGGAGTCAATAACGGTACCGCAATTTGCGATACTGTTATTGCTGCCTTCCCCCTTCCCATTGAGCCCTATGGGGGCTCAAATGGGAATGGGGAATGGCTCTGGTGAATGGGGAATTACCGGTCCCGCCAACCTCGGACTGGAACGATAATTACTCCCTTCACCAGACCGGAGTCGGACCGATTTTGGAGGCAGCCATGGCGTTAATAGCGCCATGGCTACCTCCAAACTCGGAATGAGGGTCTTGGACTGTGGCTGCAGAAAAACACATTCCAGATTGTGCAGTGCGCTCTATGGTCGTTCGTTATCTGTCGCCTTTTCTTAACCACGATAAACAGGCCATCTGGATTTAGCCAACGAGGTCCCATCGGCTGGGTGCCATTTGGAGTAAGGCTGTGAGCCCCTCTTTTAAGGGTTTTTTCCACCTGGAATATAAACCAAGAATGAAACACCTTCATAGAATAACAGTCACATAGATATATTTATTTAGTATCGACAAAGTACTCGAACGGAGACAGGCGATACTCGAACGGAGACAGGCGATTACATATACTTCGCTAGTGCTCTCTGACTTACTTACAATCTTTTTCTCCTTAAATATGTTTTTTTCAGTTGCGTTAGCACAACACATACATTACACAGGGTCCTTGAAAGGCAAATTGCTGAACAGAAAGTTTGGTGAGTAATTATAGTGAAGAACAAATAGACATGCAGGGGGGGGAGACTCAACATGTGTTTGTTCCATCATTAGGCTGAGGTCAAGGGGGTGGGTCGCCACCATCTGGTATTTTTTCGTGCTATTTTAACCGTAAGCCTGCAACTTAACACACACACACAAACACACACAGGTTGTTTGGGTTGCCGTTAGTAGACCACGGCAAAACTGTTGTGTGACATTTTGACAGAGAAAAAAGAAAGAGAACTGGTGTTCATTTAATGTATATTTCCACAGAGACACGCAACCACTTTGGCATTGGATAATTGTGTAACAATTGGAAATGACGAGCCTTTTTCATACGCAAGCACTATACCTCTCACTGAAAGTGCATGCAATACATTTCCATTGTCAAACGTCAGCTTCCACAACAACAAACAAGTCTGGTTTGCTTCTTCTCTTGCGCAAGCCACTTTAGAGCTGGTTGCTGTTATCGGCAAGAGTTTAGAAGTGAACCTGAATGCCACGCCTCACTCACCGGCTTCAGAAGCACTGCAGTGTCGGGCGGCTTCCACTTTCCGACTTCTACTGCTTCCTTGGCTCGGGGCAAACTTGGGACCTGCACCCCTCCGCAGCACAGGTGTCTCCCCAACCATGCCAAATTGGAGTCTCCTGCTCTCCTCTGTCCCTTGGCTTGCTTCTTACTATGGGCCTCAGGCTTCAGCATGGCTTTGCAATTACAGCCACAAGGCACACCTGGGAAGACCTTCACTTTCAGCACGTTTCTCTCAGTGCAGCCACAGCAAGGCAGGGTTTGTGCACACAGGACCCTCTCAGGACTTGCAGGTGAAATCTGCTCTCTCCTTGTCCCGGCATCCATCCAGTGAGCACAGTTCCTCATAAACAGCCAGCCTCATGCTCCCCTCCTCCTGTTTCTACTGCCACCCTTCCAGCTCCTGCTCCAGCTCCTCTCCCAGCTCCTTCTCCCTGCTCCTTCTTGCTGCCACCTTTTATGCCTCTTAGGTGGGGGCAATTAACTTCAGGTGCAGGATATCATTTTTAATTGCCTGACTATGGCAAAGGCTGTTAAGCCTAATTGTCTGGCCTCTACTTATACATGCCTCTTCAGCCCCCTTCTTCGTCTCAGTCCCTATGGGATTCTGGGACGTGTAGTTCATTTGATTTAAATTAGATTGTTCTACTTCTGATACTTTTTAAGGGTAGATTTAATCCCCTTAGTATTTTTAATAGAGGCGCTATAGGTCTTATGTCTACTAGAGGGAGATGTGGTAGAGAAGTCAACATTTTCATAAATCCTTGTAGCATACCTTGATATTGAGGAGGATATGTGATGTTAGGGATAAAAGATGTTTTTCCCTTAGGTGCACTAGGATTAGGTGTTACAACCTTAGGGTTTACCACTGTAGTTTTAACCAGAGGTTGAGAGATATTAAAATTACAATAAGCCATAACCTCTTCTGGCATAGTGGTAAGAACATTCCCTTCAGAGGAGAAATACTGCCTCTCATCCCACAGAGTTTCCTCACTACAATGGGCCATGTATCCACCCAGGTGATCCTCCCGCAGTACACCAGCCCCAGGGTTGGGATCAGGAAGCGTCTGCCCTCCCCTGGTCACCTGTGAGGAGACTTTAGGCAGGGTTTTAGTGAGTGATCTGCAATATTCTTCACAGGAGCCACCCCCTTTGGGACTTCGGAGGTGTACCTGCTAAGCTTGACACCCCCTACGGGGAATAGGGCAAGTGGGATTCCACTGCAGGGTGATTCCCGCTCACCCCCCCTCCCCCATAATGGACAGGCGTCCCTAGGCAAGGATATGTGTGTCACTCCCTTGTACCAAGAATACAATATGGTTGTTTTTTTTTATATGGGAATTGATATGTGTAATGAGGTTCAACTTCAGGTAACAGCTGGTGTGGTTACTGACCCTACTCAGGCACTGTCTTTCAGATGGCCCCATGGTGGGGGAACATTCAGACCACCCCCAGAGAGGGGTAAACACCAAAGGACCCCAAGGTGGTGTGAAAAGCAAAAGACCCTGTTGTGTGGTGAAAGCTAGACAACACCTCACACTTGCGACACGTACCACGCAACACAGGCCAGGCCTCCCATAAATGCTGGGGATTGAACCCTCTGTGCCAAAGCCCACGTAGGCCAGGGGCTTTGTTTTGTACGCCACAGGTTCGCAGAAGACGCAATACCTCTGGAGGCAGGACCCTGTCAGATACGTAGTGAGCTGAGGAATCCTGGAGCCTGCGGATCACTGCCAAGGTCAGGAGGGCAGAGCGCCCGACAGTCCAAGGCCCCTTGGAGTGGGAGACTGAACTGCAGGAGATGCAACACACCCTTGCTGCCGAACACTGACGCTGAGACGAGATAGAGAAACAAGAATTGTACAGTTTCCCTGGAGGGGTGAGCAAGAGGCCAAGGAGTCAGAAGGTGCAATCCTGTTTGGACATCCAAATGACGGAAGTAAAAGAACAAATTGGGCAACTAGAGACAGAACTTTGTGAACTTATCAGAATCTTGGGAAAGGGGTCTGGAGTCCCCGTTTTCAGAGTGTCAAGAACTGGTGTCAAACTGTACGTACAGGTGGTGGCCTGAACCAAGAAGTGGAAAAGAACGGGAAACAAAAGTGGGTGGAGGGGTCAAACACCAGCCATCTCAAGCCAAGAGGGGCTGGCTAGTGTTTCATTGTTACTAGTGGTAGGGTCAGGCAATAGAACAGAACTGGTTTGGGAAAGAGGACAAATGTTATTTTGTTAGCTATCTTGTTATTTTTTATAATCGGGAACCACCAACATTAGAGGTAGGGCTAGGACAGGCATTATTTTTCCTTTCATACGCCCAACCCATTGAAAAACATGTCTTTGTGTCAGTCTCCTATGTACCACATTACCCATTAGGTCTGACAGGATGTTGGATCTGGTCTAAGCATGTGCAAAATCTGTTTTTATCAGTCTTGTGGAATGTGCCCTTTGCTAATTCAAGCTCCAGTTTCTTGGGGCCAGTTTCATGGGTGCACTGACTCTTCTCTTGAGCTCACCAATGTTGATTGACAGCAGTGAAGGCGATCCCTTTCCCTGGAACTTCTGTTCAGTGACATTGGTTTTCTCTAATTCGTCCCCTATACATTTGATTATGAGAGCTGATGCATCAGGGGCCATCAGAACTGTAAGTTCTGGGCCACCCCTTAAGCAGAGATCACAGAGAAGGATACTCACAGGGGCAGACGTTCACAAGGTGTATAGGGAAGATGTGTTGTGACACAAAAAGTAGGGTAGTCCCAAGTTTGCTAATGTGGATTTTAGGGACTAAGAACAATAATCACACAGAGAGAAGCAAAAATCCACATGTATACAACCTTGTTATTTCAAGGTGTTAATCATAAAGGTTTTTTTGAAAAGACCAGACCTAATGCTCAAAAAGAGTCATTAAAGAAAGAAAAGGAAATATACAGTTGTATCTTCAAATTGAAATGATTTTAATTCTAACAGAGTTAAAATATTATGAACATTGATTTAAAATACAAGCGTAAGTTTCAAACAAAAAATAAATGGAAACAATAGAAAAACTTTGTTAAACAAAAGAACACATTTAAGGTGATCAAAATAGAAAGTAAATAATATTGTAGTGAAAATAGTACAGAAAAAATTCTAAGTTCAAAAAGATACTTCATTCTGTGTATCCACCACATGAATGCATGTATGAACAATATCACTCTTTTGTTTTTAGAGTTGAAATGTCTGGCTATTTGTACATGTAAATGCACTTGTTGTGTATGTCTGTATGATCAGCATCTGATCATTTCTGAATTAGTTAACTTGCCAAGTATGCCAACGTGTTTGTCTGAGTTTCAAACTATTAAACACAGAGCTTCCTAATCTGAACAACCAAAAAAGAATTAAAGTGGTTTAGGTAAAACTCTGTTGCACGTTTCGGCTGGCCCGAATTGGTGGCATCTGGGTTCAGCCTTCCTCGGGCCGAAAAGAAAAAACCTCAGTCTCCTAAAATGTAGGTAGAAATGAGGGGTGGGGGGAAGGCAAGTAGGAAAACAGAAAAGGGAGACAAGGGAGTGTCAATTAGATATAAAGAACAACTGCAAAACCTCGTTCTGCATGGAAAAGGTCTAAACAATGTGGTACTAAATTCGTTTTTATAAACATAAATACCTCAGTACTCACCCTGAAGTTGGCCAGGGGTATTGGAGAGGTGTAGTCTAATTTCCGGAGACACAGACCTCCTGTAATGGCCTTAGCTGACAGCCATAGTTAATGTTACCAAAAAATGTATGCAGGACTGTTTTTTTTGTTTCTTGGGATGTGTGATTTGGCCCAAGAATTTAAATCCCCAGCAGACGGCGCATTTGTGCTGCCTGTGGGGTAAATAAGAAATGGGAGGGGGAGGAGTAGTGCCTGGAGTCAGTTCCAATGGGTGCCTTATGTGCAGAGTAGCTTTAACTGGTGTCAAGCATAAACAAGGAAAAAGAACGGAAAAGTTCCTACCTTAAACAAGGAAGAGACAAAGGCCCTCATTACGACCCTGGCGGATTTCGCGGTGCTAAATGCACCGCGAAGCACGGCGGAAAGCCGTCGATAGCGCCATGGGGGTTGGCGGATTTACCACCCCATGCCGACCTTGGCGGAGCGGTAAATCCCCAATCCCCATTTTACCCTTCCCCATTCCCATTCTTGCCCCATAGGGTATAATGGGAGTGGGGAAGGAGTTAATTACGCCGCCGTAAAGTACGGCGGCGTAATTAACAATGAGGTCCCTTAGCGCCATGGTTTTCTCCGCCCGGTAAAACCAGGCGGAGAAAACCTCCATGGCGCTAAGGGAACTCGTAGTACGGCGGACGGGTCCGCCGCGATTAGCGCTGGCGGAAACCCACTCCGCCAGGGTCCTAATGAGGGCCAAAGTCTTAGTTCACGGGGTAAAAATCGCACGTGAATGTTGGTAAGGTAAACTACGAGGTTCCATGTAGGGATGCGGCGTGTTCATGAGAGCAGATTGAATCACCACTTGAAATGGTCATTTCGAGGGGATTGGGTCCTCCGACGTATTCCATATCTATGACATGTAATCACCACAGCTGTGCTGCTTCGGAAACTTTTTCTGCGTCCTGCGTCGATGACGTCGATGCGCCGTCGTCGAGGACCTCCTCCGACGTCCGACGTCATCCGATGTGATAAGTAGGACGCACGACGCCCATAGCCTCAGTTCCGTTTTTTCCGCGAACGTGTTGCTTCGTGTTTCTCGGTTCTAAGCCTCGACTCTTTGGAGTTCTGTTCTTTCTGGTTCATCGAACCTGTTCGTTTGTGAATTTCCTTCGGCGATGTCTTCCACTTCGTCTTCAACCCCGCGTCCGGGTTTTTAAGAAGTGCGGGGAGTGTGGGTCCAAGATGTCGGTGACTGACTCGCACGACGCCTGCCTCTGGTGCCTCGGGGAGGCCCACGACACGGATGACTGTGTCGACTGCCAGTCGCTCACGTCCAAAGCCTTACGCGAACGTAAGAAGAAGTTGTCGGTAGGTCGGGTGTCCAAGCCCCGGAAGTCGAAGTCGGCGGGGCTTTCGATGGATGATTCGAGGGGTGACTCTCCGCGTCATCGTCGGAAGTCTCGTCGGTCTTCTTCTAGGAGTGGGTCTCGCCACTCCTCGGCCTCTTCGAGGCATTCTCGGAAGCGCCGTCACCGGTCGCCTTCCAGGTCCTCTTCCGAGGATTCTGCACGGCACGTCGGTTACCCCACCAGCCGTGCGACGCCGGAAGAATGGGCTTCCTTCGGGAAGAAAATGTTGGCGATTCTTGAGTCGCAGGGTACTCAGCCGTCCGCGCCCCCGAGTGGGGTCGGCCGTGTGAGGTCGAGAGACGCCGCTCGCAAGAGTGGTCGGCACGAGTCACGGGAGCGGTCCCGTTCGGACAAGGAGGCTCGTTCTCGCCGTACCCGTTCCAGGTCCCGGTCCTCGACGCGTTCGAGACCGTGTGCTCCTGTGAAGTCTTCGAGGAAGACATCGACGTCTGAGGCGTCGAGGGCGTCGACAGGCTTTCTCGAGGCTCCGGCTTCGAGGGCCTCGTCAAAGCCGTCGACGATCAGGTCGTCGAGGGACACGCTCGGGGCTCCGGCTTCGAGGGCTGTGTCGACGCCGCCGATACTGGAGGCGCTGCATCTGACGTCGACGCCGATTTCCTCGACGTCGACGCCGATCCTCTCGGCGCCGTTGCCGGTTTTCTCGGCGTCGGCGCCGATTCGCTCGACGCCATCGACGCCTTTCGTGTCGGAGGTGCCCCGTGTCACGGGTGTACCCCCTAGGAAGGCTCTGGTTAAGAGCAAGCACTCTCGGGTGCCTTTTCGCCACCTGGAATATATTTCGGAGGCGGATGAGGATTCTGATGGCCTGGTTCCTAGTCTGGTGCCAGATGAAATTGTCTCGGGCCATAGTCAGTTTGACGATTTGAGGCAGTCACTGCATGATGCCAGTGGACTGGACACCTCTCCGGAGGTGGAATTTTGTAGGCCTGAGCCTGGCTCCCATGCCGATTCCTCGTACCGGCGCCTTATGGCTAGGGTGTCTGAGTATCTGGGATGGTCTGCTCCCCCAGGGGAGTTTGTGCAGGATGATCTGACGGACATCCTTGATGTTGGTCCCCCAACTGACCCGGTACTGCCGTTCCATATGGCTTTACAGAGAAGGGTGGCGGCGGCTTGGACTGCTCCGGAGAGTCTCCCGGCGGTGGGCAGATCCTTGTCGCGTAAATACCGTCCAGCCAGTAGCGACCCCTGCTACTTGACCAGGCACCCCACTCCGGAAAGTTTGGTGGTGCAGGCGGCCACGGCCCCGGCAAAGCAGGCGTCGTACCCTACCATCCCTCCTGATAGGGACGACAAACGTTTTGATGGCTGGGCGAAGAAAGTGTTTTCTTCTGGTGGTATGGCGCTTCAGGCGGCCAACTCCATTTGTGCCTTGTCACGTTTCACGCACACTCTGTGGAACTGTGTTGCGTTAGCGGCTGTCCATATTCCCGAAGGGGTTGAACGGGATGGTTTCCTTGCTATGGTCCAGGATGGTAAGGATGCCATGTGTGAGTCCGTTCAGTCGGGTCTGGACTTGGCTGAATGCGTCAGTAGGTCCATGGCGGCGAGCACCGTGATACGCAGGTTTGCGTGGTTGCGGAAGTCGGGGTTTGCTCCTGATGTGCAGTCCCGGCTCCTCAACATGCCCTTTGATGGTGAACACCTTTTTGGCAGCAAGGCTGACGAGAGCCTTGAGAGGTTGCAGACCTCGAAAGCTGCAGCGAAGTCGTTGGGCGCTGCAGTTCGCCAACCTCCGCCTTTTCGTCCTAGGGGACAGCAGTGGAGGGGTGGTTCCTTTCGCTATTACTCCTCTTTCAGTAAAGCGAGAGGAGCTGGCAGTCAAAGAGGCCAACGCAGGGGTACCAGAGGTGGACGACAGGGTACCCGTGGTGCCAAGGCCGCTCGGGCAGTTGCCTCTTTGCCCTCAGGTAACGCCGCAGCTGCTCCCATTCAGTCGTGAGGCCATGTCCCATGGTTCGCCGGTTGGGGGAAGGCTGGCGCAGCATCTTGTAGAGTGGCAAGCCATTACTTCAGATGTGTGGGTTCTGGAGATCATAACCCACGGCTACTGTCTTCCTTTTCGGCACAGGCCTCGCGACAATCTGCCGGGGAACCTCTCTTTGCAGAGTCCGGATCCGCTCCTTGCGCAGGAAATTCAAGCCCTGCTGGAGAAAGGCGCCATAGAACTGGTGCCTGTAGCGGAGAGGAACAAGGGATGGTATTCCCCTTATTTTTTGGTTTCGAAGAAAGACGGGGGATTGAGACCCATCATGGACTTGCGCGATTTGAACAAACTCCTCAGGAAGGACAAGTTCAAGATGGTTACTCTCTCTCAAGTCCTCCAGGCCCTTCAGCTTCAGGACTGGTTGGTGTCACTCGACCTCAAGGATGCTTACTTCCATGTGCCGATCCATCCCAAGCACAAGAAGTACCTGAGGTTCGCGGTTGGCGACTCGCACTTTCAGTTTCGGGTCCTGCCGTTCGGATTGACCTCCGCCCCGAGGGTTTTCACCAAGCTCATGGTGGTGGTGGCAGCGCATCTCAGGCAAGGGGGGATTCACGTCTACCCCTACCTGGACGATTGGTTGATCAGGGGGAGCTCTCCCGAGCAAGTCCTGGATCATCTATCGATCGCCTGTCGCTCCCTTCACAGGCTGGGCTTCTCCCTCAATTTAAAGAAGTCCCATTTGACGCCAACGCAGCGGCTCCAGTACATCGGAGCAGTGCTCGACACTTCCCTGGGGCAGTGTTTTCCTCCCCAGGTGAGGGCTCTTCACATTCAGCAGATGGTGCACAAGTTTCAGCATGCCCAGACGCTCCCAGCGTTCGAGTTCTTGAGGTTGCTCGGCCTCATGGCATCCTGCATTCTTCTGGTGCCAGAGGCTCGCCTGCGGATGAGATCTTTGCAGTGGGCACTCAAGACGCAATGGTCGCAGTCCTCCGGCAGGATGTCGGACTCGATTCAGGTGCCGTCCTCGTCGCCCGGGACCTTCTGTGGTGGGCCGTCGAAGGCAACTTGATGAAGGGGGCTCCATTTTGGCTTCCCTGGCCGGAGGTGACGATCGTGACGGATGCATCCCTCACGGGATGGGGAGCTCATGCCAACGGGCTGACAGTCAGCGGTCGTTGGTCTCCGTCGGAGTCCAGACTCCATATCAATCTGTTGGAGCTGAGGGCCGTCAGGCTAGCCCTGAAGGCTTTTCTGCCGTCTGTGCGAGGGAAGAATGTCCTGATCCTGACGGACAACACAGTGGCCATGCACTACCTCAACAAAAAGGGGGGGGCAGGGTCACTTCCTCTGTGCAGAGAGGCGATGCAGCTCGAGTTCTGGGCCATCCAGCAGGAAGTTTCGATCTCGGCAGTTCATCTGGCCGGTGCCGAAAACGTGACGGCGGACGCTCTGAGCAGGCAGAGCGCGATCTCTCACGAGTGGGAGTTGGCTCAGGAGATTCTCCTGGAGATCTTCGCCCTTTGGGGGACCCCTCAAGTGGATCTCTTCGCCTCCAGTGTCAACCGGAAGTGCGAAAGGTTTTGCTCGCGGGAATTTCCTCCGAAAGGAGCCTTGGGAGACGCGTTCGTGGTGGAGTGGTCATTCCCGCTGCTGTACGCGTTTCCTCCAGTCCCCGTCATCCCGCAAGTGCTGCGGAGGTTACGGAAGTTCGGTTCCCGGATGATCCTCATTGCCCCGGCGTGGGCTCGGAAGACGTGGTACCCAGACCTTCTCGACTTATCCATCTGCCCTCCACGTCGTCTTCCCTACCGAGACGATCTGCTCTCACGGGAGGGGGGTCAGGTTCTCCATCCAGAGGTCAGATCCCTCAACCTTCACACTTGGTTTCTGAAAGGTTGAGGTATAAGGATTGGGACCTCCCTGAGGACGTGATGGAGGTGTTGCTTTCGGCCCGAAGGCCGGCAACAAAGTCTCTGTACCGTTGCCGTTGGCGTAAGTTCTGCGACTGGTGCAGAGTTCAGAATGTGGATCCTTTTGCATGTGACATCCCCATGGTTCTGTCCTTTTTACTTTCTTTGGGCCACAGGGGCTTGCAAGTGGGTACCGTTAAGGGTTACCTGGCGGCGCTGTCCATCTTTAAGCGCTCGTCTGAAGAGTGTTCTTACTTTAAAATCCCTTTGATTTCACAGTTCCTGAAAGGGCTCACTAATGTGTTCCCTCCGTCACCTTTCCTGGTGCCCGGTTGGGATTTAAACCTGGTTCTTAAGTTTCTTATGGGTGCTCCGTTTGAGCCTTTACATTCTTGCCCTTTGAGGCTGTTGACTCTGAAAACTGTGTTTTTAGTTGCGGTTACTTCCGCTCGCAGAGTGAGTGAGTTACAGGCACTTTCAGTTAAGCCTCCCTTCACTGTATTTCACAAGGACAGGGTTGTCCTTAGAGTTCGTCCTTCTTTTCTTCCGAAGGTAGTGACGGAATTTCATTTGGCCCAGAAGGTTGTTCTTCCGGCATTCTATCCTCCTCCGCATCCTGGTAAGGAAGAGGAGAGGCTCCATAGGCTTGATCCTAGGAGAGCTTTAAGCTTTTATGTTTCACGCATGTCCCGGGTCAGAGTGGATGATCAACTCTTTATTGGTTACGCTGGTAAGCGTTTGGGGCAAGCTGTGACGAAACAGACTTTGTCTCGCTGGATTATTTTGGCCATCTCGGAGTGCTACCGTTTGGCGGGTAAGGACCCACCGGCTGGCTTGCGGGCCCATTCTACCAGGGGTATGGCTGCGTCTACTGCCCTGCAGAGGGGTGTTCCTATTCGCAACATCTGTGATGCAGCCACCTGGGCTTCAGTACATACATTTGTACGTCACTATTCCCTTGATTCCATCCGAGCACAGGATCTGGCCTTTGGCAAGGCGGTCCTTTGCTCTGCTATTTGATTGGCTATTCTACATTTTGATTCTAAATTCTTTCCCTCCTCCTTGCTTTGGTACTGCTTTGGGAGTCTGTCATAGATATGGAATACGTCGGAGGACGCAATCCCCTCGAAGAACAAGTTACTTTCTTACCTGGTAACGTTCTTTCGATGGGATGGTCCGACGACGTATTCCATATCGCTCCCGCCCGGCCTTCCCCGCTGCAGAATTTCTTTTGCGATTGCAGCTTTCGTTCCGCAAGGCTTTGTGTCTGACTGGCAGTTGACTTATGTCACACGTTCTGGGGGAAAAAACTACAACTGAGGCTATGGGCGTCGTGCGTCCTACTTATCACATCGGATGACGTCGGACGTCGGAGGAGGTCCTCGACGACGGCGCATCGACGTCATCGACGCAGGACGCAGACGCCGAAAAAGTTTCCGAAGCAGCACAGCTGTGGTGATTACATGTCATAGATATGGAATACGTCGTCGGACCATCCCATCGAAAGAACGTTACCAGGTAAGAAAGTAACTTGTTCGTCCGCCCTAGCAAAAGTGAAAGAAACACAAAAAGCACGAGATACTGTAAATAGTAGACCGCAGCTGCGGATGATGAGTTACATGGAGCGGTATGGGTGCAGGACAGGTCTTCAAAACTGAATGGGGACTTACGTGGAAAAGCACCAGGCATGAATGAAGCTGCTGGTAGAGCTGTGTCTGCGATACAGCGGCGTCCCCGCTGTAAAGAATAGCGAGGTGGTGGTGAACGAGGCATGCGCGGAGAAATAGTGTCTCTGCTCGTTCAAAGCATTAATATGGCAACGCACGCTTTAGTTTACCAAGGTAACGGTGCGTCTGCTCGTCTCAAAAAACGGTGAGTATTGATGTTGAAATATTCGAGAAAGAAAGAAGAGGGACATAGGTTCCCTCTGCACTAGATATAAGGGGCATTGCAATGTGGTAAGGAGCAGCGTAAATATGGGAATGCCGGCCCGCCAGCTTCCAGGACCACCTAGTATTCGACCTGGGTCTCAATAATATGGTCCCTTGTGGGAATTGACCCCAGTAAGGAAGCCTTCACAGTGACATGGGGGTGGATTATAAGTTTGGCAGTACTACATCCAGTAATGCTGCCAACCAGAATTACCAGATGCAATAAGGCTACTGTAAATTGAATGGTACGCATTATTCATGCGTGCCCTTCAGTCATTCCCTATTTTGGGTTATTGATGAGGAAGTGGTATATCACTTTATGCAGTAATGTTGCACGCAGGGCTTCTTTTGTGTGGAGGTAGTTGGAACCACTCAAAGCGGGCTTAATTGATGAATTTAGAAAATCACTATATAACATGCATAATGTGGAAATATCGCATATTTTGCTGTACAGCCAAACTCAAAATGATTGCCATTTTGTTCTACGCAACGTGACCAGTGTTGATGGAAGGGTAGATTGGTTCCATCGCCTAATGGTTAGTTGTATATTGTGGATGATGAAATACTAGACATACTCCTATGTCCTGTCCCCTTTCCTCCATACTGTATGGGCATCCCCGTACAGGGATGTGACTGGAGCCTTTTGCACCGCAAAAAAATGCCTATTCCCCTTTAAGGGTAAAGGTAGGCGTGCGGAGTGCGGCAATGGACGTGATCATGCCGTTAAACCCACCCATCAGCGCCACATCTCAGTCGGTCCCTTTTTCTGCATTAACGGGAATGGACGGCAATCATAACGTTGCTGTATTTTTTGCTGAGAACTTCCTCTCTGTGTGGTAAACCCACTTAATGTTACTTTTTTTTCACATTCTACCCCGATCTTCGGTGCCCCGGTCGTTCCAGCGTATGTCGGTTTCTCAAATGGCACGTCGTGTGAGGGCTCCTTTCTGGTATCAGATCCCCATGCACTGTGTCTTGAGTGTCTGGGGGATGATCTGTAGTGGGACTTTTGTGTGGCCTGTGAAGCGCTAACGCTGAGACGATTAAATAGAAATTCAGGCCTGCTGGTGATTCACTGCCCCTACTGGCAGACTGAGTATGCTGGTCCGGAAAAAATGCCAGAGCCGGTATTACCGGCAATTTTACCGTCATTTTTATCAGACCGACATGCTCATAATGAGGCCTAAGTACTGCCTTTTGTCCGGGGGAAGGGAGTCATTCCTCTGGGCCAAGAAGACATCTCTTTTGATTTAGTTTTGACACTGGACATTGGGACTTTTGCTTTGGGCATTCTGACACTAGTTATTTGAGGCCTCTCTTAGAGTGGGGGCGAGATAGGGTTTTCTTTTTTCCTTTTTCTCCTTAAATAAATGTTTATAGTAAAACTCTATGACCCCTCCGTGTTAGAGTCTTACTTCTGTACCCTTACACCATACACAAGGATCTTCCCATAAGGATGTTGATACTGACGAGGAAGAGAGTTCCCTTTCTCAGCCAAATCCTTTCATGAAAGGTTGGAGGGATTGCAAGAATGTCTAGGCGTCCCAACACCACAGAGAGATCAGCCACAGTCAGGAGTGTTACCTGATGTTTTGGCTCTTCAAACAGCATCAGCTTTGGGAATCCCATTGCAGAATGATGTTGTACCAGTGGCAAAAACGATTTGGGCACAACCACATTCTTGCCTACCGGTTAACAAAAATCTGGATGCTCACTATAAGCAAGCAGGTTCGGAGGGATACTTATTTCATCACACCCTCAACCACACTCGTCAGTAGTAGCGGCTACTTCACTGTAGGCAAACCCAGTACAGCCTTCATATCAGCGATGACCATTCTTGCCAGAGAGGATAAGCTGCTGGATTCCTTCGCGAAGAAGGTGTACTCTAATGCAGCGTTACATTCGCGTCAAGCTAACGCAGATGCAGTGTTAGCTGCTGCAAATCAGCATCTCTGGAGAGAGATTACAGATTCGCGCAGGATTTGCCTACAGAAAAACATGTGTATTTCAAATCAGGTCTATTGGAGGCAAAGCTGGTGGCACAAGATATGCCAGAGGCATCAGTGGGACACTTTGACACAGCCAGCAGGGGCATGTGTTTAGGATTAGACATGCGCAGGTAAGCATGGATTCATTCCACAAAATGTACCAATGATTGTCCAGGACAGCATTTTAGACCTGCCCTTTCAGTGCTCAGATCTATTCCACTCATCCACCGATGGGGAGTTAATCAAAAAGAAAACCAGCTCTCAAACAGCAAAGTCGATGTCTATCTTTACCAAACCAGCTGGTAAATACGTTACACCGGGTAAAACTAGGTCTGGCACCAGAACTCGGTAATTTGGTCGGTTTACAGGTGTTCAGGCGTGGAGAGCGAGATATCCTAATAAGTCCAGTACCAACAGGTGAAAACAACAAAGGACTACCGATAAACTGAACTAAGGGTGCTCGTCAAATGTCCAAAATAAAATAGTCCTCAGTCCAAAACCTACTTGCTATCTAGAACTGCCACTTTAGAAAAATTTAACAAAAAATAGACCAGAGCAGTAGCCTTTCCACTCTGGCTTTGCTTGGCCAAATGACTTCCTCCCAAATAATGTTCATCAAACGGTCAAAGTTCATCAGTGTTTCACAATACAGTTCTCCAGCTTATTTTCAGTTTCTGAATGACCAGTCTTAAGTCTTCTCACACATCTAATACTTTCCGTTCTTTAAGGGGAAAAGGATTTTCTTAGTGTGATTACTCCCCTTGAGGCCTTGTCTTTTGATAGTGTTCTTGGTTTAGGTTTGAGCAGTACAACCCTCCTGGTTCTCTTTGTTCCCAGTCTTTTCCACTACTATTAGTCTTTCCAGGGCTCCCCAAAGCCCTCTGATCCTCCGATATGTTTAGCTCAGCAGAGTCGCTCTTAGATGTGGGTGTAACGCTCACCTGATTCCCGTAGAGGCGCCGGTCTTGACTGGGCGTATACCGTATCTTCAAAGGTGATGTGTAACACACGGCTGGCTCTTTGGGCTGGACCTCTGTGCACTGTATGTTGACTCGAAGGGTAAGATGTCTGCAGATAGAAAATATGGGATTAAGGAACTGGGTTATTGAATGTCTCTCTCTTCTTCCCTTTCTCTTCTCCTGTAGAACCCCAAAGGTTAACGCTCTCACCTTAGGTAAGTGAACGCTGTGCTCTCCATCTGCCTCGGGGCAGGGTGCTGTAACCAGTTTCTTCACTGGATAAGGGGAGCAGGCCTCTTGACTTCAGAGGACTGCTGTCCGTCGTTTACTGCACGAACGGTAAGTTTCGAGTAATTCTAATGTCTTTAAAGTCTTTAGTAATGATGTCTCTTGTTTTGCAGGGTTCCGGCGATGGCGGATGACGGGCTGAAGTGAGTTGAAGATGGAGCCCGTGTGATGAATAGAAGCGCCTGGAAGCACGCAAGTAAGCGCTTGTTGCCTGCTTCACGATGCGCTCTAACTGTCTTTTTATTTTGCAGGTACAAGTTCGGAGCGGCTGCAGGGTGCCGGAATACCCACTGGGTTAGATGTGGAAAGGAGTAATGGCACGTGAGTATTAAAGTTCCCCAATGTCTTTAAACGCACCTTGTTTTGTCTTTCAGATGCGGGATGCAGTGTGAAGAATTCCGGAGTACACGAAGAGTAGGTAAGCCTTTGTCTTTCAGATGCCGGAATGCAGCGCGAGGCGTTGGTGACAGCCGATGGACCAGGTAAGTGAAGAGCTGTCACTGAAGACCGTAATGCTAACCTGTTCTTTCTTGTCTTTATAGGTGTTGCTGAAGACTGGATTCAGGATGGTAAGCCTTTTTCCTTAGGCCCAGGATCAGATGCAGAAGACACGATGAGCGTTCTGCTGCAGAGGATGCAGAATAACGCAAAGCAAGATTCATCCATCGAGTGTGGTTTAAATAGCCTCCTGTAGTGCTTAGGTGTCTCCTTCCACAGCCACGCCTAGGTAAGAAAAGAGTTCCTGCTTTCCAGAAGAGTTCCAGTGTTCTGAATCTAGGGAGTGGCTCCTGCCCCACCCAACAGGAAAAGTAGTTCCAAAAAGAAGAGGATCAGAGGCTCAACTGGCAGGCAAGTAAGCAGCATGGTCTGCTGCAGGTAAGTCCACCCAAGCATTATGAGCCCGGCGCTTCCAGCGCTGGGACTGGGCATATTTATGAGCCTGGTGCCACTGGCGCCAGGACTGGGTCCAAAAGGTCCCAATTGGGACTGGTTGGCACTCGGAACCTGGGTTATGGATCTGCTTCCAAGGGAGTTGGGAAAACCCTGACCTTTTGGAAGCAGAGATCATGACAGTACCCCCCCTCAAGGCCCCTCCCAAACCGGGCTTCTCCGGGGGTTTTGCCTTGTCAGGAAATGTTCGGTGAAATCTTTTGATTAGGCGAGGAGCGTGGACATATTCAGCAGGTTCCCAGGATCTCTCTTGGGGGCCGTAGCCTTTCCAGTCAATTAGGTAAAATAGTTTAGATTTGGAGATCTTGGAGTCCAGAATGCTTTTGACTTCAAACTCGAGTTCTCCATCAACTAGGATAGGTTTTGGAGATTTAGTTAGTCGGGTTTGAGGTTGCACGGGTTTTAATAGAGAGACGTGGAAGACCGGATGTATCTTCATGTGCGGGGGCAAGTCCAACTTGACCGCTACTGGGTTTACTATGGTAGTGATGGAATAGGGACCAAGGTATCTTGGGTTGAATGTGCGTGGCCCTTTTAGAGGTAGATATTTGGTGGATAACCAGACTTGATCCCCTACTTGATATTGAGGGGCTTCCTTCCGATGTTGATCTGCTCCTTTCTTGTATTGTTCTTTAGCCCTTTGAAGGTGAGAAACAGCTTCCTTAAAGGCTTGGGTGATTGTAGAATGCAGGTAGTCTACTGCTGGTGTTTCAAGATCTTGGAGGGGATCCAACTCCGAGGTTCGAGGGTGACTGCCGTACAAAAGAAAAAACGGGGTTTTCCCAGTTCCCGAATGGACAGAGTTATTGTAGGCATATTCGGCTATCCAAATGATGTCTTTCCAAGTTTTTTCAGTTTGTTGCAGCATGCAGCGTAAATACTGTTCCAGAGTTTGATTGGTCCTCTCGGTTTGTCCGTCGGTCTGAGGGTGGTGACTGGTCGATAGTCTCACATCAATTTGAGCCGACCGACAGCAACTTCGCCAAAAATGAGAAATAAATTGACTACCTCGATCCGAAATTAGAACCGAAGGAAAACCGTGCAGTCGGACGATGTTTTCGAGAAATTCTCGGGCCAGAGTTGCTGCTGTTGGCAAGCCTTTGAGCGGAATGAAATGCGCCATCTTGGAGAATAAGTCCACGATTACTAGAATCGTATTGTATCCGGAGCATGGAGGTAGATCGGTGATGAAGTCCATAGAAAGCGTATGCCAAGGGCGAGGTGGGATGTCAATAGGGCGTAAGAGGCCTCTCAGGGTCGCAGTTATCCATCCTTCTTTGGGAGGAAAAAGATGGGTAAGGCTGCGGGAGAGCGGGAAGGTCATATGTGACCTAAACGAAGAGACATGTCCATATACTCCTTGAGTATCCCCTCTTCCTTGTGAGTGAGGGAGTAGAGATGACCATGGGAAACCGTGGCACCAGGCACTAAATCAATGGGACATTCGTACTCCCGATGAGGTGGGAGCCATTCCGATAGGACCTTGTCAAACACATCTGCCATATCCCGATATTCGGATGGTAGACCAGGGTTGGAGTCCTGTTGGGTGGCGCTGTCCAAAGACACACTGGATAGTAGTGCCACACAGGGAGAGAGAGCTACCTTCCGTCAGGCATTTCTCCCGACAATAGGCAGACTAAAAAGACACTGGGCCTCATTACAGGTCGGGCGGTGTTAGGGAGAATTCTCTGTTTAGGCTGAATTTCCCTACCTAGTGAGTCCCCCAGCAGCTTTGCTGGATTTCGGGGGTTTCTTTTTTTCTCCTGCCAAGAGTGAGACTCTTTTTTCCTCACTCTTGGACATGTTGAAGTGTGTTTTCTTGGTTAAAACCTTGTGTTGAATGGGCTATGGGGTCTTTTACTCCATAGGGCCTCATGTATTTTTGTGATGTGGGTTACACAGCACCCTCTGTGCCGTGACCCAGGGGTGTCCTAGGGACTCCCCAACATAGACTCCATACCCTGGGACTGACTACTGTCTCCCAGGGCATGTAAAGTCACCAAAGACTTTGCTAGTCTTGAATCCTGAACAGAACCAGTACAAACCATCATATTGTGGACGTACTGGCTGGGGCAATTCGATTGCCCCAGGGTCTGTTAGTCGAGGGGGCACGTCTCCGTCCCCCCTGATCGAGTTTTGGCTGGTGGCAGTGGAAACTACTTTTTATATTCGACCGCGAATATTTCCCTATGGGATTTCCCATTGTTTTAGGCTAACACATTTAATTATTTATTTACGGTAGCCTTAAACATACCGCCGGTTTATATATTTATTATTATAACTCCGGTTGGGACTTTTTGCCAAAACTTGATTCTAAAATGGCGTTGGCGTTCGCCTCTGTAACTCTGACCCAAAGTGGAGCCCTTTGTTCCACTTTTGGCGGGCTTCTCCACAGAAGCCCTCCAAAGTGGTGCCACTCTGTCTGGGGTACTTAGGAGGGGTGGAGGGGGATTTAGGCACCCTGGACTGAGTTACCTTGGTAACTCAAGTCGCACTCCGTCCTGATTGGCCCAAGTGGTGAGCCGGCCGGCTCACCACTTAGCATGTTTGAGTGACAGCTAGGCTGGGTGAATGGGGGTTTGCTGCATAAAAGCAGGGCTTTGGGGACTGGAACTTTAGAAGTCGCCACAGGACCAAGAATCCGACGAGGGAAGAGCTGAGCCGACCTGCTTCGACGACACCACCCGGTGGAGCCCTGCTGAACCGTCTCACCACTTTTCCCGACAACCGAGGAGAACTCTTAACGGAGTGGCTCCTTCCCTTGACTGGTGGGGACAACCGGTTTTCACCTTCTTTCCGCTTCTCGAGGTATCTCGTGGCCGCCTTGCCAGTGCCAAGCACCCCGGCAACCGGAACCCCACCACTTTTACCCCAACCACGAAAGTCGGTACAACCCTTTAACCGGAGGACTCCGCGGCTGGTTTCTTCCCGGGCAGTGCAACGACCCTCTTCTTCTGCTCTTCAGCGAGAACTTCTTCTCCCCTGACCGACGTCGAGCCTTGCTACCACTGCCTGGAACAACTGCCACCGCTGGAGGATCCTTTCCGCTTAAGGTACCGTGTTCCGCCTGGCTTCCCTTGCCACCGACTGTACGGGGTAGATTTAGCCCCCGGCTTTCGAACCTGGGAGTGCCTGGAACACCCTGGCTAAACTTTCTAAGCCACTCTAAATTCTTTCTAACTCTTTGCAAGACTTTGAATCCCTAATAACAGTGTGATCTTGGGCACCTTTTCGCTCCGGCTACTCTAAGAGTGGGCCCTGCCTAGTGACTTTTGCTCACCTGTGACTTTGTGCTTCTTTGAGCCTATTGCAAGTGTTCTGGACCTTAGAGTGGTGTGTTTAACCCATTTCTGTTTCTTTTTACCCCTTTCTTGAACCTACTAGAGTGTCATCTAACGTTAAGCGCTCACCTCTGTTTTAATTATGTGGTGTTAACCTAGAGTTGTCTAGATAGGAGTAAGGGTTGAAACTGCTTTCATTATAACTGTGTTTGAAGTGTTTTTACTATATTTTGCTAGAGTGATTTCAACTTATGTGTGTTTAATAAATAAATAACTATATACTTTTGAAACCAAGCTCTGGTCAGTGTTTGCTTGTGCTATTGTATTTGAGTACCTATTGTGTATACTTTGCATACTGCCTAACTCTTCTTGAGGGAAGTCTGACTGCTCAGCCACAGCTACCAGGTAAATCTGGGTGGTGCAGACTGCTACCAAGTGGGTTTACTGCTATACCTGTAGTCCTAAATCTTTTGCAGTGGTCCCCAAGGGAACTGCACAGGTTTCTGCCTAACAGGCGGTCCGGAAATAACAGTGGCGGCAAACCCGCCGCCACTGTTAATTCCGGACTGCCCGATCCCAAGTCCTGCAGGCGGGAGGTGATCTTCCCGCCAGGTCTTACCTGGCGGGTTGAACACCTCCCGCCTGCAGGCGGACATGGAAACACCAGCACCATCACGAGATGGTGCCAGTGTTTCCACTTCCCCATTCCCATTGAGTCCTATGGGACTCAATGGGAATGGGGATTAACACCATTCCGCCTCCGTGACTCCCGGGACACAGGGGCTGTAATGCCCTGGTAATTCCGGGAGTCACGGAGGCGGAATGGTAATACGAGTCCGGCGGTAACCAGGTGGTTTTACCGCCGCGGTTACCGCCGGACTCGTAATGACGCCCACTGTTTGGTTCACCCAATCAATAGCCGGGTTGTGTTGTTGGAGCCACGGCAAACCCAGGATGATCCCGAACTCCGGGGTCGTAATCAGGTCGAACGTGAGGGCATCCGAATGCCCCTCATGTGTACTCATGAGGACGGGTCCGGTCTGGTCTGTCACTAGTCCGGATATCAGACAGGACCCATCGACCGCATGTACAGTGTCTGGGGTTTGTCTCTTACGAATCAGTAGTCGTCCTGGCCAAATCGGAATCTATATAATTGCTGGTGGCTCCGGAATCGATCATCACCGGAAAAGAGAACTCCCTAGAATCCGGAACCAAAAAAGAAATGGGCAAGTAGATATGAGTTGCGGAAGTCACAACCCCAGGGCCATCAGAAAACGGACTCGTCCCTGTGGCCCTGTCTAGGGGCGAGTCTTGCTGTTTCCTGGATGCTTTGGGGGTCTCTTTGGGCAGACACGTATGAAATACCCGGTTTGTTCGCAATAAAGGCATAGATTATTGTTCATACGCCTCTTCCTCTCTTCCTTAGTCAAGGGACCTCGGGTGGGTGATTTGCATCGGTGCTGAATCTCTGAGAGGGACTATAGGACTGGTATCAGTTTTACTGGGACGCAACGCAGGGACCCGACGTTCGCCTTTCCTTTTGCCTTTCCTTTGTGAAAGGAGTGCATCCACCTGCAATACCAAGTCCAGAAGAGCAGAGAAACCAGAAGGAATGGAAGGAACTATTGCAAGGTCATCTTTTAAGTCCTCAGACAGGCCCCTGTAAAACACCGTGGCTTTCTTCTGTTCTGGCCAGGACGTTTCAGCCTCTAATTGGTTACAGTGAGCCAAGTATGCCAAGAGGCTCTGCTTCCCTTGGGTCAAGGGCAGGAGTTCTAGACCCGAGGCCTGAGCCTTGTACCTGGCATCAAAGACTAGGTTCATCGCAGACACCAGAGCATCAACGTCATACAGGGCAGGATTGTTGGTTTCCAGGAGCGGGTTTGCCCATGCTGCCTAAATGAGACAGCACAAAAGTGGCTTTTGTGGTGGGGTTAAAGGAGAGTTCCGGGACTTTTTTTTTATTGTCCCTACGGTTCGGCCATGTGTTTTTAAGCATAACTCGGTAGATCGTAGAAAACTTTCCTATGGACCTTACCCGACTTTTCGTCCATTAACGCACTCGAAATCAGCTGCCATTTTCTGATAATCCTATCATTTCCCCCCATCGCCCTGGCTCACCTGCTTTTGCGGCACTAAATCAAATCCCCCGCCCCTGAAACAGACTTTATCAAAACATTCATATTCCCCGCCTCTATCCGTGACGTGACTGTGCTGCGTAGGCAAACGTGCCCAGGCGTCTTCTACGCGACTCCACACAGAACCCGGAAATCAACACAGATCAGCTCACAACACAGCGCGCCACAATTCGGAATATGAAACTGTACTTTTAAATCAAACCGCAAGATTGTAAATTTGGCAAAGTACATTTATTGGACATCAAATGTTTAGAGAATATTCAGCGATTTGCATTTTTCTTTGCTCTCGATCCAAAATAGTTCATCTTGAGGCAAGCGATGTTCGTGTGCAGTACACAGGGTGTTGGTTTACGATAAAATAAGCTCTTCGGTGGCACTGATAATCGCATGGCTGTTCCAACAACGAGGCACTAGGCCACCACAACGGTCTGTATGTTGCATCTAGCCGTTAATACCGCGTAAGGGCATACTTGTACTTGGCGATCGTCCCATAAAATGGTCAGAATGGTAACGTTGTTCACGCGGAGAAGCAACTGGCGGTTGAAAAACCCATCCGCCGGTGTCTGGTACTCGTGACACACACAATAATGAGTGATGTACCTGTTTTAAAAACATAAAAAATGAAATTAGTCTCAGCATCAGATCTTTATTAAAATTATTCATTTTATATATTAGGTCGGGAAATTATTTCATAGCTAGGACAGTGCAACTGGGTATTATACGTCATTTCCAGTAACCCACCCCTTCTCCTCCACCTTTTTCACAGCCGCCTGAGCGCCAGTGGACCACTTCGTCACTGATATGATATAATATGGCATTTGCAACGCGCCTATACACAAGTGTTTCAAGGCGTGGCGAGGCAGGGAGGGGGGGGGGAACAAGGAGAAGACAGACAACGATCCTACTAGGCCAGGTGTCATTCAGATCGCGCAAGTGCAGGGGTAGGGGGAAGGTAAAAGTGCAAGGGGAAGGGGAGGGGGGAAGTGGAGTACAAGGTAAGTAGCATAAAATAATAAATACATAGGGCCAGCTGGTGGCGAGTGCAAGGTAAGTGCAGAACAAGTGCTGGGAAGGGGGGGCTGTAGGATACTGAGACAGTCCCCCAGTGCAGGGGTTGACAGGGAGGCAGTGCAGGTGGAGAGTGGAAGGGCCCAGGACTGAGGTCGCAGACAGTGGACCAGTTGTAGCAGGGGAGAGGGAGAGAGAAAGCAGAAGCAAAGAGTAAGGTTTTGAGGTGCTTCCGTAAAAGGAGATTGTTCTCCTCAAGATAGTGCGCGGTACAAAACAATATGCCACATTGAACGAACAAGTACAACTTAACCCGTCTTTAAAGCTACTGTATAGTAATTAAATTGCGGTATAAACTCATCTAAAGAGTTACTTACATTATATTTGCATTTTCTATTGTGTCTGTGCGTAGGGCAGCCCCGAAATACCACTCCTTCTATGCCGACGTTATTTCTTCTAATGAACGAACATTAAATGGCTATCGTTTCTGAAATTTTATTCATTATCGTTTCTTACGTTATTGCACCACACCCCCAAAAAGAAGTCTTTCGGGGTGGTCCCGGCCTGTCAAGGTCAAATAACAATAGAACCTTATACTGAGTCGTGGGCCATTCCGGCACCCGAGCAAAAAATCAAAGCAGCTGACCTTCACTTTGAACGAGCACACATTCCTAGTTAGCTACATTCAGTGTAAGGCCATCTCACAGGACTTGAAATTTACACTCCATCTTTGCATTTTGTATGCGTGCTTTGCAGCCCCAGAGAACCATAAATACGGAGACATTCTATATTTTTTGAAAAATGATTTATATTACTGTTTGGTTTAATTTAATGCGCAAATGAACAAGGTTGGTTAGACACATTGCATGTACACTGAGCAATCACTTTTATTTACACAATACATAGCTACACATATTCAATGGGCCTGCGACATGAGGAGACTCGAGAGAACAGACAATCAAATTACAATCATTTAAACCGTGATGTGTATTTCTCAATGAGCTCTTCTTTAGGTGGACATGGAACAGAGGCAATGTTGGGTGGCAATGCAGTTGTCCCCTGCACAGGTTCGTTCACAACTCCATGTATGTGCCTATCTATGACATCCACAATAAGTCTCTCAATAAACTCATATTGCATATCCTCAAACACTGGTTTGATCACCCATTGTTTACTTCTTTTAGTGAAGGCCTTATTGTAGCGAAGCAACCCCAAAGTTCCGGTCGTCCTACTTTGTTGACGGCCAACATTATGGTTATGTGCCAAGACCGCTAGAAGAGTCCGATTTATCATGCCCTCCATGCCAAAATGCAATCGTTTTGGCCTGTACTTTAGACACATATTGTGGAACACCTCCAAATCTCCTGTGTGGCAGAATTCCGTGAGTCCCCTCAAATCTCTTGTTATAGTTTTATTAAATACAATCTTTTCAATGGCTTTGTGAGTGGGTGATGAAGGAATCAACCACTTCTTCTTCCGTGCCTCCTCTGTGGACAAATGGCCATGTTCACAATTGTGGAAATGTTGGTTTGTATTCCAACGGTGAACGTTGGTACAGTGTAGCATTACTGACCGCCATTTTTCCAGTAGAATTTCCAACGACCCTCCACATGTTTTTGAGCTCCACCAAAGATGGTTGCTGATTGACTTGGACCACTGTGAAATACCTTGCATATCTTTTTTTTTACCTGCAGCCGACATTTTTTTATTGATTGTTTTTGCAAGATGCCAAACGTCAAATTGGTGATTTATATTTTTGTACTCTTCTCTCATTGTCTTGGCAATTGAAACGTGTTTGTCCGTGGCTATCAGGTCGATCACCATTCCCCGCGATTGTAGTTCTTGCAATGATGCTACAAAGCCAACTTTCTCCATGGCCACTGAGGATGTACTTTGTGACACCTGCACGACCACCGAACTCACAATTTTCTTACTTTCCATGTCCTGAAAGTGGTAGATGCAGTACTTGGCTGAAAATCCTGGGCTGTCGCACTGTCCATCACCGGCTAGCCTGAACCGTTTGCCCGCGAATGTACGATCAATAGACATTTTTTCCATTCTCCAAGCTTCGCTAATGGCTGGAAATAGATAATCGGTTTGGTATTTGTAGAACTGAGTTTTCGCAATGAAATGGATTCCCACAAACTGAAAGAAAGACTCTAACTTTTTAAAACTTGAACCACTAAAAAGTGCAGCCGCTGCACAAAGTAGATTGCCTGCTGGCAGTTGCCCCAGCATGGGTTGTGCAGACCATGAGAAAGGATGATATTTTGTACAGGTGGCATGTATTTTAAGGTTAGTGCCTCGAATTGCACGAGTCACATTAATCAATGGCTCCCCACATACTTCCCCACCAACCGAATGCCCACATTTCATCCGTATAATAATATCAATCAAACAACTATCGAATACAATGAATTTGGCCTCTTTCCTTATACTGTCACTCTGCATCCCAGCTGGTTCGGCCTGTAACGTTGAGGACATGTCACTCACATGAAAGGTAGAATCTCTGATATCGTCTTCCGCTATGTTCAGTGATATTGATGGTGTTTCATTGTCGTCCACTTCATTCTCTTCCATTGCAACATCTGTTCCTTCTCCGGCGATGGGTGAATAAAACAATTTCTTCAACTTTCTCGCGGTCTTAGTTTTTGCGGGTGTGGATTCTGTGAATTGATCTCCGACTGCATCCGAACTACCAGGAGGACATTCACTATCAATGGCTGGTGGTGGTATAGCTCCGTTGTCAATCACTTCATATTCTTCCCATTGGCACGATGCATCTCCAGTCTCAAGTCCCTGCCAAAAGGTTTGACAAGCAACATCTCTCGTTCGCTTCACTGTCTGTGTAGATCTAGTTCGTACACCCACTCGCAACTAGAGGACAGATTGGAAAAGGGATGTTCAGTTTAAACACAACTTACAGTATTGAACTAATAACAGTGAAAAACAACATAATATAGTGACCAGGACACTAACCTTCTTTTGCTTTCTTTTCTTTGAAACTTTCTTGCCTCGAACTTCAACATCAGGACGCTGTTGCTCCGACTCGTGTGTGCATGTCTCCACTTTCTCTTGCGCTGCAACGACTATATTTTCATGATAAGCACATCCATCACGCACTGACGCTCCATCGACTCCCTGAAACATAGAACTTTCATTAGTATGTATAATAATATCGAAAACACAAAATGTACTTGGGGACCAATACCCACGTACATCTCAATAGCAAAACACGAATGAACGCTTTGTGTAGAACATTCAAACGACAATTATTCACGCATTCTTGATCTAGTTAGATGGAACTGTCAAGATCCATACCTCGGGCTCCTCATAGACTTCCATTGATGATATTATTGAAGATGATGCTTCAGTAACTCCCTGAAACACAGTAATTGCATTAGTATGGTTTTCTATTTTGTTAAAAAGAACATAAACTTTGTGCAGGCGTCAACGGCTCATCTAAATAGACCGGCACAAATGATCAGTTGTCTAAAATAAATAATGGATATGTAAATATGATTCGATTTGCTCGATCGTTGGAAGTGTCACCACCCAGAGATCTGCATCAACTACTAGGGGTGATGTTCTTGTAGAAGCTCCGTCATCTCCCTGAAACATAGTACTTGCGTTAATAAAGAAGGAAGTATAGCAGATGTAATCACGTCATATGATTTCGCTTGATCGAACTGTCAGTATCCATACCTCGAAATGCATAAGAACATCAAGGGACGATGTAACTGCGGTGCACACTTCTGCAAGCTGTTGCGCAGACCCGTAACTGCATGCTCCCCCTTCTTCTTGGACTAATGCTCCATCGACTCCCTGAAACATAGGACTTTCATTAGTAATGAACACAATATTGAAAAAAGAAGACACATAGGAGGGCGACAATCACGCTACAAGAATGCAAGATCTGATGATCTCCATCGATGGAACTGTCCGGAAACGTACCTCGAGCATCTGAGTGACATCAACGGTTGTCGTCAATACGTTGGACTCCTCAGCATCTCCCTGAAAGACAGTACTTGCATTATTTTGGATAACAATAATTATAACTGAAAACAAAGACTAGAGGACGAGTACAAGGGTGTACCATTAGGTAAAATAATTACACGATAAATTAAAACTATTGATTTACATGCCTAAAACAAGTCAGTGGCAGAATAGCCAAGTAAGATTACCCGATAGGCGCTTGAAGTGGCTGATGACTGCAATAACGACACGGATGGAGAATCTTCCGCCTTCATATTGAGTGGATACATAAATGGGGAAATTATTGTTAGCTAATGCTACACACTACCGCAAGGCCGAGAGATAAATACGTAAACTTGACTCACCAGTGGAGGGATGTGGACGAATAGAGTGGGAATAGCGGTTGAGAGCAATTTTCGCCTCGCTCGCGGTGTGTTCTTCTTTATTAGCAATGATGTGGAGTACATGTCTGAGCTAAAGTGCCTGCTGCAGATGCGGTATCGATCACCCCTCTTGTCCGCAAAGACTTCTAGGACTCTACTTTCAAGCTCAGACGGTGGATATCCGCAATATCGGACCCATTCTCTTATCTGATCTATTGTCTTAGGGAAAACATGCATTATAGTACCTTCAGATTTATTATGGGTCTTCGAAGGGCAACCGCCAATGGAACAGGCAGGCATTGTGGAAAGTTCTGAAAAGTAAAGATCAACAATTCTCTATGAATACCAATGTAAACTCAGAACATGTGACTAGTTCCTTGCATGTACTGTCTTGAACGAAAAGAAATTGGACGCAAAATGATTATGGTACATGGCCTTACCTTGACGAACAAACAGTTAGATGCAGGGATCAGAGTAGTTTCTTGTCATAGAACAGGGAGCAGTTCACAGGTTGCAAACTGACGAGTTTCCTCGAAGTGGTCACGGAAGTTCACAGAGACGAAGAGCAGATAACCAGCACCTTCACGGGTTGACTAGCAAAGCGCAAAGAAGTTCTCATTAGAAATATGAAGTGGGTTATAAAGAATTCGAAACGGGTGTGTTTGTGAATGAATGACGTGTATATGTCGTGGCATTATGTGGTTTGCAGGGGGCCGTCCATCGTGAGGGGGGATGCTTGGCAGGAGACATGGGGTCTGGAGGTAGACATGGGAACAACAACCCATGCTCTATAGACCACTTTGAAGTGTACATGGTGTTTGGCACCTCTTGGCCTTTATCGCTCCCTGACAGCTCCACTTGCCAGCACAAGTACCCCGGTGCGAACTGCCTTTGATAGGGCGGGGGGTGGATTGGGGCGGTGGTCGTGCAGACAAGACACAGGAAGACTCGTGAATGGAGACACACTTATGTGGATTGCAGGGGGCCGTCCAGCGTGAGGGGGGATGCTTGGCAGGAGACATGGGGTCTGGAGGTAGACATGGGAACAACAACCCATGCTCTATAGACCACTTTGAAGTGTACATGGTGTTTGGCACCTCTTGGCCTTTATCGCTCCCTGACAGCTCCACTTGCCAGCACAAGTACCCCGGTGCGAACTGCCTTTGATAGGGCGGGGGGTGGATTGGGGCGGTGGTCGTGCAGACAAGACACAGGAAGACTCGTGAATGGAGACACACTTATGTGGATTGCAGGGGGCCGTCCATCGTGAGGGGGGATGCTTGGCAGGAGACACGGGGTCTGGAGGTAGACATGGGAACAACAACCCATGCTCTATAGACCACTTTGAAGTGTACATGGTGTTTGGCACCTCTTGGCCTTTATCGCTCCCTGACAGCTCCACTTGCCAGCACAAGTACCCCGGTGAGAACTGCCTTTGATAGGGCGGGGGGGGGGGTGGATTAGGGCGCTGGTCGTGCAAACAAGACTCGTTTGCCGCAGGGCCTCACCAAGGAGAGGCCATCTCACTGCATGTAAGAGGCAGGGTGAAGGATCTAGTACATGGAAGGCAGGGGGGTGAGTTTATAAATACCTCAGCCTCCCAGGAGAATATATGGGTGCAGTTCACCCTGGAGACCCTGGATGCCTAGGCAGTTAGTCGGCAGCAGGCTGGCCTGTGGTGGCAAGGCGGCACGGCCCAGAGGGGGTCATCTCTGTACCCGGTGACCAAAAGGATGATTTATTATGATCAACCATATTGATTATTTACCTATAACCATGTTTTGTATCAATAAAATCCAACGGCCTTTTATTGCCAACGCTTGAACAAAGTGGTGTGGTAAGTATTTTTGGGGGAGGAGGCAAGGCCGGGAGGCTTGATGCCAACCCGCAAAATAACATATGTATGTCTGCTGCATATGGGTTCAACGGTTATGTGGATTGAAGGTGGGCGGCCAGCGTGAGGGAGGATGCTGGCCGGAGACATGTGGTGTGACAAGACAAGGCACAGGAAGACTATTCAATGGAGACACACTAGATTCATTTAAAAAATCAAAACAACCATTGTTAAAATATATGTTGGGTTTTATTTTAGATCTTAATTTCAATAGAACATAAATAATAAACATTACACATTGTAAAGTTCCGGTTGCAGCACATCCAGGGAAAATCCGCAGTATTGTCCACTGTCGCTGGGGAAATGTTGTCTAATGGCAAGTACCGCACAGGCAGGTATTACTCTCCGAACGCGGTGTCCGAGCCTCCCGTGAAGCCACCAAGTGAAGCAACGATAGGCCACCAGCCTGTACCACCTGTGAAAATGAAAGATGAAAACTGTATTAAAATGACAAAACTTTCTTATCACTGTCGATTCAGGTAAAAAATGTCATTCTGCTTTGAAAAAAATTCTATCTAGAAAATGCACAATATGGAACCAATTTACATGCATTCGAATGATATGTAGATGTAATTTTATATGTGGGAGACGACCATGAAATAGTAGTGGCATCACTGACATCACAACCAGAGTATACTTACTCGTTACTCGGATTACGCGGACGAACAGTGCCGCGAAGTTCGTGCATAAGCACCATCATCATCCTCAACATGGTCCATGAGAGGCAGGCTTCCCTGAACTCTGGCAGCTCGGTGATGCATTGCGGACTTGGCTCGCCTTCCGAAATGTAGGCCAAGCACCCGGAATTTTCACGGCAGCAGCAGTTCTCCTCCTCAGTTGGCATTAGCTCGCACCGATTGCACGTGCACCAGGTGGAGACGCCGTCCATGCGACATGGTCCAGGCTCTTCATCCGTTGACTGGTCCTCCCAACTGCCGTCCGAATCCCCATCGTTTTCGCGTGCTTGCCTTTCCAGTAGTTCTTCCTCGGTGTACTCGGGCTCGTACATATACGGCATTATTGTAGCCATTGTGTGGTAAAGAAAGTAAAATAATTTACAGAGATGGTACAGGTGTTCACAAGGCCTAGAAGCGGCGAATGTAGCTGACCAGAGCACAGAAACGAGTCACAGAATACTCAAAGTAACACAGCGAGAGTAATGGAATCGAAAATCTGCTGCTGTGTGTTGTGAAACGGTGTGTTTATACTTATTGAGGAAAGAGGCGTCCTGCCATTTCCATGGCGACACTTCATTAGCTGAGGCGCAGCGATTGTTGACACGAAACGTGCTTTGGCGTTGGGAAATGGGCGGTACGCGTCTGCTGATGTCAGGCTCAGGGGCGGGGGATTTGATTTAGTGCCGCAAAAGCAGGTGAGCCAGGGCGATGGGGGGAAATGATAGGATTATCAGAAAATGGCGGCTGATTTCGAGTGCGTTAATGGACGAAAAGTCGGGTAAGGTCCATAGGAAAGTTTTCTACGATCTACCGAGTTATGCTTAAAAACACATGGCCGAACCGTAGGGACAATAAAAAAAAAGTCCCGGAACTCTCCTTTAAAGAAAGCCAAGGGGCAACAAAGAAAGTGCAGTTTGCACTGATTGAGAAAAGTACGGAACGTCTTGGGGTCCTCCAAGAATTGTTCTGGTGGGGCTAACGGAAGGGCCCAGGCAGAACGACGGGCGAGACCAGGGTTCGGGGTGGGCAGCCTGGTGGTAGGAGCCGCTGGCGCCCCATCACCGAATTCCTCATCCGAGGGCAGTGAGTGTACTAAGCTCTGCATCACGTCCATGCGCTGATGAAGAGACGCATGGGCCACGGCCATATCAGTACGAAGAGCTGCAAAGGCCTCCAAGACAGCGGCCTTGGGTTTGGCTCCTGCATCCATGGTACGGTGGATGGTTGGCTCCTTAATCTGTCAGGATCAAGATCCAACGACATGTCAGGCGACACCTGGGGTCTCCTGTCATGGAGAGACTTTCCTCCAGAGAGCACAGCCTGCAGGGTAATAAGGAACCTGTCAGGCCAGGGGCTCAGGTGAAAAGGCCGGGCAGCAGCAGAGCTAGAGGGAGAAAAACATACCACAAAGGTCAAACTCCTTAGGATACACCAGTACACCACCCCCTGACCAATTCCACAACTCTTACCTGTGGTTGTTGAACCTACTTGTAATATGCCAGCCGAAGTGAGTCTTTGCAGGATGAAGATGTTCCAGTACAGCATTCAGATGCCAGGAGTCCGTCAGATGATGACTTGCGAGGAAGAGGAAGATGCAGTGCAGAAGTATCCTAACCCGGGCGGAACGAGGGCACAACTAATTCACCCCCCACCGAAGGCAGCTGACAGTTCTGAATTGTCCAAAATCCACAAAGAAAGTCCAAGGAGCCAGAGTTCAATGATGTAGTCGGGAGAGTCCAAAGTTCCAGGAAGGAGTTGTGGTCGCTTGGAAGTTTTCCAAGAGTAAGGTAGATATAAGAAGTCTTGCGGAGAAAGTGCAGGAAAGAAACTCCAGGAAAACATAAATGCTAACCCAGATGCGGAAGGGAAGGCAGAATGCAGTGATTAACAGCTGAGCGGCGCAGTAGCACCGGGGATGGAAAACGGGACCATATGCCAGACACAGTTAAATGACGAGAGGCGCCCTTGCCGAGGAAAAAGAATGCCGGAGTCAAAGGTGAAGGGAAATCCGTCCAAGGGAAGTATGCGCCAGAAATCAGTTGAAGGATAAAGCAGGGAGAAGCCAAAAAACTATAGCCAGGAGATTGGAAACACAAGGAGATCAAGAATGCAGAATCGCAGGAAACAAAGCACACGGGCCACAGCAACCTTGCCGGGTGAATGGGACGGTTAAGGAGCGTCGCCCGGCAACATCACAACAGATATATATGGTTGCTTCAGGGTACCGTCAGCTGCGTGATGACGTGGCAATCCACATGGGAATCGGGCTCAAAGGGAACCAGGAAGTGAAGTTATTCATCCATCGTCTGATCACCATCGAAGTTTCAAGAGGGCCCGGTCTTGGGCCTACTTCGTGCCTTTCATCATGACTGAAGAGAAGAAAGAAAGTCGAAGCCACGTCAAACTCTGCGCGAAGTGTGGATTAAGCAACTCCTTCACGGCGGATAAGCAATATAAATGCTTATATTGCCTGCATCTGGACCACGACGAGGAGGGATGCGAGGTGTGCCATGGTTTCTCAAAGAAAACGAAAAATGACCACTAAAGCAGACTGTCAGCGTGGCTAAAGTCGAGCAAGGCCACTGACTCAGCCTCAGGACAGGGTCAAGCCTCATTCAGGATTAGCCAGTCCAAGGAGCAAACTCCTCTGGAAGGAGGTTGAGATCCTATGAGGATGCCCCGCTTGCGGGGGTCCAAGAGAAGGCCAAGCTCTGCTGTGTTAGCTGCGCTGAATTCGCAGCTGATATCCCGAATTGAACAAAGGGCGATCGCCATCACAGTCAGCCTCCACAGTGAGCCTGCCAACGAAAGGAACATCTTCGAAGAGAAAGTAACTAACCCGTCCAAACTCTGTGTGTCCACAGATAAACTGATGAGGGACAAGTCCGGGTAGGACTTGTCGAAGTTGGCTAAATGAGTCGACGACGGCACCTTCGACAAAAGCAGTCATGAGTACTTCGTAGACTAAGTCAACGACGTTCACTATGGCAGCTCTGAAGGAGAGTGGGTCCAAGAAAGAAGACGCATCATCCCAGACCCCACTCCACTGGCGCCTTTCGCCCCCCAACCTAGGGACGTGTCGCTGGTCATTCTAACAACCCTGCACACACTCGTCACTGAATCCAGCAAAGGATGCCTCCATCAGGGCCTACACCTCCACGGGAGATGCCAGAGTCTCTGAGGTTGAGCTCTCCCCTGCGGAAGAGAAAGTCCAAAGGGGGCGCTGGTCCTTAGCATAATCCGACGACTCCACCACCACCACCACCTCGTCGCAAGAAGAACCCACCCAGATTTGCGCACGGACACAGGCACGAACATGGCTACCACGGCTACGGGCACTGATGAGGACAACAATGTAATCGTGGCTGATGGAGAATCCCCACATATGGATGAGCCCATTAGGGCCTCCCCACCGGACGAAGTTGGATCCTTTCATGTCAAGTCAAGGGCTTGTGAACTGTTTCAGTTGGTTCCAGAGGAGACTAAGAAAGAAGGTTTCCTGTACCAGCAACGCAAGTCGAAAAGAAAGACCATCATGTCCATTACCTTCCTGGATGACATCTGGGAGGAAGGCCCAGCTCTAATGAAAAATCCAAGTGCGGCTCCGACCAAGCAGGACAGATTGGAGAAAAGGACAGGATGCCAGATACAGCTGCCAGGTGCTTAAGGTCTCAGCCCTCGCCTGATTCTGTGCTCTCGGCTGCAGCCAGGAAATGCTCAGCGAACCAGTCATCGGCAGCCATGGTACCTCCGAACCAGGAGGCGAAGAAGCTGGATGCAATGGGCAAGAGGATAATTTATACAGCAGCCTCTACCATCAAAGCAGCTAACGACATAGCCATTTTTTCCCGATATGACCGGGAACTATGGCTGAAGCTGGGCCCTATCCTGGACTTCCAACCCGAAGACAAGAATGCTGAGGCACCAGAACTTTTTCAGGAAGGGGAAGTGGCCTCGGATCACGGCATCATGGTGGCACTGGAAATAGATGCAGATTTCCACCAGATCGGAAACGGGGTGTCCCTGCATCATAAAGGTTGGTTGAAGTCAGCAAACTTCCGCCAGGACGTTCAGACTAAGGTGCTGGATATGCCGTTCAACGGGGAGTACCTCTTCGTAAAGGCAGTCGATTCATCTTTGCAGGTGATAAAGACTGACACAGAGACAGCACGCTCCCTTAGAACTCAGCAGCAGCAATGATCATCATCCTTTCGCTCTTCCAGATGAAAGCCAAGACGATCTTCCAAGGGTTATAATACCACATACAGACAGCCTTCACGCTCTTCCATTCAAGAAGCATCAGGGGACGATCTGAAGGCAGCGGAGGACAGCAGAAACCCTGACCCCCAAGCAGGCCTGAACCGGCCATGGCCTCGGGCCCCCACCTAAGCACCCTAATGGGAGGCCGGCTGTCGAAGTTTCTCAGCACGTGGGAAAACATCACCACGGACAGATGGGTGGTGTACACTCTCAGACAGGGGCACACCTTGAAGTTCCAATGCAAGTGTACTCGTATCCCTCCGATTCGGCGACAGGAACAACACAGGCCCCCGCTTCTGCAAGAGGTATGGGCCATGTTACAGAAGGAGGCAATAGAACCCATCCCCCATCGTCTCCGGGGCTCTGGAGTATATTCCAGATACTTTCTGGTTCGAAAGAAGACTGGGCATTGGAGGCAGTTTCTGGATCTACGTCGTCTCAACAAGTACTTAAAGTCCCAAAAGTACCAGATGGTCCCGTTGCAACATGTGCTTGGCCAGCTGGAATAAGGAGATTTTCTGACGTTGTTGCATCTGGAGGACGCCTACTTCCACATCCCCATTCACAACAAACACTGCAAGTTCCTACGATTCGTAGTTCAAGGTCAGCATTACCAGTTCACTGCTTTGCCTTTCGGCCTGAAGTCAGCCCGAGGGTATTTACGAAGTGCCTCACCCCGGTGGCGGCACATCTTTGTCTACAAGGCATCCACAAATACCCCTATCTGGGCGATTAGCTGGTGTGTTCCCGCTCACAATCTCTGGCAAGCGAGCACACGTCAAAGACCGTACGTCTGCTGACGGAGTTGGGGGTCCTCCATAAACTATGCAAAGTCTTGCTTGACGCCATCTCAGGATGTTCTGTTCCTAGGTGCACGACTCAACACAGTGACGTGTTTGGTGTTGCCCTTGGATGCGAGGGTGAGAGCCATACAAGGCAAGGTGCAGCATTTGAGTTCGGCTCAGACGGTGACGGTTTGGTCCATCAAGTCGCTGCTGGGCATGCTGTACTCCTGCATCAGCCTCGTTTGCCTCTGCAGACTTCGCACAAGACCTCTCCAGAAGTTCCTGGATGCGAGGTGGATGCAAGTGTTGGGGATCTTTACGGACAAGATCTCCCTCAATGTCAGACGATACAGTGGTGGGGTGTTCGGCAGCATCTTGTGCAGGGAACTCCGATTCAGGTTCCTCCTTACCAGGAGACGGTCACCAGAGACGCCTCTCGAGAGGGATGGGGAGCTCACACTGCACAGTTGCACGCCAGAGGCCTCTTGTAACTGGAAGAAATGGACCTCCACATCAACGTCCTGAAACTTTGTGCCGTATTCTGGGCCCTCAAGTCTTTTCTGCCGTCATTGAGGGGGAAGGTGGTAAGGATCTTCACAGACAACATCACCACCATGTTCTACATCCGGAAACAATAGGGGTCCCGCTCACTGGCACTCTCCAAGGAGCCCCAGGACTTGTGGTGATGGGCCATTCGTCAAGGCATGTTCCTCTTCCCATTTCACCTGGCGGGAGTCAAAAACACCATGGCAAATCTTTGCTGCATTAATACTTTTGTCTTTAAATCTTTTCATTTTATTTCCTTTTCTTTTGTATGCCTATTTGCAAAATATCTGGCCATAGTCATAATTTGAGCCGCTCTCTGCCTGTGCCACGTTGATTCATATGTTTGTATGCCATGTTTCAAGTCTGGGAGCAGTCCTTCCACAACGTGTGAATAAAATGCTTTTTGCCCTTCTATGGTACCTAGATCCATAACACTGTAAGAGGAGAAAACCTCTTCTACTCTTTTGTCCCATCCCCTTTCCTCCATATTGTATGGGCATCCCTTCCAAGGGACGGGACACAGAACCTTTTTCACCAGAAAAAACCTTCTTCCCCTTTAAATTTAGAGGTGCGCGGGGGTGCGGCCCTGGCAGCATGCACTGCCCTGCCTCCACCCACCGGTGCCAATCCCTTGTCCCCTTTTTTGCGTCGACTGGAACGGGCCGAATTCACCAGTGCTCCTGGGGTTGGCTTCAGCAATGTAATTCCACGCGCATATACTTCTTCTGTCTTTTTCGTCTTTTTGTCATTCAGGTACTCAGTCCTCAGGTGTCATGCTCCTCCCCGGCGCATGTCGACTTCCACAGGGTTCAGCAGGTGACCATCCTGCGACGGGCTCTTTCCAACTTCAGACCCCTATGCCATCTGTCTACGTTGCCTTGACCCAGACCACGTTTGGCAAGCTTATACCGTGTGCAACGCCCTTTCGTCAAGATCTCTGAAGAACAGACTAGCCAGGTGGAGGGAGCTCTTCCATAGATCGCCTCCAGAGTACCTGAAGGACTTTGTCTACCATCGATCCAGGCCCAAGGTAGAGCCACTCTTCTCCATCGCACACTGCAAGGGAGACTCCTTCCCAAGCCTCGCCAGTGCGGGAGGGGCCACTCAGGGTCTTGTACATGCAGTATGGAGGACGTTAGTCACTATGGTGAGTAACTTATAATTTTTCTACCGACTACCGACTCACCTTCGTCCTGTCCTTCGTCCTGTCTATAGGTGGTTAATTTATGCCAGTTAATTTGTTTCCAGGGAACTATTTGCTCAATTCTTTTGATAACCCTGGGTAGGGCCAATATGTCCTCATGCAATTGCCCTGCTTCCCCTCTAAAATTCACTACTTCCTTCTTCTCCAAAGCCTCCCACTTGATTGTTGGTTCTTCACTATTCTGTTTCCTACACTGTCTCCATATATCGGGAGGTAATATGCATGAAAAGGGTTGATCAATATCCCCTAATGTTAATGTGCCTGTGCGTTTAATTTTGTTAGTCTGATTATTCCACTGTTCAGGGTTTTGTCTGATGTCGGGCAAATCGTTGGTAAGCTCCATCCTATTCCATGGTACATGTACATGGTGAGTCAGATGGTCTGGGCTAAACCCCGGAACTTCCCTCATAGGGGCCTGATTTGAGTGGAGAAGGGGGATTTTGCGAGCCATTCAAGTAATATTCGAACTCCCTGTTCACACCACAATTCATTTAAGTTAAACCTCTTGCAGCCTATATCCTCATGCTGGTCAGGCAAAGGCCGCTACTCAAGAGACCCCTTTGACTGCCATTATAATTTTTATATTTCTCAAACACTAGTACAGATCATTCATGCACAACAATATTATTTGCCCTTATGGACTGAGCTTTCATGATTTTAGAGGAAAGGGCTGGTCCATTAATGCCTACCTTAATCTATTATTCCAACCATCATTCAATGCGTGCCCGAATTTCTGGAAGTACGGAACCCCAAGTATAGGGTCCCTTGCCCTCTTTGCCAATCATGTCTATCGTATCATCCATTGGATATGGAGGCGAAAGAGGTTGTTTAGTCAATAAATGTTCCAACAAGGGTTCTGCCTCTAAATACTCAGAGGGTACAGAAGCCTCTGTCTGCGGCCTGTGGACAACATAAACCTTTTTTTCTTGCATGAGCATCTCTGTCATCCTGTTCCCAGTCCTCTTTTAACTTCTTTTGATCATATACTCTATCCTTATCTTTTTCTGACTTGGGCTTCCTTTGTTTTAGCTGTGCTTCCCTCATTGCTTTCTCCCTAGCATAATCTTCCCAGTTATTGTATGGTTCCCACTGAAGTGATCTAATTTCCTTTGGTCCCTTAGCCGACAACCTTCCCCTGAGGTACCCTAATTTTTCTAAGCCAAGAGTCCCATGCTCGGGCATTTGTAAATTGGGATTGTCAGCAGTATATCAGTGACATTCCTTAAAAAATAATACCACGCCTAGTCCTCTTTTGACCATTAATTCCCATCCCGGGGAACCTTCTGGGGGAGTCGGAATATGCTGTTCAAGTTTATTTAAAAATGTTCTACACACACAACATTTGGTGCTTGCATTCCCCATGTTTCATGAATATAGATACACCTGTGAACACAAGGTTGAAATATTTCTAGGTTCACTTAAAGTAGTCCCCAAATATTGCAATACTAAAGAAAAACGTAGGATGTATTCATACAATGTTTCATTCGGCACCAATCTGACCAGTTATTCTGTAGTTCTCTTCCATTCACTCAATCCAGTATGTGCCAGTTTTTCCAAAGAGAAAAATGCTATTCCTGTCGAGGACCTCGGTCAGGGTAACTTGGCAATTCAGGAAATCTGGCTTGGTGAGACTTGGGGGGTCATTACGACCTGGGCGCAAAGGAATACCGGGCACCGGTAATGACACCGGTGCCGGTAATCCCTTTGCACCCTATTCCGAGGTCCCTTTGCGGGTCTCTCCCTTAATGCCTGGTTTTACCAGGTGTTATGGACGGGACCTGCAAAGGGATACCGGGGTCAATAACGGTACCGCAATTTGCGATACTGTTATTGCTGCCTTCCCCCTTCCCATTGAGCCCTATGGGGGCTCAAATGGGAATGGGGAATGGCTCTGGTGAATGGGGAATTACCGGTCCCGCCGACCTCGGACTGGAACGATAATTACTCCCTTCACCAGACCGGAGTCGGACCGATTTTGGAGGCAGCCATGGCGTTAATAGCACCATGGCTACCTCCATACTCGGAATGAGGGTCTTGGACTGTGGCTGCAGAAAAACACATTCCAGATTGTGCAGTGCGCTCTATGGTCGTTCGTTATCTGTCGCCTTTTCTTAACCACGATAAACAGGCCATCTGGATTTAGCCAACGAGGTCCCATCGGCTGGGTGCCATTTGGAGTAAGGCTGTGAGCCCCTATTTTAAGGGTTTTTTCCACCTGGAATATAAACCAAGAATGAAACACCTTCATAGAATAACAGTCACATAGATATATTTATTTAGTATCGACAAAGTACTCGAACGGAGACAGGCGATACTCGAACGGAGACAGGCGATTACATATACTTCGCTAGTGCTCTCTGACTTACTTACAATCTTTTTCTCCTTAAATATGTTTTTTTCAGTTGCGTTAGCACAACACATACATTACACAGGGTCCTTGAAAGGCAAATTGCTGAACAGAAAGTTTGGTGAGTAATTATAGTGAAGAACAAATAGACATGCAGGGGGAGACTCAACATGTGTTTGTTCCATCATTAGGCTGAGGTCAAGGGGGTGGGTCACCACCATCTGGTATTTTTTCGTGCTATTTTAACCGTAAGCCTGCAACTTAACACACACACACAAACACACACAGGTTGTTTGGGTTGCCGTTAGTAGACCACGGCAAAACTGTTGTGTGACATTTTGACAGAGAAAAAAGAAAGAGAACTGGTGTTCATTTAATGTATATTTCCACAGAGACACGCAACCACTTTGGTATTGGATAATTGTGTAACAATTGGAAATGACAAGCCTTTTTCATACGCAAGCACTATACCTCTCACTGAAAGTGCATGCAATACATTTCCATTGTCAAACGTCAGCTTCCACAACAACAAACAAGTCTGGTTTGCTTCTTCTCTTGCGCAAGCCACTTTAGAGCTGGTTGCTGTTATCGGCAAGAGTTTAGAAGTGAACCTGAATGCCACGCCTCACTCACCGGCTTCAGAAGCACTGCAGTGTCGGGCGGCTTCCACTTTCCGACTTCTACTGCTTCCTTGGCTCGGGGCAAACTTGGGACCTGCACCCCTCCGCAGCACAGGTGTCTCCCCAACCATGCCAAATTGGAGTCTCCTGCACTCCTCTGTCCCTTGGCTTGCTTCTTACTATGGGCCTCAGGCTTCAGCATGGCTCTGCAATTACAGCCACAAGGCACACCTGGGAAGACCTTCACTTTCAGCACGTTTCTCTCAGTGCAGCCACAGCAAGGCAGGGTTTGTGCACACAGGACCCTCTCGGGACTTGCAGGTGAAATCTGCTCTCTCCTTGTCCCGGCATCCATCCAGTGAGCACAGTTCCTCATAAACAGCCAGCCTCATGCTCCCCTCCTCCTGTTTCTACTGCCACCCTTCCAGCTCCTGCTCCAGCTCCTCTCCCAGCTCCTTCTCCCTGCTCCTTCTTGCTGCCACCTTTTATGCCTCTTAGGTGGGGGCAATTAACTTCAGGTGCAGGATATCATTTTTAATTGCCTGACTATGGCAAAGGCTGTTAAGCCTAATTGTCTGGCCTCTACTTATACATGCCTCTTCAGCCCCCTTCTTCGTCTCAGTCCCTATGGGATTCTGGGACGTGTAGTTTATTTGATTTAAATTAGATTGTTCTACTTCTGATACTTTTTAAGGGTAGATTTAATCCCCTTAGTATTTTTAATAGAGGCGCTATAGGTCTTATGTCTACTAGAGGGAGATGTGGTAGAGAAGTCAACATTTTCATAAATCCTTGTAGCATACCTTGATATTGAGGAGGATATGTGATGTTAGGGATAAAAGATGTTTTTCCCTTAGGTGCACTAGGATTAGGTGTTACAACCTTAGGGTTTACCACTGTAGTTTTAACCAGAGGTTGAGAGATATTAAAATTACAATAAGCCATAACCTCTTCTGGCATAGTGGTAAGAACATTCCCTTCAGAGGAGAAATACTGCCTCTCATCCCACAGAGTTTCCTCACTACAATGGGCCATGTATCCACCCAGGTGATCCTCCCGCAGTACACCAGCCCCAGGGTTGGGATCAGGAAGCGTCTGCCCTCCCCTGGTCACCTGTGAGGAGACTTTAGGCAGGGTTTTAGTGAGTGATCTGCAATATTCTTCACAGGAGCCACCCCCTTTGGGACTTCGGAGGTGTACCTGCTAAGCTTGACACCCCCTACGGGGAATAGGGCAAGTGGGATTCCACTGGAGGGTGATTCCCGCTCACCCCCCCCCCCCCGTCCCCCATAATGGACAGGCGTCCCTAGGCAAGGATATGTGTGTCACTCCCTTGTACCAAGAATACAATATGGTTGTTTTTTTTTATATGGGAATTGATATGTGTAATGAGGTTCAACTTCAGGTAACAGCTGGTGTGGTTACTGACCCTACTCAGGCACTGTCTTTCAGATGGCCCCATGGTGGGGGAACATTCAGACCACCCCCAGAGAGGGGTAAACACCAAAGGACCCCAAGGTGGTGTGAAAAGCAAAAGACCCTGTTGTGTGGTGAAAGCTAGACAACACCTCACACTTGCGACACGTACCACGCAACACAGGCCAGGCCTCCCATAAATGCTGGGGATTGAACCCTCTGTGCCAAAGCCCACGTAGGCCAGGGGCTTTGTTTTGTACGCCACAGGTTCGCAGAAGACGCAATACCTCTGGAGGCAGGACCCTGTCAGATATGTAGTGAGCTGAGGAATCCTGGAGCCTGCGGATCACTGCCAAGGTCAGGAGGGCAGAGCGCCCGACAGTCCAAGGCACCTTGGAGTGGGAGACTGAACTGCAGGAGATGCAACACACCCTTGCTGCCGAACACTGACGCTGAGACGAGATAGAGAAACAAGAATTGTACAGTTTCCCTGGAGGGGTGAGCAAGAGGCCAAGGAGTCAGAAGGTGCAATCCTGTTTGGACATCCAAATGACGGAAGTAAAAGAACAAATTGGGCAACTAGAGACAGAACTTTGTGAACTTATCAGAATCTTGGGAAAGGGGTCTGGAGTCCCCGTTTTCAGAGTGTCAAGAACTGGTGTCAAACTGTACGTACAGGTGGTGGCCTGAACCAAGAAGTGGAAAAGAACGGGAAACAAAAGTGGGTGGAGGGGTCAAACACCAGCCATCTCAAGCCAAGAGGGGCTGGCTAGTGTTTCATTGTTACTAGTGGTAGGGTCAGGCAATAGAACAGAACTGGTTTGGGAAAGAGGACAAATGTTATTTTGTTAGCTATCTTGTTATTTTTTATAATCGGGAACCACCAACATTAGAGGTAGGGCTAGGACAGGCATTATTTTTCCTTTCATACGCCCAACCCATTGAAAAACATGTCATTGTGTCAGTCTCCTATGTACCACATTACCCATTAGGTCTGACAGGATGTTGGATTTGGTCTAAGCATGTGCAAAATCTGTTTTTATCAGTCTTGTGGAATGTGCCCTTTGCTAATTCAAGCTCCAGTTTCTTGGGGCCAGTTTCATGGGTGCACTGACTCTTCTCTTGAGCTCACCAATGTTGATTGACAGCAGTGAAGGCGATCCCTTTCCCTGGAACTTCTGTTCAGTGACATTGGTTTTCTCTAATTCGTCCCCTATACATTTGATTATGAGAGCTGATGCATCAGGGGCCATCAGAACTGTAAGTTCTGGGCCACCCCTTAAGCAGAGATCACAGAGAAGGATACTCACAGGGGCAGACGTTCACAAGGTGTATAGGGAAGATGTGTTGTGACACAAAAAGTAGGGTAGTCCCAAGTTTGCTAATGTGGATTTTAGGGACTAAGAACAATAATCACACAGAGAGAAGCAAAAATCCACATGTATACAACCTTGTTATTTCAAGGTGTTAATCATAAAGGTTTTTTTGAACAGACCAGACCTAATGCTCAAAAAGAGTCATTAAAGAAAGAAAAGGAAATATACAGTTGTATCTTCAAATTGAAATGATTTTAATTCTAACAGAGTTAAAATATTATGAACATTGATTTAAAATACAAGCGTAAGTTTCAAACAAAAAATAAATGGAAACAATAGAAAAACTTTGTTAAACAAAAGAACACATTTAAGGTGATCAAAATAGAAAGTAAATAATATTGTAGTGAAAATAGTACAGAAAAAATTCTAAGTTCAAAAAGATACTTCATTCTGTGTATCCACCACATGAATGCATGTATGAACAATATCACTCTTTTGTTTTTAGAGTTGAAATGTCTGGCTATTTGTACATGTAAATGCACTTGTTGTGTATGTCTGTATGATCAGCATCTGATCATTTCTGAATTAGTTAACTTGCCAAGTATGCCAACGTGTTTGTCTGAGTTTCAAACTATTAAACACAGAGCTTCCTAATCTGAACAACCAAAAAAGAATTAAAGTGGTTTAGGTAAAACTCTGTTGCACGTTTCGGCTGGCCCGAATTGGTGGCATCTGGGTTCAGCCTTCCTCGGGCCGAAAAGAAAAAACCTCAGTCTCCTAAAATGTAGGTAGAAATGAGGGGTGGGGGGAAGGCAAGTAGGAAAACAGAAAAGGGAGACAAGGGAGTGTCAATTAGATATAAAGAACAACTGCAAAACCTCGTTCTGCATGGAAAAGGTCTAAACAATGTGGTACTAAATTCGTTTTTATAAACATAAATACCTCAGTACTCACCCTGAAGTTGGCCAGGGGTATTGGAGAGGTGTAGTCTAATTTCCGGAGACACAGACCTCCTGTAATGGCCTTAGCTGACAGCCATAGTTAATGTTACCAAAAAATGTATGCAGGACTGTTTTTTTTGTTTCTTGGGATGTGTGATTTGGCCCAAGAATTTAAATCCCCAGCAGACGGCGCATTTGTGCTGCCTGTGGGGTAAATAAGAAATGGGAGGGGGAGGAAAAGTGCCTGGAGTCGGTTCCAATGGGTGCCTTATGTGCAGAGTAGCTTTAACTGGTGTCAAGCATAAACAAGGAAAAAGAACGGAAAAGTTCCTACCTTAAACAAGGAAGAGACAAAGTCTTAGTTCACGGGGTAAAAATCGCACGTGAATGTTGGTAAGGTAAACTATGAGGTTCCATGTAGGGATGCGGCGTGTGCATGAGAGCAGATTGAATCACCACTTAAAATGGTCATGTCCGTCCTAGCAAAAGTGAAAGAAACACAAAAAGCACGAGATACTGTAAATAGTAGACCGCAGCTGCGGATGATGAGTTACATGGAGCGGTATGGGTGCAGGACAGGTCTTCAAAACTGAATGGGGACCTACGTGGAAAAGCACCAGGCATGAATGAAGCTGCTGGTAGAGTTGTGTCTGCGATACAGCGGCGTCCCCGCTGTAAAGAATAGCGAGGTGGTGGTGAAGGAGGCATGCGCGGAGAAATAGTGTCTCTGCTCGTTCAAAGCATTAATATGGCAACGCACGCTTTAGTTTACCAAGGTAACGGTGCGTCTGCTCGTCTCAAAAAACGGTGAGTATTGATGTTGAAATATTCGAGAAAGAAAGAAGAGGGACATAGGTTCCCTCTGCACTAGATATAAGGGGCATTGCAATGTGGTAAGGAGCAGCGTAAATATGGGAATGCCGGCCCGCCAGCTTCCAGGACCACCTAGTATTCGACCTGGGTCTCAATAATATGGTCCCTTGTGGGAATGGACCCCAGTAAGGAAGCCTTCACAGTGACATAGGGGTGGATTATAAGTTTGGCAGTACTACATCCAGTAATGCTGCCAACCAGAATTACCAGATGCAATAAGGCTACTGTAAATTGAATGGTACGCATTATTCATGCGTGCCCTTCAGTCATTCCCTATTTTGGGTTATTGATGAGGAAGTGGTATATCACTTTATGCAGTAATGTTGCACGCAGGGCTTCTTTTGTGTGGAGGTAATTGGAACCACTCAAAGCGGGCTTAATTGATGAATTTAGAAAATCACTATATAACATGCATAATGTGGAAATATCGCATATTTTGCTGTACAGCCAAACTCAAAATGATTGCCATTTTGTTCTACGCAACGTGACCAGTGTTGATGGAAGGGTAGATTGGTTCCATCGCCTAATGGTTAGTTGTATATTGTGGATGATGAAATACTAGACATACTCCTATGTCCTGTCCCCTTTCCTCCATACTGTATGGGCATCCCCGCACAGGGATGTGACTGGAGCCTTTTGCACCGCAAAAAAATGCCTATTCCCCTTTAAGGGTAAACGTAGGCGTGCGGGGTGCGGCAATGGACGTGATCATGCCGTTAAACCCACCCATCAGCGCCACATCTCAGTCGGTCCCTTTTTCTGCATTAACGGGAATGGACGGCAATCATAACGTTGCTGTATTTTTTGCTGAGCACTTCCTCTCTGTGTGGTAAACCCACTTAATGTTACTTTTTTTTCACATTCTACCCCGATCTTCGGTGCCCCGGTCGTTCCAGCGTATGTCGGTTTCTCAAATGGCACGTCGTGTGAGGGCTCCTTTCTGGTATCAGATCCCCATGCACTGTGTCTTGAGTGTCTGGGGGATGATCTGTAGTGGGACTTTTGTGTGGCCTGTGACGCGCTAACGCTGAGACGATTAAATAGAAATTCAGGCCTGCTGGTGATTCACTGCCCCTACTGGCAGACTGAGTATGCTGGTCCGGAAAAAATGCCAGAGCCGGTATTACCGGCAATTTTACCGTCATTTTTATCAGACCGACATGCTCATAATGAGGCCTAAGTACTGCCTTTTGTCCGGGGGAAGGGAGTCATTCCTCTGGGCCAAGAAGACATCTCTTTTGATTTAGTTTTGACACTGGACATTGGGACTTTTGCTTTGGGCATTCTGACACTAGTTATTTGAGGCCTCTCTTAGAGTGGGGGCGAGATAGGGTTTTCTTTTTTCCTTTTTCTCCTTAAATAAATGTTTATAGTAAAACTCTATGACCCCTCCGTGTTAGAGTCTTACTTCTGTACCCTTACACCATACACAAGGATCTTCCCATAAGGATGTTGATACTGACGAGGAAGAGAGTTCCCTTTCTCAGCCAAATCCTTTCATGAAAGGTTGGAGGGATTGCAAGAATGTCTAGGCGTCCCAACACCACAGAGAGATCAGCCACAGTCAGGAGTGTTACCTGATGTTTTGGCTCTTCAAACAGCATCAGCTTTGGGAATCCCATTGCAGAATGATGTTGTACCAGTGGCAAAAACGATTTGGGCACAACCACATTCTTGCCTACCGGTTAACAAAAATCTGGATGCTCACTATAAGCAAGCAGGTTCGGAGGGATACTTATTTCATCACACCCTCAACCACACTCGTCAGTAGTAGCGGCTACTTCACTGTAGGCAAACCCAGTACAGCCTTCATATCAGCGATGACCATTCTTGCCAGAGAGGATAAGCTGCTGGATTCCTTCGCGAAGAAGGTGTACTCTAATGCAGCGTTACATTCGCGTCAAGCTAACGCAGATGCAGTGTTAGCTGCTGCAAATCAGCATCTCTGGAGAGAGATTACAGATTCGCGCAGGATTTGCCTACAGAAAAACATGTGTATTTCAAATCGGGTCTATTGGAGGCAAAGCTGGTGGCACAAGATATGCCAGAGGCATCAGTGGGACACTTTGACACAGCCAGCAGGGGCATGTGTTTAGGATTAGACATGCGCAGGTAAGCATGGATTCATTCCAAAAAATGTACCAATGATTGTCCAGGACAGCATTTTAGACCTGCCCTTTCAGTGCTCAGATCTATTCCACTCATCCACCGATGGGGAGTTAATCAAAAAGAAAACCAGCTCTCAAACAGCAAAGTCGATGTCTATCTTTACCAAACCAGCTGGTAAATACGTTACACCGGGTAAAACTAGGTCTGGCACCAGAACTCGGTAATTTGGAGGGTTTACAGGTGTTCAGGCGTGGAGAGCGAGATATCCTAATAAGTCCAGTACCAACAGGTGAAAACAACAAAGGACTACCGATAAACTGAACTAAGGGTGCTCGTCAAATGTCCAAAATAAAATAGTCCTCAGTCCAAAACCTACTTGCTATCTAGAACTGCCACTTTAGAAAAATTTAACAAAAAATAGACCAGAGCAGTAGCCTTTCCACTCTGGCTTTGCTTGGCCAAATGACTTCCTCCCAAATAATGTTCATCAAACGGTCAAAGTTCATCAGTGTTTCACAATACAGTTCTCCAGCTTATTTTCAGTTTCTGAATGACCAGTCTTAAGTCTTCTCACACATCTAATACTTTCCGTTCTTTAAGGGGAAAAGGATTTTCTTAGTGTGATTACTCCCCTTGAGGCCTTGTCTTTTGATAGTGTTCTTGGTTTAGGTTTGAGCAGTACAACCCTCCTGGTTCTCTTTGTTCCCAGTCTTTTCCACTACTATTAGTCTTTCCAGGGCTCCCCAAAGCCCTCTGATCCTCCGATATGTTTAGCTCAGCAGAGTCGCTCTTAGATGTGGGTGTAACGCTCACCTGATTCCCGTAGAGGCGCCGGTCTTGACTGGGCGTATACCGTATCTTCAAAGGTGATGTGTAACACACGGCTGGCTCTTTGGGCTGGACCTCTGTGCACTGTATGTCTGACTCGAAGGGTAAGATGTCTGCAGATAGAAAATATGGGATTAAGGAACTGGGTTATTGAATGTCTCTCTTCTTCCCTTTCTCTTCTCCTGTAGAACCCCAAAGGTTAACGCTCTCACCTTAGGTAAGTGAACGCTGTGCTCTCCATCTGCCTCGGGGCAGGGTGCTGTAACCAGTTTCTTCACTGGATAAGGGGAGCAGGCCTCTTGACTTCAGAGGACTGCTGTCCGTCGTTTACTGCACGAACGGTAAGTTTCGAGTAATTCTAATGTCTTTAAAGTCTTTAGTAATGATGTCTCTTGTTTTGCAGGGTTCCGGCGATGGCGGATGACGGGCTAAAGTGAGTTGAAGATGGAGCCCGTGTGATGAATAGAAGTGCCTGGAAGCACGTAAGTAAGCGCTTGTTGCCTGCTTCACGATGCGCTCTAACTGTCTTTTTATTTTGCAGGTACAAGTTCGGAGCGGCTGCAGGGTGCCGGAATACCCACTGGGTTAGATGTGGAAAGGAGTAATGGCACGTGAGTATTAAAGTTCCCCAATGTCTTTAAACGCACCTTGTTTTGTCTTTCAGATGCGGGATGCAGCGCCGAAGGCCTCCGGAGCGTGCGAAGAGTTGGTAAGCTTTTGTCTTTCAGATGCCGGAATGCAGTGTGAAGACCTCCGGAGCGCACGAAGAGTAGGTAAGCCTTTGTCTTTCAGATGCCGGAATGCAGCGCGAGGCGTTGGTGACAGCCGATGGACCAGGTAAGTGAAGAGCTGTCACTGAAGACCGTAATGCTAACCTGTTCTTTCTTGTCTTTATAGGTGTTGCTGAAGACTGGATTCAGGATGGTAAGCCTTTTTCCTTAGGCCCAGGATCAGATGCAGAAGACACGATGAGCGTTCTGCTGCAGAGGATGCAGAATAACGCAAAGCAAGATTCATCCATCGGGTGTGGTTTAAATAGCCTCCTGTAGTGCTTAGTTGTCTCCTTCCACAGCCACGCCTAGGTAAGAAAAGAGTTCCTGCTTTCCAGAAGAGTTCCAGTGTTCTGAATCTAGGGAGTGGCTCCTGCCCCACCCAACAAGAAAAGTAGTTCCAAACAGAAGAGGATCAGAGGCTCAACTGGCAGGCAAGTAAGCAGCATGGTCTGCTGCAGGTAAGTCCACCCAAGCATTATGAGCCCGGCGCTTCCAGCGCTGGGACTGGGCATATTTATGAGCCTGGTGCCACTGGCGCCAGGACTGGGTCCAAAAGGTCCCAATTGGGACTGGTTGGCACTCGGAACCTGGGTTATGGATCTGCTTCCAAGGGAGTTGGGAAAACCCTGACCTTTTGGAAGCAGAGATCATGACAGTGGGTCTGTGTCCAATTTTCGGGGTTCTCTGGCTCCCGTAATGCTTTAGGTTTCACCAGCTTCTTAGAGTAATATTGCTTGGTTTTCTAGGGCTCCCCAAAGCCCTCTGGTCATCTGCTGTGCTTACTTCAGCGGTTATTCTCTTGGACGTCTGCCTGTATCAAGTGTTCATTTTTCTCTGGCTTCCGTAACCCTTTTTGCTTCGCGAGCCTCGTACATCAATGTTTCTTGGTTTTCTAGGGATTCCAAAAGCCCTCCAATATGTTTAATTCAGTGGGTCTTGATTGGGCATCTGCCCGTCTCCAGCGTGCATGTTTTTCAGGCTCTCGTATCCCTCTTGGCTTTTCCGGCACTCGTGGACACAACCGTTTGCCCTTCTCCCTGGTGTTACCGTTTTCGGGAGTGTCTGCTTCACTTTTTCTGCCCAGCTCGGCAGTTGTCACACTTCTCATGCAAGGGTTGGTGATCCAGTCTCTCCGCTGTGGTCAGGTCTCGACATCAGTTAACGGGCCCCAGGCCCACCACGGCTTTGGTGTGGTCGCGGCATCAGGTGAGACAGTTCTTCTACTGTCCCCATCTTGTTCTCTGCTTCTGCTTTGTTGCCTCTCAGGACACTAGCCTTCCGGTGTCTCTGTTGCGATCAGCTCACTCTCCATGCCACCAATGGCACTGCGGTGTAGCGTGGCTTTGCCCTTCCAGGAAGTCTTCCTGTAAGAGGCTCGTCTCCGTGTAGGATTCTTTATTCTCCATTCAAGGTTCATCGTCTTTTTATGGTCGATGCTACAAACAAAAGGGATGTGTCATTCCATTTTGACTGTTGAGTTCAGGGGGAATCCAGCATTACCTGTAGCTAAAGAGATTGAAGTAATGCCACTATTAGTTGAATCCAAAACAGAAGTAACATCAGTCTGTTCGATTACCATATATGGAGACAATGTTTTCTTGATAGGGAGTTCCTATTAAGAATGGGAGTCCAGCCACGGTCTCCGGCACACTTCCTACTGCGCAATCTCTGCATCAGGTTCACATGTGGAAAAGCAGTCTACCTTAACGCCTTTCGCTGTGCAACCTCTGCACTTCAGATTTAGGGGGTGTACAGGACCCTCTCAGGACAGACAGCTGAAATCTGCTTGGTTAAATTCCTGCATTCCTTCTTTATAACCACTTCTGCTTGGTTTGCCATCACTGTGCTCCTATTCCAAGCTGGTACTGCTGCCACCAGTCCAGCTACAGCTCCATCGAATGGCCTGTATCCGAGGGGACCTTTTAAGCCTCTCTGCTGCCCTCAGATGGGTTTCATTAAGCCTAACAAGCTGACTACTCCTGCAACATTGCTCTTGAGCCCTCTTCCTCGCTCCAGTACTTGGGGGGATAAGTGGACTTGCAGTCTCAATCACTAGAATTAGGCTTTCTTGTCAGCTTTTTAATTTTATATGTAGATTTCTCTTATATACATTTAAGCACAAGTCACAAACGTTTATTTGAAAAGAGGAAGGCAGTTTGTTCAAGCCATTATATATTGGTTTCCTGTCACTGTACCTCTGGGAGTAAGGGGGATTTTTAATCGTAGAAGTCTCAAATGGTCTTTCCTTCCATGAGGTATGTAAAGATGGGTGCTTCAGACACATCATAACGACAATAAGCCATTACATGTACTGGTTCTTCCCTTTCAAGGATAAAAACTGTGTCCTATCCAATGGGATCTCCTCACCACGGTGGACCTTGTCTCCTCCCAGGTGATCCTCCCGCAGTACACCACCCCCAAGGTCACGATCAGGAAGCGTCTGCCTTTCCCTAGCCACCTGGGAGGAGACTTTAGGCAGTGGTTTAGTGAGGGATCCGCAGGATTCATCTCAATCTCCTGGGGTGCTTTTTAGTTTTGCCATAGGTAGAGACAGAGGCCTCAGTACAGTCGCTTCCATCGAAGGATCGAATGGTCAAAGGAGCGACGCAAAAAAAAAAAGTGGAAAAAAAAATAATTTTTTTTTCGATCCTTTTGATTTCTGTCCTTTTGCGTCGATCCTTTGAGCATTCGATCCTTTGTAGTCAATCCTTTGACCTATAACCGCTTCCCTCAGCTTTGGCCTACCAGGGAAGGGTTTTTCTGATTTTCTATGGTCCTCAATAACAGGGACTCTATTGGATAGTTTAAATTTTCTTCTTTGCTCCACCTGCTTCCCTGCCATTTTAAAGTATTTTAATACCTTGAAGAGGGCTTGGGCTCTTTGGATAGATGGAGGTAAAGCATTAACAAATTGTTTCAACCAGATAGCCTCTAACATCTCGGGTAGATTTTCCTTCCCCCAACCATTGGCTCAGAAGATTTTGAACTTGTCTATGGGGCGTTTATTAGGAAGCAACTGTGTGTTTTGGGATTTCAGCTGAACGACGCCTTGGTTTGTCCCACCCACTCTAACAGGGCCCTTTTTATCTCTGAGAAGGAGGTAGTTCCTTGGGGGTTGATATTCTGATACAATGCATGCAAATCTCCCTTCAGTAGAGTGGTCAAATAACACATTTTATGCATCTCGTCCCATTGGAACTCTGCGGCTAACCTCTCAAAATTAGTAAAGCAGGCACAGTGGTCTTCTCCTTCGTGTTATGGTTGTAGGACCTAATGAGGGAGGACCTTATGACATTGTTACCCCTAGTTGGTCGAGACTCTCCTGGTGGTGGTGGTCAGCCCGGGCCTGATTTTCAATGATTCTCTCCAGGATTGCCTCGAGTGATGTCATTTCAACTCTGAGTTGAGAGATTTCTTCATTTGAAAATGTTTCTGAAAGAGGGTACTCCATGCTTTCTTCTTATTGGAATCAACTGCGAGTTTGGCGGAGCGGGTCGTAGTTTTTCCAATGTTGGACATTTGCGAGTCGCCCCTAAACATGGTTTTATTCTCCACTGTCCTATTGGTGGGAGGCGGTCAATGGAATTGGCCATAACATGTGGGCGAGGGTCTGACTCTTTTTCGGGTCACTTACATCCCACTCTGACATTATAAGTGGAGAACCAGAAGGATGAGTCTGACTAGGACTTAGCGTGTTCAAGTGTATTTTATTTAAAGAATAAGAAAAATGCCTATCTAACCCTATTGCCATGAAGATAATTCCCTACCTAATAAACCAAACTAAGGGTGCGTGTCAAATGTCCAAAATAAACTTTTCCTCGGACCAAAACCTAATTGCTGTCTAGACCTAGCACTTTAGAAAAACTTAACAAAAAATAGACCAGAGCAGTAGCCTTTCCACTCGGGCTTTGCTTGGCCAAACTACTTCCTCCCAAATAATGTTCATCAAACGGTCAAAGTCCATCCATTTTTTACAATACAGTTCTGCAGCCTCTTTTCAAGTTCTGCATTACACGTCTCAAGCCTTTAAATACATCCAATACTTTCAGTTCTTTAAGGGAAAAAGATTTTCTTAGTGCGATGCCTCCCCTTGAGTCCTTGTCTTTTGATAGTGTTCTTGGTTTGGGTTTGAGCAGTGCAACCCTCCAGGTTCTCTCGGATCCCACTCTTTTCCACTACTATTGGTCTTTCTAGGATTCCCCAAAGCCCTCTGGCTCTCGGATTGTATAGCTCAACAAAGTGTCTCTTGGACATCTGTCCGTGTCCAAGGTTCCGGTTTCTCTGCGCTCCCGTAACCCTTTTGGTTTCCCCAGCTTCTTATAATAATATTGCTTGGTTTTCTAAGGCTCCCCAAAGCTTTCTGTTAATCTGATGTGCTTAATTCAGCAGGGGTTCTCTTGGGCATCTGCCCGTATCCTGTGTTCTGTTTTCTCTGTCTCCTGTAACCCTTTTGGCTCCCTAAACCTTGAATATAAATGTCACTTGTTTTTCTAGGGTTCCCCGAAGCCCTCTTGCATGCTTAATTCAGCAAGGACTCAGTTGGGCGCCTGCCCGTGTCCAGCATTTGTATTTCTCAGGCTCCCCTAACCCTTTAAACTTCTTCAGCCTCGTATACCAACGTGCCTTGGTTGTCTAGGCCTCCCTGAAGCCCTCTGGCCCACTGATATGCTTAATTCTGGAGGGTCTCAATTGGGCGTCTGCCTGTGTCCAGCGTTTGGGTTTTTCGGGCTCCTGTAGCCCTCTTTGTTTCTCCAGCACTCGAGCACACAACCATTCGTCCCGCTCCCCGGTATAACTTCTCTGGAGCCCCCACTTCCCTTTTTCTATCTGGCTCGCCAGTTAACTAACTTCTCACGTGGAGGTCAGTGATCCGATATCTCTGCTGCAGTCTGGTCTCCAAGTCAGTTAACAGGCCCACCAGAGTTTCGATGGGGTCACGCCACCAGGCAAGACGGTCCTTCTACCATCCCTATCTCGTTCTCTGCTTCGGCTTCGTTACCTCTCGGGACACCAGCCTTCCAGCGTCTCCCTTGTGATCAGATCTGCATTCTAGCATGGCTCCGCCCCTCCAGGATGTCTTCGCGCCAGAGGCTCACCTCTGTGTAGGATTCTTTCTATGCCAGTCAAAGTTCCTCGTCTTTTTATGTTTGTTGCCATAAACGAAAGGGGTGTGTTTTTCCTCTGACTGTTGAGTTTAAGGGGAATCCAGCATTTCCTGAAGCCAAATAGATTGAAGTGATGTCACTATTAGTTGAATCCAAAACACATATGCAGGCAATGTATTCTTGATACAGAGCAACTCACAGGAATTGGAGTCCTTGTCCCCCAGAGGGTATTCACTCCCAGCTAGGTCCCACTTTCCCAGATCCCTAAGGAGGGTCTTGCTTAGCTAGCTCACCTCCCTACCCTCAAAGGGGGTGTTTCCTGTGAGAAACCGGAGGGTATTCTCACTCCTAGGACCCCTCGATCCTTCTCAGGTGGCCAGGGAAAGGCCATCGCTCTTGGATCCAAATCCTGAGGGTGGAGAAGCGAGGAAGGATCACCTGGGTGGAGGGTCCTTGGGACCTGGGAGTGGGGTACCCTTACGAGAGGCGTGTTATCCCCCTTATCCTGTTGAGAATCAACCAAACACTTCCCCGACCTTTATAGGTTATTATAAAACTGCTCCCCACATATGACACTTGACAGCACTGGGACAATGAGGAAGCAACTAAGAGTAATGAACACTAAGCCTCTTTCACCACTTTGGTAAAGGGACGAGGAAGATGCCTACAAGGAGCCATTAGGGTCAGGCATGTCCCATTAAATTATGGTCAGGTAAGTCACATTGGCCATCCACAACTGAAGCCTGTAAAGGGGCTGCAGGTGTATAAAGAGTTACCAGTGGAGCAGAACAGGGAGCAATGGGGAGGCCTGTGTGGCAGAGACCAGCAGGGGACCTTGCTTCAGAGGAGGCAGCCGTGGTGGGACCGGAAGAGGAGCCAGGATGCCGTCAAGCTTTCCAGCGGGCTTGCACAGCCCATAGCCAGTGGGCAGTGTGTGTGTGTGTTGCCAGTCTGGAAGCCTCCATTACAGAGGATTGGCAGCAGCAGCTGCGAGAGAGCACCAAGGAACAAGGACGCCGTCTGCATCCGGAGGGAAGCATTCCGCTTGCCGGCGTGTGAAGAGAGGCACGCGGCAGACAAGCTGAGCTCCAGAGGGTGAGTGTCCCGCCATCAGCGGCGAGGCAGAAACAGAGGGAACCGCCTGGAGGAGACGCCACCAGCCGGTGAGTGTCGGGGAGGACGCTCACACACCGGGGAGCTCCTGCGAATACATTTTGAATACCAGATTGAATGTAACTTTAAATTAAGCGAAACTAATGATTATGGAGTACCGAATTTAATGGAACTTTACAACCAAGCGAAACCAATACTTATTGAATATTGAACCGAATGAAACTTTAAAACGTAGCAAAACCAAAGCATATTGAATACCGAACTGATGAAACTGTAAAACCTAGTGAAACCAGAGCATATTGAATACCAAACTGAATGGAACTTTGCAATTAAGCGGCATGAGTGTTTATTGAATATTGAATTGAATGAAACTCTGAAATTAAGCATTCAAAGTGTTTAATGGAATATAAACCGTCATGGGCCAAGCAAATAGTGAATAACCCAAATACAGAGGTGAAAACGAATTATAGAAAAGAGAACCAGTGTGACAGAGTCACAAGAAGGTGGGTATGAGCAAAACACCATTAAACTGAACTTTTATGGGTGAATGCAGTGTGATAAGGCAAATGACTGGCAAGGATGTATGACAAGTAATGGCAGAGCCAAGAGGCTGATAAGGAAAAGCCAGAAGATTGCAAATCTACACATCAAAGCCAAGAGGCAGAGAGTCAGGGATCCTGGTTGGGACCAGTGAGCCCTATAAGATTGACAACCCAGAGACATTGTGATGATGAAGTTAATTTCTTGGGGAAGAGAACCCTGTGACTTGAGGAGCTACATGTGTGGTCTTGAGCCCGACGCCTCAAGACCTTTTGTTTTCTATGAACTGTGGTGCTTGTAACTTGGGGAAGAGAACCCTGAGGATTCGTTTTGAACTGTATCATCTTGACCTCGAGAAAGGTAATATTGAGACTTTTGCGTGGAACTTTTGTGAACGGAGGATAGCACAGGGGCAACATGCTGGTCTTGGAAACAAGACCATGCAGAGCAACAGATGTTCGAATCCCAGATCTGCGCTTAGAAACCAAACTCCGGTATTAAGCGCGTTATAAAAAATAAAAATTAAATAAAAATAAAACTTTGGGGAAGGGGAGCTGAGAGAAAGCTGCCAGCTGGAAGAAGCTCAGAACTTTGAGTTGAACACTATTTCTTTTGGTTTTGACATACCTACACATTGGTTAGCTTTACTTGTTTAGTTGTGAGGGCAAGCATAGGTTTTGGACACAGACAGACTTTTAAGTTGAACTCTTTGACTCAGACATTCCTTAGTTTCATTCAGGTAGATAAATCTCACCTTAGCATAGGGCAAGATAGGCCTTCTACCATCCTGACATTTGATTTAATAAAGTAGTTTACTTTGAAGTTTAAGTCTGTTGTCAGTGTCTTGCTTCATGATGCCTTCACATTCCCCTCTGGGGAGAAGTGACGAATAGTCCAGATTCGTCACTGTGCGTTGTACCTACATGTGCCAATCTGACTACCCCAAACCCCAGACAATATCTCCGATTTACAGTAATGGGGAACCACTACCAATAAAAAGCCCTGCCTTTTGGGCTAAATGCAGCACCCAGAGTGGTTACAAAAATAATGAACTCGATTGCCAGCATTTTGAGAAGGAGAGGCTAACATGTCTATTTATACTTAGACGATTGGCTTTTAAGAGCGGAATCCCCAGAGGAGGCTACACACACCCTGAAAATGTTGATAGACATTCGGTACAACCTGGGGTTTTCTATCAACACGAAGAAATCAGAATGTTCCCCGACTCAGAAGCGCATATTCATTGGGTCACAGTGGCACACCATTCAAGCCAGACTATTTCCAACTCTGAACAGGCGGAGAGATGTTCTTGCAGCGATCACTCACTTCACAACCAGAACAATAACAACAGTGTGGTGGTTCCACCACCTGCTTGGATTGTTGGCGATGTGCATTCTCACAGGGCCTCTAGCAAGGCTCAAAATGAGGAAACCGCAGTTGTACCTACCCGCTTCTTGGAATCAAGAGACAGGTTCTCAGTCAGACAAGATAACAATTCCTGCGGCACTGCAAAAAGACCTCTGGTGGTGCGGTCGGGACACCCATCTCATGAGTGCTGCTCCACTCCAGCCAATTCTACATTCCATAATGATGACTATGGACTCCTCCATTGAGGGCTGGGGAATTGAATTGAATTGATATTTTATTTATATCGTGCTCGTACACAAGCGTTTCAGAACGCAACAAGGCAAGGGAGGGAAACGGGAGAACAAAACCGCGATCTAGGCCCAGTGACATTGAGAACGCCCAAGTGCATGGGAGAGGGGAGGGGAAAAGTACATGGATGGCCGAGAAGTTGAAAGTCCGGAGCAAAGGAGGAACAGATAAATAATAAATAAATAAATAAATAATAAAGGCAGCAAACGGTGGTAGTGCAGCCAGCAAGTGCCAAGTGCTGGCTTTAAGGCAGCAGACAGGGTAGGTCTGATAATTGCAGGAAGAAAACGGAGGGGGCTGTATGGGGGACAGATACAGACCCCAGGGCAATGGGTGGCCCGGAGGCAGCGCAGGAGGGTGGCAGGGTGAGCAGGTATCCGGATCCGGAGGACAGAGGATGGCCAGGTGCACGGTGCAAGAGAGAACAGATCAGCAGGGGAGAGGGGGGCGAAGGCAGAAGCAAAGAGGAAGTTCTTGAGGTGCTTCCGGAACCGGAGATGGTTCTCCTCAGGTTTTAGTGTGGCAGGGAGGCTGTTCTAGAGGGAGGTCCCAGCCAAAGACAGAGATCTACCCCCAGCTCGTTTCTTTGAAAAACGACTGACCCTGAGGGACTAATTGCAACCAAGGCCTGTGGTCTCTGAAGGACAGGTCACATCAAATAAACATTTTTGTTCTAAAAGCCATATTTCTGTCCCTCAGGTAATTTCTTGCACTTCTGCAGCATTTGGTGGACTTAGTCCTAACGGACAGTATGACAACCATGTTCTAGGCCAACAAGCGGATGGGCACCAGATCCCTGATTCTCTGATTACTAGCAATTCAGAATTGGGACTAGGCAAGAATGCATGAGATTTTGCTCAGCGTAGGGCATCTCCCAGGACAAGACAATGCAGAATTGGATTGCTTGAGCAGACTTGTATCTGATTCATACGAATTAGAGCTCTCTACAGAGATCACCCAGAAATTGTTCGACCTTTGAGGCACTCCGGAGAGAGACCTATTCTCCACTGCCACAACTCCAAATGTCACAGCTATGCCTCGTGGGGAGGTCAGTGGAAGAATTCAGTAGGGGATGGGCATTCCCTCCAACTCCTCTAATAATGAGAGTCCTGACCAAGTTCAGATCATCAGAAGACTGCACTCTAATATTGATAGCTCTGCTATAGCCATCCAGACCGTAGTTTTCGGATCTAGCGAGGAGAGCATCTCAAGGCCCACTGAACCTGAAAATATCCAAGTACATGCTCTCTCTGCAAGGAGGAATGGTTCTTCACCGGAGGCCAGAGGCAATGGCACTAGAAGCATGGCTCTTGAAAAACTAACGTAAGTCACCTCAACTTATCTCCGAGGACAACATCAACATAACCCAAAAAGCTAGGAAGGATTCCATGAGAGCTCACTATAAGAGCAAGTGGAAAAGATTCTTTCAGTGGTCTCAACAAAAAAAGTATATCCACTAAACTGTTATTTACATGAAGTACTGTCTTTTCCCCCTTATTTAGCTCAATCAGTTGCATTTGTAGAACCTATCGAGCGGCTATTGGAGCACACAGAAATTAAGCGCGAAGTACCTTTTCATCAGCTAACCCAATAGTTATACAATATTTGGAGGGTTTAACAAGTTTTTACCCATCTATCAGAAGGCCACGTCCAGTTTGGAACCTCAATGTGATGTTATCGGCTCTGGCGCATAACCCAATTGAACCAATGGCATTGGTGGAAATGAAAATGGACACCATTAAAATGGTGTTGGTGCAAGCACTAACTTCTGCTAGGAGGATCAGTGAGATCCAAGCGTGGGCTGCTTCAAAACCTTACACTACATTCCACAAGGACAAGGTTGTATTCTGAACACATCCGTCATTTATACCAAAGGTGGTAACAGATTTCCACATTGATAAGGAAATAAATCTTCCAACATATTTTCCTATCTGCAATCACAGGCAGACATATTTTGCACTGCTTGTTTGTTAGGAGAGCATTGAAGTTTTACTTAAACAGGGAAAAGGATTTCAGGGCTTCTGAGGCCTTATTTGTAACTTTCGATGGAACCTCCCCAAGTAGACTAGCCACTACTGCCTAGATGTAAGTTCTAGAGAGGACACAACATTTAGGGAGGCAGTTCTCAGGAACCTATTTGCCAGAAAGCTGTATAACAAACTCCACCAAGTAATTTCAGCTCTGTTGGAATCGCCCATACAGTATGGAGGAAAGGGGACGGGACGCAGGAGTAAGAAAACGTTAATCACTGCAGTGACAACTGTACTCCTAGTCAAGAGGCCCCTTTCCTCCATATGCCCCACACACCATATCCCTCTAAATAGTGGTATTTGGGGGCTGTCGTCCCTAACGTGCTTATAAAGAGGGACTGAGGCAAAAGCCTCCGGTCCCGACTCCATATGGGGACTCCCATACAGTATGCAGGAAAGCGGACTCTGGACGAGGACTACAGCAGTCACTACGGTGAGTAACGTTTTCTTTATTGCATGTGGTAGTGGGTGTTTCCTGAGTCTTTATTCTCAACCCTCCCATCTGCAGCGAATGTAAAGCTTCCAGCGGCTGTAGTGTGATGGGTAACTAGTTCTACATAGAGTACCATGCAAGCTGCCTACCAGCCTTGTTGCAATCGCTTAAGGCCAGATTATCAAACGACAAGGAGGCTACTGTGCAGGTGGAGGTAGGATGGAGTATTTAATGCAGTGCAATGACAAGTGAATTAAGAATCTCCAGTCAGGGTAATTTCACTTGAATATCTCTTGAAATATTATTGTAAACATACAAATATTAACAATTAGACAAAAAGGTGAAACCCATGGCTAATTCCCCCTAACATCTGTAGCTATCTGTCTGAAAGAAGGCCTAGCACAGAGGACATAATCAGGAGCAGCTACAACCACAGGAAACAACGGGTAGAATGATCATCCTATGCTGGTTTGCAGTACCAGGACCATGCAGTTCTGCTTGTCGTACTGGTTCTCAGCAAAAGGGGAACAGTACGAAGATCATTGCAGGACCGCTGATGCTTGCCGCAGCACAGTGGCCACAGGAAGCGCGATCGGACTAGACAGGGATATGAATTGGACACCTGAGCATTGCTGCTCCAGGGTTAGCATTTAAGCATGATCCAACAGGGCAGGAATGTTGTATTATTTGAATGGGTCGTTCTATAGAGCTGAAGTCCCATTTCATAATCGTGTAGGGTGCATGATAAACGTAACTGTGATAATATGATGAAAAGGTGAAACATCTGTAATCATGTCTTTTCAGCAGGAGATGTGGATACGTCTCGATTACAAATTGCGCACTTTCACCCCGATGGGACGATGACGCTAGAAACCGCAAGTGAAGTGCAGCACTTCCATGTTTTTCTGAAGAATCCTACATTTTCTAAAGTTGGCATTGTTTGGAAAGTCATGGAGCCAATATGGAAACTGTTCCCTGCTCGTGCCTGCGCGCTACTTTATCGGTACCGAGATGGCGCTGATGTAACTCTTCATCTGTATTTGATCCCAAATGAACCTCTCCTGACCAAGGTAGGTCAATGCATGAGACTCAAGTTTGCATGGATGTGATTCATGAGAAGCAACTTCCTGGTATGTGCAGGAGAAGAATGCTGATGCTAACATCTCTAGTGGCAGATGTTGGCCAAGCTGTACAGGTGGATATGTTTTTGATTCACGCAATGCTAGTTCAGCTCTGCAGTAAATATGTGTTGTACACTTGTCACAAATGGCCTCAAGAACACACCAACTCTCAAAGACAGTTCAAGGATTTGTATTGAACTGATTGAGAAGGGGCTCACTATTGGCCGTCTCTCCCTCTCTCGTCATCCATGGACAGTGTCCTCTCTAGCCCATGCATCTTTTACCTCAGAAAGTTCACTAGATAGCGGCTACCCCTCCTGGCTATCTACTTACTGACGGGTTGTGATGGCCTGAATGCAGAACGCTTTATCTTTCTTCCTCTGGGAACAATCTAGGTGAAACCTAACTAGGGCTCCCCAATATGAAGGTTAACAGGGAAAGGTGCCTTCCAGTCATCTAGGTCTCACTTGGTCCTTTCCTTGCACTCTCTTGTACCCCTCACCCTGGTGTCCTATCTTTCCTTTCCCTGCCTTCTACTCTCTCCACTTTTTCTCCCACTCTCTTCCTATCACTGTCCCTACGATGTTCTCCTTTCTACTCCTACTCTACTCCACTCTCTATCCCTACTCTCTGCTCTACTGCTCTCCCCTCTGCTACACTGCCCTCCACCCACACCTTCTCCACAGTCACCCTCCAAGTCACCTTCCCAGTTAATCCCATTCACTGCCTACTCTCCCTTAGTTAGTCTCACTCACCTTGCACGCACTCTCACACTCAAGTACCACTTTGTTCCACCAACCAATGCCTCACCTTCCCCATGCTTTAAACAGTCCTCCACCATGCCCCTCTGCACCGCCCTTCCTCCGCTTGGTTGTTTGTTTCTCCTCCTTCTCCCTTGATCTCACCTGAACAACCCACACTGCCTTAAACGTCCTGTCCCTTAGTAATCTCCCCATTCCCCTTCCTTTGGTTTTCTCCTTCAGCTGCTTCCCTGGGCCATCCATCGTCTTCCTTCTACCCAGGAGCTGAGGTGCAGATCTGAAAACACATACACTTTCAGAGTTTGTTTCGTAATACCAATGTAATACATTGCACGCAGTCAGCAAGAACATGTTTTCTTACTATGGCATGGGATTTTTTACTAGAAATCTATGATAAAGTAAGCTTGTTGAGCGCTATTATGTGGCTACATTAACATATTTTGGTGCAACCAGTCCAGATATGATTTTCTACGGTGGCATGGCCCCATTACTGGGCAGTAATGGTAAAGCAAGCATTGTAAGTGTTGCTACGTGAATAGACTGGCTTAGATTGTTGAAGCCAATTTGGACTTTTTTTGTTTTTTTACTTTGGCATTTCATTTTTAATGGCAAGCCAACAGGAGTATGTTCTTACAAGGGGATACTAGCATTATGTGAAAAGCAATACTGACATTATGCACAAAGCAAACGTGTGTGCTCTTATATGAGAACACTGGATACATGGGAATGTATTAGCAGAGCCATTGTCAACATGTTTTTTATCCTGGCATATATTCTGGGGGAAGGCTTCATGAAAATGCGTTGGGGAAATGGTCGCATGCACTGTTGGTGACTTGCATCTATTGGATTTTCCCATGAGTTACCCTACAAAACAGATTGCAAGCTGTCTGGCATTTTACCCAATTTTTCACAAAGTGTGCTGTATAATGCACCATTTTAACCCATTATTGAAATGAATTTCTATGGGATGAACCCCCGAGGCCATCTTGGATGATTAGGGCTCCCTCTCTACGCTCGTCTTTCATGTGTGAGATAGTGTGAAATACTTACACCCCTCCAATCAAAAAATTCACCAGCCACCACTGTTAGCTCAGTGTGTGTTTTTCGTTACTCATGTTATCGTGTGACCACCATCTGAGGTAGACGTTTATGGCACTTCAAAAGGTTATGCCTCTACCATTTCAGCATACTATCTTCAGTTAGTCCAAGAAAAGTTATCAGAGCTTGAATTTTGTTTGATTTTATAACTGGACTAACACAGCATTAACCCTTTTCTCTGCACAAATTGTGACAATATTATGCAATGTAATTCTACTCGGTGTTTTTACCTCTTAAGTGTGAAGGAATGAGTCAGGCCTGCAGGAGCTGAGCATGTATGCTAGCCACTTGTCAGAGGCGCACACTCCCAATCTGCCAGGATTCTAACGCTTTAAGCTGTGTACATCATGTTTGACTGCAATGCTATTTTTATTATCATTTCAGGAATTGGACAAATCTGCTAAGAGCAAAGTTAAGATTGAAAAGCCAGCCCAAACAAAGCCATTGTACTACGGCTCCAATTATTCAGTGGAGTGTGAACCTGGCTCACAGATTACCCCCAGGGTGAGTCTATGAAGGGAGCATTGCCTGTGATGTGTTTGGTTTTTACTCTTCCGGTTAGGCAGGCCTATGTTAAATCTAATAAGAGGCCGTTTAGTGGTTCCATTTGATGTCAACAACAATTTGTTGTTTCTTTTCATGTGTCTGCATTGCTTACAAGAGGAGGCTGGGTACCTCTGTTCCCTTGTACACTCGCACATCACCTTCTCCACTCTTGACTCGCCTTTTCCCTTTCTCTTTCCCTTTTTTTTAGAAGCTGTTAGCCTTTTTGTCATGGCCACCAACCCAGGGCCAACACTTTCATCCTCTAAAGGGTCCAAATGGAGGCTGTCCTGGCGCCTTTGGCGCCAGGCTCATAAGAAAGTGTGCTCCAAGGCACGTGCTCTCAGGCCAGGCCGTGGCCATTAGAAGACATTGGCAGGCACGTGCAGGAGTCTATGGGAGTGTTGAGGTGGGGCCACAAGGCGGGGCTAAAGGGGAGTGGCTGGAGCCAGGCTATTTAAGTCAGCCCCACCCGCATGTAAAGGCTTCACGTTAATCTGTCCTGGGCAGCGTAACGCTCACCGCCGTCTGCAGCTCTTACCTGCTTCCAGCTCTGCACGCTGGGCCTGGATATCATCTGTAACATGTGCATCTTACCTGAATCCAGCCATATCATCGCTCACAGCGCTGCGCGCACCTTGCCTGAATCCAGCCATACCATCGCTCTCAACACAGTGCACACCTTATCTGTTCCTGCAAATCCATCGCCTGCAGCTCGTCTTGTCCTCACCTGTCAGAGCGCACCTAGGCGGGCGTCTTCTTCTCGTCCAGGACCTTCAGGAATCTTCCATCTACCAGCCGCTGACAGGTTTTCGGACCGCCGCTCTCCACCAGTCGACGCCAGATTATCCCTGCAAGAGAAAAGGAACGCACAAGGTTAGAAACTGCATAAACACTTAATGCTTGGCCTAATACCCAAGCCTTGCGTTTTACCTAAAAACCAACTTATCCACCAGTGGGGCCGCTCCATCAACCCTTCTGGCACCGTACAGGCTTGTTCCCAACACTGCAACTCTGCGGGGCCATCTTCATAGCTATTGGGAAAAGGAAAGACATTATTAGACTTACGAGCCAGAACCGTTGGAAAACCGTTGGAAAAGACATTGCAAAAACTTATGAACAATAGTCGTTATTTCAAACACTTACCTCAAAAAGGGGATTGGTTGCAGCCGGTCTGGGCCATCACATATACGGACCAGTGAAGCAACTAGGTCTATCTACAGCACCTCTGCTGAAGAGAAGCAGGACGGAAAGCTCATCTTTACAAAACAACAGGTGAGAGTTTATGGGGAAACGCATGCTTCTCTCATTCTGGCAAGAGGAGTTCGAGGGGGATCGCAATCCAACCGCCGCATTTACACTGCCTCTCACCTCATCCCAAGGGCTTTGCCAGTGACCAGAGCAGTCCACCCTACAGCAGCTGAGGGTAGAACCGGATCCAGGGGAGTCAACTCCAGGGAGGGCCCCACCCGTGCCCCAACGCCCCCGCGGAGATCAGGTGAGCGTAACAGAACGTGAAGCCTCTCCGAACCTCTGCCTGGGCATTATGGAAACCTCAGAGACTGACCAGTTGGCCCTTTTACTGGGGGAACTACGGGCTGAAGTGCATGCCTCCAGACAAGAGACCAATGACTTAAGGAGGGATCTTATTGTTGCTTGAGAACGAACTGACGATCTGGCATGGCAGGTGCTTCAAACTCACGGAGGGCAAGTTCCGTTACCTGGAATCACACCAACCCCCTTGCCACAAAACATCACCACCAGTGCAAGTGGTACTTCCGGCGGCAGTTCCTTTGGCCCCACCCGAACGGTTCACCGGTGATCCCAACAAATATGCAATATTTATGAACCAGTGTCGTCTTCACTTTTTGTGTCGCCCTGGGGCATTTGCTAATGATAGTGCCAGAGTTGCCTTTGTACTGTCGTATTTGGGAGGCAGCGCAGTGGATTGGTCCATACCACTAGTAAATCAGGATGACCCTGTACTTCACAATTTTGGGGAATTCTAACGAGAATTGGAAAAACTGTTTGCTAGACATACCCAAGGACAGGCCCTGGATAACAAACTATTGTCCCTCAGGCAGGGAAGTCAAGATCTGCTGACGTACATTGCCACCTTTAACCGCCTCGTTGCACAAACTAACTGGCCCGAAGAAAAAAGAACCACACTGTTCTACCGAGGTTTGTGTGGGGAGTTGAAGGATGTACTCGCCCAAGTGGTCACCCCTCCTGAGTGTTGTGCAGAGTACATTAATCTGACGGTGCAACTGGACCATAGGTTACAAGACCGAAAAATGGACCGCACTAGAGCTGAAGGGAGGTCGGTTTATATGCGACCCAGGGACAACTTCGTGAAGACTCATGAGCCAATGGAACCCATGCAGAGTGGGGGGTTGAGGGCCCCTATATCCAAAGCCGAAAGAGAAAAAAGGAGGCAACAGCAACTTTGTTTATATTGTGGCAAGGCAGGACATTTTCTTCGGGATTCCCCAATAAAACCATCCAAGAAAGTAGTAGGCGCAACGGATAACGGCAACGACCAAAACGATCAGACCTCGGAAAACTCCAGCGCCCGGCAAGCATAGAGGTCCATTTGTCGAGCGAAATGAAGGAAGTTGTTCAGACCTCACACCTGATCATTCTGGTACTTGTAGTCCATCACCTGCAACCTTCAAAGGTACATGCTTTGGAAGCATATATTGACAGTGCAGCTGTGGGTAACTACATCGATCAGAATTTGGCAGCATGAATAGGCCTTCCTCTTCAGCAGAAACTAATATCAGAAAACGTCACCGCAGTGGATGGCTCCCAGTTGTCATCCGGCCCAGTAATGCAACATACCGACAAAGTTCAGCTGATGTGCCAGGACGGTCATCGAGAAGACATTTCTTTTGATCTTATTGGAGCACCCCAGTTCCAGATGATCCTAGGAATGCCGTGGCTAGAAACACATAACCCCAGGATTGACTGGGGAACAGGAGTGCTGACCTTTCCTCCAGAGTGCACCAAAAGCTGCTACCACAAGAACATGAGAAATCCAAAAGTCAAGGCTAAACCCATCCTGGGACTCTGGTGCCTTGCCCCCTGAGTACTTGAACTATCGGGACGTGTTCCAAAAAGAACAGGCGAATACTCTACCACCACACAGGCCTTACAACTGCCAAATCGACCTGGTCCCTGGAGCACAAATACCTTGCAGTCGAATCTACGCTCTAACTGAGCAAAAGAACCAACATCTATGGAATTATTTAGATCAGTACCTAGCTAACGGTTTCATTCGCCCGTCTAAGTCGCCAGCCTCCTCAGCTCTCGTCTTCGTGCCCAAGAAGGAGGGGGACCTTAGAACGTGCATAGATCATAGGGCATTAAACCAAATCACTGTTAAGAACAGATACCCTCTGCCACTCATCCCCGAATTACTCGATCAGGTGAAGAATGCTCGCATCTACACGAAACTAGACCTACGGGGAGCCTATCACTTTGTGAGAGTTAAAAAGGGCGACGAATGGAAGACAGCCTTCCGAACTAAGTATGGGCTTTTCGAATATAAGGTGATGCCATTTGGACTAAGCAACGTACCAGCGGCATTTCAGTTCTTCATAAACGACGTACTTCACGAACTATTAGACGTCTGCGTCCTAGTTTACATCGACGATATCCTGATTTACTCAGCATCTAAGGAAGATCATGTAGGCCATGTTAGGGCAGTTCTAGAAAAACTGCATCAGCATCGGCTGTTTGCCAAATTAGAACAATGCTTTTTCCATGTCACAGAAGTAGTTGAATTTTTGGGCTTCATGCTTACTCCACGATGAGTTCATATGGACACACGCAAAGTAGATGCCATTCTTCAGTGGCCTTCCCCGACCACTACCAAAGGAGTGCAAAGTGTGCTAGTTTTTATGGACACACGCAAAGTAGATGCCATTCTTCAGTGGCCTTCACCGACCACTACCAAAGGAGTGCAAAGTGTGCTCGGGTTTGCCAACTTCTACAGACGGTTTATCCCCAACTTCTCACAGATCGTCCAGCCTATTACTTCTCTCCTAAAAATGAATAACAAATTCTTCTGGTCCTCAGAAGCGGAGAACGCCTTTCAAGAATTAAAACAGGCCTTCACCTCAGCACCTGTCCTTAGACACCCTCGACCTGGGTTGCCTTATGTGGTTGAGACTGACACCTCCATTATAGCCATGGGGGCAGTACTATCACAAAGGGATCCTGAGACGGGACAATTACATCCCATAGCATTTTGGTCCTGAAAATATTCTGCACCGGAAAAAAATTATGCAATCACTGACAAGGAATTGCTAGCAATTAAAGGAGCCTTCAAAACCTGGAGACACACGGTCACGGTTATCACAGATCACCGTAATCTGCAATATTTGAAAACGGCTAAGGCTCAATCGTCGCGTCAGGTTCGCTGGGCTCTTTTCTTCGCTGAATACGATTTCATCATAACTTAGACCTGGAATGCGTAATGGTAAAGCAGATGCCTTACCTCGCATGGGGGAAGACAAAGATGCCTTCAGTCCATCTGAACCAGTGGCTATTATTCCCGAAGAACGGATTCAACATCAGATTGCAGTAACAGCCGGCTGGGAAGCCCTAAAGACCGATCTACAATCCCAAATGGATCAATCAGCCCAACAAGATTGGTTGCGTAAGGGAGATCAGTATTCCATCAAAGACAACTTACCTTATTTTCAAGGAAGACTATATATCCAAGACAAGGAAATACAAAACAAAATAATATCCAATTACCATGAGTCGTTAGTGGAAGGACATCCTGGAATTGCTAAGACTCAAGCAAAAATCCAAAAGAACTATTGGTGGCCCACCTGGAGAAAGATTGTTACACATTTTGTTTCAACTTGTGGTGTTTGTGCCCAACTCAAATCTCAGAAGTCACGTCCTGCAGGGCTGTTGCGCCCATTAACAGTACCATCAGCACCGTGGCACACCCTGTCTATGGACTTCATAACCGATCTACCACCCTGTGAGGGGTTTAACACAATCTTGATCGTAGTGGACCTATTTTCTAAAATGGGACATTTTATCCCACTAAAAGGACTTCCCACTGCTGCTACTCTAGCGTCAGTATTCTTAAAGCAAATTGTCAAACTGCATGGTTTTCCATCTGTACTGGTTTCTGACCGTGGAACGCAATTCTTCGAAGGGATTGTGTCCTCCGACGTATTCCTCATCTTAGATATCTCCTTCCAGCTCTGCTGGCCTTGGAAAAATTTTTCTCTAGAGGGCGCTGCGCGTCGACGTCCTCCGAGTCGATGTCCCTCGACAGCCGCCGTATCGACGCTCGACGTCATCCTGCCTATAAAGGCTGCGCGCAGCGTCCGTTGCTCAGTTCCGTTTTTCCGCGCTTACTCAGTGCCTCGGAATACCGTTGCTCAGTTCTTAGTCAGATTAATCCTATTTACCTCGAGTTATTCGATCCGTACTCGATGGCTTCCTCGTCGGAACCGACAACTCCTCGATCCGGCTTCAAAAAATGTTGAGATTGTGGGAAAAAGATCTCGTTGACCGATCCTCACAGAATTTGTCTGTGGTGCTTGGGAGCTGAACACCATTGTTCGGAATGCGAGGACTGTATGTCCATGACAGCTAAGGCCCTGAAGGAGCGTAGGGGGAAGCTGGAGAAAGGTAAGACTTTTAAAGCTTCTTCTTCGTCGACGAAGTCGAGACATTCGTCTCCTCGTCACCATTCGCGCTCAAGGTCTCGGAGCGGGTCTCATCACTCCTCGAGATCAAAGCACTCGAAGAGGAGACGTCGAAGATCCCCTTCTCCGTCTTCCTCTTCCTCTGTTTCGCCAAAAAGAATCCCTTGCCCCACGAAACATAGTTCCCGGGCTGAATGGGAGGAATTCCGAAAGAATATGATGAGCGTCTTCGAGAAAGCGGCCTCGACCCCCTCGAAGACTGCCGAGAGCGATGCTCTGGTCGAAAGACCCGAAGGTCAAAAACGCCGCGAGTCGCAGTACCCGGCGAAAGAAACCTCTCGAGCGCGTTTCGAACCCTCGAGCAGGACTATGACCTCCAAACCTTCCTCGAAGGTTCCGTCGACGCCGTCGACGATGGTCCCGTCGAGGTCGATGTCTTCGACGCCGTTGTCGAGGGGACCTTCGACACACGGGTCTGTCGACTCGACCCCGGCGTCGACACCAAGAAAAGTCACGGTTACCACACATCCAGTGACTATCCCCAGGCCCTCCACGTCGATGGCGTCGATATTGTCGAGTAGAATTCCAATTCTGTCGAGGTCCTCGAGGCCTCCACCTCTGTTTTCGACGCCACGCTCGAAGCCTTCGGCGTCGACGACATCGACGCTTTCGAGGCCAATAATGACAAGTTCGGCACCCTCTGCCTTGGAAATGGGATTTACTCCCTTTATGAGTTCAGAACAATTGAGAACTATATCCTCAATTTTAGAAGAGGGTGATTTGTCTGAACAAGACACATTTGAGTTACAGGGACCTGTAACCCCAGTTAGAGAGGAATTTTCCTCTGAAGAGCGCAGATTAAAGGATCTTCATGATTCTTTACATGAGGAAAGTGGGTTAGACACTTCCCCTGAGGTGGAGTTTGCTAAGCCAGACCCGGGGGAGCATGCTGAAACCCCCTACAGAGCCTTAATGGCCAGGATTACAGAGTTCATGGGGTGGTCTGCACCTTCACAATCTTTCCAACAAGATGACCTCACGGATATTCTTGACAAAGGCCCACAAGAGGATCCTGTGTTGCCCTTTCATAAAGCTCTTCAGAGAAAGATCATGACAAACTGGGAAACCCCAGATGTAATACCAGCAGTAAATAAAAAACTGTCTGCAAAGTACAGGGTATCTTCCACAGACCCAGAGTTTTTGTCTAAACACCCATCCCCAGAAAGTCTGGTGGTACAAGCAGCATCCTCTACCGATGTCAAGACGGCTTATCCTACAGTCCCACAGGACAGGGACGATAAAAAATATGATGCTATGGCAAAGAAAGTCTTTTCAGCATGTAGCATGGCGTTAAAGTCTGTTAACGCTACTTGCACCCTTGCTAGGTTCAGCCATACACTTTGGGAGTGTGCTTCTACAGCGGCTGACTGCATCCCGGAGGGAGAAGAAAGGGATGCGTTCCTGAATATTATACAGGACGGTAAAGACGCTATGTGCGAATCCCTCCAGACGGGCATTGATTCGGCTGACAGTATCAGCAGAGCAATGGCGGCAAGTACATCAACCAGGAGATTCGCTTGGTTGAGAAAGTCGGGTTTTGCCCCAGATGTGCAAGCCAGGCTCTTGAACATGCCATTTGATGGCTCTTCTTTGTTCGGGAAAAAGGCGGATGACAGTTTAGAGAAACTGCAAACTTCAAAAGCTGCAGCAAAATCCCTAGGAGCTGCAATCCGTCAGACTCCTTTTCGTCCCACTGGAACCTCTGCGAGGGGCAAGTCCTTTCGCTTCTACTCCGCATTCGGAAGAGGTAGAGGACGACCGGCTCAAAGGGGTCAAAGAAGAACTACCCGAGGTGGACGGGGTAGATATTCTAAAGCCGCAGCAACAGCAGGTGCCTCTTTACCATCGGCATCTGCATCAGCCGCCCCAAAACCACTCTGAGGACTCCCCTCACAGGACACCTGTAGGAGGCAGGTTGACTCAACATCTGACGGTATGGCAGGCTATCACGTCAGATGCTTGGGCATTGGAAACAGTCGGCCAAGGTTACTGCCTGCCTTTCCTACGTATACCTCAGAGTCATCCACCGGGGATCAGCTCTCAGAAAGCTCCAGATCCGCTCCTCTTGCAGGAAATTTTGGACCTGCTAGAGAAAGGTGCCATAGAACCGGTACCTGTAGCGGAGAGGAACAAGGGCTGGTACTCCCCTTACTTTCTCATTCCGAAGAAAGACGGAGGACTGAGACCCATCTTGGACTTGCGAGAATTGAACAAATTCCTCAGAAAAGACAAATTCAAGATGGTCACACTTTCTCAGGCCCTTCAGTTCCAGGACTGGTTGGTATCTCTGGACCTTCAGGACGCTTATTTCCATGTGCCTATCCATCTCAAACACAGGAAATACCTGAGGTTCGCAATTGGCAACTCTCACTATCAATTTCGAGTGCTGCCATTTGGGCTGACCTCCGCCCCGAGGGTCTTCACCAAGTTAATGTCGGTAGTGGCTGCAAGTCTAAGGAGGGAAGGGATTCACGTCTACCCCTACCTGGACGATTGGCTGATCAGGGCGGTTTCTCCGGAACAAGCTCAGATCCAGCTAAATCACGTGTGCCACTTCCTTCACAGACTGGGCTTCTCCCTCAATTTAAAGAAGTCACAAATGATACCATCGCAGAGACTCCAGTTCATAGGAGCGATCCTGGATACTTCCCTGGGAAAAGCCTCGCCACCAGAGGTGAGGGCTCAAGATATTCTACAGATGGTTACCAAGTTCCAGCATGCCCAACGTCTCCCAGCCTTCGACTTTTTGAGGTTGCTAGGCCTCATGGCATCCTGCATTTTCCTTGTGCCAGAGGCTCGCCTGAGAATGAGATCCCTCCAGTGGGCACTGAGGACTCAGTGGTCACAATTCTCAGGGAGAATGACAGATCTTCTTCAGGTTCCCGGCAGGGTGGCTCGAGACCTTCAGTGGTGGGCCTGTCAGGAGAACATTCTGAAAGGAGAACAGTTTTGGCAACCCTGGCCGGAGATAACAGTAGTCACGGATGCCTCACTCACGGGGTGGGGAGCCCACGCCAACAACTTGACCATCAGCGGTCGTTGGTCTCCATCGGAGTCCAGACTACACATCAACCTGTTAGAGCTGAGAGCCATCAGACTTGCGCTGAAGGCTTTCCTGCCAGCTGTACAAGGGAAGAACGTCCTGGTAATGACGGACAACATGGTGGCCATGCATTACCTCAACAAAAGAGGAGGCGTAGGATCACTACCCCTGTGCAGAGAGGCGATGCAGCTCTGGTTTTGGGCAATCCAAGAAGGAATCTCTCTATCGGCAGTTCACCTAGCCGGAGAGAAGAACTTGACAGCGGACGCTCTGAGCAGGCAGAACACAGTCTCCCACGAGTGGGAGCTAGCTCAGGAAGTCCTTCAAGAGATCTTCGCCCTTTGGGGAACCCCTCAGGTAGATCTGTTCGCCACCAGCCTAAACAGGAAATGCGACCTGTTCTGCTCAAGGGAATTTCCTCCGAGAGGAGCTCTGGGAGACGCGTTCATAGTGGACTGGGAGTTTCCGCTTCTGTACGCGTTCCCACCGGTCCCTGTCATTCCTCAAATGATCAGGAGGTTGAGAAGATTCCGGCGAACCATGATCCTAATTGCCCCGGATTGGGCCAGGAGAACGTGGTACCCGGACCTTCTAGACTTGTCCATCTGCCCTCCAATTCGACTTCCACTCAGAGAGAACCTACTCTCACAGAAGGGAGGTCAGGTTCTCCATCCAGACATCAAAACCCTCAACCTTCACGCTTGGCTTCTGAACGGCTGAGGTACAAGGATTGGGACCTCCCTGATGATGTTATGGAGGTGCTGCTTTCAGCAAGGAGGCCAGCAACAAAGTCTTTATACCGCTGCCGTTGGAACAGATTTTGCAGCTGGTGTAGAGAACAGAATATCGACCCATTTTCATGTGGTACACCAATGGTTTTGTCCTTCCTACTATATTTGGCAAATTCAGGCCTTCAAGTTGGCACCATTAAGGGCTATCTCGCAGCGCTATCCATCTTTAAGCGTACTGCGGAAGAACCATCCTATTTCAAATTACCCTTGGTAATACAGTTTCTAAAGGGGTTAACCAATGTTTATCCCCCAAGACCATTCCAAGTTCCCCTATGGGATTTAAACTTAGTACTAACTTTCCTGATGGGTACACCTTTCGAACCTCTCCATTCTTGTTCGTTAAGATTCCTTACCCTTAAAACTGTTTTATTAATAGCACTTATATCTGCTAGAAGGGTGAGCGAATTACAAGCTCTTTCTTGTAAACCCCCTCATACAATCTTTCACAAAGACAAAGTTGTCCTGCAAGTGAAGCCTAATTTCCTCCCAAAGGGGGTTTCTGAATTCCATATCACTCAGAAGATTACCCTACCATCTTTCTATCCTTCTCCTCACCCGGGGAAAGAGGAAGAGAGGTTACACAGACTAGACCCTAGGAGGGCTTTAAGTTTTTACATTAGTAGACTTGCCAGGATAAGACAGGCAGACCAGCTGTTTGTAGGTTACACAGGTCACAAGCTGGGGTTACCAATAACTAAGCAGACCATTTCCAGATGGATCATTCTAGCCATTCTGGAATGTTCTAAACTGGCAGGGAAAGAGCCCCCTCAAAACCTTAGGGCTCATTCGACCAGAGGTATTGCAGCTTCATCGGCCCTCAAAAGAGGCGTGCCGGTTAAAGACATATGTGCGGCCGCTACATGGTCGTCTGTCCATACCTTTACACGATTTTACAATCTGGATTCCTCCTCCAGTCAAGAGACTAGGTTTGGAAGGGCTGTACTGCATTCTATTCATCAATAGAAGACAGCGTGAAGTCAGTAATCCCTCCTCCGAATATAGAATACTGCTATGGGAGCCTATCTAAAATGAGGAATACGTCGGAGGACACAATCCCTTCGAAGAACAAGTTACTTCTTACCTTGTAACGTTCTTTCGACGGGATGTTCCTCCGACGTATTCCTCATCGACCCTCCCATCCATCCCCGCAGTTCTACTTCCCTTGTTGTTGCAGCTTACGCTCCTTCAGGGTGATTAGTCTAGTCCAGACAGTAATACTGTGGGCTACAAAACAGAACTGAGCAACGGACGCTGCGCGCGGCCTTTATAGGCAGGATGACGTCGAGCGTCGATACGGCAGCTGTCGAGGGACATCGACTCGGAGGACGTCGACGCGCAGCGCCCTCTAGAGAAAAAATTTTCCGAGGCCAGCAGAGCTGGAAGGAGATATCTAAGATGAGGAATACGTCGGAGGAACATCCCGTCGAAAGAATGTTACAAGGTAAGAAGTAACTTGTTCGTCTCAGCTTTCTGGAAAAGATGTTGTAAGATAGCTCAAATCGACCTGCGGTTATCCACGATTCATCACCCCCAAACCGATGGCCAAATGGAAAGAACCAACCAGACTCTAGAGCAATATCTGAGATGTATGTTGCAACAGATGGAAGGGTCCTGGACAAACATTCTCTGGTTAGCTGAATTTGCTTACAATAACTATCCATACCAGTACCGGACAGACACCATTCTACATGATGTATGGCCAACATCCTAGAACATCCTCCTTCGATCCGCTTGACGAATTAGAAATGCCAGCAATCACCTCTTTACATAAAACCATCACTCAGTCCCTTAAAGAGGCTACTGAAAACTTGAACCGAGCCAAGGAACAACAAAAGAGGTTTGCGGAGAAAAGAGGTCCCACAGTATCAAGTCGGAGATAAAGTTTGGGTGGCGTCCAAAAACATTCCATTGAAAGGTCGTCGGGCCTTCGGTCCAAGATACCTAGGACCTTACCCCATCAAAGCCATCATTAACCCGGCTGCCATGAAATTGGAATTGCCAATCAACATCCGAATCCATCCGGTGTTCCATGTATCCCTTCCAAAACCAATAAAACCTGACACTCAAATCTCAACCCCACCTGAGCCAGAAATCATAGGTGAACCAGAGTATGAAGTCAAGAACATTCTGGATTTCAAAATAGTGCGATCAAAGCGATACTACTTGATTGATTGGCAAGGTTATGGACCTCAGGATCGTACATGGGAACCCGTCGAGTTTGTCCATGCTCCATGACTAAAATCACAAAATTGTGTCCCCACAGGGAATAAAGTAATGGTGATGCAGTATATCCATTACCGATGCTCACCTTATTTTCTCTAACCTCAGTTTGTGTGTTAAACTGTTTTAAGCAAGGGTTACCACAGACTAAATCTATTGCTCCTAAGTTATGTGTGTTTAACCTCTCCTTTGCATATAATTATGTCATTAATGTTATCAGAAGATCATTGCTTTGAAGATATACATTTGACACAATGCAGAATCTTGATCATACAAAAATTAGTATTTCTCGTTATTTTAATGAAAAACATAAAACAATCTTTTGTGCATGAGCCTCAATGTCATTTAACAAAATATTATCTGGAAGCAGGTTCAGTTTTGAATACATAACATATTATAATCATGTTAACGGCATCAGAATAAATCATGCACCGTAAAAAAACAATAATAATTGGAAACAGGTAAAGTAAAGAAAATATACAAAAAATTAAACAATTCAAAAGGACAAACCACTGAAAAAAAGACTTTACATTTAAACAAAACAATTCTAAATATCACAGGACATGAATTCTATCCTTATAGGCAGAAAAATATTATAAAGTTATTTAGTTTTCACCCTGTTTTATTTATGGGAGTCCACCTGTGTACATTCCAAGGAAAACCAAGGAACGAAAGAAACAATTATAATTCCTAGTGGGGTGTGGAGATGTATGGCTAGTGTAAGCTTGGTTTATACATTCACACTTGCCAACCGCTTCTTACAGTGCTGCTCAGGTCACTGCTCCACGACTAGTCAAGAGATTCCACCGAGACAATCCCACCAAGCCAGGATCAGGAGGAGGAACACCCGTGAGAGGGGCCTTGAGGGGGAGTGCTGTCATGGCCACCAACCCAGGGCCAACACTTTCATCCTCTAAAGGGTACAAAGGCTCATAAGAAAGTGTGTGCTGCACACTCTGAATCCAAGGCGCGTGCTCTCAGGCCGGGCGTGGCCATAAGAAGACATTGGCAAGCACGTGCAGGAGTCTATGGGAGTGGTGAGATGGGGCCACAAGACGGGCTAAAGGGGAGTGGCTGGAGCCAGGCTATTTAAGCCAGCCCCACCCGCATGTAGAGGCTTCATGTTAATCTGCCCTGGGCAGCGTAACGCTCACCACCGTCTGCAGCGCTTACCTGCTTCCAGTTCTGCACGCTGGGTCTGGATATCATCTGTAACGCGTGCATCTTACCTGAATCCAGCCATATAATCGCTCACATCGCCGCGCGCACCTTGCCTGAATCCAGCCATACCATCGCTCACAGCACAGCGCGCATCTCATCTGAATCCAGCCCCACCATTGCTCTCAACGCAGTGCGCTCCTTACCTGTTCCTGCAAATCCATCGCTTGCAGCTTGTCTCGTCCTCACCTGTCCGAGCGCGCCTACGCGGGAGTCTTCTTCTCGTCCAGTACCTTCAGGGATCTTCCATCTACCAGCCGCTGACAGGTTTTCGGACCGCCGCTCTCCACCAGTCGACTCCAGATTATTCCTGCAAGAAAAACGGAACGCACAAGGTTAGAAACTGGATAAACACTTAACGGTCGGCCGCGCAATACCTAATCCTTGCGTTTTACCTAAAAAACCAGCTTACCCGCCAGTGGGGCCGCTCCATCAACCCTTCTGGCACCGTACAGGCTTGTTCCCAACACCGCGACTCTGCGAGCCATCTTCACAGCTATTGGGAAAAGGAAAGACATTATTAGAATTATGAGCCAGAACCGTTGGAAAAGACATTGCAAAAACGAACGAACAATAGTCGTTATTACGAACACTTACCTCAAAAAGGGGATTGGTCGCAGCCGGTCTGGGCCATCACATATACGGACAAGTGAAGCAACTAGGTCTATCTACAGCACCTCTGCTAAAGAGAAGCAGGACGGAGAGCTCATCTTTACTAAACAACAGGTGAGAGTTTATGAGGAAACGCATGCTTCTCTCATTCTGGCAAGAGGAGTTCGAGGGGGATTGCAATCCAACCGCCGCATTTACACTGCCTCTCACCTTCTCCCAAGGGCTTTGCCATCGACCAGAGCAGTCCACCCTACAGCAGCTGAGGGTAGAACCGGATCCAGGGGAGTCAACTCTGGGGAGGGCCCCAACCGTGCCCCAACGCCCCCGCAGAGATCAGGTGAGCATAACACTTTTCCCTAGCAGCCAATGTAGGTGCTGACTCAGCTGTTCCCCCTCTGGTCCCACCCCTCCTTTTTTTCTATAAATCTCAATGTCCCTCCCCTGCCACCTACAAGCCAAAACAATTGCATTGGCTTGCAGATAGAGGGAGATGGTATTTGAGAAGGGTCTGGTAGCTCAGAATGAGGACTCTGACAGCAAGGCATTGGTGAAGACATTTTCTTTTTCTTTCAGAAGTCCAACATACTCTTTCCCTAAATCTAAAAATTCATGCCGTATTCTTTAAAAAGAAAAAAGTCAAAAGAGAGATTGTCAGGAGCACCTGAAAAATATGATGCAGCCCTCTGTCCGGAATCTTACTCTAACTTACCAACTTTCCCTATCAATCAAAAGAAAACAACAAAACAAAGAGAGACTTTGCAGAACTATAACTGCAAGGGGTGGCTGCTGGCTCCTGACTCCAACCCTGTCTCCCTTTCAGTAAAGACTTTTGCCCATAGTTCAAGTTCAAAATAGAAAGTTCTTGAGGTGCTGGAATGCTGTCCAGCTGTTCCAGTCCAGCCCCCCCTCTCTCTCTCTGTCTCTCTCTCTCTTTCTCTCTCTACCTCCTTTGGGATTCTTTCAGTCTTTCTTCCTCCCCACTCTGGGGCCCTTATCTTTCTCACTCCCTACTCTGGGATTTTCTTCACCCTCTGCCACTCTGGGTTTCTTTTCCTGTTTCTTCCCCACACTGGAGCTCTTCTTCTCACTCCCCATTCTGGGGCTTTCCGGTTTCTTTCCCACACTGGGGTTCTTAGTTTCTCCCCATTCTGGGGCTTATCTGCGTCTCACTCCCCACTCTGGGGCATTCTCCCTCTCTGCATACACCAGGGCCCTTATGTTAGGCAGAAACCTGTGCAGTTCCCTTTGGGAACACTGCAAAAGATTAAGGACTACAGATGTTAGCAGTAAACCCACTTGGTAGCAGTCTGTACCACCCAGATTTACCTGGTAGCTGTGGCTGAGCAGTCAGACTTCCCTCAAGAAGAGTTAGGCAGTATGCAAAGTATACACAATAGGCACTCAGACACGATAGCACAAGCAAACACTGACCAGAGCTTTGGTATCAAAGTATATAATTATTTATTTAAAAACACACTGTTTGAAACACTCCAGCACTCTTATTGTAAAACACTCTAAACACAGTTACTATTATAATATATACAACCCTTATTCCTTATCAGATAAGTCTTAGTTAACACCACTTATTTTCATACAGAGGTGAGTGCTTAACTATAGATGGCACTCCAACAAGTTCATGAAGAAGGGAGGGAAAAAGACAGAATATGGGAAGGTATACCACTCTAAGCTTTAGGAACACTATTAGCAAGGCAGAAGAGCAAAAGTCACTTGTGAGCCAAAGTCCATAGGCTGGACCCACTCTTAGAGAGAGCAAAGCACAAATGTGCCCAAGATCACACAGTTACACTAGGCTTAGAAAGTCTTGCAGAGAGTTCGAAAAGAGTTAAGAGAGGCTCAGAAAAGTTTAGCCAGGGTGTCCCAGGCTAACCCAGGTTCGAAAGCCGGGGGCTAAATCTACCCCGTACAGCCGGTGGCAAGGGAAGCCGGGTGGGACACGGTACTTTAAGTGGGAAGGATCCTCCAACCGTGGCAGTTGTTCCTGGCAGCGGGTGCAAGTTTCGTCATCCAGGGGAAGAGAAGATCTCGACTTGGAGGAAAGATGAAGGTCGTTGCACTGCCAGGGAAGAAACCAGCCACGGAGTTTTCCGGTTAAAGTTATTACCCTTTAATTCGCGGTCGTGGTAAAACGTGGTATCCCAGTTGCCGGGGTGCTTGGCACAGGCACGCCGGCCACGAGATACGTCGGGAAGGCGAAAAGACGGTGAAACTGGTTATCCCCACCAGTCAAAGGAAGAAGACTCTCCGGCGGGAGATCTCCTCTGTCGTTGGGAAAAGTGGTGAGACGGTCCAGCAGGGCTCCACCGGTGGTGTTGTCGTGGCAGGTCGCCTCAGCTTCTCCCTCGTCGGATTCTTAGGTCCTGTGGCGACTTCTGAAGTTCCAGTCCTCAAAGCCCTGCTTTTATGCAGAAAACCCCCATTCACTCAGCCTAGCTGTCACTCAAACATGCTAAGTGGTGAGCCGGCCAGCTCACCACTTGGGCCAATCAGGACGGAGTGCGACTTGAGTTGCCTAGGCAACTCAGTCCAGGGTGCCTAAATCCCCCTCCACCCGTCCTAAGTACCCCAGACAGAATGGCACCACTTTGGAGGGCGCCTGTGGAGAAGCCCGCCAAAAAGTGGAACAAAGGGCTCGACTTGGGTTGGAGTCACAGAAGAGAACACAAACGCCATTTTAGAACCGAGTTTTGGCAAAAAATACCAACCGGAGAATTAATATTAATTAAATAAACCGGCGGTATGTTCGAGGCTATCGTAATCACAGACCCTGGGAGACAGTAGTCAGTCCCAGGGTATGGAGTCTATACTGGGGAGTCACTATGACACCCCTGTGTTACTGCACTGAGGGAGTCAAAGAAACACACTCAAATCATGTCCAAGAGTGAGGGTAAAAGAGTCTCACTCTTGGCAGGAGAAAAAAATAAACCCCAAAAATCCAGCAAAGCTGCTGGGGGACTCACTAGGTTAGGAAATTCAGCCTAAACAGAGAATTTTCCCTAACACCTTACCTTTCTCACTCCCATTCTCGGAGGTATTCTTAGTCTTTCTCCACTCTGGGTTGTATCCTTGCTTCCTTCTCACTCTGGGGTTCCATCAGTCTCTCTCACCTTTGGGGCTTTCCTCCTTCTCACTCCCCTCCTCAGGGGCATTCTTAGTCTTTACGCACTCTGTGTTATTTTCCTATTTCTACCTTCCCACTTGATCCTTTCCATGTGGTATTAAATACACCAATTATGCTGACGATATCCAGGTGGTCGTGGAGCTGACTGGGGACTACAACAGGGATTCTCATACCATCATTTTGGTCTATGAGATCATCCAAAAATGGATGAACACTAACTCACTTGCCTTAAATGGCAGTAAGATAGAGCTCATGTTGGTGGGTTCCAGCCAGCAATTGCCCAAATGATGTTCTAGACATGACCACTTCACCTTCGCAGGATGCATTATTTAAACATGCCCTTGGGTAAAAACCCTTGGTGTATATCGAGATTCTAATCTTAATTTCTTTGTTTTAATTGAAATGTTTTATTGGTTTACCACAACGTAAGAAAATCGGGCACATAGTGGCTACAGCAACATAAACCTTTAACATTATTTGCACAATCCAATACATTCAGAATTTCCATTTCCTATACATAATAACACAATTAAAACCATTATTCCTTTTTACTCAATTCATTTTTCATCTTCAAAACAAATTTGATCATTTTCAATACTGCAATCACTAAGCTGGTTTGTTCTCCTTTAAGCACCCAGGGCCACCATTCATATGGACTCAAGGTAGTTTTATCCAAACCACAATCAGCCAAGATAAGGTTCCTTGTATCATTTCGAGAATCGCAGTCAGTAACCCAATGGCAGAGCGTCCTCCCGTGTGTCCCTTCCCTTACCAAAACTGCTGTTGGGATTTTTAATTCCATCCATTTTTCGGGCCCATAAGACTTCTCCTGTTGCTAGGGTGTTTAGTCTACATCATAGGAGCATGTCGCGATAATGTTGCGACAGGAATTTCTGCAGATATCTTGGAAGTGAATTCAAGCCTTTCCTTTCAGCAGCATTTGTGTAACTTAATTTATCTCGATTGGCTTGTTCCACCATATTTATCCAATCCAGGTCCTGCAATTTTCTTTTTATACCATGGATGGATTCATTAACAGGTCACTCAATTTTATGCCCTTCTGCTCTAGGCTCTTTCCACTTTGAGCCTTGACTGTGATAAGTGTTTATCCTGACCTTTTCTATTTGGATCGAGAACAGCAAAAAGAGCGATATCTGTTTGGTACATACATTTCCTATAAAGCACAGTCGACTTTCACACTACCAGCGACTCCAAAGACTTAAGTTTCAACTTGTGCCTGATTGTACCTATTTGCACCGCATTTGGGAGCCCTCAGTACTGTCCGCCAGAAGTGGCCTTCCAATTTCTTCTATACCTTCCATGGTAGATGCAGGAGAGCCTCGGCTCTGTTTGTTAAAACTTGGGCGATCTTATGCTTATAGAAGGAAAGGATGGGGATCTTCGTAAATCGCCAAAAACTTTGATGGAAAGCTCTTCCTTGGTTGGTTAGGGAAATCAATCTAGATCCTAAATGCATGTACTTTGCCCGATCATTCCTACTGCGGTTTATCACAATCCCCAGATAGATCATGGATTCCACTATTTCAAGCGGCTTTTATCCAACTCTCCAAGTAAATCCATCTTTTCTCCAGCATTGGATCTTTCATGGATTCACATGCTTAGAATATTCCCCGTCGTCAGGCCGGGAACCTCGGTATATTTATGAAAAAACGTTTTCCCTCGGAAAACCTGACACTTTTGTGTCCTATCGACGTCCCTTTGGGCCGCTTACGCATGACCCAATAGGACGTATGGTATAAATAGCCCCGCCGCCGCGGCTCCCTTCAGTTTTCAACCGTCTCCAACGTATCACCTCGTGTTTTCTACTCTTTGCAAGGTTGTAATTTTTCTTTCCCAATGTCGGGGAAAGCGCTGTTCCACCCGTGTGCCACGTGTGGAATGAAGAAAGTCTACGAAAGGAGATGTGCACATAGATTGTCTTTATTGTCTTTTTCCCCATCACTCTGCCGAAAGCTGTGATGTTTGCAAGGGGTTCTCACAAAAGACGCTGAGATACAGAAATTGGCGTCTAATAACGTGGCTGAACGAAGGGGGCTACCCTCCATCGGAGGTAGGATCGGTGCACAGTTTAGCATCGAACAGGACTAAGTCCCCTATAGTTCCTCGCCGCTCTGTGTCAGCGGAACCTCCGGCAAAGAAGCCGCGCCCTACGGAAAAGAATCGTTCCTCGTTGGGGAAACATCCGGCGAAAGACGCCCCTTCATCATCTTCATTAAAGCACCAGGACCGTCAAGGAAAATATTCTGCTTCGTCGAAAAAGGACAAAGACCCTTTAAGGAGGTCCTCCTCAGGAGACCGTCATAGGTCTTCCTCGAGTAGAGACTCGATGAAGCAACGGCCTACAGACTCCAAAAAGGTAGGATCGCCAAAAGAGTCTGCGTCACGACTACCACCGCCGTCAGCGGGAGTCCCGTGTTCGACGGCTTCACTACCTCCTGCGCAGTCAATACCCACAGCGGCCTCGTCTACCCACGGCGGCGACGATTGCGGAAGTGGCTCCTAAACTCCCATCGTCGACGGTGGATCCTCCAGAGGTTTGGCAACCTGCGGTATATGATACAGTTCTGCCGGATACCCTATTACAGCAGGAACCGGCTCTCTCGGTATCGTCGATGGAGGAGGAGCAAGAACAGGTTATTTGTCCAGCAGATCTAGGCTTACAGGGCGTAGGCCCGTCGACGTCCTCAGGGATGCAAAATGCCCCCTCTTTGTCTCTGCTAAATCCTCAGTCGCTGTTGCCTGGAGGAAGGTGAATTGCAAGATTCTGAATCAGATCAAGGGCCTAGAGACTCCTTTTCGGACATTTCATCATCGCCTTCGAGAGATCCTACGTGGGAATCGGTAGGAGAAGTGGAAACTCCTAGAAGCCCAGCGTAGCCATCCCCGCCAGATGACATTGGGTCTTTTCATGCCATGATGGCGAAAGCCTGTATCGAATTTGGTCTGAACCCGGAGGAAGAAAAGAAGGAATGCTTCTTATTTGACCATATGGGGAAGAGGAGAAAGTCAGTCTTTTCGGTTCCCATACTGGACCATGTTTGGCAGGAGGGTTTGCGTACCATGCGCCATCCATTTTCAAAGTCTGCAATCAAGGGCAGGTTAGAAAAGAAGTTCAAGGCCCCGGACTCTACACCTAGGTGTTTGACCGCGTAGCCCTCCCCGGAATCAGTAGTGTCAGCGGCGGCTGGCAGAAAAGCTAGATCGCAACACAAGTGCACACCACCTCCAGACAGTGAAGCTAGAAGGCAGAATGCCTTTGGTAAGAAAGTCTTGTCAGTAGGAGTGACAACGGTCAAAGTGGCTAACTCGCTAGCTATTATGGCAAGATACGACCGTGAAATGTGGCATCGCCTAGCCCCAATTTGGAACACCTACCCGAAGAGCACAGGAAGACAGCTATGTTACTGGTACATGAGGGGGAAGAGGCATCAAACCACTCTATCAATATCGCTGTGGATTTGGCGGAGTCCGGATTCAAACAAATAAATAATGGAGTGGTGTTAAGAAGGCAAGCCTGGCTAAAATGTACGAACTTTAGGCCGAAAGTCCAGTATAAAGTGTTAGAAACAAGACTCTGCAACAACTAAAATTCACGATGCTTACGCTTCAAGAGGTCATCAGGTCTATACAACCGGGGGATTTTCTGGCGTTGCTGGATTTACAGGACGCATATTTCCACATACCCATGCGTCGACAACGTAGGAAATTCCTAAGGTTCGTGGTCGGTCAGAGTCATTACCAGTTCAAGGTGCTTCCATTCGGCCTGAAATTGTCTCCCAGGACGTTTACAAAATGTTTAGCCCAGTGGCATCATGGCTACAAAGAAAAGGCCATTACGTCTATACTTACCTGGACGACTGGCTAATAAAGGGGCTTGTCGCCGACAGTGACGCACGCAAGCCTGGAAGCCACGATGCAACTGCTACAGCGATTAGGCTTTGCAATCAACTTCGAAAAATCCTTTCCGTCTCCCTCAAGGAGTTTGGTGTTTCTGGGAGCGGAGTTCCAGACTCAATCAGGACTAGTGAAACCTTCCTTAGAGAGAGTTCAAAACTTCAAACAAAAAGCAAAGGAGTGGAAAACTGGCACCAGGGTGTCAGTCAAAAAATACGCGTCACTGCTAGGAACTATGGCGTCATGTATTCATCTAGTAAACAATTGTCGTCTCTTCATGAGATCGATACAGGAATTTCTGGCAGACCGATGGTCTCAAAGTCGTGGATTGTTGTCCGACAGGCTGAAAATCAGCAGCGAGCTTCGAGAAGCTCTTCAGTGGTGGCGACTCTCAGACAATCTGACAAGAAGAATGGCTCTCCTGGAACCAGATTTTCAATGGACAGTTGTGACGGATGCGTCTTTTACAGGATGTGGAGCCCATCTGGGATCCCTACAAGTTCAAGGCCAATGGTCCCCAGAGGAGTCGACCCTTCACATCAATGTGCTGGAACTAAGAGCGGTGCGTTGGGCTCTGAAGTAATTTTTGCTGCACATACGGGGGTCAGTGGTGAGAAGATTAACAGACAATACAACCACGATGTTCTACCTCAGGAAACAAGGTGGCACTCGTTCCAGAACGCTTTCGAGCGAAGCCCAGGAAATATGGCATTGGGCCCTCAAACAAAAAATAAGCATAGTGGCGTACCATCTACCAGGGGTGAACAATGTACAAGCAGACTCTCTCAGGGAGATGAACCAACTGCACGAGTGGGAGCTGAACGATCAACAAGTGTCGAACATCTTCAGGAAATGGGGTCGTCCTTCTCTGGATCTTTTCGCAACCAAGGAGAACAAGAAGTGCAAGCAATTTGCCAGCAGATGGCCACAACCCAATTCGCTGGGGGATGCGTTCTCTTTCCTGTGGATGGGCAGGTTTGTGTATGCGTTCCCTCCGTTTCCGCTCATTTGACGGACCCTCCAGTGAGTTCACAAATATCCATGCCGTGTGATTCTAATTGCCCCTCACTGGGCGAGACAGTCGTGGTTTTTGAACCTGCTCCAGCTATCTGTGGCAGAGCCAGTGAGGCTTCAAGAGACGCCGGACCTTCTTTTCCAAGACAAGGGAGCGGTTTGGCATCACGACCCGGGCTCCCTCAACCTTACGGCTTGGCTCTTCGAGTTTGGGGCTCTAAACGTTTCCGCAGATTGTCGCCGAATTTTGGAGGCGGCGAGGGCTCCATCCACGAATGCTTCATATGGAAGAGATTCTGTGTGTGGTGGAGGGATCAACCGGGGGTGGACCCGTTAAACATCTCGTCGGAGCAAGTTCTGCCTTATTTGCTACACTTGGCCAGAAAAGGGTTGTCTATCTCCTCCATAAAGGTTCACTTTGCAGCCATTTCAAGATTTACTCGGAAAAGACACTCGACTCCGTTGTTCAGTGACCGACTAGTCAAGCACTTCCTGAGAGGGTGATTCCGAACTTTTCCTCTGGACAAAAAGTTCCCTCCTAGTTGGAGTCTCAATCTGGTACTGTCAATGCTAGTGAAAGCTCCTTTTGAGCCTATGTCATTGTCACCCCTCAAATTTTTGACGTGGAAAATGGATTTTCTGGTAGCTATTACTTCAGCAAGAAGACTGTCGGAACTGCAAGCGCTGGCGATTGATCCCCCATACTAGCGTTTCTTCAAAGACAAGGTGGTGTTGGCAACTAACCGTCATTTTATACCAAAGGTTCCAACTGCATTCCACAAGCACTCTTCAATTGTGTTACCAACATTCTTCGCTGCAGCTGCTTCTTTCGCAGAAAAAGCTCTCCATACATTGGACGTCAAAAGAGCATTGCAGTTTTATCTGAGTCGTACTCAAGATTTCAGGCGTACAAGACAACTGTTTGTGGCTTATGGACCCTCTGTAAAGGGAAAACCAATCTCCAAACAAGGACTGGCCCGCTGGGTGTCGTCAACTATAGCCTTCTGCCACTCTAAAGCGGGGAAGCCTCTGGAAAGGCTTCCAAAGGCTCACTCGACAAGATCCACCTCGTATCGGCGGCATTGTGGTCCGGCATCCGGCTGGTGGACATGTCAGGCGGCCTACTGGTCGGTCTGCATACATTTACTCGGCATTATTGCCTAGAGCAACAACATGCAGCGGATGTGCAGATGGGACGGGCGGTCCTACGGCACCTGTTTCAGCAAGGTAAGCCCCACAGAGTGGAGTACACTCCTTTTCAATGTGCTATAGTTGTGGGATTTATGGCTAGCTGCATGTGGTATTCTTGTAGTATTGGTTTGCATTGCACTCCTCCAGATAAGGAATACTGCCATATAATCTATTCTAAGCATGTGAATCCATGAAAGATCCAATGCTGGAGAAGGGAGTAGTTTCTTACTTGTAACTCCATTTCTCCAGCGTTGGTATCTTTCATGGATTCACAAGTGCCCACCGGCCTCCCCTGAATGCAAACTGGATATGCCCCTACTACTTGGGGGTTACAATCTGAAGGGAGCCGCGGGGGCGGGGCTACTTAGACCGTACGTCCTATTGAGTCATGTGTAAGCGGCCCAAAAGGACGTCAATAGGACACAAAAGTGTTGGGTTTTCAAAGGGAAAATGTTTTTTCATAATTATACCGAGGTCGCCGGCCTGACGACGGGGAATATTCTAAGCATGTGAATCCATGAAAGATACCAACGCTGGAGAAATGGAGTTGCAGGTAAGAAACTACTCCCTTTTTCTTCTTATGGGCTGATTTCATTGTCAATACCTTGGATTTTGAAACATTACTCTTCATTCCATCCTCACTTAAATATTATTAAAAAGTTGAAGACATTGATCTTCCGCTGGAGGCCAATTGGTGTTAAATCTAAGAAGACTATGTCATCTGGAAATATTATCTTCGGCACTTCCATGTCATTGATTTTGGGGGGGAAGGCCACCGCCTCCCTTCGCGAAATCACCAAATCCACAATGTAGAGACAAAAGAGGAGGGGGGGCCAGGGCACACCCTTGTTTAAGGCCCCGAGAAATTGGAATCTTTTGTGAAAGCTGTCCTTTCCCAGGGAGTCTAATTCTTACCGATACATTAGTATAGAGCGCCTCTATGGCCTCTACCAAATCCTCTGGGCAGTTCCACGCCCTCAACTTGGCCCAAAGCTCCCCCTTATGACCCCATCGAACGCCTGTTCGAGATCCATGAAAACTAAGTATATTTGATTTAGATTCGATTTGATTTTTTACATTTGTAACACCACCAAACGAAATAAACCGTATATTGGCGCAGATGACACTACTGGAGGTAGACGAGGAAGATCAAGACAGGCTCCCAGATGACAAGGGGCCGCCTACCTAAAAAGGCGAAATTGAAGAAGTGAGCTCATTGTTCTTAGCGGTAGTGGCAGGGAATTCCACAGCCTGGGACCAAAAACTGAGAATCTTCTGTCACCTCTAGATATGAAAACCGAGTGAGGGATAATCAGAAGATGTCTGTCGCAGGATTGCAGTTGTCTCGTAGTATGATATGGCTGTATTAGCTCTTGTAGGTACAGAGGAACAATGCCATTGATACATTTATAGACAATACAGGCTGTCTTAAATTTGATGTGATCATCTACTGATAGCCAATGCAACTCCCGGCGGAATGGCGATACATGGTCAGTTTTCCTTAACTTAAATATTAGTCTAACAGCCGCGTTTTGTGCTTTCTGAAGCCGCTGAAGCTGTTTGGCAGGAATACCCAACAACTGACTATTGCAATAGTCTAAGTGGGCACTAGTTAGTGCTCCTACCACAGATGCATGGTCTTTGGTTGGTATACAGAAGAGTGCTTGACATAGCATTCGCAGAACAAAATATACTACTTTAATCTTAGCTCCCACCTGGGCTTCACTGCCCAGGTCTTCTTGCCACATACAACCCAGATATTTGACTTTGGATACACATTTGAGACTCTTGCCCAAAAATGATATAATAGGCAGCTTCTTGGCTGCTGACAACAAATTTTTAGGTCCGAATAATATGAGTTTTGGTTTTGGCAGCATTGAGTTGCAAATAATTCTTAGACATCCAGCTGCCTATTTCTTCAAGGCATAGCCCTAATTTGGTAAATGCTTCCTGGAAATTAGCAATTTGTATGAAGATCTGTGTCGTGACTTGCCGCGTAGTGAAGAATAAAGGGGCCTCTGTCCACAAATCACCCACAGGGAGAGAGTAAAGGAACTCCCTGTGCAAGCTTTGAGGCCACAGGTGGTTTGATGATTCACTGGATCTGATGACGCCGAGGACCCCAGAGGCTGTTAAAAGGAAGTTAGGGTTAGCACAGGCAAACACAGTACTTTGATATGAAAGAGTGTGCAAAACATTCTTACCTAAATTTAGCGGGATGGAGCTAGGGTGCCTAGGGTCAGATGCGAGGGAGCGTCAAAGATCCGGACAGCCGTGTCCGAGATGGTAGGTACCGGCTGATGCCTGTAGCCCTTCCGTAGCCGAAGGGAACTTGAAACTGATCACAAAGTCTATGGTCGGAAGATCAAAAGCCAGAAAGGGAAAATTCAAAATCAATCCGTTGAGCGTAGCAAAAGAGTACCAAAAATCCGTACAAAGTTCCGAGTGACAGTATCTGTGGAGCAAGAAAGCCAATCCGTGGTTCGTAAGGCTGAGTCCAAAATCCGATGAAGCAAACAACGTAAATCCAGAAAGCGCCAACCAGAGTTGTGAAACAGCTGTGAAGCGTGGAGCAACTCGAACTTCCCGGCTTTTACGTGCGTCGGCTCCCAGTCACGTGAGCGGAAACTTGAACACGTGATCGGGAAACCGTCGCGAAACCAGGAAGTAACCGTGATCGGGTGCTCAAGCCCGAACGCAGTCTCCATGGGAGTTGCCAATGAAAACGAGGCAACAAACCGGGCCGGCCTCTGCGCACGGCCCGAAACCGCCGGTGATGACGACTCCCTCGCACCATAGGTGAAGTGATGACTTGGGAGGCAGACTGTGACCCGGGGAGTCTAGCAGTGTGTGTCGGGGTGTCAGGCAATATGGTGCGTGGTTGTGTAACTGATTTGTTGTGCATGACAGAGCCCCCCCTCAATGGCCCACGACCACGTGGGCAGGAAGGATGATCCCGATGAAAACGTGAAACAAGTCTTGGGGCATGGGCATCACACGCGCGGACCCAACAACGCTCCTCGGGGCCAAAACCTGCCCAATCCACAAGGTACTGGAGACCACCCCGAACCATACGGGAACCCAATATACCCGAAACCTCATATTCCATCGAGTCCCCCACTGAAACAGGACCAGGCGTAGTCCCGGAGACGGGTAGGGGCCGGGCAAGGTTTCAGCAAAGAGGTGTGAAAAACAGGGTGTATGCGCCAGGAGGCAGGGACCGAGAGGCGATAAGCCACAGGGTTGATTACAGCGGAAATCCTATAAGGGCCCACAAAGTGAGGGAGTAATTTGCGACAACCAGGAAGCCTGATATGGCGAGAAGAGAGCCAAACCCTGTCTCCCACAACATAGGAAGGTGCCACTGTCCTCCTCCGATCCGCTGCAGCCTTCGTAGACTCCTGGGCCTCCCGAAGGTGAGTAAGGGTTTGAGCCTGAACGGCCGATAAATTACGGGCACAGGCAGCAGCAGCAGGATTATCAGAAGGTGCAAGGTCTGGGATAGTCAAGGTGCGAGGGTGTTGACCATACAAAACATAAAAGGGAGAAGAGCCAGTGGAGGAATGCGTTGCGTTGTTGTAGGAGAACTCAGCGAGGTGTAGCAAACCCAGCCAGGACTGCTGGTGTTGCAACACTAGACAACGCAAATACTGCTCCATGGCTTGGTTCACCCTCTCAGTCTGGCCGTCCGTCTCTGGATGATATGCGGAAGAGAAACGGGAATCGATGCCTAGAAGGACCGTGAGTGCTCGCCAGAAACGAGAAGTGAACTGGGGACCCCTATCTGAGATAACTGTGGGTAACCCAAAGAGACAAAAGACCGATTTGAAGAAAAGATCGGCCAAGGCCGGGGCTGAAGGGATGCCGGAACAGGGAATGAAACGAGCCATTTTGGAAAAGGAGTCGACTACTACCCAAATGGTATCGAATCCCTTGGTTTGGGGTAGGTCTGTTACGAAATCCATGGATACCGTGTGCCAGGGCCTGGGGGGTATGGGTAAAGGAAGCAAGAGCCCCACCGGGCGCCCTCTGCGGTACTTACACCGGGCGCATATTGCACAGGTGTTAACGTATCCTTCTACGTCCTGTTTCATGGAGGGCCACCAACACCAACGTCTGAGGAGGTCCAACGTGCGTCTTTGTCCGGGATGACCATTGATGGCGCTATCGTGGGACCATTCCAAAGCAAGATTACGAGCGTCGGTCGTTGGTAACCACAATCTATTTTCGATATACGGTAGCCTGTCATGAAACACCGGATCCCACTCAGTAACCTGATCAGGATGTAGTGAAACCCATTTGCGAATGGAATCCAACAAAGGCAGAGGAGGGGTGCAAATACAAATGACATGCAGGTCTAACAGATTTTCCGGGAAAACAGGCAAGGATACCCCACCCGGAGAGCGAGACAACGCGTCCGCTTTCCCATGGGACAAACCGGACCTATGTTTGATCTGAAAGTCAAAGGCCGCAAAGAACAAGTGCCACCGTACCTGCCGACTGTTAATACACTTTAGAGAGGCCAAATCCTGGAGGTTACGGTGGTCGGTGAACACAGTGACACCGTGCCTTGCCCCCAACAGATGATGCCCCCAAACCTGGAAGGCATCCTTGATGGCCAACAGCTCCTTCTCCGTGACGGTGTAGTGCAACTCCGTAGCAGAGAACTTCCGAGAATGAAATGCAACCGGGTGTAACTGACCCGAAGAAGGACAGCATTGGGACAAGACCGCACCAAGGGCGAAGGAGGAAGCATCAGCCTCCACGATGAACGGGAGTTCTGGGTCCGGGTGCTTCAGGACGGGGGCCGTGGTAAACGCTAATTTCAGGGCGTCAAAAGCAGCTTGGTGTTTATTCAACCAGACAAAAGGGGACTTGGGACTGGTCAGGGCAGTAAGAGGGGCTACAAGGGATGAGAAATCCTGGATGAAGCGCCTGTAGAAATTCGAGAACCCAAGGAATGATTGCAGGGCCTTAATGTTACAGGGCTTCGGCCAATCCAAGACCGCACGGACCTTGGACTGGTTCATTGCCAGACCCCCAGGGGTGATATGGAAACCCAGAAATTCCACACTTTCAGTGTGGAACTGACATTTCTCAGGTTTGGCATAGAGTGAGTGTTGGCGGAGACGGGACAGTACCTCGCGGACATGTGATATGTGGTCCTTCATGTTCTGTGAGTATATCAAGATGTCATCCAGGTATACTGCTACACACACATCCAACAAGTCGTGAAAGATCTCATTCATGAAACGTTGGAAGGTAGCAGGGGCGTTACAAAGCCCAAAGGGCATGACCACATATTCAAACAATCCGTAGCGAGTGCAGAAGGCCGTTTTCCACTCGTCTCCGGAATGAATTCTGACCAGATTATAGGCCCCGCGGAGGTCAAGTTTTGTGAAGATGGTGGCATGGCTTAACCTGTCCAATAATGGGGTAATCAAAGGAATCGGGTATCGATTCTTGATGGTAATAGAATTTAGTCGGCGGTAGTCCACACAAGGACGCAGATCGCCCTCTTTTTTGGGGACAAAGAAAATAGGGCTAGCCGCCGGTGAGGTGGAGGGACGTATATGACCGACTTTCAAGGCTACCTGTATGTACTCCTTTAAAGCTTGGTCTTCCGATGGAGACAAAGAATAGATGCGACCTGAGGGAATCACAGAATCAGGAAGTAAGTCGATGGGGCAGTCGTAGGAACGATGTGGCGGGAGTACCTCCGAAAAACCCTTATCAAAGACCTCATGGAAATCCCCGTATTCTGTAGGAAAACCAGTGGCAACAGCTCCCACCACATGAGGCTCCATGGACATAGGAGCGTTTTCGTGTAGTGTGAGTTGCGCTATGGCCCCTAGGGCTCGTGGGGGTGATTCAGTGTCGTCAGGTGCGGTGAGACAAAAGTTCTGACATGTTTCAGATTCGAAATGAACCTGCCCAGACTTCCAATCAATCAAAGGGTTGTGTTGATGCAACCAGGGGAGACCCAATATGATCCCAAACTGTGGCATAGTAATCAGGTCGAATGAGATAACTTCCTGATGCGTGTTCTGGATAGTTAGGGTGACCGGGGCAGTCTATTGCTTGATTGGGCCTGAAATCAGTGCTGTGCCATCCACCGCCTGTACCGGCTCTGGACGCTCCTTGGTAATTAGAGGTAAATTTAAGGACCCAGCCAGTTTAATGTCAATATAGTTACCCGTGGCGCCTGGGTCTAAGTAAATCGAGACAGTGTGAACAATATCGGGTGTTGGTTTTATCGTGGCTTGCACTAACACTGGCCTAATCCTGCCAAAGTTGGGGTACCTGTCCGGGGAAAGGGAAGTATTGCTCGAGCCGGCCCCCGGATCTAGGGTCGAGCATTCTGAAAAACCGGATTCTTGAGCTTAGGGCGTCTAGGACATGACTTTACAAAATGGCCATTCAGGCCGCAATAGAAACAAGCATGGTCAGTTCTTCTGCGGTCTCTCTCTACTTGTGTGATAGGGCTGCGAATACCACCTATCTGCATGGGCTCGACGCCTGTGTCAGAGGAGGAGGAAGGCAAATTGGTATTGGTGACTCCTGTTTCAAAACGACGTTCGGAACGCCTTGCGTCGATTTGTAACGCAAGGTCCACTAAATCGGTATGGGTCGTGGGCAAGGAAGGGACGACAGCCATAGCGTCTTTCATGGTGTTGTTGAGCCCTCTATAGAAGACAACTGCCTTTTTTTGTTCAGGCCATGACGTTTCAGCAGTTAGCTGATTGAAACGAGCAATGTATTCTATGAGGGATCCCTTTCCTTGAGTCAGATCTAACAGCTCGAGGTCCCGGGACTGTGCTTTGTGGCGTGTATCAAACACACAAGACATTTCTGTGATCAGCAGCTCAAAGTCGTATGGAACAGGATTATCATTTTCCAACAAAGGGTTAGCCCATGCTGCCGCGGTGCCGGCCACATGAGACAAAGTGAACGCCGCTTTTGTGGTGGCGTCAGGGAAAGCCTGAGGTCTGCAAAGGAAGTGTAGTTTGCACTGGTTTATAAAGGTACGAAACTTTCTAGGGTCACCGTGGAACCATTCTGGGGGGGGCCAAGGGAAATGACGTGGGCATGAGTACTGGCAACTGAGGTGTTGTAGGGACAATAGGGGGCTGAGGAACAATAGGCTGAACAGGTGGGGTTTGTGCCGCGGCAGCGGCCTCTCCGAACTCGGCATCTGCAGGCAGAGGGTGTTGTGTACTTTGGATCAAATCTAGCCTCTGGTGTATCGCAGCAGTGGCTGCACTCATATCCGCCCTTAGCAATGTGAGTGCCTGTACCAAGGCAGCCACGGGATCCTCAGCTGCAGGCTCCATACTCATCACAACGCAACGGCTTCACAGTCTGTCGTGACTTGCCGCATAGTGAAGAATAAAGGGGCCTCTGTCCACAAATCACCCACAGGGAGAGAGTAAAGGAACTCCCTGTGCAAGCTTTGAGGCCACAGGTGGTTTGATGATTCACTGGATCTGATGACGCCGAGGATCCCAGAGGCTGTTAAAAGGAAGTTAGGGTTAGCACAGGCAAACACAGTACTTTGATATGAAAGAGGGTGCAAAACATTCTTACCTAAATCTAGCGGGATGGAGCTAGGGTGCCTAGGGTCAGATGCGAGGGAGCGTCAAAGATCCGGACACCCGTGTCCTAGATGGTAGGTACCGGCTGATACCTGTAGCCGAAGGAAACTTGAAACTGATCACGAAGTCTATGGTCGGACGATCAAAAGCCAGAAAGGGAAAATCCAAAATCAATCCGTTGAGCGTAGCAAAAGAGTACCAAAAATCCGTACAAAGTTCCGAGTGACAGTATCCGTGGAGCAAGAAAGCCAATCCGTGGTTCGTAAGCCTGAGTCCAAAATCCGATGAAGCAAACAACGTAAATCCTGAAAGCACCAAACAGAGTTGTGAAACAGCTGTGAAGTGGTGAGCAACTCGAACTTCCCGGCTTTTACGTGCGTCGGCTCCCAGTCACGTGAGCGGAAACTTGAACACGTGATCGGGAAACCGTCGCAAAACCAGGAAGTAACCGTGATCGGGTGCTCAAGCCCGAACGCAGTCTCCACGGGAGTTGCCAATGAAAACGAGGCAACAAACCGGGCCGGCCTCTGCGCACGGCCCGAAACCGCCGGTGATGACGACTCCCTCGCACCATAGGTGAAGTGATGACTTGGGAGGCAGACTGTGACCCGGGGAGTCTAGCAGTGTGTGTCGCGGTGTCAGGCAATATGGTGCGTGGTTCTGTAACTGATTTGTTGTGCATGACAATCTGGGTGTCATCAGCATAGGAGTGGAAATTCAGCCCATAGCGTCTCAGGATTTCAAGAAGAGGCCGAATGTACAGATTGAACAGCAGTGGAGACAGGGAGGATCCCTGCTGAACCCCACAGTTCAAGCAAATGAAGTCCGACAGGAACTCCTCCAATCTCACACGCTGTTGACGGTTGGTCAAAAAAGACCTAAACCAGTTAAATGCTGAGTCAGATACTCTTCCTACCTCCTGTAGTCATTCCAAGAGAATTTCATGGTTTACTGTGTCAAAGGCCGCGGACAAGTCTAACATGACCAGTAGTGTGAGCTCCCCTTGGTCCGCGGCCTTTAACAATTCATCTTGTACTACTAACAGGCCCGTCTCGGTCCATATTTTGGTCGGAAACCAGATTGAAATTTGTCCAATAGTAATTCATGTTCGACAAAATCCTGGAGCTGGTTGGTTACAACCTTTTTGAGGACCTTGGCTGCCCATGGCAGTCATGCAATAAGACGGTTGTTTTGTAGTACCTCAACATCTAATGAAGGCTTTTTCCGTAGAGGTGACACAATTGATAATTTCAAACTCTCCGGAACAATCCCTTTCCCTAATGACTTATTAACAAAGTGGTAATAAATGGGGTGAGATCATGTGCCAGCTTCTTTGCTGCATAAACTGGCAGAGGAGAGAGAGAATCAATTGTAGGTTTGAGAGCACTAATAAGTGGGAAAATATCTTCTTCAGTGACTGGATGGAAATGAAAAAGTGATGGTAAAATCAGATTTTGTAAGTTATTTCGTTCAGTCACTTGTGGTCTAACGTGTGCCGATGGATTTACAGAAACTGTTTGTTCAATTTCTACCCTTATTCGTTCAATCTTGTCTATGAAAAAAGAATTGAAAAGATTAGCTTGTGCTTCAGAAGAACCAGGCACTGCATTTTTACAGGTAGTATTAAAGAACCTTGATATAATCGAGAATAATTCTCTTGGTTGATTGTTGGCAGATTGTAGTTTTTTTCTCCAAGAAGTCTTTCTTGGCCAAGAAAATAGCCAGCTTATATTCCGACAAGGCATTCTTGGCTAAAATGTTATTCTGCAATGTTGGCCTCTTCAGTCAGTAAATCTAATCAGACTTGGCTTATTTGCGTAGATTTTGCAGATCAGATGAAAACCAAGGTTGGGAGATCTTCTTAGCCTTCGGTTTTGGTGGAGCTATTTCATTACAAATAGTGCTCAGAGCTGAGAAACCTGTTGAAAAAAAGTCCTCACAAGAAACTGTGGGGTCCATGGATGCCAGAAGCCTAGACATTTCTACACCAATGATTTTATCTAGATCTCTGGCTTTCCGAGAATGGAGGGCCTGTCTAGTTTAATGCTAGCTTTAACATGAATAGGTATACTCAACGTAAAAGATTTAACAAAATTATCTGACCAGTGGACTGGCACAATCTCTTTCAGGGTATAGGCAGGTTCTTGGTTCCATCGCCCTCTCTTTAAGGATATTAAGAATAAAGAGGTTGAGGGTGGTGCCAACCTCCTGGTGCCCATCCCCTTGTCAAAGCCCATCTGTCTCTGGTCGAGGACACCACTCCTCTCCGCCCATCTTCTTAGATCTCTTAACAGGATAGTCTCAAACAATTTTCCTATGGAGTCGAGGAGTGCGATAGGCCGGTAGTTTTTCATCTCGGCCCTTTCACTTTTTTTTATAGATTGGCACAATGTTAGCCTCTCTCCAAGAGTATGGAATCTTTTTATTCACCATGATCTGTGCAAACATAATTACTAGAAGTTTGCTCCATTGGCCTCTATTTTTTTTCCATTCCTGGTTTGAAAGACCATCAGGTCCTGCAACTCGAGGTGAGCTTAGTTTGCTTATCATCATTTCAGCATCCAATTCATCGAAGGCAAACTTCCAGGATTGGAGCTGAACCTTTCCAACCTTACTTGCCCTCCAGCCCGAATCCGCAAAGAGGGTTATATAGTGGGTAACCCAATCTTTTTCAGACACCATGCTGATTGGATTAGCAGGTCTAAAGGAGCCACCGTTGTTAATTAGCTCCCAAAGATTTTTGGTGCTTTTCGTACAAATCACTTTCAGCATGGTTTCTGCATCATTCTGTGCTCTTTCCGTTCTTGAGGCAATACACCAATTCCTATATTGTTATTTAATTAACCGTATTCTCTCTACTTTTCTGGGACAGTCCTCCTCTTTCTTGATCTGTCTGATGGACTTCCGCATCATTTTCCTCGTATTTGCCAAGGCCTGGTCGTTTCTGAACCCTTTTTCCTTTATTTTCCAATACGCCTTGATGGCAATATTCACTGAGGATACCCCGGTATTCGACTCTCATAGGATCAGCTAGCGCAGAAGCCATGTATAGACTAGTAATCTGCATCACATCACGCTGTTTTCATTTTAGGTGATTTTCTCCCCATTCTAATTCCACCTCACCCATTTTCTTTCTCTCTTTCACCCCTACCCCTTCACTAATGGAGATTGCCTATAGGTCATGGTCCATAAACTCTGTGGCATAATACAGAAAGTCTCTACCTTTCCTCTTAGATTTTCAGATAGAAAACAGTAGTCGGTACATGATTCCTGCTCACCGTTTTTCCATGTGCACTTTCCTGGGACATCCCCCCGAGCCTGACCATTTAGCATATATATCATCTTTGGGCTCATATTACTCATCCACTCCTTTTCTCTTAAGTTCCATTTGCTCTCTTTTAGTGGATGACCACTTCTACTCACCACAAATAATAATCCTCACATCGTCCCTTTCCGACATTGCTTCATCTATTGCTCTACCAACTGACTCCATTAACTTACTTTATTTACTCATGTTAACTCGCCAGTAGATATTAATAATAAGAAGTGGAATTTGATGAGCCTCCTTCAGGCGTTTCAGTAGTATTATCTGAGCATACAGATTGGGACACTGTGCTCCAGCCCAAGTCAATTTTTACTAGAGTTAGTAGAAATGAAAATGGTCGACCTGTTCAGCCCTTTGGAGCAGGGTTTAGATGGGGACATATCCATTGCAGAGGAGTGACCCCCTTAACCACGTTTCCTGGAAACACAACACATCAAATCTTTCCAAGTCTGAGGTCTTTTCTGAGAAAGTATCCGAAACCCTCTCGTATTCCAAGAGGCGATCCCAATAGATTCCCCCTGGACCCTGGCTGAAGTCTATTCTCCCTGCACACTGCTCAAAGCGCTCGCCGGCCAGCCCCAGGACTCCACCGCACCAACTGTTGCTTTCTCTCCCCCTTTTTTCATAGTAGCGCTTTTTTCTTGATTTGCTATTGTAAATTTCAAAGATCTCAAATCTTTGTTCAGAGAGTGAGCATCTCTACCCTCCTGCTCGCTGATTTTCTTTTGAGTCGTGTCCGCGTGTCCATAGAATATTTCTTTACGATTTCCTTTGGAATAATTGCTTCTCTCCTGTTTGCTCTAATTCATTCCTGATAATCAGATATTTTGTATCCCAATGGAAGGAATTTTTCCTTAAGGGAGAGAAATAAATCTTTCTTAGAAATAGTAGCCAAGTGTAATATGACCCAGTCAGTCCTTTTCTCAAAGACAAATTCCACAATTCTGATATCCCTTGAGGATATCGGATGCGCCGGAATAATGCAGTTCAACAGTCTTAGGGAGTTTCTCCTATTGAGCACTTGTGTACTTGTGCCCCCAATAATTCTTTCTAAATATATTTTGGGGCTGGAGCTCTGCTTTGCCTTTCCTCTTACTTTTTTTCTCGACTTTCCCCGATCCCACAGGGGAAGCCCTTGTTTCACCGTTTGACTTCAGACTTTTCACGTCCACCTCCACCCTTTCCTTTATGGGATTTTTAGATGGAGCCTCTGCCCTTTCCTTAGTATGGTCTTTAGATGAAGCAACCTTATGCTTTTCCTCTAGTGTTCTAAATGGCCTCCACTCCTGTTGTAACAATGGGACTTTCAGATTTTCCCTCAGGTTCAGAGTTTCCTTCTGGAGAGGCTTTATCATTACATCTAGTTGGCTTTCAATTTTCGCCCATTCTGAGTTACTGACCTCTTTCCACATCTCATCTTCTTCTACTCTTTCTATTTCTTCTATGAGATCACTTAAGTTCACTTCTGATAACTTCAGCACTTCCTCCTCCACTTCTCCCACAGGGGCTTTTAACAGCTTAGTTGTACGATTTACTTCCCGTATAGATAGTTCTTTTCTGGCTCTTTTAGGTTCTGGCCTGTCCTCACTTGTGGGAGGAGAGCGTAGGTTTCTCAAAAAGGCTCTCGATCCATTTGATTTTCTCTTCGCTGTCAGTGGCATATTCTTAGATTTCTTTTCCTTATGCTGACTTTTCTTAGTAGTGCTTAACAGCATTGGATTTTCCTTTGTTCCTAGAGGAGGTTTAAACATGGAAAAAATATTCCCTTCTCTAGAAATAGGTTGGATATCCTGATTTCCCAGAATAGGGACAATGATCTCTGGGGTTTTCGACTTTACTTTAGCTGCATCAAGGCCATCTGGTTCACTTATTCTTGACAATTGCAAACCTTTACACTGAGCCCTCATATTAGCAGTCTAACAGTAGAGCTTCCACCATTACAGTTTTTTCCATTTTTTCCCTCCTGGCGAGATCGCACATACGATTTTGCCAATTTGCTGATACTTCCGCCTCTTTGTCCGTCCTAGATTCCATCTTATGAGCCAGAACTTCCAGGCTTATCAACTTATTAGATATTCCCTGGGTCAGGGAGGATTGGTCTTGGAGGCTGGTGGTCAGTGCTTCATACAGCTTTTTAAAGGGCAGCAGGAAAGTTGTCACGGAGGCCATTATGATCTGCTGTAAATGGTCCCAATCCTCTGATCAGAGTGAGGCTTCTCTATTCCATCAGTCCTTTTTACATAGTCTGAACAATGACGGGTAAAACCAGAAGAAGAGGTAGAGGCCGGTGTTGAGACAGACAATTGTTTCTCCTCAAAAACTGAATTTTCTCCTTGATCCCCCGACTGATTTTGCTTTCGTATGCTCACTTTTATAAGGTCATCATCAGACTCGTCATTTGGGGATCTCAAAGGGCCCACTTTGAAGCCTCGTCCTGGGGTGGGACTTCACTCTCCACATTGTTACAGTTTGCTGGCAGACTGATTTGGACTCCATGGGGTGGTCAATTTCTCCATCTTGCAAAATGTTATGAATTATTTCTACAGCGATTTGTTCAACCCACAGGTCAGCTTGTTTCAATGACTGATCTAACATGCATACTCGCTCAGTAGCAGTAGACAAACTCAACAGTTTTTGTTGCGCAATTTTAATGGTCAATGCCGAAAGCTCCTTTACCAAGTGAGCTGCTAGACCAGCATTTTGACCAACTCCTAGTGGGCCCTGCTCCATATTCGACCCCCCCTTCCTGGTCCAGGTTTTCCGACGCATCCATCACATCTTGCCTTTTTTTTCCATAAAGCCTGTATCTTCAGTTTTCCGTTTATGCGGCAGGCCTGTATCGCCCAATATGTTTCCCACAATCAAGTTCTTATTCGATAAATGGCTACTGATCTGGGATGGCTCTTGACGGTCATTTAGCATAATGACTCCATTTTCAGTATCATCAGGTAGAGTTTACGGTTGCTCTGGGCTTTTGGTCTTTTCCCCCGCGCCCTTTTGCCACCAGTACCGGGCTCTTGCACCCCAACCATCTCGCTCCTTACTGTGGCAATTGTCTGTTTTAGGGCAGTATTATCCCTGTTTTTGTCAGCACTCTGAAACATGATTACTTTTACCCTTTCTCTTCTTTATTCCCTATTCGCCGCACAGATAGCAGGCATAATGTCACTTATGGTCTCACAGGAACTTTCCATGGTAATCTTTTCTCTCCAAGTGTCCTGACTTCCCACGTCATTTGGGTTTAGCACGCTCATCTCTCGCCTGGAGGCGGGTCCTTGTTCCGGGGGGACTCGGAGGCCTCAACATCCTTCTCCCGGCTTCTCTCGACGAACTCCATCAAACTGCTACTTGGCTCCTACTTCGCTCTGCTTCACTCAACACTCAGATTTTAAAGACTGGAGCAGGTGAGATTTGCCAGCGGGCAGAGCAGAGCTTGCACGTTGTTTTTCCTTAAAGTGAAAGTACACCAGCAGCTAACCTCCTCACAGCAGCGTCCAATGCAGCAAAGTACACACGTAGACAAAACAGCGGGCAGGCAATCAGGCAAACTCCGACTTGGCTCCTACTTCCGTAAATGGCAGTAAGACAGAGCTCATGCTGGTGGGTTCCAGCCAGCGATTGCTCAAATGATGTTCTAGATATGACCACTTCACCTTCGCAGGATGCGTTATTAAAACATGCCCTTGGGAAAAAACCAGCGGTGTATATCGAGATTATAATCTTAATATGAAAAAGCATGTTACTCATATTAAATCCACATTCAAATCCACTAACTCATCAGGCAGATCAAACCATATCTGTCTGATGGCAATGTTGCATCCTTAGCAACGGCACTTGTAAATTCCCAAATTGACTATTGTAATAGGCTCCTTGCTGGAACTCCAAAAAATAACTTGACTGGTCTTGCATGCAGAACTCATGTCTCCCAGGCCCGACGTTCTCTGCATTGCTTTCTCTGACCTATAAATGTCTTCACCATCAGGCCCCTGGGTATCTTACTAATAGAATTCATAGGAATCCCATCGTACGATCTCTTCGCTCCAACAGACACAAGAAACATTTTCAGCCTCGTCATAAGCTTCAGTCTTTTGGAGGCACTAGCTCTCGACATATGCGCTCCTGGCCTTTGGAACTCAGTGCTGCTTGAACTAAGAAATATAAAAAAGCCATTAAAATGTACTTTTTTAATTCTGATGGCTAAAAAAGATGTTGTCTCTCCTGCTCTGCTTCCTTTGACCTTTGTATGTTTTTGGATTGCCCTTTTCCTATTCCTTGGTTATGTCTTCCTGCGCACTGAGGCCTTTGGGCGTGTTGTGCATTATAAAAATGTACAATAATAATAATCCATCTGGTACCTGACTGCCTCAAGCGGTGTTCGTAAGGAGAGTCGCGAGTCTGGTCTGCACGCTTGTTGTTGTCGAGCCGCTTACGCAACTTTGCAGCTGGGTTCCACGTTGGTCTTCCAAGTCTCTTCTTCCTCGGTCTCGCAGCTCGGTCTGTGTGGAGTCACATGCGCACATTTTCAGCTGGGCTCTGCGTCTGCCCCAAGGCTCTTCTCTCTCGGTCTTGCTGCTTGATCTGTGCAGAGTTGATTAGGCAATGTTTCAGCTGGGCTCTGCAGTAGACTTTCAAGTATCTTATTCCTCGTACTTGCAGCTTCTCGGGGCTGCTCTGGCCAGCCTTCAGCTGTGCCTCGCTTCACCCTCCTGATATGCGTCACGGTCTTGGCCAGCCCCACTGGTGTTCTCTTTCCCCAGTCACACCTCATTTGGCCTCTTTGACACAGGTAAACTCAGCGGGTCTGCTGATTGTCTTCCGTGATTGGTTGTCCCAGGGACATTTCTTTCAGGGGACTGGTTCACTCGTCCCTTCTTAATCTTCATAGGAGGGTGGGCACACATAAAAAGTCAGAAATCAAGTGAGTCATTAGTAAAGGATGTAAATGGTTTTTGTAATACCTAGTCCCTAGATACTCTATGAAGGAGTTAGTAACTGGGGGTGTAGGGTGACTTATAACTCAGTGTCTGTACCCCCTAAGGGGGAGCCATCTCTGGAGAGATCCCACTTACCCTGTCCCCTAAGAGGTGTTAAACATAGCAGGCACACCTTCTTAGTTCCAAAAGGTGTGGTTCCTCCTTGGGGATAGGAAATGACCACACTGAAATTGTGAGATGCACACCCCACCATTAGATTTAGACCCTATCCTAGTGCTACTGGAATCTCATTCAGGACTCCTTTCTGCCAAATCCATTTTAAAGCAAACCCTTACACAGGGAACAACCGTGGAGTAAGTCACCCAGCTTTTATCCCTTGGGTAAAGAGTGAAGCAAATCTTGGAAGTTAGATAAGTATATACCAACAATATGCTTCTCACAGAGTCTGGGAATCATTGCTACTTTTAGGTGAGTTTGATCTCCTCAGACTTCTAATGTCAACAGTATTTTTATTTGAACCTTGGCATCGTCATGCACACAGGTAATTTGTACAGCCTCCCACGAGTCTATGGTGTTACGAGGTCTGACCGGAAAGCATTCTGCTTACTACCAGAGTAAATCATGGTGGTAGCCCATATCTGATTGGCTATGACTCGTTCTTGGGTGAAGGAGCCAGTCTAACATAAGAGGACATTCGATTTTCAGACTGTTCTAATTCCCTTTCCTCCCACGCTTCCCATTCCTCTGCATCATACCAACTCATCTCCAATGGTTCTTCTTGTTGGTTCTTCGGGCAAACCCGGGCAACATGCTCTTTTGCCCTGCAACAAAAACAGTTTGTTTGATGGGAGGACTATTTTTCCGCTGCTTCCACTAGCTTCAAATGTCCCATAAGGTGTTACAGGGAGCAGGGAAATAGGCTTCCTTACGGTCTCCTCTTTTCGCTTCAAGGGAGCGATGGGTGGGGTCTTTTTCAATTTCTATGTTGGGGCTTCCTTAATTAAGGGTATATTTCCCTCCTAGCTTCCTGGGTCTTCAGTAGGGGATGTTTATGGAACTGAAGGGCTTCAGAGTGTGCTTGAGCAACCTGAATAGCTGTCTCCAAAGAAGATGGTAAAGTTGTAATATTGGTCTTTGGAGGGGTCTGGGTGTAAGTAGTTTATGAACTTCTCAAAGAGCAAAGTTTCAAGAACCTTGTTAGAATCATCTTTCCCAACCACCGGTTTACTAGATTTTGAATCCTTCCAGCTAGCTCCATACGTGGTTTTCATTGGGAAGTAAACAGAGGGTTAGTAATCTGTGCTGGAAAAGGGACACACTTTATTTAGGAGGGTCATCTTAATTTCACGAAAAGGGGTGCTTCCGTTAGCATTGATGGTTTGCTATTTTTTTTTATTGTAGCTCTTTGGTTTACACAAGAAAACCTTTAGCTATTTTTACCGAACAAGGAGCAGACTACAATATAAAAGAGAAGAAAATGTCATAAAAGAGAGTGGAAAAAAAGCAAGTTTAACTATACAAAATCAAGACGAGAGTTAATTCAATCGTTAAAGAAAGCTTAAAGAACATTTTAAAAATCAAGAATAATTGAATAAAAATAGCCCAAAACAACAAGAATAGCATTTTCCCAAACTTCTGTTTTACAGATATGCTAAAATATTTATAAACTTTATAAAAATGCCTGTTTCATATTCCCTTTCTCTTTCTTTTCTTTTATGTTGCTAAGTGTTTAACACCGCAAAAGCCTGCTTGATTTCAGGTCCTTTTCACTGTCACAAGAGGTTCGTCTAGTCCCTCAATTTTTTCAAAGATGAACTGGATAAATTTTATGACCGCAAGATTGTTTGAGATCTTATCTCCTTCCAGTAGGTATGACCACCAAAGTTCAATGTCCTTGAATCTGTATTCCTGCCAGATATGACCTAAGTACGTCTGTCGTTCACCTCTCACAGTGGGGCATTCCAGCAGCAGATGTTTCAATGATTCAACTTTTAATACATTTTTACATAATCTACAGTTCTTTGGTTCATCTCTCTCTCTTTTTCTATAATGATTGGTTCTACTTGGCCAAAGATTCAAACGCAGCTTTAAGAAGCCTTGCCTCAAGAACCAATTATGGAAAAGGGTTAGGTGTTTGGGTAGTATATTCAGTTTTCGCGGGACTGCCCAGAATTCTTCATAGCCTCGATATTTAGTGAGCTCGTCCAGTGTATCAATCCAATCTCTAGTGTACATTTTTTTTTTCACGTGATCTGGATTGTTTAAGAAGGATTCTTCCGTTTCATTTAAATTCAGAAGGATCATCTGGCATATTTTGGCCCATTCAGTCAATATTGGTTCCGACCTCTCTTCCATTGCTTTTTTTATGGCCGCAAAGCCCCCCTTTGTTGCCGGTTCTAGACATCTTCTGTAAAAAGACAATATCTTCCACTCCACGATGACTTTCAGAGAGGATAGTGCCAGCTCTCTTCTAATTAATTGAATTGGGAAAGATTTTGGCAAACCCAAAATAGATCTCCAGAACTTGCCTTCTAGACGTGACCATATTTTGTTGTCCAATAAGAGTGAGGTTTCTGATCCATAGGTTAGGATTGCCACTACTTTTGCACGATAGAAGTCTATCAGTGGTTTCATGGAGAATCTACAAAATCGCACCAGTAGAATCTTAGCTTGGCCTATTAGGTTTCCAAGTTTGTTTTTTAAGTCCTGACATCTCGGGGCTTCGTATCTGTTGGTGTTGATACAAACCCCCAGGTACGTAATAGCTGTCACTTCCGTTATCTTTTTATTGGTTAGATACCATTGGGGTGAGTTTATTTTTTTCTTCTTTTTGTTATTAGAGAGCGTCAAGATCTTAGATTTTTCAGGATTGATGGTCATTTTGTTTTTGGCTACATATGTTTCTAATGCTTTTAGTTGATGTTGAAGTCCTATAGGAGTCTGATCGATTAAAACTATGTCGCCAGCATAGATCAATCGACCAATCGCTATATTAGCAAGTTTTGCTGGAAAGGATCTTATATCTACAAAGGCTTTTTCCATATCTGAGGAATATAGTTTATATAATTCTGGAGCCAAGGGGCATCCTTGCTTAAACCCAATGGTCGTAGGAATTGTGACCGATAACAGGCCGGCTTTATTTAATTTCACTTTAATTGAGGTGTTCGAGTGTAATTCCTTTATGTTGTAAAGTAGAATTTCTGGGCAATTCCATTCTTTTAATTTCCTCCACAACCTCTCGCGATCAACTGCATCAAAAGCCTTTGATAAATAGACAAAAGCTATATAGAATTTCGCCTCTTTGTTGGTCAGGGTTCGAGCTTTCAACAGATTTAGAATAAAGATGTTTAATGGAGTGCCTTGTCCTTTTACGAACCCAGATTGCCATTCGTCCTTACGGCCTGTTTGTGTTGCTCAATTTGTCAAAAATTTTAAAAGAATTGAGGCAAAGATTTTTCCAGCCACATCCAGAAGGGCAATTGGCCTGTAATTTTCTGGGACTGTTCTTAAAGATTGGCACCACAATACTCGTTTTCCACGAAGTCGGTAGTTTCCCCGAAACCAAGATATATTTGAACAGTTGGTATAGGATTTTAGCCCATTCCGCTGGGTCCTTTTTCAGACCTTCATTAGTCAGGCCATATGGCCCAGTGCTCTAGAGTTCTTTAGATTTTTAATCATGTCTTCTAATGTCTCACTGTCTATGGTCAGCAAACTTTCATCCCATTTGGTATAATCCAATCATTTATAAGAGGTTTTAGAACTGGCTGTTGTTGTTTGTAGTATAATTCCCATTGTTTCTCTGTGACTGGATTTGTTATTATGGCATCTTGCAAAGTCTCTTTGTTGTTTATTAAGGCCCACGTCTCTGCTGTATTTCTCTCACATATCGTTCTTAACATTGCCTGGGAGTCGTGGTTTAGCATTGTTTTTTTGTGCAACTTTCTCCAATTTCTAAAGGTTTGTTTTATTTCTCGTACTTTATCAGTTTTATTTACCTCATTCGAGACTTTCAGTGATTTTAACTGTTTCCTCATAGTCTTTTTTTTATCAGCCACGGCTTGATCGAATATATGCCGATGTGACATTATTGGTTTTGTAGTGCCGGGTTTAATTCTAATATGGAAGATTTTTAGCAGAGGAACATAATCGATGGTTTGCAGAGGTAGCTGCAGATACAAATCATTTAGGGTGGATGTCAAGTTATCGTTCAGCGCTGGTAATTTTGCTGGATTCATTTTAACTCGAGTTCTCCCAGTGTTGATTTCTATCTTGAATGGATATATTTCCTTTACGTTCTTAGGAAGAAAACTAGAACAAGTAAGTTTGATAGCATTGTGGTCACTAGCCTTGGTCGGTTGCACCTCAAGTTTTTGAATAAACATTGACATATTAGTTGAAACTGTCACGTAATCTAAGATGGCTTTGGATTTCAGCCCTCGCCACGTTGGTTTCCCTGGGATGTCGCCTAACGTGACTCCATTTAGGATTGTGCAATCTCTAGATTGTAACGTGGACCTCCAATTGACCCCTCTTTTGTGTTTGGTTGTGGCCATTTTCGGTACGTCTTCGAGTACTTTATTGTTTTCGTCCAGACAAGTGCAATTAAGGTCGCCCACCAATATTATCCATGGGTCATGCCATTTAGCTTTCAGATCATCAATTGCCTCTGCTACGTCCCTTGGAAGGGATTTGTTTCCTTTAGCTCCTGGCACCCAGTATATATTCATCAGCACAACGTGCTGGTGGTGTTGATCGTCTAGGGGCGACGATGTTTCCAGGACTAAGATTTGAATATATGGAGTCAGGTTCCAAGAATGAATCACATTCCAGTTTAGTTATTTTTTTATCGCTATCAGCAGACCCGCCATTGGTCTTCCTTTTTCTCCTTTTTTGGCTGGGTTTATATTTACTGAATAGCCTTCAATCAGGGGAGTTTCTCTCAACCACGTTTCCTGCAGGCATAGTACATCTGGCATTTCTTTTTCAAATTCATTTTTTGTTAGAAGGTGGTTGAATCCCCTTGTATTCCAGGAAATAAGGGACCATGTTTCCTTTTGTGTTACTTTCCGGTTCTATAGTGTCTTCATTTTTCCTGCTGCTAGGTTGGCCAACCATACCCATCTCTCCTGTTCTCCGTCTTGAGGTTGGGTAACCTGCGATTGTTTCATGGCTTTTTTATGCGTATCGTACGCCTCTTGAAAGCAAGCTTTCTTTGAGATAGTTTCTTGATCCAGTACGTCTGGTTCTGTTTCTTTATTGTTTTTTTCGGTTATCTTGAACCCCTTCTTTCTTATGGTCCTCTCTTCGGATAGTAATAGCTGGTGAATCACCTGGGAGCATGTGGAAACCCGAATACTATCCATATACCTTTTGTCAGGAAATTCTATCAGGGTTATATCACTAGAGCTGATTAATCTCAAGGCTGGTATATGGTGGACAACCTTAGGACATTTGCCCGGTTTAGAATAAGACCGTCGTCTGTATGTACTAGTCTTTCCAAAAGAAGACCTCTGCCCTTTTTTTCCGGGTTTAATCTGCGTTTCGGCAGTCTCAAGGGACTAGTCCGGAAATCATCAGTTCCACTGATCTGCTTACTTTCTTCTGTGGTGTATTCCTTGAATTCCAAAATAGGTATGGGGCTGT